>NC_133171.1:0-2400000 GCF_040802235.1 Manis javanica
TTATTTTTTATAGGTTTTATTTTTATAGGTTTACTGTTTATTTTCTGGATAGCCTTTAATATCTTAACCTTATTCTTGATATTCAATGTTTCACTACAATGCATCTAGGTGTGGAATTACTGTTATTGATTCAGTATATACTTTTAATCCGAGAAGAAATGGCTTTCTCCAGTTCTGAAAAAGTTATCAATATGCTTTCAAGTTTTACTTTCCACCATTGAGACAATTCTCTTCTTCAACTCCATTTATATAATTATTAGAACCCCATTGAACACCCTTCTATGACTCTTAATTTCTTTTTAATATTTTGTTTCTTTTTCCCTATAGACTATATTTGGTGATATTTCCAATTCATCAATTTTCTTTTCTCACCTGTGTATGGTGTAGAATTTACTCCACCTATTGAATTTTTTTATTAAGTTACCATTGATATACAATCTTATGAAAGTTTCACATGAGCAACATTGTGGTTGCTGCATTCACTCATATTATCAAGTCCCCCCCCACACACCATTGCAGTCATTGTCCATCAGTGTACTATGATGCTATAGAGTCACTACTTATCTCCTGTGCTATACTGCATTCCTCATGACCTCTCTACATTATCTGTGTTAATCATAATGTCCCTTAATCCCTTTCTCCCTCCCTCCCCACCCAATCTCCCCACTCCCTTCCCTTTGGTAACCACTGGTCCCTTCTTGGAGTCTGTGAGTCTCCTGCTGTTTTTTCCTTCAGTTTTGCTTTGCTGTTATGCTCCACAAATGAGTGAAATTATTTGTTACTTGTATTTCTCCACCTGGCTTATTTCACTGAGCATAATAGCCTCTAGCTCCATCCATGTTGTTGCAAATGGTAGGATTTCTTTTCTTCTTAAGGCTGAATAATATTCCATTGTCTATATGTACCACATTTTCTTTATCCATCACCTACTGATGAACACTTAGGTTGCTTCCGTATCTTGGCTTTTGTAAACAGTGCTGTGATAAACATAGGGGTGCATATGTCTTTTTGAATCTGAGATCCTGTTTTCTTTGGGTAAATTCCTAGGAGTGGAATTCCTGGATCAAACGGTATTTCTATTTTTCGATTTTTGAGGAATCTCCATATAGCTTTCCACAATGGTTGAACTAATTTATATTCCCACCAATGGTGTAGGAGGGTTCCCCTTTCTCTGTATCCTCTCCAGCATTTGTTGTTCCTTGTCTTTTGGACATTGGCCATCCTAAATGGTGTGAGGTGATATCTCATTGTGGTTTTAATTTGCATTTCCCTGATGATTAGCAATGTGGAGCATCTTTTCATGTGTCTGTTGGCCATCTGAAATTTCTTCTTTGGAGAATTGTCTGTTCATATCCTCCACCCATTTTTTAATCGGGTACTTGCTTTTTGGGTGTTGAGGAATGTGAGTTCTTTATATATTTTGGATGTTAACCCCTTATCAGTTATGTCATTTATGAATATATTCTCCCGTACTGTATGATGCCTTTTTGTTCTACTGATGGTGTCCTTTGCTGTACAGAAGCTTTTTAGTTTGATGTAGTCCCATTTGTTCATTTTTGCTCTTGTTTCCTTTGCCCAAGGAGAGGTATTCAGGAAAAGTTGCTCATGTTTATATGCAAGAGAGTTTTGCCTATGTTTTCTTCTAAGAGTTTTATGGTTTCATGACTTACATTCAGGTCTTTGATCCATTTCAAGTTTACTTTTGTGTGCGGAGTTAGACAATAATCCAGTTTCATTCTCTCACATGTAGCCATTCAATTTTGCTAACACCAGTTGTTGAAGAGGCTGTTGTTTCCCCATTGTACATCGATGGCTCCTTATCATATATTAATTGGCCTTACATGTGTGGGTACTCCAGCTATTGAGTTTTTAATTTTCATTTATTATTGTTTTCATTTCTAGGTTTTTTTATTGGTTTATTTTTTCAAATTACCTACTCATGCTTTGTTTCTACCTGATTTTCATTATGTCTTATTCATCTTTTAAATAAGTTTTCTTTTTTGATCTCTTTGAGGATCCAAAGAAGTAATGGCAGAATACTGTGGGTGAACAGGCTTGCAAGCCATTTCCCCTCCAAAAGGTCATTGAAGGACCCAGGTTCACGGAGGCTCTGACCTTTTCCACATGTGCTTTCAAAGTTACAATGAATGTCTCTACCCCAGTCAGCTTATAAATGGAGAAAAAATTAAGAGAGTGAATGTAGGAAGTTTTATTTTTTGTATCATTAATCTACAATTACATGACGAACATTATGTTTACTAGGCTCCCCCCTTCACCAAGTCCCCCCTACAAACCCCATTATAGTCACTGTCCATCAGCGTAGTAAGATGCTATAGAGTCACTACTTGTCTTCTCTGTGTTGCACACCCCTCCCTGTCCCCCCCCCCACATTATACATGCTAATGGTAAGGCCCCCTTTTTTCCCCCCCGCCCTTATCCCTCCCTTCCCACTCATCCTCCCCAGTCCCTTTCCCTTTGATAACTGTTAGTTCATTCTTGGGTAATGTGATTTTGCTGCTGTTTTGTTCCTCCAGTTTTTCTTTGTTCTTATACTCCACATATGAGTGAAATCATTTGGTACTTGTCTTTCTCTGCTTGGCTTATTTCACTGAGCATAATACCCTCTAACTCCATCCATGTTGTTGCAAATGGTAGGATTTGTTTTTTTCTTATGGCTGAGTAATATTCGATTGTGTATATGTACCACATCTTCTTTATCCATTCATCTACTGATGGACACTTAGGTTGCTTCCATTTCTTGGCTATTGTAAATAGTGCTGTGATAAACATAGGGGTGCATCTGTCTTTTTCAAACTGGGCTGCTGCATTCTTAGGGTAAATTCCTAGAAGTGGAATTTCTAGGTCAAATAGTATTTCTATTTTGAGCTTTTTGAGGAACCTCCATATTGCTTTCCACAATGGTTGAACTAATTTACATTCCCAACAGTAGTGTAAGAGGGTTTCCCTTGCTCCTGAATGTAGGAAGTTTTTACTAGGCTCCCTCCTCCACCAAGTCCCCACTAAGAACCCCATTACAGTCACTGTTCATCAGTGTAGTAAGATGCTGTAGAATCACTACTTGTCTTGGACCAGCTATGCAAATAGCATACCTCATTCCTACTCACATTTTATTGGCTAGGATTCAAATATATAGTCATACCTAATTTCAAGGAAAGCTAAGAAATGTAGTCTAGTTGCATGATCAATAAGAAAAGGAAGTGGGAAAGGGAAGGCAGTAAAGATGGCAGTATAGGAAGACTCTGAACTCACCTCCTCCCATGATACACTGAATCTACAGCTTATATGGAGCAAGTCTTCCCACTGAAGAAGAACTGAGGGTTGAATGAACAGATTCAGCACAATGAAGGATAGAAAGAACACATAGAGAAGGAGAGTTGGGGTTGCAGTAAGGATGGAAACCACACCCACAATACAGCAACCTGCAGAAGAGAGGGATATCACTGAAGGGCCTGTGTGCAGACTCACCAGCTCTGAGGCAGAGCAAAAAAAAAAAAAGTGGTTTAAAGAGTAAGTAGACTGTAAATGTAGGAAATCTATTTACTAACCCTAGGGCATCCATCAAAGATGGGGAAACAGCTGAAATTCTCTCTGTTGTCAGAGACACCAGGTACCATGGTTTACATCATCACCTCCACCTTGGCAGCATGGATAGGAACAGGGTCCATGTTCTAGCCACCCTGATAGGGCCATCCCAGCAAGTCCCTGGTGCCAGCCCACACGAGTTCCAGCCACCCACCCAAGGTAGCCCAAGCACCAAGTGCCTCAGGAACACTTGCTGCACACCCATTCCAGCTCCTGCCATCCTGCCATGGTACCCCCTTCACAAAGCACCCTAGCCAACATACCTGTTTCAGCTGCTGCCAGATTGGCCTGACATAGAGTGCCCTAGGAACCCCTAGCCCATGCCCACTCCAGCTCCAGCCATCACACTAAGGCATTCCTAGCATGGAGCCCCCAAGCGCTCCCTTTGCTTACACCTTTCCAGCTCCACCAGCCCACCAAGGCAGCCCCAGCAGGGAGTCCCCCAGAACCCCTCAGCCCATGCAGCTCTAGCCAGCCACCAGGCACACACAGTCTACACAGGGATTATTCTTACACAAGGCCACTCCTTCAAAACTGGGAAGGATAGTTTTTCTGTTTAACTCATAGAAACAAACATAGAAAGTCATACAAAATGAAGAGAGAGAAATCTGTTACAAATGAGAGAATAAGATAAAATCCCAGATTTTTTTTAAAAAAACCTAGTGAAATGGAGATAAGTAATTTACCAGATAAAGAGATTAAAGTAATAGTCATAAAAATGCTCACTGAACTTAGGAGAAAAGTAGAGGAACACAGTGAGAACTTCAACAGAGCTAGAAAATATAATAAAGTACAAAACAGAAGTCACAGAGCTGAAGAGTAGAATAACTGAACTGAAAATACACTAGAGAGAATAAACAAAAGATTAGAGATATAGAAGAACAGATGAGTGATATAGAAGATGGGATAGTGGAAACCACCCAATCAGAAGAGCAAAAAGAGAAAATGGATTTAAAAAATGAGAATAGCTTAAGGAACTTCTGAGACAACATCAAGCATAATAACATACAAAATATAGGGGTTCCAGGAGGATAAGAGAGAGAAAGGGGCAGAAAATGTATTTGAAGAATTAATGGCTGAAAACTTCTCTAATCTGGGGCAAAAAAATCGGGGAAGGTAATAGACATTCAGGTCCAGGAAGCACAGAGCTCCAACCAAATGAACCTAAAGAGATCCATACCAAGACATGGCAAAATTTAAAGATAAAGATAAAATCTTACAGAGAGAAAGAGAAAAAGAGTCACATAGGGAAATCTCATTAGTTTATCAACTGATTTTTCAGCAGAAACTTTGCAGGTCAAAAAGTACTGGAAGAATATATTTAAAGTGCTGAAAGGGAAATACTTAACAACTAGGAATACTCTACCCAGCAAAGTTATCATTGAGAATTGAAGGAGAGATAAAGAGTTTCCCAGACAAACAAAAACTAAAGGAGTTTGTCATCCCTAAACTGGACTTACAAGAAATGTTATGGGATCTTCTTTAACCAAAAAAGAAAAGGTCAGAACTAGAAATAAGAAAACATATGAAAGAAAAAAATCACACTGGTAAAGATAAATATATAGTAAAGGCAGTAAGTAAATCAGCCACTTTAAAAGTTAACTTGAAGATTAAAAGACAAAAATAGTAAATCGGCTACACAATAAGTAGTTAAGGGATACACAGAATAAAAAGATGTCAAATAAGATGTCAAAAACATAAACTGTGGTGGGGAGAGTAAAAATGTAGTGCTTTTAGAATGTGTTCAAACATAAACAACTATCAGTTTAAAATAGATTGCTATATATAGGTCAATATATGTGAACCTCATGACAACCACCAATGAAAAACTTACAATAGGAACACAAAAAAATAAGGATAAAGGGAGCTGAACACAACACTGAGAAAGCCATCTATATGCTGCCTACAAGAGGCTCCCTTCAGATCTAAAAACATACACAGACTGGAAGTGAAGGGATGAAAAAAGATATTCCATGAGCAGCAATAAGTATTCCATGAGTAAATATAAGTATCAGACAAAATAGACTATAAAACAAAGACTAAAACAAAAGACAAAGTACATTACATAATGATAAAAGGGTCAATCTAAGAAAAGGATATAACATTTGTAAATATTTATGCATTCAACATATGAGCACCTAAATTATAAAGTAAACATTAGCAGACATAAAAAGAGAAATTGACAGGAATACAATAATAGAAGGGGACTTTACTACCCAACCCCACTTATATCAGTGGACAGATCATTCAGACAGAAAATCAATAAGGAAGTATTGACCTTAAATAACACATTAGACCAGATGGACTTATCAGATATACATAGAACATTCCATCCAAAAACTATAGAATAAATTTTATTTTCAAGTTCACTTGGAGCATTCTCTGGCCACATTTCAGATCACAAAACAAGGCTCGATAAATTCAAAACATTAAAATAATATCAAACATCTTTTTCTGACCTCAGCAGCATGAAACTATAAGTCAATTACAATAAGAAAGCTGAAAAAACACAAACACATGGAAACTAAACATGTTACTAAGCAACCAATAGGTCAATGAAAAAATCAAAGAGGAAAGCAAAAAATGCCTTGAGATAAGTGAAAATGGAAATACGACTTCCCAAAATATGTGGGACACAGCAAAAGCAGTTCTAAGAGGGAAGTTCACAGTGATACAGGCCTACCTCAAGAAATAAGAGAAATCTCAAATAATCTAAAGAGAGCTCCAAATAAAATAAAACTTAAAATGAAAGAAAAGGTACAACTGATGCCACAAATATACAAAGGGTCATAAGAGATTACTATAAACAAGTATATGCCAACAAATTGAAAAACCTAGAATAAATGGGTAGATTCCTACAAACACAAAACCTTTCAAGACTGAATCAAAAAGAAAATGAAAATCTGAATAGACTGATTACAAGTAATGAAATTGAAGTAGTAATTTAACAACTTCCCCAAAACAAAAGTGTAGGACCAGATGGCCTAACAGATGAATTCTACAAAGTATTAAAGAGTTAGTTGTACTTATCCTTCTTAAAATATTCCAAAAAATTGGCAAGAAAGTTTTTGAAACTCATTTTATGAGGCCAGTATTATTACCTTGAGACCAAACCCAGACAAAGACACCACCAAAAAAAGAAAATTACAGGCCAACATCCCTGATGAACATAGATGCAGTCTCAGCAAAATATTAGCAAACTGAATTCAACAGTACATTAGAAGGATCATTAACCATGACTAAGTGGGATTTACTCCAAGGATGCAAGGATGGTTCAACATCTGCAAACCAATCAACATGATAAACCACATTAACAAAATGAACAATAAAAATTATATAATCATTTCAACAAATGCAGAAAAAGCATTTGACAAAATTCAATATCATTTGCAATTAAAAATTCTCAAGAAAATGGGTATAGAAGAAATATACCTCAAGTAAAGCTATATATGACAAATCCACAGCTAACATCACACTCAAGATGTTAAGCAAGAAATTACAAACCATCAGTTGGAAAGGAAGAACTAAAACTGTCCCTGTTTGCAGATGACCTGATGCTACACATAGAAAACTCTAAAGGCTCCACCAAAAAAACTATTAAAACTAATAAATGAATTCAGTAGAATTACAGAATACAATATTTCCAGAAATTGGTATCAGCTATCAGAAAGAGAAATTATGAAAACAATCCTATTTGCAATTGCATCAAAAAGAATAAAATACCTAAGAATCAATTTAACCAAGGGGGTAAAAGAGCTATACTCTGTAAGACTTTGATGAAACAAATTGAAAAAGACACAATTAAATGGGGAGTTCTTCCATTCTCGTGGACTAGAAGAATTAATATTGTTTAAATGTCCATACTATCTAAAACAATCTACAGATTCAATGAAATCCATATAAAATGTCCAATGCCATTTTGTAAAACTACAACCAAGAATTCTAAAATTTGTATGAAATCACAAAAACTCCAAATAGCCAAAGCAATATTGAGAAAGAAGAACAAAGCTAGAGGTACCACATGCCCTGATTTTAAACTACATTACAAAGCTATAGCAATTAAAACAATATGGTACTGGCATAAAAATAGACACATAGATCAATGGACTAGAATAGAGAGCCTGAAAAAAAACTCATACATGTATGGTCAATTAATCTATCTAAAAAGGGTCATGAATATACAATAGGGAAAGGACAGTCTCTTGAATAAATATTGAGAAATTGGATAGCTATTCACAAAAGAATGGAACTGGACCACTATCTTACACCATATACAAAAATAAATTCAAAATGGGATAAAGATTTTAATGTAACACCCGAAACTATAAAACTCCTAGAAGAAAGCATAGGCAATAAGCTCTTTGACATTGGTCCCAGCAATATTTTTTTGAACTAGTCTCCTCAGGCAAGGGCAACAAAAGATAAATAAATGGGATAACATCAAACTAAAAAGGTTTTGCACAGTGAAGGAAACCATCAACAAAATAAAAAGACAACCTACTGAATGGGAGAAGATACTTACAAATCATATATCTAATAAGGGGTTAATATCCAAAACATATACAGAACTTTTACAACTTAATATTTTAAAAAACTTGGTTAAAAATTGGGCAGAGGACTTGAACAGACATTTTTCCAAAGAAGACATACACATAGCCAACAAGCACATGAATAGAGGTTCAACATCACTAATTATCAGAAAATGTAAATCAAAACCACAAGGATATATCACCTCACACCTGTCAGGTTGGTTGGCTATTATCATTAAAAAAATAACAAGCACTGGCAAGAATGTGGAGAAAAGGGAACCCTAGTATACTTTTGGTGGGAATGTACATTGGGGCAACCACTATGGAAAGCAGCATGAAGGTTCCTAAAAATTAAAAACATCACTAACATAGAATCTAGCAATTCCACTTCTAGGTATTTATCCAAAGAAAACAAAAGAACCAATCCAAAGATGTATATGCATCCCTATGTGTATTGCAGCATTATTTACAATAGCCAAGATATGGAAGTAGCCTAAGTGTCCACTGATAGATGAATGGATAAAAATTGTGGTACATATATACAGTGGAATATTACTTAGCCATAAAAAAGAGTGGAATCTTGCCATTTGTAACAATACAGATGGACCTAGAGGATATTATGCTAAGTGAAATAAGTCAGACAGAGGAAGACAACTACTGTATTTCACTTATATATGGAATCTAAAAACAAAATAAGTGTACAAAGAAAACAGAAACAGACCCATAGATACAGAAAATAAACTGTTCATTACCAAAGTGGGGAGGGGTTGGGGGACAGGCTAAAGAGGTGAAAGGGAATAAGAGTACAAAATTCCAGTTATAAAATATATAAGTCATGGGGATGTAATGTACAGCATAAGGAATATAATCAATAACATTATAATAACTTTGTATGGTGACAGATGGTAACTAGACTTATCATGGAGATTATTTTACAATGTATCAAAATACTGAATCCCTATGATGTACACCTGAAGCTAATAGGATATCTTATGTCAATTATAAATGAATTTTTTAAAAAAGAAAGAAAAGGAAGTGCAATTTGACTAGCTAATTAGTCTTCTACTACTATCATTTTGTCAAGAGTGAATTAATCTCCCAAAAGTTTCTTCTGTTGATAGTCTTTCTTAGCATTCATTTCAAATATGTTTAGGAATTTTAGTTTGTAGGCTCATCTTGAAGAAGACTTCCTCTGTGCCACCCTACCTGCTCTGTCTGTCTGTCTTTCTTTCCCTTTGCCTCCCTCCTCTTCCTGTGCCTACCACTCCCTGCCTAGCAGTTTGGTAGTCACCTACTTGTCCAGGCCCTTTCCCAATCTTGAACCAAATAATACAGATCTTCTCAAGATCTCCATGTTATAGTGAACGGGATATCACATATTCAGTCATTAGAACAGCAGATAGCTTGATCCAGGTCCTGGTTATAGGGATGGGTCTGCTTCCTCCCACCTCCCTGATATTTGTATAAGCCAGAGGCTCCCAAACAGAATAAAAAATCAGTAGTAAGTTCTTCCAGCTTCTATCACTTCAGTGGTGGGGGAGGCGGGCATCCCAGCACCTTGTTTCATGTTTTGAGCCTGGCTCAAAGCCACCACCCATGTAAAGTGCTTTTAGTGCCCATGGTTTTGCAGTACATAAACTCCCATCCATTGTAGCTATTTCAGGACCTAAGCCCAGAAGGCCAATGATTTGAGCACGTCCCTCTGAGTTATGCTTCTGTTACATTTTTGGACTTTGAAAATTGTGTCTTGTTTTCAAATGTGCCATGACCTATTAATGTCTTCTTTTTGTGTGTTGTCTGTCACTGATACGTGATGTCTGTGTAGATGATTTAGTGTGGGAATGGTAAATTTACAATATCATCTGTACGAAACAAAAGTCACTGAGGGGAAGAGTAGAAAAAGTGCTTGGAAATCAACTGAAACTGAACCAGTCAGCCCAGTGGCCCTCCCTGTAAGTCACCTTTTGTCATTTCAATGTCCTGCATCCATGGAGAAGTAAGAGGCACCAATAACATAACATGGTACCTCTACTCAAAAACCAGAGGATGCTACTCAACTCAGATGTCTCAATTTTATCTGTAAGGGCAGGGAGTACACAAACATACCTGGAGTCCCAGACAGAACAAGGGGGAGTTATTCATGCTCCTATAAACTTCCTGATAAATACACTGAGAATCACCGTCTGCTTTCCATGCCCTCTACTACTTACTGCCTGGTCCCAGGCCTCTTCCGGTTTGTTAGGTAGGAAGAAGAAAGAATGTATGCTAAGGTAGCAACGACAATTCCCACTAAGGAGTGAGACAAACACGTTCCTGTTACTGAAAACAAACAGCTCTCATTCCAGCAACCATGTCAAACTGAAGGCAGTTCTCTGGAATCATCTTTCCAAGGAGGTGAAGCACAGCTCCTTGGTGCTTGAGCCAAGGGACAATGTTGTCTGACTGCTGAGAAAAGACCAATAATGTAAACAACCACCATGAGCGGGAAATTATGTGAGCAAGGATTTTGGAGTAGAGCCCAGTCAGGGCAGAATAAATATATTCTGAAAAAACAGTCTATCTCAGTTCTCCTCCCTTTCCTCTTCCCTGTATAGTTATTTGAACTAAAGAGTATGTGCAGTTAAAATGTCAAAAATGTTGACAAATTTCTCTATCAAAATGTTGGACAAAGTTTTACTTCCACTGAAGTGTTGATAGATGCATGCTTCTCCAAACTTGTATCACTTGGGCCAACAATGGCTATTATTGGACTTAAAACTTTTGCCAATCTTATAGGAAAAATTGGTGTGCCTTATTGTTTTTATTTGCATTTCTTTAATCATGAAAAATGTTGAACATCTTTTCATATGCTTGAAAATGATTTTCATTTTTTTCTGAATGCCTGTCTAATTTTTCTTATTGAATGATCTTTGTCTTACTAATTTGTAAGAGCTCTCTGTATATTAAGACAGTTAACTCTTTGTGGTATGAATTGCAAATATTTTTCCACACTTTGTCTTTTCTTTGCCCTTTTTGTGATAGGTTTTTTGAGACAATATTGTTTTGCTTCTATATTATAGAAAATCATTACATTTTTTTCTTTATGATGTGTTGACTTCATGTGTTGCTTGCTTAGGGATTTGATGACTTGAAGAATTAAAGTCTATATGAATTATGTTACTGGTACCCACTGCCCTCCCCTTTCATCACCCATCCCAAGGAGTCTGGCTTCTATTTCCATGATCTGAGCACTTCCTCCAGCAGGACTGACACTCAGTTGAGGCCTTTCATGATCATTCCTTTGTTTTAAACCACGAGCCCATCACATGCCCGGTACTGTTTTGACTCTGGGGATGGAAAGATTCAAAGGTGAATAAGATCTAGTCCCTTCCCTCCGGGAAGCTCAGAGACTAGTCATGTAAACAAATATGTTGCATAAAGTATGTGATAAAAGTCTTTACAGGGTAGAGTGGGGCTGAAATAAAACAAAAACATACAAGAAAATTTTATAAGTGTGGTGCCCTTTGGTTTGAGTCTTGAAAGCAGAATAGGTTTCTACCAGGTACACCAGGTATAGAGTGAGAAAGAGCATTAGAGCAGAGGGAATGGCCGGCCCAGCAGGTGACGACAGCAGTGGGAAACTGATTGCAGTGAGGGAACTAGTCAAATAGACAAGTATGAGAATTGTGGGAGCCAAGTTCTCACTGTTGTAGTAGGAAGTTATAAATGTGGAGAGGGAGAAACGAGTTAGAACTCTGTGGTGTTGTTTTGGAATTGGAAATATTGGTATCAACTTATGGACATAGATACAAAAATATATAAAAATACATATCTTTATAGAGAGGTATATATCTCAATGTAGAAGTAAAGACAGAGGTAAATGCAAGTATATTTCTAAAATACATTCCCTCTCCCTATCTTCTGAGAGGATCTAGAAACAGTGATACCCAGTAAAAATAAGAACACTTCATTATCCAAATTCTGGCTTCTAAATATCATTCTGCACTGAATGGAGCCAGGGCTTGTTAGAGAAATGGCTGAGTTGATGATTCCAGCAGGGAAATGACTTCATGAGCCTGTAACATCTTGTTCTACCAGAAAGCAAAGAAGTGACCAAAAAATTAGGGAACATTTCAAAAGGACACAGAATTCAGCTTAAAGAGGCTCCCACCAATTAATTCGATCATAAAAATATAGTTACATATTACAGACCATTGAACAAAATAGGAATTCATGATGTAAATATATAGATAAGTAAATGTACTGAAAGTTTGATGAGGAAGTATATATTCACTTTGTCTCAAAGTACTTCCCTATAAAATACTTATTAATAATGAAAGAAAATAGAGTAACTCTACGGCAGAGAAATATGCAGACACAACTTTAATCAAGGGATCAAAATAAGCATCTCCAATGATGAAACAAACTGAAGTCATGTGCCAGGTTGCAGGAGGCAAGGACACAAGCACGGTATCACTCTTGGGCTATTCCTGTCAAGGATGCAAAACCTGAATACGACCATGAGAAGACATCAGATAAACCCAAAGTGAGCGACTTTCTATAAAATAACTGGGCTATACTCATAAAATGTCAAAGTCTTGGAAGTCAGGGATTATATGAAGACTCTACTGGGATGAGTAGCTGAACTCGAAGGAGTCTGTGGAAGAGAATTGTAAGAGAATGTCTTTGTTCATAGGACACATGCACAAAGTTATTCTGGTGGATGGAACATCAGGTTGGCAAATCACTCTCAAATACTTGAGAAAAAAAAGGTTTTGTACTGTTTGAAGCTTTTTTGTAAATTTAAGATTGTTTCGGAAACGAAAAACAGAAAAAAAAGGAAAATGTTTTTCTAAGATACAAGGAGACCGTTGCAGGAAACTTCTAGAAAAATTCTACCACCTCCTGAGGAGATGTTGGAAGAAACTCTTCTTTCTCTCCTGGATGATGTCAGGAATTGCAGGGAGATTCAGAGCGGCGTAATCATCTCACTACAAACTTGAGAGGAAAGAAGAGCCAAAAAGATCCAGACGAATGGGTCCAGAGCCACTGGATTAAGTCAGCCCAGAACCCAGCCCTGTTCTGGACTTCCAGTCACAGGAATCATTAAAATTCCTTGGCTTTTAAGCTAGTTGTGTTGGGTTTTCAATTATTTGCCACCAAAAGCTTCCTGACTTATTCATACTCATTGAAAAAAAGGATGCCAGGGTACTTTAATAATAAAGAAACCCACTCCCATTATAATTAATGTCCATTTCTAAAATTCTTAGTAGAACTTTTGCTCCTCAGTAGGTAAAATGGATCTTTTTCACCAACATGGAGAGTGGGGACATACATGCACTGGTTGTCCTCTAGAGCCCATTCCCTGTGACTTTCCAGATTCCAAGCCAAAGGGAAGCCAGAGGGTGAAGGATTATGCTTTGTTCATCACAGCAGGGCACCTTGGGAGGACAGGACTGAATACTGAGTGGAGGGATCATGTAACTAAGCTGAATACAGTCCAAGAGAATTGTTACAAGTCGGCAAAAAATTTTCCAGTCTTTACTTTTCTACCTATAGAACTTATTTAGTTCTATTTATTTCTATTAATTTTCTATTATTTCTCTTAGTCTTTCGATTGAATCTTATTATTCTTTCCTCAGCAACCTTGAATAACTCACCAATACCTAAAAGATAGTCTATTCTTATCATGACACTTAAGGTCCAAGCAGACCCCAAACCACCTCTCACTAAATATATCTTATCTCTCTAAATATACATTTTATTCTCCAGCCATGCTGTTCACATGGGGCTATACCATATGTTGAATGTTGTGTCCCCCCCAAATTCATGTTAAAACCTAATCCCCAATGTGATGGTGTTTGGAGGTGGGGCCTTTGAGAGGTGATTAGATCATGAAGGTGGAGCCCCCATGTAGGGATCAGTGTCCTTATAAAGGAGATTCCAGGGAGCTCCCTCGTCCTTTCCACATGTGAGGACGCAGGGAGAAGACAGCTGCCTGTGAACCAGGAAGCAAGCTCTCACCAGACACGAAATGTGCCGACACCTTGATCTGGGACTTCCCAGACCCCAGAACTGTAAGAAATAAATTTCTTTTGTTTATGAGCACCCCAGTCTATGGTATTTTTGTTACAGCAGCCTGAATAGACTAAGACAGGCTACATTTCACTGCTAAAAAAGGAAGGTACAAATATCTATAGGGGGAAAAGCTAAACCAAACCCTGACGTGTTGTTTGGAATTGAAGGCATTAGTGTGAACTCAAAGATTTCAGTATGGATGGACGGATATAGAAATAACAGGAGACATAACGGAGGTGTACATCAGGATGTATCTCCCATGCACTGAGAGTAATCAATGAGAACACCTACTCACAGGAAATAACATGAATTTTTAATGATTTATGCTAATTATGCCTAACCCTAGTTGCCTACATTAAAACACCTTTGTCATCATGGTCTGCCTATCAAAATTTCACTGAAATGAAATTACAGAATGTAAAGTACCAAATATATGTCATCGATTGCTGTTTATCCCTGCCTCTCCATCACGGTCTGGCTCAAATGTCATCTCCCTTGTGAAGTCTCCTTTGGAATATGCAGGTAGGATCAACATCTCCTGCCTCCACACACACATGATTTCCCAATCCTTTATGTAACATCAGTTCATCCCTCACTCTGCTGCTGATAGTTGTTTACAGGTCCGTCTCCTCCCTAGACTGTAAATTTTTGTGGGTCTGACTCTGTTTTTCTCGGTTCCCACAGCCCCGAGCACAGGGCCTTACAAATATTATATTAGGTGCTCAGTAAAAGTATTTTGAATGAAGAGACTGAAACTAACTGGCCAGCCTACAGAGCTATTGCCTGGTGCTGGCCTCATTAGCACTGGGCCTACTCAAGGCAGCCACCCATTCACAGGGAATCCAGGCAAAACTGCCAGAGCCCTTTGTTCCAGCCCTATTTCTGCAGATGGCTATCTCACTTGGCTGAGTAAGAGGCAGTCTTCAGAGAGGTGACTCACCTGCTTAACAGGCCTTTCTTAGAAACATTTGAGATGCTATCTATACTTTTGCTGCAAAGTAAAAATATTGCAGCTGGAGGTGGCAGATGCATGAAACAAATGTTCGCATTTTTTTTGGTACTTTTCTGAAAGTGATATATTTTAGTATAAAAACGAGATTAATATCAAGTAGAGAAGAGGACAAAGAATACATACTATCTGATAATGTGTATGTATATTTATATAAATTCAAACATACCTAGAGTATTGTTCATGGATGCACATTTGCATGGTGCCTTATATAAAGCAATGGTTCTCAAATTTGAGCAGGCAGCAGAATCATCTGGAGGGTTTGTTAAAACCACAGGTGGCTGGGACCCATTCCAGGGTTTCCACTTAAGTACAGTTGGGGTAGGACCTGGGAATTTTCATTTTTAACAAACTTCTAGTTGATACTGACATGGCAGATCCAGGGACCTCACTTTCAGACCCACTGTTCTACAGGCAAAGAAATATTTGCTGTAAATGTCAGGGACTGGTTAATTCTAGAGAGTGGGAAGGGTTTGTGAATGGTAGAAGAGTAAGGGGGAGTTTCTGGGATGTAGCAACACTCAACTGAGGTAGTTACATAATATTCACATTCCAATAGTTTATTAAATTGAACATTATGTTTTATGCACTGCTTATATATTATGATTCACAATTTTTAAGATTTTAAAAGTTTAAAAAGAAAAGGTGACTTAGAACCTGATGGCCCACCACAACCCACACAAGCCTCAGATCTGCCCACCTTGGATTACTTATTGCATGAGATACATTAACCTTTGTCAGTTTAAGCCACTACAGAAGGATATTCAGTTATTTTCTGCCAAAGACAATCCTGATTTTATGTGATAAATATAATCTTGGAGCTCATGCCATAACAGCACAGCTTTATTCTTTTTAAGGGTTGCATAGTACTCAATTTCATAGCCGTGTCTTTCTTAAACCAAAGTTTTCACAGCTCCAGACTCCTTCACAGCCTTTGTAAAATGGGAGTGCCAACACCATGTACCTCATAGACTTGTAGGGTGAGTGCACATACAGTGTGCCTGGCATGTGTTGTTGTTATTATATTACTATTATTATCAACAGAGAAGAAACTGGTATTAATTAAGAACCCAGACTGTAATCTTAAAACTCACTTAGTCCTCACAACAACCCCCCAGAATAGATACTGTTAGCTCATCTTCCAGAAATGGGGGAAGGGGGATCTCTAATCTCATCTCCACCAGGGTTCAGCCAGCTGTCAGTGAGGGTGAGTCTGTTTCCTCACCTGTAAATTGTATCAATAATCCGTGCCTCACTGGATGGAGCATGGGGTGGACTACCAGGGACCATGCAGAGGTCCTTGACAGACAGGGAATGTTCACATTTTTACAAAGGCTTTCTTGAAGTCTGGCTGGACTGGGCAAGCTCCCTGTCCCTGGCCAGGTGATGAAATGACCACGTTCTGCTCACCAGGAAGGCTGTGGAACTCCAGATATGTTGTGCCGAGGAAAGCTTCTAGCCAGGAAGAAAGATGTTGTGAGACAAGATGAAAATCCCCTGCTCTTGGCTGACAGGGTTTTCTGCACTGACCATGGACAAGGAGGAGCTTCAGAGAGGTGCTTCGCAGCTTGAGAATCTTGGATGCTACAGGAAATGGCATTGGCATATCTTCCCAAAGGCTATGAACTCAACAAAGACCTGTATTAGGTTTCTACTGTTGGCAGAACAAATCACCACAAATTTAGTAGCTTAGAACAACACCACTTATTATCTCCCAATTCCACAGCTCAGAAGTCTGAGTGCAGGCTATCTTGGCTGGGGAGTACAGAATGGCTTGTCTGGGGGGTACAGCATGGCTTGGATGGGTGGGTATAGTGTGACTTGGCTGGGTCCTCTTTTTAGAGTCTCACAGGGGTAAAATCAAGCTATCAGTAGGGCTGTGTTCCTAACTGAGATCTCTGGAGAAGAGTCTGCTTCCAAAATCACTCAGATTGTTGGTCAAATTCATTTCCTTGTGGTTAAAGAAGGCAGATCCCTCTTTCCTTGCTGGTGATCAGCTGGGGGCCACCCTTAGTTCCAGAGACCTCTCTCGGGTGCTTGCACTTGGCCCCTACATCTCAGAACAAGCAAAGACACACTAAATCCCTTTCATGAATCTCGCTGCCTTTCCCTTCTGCTGCATGTCTCTGACTCTGTCTTTGAACTGAACTTAGAAAGTTCTCTGCTTTTTAAGAGCTCAGATTATTAGATTGGGTAATCTCATTATCTTAAGGTAAGTAACCTAAATTACATTGGCAGCCTTTTTGCCATGTAAGGTATGCGCAGGTTCTAAGTATTAGAGTGTGACATCTTTAGGGAATCAGATTGGATCTATATTTGACAGACCCCTACATTTACAGAACAGAAGTAGGACCCACCTGGTATGGACACAATGGGCTTTTTCTTGGTAAAGTACAGCAGGTCTTTGATTTGCAATATGTGGGGAAAAACTTTATCTCCAAATAAAGGAAGTCTAGCCCTATGAGCATGTTTCTGAGCCACATTATCGTTCATCCCTAGGCTTATGGAATTGCACCCACCACCCATCCCCAACATTGGGGAACTGCTAGGAGGCATAGGCAGATCCAGGAAAGCCAGGATCTGGAGTCCAAGAGGTCTCTCAGGGCCATGGGAGAGCCCAGTGCTAGAATACTCAGCAAGACCAGGGATCAGTTATTAAAGGACATGCACTTAAAGTTAGGTCCAAAACACGTTAGAAGGGGATGCAAGGCAAAATTTCCATTTGATGATGGCTTAGATGAAGCCTAGGATCTAGGGTCATATCTTTGCCAAGTGCTGTAAACAGGTGATGCACAGTTTCAGTGGAGCCAACTGACCTTAACTACCATCAGAACTGGGGAAACCTAGTTGCAGGTGTTTGATACAGTCAAGGGAATCGAAGGTCCAAAGAAAGGAAATCCAGTCTCTGGAAGAACTGGGGTAGCAGACAGGGGCTATATAGTAAGGAATAAGTGCAGGAAGTAGGTTTCTGTGATCAAAGCAGACCAAACAATGGGATCATCTGGATAAGAATAAATAAGCTCTGTAGTACCCCCACTTTGGGACTGAATCAGATCCACACAGGAGACTGGGGCAAGGCCAAACTTCAGAGAGACTAAAAGTGAGCTGCTTACACTGTGGCAGGGCCTGTTCCAGGCACCAGAGATATAACTACACACAAGTCACACCTCCTTCCCTCAAGGATCATATGGTCTAGGAGGCAACGATTCTATTACTGAGAAGAGCCGCAAGGGGTAAGTAGCAGGGCTTCTGGAAGTGAATGGGTCTCTCATGGAGAGACCAAGTGTTTAAGGACCTTAGGTAGTCTTCAGCGAAGATAGGGAAAGATTCAGAATGAGGAGAGATCATGGCCTTTTAGGAGCTTAGCAAGTAATTTGGTAAGGCCAGAGTATATGTCACAGGAGGTTCACTTTTCTCCCACTAAAGCCTCACTGCCTAGTGTGTTATTTTCACTCCTGGCATTTGAATAGTGTTTTAAGGCTGTGTTATTACAATGAAAATGTTTGAAATCAACTTTTGTATTTTTGCTAGAAATTTATCACTGCCCCTTCCCCCCACCATGGGATAACATCAGGATTTAAGACTAAACTAATTAGCCCAACATTTTCTTTTAGCACTAAGAGTTGGAGCTAAGACTAGTTCTTCCCACCCCTCTTCTATTGGCTGAAGGTCAGTTCTCCTTGGCCTCCCATGGCTACGGTATAATCATGGCTGATACTGTTCTTGGATTCATGGGCATCTGTTTAACAGTGATTGTCAGAACATCTGGCACAGCTCTTGTTGTGCTCTATTTTCTCCACTGAACAGCTTCAGCAGCCTACTCTGCACAAGTATGTCAGCCATGATTGCTGCTCACCTGGACTGTGAGGAAAACCACTCACTTCAACAAACATGGTCCAAATCATAAAGCTATGCCTTGCATTGCACCAAGTCAGGAATGTTAGTCAACAGAAACTTTGTTGAATCAGAATACTAAGATAGACTAGTATACTTGGGGGTTAACCATCTACTTCAGAATAAACTTCATTATTAAAGAAAAATGTTTTCCTAATGTTGTGCCCTCTGTTCCATGTCAGTTTTCTAATGTTGAGTCAAGGGAATCCTATTTGGCAAGTAGTCATCAGGCCTTCTTTTATCTTTATAAGGAAAATATTCAACACAGCCTTCAAGGTCAGCAAAGCACTTTTTTCCCCAGTTGGCAAAGCCCTCCCAGCTCCCTCCTCCCCTCCTCCAGGCTCCCCTTTTGCCCTGTGCATGCTGAAATGCCACATATCAAAATAATATAAATTGTCCCCCTTGCTTGTGCTCAGGGCTCAGACTTTTGGGAGATTACTCCCCTCTGAGCCCACTGGTGTAAAATAAAGCCTCAACACTCCAAGACCTCTGAGTACTGCTTGGTTCTTCCATCAGTGAACCAGTCCAGGCTTTCCAGTATTTTCCATAAAAATCTAAATAATATCTAGACATCCCATAATAAATGTAGCAAAGACTTTTCTCCGAACTTTCAGCGTGCTTGGTTTTCATGGCTTGAGCTCATCAAGCTTTGCACAGATGACCAGAACAAGCAGGAGTGATGAACAGTTAGTTAAGGGCACTAACTCTGAAGAGTCTGCTTGCTCAAGCTAGTTTCTTCTGCTATCTATCTACAATCCTAAGAATGGAGGTACTGGAAATCTGTGGAACTGTCATAACTAAGATTCTATATTAGTCCAAGGAAACAGAATCAACTGGATGTTTATACATATATGTGTATATATATATATATGTGTATATACACACACACACACACACACACACACACATATATATATATATATTCTGCTGACAGAATTCCCTCTTGCTTGGGGAAAGTCAGTTTTTTGTTCAATTCAGGTCTTCAACTGTTAGAATAAGGCATGCCCACATTATGGGGGGCAATCTGCTTAACTAAGAGTCCACTAATTTAAATGTTGATCTCAAACAAAAACATGCTCATAGAAACATCCAGAATAATGTTTAAGCACATATTTGGCACCATGGTCCAGCCAAGTTGACACATAAGATTAGCAATTGCTAGGATGTTCTCCTTTTCCTTCTTTGACAAAGGCCCCAGTACCAGCTGGCTCTCCTCTCCTCTTTATAGCTGTCTTCATCTCTTGATCCTCTCTGCTTCCTCTGCCCCTAAGCCTAGCTGAAGGTTCCCCAGCCTCCCCAGCATGCTATACTAAAGACAAGGCATATAGGCCTATTTTGTCTGTAAGATTTTATTACTAATCATGTCTAGAAACAAACAAGATATAATAAAACTACAAATGTGGAGATTCCAGGCATAGGAAATCATGCTGTGCTCTTCCTGTCCCTGACCCAATTCTTGGTCCCCTTTCTGAGGTGGTAACAGGAAATGTCAGGTTTCTGTTGTCTATATATGTCCTTGAAGGTAGATCTTATCAAACCACAGGTCTCTAAACACCTCAGGGTCCAGCAAAGCAAAATATAACCGAATGCAAAGGTTTAATCTGAAGATGATTGTTTGTATTTCTGAGGAAATTTTCAACTCCCTGCTGGCCCTGTGCCGCAAGCAGGAATGTTCCCTTATGGCATGTTCTCCCCTGGGGGCCTGTTCCCAGAGAGAAATTCCTTGGATAAAATCCTTGGAACACTGTATATAACCATTTCAAAAAACCTAAGTATCAAGGCTTTTAAACGGTCAAAAAATAAAAAGTTACTCACTCTTTCTCCTCTTCCATGTTTCACTCCATACCAGTAAAGTCCAGAATTTCCACTGTTTGCAAAGATGAGAATGCCGTGGTCACTGTGCCGAGGTGTTCAGCACTTACCCCTGGCCCAGCCCTCTCACCCTCTCCCTGTCCCAGACCACACCTCGCCCCCCATCCCTGTCCACCTTCTGTCCAAAGCCAGGGTAGATGGGCAAAACAGTGGGAAGTTGTAGCTTTTCCCCTACTCTTCTTAACTGTTTGGAGTCTTTTGGCAATTTTACTTTTATTATTGTAGAGGGTGAAAAGCAGAAACCAGAAGCAGAGGTCACAGGATGAAAATGTTTGTGGTCACTTGTCAGTTCATCTCCTGGCTACACCTTCTTTTCTATCTCACCTCCACTGATAACAGATGAGTCTAAAGTCTCACCACTGGATGCCTCCCTGACCCTGGTTGCTTCTTCATTGGCTTCCATTCCATCCACTCTCTAAAAACCCTGCCCCTCAGCCCATTCTCCATAAAGGTCTCAGGTTACTCTTTCTTAAACATCCCCTGAAGACAGATAATATCCCCATTCAAAACTTTCAATGAGTCCCCAGTTCCTATCCCAGATCTTCTACAATCTAACTATAACCTACTTTTCCCAGTATGTCCACCCACTGTCTCATTCATTCATCCATTTAGTCCCTTAATAAATATGTATATATTAAGCACCTACTATATGCCAATCCCTAGAGATACAGGTCATGGGTGAGCTGGGTTAGACACTCTCCGCTCTCAGGGACCCCTGAAGATGAAAGAGAGGTGTCCAGAGCCTGTGATGTGACAGGACAGGCTGACTGTGACCAGAGGAAGAGTCACGGACCCAGATCCTAGTCCTGTCCCTGCCACATTACAGGAGCTGCCAGTTACTGCTGATGTGTCAGGTACTGAGCTAAACTCTTCACATGCTCCATCTCATTTAATCCTCCAGTCACTAGAGGCAAGGGGAAAGCAAAGGAGGTGGCTTTTGCAGTGACATCTGTTTCACTGGGGGCCATATACAAGCTTTCTTGGCTTCTCTGCAGAGCCCTTGGGTCAGGCTGCGCATTTGAGGCTATTAGGGGCCCATCGGACCACAGATAGAGTTAAGAAAAGTCACTGAAGGTGAAGACCTGTCCAGGTGAGACAGGATTCCAAGTTACAAAAGGGAGTCTCCCTCCATTTCCTAAAGATATACACACACCACCACCACCAATGCTCCTTCCTTCAGCCTCCACCAGCTCCTACAGTTTCTTACCTGTGCCCACATTGCTCTGTTATTCTCCCAGGCCCTGGAGAATATGGCATTTTCACCTCTACACATACACAGGGAACTGCCCCACACATGAGCACACACACACACACACACACACACACACACACTCACACATTCTTACTCTTAGGATTGCAGAAGGGAACCACTGGAGGGATCCTTAGAGATTATCTAATGGGGCAATAACAAAGATATCCTTCTATATCATTAAGTGTTTCTCTACATTAATCCATTCATAAAAATAAAATTAGGAGTTTGTCATTTCTAAGGCTGTGTCTCTCCCTACCCTTCTGAGCCTACCTCCCCAAGGTTCCCTGAAGGCAAGACAGAAGCTTCTGCATCTTGGTGATGCTTCATAATTCACCTTCATTAATTCAACAAAATGCTAGCCACCCCAGGAGGCCAACTCACAAGTTGGAGGTAGGCTGGGGAAGGAGGCCACACCAACTCCCACCTGCCTCCCACTAACTCTGGATTCAGGATTGGTTTAAAAATTTTTCCAGCTTAATTGAGGTAGAATTGACAAATAAAATTGTATATATTTAAAGTGCGTAACAGTGATGATTGATATGTATCAACATTGTGAAATGAATGCCACAGTTTAGTTAATGAATACATCTATCACCTCACAATTTAGTTACCATTCTGTGTGTGGAGGGTGGGGGCCAGTGAGATCTACCCTCTTAGCAACTTCTAAGTACACAATGCAGTTGTTAAATATAGTCACCATGCTGTACATTAGATCCCCAGAACTTATTCATCTTGTATCTGAAAGACTGTGCTGATTGACCAACATTTTCCTATTTCCACCCCTTGGTCCCTCGCAACCAACATGCTACTCTGTTTCTATCCATTGACTTTCATTTTTAATTCCACATATAAGTGAGATCATATGGTATTTGTCTTTCTCAGGCTTAGATTTATTTTTAGCATATGTTTTCCAGGTTCATCCATGTTGTTACAAATGCCAAGACATCCTTTTTATGGCTGGGTAATATTCCACTGTATATCTATAACACATTTTCTTTATCCATTCATCTGTTGATGGACAGCGAAGTTTTTTCCTTATCTTAGCTATTGTGAATGGTTCTACAATGAATATGAAAATACAGATATCTCTTTGAGGTATTGATTTCATTTCCTTCAGATATATATCCAGAAGTGGAATTGTTGGATCATATGGTAGTGCTATTTTTAATTTTTTGAGGAAACTTTATATTATTTTCCACAGTAGCTGTACTGATTTACATTCCTTACAGCAGTGTACAAGTGTTTCCTTTTTTCCACCTCCTCACTAACATTTACCTCTTGTCTTTTTGAAATAGCATTCTAACACATGTGAGATGGTATCTCATTGTGTTTTTTATTTCATTTCTCTGATGATTCACAATGTTGATCATCTTTTCATGTGCTTGTTGGCAATTTGTATGTCTTCTTTGCAAAAATGTCTATCAAAGTCCTTTGCCCATTTTTTGATAAAGGTGTCTGCTTTTTTGCAATTGAGTTGTATGAGTTTGTTATATATTTTAAATATATCAGATATATGGTTTGCAAATGTTTCCTCCTATTCCATAGGTTACCTTTTCATTTTGTTAATTGTTTTTTGTTTTTTCTGTGCACAAGTGTTTAGTTTAAGGTAGTTCCACTTGTCTATTTTTGCTTTTCTTTCCTGTGCTTTTGGTACTATGTCCAAAAAAATCACTGCCAACACCAAATGTTAAGGAGCTTTTTCTCTACGTTTTCTTCTAGGAATTTTATGATTTAAGGTCTTACATTCAAGTCCTTAATACATTTTGAGTTAATTTCTGTGAGTGGTCTAAGATAGGGATCCAGTTTTATTCTTTTACATGAGAATATCTAGTTTTCCCAGCACCATTTGTTTAAGAAATTAACCTTTCCCTGTTGTGTGTTCTTGGCACCCTTGTCAAAGATGTGTTGATAGTTTATTTCTGTGCTCTCCATTCTGTTTCATTGGTTGATGTGTCTGTTTTTATTCTACTACTACCACTGTTTTGATGACTATAACATTGTAATATGGTTGAAATCAGAAAGTGTAATGTCTCTAGCTTTGTTCTTCTTTCTTAAGATTGCTATGGCCATTCAGAGTATTTTGGTGTTCCCCATGAATTTTAGGATTGCTTTTTTCTACTTCTGTGAAAAATACCATTGGAATTTGGTAGAAATGGCACTGAATCTATAGATTACTTTGGATAGTATAGGCTTTTTAACAATACTAATTCCCTAGTGAACATTAATTCCCCAATTAATAATATTAATTCCATGAACATGGGATATTTTTCCTTTGGTTTCTTCTTCAGTTCTTTCATTAAAGTCTTATATTTTCAGTACAGGCCTTTCACCTCCTTGGTTAAATTTAGTCCTAAGTATTGTAAATGGCATTGTTTTCTTAATTTCTTTTTCAGATATTTTATAGTAGTATATAGAAATGGAACTGATTTTTGTATGTTGATTTTGTATCCAGCAATTTTACTGAACTAATTTATTAGTTCTAACAGTTTTTTGGTATAGTCCTTAGGGTTTTCTATATATAAGATCATGTCATCTGCAGGAACAATTTGACTTCTTCCTCACCCATGTAGATGCCTTATTCCTTTTCCTGTTTGCCATGGCTAGGACTCTAGTAGTATGTTGAATAAAAATGGCAAGAGTCGGCATCTTTGTCTTGTTCCTGATCTTAAAAGAAAAGATTTCAGCTTTTCATAATTGAGTATGATTAGCTACAGGCTTTTCATATATGGCCTTTATTATGTTGAGGTACATTGCTGTATACCTAATTGCTGAATATTTTTAGCATTAAAAGATGTTGAATTTTGTCCAATGCTTTTTCTGCATCTATTTTGATGATCATATGATTTTTATCCTTCAATCTGTTAAGGTTATGCATTGGTTTGCATTTGTCAAGCCATCCTTGCTTCCCAGGGATGAATCTCACTTGGTCGTGGGGAACAATCCTCTTAACGTGTTGTTGAATCCAGTTTGCCAGTATTTTGTTGAGGATTTTTGCTGCTGTGTTCATCATGGAAGTTAGCTTAAAATTTTCTTTGCTTTTAATGTCCTTGTCTGGCTTTGGTACCAATGCAGTGCTGGCCTCTTAAAATTAGTTTTGAAATGTGTCCTGTTCTTTCATTTTTTGAAACAGTTTGAAAATTATTGTTATTAATTCTTCTTTAAATGTTTGGTAAAATTCACCCATGAAGCCACCTGGTCCTAGATTTATCTTTACTGAGAGATTTTTGATTACTGATTCAATCTCCTAACTTGTTATCAGCCTGTTCCAATTTTCTACTTCATAATTCAGCCTTGATAGTATGTATGTTTCTAAGAATTTTTCCACTTCTAGGTTATCCAATTTCTTGGCATGTAATAGTTCTTTGTAGTATCTTATGATCCTTTGTAATTCTATGGTATCACTTATAATATCTCCTCTTTCATTTCTGATTTTATTTGAGTTTTCTTTTTTTTCTTAGCCTAGCTAAAGGTTTGACAATTTTGTTTATCTTTTCAAAAAGCCAGCTCTTAGTTTCATTGATACTGTCTTGTTTTTCTTATATCTACTTCATTTATTTCTTTTCTGACCTTTGTTATTTCCTTCCTTCTGCTAACTCTGGGCTTGGTTTGTTCTTTCTCTAGTTCTTTGAGGTATAAAGTTAGGTTGCTTATTTGAGAAATGTGTTTTTCCTTAATGTAGGCATTTATCTCTATAAACCCTCTTAGAACTGCTTTTGCTGTATCCCTTCAGTTTTTGGTATGTTGTTTTTCCATTTTTGTTTCAATGTATTTTTTTATTTTCCTTTTGACTTTGTCTTTGACCCATTGGTAGTTCAGGGTTGTACTTTTTAATTTCCCCATATTTGTGAATTTTCCAGCTTTCTTTCTGTTATTGTTTTTTAGTTTCATACCATTGTGGCCAGAAAAGTTATTTTATGTGATTTCAATCTTCCTAAATTTCTTGAGACATTTGTGGCTTAACACATGATCTATCCTGGAGAATGTCCTGTGCGCACTTGAGAATAATGTGTGTTCTGCTACTGTTACACTGAATGTTCTGTTAAGTCCATTTGGTCTAAACTATAGTCCAAGTCCAGCGCTTCCTTACTGATTCTCTGTGTGGATGACATGTCTGTTGTTGAAAGTAGGATACTGAACTACCCTACTATTATTGCACTGCTGTATATTTCTCCCTTGGATTTTTAAAATATTTGCTTATATATTAGAAGCTCAAATTTTAGGTGCATATATTAACAATTACTATATCCTCTTGATGAACTGACTCGTTTATCATTACATAATGAACTTCTTTGTCTCTTTTTACAGTTTTTTATTTAGAGTCTATTTTGTCTGATGTAAGTACAGCTACCTCTGTTCTCTTTTGGTTTCCATTTGCCTAGAATATCTTTTTCCATCTACTGACTTTCAGCCTATGTGTGTCCTTAAAGCTAAAGTGAGTCTCTTATAGGCATCATATAGTTGGGTCTTGTTTTTTATCCATTCAGCCACTCTATGCCTTTTGATAATAGAATTTAATTCACTTACATTTAAAGTAATTATTAATTATTTTGCCATCTTGTTATTGTTTTCTGGCTGTTTTATAGTTCTTCTGTTCCTTTCTTCCTCTTTTGCTGTCTTCTTTTATGATTTGATGATTTTCCACAACATATGCTTAGGTTGTTTCCTCTTTGTCTTTTGTGCATCTGCTATAGGTTTTTGCTTTGTCATTACCATGAGACTTACATAAAAGATATAGTTACAACAGCTATGTTAAGCTAACAATTTAAACTCCATTACATACAAAAACTCTACCCTTTACTCACTCTCCTCCACATTTTATGGTTTTGATATCACAAGTTACATCTTTTTATATTGTATATGCATTAACAAATTATTGTATCTAGAATTTTTAAATATATTTGTCTTTTACCCTTTATATTAGAGTTAAGTGATTTACACACCACCATTACAGTGTCAGAATATTCTGAATTTGACTATATTACCTTTCACCAGTAAGTTTTATACTTTCATGTTTTCATCTTACAATTTAGTGTCCTTTCATTTCTACTTGAAGAACAACCTTTAACATTTCTTTCAAGGCAGGTCTAGAAGTGATGAACTCTCTTAGCTTTTGTTTGTTTGGGAATCTTTATTTCTCTTGCATTTCTGAAAGACAGCTTTGCCAGGAAAAGTATTCTTGTTGGGCAGATTTTTCTTTCAGCTCTTCAAATATATCATCCCACTCTTTCCTGGCCTGCAAGGTTTCAGCTGAGAAATCCACTGACAGCCTTATGGGGGTGCCCTTGCATGCTATAAGTACCTTTTCTCCGGTTACTCTCAAAACTTTGTCTTTAATTCTTGAGTTTTATTGTAATGGGTTTCAGTGAAATACTCTTTTGGTTGAATATATTTGGGAACTTATGAGCTAGAAGCCCATCTATCTTCCCAGATTTGGGAAGTTTCCAGCCATTATTCCTTTAAATAAGCTATTGTACCCTTTCTCTTTCTCTCTCCCTCCCTCTCTCTCTCCCTCTCTCTCTCTCTCCCTCCCTCCCTCCCTCCCTCTCTCTCTCTCTCTCTCTCTCTCTCTCTCTCTCTCTCTCTCTCTCTCTTCTATCTATCTAGAATCTTTATCTATATCTCTATCATCTCTTCCTTTTCACCTTGTGGGACTCTCATAATTCATGTTATTTTGGTTTGATGGTATCCCATAATTCATATAGGCATTCTTTGCTGTTTTTCATTCTTTTTTTCTTTTTCTGCTCTAACTGAACGATAATTTCAAAAAATCTGTCTGGATGATAATTTCAAAAAATCTTTCTTTGAGTTCAGAGATCCTTTCCTCTGCTTAATCAAGTGGCTACTCATGCTCTCTCTGTTGTATTTTTCATTTCATTCATATTCTTAACTTCCAAATCAGTTTGGCTTTCTTTTATGGTTTCTATCTTTTGAACCCCACATTTTATTCACATATTGTTTTCCTGATTTCAGCTGTTTATCTGTTCTCTCTTGTAGTTTTTTGAGCTTTCCTTAAATAATTATTTTGAATTCTTTGGCAATTCATAGATCTACATTTCTTTGGGGTGGGTTACTGGAAATTTGTTGTGTTCCTTTGGTGTCATCACACTTCTTTGAATTTTTTTTTTGTTCCTTGGAGTCTTGCACTGCTGTCTTTGCATTTGAAAAAGCTGTCACCTCCTTTAGCCTATATGTATTAGCTCAAAGAGAAATGCTTTCACTAGTCTGTTCAGTTAGAGATTCTGAGGCTTTCTCAGAATTTTTCTATGCATGCACCCACCTTGCATTTGCACTTTTTGTTCCCTCTTGGAGGGGGATTCTCAAGATTGTATGCTTTCTTTCAGTCACACAAGAGCAAGCCAGATGCTAAGAGCATTGCAGTTGTTTTCCCTAGAGCAGTGCCATGAAATGCTCATTTGTGAGCTTTCTCCCAATTCTGCAATCATCTGGAAAGGCTTTCACTGACCACCAAGATGAGCATTCACCAGGAGCTGGCCACATGGTGGGTGTAGGGGGCAGGACAGGAGTTTGAAGTGCACACAACATGGAGGTGGCCACGGGCCAGTGAGGTGGACTGTAGGTGGGGCATCCCAAGTGGCTTATGGGAGGCTTCCTGAGGGAGTCTGTGAAGCTTTTCTTAGCCCTAGTTGCTATGATCCCAGCCTCTCCCAACCCTTCAGCTATACAAATCACCTCAGTGTTCTGGGTGGGGCTGAAGAGAAGTGGATTTCTTGGACAGCCTCCCACACAGCGGAGGAAGTGGGGTGCTCACTCACACACTGCCCCTTTCCCCCATGAGAGAAGTGCAGGTGAGGGCGGTTTCTCTGGCACTGTGCCACCTCGGAGGAGAGGTGATGGAGGTTTAAGGGGAAGCTGTTCTTCTCACCCTCTTCACTGCATCCAATCTTGGAGACTTTTGCTCTAACAGTGTGCCGGAACTTCTCCACTAGACCCCTGGACTCCGTCAAAAGTGCTTTCATCCATGGGACACTGTCAAAACCAGTATTCTGTGGGGTGCCAGAAGAAAACTCCTATTCCGCCATCTTGCTGACATCACTCTCCTTAGACTTCACTTTGAATTTCATGATTCTCAAGTACTTTGTAAGTCTTATCAGAGATGGTTCTGTCTGTCTGTAAGTGGGGAGAATGGGTCAGACCACCATTATTTTTCCTATAATGCCCAGGACATCAAGAACTTCCACTAGTTTGATAGACTTGGGGAACTCTCCTACTGTCAGTTCTAGGCTTCATTGGTAATTAACATTTTCAATTCATCTTCTTGAAAGCCCTCTCACTTTCATCTTTCTTACATCCACACTCTCATTCCTGCTTCTTTTCTTTCTCTTTCAAGGTAATGTAGTAGTTAAAAGCTAGGGCTTTGGGGTTAGCTTACTTGGATTCCAACCTGTTGCTACTTTAGCTTTGTGAGTTTACTTGCTCTGAGCCTCAGTTTCCTTTCTATTAGATGGGAAGGTGTTAGTATCTGGTCATGTGGATTAAAGATGAAGTCAGATAATGCTTGTACAATGAGTGACTGATGTATACGAAGAGCTTTGTATTAATTACTCACTGTTCTTTCTTCAGTGGAATTGTAGCCATTCATCAGTCTGTGAGGGTTTAAACACCCCACCCCCCATCGGTTACAGGTATTAGATACAACCTGCAACAAAGACAAATGGTGTGGCAGAAGACTGTTCCATGAGTAAGTCCACTTCCTGGAACCACTTAAAATCACCATGATGGGTTTCCTCGCAGAACTGAAGACTGGCCCAATCCTGAACTGAAGCATAAATGCCTCCAGCTATGGGGATTTTAGGGCTGGTTGACACAGCTAAGTGCCAAATAATTTCTTCATCTACAAAATGACAAAAATTTATATTGTCCTTTGATTTTGGCTCACGACACCTCTTTGATCCCTCTTTACTAAAATATTCGCCTCCACCCAATCCTGTCTTCTCTTGCCCCACACTCTTCCCTCTGAAGCCAAACCATATCTAGGGCTCACTTCTGGGACCTGCTCTCTTAAGTTTGTTGCTCTAGCCCCAAATTCTTAAATTCTTTCCAGGCCCCCAGTTCTAAATGTCTAGCTGTGCAATGTTTCCACCTGGGTGGTCTGCCAGCCGCTCAAACCCAGGAAGTGGAAAACAACTCACTTACCTGCCCACACATACCAGGGGCCTTTTCCATTCATGGTTCCTTCATACTCCTTGTTACTGGGTCTTAAAAACCTCAGCCATCTCTGTCTTTACCTGTGCCCCTCAAACCGTTTGGCCACTAATTTCCTTTTTTCCTTTCTCTGAGCATCATTTGCTCCTAACTTTCCATTTGCTTTTCTAGCCCTGTCTGTACAACCCTTCTCACCTACTGCCTAGACCTCCTGTAACAGTCCCCTAACTCATTCTCTTGTCTCCAGCCAGTCATTTCTCTAATCTAGCCTATATACTGTCACCAGATGGACCTTGACCCAGGCACACCTCTTTTTCAAATCGGTCATCTTCCCTTTGCCCATGAAGCAAAGTGCACTGTCTCTGGGTCCAGGATAAACTTCCTCAACTTCACTTCCAGTTAACTCTCTCACTCTGATTTTCCACAAACTCAACGAGACGTAACCCCAATATCCAACCATGCATGTTCTCTGTTGCCCTGTGCCTTTGTAACCTTCTCAAGTCCAACCTCATCCCTGACCTATTTATTTTTCAAGGCTTAGCACAACTTCCTTCCTTTTCAAGAAGTCTTCTCCCATTGCCTAGTCATAACTGATCCCTCAGAAAACCTCATCCTCTGAATCTTCAGAGTTCTTTGATGTCCATTTAGATGCTTTCAAGAATTTAATTCGACAAACACGTACTGAACGCAAATGAAATTAGAGTTGTCCTTTCATGCTGGGGGAAGGGGGCAGAGAGAGAGTGCCTCTTCCTCTAGCACCTCAGTCATCAGACCCATGAGTCAACAGCCTCAAAATATAACAAAGCCATCATGGAATAATGAAGAATGAGTTACTAGAGCAGGCATTTCTCAGCACCCCTTTCTCCTCCTACACTCCCAACGTTGCATCTTTCATTCTAACAACAGGGTTTCAAACTCCATCTCAAGAAACTGAGGTTTCTGTGGGAGCTTGCCAGGTCCTATGGAATCATTTTGGATATACAGGTAGGCCTGGGATATTTTTGTTTTATGAATACTTTGTGAGACTGTGTCTCATGATTATGCTTTATATATTGTGATAAGATTATTTCTGAATATAGTTCCTTTCTTTGCCTTTATCCATGTTATACCTGCAAATACCCAGGAAATGCTCAGTGTCTCCCAAATGCAAGGACTGAACCAGAGAAGGAACTCAAACAAACTGGCACCAAGAAGAGAAAAATGCACTAGACTTGTCATACTGTGGTTTAGGTAATAAATGATGTAAAATGAAAAAGAAAATATTATTATAATTCCTCAGAACTTCTATTCTCAACCTGAACATATCACCATTTCATTTTTATCCTGTTTTTCTCATATGCCCCTCTCATCTCCTCTACCCAGCCTCACGGGTATTTCCAGGCTAACCACTGCCCCCTGCTCCCTTGTAAGACATGCCACAATGTGCATTAGGCTGGGTGACAAAGAAGCTACTCACTGGCACACCCACATACTTCTTTTCTCATTTTTAGTATGAATCATTGTATTGAAATGTACATACATTTACATGGATAAAACATACACAAACAGCTTAATGAATAATCAGATGGTGAACTCCTCTGTAAACCTCCTTGAGGGTTCATTGCCAGTACCCAGAAACCCCCTTGTGCCCCTCAACCCAGCCCAACCCTCTATCAGTCTGTCTGGGTTGCTATAACAAAATATCTTAAACTAGGTGGCTTAAACAACAGATATTTATTTCTCATAGTTCTGGAGACTGGACGTCTGAGATTAGAGTGCTTAGGAACCCCCTGCCTAACTTGCACACAGCCACCTTGTCTTCATCGTGTCCACCCGTGGCAGAGGGTGGAAGAGGAGGCAAGCCGTTTGGTGCCTCTCTTATGAACCCATCATGAAGTCTTCAGCCTCATGACCACATCAAAACCTAATCACTTCCCAAATTCCCCACCTTCTAATGCCATCACATTGGAAGTTGGAGCTTCAATGTGAATTGGTTGGGGGGGAACAAATATTCAGCTCATAACACCCCCAGAGGCAGTCACCTATGTATACATCATCAAATGATATACCAGAGTTAATTTGTGCCTGCTTTTTGACCTAAAATAAATGTGGGCACACTGTATTCATTGTCTCACTTCTGTTGCTCAAAATTATGTCTGAAGACTTATTCCTATTGTTTTATGTATCTGTAAGTTTGTCCATTTTCATTCTTATATAGTTTTTCATTGCTTGACCATATTAAAATTTGTGTATTATTCTGTAGGTGGTAAGTATTTGGATTGTTTCCCAATGCAGCTGAGGTGAAACAGGCTGCAATGAGCATTTTTGGACATATGTATACCTAGCCTCCCATTTACCTAAGTTTCTCTGGGTATGTACCCAAGAGTGGAATTGCTGGACCATAGATATCTGTATCTTCTGCATCTTCAGTCTCCTAGATCATGCAAGCTGTTTCCAAAAAGGTATTAGCAGTTTACAACTTTCACCAGATTTCCTGCTGCTCCAAATCCTAGCTGACAATTAATATTTTCAAATATTCAGTTTTTGCCTATCTTATAAATAATGGAATCTCACTATGGTTTTAGTTTGCATTTCCTTGATAACTAATGAAATGAGCCTCTTCATGTTTACTGGCCATCTGGATTTCCTCTTTGGTTTTATGCCTGTTGAAGTGTTAAACACATTTTTCTATTGGGTTATTTTTTTCCTTATTGATTTTGTTAAATTCTTTATATATTTAACAACCCAGTCCTTTGTCAGTTTATATGTTCTAAATATCTTCTCCCACTTTACGGCCTATCTTTTTCCTCATTTTATGATGCACTGCGCGCTGCTGCTCCCTCTAATTGAGTTCTATGCTTACAACTGGGAATTGTTTGTCCCCATGCCTGTTTAGGCTGGTTGTAATTGTCATTTTATTTTCACAACAAAACATGTTGAATGTTTTGGAAAAACTTTATGAAGATTAGTTGTTTAAATATATGTAGACACTTATATAGAGATTTGGAGTTGGGTTGGGATTGCAATTATAAAAGAACTGGGAACAAAGAAGAGATAAAAATTTAGAAGAATTCTGCATTCATCTGTATTCACAAGTGCCTCTAAGATCTCATGCTATGTTAAAATCCCTGAAATTAGAATCTGTAAATGTTATACCTTGGATGCAATTTATTCAAGGGAGGCCATACTGAATTCTATGCAGCAAACCTATACACAAAAGAAAAGACCAGAAGATTGGTAAATAAATGTACATTTAAATATTTTGAGTTAAATCAACATGTAATACAGAAACATTATTTTTAGAAATTCCCCACTCTACTTGATTTTTTAATTAATTATTCAATGAATGGTTTCATTCATATCAGTAAGCAAGCCAGCACAAATTCAAATTATGCTTTATTACCATTATTTTGTATGCTAAATTAGAAATGTTAACACATATAAGTAGTCCAATATTTGTTTTTCTATTGTGATAAAATACATATAACATAAAAATAAACATTTTTTAGCATACAGATCAGTGACATTAAGAATATTCACCATGTTGTGCAAACTTCACCACCCTCCATCTCCAGAACATTTTCATAATCCCAACTGAAATGCTGTATCCTATATATTAAATGTTGTACATTAAACAATAATTCCCCATTTCCTTCTTTTCCAGCTCCTGGTAGCCACCATTCTACTTTCTCTCTATGAATTTGCCTATTTTAGGTGCCGCATATAAATGTAACCATACAGTGTTTGTTCTTCTGTGTCTGTCTTATTTCACTCAGTATAATGTCCTCAAGGTTGTAGAATGTATCAGAATTTCCTTCCTTTTTCAAGCTAAATAATATCCTATCATATGTATATATCCATTTGGTTTCCAGTCATTCATCAATGTCACCTTCAATGGTTGTTTCCACATTTTGACTCTTGTGAACAATGCTGCTATGCGCACTGGAATGTGATTGTGTGAGTCTCTGCTGTCAATTCCTTTGGGTATATACCCAGAAGTGGAATTTCTGGATCATCTGGTAACTCTTCTTTTTTTGTTTTTGAGGCATGCTAGACTCCAGTGTTTGCTTTTAATGTAAAGATTCTTTAATTTCAGAAAATCTGTAAAATCCCATCTCACAGGCTCCAGTCATATCTGCCATATTTTTTTCCTTAAGTTCCTTGGAAACTAGCCTTGGATCATAGCACAAGCTGATGACAAGCTGGAAGAGATCCTAGAGGTCATCTTGGCCAATCTCCTCACCTTATAGAAACAAGCAGGGCAGCCCAGGGGGGTGATGTGACTTGCCTGCAGCCCCAGGGAAGAGAATCAGGGTGAAGCCTGGGCCTGTACCCTGGACTGCAGAAGGAGCACCTGAGGAAGCAGGTGCCCAAATCCGCTGACCACATGGGACACACGGCCCCCAGAGAAGGAAGTGCTTTGGGTGGAGCTTGCTCTCACCCAGCATGGGTGCAAAGTTAAGATCCTGCCCCATTGCACAAGTCAAGTTTCCCAAGACGTGGGTGCTGCACCAGGTGGATGGTCTACTGGCCCCATCAGCCACCACACCCAGTGTCCACTTACGTTGCCTGGTGCCATTCGGTCAGTCCACCCCAAGGAGGCCAGGCCCAGATGGGCCTGTTTCCTCACTTTCCGTTAGGGTATCTCCTGCCCCACCTGCTTGCTGGTCTGCTGCCTTCTCTGTAGGTGGCCCATCCTCCTGCTGAGTCTGAAATGTGCTCACAGGAGCCTGCAGGGTGTTTGTTGTTTCTTCTCCTACCTCAGAGGTGGGATGAGCTACCATCAGACCAAATGTGAATAAGGGAAGTTGTGCTGTATTTCCCACTGAATTTTCTCTCCTCCCCTCTGAGTCTGTCTTCTCTGGATTCCCAAGACTCTGGGGTCATGCCCAGGGTATCTGGAGCTCACCACTGCAGCCCCCAACCTCAGTGGGACCTTCAGAGACAGCAGTTTTTTCTCCAAACCTGCTCCTTCAAAACTTTCATGCCCCTTTTCTCCCTTGCTCTCTGTGAACCATACTGGGAAGCAAACCAATACGTTTTTTCCCCTGGAAACAGTAATGAAACTATCCTCCATGTTGTCAAATGGGCTTCTCTGTAGAAAAATTAATTTCTTGTCTGTTATCCAATGATCCCAACCAATGTCCTATAGAAGCATGTGAGGAAAAGACAAAAATCTTCATTTCATGACAAGCACACTGATCTTCAAGAACATGAAGTGATTTGCCTTAACGCACAACTAAGATTCCAGACCTCAGAGTAGCTTCACGCTGTATCACAGAGCTCCAGGAGGAGTAATGTCAGGCAGCAGATAAATGGATAAACCCTCATAGGATATAAACATTTCAACACAGGGCTCTTGGAAGCATAATGGCTTGGTGAAGAAATGGCATTTCGGCTGGGAACGTCAGGGGCTTGGGAAGACTAGTGGAACCCAATAGGAAGGTCCCTTATACAAAGCTTTTCAAATGCCAACATGAGGGCAGCTTAGGAAGTCAGAAGCTTACCACAGGGCAATGGCCTCCTGGGGAAGTGCCTGGACCTGGAGCAGGCTGGCTTGCAGGCCCCCTGTAATGACCTAGGTGAAGGGTCCAGGTTGAGGAAGATAAGACTGTGGGTGCAGAGCAAACACTCTTAGTCCAAGTGTGTTCCTGCAGGCTGCAGGCCTGTGTGCCTGGCTGCCTGTGGGCAGGTCCGCCTCCTGATCCTTACCTTGAATGTGTAAAGCAGTGGAGGTCGGCAGTGGCCATAAGAACGTACCAAAGGGACAGAAGTCACATATATCCTCTCCCAACTCCAGGAATCTTCTCCTAATGCAGCTGAATGCAGAAATGGAGATGAGGCTGCAGCATGAGCTGCAGGCCCCCTATCCAGCCACTCTTTTCAGCAGAAGGGGCCTATGACACTCTGGGAGAGTCAGCCTGGACGACTTCAGCTTAAACCACCACTTTGCCTCCATTCTGCAGGCAACAGGCAAATTAGTGGAACCAGCAGGGCCTCAGCATTCTCAGCGGAAACTGGGGATAACTCCCAAAGAATAAAGAACGTCACAAGGGTTGATGGAAGCCATGTGTCTGGGCCTGAACTGAGGTGTGTGGGTGAACATTCAAGAAACACTTCTTTCAGAAAGCTGTTAAGAAGGGTGCCAGGGTTGAAACAGAAGCTTTTAACCCCGGATGGCTCTCTTGGTCAGCCAGCCACGATGCCCTCCGCCGTGAGTGAGCTGCCCGCAGGACGGTTTGTTGGGAAGGACAGAGATGAGGGCAGCATAGGCCACTTTTGCACGTTTGGGGGCACACAGGGCGTTGGGCGCCTTGAGGGAAAGGGACAGGAAACGAAATCCTGGACCTCGCTGACCTACAACCCCCAACGTCTTTCTGGGCACTGGATGGGGGTTCTGGGGTTTGGGTGTCCATGAGAGATTAAGATAAAAGAAGCTAGTTTTCTTTTTATAAATCAAGAGAAGGTTATCAGCTTACACCCACTGTAGTGTTGCCACAAGAAATTAAAGAATCACTCTATGTTTCATATTCACACAGCACTTTTGTAGTTTACAAAATGCCTTTACATCAGTCATCTCAAGCAAACTTCCCGCAGCCTTGAGAGGGAGGCCAGACACAGCCCAGACTCTCCGTTATCACCGAGGAGGAAACAGCCGCAGAGGATTAGGCAACATGCCTAGTTCCATGCCTGCTCAGAGGCAGAGCCACCTGGAATGCAGCCTTACTGCACTCGGGCTGTTGCGCTTTCACGAGGCCAAAGTGCCCCTGGGCGTCGTGTCCCGCGGAAACGCTGCCTTGGTGACTTCTACCGAGACTCTGGGCCTTGCTGTGCCCGTGCTCCTCCATGCAGCTCAGGGACTTGGCCCAGTTTGCCTGGACTCCTCAGTCTCCGCTAGGAAAGAAAAACTATTCAATATATTTGAACACACACAAAAAGGAATGTGTGTTTTCTGTAAATTATTCAGATACTCTGATACATATACAGAGTCTTCAAAATGTACCCTGATATCTAGACAAATCTTTCCTTGGTAATGTGACCTATTAACGATCAATACAGAGTGACAATAATTGTAGATAATCATATAAGATAACTTGTAAACATGTTCATTTCATTTTTACATTTTGCCCTAACTGGATATTTCATTTACAAATAAAGTGTTTTATAAGGTCTGTATTAAGCTTACTTATTAATTCTTTGTTTATAAAAATGGAAAGAATCTACTAAAGTTTATCTCTCAGTTAAACCCTTCTATGGAAGCTGGGTTGTTTGGGTCCTGGGGACCATGTCAGGGGACAGAGGTTCTTAACTTTTCTGGGCCATGGTCACCTTTGGCTGTCTGGGAAAGCTTACGGTCTCCTTTTCAAAACAGTGTTTTAAAATGCATAAACAAAAGCATAAAGGATTACAAAGAAAACCGATGATTTGGAAATACACTTATTAAAATATTAAGACAGATTTGCGTTACAATAGTCTACATGTTTCCTTATTAACACATTAAATAACAAGATCTACTGCCACTGTGATTTTGAAATGGTGATGAGTATAAATGATATCCCAAGATGTCTGCAATAATTGTAGTGTGAGAAGAAAATACCTGATTTCTATTGGTGATAAAGTCACCAGTACCTCTGATAGTACTGTGGTTTGTCACCTTAACTCATTAATGAAGGAAATGCTAAATTTTCATTACAGATAGTACAAAGACATAACTTTTTTCTCATCTAAGGACACACACCCATTGATACCACATTAAGAACTCCTGATCTAAGGGTCTTGCCATGCACCTGGTTAGTGAATCACAATTACATTTCAAGTTGCTGGGACAGCATTTCCCAAATGTGTTCACTGGAGGACCAGTTTTAGGAAATAAGTTGTTGGTTGAATTGTATCCCCCAAAAAGACGTGTTGAAGCTTTTATCCCTGGTACCTGTGAATATTACCTTTTTTGGAAATATGATCTTTTCAGTTGGAATAATGTTAAGATAAGGACATATTCAGGTAGGGTGGCCCAAACCCAATATGACTGTGCCTGTACAGCATCTATACACAGGGAGAATGCCTGCGAGAGGGAGCACCCTCTGGTTGCATCTGCAAGCCACAGAATGCCAAGGATGGCTGGCAATGCCAGAGCGAAGGAAAAGGCATGCAACAGACTCTCCCTGCTGCCTTCCAAGGGCACGTGCTCCTGCCAACACCTTGGTTTTGAACTTCCAACCTCCAAAACCACGAAAATCTAAATCTCTGTTATGGCATTTGTGGTATTTTGTATGACAGCCCTAGGAGACTAATTTTCCTTAGAAAAAAATGATTTGAAGTCAAAAAGTTTGGGAACCCATGAACATTAAGTTTCCTTGTTAGAGGTAAACAACGCACCCTAAAATATCAGAGATTCTGAAGAAGACAAGCAGGAAAGTGTGAGTTCAACTGAGGGTGCCCCAGGTTTATTTAGCCAAAAACACTTTATCTGTGGCACAGCTAAGTAATGACAATTAGTGGAATACTAGATGTCCCAGGAATACAAAAAAACAACAATCAAACTTACAAAGGGACTGAAACTACACAGAAAAGTGTGAGGAAACCTCACCTTGACAGCCAGTAGTATTCCAAGTATAGGAGGATAGCACAGACAGGTGTCACAGATAAGCTCAGCGCTGCCATGGTCTTTGCACAGAAGGAAGCTGAGGCTTAGCTGAAAAGCACATTTGCCAAAGTGCAGATGACACAGCCTGAGCGTCTGCATAATTGGAAGACAAATTTATCATTAGATACTGAATTCCTTCCACTGGAGACACGCACATTTCCTTCTGAATAAACCCATCCTTTCCTAATGTTCTGTAAAGCCATCCTCCTTAAAAGCTGGAGTCTACCTTCCTAACAATGCAACTGCATTTCTACTCTGGAGACAGGTATTTTAAATTATGCATGGGGCACACTAGGGGAGGTGTCTGAGACCAATCTGTGTTGCAGCCACACGTCAGCCTCTCCACAGCTTCCCTCTGGGAGAAAAGCCACAGCCCGGGCAGGAGCAGGCAGCGCCTTCAGGCAGGGAGCACGTTGACAGTACAGCAGCCATGTGAAGGCATCTCAAGAGGATGAGCATTCCTAGTACCCATCTGTGGGTGCTTCAGGGGGTGACTGAGTGGGTGCACTGTTTCAGGTCAGTGTTTCAGGCCTAGACACAGAGCCTGGACCAGGACCTTATCCCAAGAAGTGATTTATCTGGGGAGCTCTCTATGGAGAACTTAGGAAGAAGGAAGGAGAGCAGGATAGGGAGCTGAAAAGTCCTCCCTGAGGACACTCACTCCTCCCCCCAGGATCCTTACCCTTTAACCTTTGCTCATGCATTTGCCCAGTACCCATCTTTAAGCCACAAGTCCTGCTGCTTCTGTGCCACTTGCTCCTACAGGTACAGAAGAGACTGTCAAATGCCCAGAAGTTGGGGTAAGCTGGTTGTTTAAACTATTGGTGGTTTGAAATTGACCACAGAGGGAGTATTTTTACACCACAGAAATTGGCAGTCTTTACAAATCAGGGTTGTTTTGTACTTTTTTCCTGAGAGCTGGCTTCCCAGTATACCACGAGGCACTGATTTTATGGAGGTCTTGCTTCCCTCCAACACGCTCCACAGCATCCGTCCTGGGATTGTGTCCCTCAGCCCTGTCTGTCCTTCTAGCTTCAGCCTTGCTGGGTCTGTAATCCTGCTGTGGGAATCGGGGTTCTTTAGCCTGACTTAGCTCTTTTGTGAGCTCTTTCCACTTGGAGGACAAAGGGAAAATGAGGGCGCTTATCACCAAGAACAGGGACCCTGAGAAACTTTGGGTGCCATGCCATAAAAACACCACCCCTGAAAAGCTGTATGGGGGCTTTTTCAGCTTTATCATTTCATGCCCAATAACAAGTGGTTCACAAAAGCACTTTTATAACTAGGAAAAAGTGCAGAAAGCACCATCCCTCATTTCTCTGCCTTCTGCGGGAAGCAGGAGGCTCTGTTTCCCATACAGGGTGGCTGAGGCCCCTCTGCCAGGCTGCCCCAACTTGGACCCTGTCCATGCCTGGTGGGAGTGTCCTGATTCCGCTCCAGATGGTGGGAAGCCTGGCCAGTGGTGCAATTTCCCAGCTTCTGCTGTGATGAGAATGAATGACTCTAATGTGTCTCTTCAGCCACTTGACTCACTGGCCCTTCCTTCATTCTTGACATTTGGCCAAGATACCTTCCTGATTTTCTAATCATCCTCCTGTAACAGCCTTGGAAATCAGCTGTCTCCCTCTCACCAGAACACATGAATTTATGCCAGATGAACGGGAAAAAATACTGATTTAATTCCTTTTTCAGGCAAAATGTGCAGTAACAAGAAGCTGGTCAGACCTGTTGAAAAATCCTGCAGGCTGGCCATTTGTGAGTCATATTTACATGACCCTGAATTGCCTGGTTTGGGATTAATTGCATAGTTTGGCCTACTGCCTCTACGATTGGCTCAATTTGGTTATGGACGTCACTAAATTAATGATCTGAAGCCACTGGCCCATTCAGATCATGGGGGCAACAAAACTGAAAGGAAAGCAACCCGTTAAATGAAACATCAAGATCATTTGATGCTGCAAGGGAAATGTAAACTATATAGATTTGGAGAGGCCAATTCGTTTGAGGCATGAAACTCTTGAGATATTAGTTTTATATAGTTGAACCTAATAGTTATGCCCCCTTGATTTTCAAGTTATCACTAATTTAATATCCCAAGATTGTCTGGGCTGGGAGTGCACACTGCCAGTCAGTGGAAGAAAGAAATGGGTATCTCTTCTATCTCCTGCCAAGGTTCTGACACATTCCTCTCCTCAAGTAGAGTTTAGTACAAAGAGCTCTGGTTTATGAGTTGGGAGACCTATATATTAGCCCCAGTCAATGTCCTATGTGGCCTCAGACAAGCCATTTCTCCTTTAAGCTACATTTTTTTTCAACCAAAACAATATCAATGAACATTCCTGTGACACCAAAATGGGCTGATGGAGGGGAACATGCCTTTCAAAGAGAAAATTACTATATAGATAATTCACAATGGCTATACACAATGTATTTCTCAACTCTTATTGATACCTGAGTGTGGTCCTCCCCTCAGGAGAGAATAAATTTTTGAATGCAATCATAACTGATTACCCTTTTGTTCCAGTGTCATTTCTGATAGCAAACAATGCCAAAACAGTAAAAATTACCACTGTATTTTCCATTAGTCATTAGATAGTAGAAGATTTGGCAAATAGCAAGAAACATATTAATTCTTTGGGGTGGGAAATCCATGTTATTGATGGTAGCAAATTACAATTCTTTGTAAAAGATGGTGTCAAGTTTCTTCAAGACTATTTGCACGGCTGCTGAGACATAGGAAGACCCCAAAGAGCTTTGAAAGATCACATCCGTGAGATGAACGGCTGGTGTTCCCACCCAGCCCCTCCTTGTTCCAGCATTTCTGTGACACAGCTTGGCAGTTGCTTCAGCATGAGCCACTCTTTCCAAGACCAGACTAAAACAGCTTTCTTAGCATTCCCTGCCCAGCCTAGGGGCACCGTGTTTGGGAAGCAGGCATGCGAGGAGGTCGGGAGCATTGTTTCAGCATCCTCTGCTCCTGTCCTCGTCCCTGAATGCAGCTGCCTCCTATTCTTCCACTCTGGTGACAGCCCAGGCAGATGTCTCCCCCCAGAGCCACTGCCAGCCCCACTCCACTGGCAGCTGTTACAGCAGCCCCAGGAGAGCAGTGTGACCACGGGCACCCACTGTGGGCATGCACATCTGCAGAGCGCCCCTAGCCCCTGGCTTCAGGCCTGTGGGCTCAGCTTCCTGCTGTCCAGGAGGTTCCCAGATGGCAGCACTTGGTACAACCTCTCTCCCTTCACGAGGGAGGCATTAGCCCATTTCATTCTTCACAATGTGGTATTTCCCAGAGACATACTTGTCTTGAAAATTTCCAGGCTTGGGGAATATGTTCTAAATTCTGTTGATGACTTCCAAAGTTTAAATAGGCTAGCCCTTAGATGTTAAGAGGAAATATTATTTTAAAGATGAAATAAAAGAATAGCAAATTGTTAAGGACATTGTGCTCAGTGAAATAAGCCAGTCACAAAAAGACATCTCCAGTATGCTTGTCCCTATAGGAGGTTCCTAGAATCATCAAATCCATGGAGGCAGAAAGGAGAGGGTGGTTGCAAGTGGCTAGGGTAGGAGAGGAGATGGGGAGTTTACATTTTACAAGAAAAAAGAACTCTGAAAATTGCACAACAATGTAAATGCACTTAGTGCTGCTGAACTGTACACTTAGAAATGGGTAATATGGCAAACTTCATGTTCTCTGCTTTTTCCACAATTAATTTTTTTAAATTCTTTAAAGAATATGAAATCTAGAAGTAATAGAGTTCACAGACTTGAATATATCAGACAGGCTGGAAGTTACGGAGGAGTTTTTAAAAAAATTCTTCAAATAGAAGTGTCCATGATTATCCAAAATAAGTTGTCCTGTTTTCACCAATTGGAAATTCTTTCTAGGAATCCTGCTATTACTAATTACATTTATAAAATTATTAGGAAAACACCAAGTCAAAAAGGAAGTAGATGCTGTGGTCTGAATGTTTGTTTCCCTGCAAAATTTATGTTGAAATTCTAATGCTTAAGGGTGATGGTGTTAAAGGTGGGGCCTTTGGGAGGTGACTAGGCCATCAGGGTACAGCCCTCATAAACGGGATTAGTGCCATTTATGAAACATTACGCAGAGGGGTCCTTCTCCCCTTCCACCAAGTGAGCACACAGGAAGAAGTTGTGGCCAAGAAGAGACCTCACCTGGCCATATGTGCTCCCGGATCTCAGACTTCAGCCCCCAGAACTGTGAGAAGTCTATCTCTGAGGTCTCTGAGCCCCCGAGCTTCTGGTAATCTGTTAGAGCTGCCCAATGGATTAAGACAGTAGACAAACAATAATATATTCTAACAACATTTTGGTAGGAAAAAATCAGCCCCTTTCACAGCTACTTCTTGCCTACAGAGGCTTTGATTTAGAAGTGGGACCTGAACCAGAAGTCCAGCTCACAATAGTTGTTCAGTTTGTGACAGGATATGGTTCTTCATTCCTAGAACAAATAAAAGAGCAGCCTCATTTTCATCTAGCTCTGTCTCCTTCAGGATCAAAATCAGAGTTCGCTTCAGGGCTGGATCAAATCCTTTCATCCAGGTTTTGACCTAAATGGAAACCAAGATCATGAGAAATCCTCGGGGCTGGTGGTGAAAGGCATTTCCCCTGCTCTTGCGAGTCTCGAGGGGGACATCCTACCATGAGTGAGTAATTACCATTCCATGTGACAGAACAAACAGCATCTTTTTTCAAAATAACGTAGAAGGAAATCATCTGAAGAAACTTGAGATGAAAGCCAGTCCCCAGCCCAGCGTCCCAGTGAGACGTTGTTTCTTGACATGCTGAGTTTTCTTGGAAGTTACTTCAAAACTGATTTCTCTCAGAAGTGAGTGAGACTTCTGTAGATCCACACTTCAGGATACAAACAACAACCAAATAAAATGGCCCAGCTTGAGTCCAGACAGGAGCCAGGCTGCCCTTGTTTCTGTCCGGAACCCCTCACCGAGTCCCTGCCCGCAGCTCAGAGTGAACTCTGGTCTCAGAGAGCTCTTACCGGCAGCAGGAGTGTGAGGGCTGCCCGACTGGGCCAGGACCGCCGTTCTTGTTGCGGCTGGTCATTTCTCTCCCGTGTCTGCTCTCCTCCCCCTCAGCAGTCCTCCTGGACTCCCAGGTTCCTCGTCTGCAGCCACCCTCTGGTCCACCTCTGTCTTTGCACCCTGATTTCCGACCATGCCCAGCCTGGGGATACCTATCTCTACCCTGACAATCAGATTTTGGTGTTTCTCCAGACTCTGGCCTCTCCATGCCTGCCCTGAGGGCCCAGCCGTGCTGCCATGGACTTGCTCCCTATGCTGTGGACTAACCAGATGACCGCCATCCATACTTGTGGCAGAGAGAAGAAAAATGGAGAGGAGAGAGGAAGAGAAAGAGATGAAAGAGAGAGAGAGAGAAACTCAGTGATGTTTCCCCCAAATTCATAGTTCAGGTAGGCCCTCTGTGTGCAAATACAGAGGCAGCGGTTAACAATCCCAGTGCCAGTCACCACCCTCACTCCTCCCACCGCCTCGGGGAATGGCGTCGTCTGTGTTCTCCGTGCACACACCCCCACACCAGCCTGCCCCCTCCCCCACAAGCGCTGGTTTACTGTAGGACTCTACATTCCTTGCATGCACCAGCCTTCTCCGGGTGTATCCCCAGCACCCACCACAGAAGACGTGGAAGAGCCATCCATCCAATGCCTCTTACATGAGTGAATGAGTTCAGAGCCCCAGGAAGGAGCTGGGGGTGAGCCCGTGCTAGACCAGCCAGTCACCCATGCGGCCACAGTGGGTACATGGAAACCGTCGGCCCAGAGCCATTAGTGCCAAGCTGCTTTTGCCAGGGCTGGGCTGCAGAGGCCCATTTTCCTAGTCTATCAGCAGGCTGGTGTGGCTACCATTTTCCAGGAAATGGACTGTGTGCTGACTTCCCCTCCTCCTGTCCAATCTCACCCAGGAGCGCCATCGCTCACATCATGTGTACATGGTGCTAAACAAAGCAGATTGTTTATAAAGTGGATTATTCTCCAAGCACAGAAGCAGAGTCCTAGGTGTGTGATTGTGATACATATAATTAATGCTCTTCAGGCCAAACTGGCCAATGAAATGAGGTCATCAACAGCCAGACTGCGTCATTCAGACCTGAAAGGGATGTTTTTTATGCAGTCCCAAATAAATCACCATGTTGCTCAATGGTCTCTACAAAAGGAAAGTACTAGGGCGCAGGCTGGGACAGTAAGAAGCACTGAGTCAAAGTGCCATTTTAATTTTCCCTTTTCTTTCACTTGTTAACCGTTGTTTTTAAAAAGTTTTCTATTTACCCGTGTTAGCATTTTTGAAGCAGCACTTCTTGTCAGCCGCTTTAGCAACCCCACAGGACTGAGTATTTGCAAAGTGGTGCTGTGGGGGCACAGTGGTGAGCCAGAGACATTGCGGCTCCGACGCTGCCACAGGGATAAAATGCTTCTCCTTGCTCTCAGACGGAGCTAACAGGATGCGAGCGGCCAGCAAGGAGTTTTGACCACTTAGTGACAATGTTTTGGAATCATCAATCCAGAGAACACAGAGGACAAAGCCTTTCATAGATTGTGTTCCATGCAATAAGCACTTGAATTAACCTGCTGGTGAACTTGAAAAACACGTTAGCAATCTCGACACCGTCCTGTGATGCTGCACATAAATTAGTCAGCATTGCAGCAAACACGGCCTCATCATCTGAGTTCAGATCCTCCCAGCACCTTCTGCAGACTCAACCCTGCAGTTGGACAACCAGCTAGCAAACACTCTTGCAACATAAAAATCCCTTCTAAACCTCCACAAAAGGTTGTTCATGGGGAGATCCAACCGTGAATCAAAAAGAGATGGGCTCAAAGGACCTGGGGGCTGAGACGGCCTTTGTCTTCCGGGAGAGGAGCTGGCTGCCCGCCATTTAGCACGGCCGCGAGTGACCTGCCCGCAGCTGCGCCCAAGAGCTGCCGTTCCTGCTCTCAAATCTTGGCATGGCTTGTAAGTTTCCCTCGCTTCCTTTCCCCACCCCCCACACCATGGCCCAACTGGCTTTCTCATTTTTCATGTGGCTGCTTCTAAAAATCTGAGGCTGGAATCCAAGCAGGGTGAAGGACCTGCTGCACAGGCACCACCCCCAGCCTTCCCATTGTTCTCCAGCTCTGACCTGTCTGTGGAGCCTCCTACCATGAAGAGGTACCTTTTTATCTTTGGTCCAGACATCCTCACACGGTCACCAAGGAGGGGAACGGGCATGTGATGGGCCATTCTGCATTCATCACGGGTGCCTGGCACCTGCGTTGACTTCAGCCAGGCTAGGAGCCTGTGAAGCTCGGGCTGGGGCACTGAATCACAAGACTCCTCACTTGCACAGCTTCTCAGTCTGGTCCTCTTCTTCCCAAAAAATCCCTCTTCATCCAAAATCCTACTCCTCAGTGTGGGATTGGAGTACCCAGAGCCAGACAGCCAGACAGCCCTACGTTCAAATTCTGGCTCTGCCCTAGTGTGACCTTGGGCAACTTACTACCCTTCTCTGATCTCCAGAGACACCACGGTGACACTAATAGATACTTCCTAAAGGCACTGAGCGCAGTCCCTTGTTCATCACAGCCACTCTGGTCACCTGCCTGTCTGCTCTCAGGGCATCCACATGCTCTCCCTTTTCTTGGACACCCTTGCCAGGTGGCTTCCCAGGAGGCTGGGCCAGCAAAAGACCTCAAGGAGAGGAAGGGGACAAGGATCTTCTCCCTCTTGCTTCAGGCAGCATCTCTGCCAGTGCCTTCCTCTCTCACCTCCCTCCACAGTCCCAGCTCCCACTCAGAAGGCCTGGACTGGCTCCCAGTCCATCCAGTGCCCCAGAATCCGGACTCTAGTTAATACATTTCTGATGTTACAGCTGTCTGAGGCTGCTTGCTTTATTAAGCTCTAATTGGCCTCCATCCCCGGTGTGGCTTCTCAGCTCTGCCCATGTAATAAATTCCTTGTATTAAATTATCTCTGATGAGAGTATTTTGCATGACTTCTGTTTTCTATATGGACCATGAGTGATGGGGTGGCTCCCCAAGCTGCTCACCTTATCTATGAACCCACTTCATTAGGCACCCCCAACTCCTGTGAACACTGCACCTGATCATGTACTCCACTTATCCTCTTTTTTTCCATTCAGGACCACAAAATCCCTCATGCCAATTGAATTCCCTTCTCCCCATAACATGGACCACCCCCTACATAATTAGCTGACTTCCCATCAAGCCCATCTCTGCCCTCTCTGGCCAGGGAAGCCCTAAGCATTTTCCCACTAGAGGAAAACAGCCCACTGTAACTGGACAAATTAGTCTGGCAACCCTAGCAATGTGGGCAAACAGCAGCTGCCATCATGTTAAAGCCTCCAAAGTCAATGGCCACATGTGGTCTCTGCCAGCAGGGGCTTACTGGGATGAGTGCCATGGCAGCTAAGCATTCTGGCTGGAAAAGGGTCAAGATAGAGAACCAAATGCAAGACCTGCACTGGTAATCATTCTTTGGAGTTTTGACATCATCTGTCCCAGAGAGCCTGGATTTTACAGTGAATTCTCTCACTCCCAAGCCGTTAGTCCATCTGACAATATGATCTTTGTGGAGACAAGGGCAAGCTGACAGCAGTGTCTTCAGCAAAGTCCCAGGGTCTCCAGGCATTGTGCAGTGAGGATGCATTCCTGCCTGATCAGCCAGCTAACTGTTCAGGGGAGTCGGCTGTGTCTCCATGCCAGCAGGTCCCTGGTGAGGAGCCTGGAATCAACCTGATAGGTGTTTGCAACTGTATTTAATATATCCTCCACACTATTTGCAAGGATTTGGAATGGCCCCATAAGTGGTCTGGACACATTACTTCTCCATACACCTCATCTTTAGAAATATCTCCTTTTGCCAAAAAAAAAATTGCTTAAACTCAGCTCTGTGACCAAATCCTGTTACATGGCAGCCTGTGATACAAATTAAAGAAAGCTTCCCTTACATCTTTAGCATAAGCTTCCAACTCTCTGCCTCAGCTGTCTTCATGGAGGCTCCTCACTGGTCAGACACCAGCAGATGGCAGACAGAGGGAAACCTGCCCTGACCACTGGGGCCAGAAAGCTGGGGCCTTGCTTGCCTGACTCTGGGCTTTACTGAGCTGGAGGGCAAGCCAAAAATGTCTTGGCACAGTTAACAAGAGAGCGTCCTACATGAGGCTCAATGGAGAGCACTCAAGAATTCACTACATTCGAGTGCTTGTTTTTAAGAGAATCTACTACAGGTCGCAACAGATGCTCAGTAGTGTTTGACCCCCCTCTGTGAGGGTGGGCTCGGGGCTGCAGTTGTTCCTTCCAGGGCTTCAGGGACTGACACCACAGAGACACTAAGCCTCATTGACATTTTGATAATGAAACTCTAATTCCAGCTATCTTTCTGATATTTTCCCAGTATCTTAGAATTTTCTCAAAATAGAGCCCTGAATTGATGACTTAGGGATAAAGACAGTCTTCAGGGAGCGTGGTCTGTGTCCAGAAAGCATTACATCCTGCCAAAACCTGTTAGTTTTCTAAGACCACCCTAACAAACTACCACAAGCTGGGTGACTGTAAATAAGAGAAATTTTATCATCTGAAGGCTGGAAGTACAAGATCAAGGTGTTGGTGGAATTGGTTTCTCCTGAGGTTTGCAGGCAAGAACCTGTTCTGTGCCTCTCACCTCGTGTTTCTGGTTTGCTGGCCAACTGTGGAGTTCCTGGGTTTGTAGATGCTTCACTGCAATCTCTCTGTCTTCACATGCTATTCTCCCTGTGTATGTATGTCTGAAACCAAATTTCCCTTTTTTATGACATTTATGATATTGGGTTGGAGCCCACCCTAGTCCAGTATGAACTCATTTTAGCTAATCTCATCTGTAATGAACCTATTTCCAAATAAGGTCACCTTATGGAGTATTAGGAATTAGGACTTTGATAAATGAATTTGGAGGGGGCAAAATTAACAGTCTGACCTCTGACTTCCTAAAATGTATATCCTTCTCATGTGCAAGATATATTCACTTTGAAAAAAGATGGCACTGTGAGAGGAGAGACAGAGGCTTCCTCCTAAAACTGGATACAATTAGAAAATATAGTTGGTGCAACTAATCCTGAGAGAGCAACAGGAAAGAGGACGGCATCAGACTGCACACACCTGGAGAAAAGAGCAGACCTCAGCGAACGGGGAAACGTACCAGAGCTGAGGCTCCACGGGACCCAAGCCCCTCCCCCACCCCAGCTCACTGGCGGGAGGAAGACAAATGGAGCAGGGGGGGAGTGGAAGGCTTGGGACTGCTGAATAGCTAGCTCCGGAGATGTGCTCTGGGAGCACAAACCTACATTTCATGGTGCTTTCATCGTACTCTTCTGATTAAGGAGTTGGTAAGCTGGGACAGGTGGAGTTCCTGCTGAGACTAGGATTCTGGCCATTTGTGAAAAGCAAGGATCCATACCTGGCTGCTCTGGGACAAAAGCTTATACCTGTGTGCTCAGCCCACAGGTTCAGGCAGTGAAGACAGGCACAGCAGTCGAGAGGTGGAGAACAGCTCTTTCCTCCCCCCAGGTACCAGTACCACTCCCCTGCGACCCCCGACATTGCTTCAGGGGCTGAGCAGCTCCAGAATAGAGCTTCTGGACACTAGAGGGTGCCATATACAAACATGAAACGCCAAAGGAACCTTGTCCAGAGTAAAATTATTAATACAACTCCCAAGAAAGATTTAAATGATATGGACCTTGTGACTCTTCCTGAAAGGGAGTTCAAAACAAAAATCATCAACATTCTAATGGAGGTACGGAAAGACATCCAAGAACTCAGGAATGAATTCAGGTCAGAGATCCAATTGTTGAAGAGCACAATGGAAGGTATTAAAAGCAGGTGGGATACTGTGGAGGAGACAATAAATGAAATAGAAACTAGAGAAGGGGAATACAAAGAAGCTGAGGCATGGAGAGAAAAAAGGATCTATAAGAATGAAAGAACATTGAGAGAACTGTGTGACCAATCCAAACAGAACAATATTCACATTATAGGGATACCAGAAGAAGAAGAGAGAAAGAGCAATAGAAAGTGTCTTTGAGGAGGTAATTGCTGAAAACTTCCCCAATCTGGGGAAGGAGATAGTCTCTCAAGCCATGGAAATCCAGAGATCTCCCAACACAAGGGACCCAAGGAAGACAACACCAAGACACATAGTAATTAAAATGGAAAAGATCAAGGATAAGGACTGACTGTTAAAAGCAGGCAGAGAGAGAAATAAGATCACATATAAAGGAAAACCCATCAGGTTAACATCTGACTTCTCAGCAGAAACATTACAGGCCAGAAGGGAGTGGCATGATGTATTTAATGCCACGAAGCAGAAGGGCCTGGAAACAAGATTACTTTATCCGGCAAGATTATCATTTAAATTTGAAGGCGGGATTAAACAATTTCCAGATAAGCAGAAGTTGAGGGAATTTACCTCCCACAAACCATCTCTACAGTGTATTTTGAAAGGACTGCTATAGATGAAAGTGTTCCTAAGGTTGAATAGCTGTCACCAGAGGTAATAAAACCACAGTAAAGAAAGTAGAACAGGTAATTACTAAGCAAATGCAAAATTAAATTAACTATCCCCAAAGTTAATCAAGGGATAGACAAAGAGTACAGAATATGATACCTAATATATAAAGAATGGAAGAGGAAGAAAAAGGAGGAGAAACAGAAAAGAACCTTTAGATTGTGTTTGTAACAACATACTAAGTGAGTTAAGTTAGACTCTTAGATAGAAAGGAAACTAACCTTGAACCTTTGGTAACCATGCATCTAAAGTCTGCAATGGCAATAAGTACATACCTATCGATAATCACCTTAAATGTAAATGGCTGAATGCACCAATCAAAAGACACAGAGTAATAGAATGGATAAAAAAACAAGACCCATCTATATGCTGCTTACAAAAGACTCACCTCAAACCCAAAGACATGCACAGACTAAAAGGGATGGAAAAAGATATGTCAGGCAAACAACAGGGAGAAAAAAGCAGGTGTTACAGTATTAGTATCAGACTAAATAGACTTCAAAACAAAGAAAGTAACAAGAGACAAAGAAGGACATTACATAATTATAAAGGGGTCAGTCCAACAAGAGGATATAACCATTATAAATATATATATGTGCCCAACACAGGAGCACCAGCATATGTGAAACAAATACTAACAGAACTAAAGGAGGAAATAGAATGCAATGAATTCATTTTAGGAGACTTCAACACACCACTCACTCCAAAGGACAGATCCACAAGACAGAAAATAAGTAAGGACACAGAGGCACTGAACAACACACTAGAACAGATGGACCTAATAGACAGCCTTCTCAAGCGCACATGGAACATTCTCCAGAATAGACCACATACTAGGCCACAAAAAGAGCCTCAGTAAATTCAAAAAGATTGAAATACTACCAACCAACTTTTCAGACCACAAAGGTATAAAACAAGAACTAAATTGTACAAAGAAAGGAAAAAGGCCCACAAACACATGGAGGCTTAACAATACGCTCCTAAATAATCAATGGATCAATGAGCAAATTAAAAAAGAGATCAAGCAATATAAGGAAACAAATGACAGCAACAACACAAAGGCCCAACTTCTGTGGGACACAGCGAAAGCAGTCTTAAGAGGAAAGTATACAGCAAACCAGGCATATTTAAAGAAGGAAGAACAATCCCAAATGAATAGTCTGACATCACAATTATTGAAATTGGAAAAAGAAGAACAAATGAGGCGTTAAGTTAGCAGAAGGAGGGACATAATAAAGATCAGAGAAGAAATAAATAAAATTGAGAAGAATAAAACAACAGAAAAAATCAATGAAACCAAGAGCTGGTTTTTTGAGAAAATAAACAAAATAGATAAGCCTCTAGTGAGACTTATTAAGAGAAAAAGAGAATCAACACAATTCAACAGAATCAGAAACAAGAAAGGAAACATCACGACAGACCCCACAGAAATACAAAGAATTATTAGAGAATACTATGAAAACCTACATGCTACTGAGCTGGAAAACCTAGAAGAAATGGACAACTTCTAGAAAAATACAACCTTCCAAGACTGACCAAGGAAGAAACACAAAATCTAAACAAACCAATTACCAGCAAAGAAATTGAAGCGGTTATCAAAAAACTACCCAAGAACAAAACTCCCATGCCAGATGGATTTACCTCAGAATTTTATCAGACATACAGAGAAGATATAACACCCATTCTCCTTAAAGTTTTCCAACAAATAGAAGAGGAAGGAATACTCCCAAACTCATTCTATGAAGCCAACATCACCCTAATACCAAAACCAGGCAACGACCCCACCAAAAAAGAAAACTACAGACCAATATCCCTGATGAACGTAGATGCAAAAATACTCAACAAAATATTAGGATTCAAAAACACATCAAAAGGATCATGCACCATGACCAAGTGGGATTCATCCCAGGGATGCAAGGATGGAACAACATTCGAAAATCCACCAACATCATCCACAACTTAAACAAAAATAAGGACAAAAACCACATGATCATCTCCATAGATGCTGAAAAAGCATTTGACAAAATTCAACATCCATTCGTGATAAAAACTCTCAACAAAATGTGTATAGAGGGCAAGTACCTCAACATAATAAAGGCCATATATGACAAACCCACAGCCAACATCATACTGAACAGTGAGAAGCTGAAAGCTTTTCCTCTGAGATCGGGAACAAGACAGGGATGCCCACTCTCCCCACTGTTATTCAACATAGTACTGGAGGTCCTGGCCACAGCAAACAGACAAAACAAAGAAATACAAGGAATCCAAATTGGTAAAGAAGAACTTAAACTGTCACTATTTGCAGATGACATGATATTGCACATAAAAAACCCTAAAGACTCCACTCCAAAACTACTAGAACTGATATCAGAATACAGCAAAGTTGCAGGATACAAAATTAACACACAGAAATCTGTGGCTTTCCTATACACTAACAATGAACTAATAGAAAGTGGAATCAGGAAAACAATGCCATTCACAATTACATCAAAAAGAATAAAATACTTAGGAATAAACCTAACCAAGGAAGTGAAAGACCTATACCCTGAAAAGTATAAGACACTCTTAAGAGAAATTAAAGAGGACACTAACAAATGGAAACTCATCCCATGCTCTTTGCTAGGAAGAATTAATATCATCAAAATGGCCATTCTGCCCAAAGCAATATACAGATTTGATGCAATCCCTATCAAATTACCAACAGCATTCTTCAATGAACTGAAACAAATAGTTCAAAAATTCATATGGAAACACCAAAGACCCCGAATAGCCAAAGCAATCCTGAAAAGGAAGAATAAAGTGTGGAGGGGATCTTGCTCCCCAACTTCAAGCTCTACTACAAAGCCACAGTAATCAAGACAATTTGGTACTGGCACAAGAACAGAGCCACAGACCAGTGGAACAGAATAGAGTCTCCAGACATTAACCCAAACATATATGGTCAATTAATATATGATAAAGGAGCCATGGACATACAATGGGGAGACAGTCTCTTCAACAAATGGTGCTGGCAAAACTGGACAGCTACATGTAAGAGAATGAAACTGGATCACTGTCTAACCCCATACACAAAAGTAAATTCAAAATGGATCAAAGACCTGAATGTAAGTCATGAAACCATAAAACTCTTCGAAAAAAACATAGGCAAAAATCTCTTGGACATAAACATGAGTGATCTCTTCATGAACATATCTCCCTGGGCAAGGGAAACAAAAGCAAAATTGAACAAGTGGGACTATATCAAGCTGAAAAGCTTATGTACAGCAGAGGACACCATCAATAGAACAAAAAGGCATCCTACAGTGTGGGAGAATATATTCATAAATGATAGATCCGATAAAGGGTTGACATCCAAAATATATAAAGAGCTCACACACCTCAACAAACAAAAAGCAAATAATCCAATTAAAAAATAGGCAGAGGAGCTGAACAGTTCTCCAAAGAAAAATTTCAGATGGCCAACAGACACATGAAAGGATGCTCCACATCGCTTGTCATCAGAGAAATGCAAATTAAAACCACAATGAGATATCACCTCACACCAGTAAGGATCACCACCATCAAAAAGACAAACAACAACAAACATTGGCGAGGTTGTGGAGAAAGGGGAACCCTCCTACATTGCTGTTGGGAATGTAAATTAGCTCAACCATTGTGGAAAGCAGTAAGGAGGTTTCTCAAAAAGCTCAAAATAGAAATACCATTTGACCCAGGAATTCCACTTCTAGGAATTTACCATAAGAATGCAGCAACCCAATTTGAAAAAGACAGATGCACCCCTATGTTTATCGCAGCACTATTTACAATAGCCAAGAAATGGAAGCACCCTAAGTGTCCATCAGTAGATGAATGGATAAAGAAGATGTGGTGCATATACACAATGGAATATTATTCAGCCATCAGAAGAAAACAAGTCCTACCATTTGCAACAACATGGATGGAGCTAGAGGGTATTATGCTCAGTGAAATAAGCCAAGGCAGAGAAAGACGAGTACCAAATGATTTCACTCATATGTGGAGTAAAAGAACAAAGGATAACTGAAGGAACAACATAGCAGCAGAATCACAGAACCCAAGAATGGACTAAAAATTACAGGGGGAAAGGGACTGGGGAGGATGGGTGAAAAGGGAGGGATAAGGGCAGGAAAAAGAAAAGGGGGCCTTACGATTAGCATGTATAATGTGGGGGGGAGGCATAGGGAGGGATGTGCAACACAGAGAAGACAAGTAGTGATTTTACAGCATCTTACTACGGTGATGGACAGTGACTGTAATGGGGTTTGTTGGGAGGACTTGGTGAAGGGGGGGAGTCTAGTAAACATAATGTTCTTCATGTAATTGTAGATTAATGATAATAAAATGAATTAAAAAAATTTATAAAAAAAGATATATTCACTTTTTCTACATACCCAAAAATCTTAACACATTCCAGCATTAACTCTAAGTTCAAAGTCTTATGTAAATATCATCGTAATTAGTTATGGGTGAGACTTGGAGTATGATTCACCGTAGGGCAAAATTCGTCTCCAACTGTGAACCTGTGAAACCAAACAAAATATCTGCTTCCAAAATACAATGGTGCGCAAGCCTAGGATAGACATTTCCTTTCCAAAAGGGAGAAATTGGGAGGAGAAAAGACTCATTGGTCCCCGAAGAAACTCTAAAACCTAATAGGATAAATTGCATCATATATTACAGCTTGAGAATAATCCCCTTTGGTTCAAAGCTCTGTGGTTGATTCTGATTTTTGCAAGTTCATTTCCCTTCATGAATGCATTCGGTACAGTCCTAAAAGGAAACCTTGCTAGGCCTCCCAAATGTACTGTAGATGTACAGTCCATTGATTCTACACTCAATACAATTCTCATTCTTTCAGCAATCCGTAGCCTGGGTCTGTGACTCTAACACTCCACAGAAGCAATATTCAGTGTTTGGATTCAGCTAGTCCACTGTTGACTATTACTATCCTCTGTAAAACCTATCAGGAAAATCAAGGATTTCCCAAGCATTCATAGATCTATCACTGGCCATGCTGCAGGATCTCAGTGTACCACCAACACTTGCAGTGCCTCTGCCAGAGAAGTCCTTTCTCCTCCGAATCAGAATGAGAAACACTGTCCCTCTGAAGAAGCAGATTGCTATTTTAAATGGTGTGAAGCAGATCTTCGCTCTGCCTCTGAAATCCATATTGAAAGATTTCAGGGCCTCTTCAGGATGAAGTGGGTGCATTGCCTCTTACCACACAGTAAGATGGAAGCATCCTACTCTGCACTGATGAGCAAGCCCAATAATCCTGATCCAGGGGCCGCTGAATGTACTGACCATATACTATCAAGAAGAAGAGGTCTATAGTCACCACTTAAGCAGGATGGTCTAGTACAGGGTTTCTCAGAGTGTGTTCTACCAAGCACCTAAGCACCTACAGCAGAACCACCTGGGTTATGTGTAAAAAAATACATATTCCCAGGCCCTCACCCAGGTCTAGGGACAGGATTGCTGGAGTTAGCGCCCATTTTAAAATGGCTCCCAGTGGTTAATGATCCTTATGGGTGATTACGTTTGAGAACCAGTGGCCTTTTGGGAGCCCAGTCTTTGGAATCAAACCAACAGAGGGCCTGAGAACTAGTTCTACCTATAATTAACTATGTGCTTTTTTGAAAACTATTTAACATCTCTGAGCTTCAATTGTTTGGGGCTGAAAAACAGCAATAATAATATACTGAACAGAGTCCTTGAGACAGCTAAATGAGATCATACATAGGAAAGACTAAAAAATAGATGTCAACAGCATGTGGCATTCATGAGATATGGCTTTATAGAATCTATTTCACTGGGTTGTTCTTAGTAAAGCAGATACATGTAAAGACGTTTAGGTTGAAAGGATGTACTTTTGTAGAACCTACCTCAGAGGGCTCTTCTGAGAAGTAAATGAGACAGGGCATGCAAAGCTCTTGGAACAATACCTGGCACACATTGAGGAGTCAATAAATGTGAGCCATTATTACCCTGACCACCAGCACAGTAATGCTGGGAAACCAGCAAGTGTCCAGTCAGGTAGGGCCAGTCCTGAGTATGTAGTGGGAGGTAGAGGCAGAGAAGGCAGGTGGCACTGGACCAGACCCAGAGAAAGCCTGGGCTGCCAGGCTAGGAGATCCGGCAACCATCATGTGCGTGTTAGGCATCCACAGAAGTTTTCTGAGCATGGGAATGATGACGGCAACCTCGGAGAATCTGGGGGAAAGATTATATGAAGGAAAACTCAGAGACAGAAATAAAGGCAGGAGATCCTGCCACATGCTACATCATGGATGACGTTTGAGGACATTAAGCTGAGTGAAAGAAGCCAAACACAAAAGGACAAATGGTGTCTGACTTCACTGTATACAAACTAGGTCTGGATAAGCCAGACAAAGAGTTATACAGAGCGGAACTAAGCAAGAGTCAGTCCAGACACAGCCAGCCCACCAGATGCCATGTATGAATTAGAAAGAGGTGCCCCTGCCAGGTGATATGGCCCATGCTGGGGCACATGGCCTGGAGAGCAAAACAAAGAGAAGAGGTCAGCCCCACTTGCCCACTGGCCAGGGCCCTAGAACAGTGATCAACAAACACCACTATCCTCAGTAATTTCAATGTCAGTAGGAACAGAAAGAAGGATAAAACATCTCCTTTCATGTTAATGCATAAGCTGTTACCTTCTATACTACCTGAGAATATTTCTGCCCCAACCCCTCATGGTGCTACCAAATTGTCTTACATTCTGATCTTTGCGTCCAGCACATTGACATCCAAACCCCTGACAGTCTATCACAAGACATTCAGTTGAGAACTTCTCATTGTAGAGAATGCCATAGATTAAAATAACAAATGAACATTTTAAATGGCTGGATACTGTCCACTAGGTAAACATGTGTGAACCAGTCCTTTCCCAGGGTACTTGGTGCCACAGGGACACTCACTTACATGAAAGCAGCCAGTCAGCAAATACCGTATTTCCCTTAATATAAGCAGCCATCAATTATATCACTCACGAGGAAAAATAATGTATGTGAACTCCTTACTATGTGTTTGATGTACCAGCTGTCCATTGAGGGTAGAAGAGGACAGCCCCTGCCTTCAAGGCGTATAGTCTAAGAGGGAAGACAATGAACAAACACATCAATAACTACAAAAATGCAAGACACAGGCAGGCATACCTTGAAGTGAGTCATCGACTGGTTGTGACAGGACTGTCTGGCCCACAGAGCCAAGGATATCGACTATCTGCCCCTTAACAGAAGCTTGCCCACCCTGATTTAGAGGGCCAGTTTCCTTGAAGAAAATTGGTAGCCAGTTTGCCATCTCTCCTCTACATCCTTTCTAGGTAGAGAAGCCCAGAAGGAACTTCACCAGAGGAATAAATGTTTTTATTTGTAAAATCCATAAATGAGTCAAATCCATAAAATGAGTTTGTGAAAGCAAAATGTGGTAGAGACTCACAACAAAATATTTCCAGCCTGAAGAAGGTAGGAAATCCTGTCATAGAGCCCAGTGAATGAGGTTCGAGGGCACTAAGCTAAGTGAAATTAGCAGTCACTAAAGGACAAATGTCGCCTGACTACACTTACATGTAAAGTTGTCAAATTCACAGAAAGTATAATGGTGGGGGAAGGGGAAAATTGGAAGTTGTTTAATGGAAATAATTTCAGTTTTGCAAGATGAAAAGTCTTTGGAGATCTATTGTACAATAATGTGAATGTATGTAAAACAACTGAACTACACACTTAAAAATAGTAAAGATGGTAAATTAAAAAATTTTTTCACCACAATTTAAAAAATTTTTAATTTAAAAAAATGAATATATGGAATCTGGAGATATGATACAAACACACTTAGGGTTGTGTAGGGTTTCATATAAAGCATCAAATTAAGTTTGATGATTTCTAATGTTTCTGGATAAGTTATCATGAAAATTGGATTGAGAAATAATAATTAGATCTCCTTGTGTTCTTGCCAGAGATGTGGATTTTTATGAAGTTGCATTAGCACTAATAATCAACGTTAGCAAACAACCCCTTGGTTTGACGAGCACATTCGAGTCATCATTGACCAGGCTGGCCCACACACGGCACCAGAGGACACTGTGTGAGGTCAATACTGCTCACCCCTCCCTCCACCTAAAGTGCTCACCGGCTCCTCTTGGACTCCCTGACGCTGCTCCTTGCTGGGCTTCCATCTCCTGCTTTAGCAGAGCCAGTTTCCTTCACATGATCTTTCTCAGACCCAGTGACTCAAAGAAGCTGTATCCCAAACCTCTCCTCCTCTCATTCCCTAACCTCTGCCTCTAGACAATCTCACCCACTCTCACAGCTTTCATTATTCCCACATTTAATGAATTCTCAATTCATATTTCCTTCTGATATTCCCTCTGAGGCCCGGGTTCATACACCCAAATGCCTACTTGACACCCCCTCTTGGATATTGCATGATTTAGATACAAACAGACCCCCAAATGCAAAGGAGGTAGAAGTATATTTCCTCCTCGCACCACAGTCCAGCGCTAAGCCGGCCCAAGCTGACAGAGAGGTTCTGCTGTCCTCCGTATGACGTCCCGGCTCTGGATCCCAGACGGTTGTTCCAATCCCATCGCAACTGCGTCCCAGCCAGCAGGAAGAGGACAAGGGAAGGGAAACCACGTGAGTTCCTCCTAAGAGCATGACCCACGTCACTTCCACTCACATTCCATGGCCAGAAGTTAGTTTTATGGAAACACCTAGATGCAAAGAAGGTTGGGAAAAGTCATCTCTCACTGGGCAACTTTTCTTACTGAAAGAGTAAGGGAGAATGGCTATCGGTAGGGTATTAACATTCTCTACTGCAGGAATCTCAAAAGCACTTGAAGTTTGATATGTCCAAAACCAAAGTCATGATCACCTGCCTCCCAAGTCTGGACTTCTGGCAGTGTTTCATGCGGGTGCGTGGCACCAACTGTCAATCCTGCTGTGCTCCTCGGAGATCTTGGCATCTGTACGCCCTCCTCTATTCCTGGCACCAGATCCAATTCCTCACGAAGCCCTGACAATTCTTAACTATCAAGCCTTGTTCTCTCCATCTTCCCTGTCACCCCAGGAGAGGTGACAGGATTACTACATGTGCTCAGCATTGCTACAGCACTGCAGACCAGGAGGGGAACAGAAAGGACATAGACATGGTCTCTGCCCCCTGCCAGCATTCAATGACAATTCACTGAGTATGTGCCACATGCTAAAGTAGAAAGAAGAGAACAAAAACTTACAAAACTGTAATTCCCAAAAGATGATTCAAAGCCCAGATAAATGTTAACCAGATTCTAGTAAAGTCAGATGAAAGGTAGCTCAGCACAGACCAGTAGACCTGGAGAAGTCTGTGAACAAGGACACACCTGAACTGGACCGTGGAGGGCAGGGAGATGGGGGTCATGTGCAAGGAGCGGAAGGACCCAGTGGGCGTGGCCAGGAACGCTGTGAGGAGGAGGGCAGCCCTATCCAGGGCACAGTGGGAGCTCCTTCGGGGACCAGGTTTTAAGTTTCTGGAAGTTCTTTATCCAGAAAAAAGTGGGAAACTGCTAACATTTTGGGAGGGAATGGTGAAAAAGAGGAGTTGTAGAATGACTGGCTTGGAATGGTGGGCAAAATGGACTGGCAGTTGTCTCCTGGGAGCTCTTAGCTGCAACTGTCACCCCTGCCTGGAGACATCATGCCAGGCTGGCCTCGCTCACAGGGCTGGTTGTCCAGAAGGCAGGGGAATCACACTAGTGATGCAGGCTGCTGGCTGACAGGCGGAGGAGTGCTGTCTTCTTCGTGGCCATGGGTGTGGAGGGAAGGGCGATTTATTCTCTATTGTCCAGCTTTCAAGGGCTGGACTTAAGGCAACTGAGCCTGGGCACCAGGCATAAGGCTTTCTGGGTGAACAATCAATGGGCAGGGAGAGACCTGTCTTCATTTCACAGTGGGAGGATTATATTTCTTAATCCTGTGTTGTTTTAATGCACAAAACAGTCCAAACTCAGTGCTTTCTTTTTCTAGTCTTGGAATGCATCTGCATCCCATTGGATTTTTATGGATGGACAATTCTTGGAAAAGAAATTGCCAGGTTCGCTAACAAGCTGGAATACTTTTGTGAGGGAATTACCCTCATCAACAAAGTTTCAGGGCTCTACCAATCCACCAATTAAAATATGGAAGAGGATTAACTGGGGTCTAGAGTTGTGAGAACACAAGAAATATTCAGTCTAAATCATTGAGACTTTATTCCATTATTAATTAATAGAATTCTCTCCCAGTCACAGGGAAGTGACACTGATCTAGTATTGGTATCAATGTGAAAATGTCCTTTGAGTTTATTATTTCTAAAAGAAACCAATACACTACTTTTAAGTGTCTATATTAATGAATATAGCATTTGATTTTTATAACCTTGCTTGTATATTTTCATTTTTGGGTGAAAGAATATCTGAATCATCAGAAATGTCTGTAAAGTCAGAAAGTGAGAACTTCTTTTCCGATAACTCTTAACAGTTTATAAATTTCCCATAAGGCTTTGTTTCTAAAGGGTGCTAGGCCTTACAGGTTATTTCAGAGAAATTAATTCAATGACTACACTGTGTCCATTAAATAATAAGATAGGTGAGTGGCAACAAAAATAATTTTCTAATAACAAAATAGGCAATACAAAAAATGCCCTGCTAAGATATTGGTAGGAAAATGGAACTTTTAAAGAAGAAAAATAACCCCATAGAGAATTTGGCAAATGATATGAAAAGGTGATTGATGAAAGATAAAATCCAAGTATCCTCAAAAAAAAAAAAAAAAGTAAAGGATGGTCAACACATCTGGTATCAAGAGAAATACACATTAGAGTGAGATTATTTTCCACCAAATGCATGGCAAAAAAAGTGATAATATACAGGCATAGCTTGTGGTATTGTGCTTCATTTTACTGCTCTTTGCCGACATTGCAATTTTTACAAATTGAAGGTTTGTGGCAACCCTGTGGTGAGCAAGTCTATGGGTGACATTTTTCCACCAGTATTTGCTCACTTTGCATCTGTGTCACATTATGGTACTTCTCATAATATTTCAAAAATTTTATGATTATGGTTATTATGGTGATCTGTGATCAGTGATCTTTGAAGTTACTAGTATAATTGTTTTGGGGCACCACAAACCGTACCCATATAAGAGTGAACTTAATAAATGTGTGTGGACGGGCTGCTCCACAGAGTGGCCATTACCCACCTCTTTCCTTCTCCTCAGGCTGCCCTGTTCCCAGAGAGAACAGTGTTGAAATTAGGGCAGGTAATAAGCCCACAACAGCCTCTATGTGTTCAAGTGAAAGAAAAAGTCACTAATATCTCACTTTAAATTGAAAGCTAGACATAATTAAGCTTCTGTCAAAACCCAAGAAAGGCCTAAAGCTAGGCTTCTTGTGCCAGTTAGCCAAGTTGTGAAAGCAAAGGGAAAGTCCTTGAAGGAAATTAAAAGTGCTACTCCAGTGAACACATGAATGATAAGAGAACAGAACAGTCTTGTTGCTGATACAGAGAAAGTTGTAGTGGTCTGGATAGAAGATCAAACTCGCCACAAAATTCCTTTAAGCCGAGCCTCATCCAGAGCAAGGCCCTAACTCTCTCCAATTCTATGAAGGCTGAGAGAGGTGGGGAGACTGCAGAAGAAAGATTTGAAGCTAGCAGAGGTTGGTTCATGAGGTTTAAGGGAAAAAGCCATTTCCATAACAGAAAAGTTCAAGGTGAAGCAGCAAACATCGATGTAGAAGTTGCAGCAAATTTTTCAGAAGGTTTAGCTGGGATAATTCATGAAGGTGGCTACACCATACAACAGATATTCAATATCAGCAAAACAGCTTTCCACTGGCAGGAGATGCCACTGAGGACTTGCATAGCTGGAGAGGAGAAGTCAACGGCTGGCTTCTAAGTTTCAAAGGATAGGCTGGTTCTCTTATTAGGGGCTAATGCAGCTGGTGACTTTAAGCTGAAGCCAATATTCATTTACCATTCTGAAAATCCTAAGGCCCTTAAGAATATGCTTAATCTACCCTGCCTGTGCTCTGAAAATGGAACAACAAAGCCTGGATATCACATCTGTTTACAGTATAGTTTACAACATGACTTATTTTAAGCCCACTGTTGAGACCTACTGCTCAGAGAAAAAAGATTCATTTCAGAATATCACTGCTCAGTGATCATGTACCTGGTTTCCCCAGAGGGAGATGTGGACAATGTGATTAATATTTTTTTCAGATCTGCTAACACAACATCTATTCTGCAGCCCATGGATCAAGGAGTAATTTTGCCTTTCAAATCTTATTATTGAAGAAATATATTTTGTAAAGCTATAGCCTCCCTAGACAGTGATTCCTCTGACAGATCTGGGCAAAGTCAATTGAAAACCTTCTGGAATACATTCGCCATTCTAGATGAATGTACTGAGAACATTGATGACTCATGGGAAGAACTCAAAATATCAGCACTGACAGGAGTTTGGAAGAAACTGATTACAACCCTCATGATGACTTCGAGGTGTTCAAGACTTCAGTAGAGGAAGTAACTGCAGATATGGTGGAAATTGCAAGAGAATTAGAATTAGAAACGGAATCTGAAGACATGACCGAATAGCTGCAATCTCATGATAAACTTTAATGGGTGAGGATTTGCTTCTTATGTCTGAGCAAAGAAAGTAGTTTCTTAAGATAGAATCTATTCCTGGTGAAGATGTTATGAAGATTGTTGAAATGACAACAAAGGATTTAGCCTATTAGATTACCTAAGCTTAGTTGATTAAGCAGCAGCAGGGTTTGAAAAGAACTTCTAATTTTGAAAGTTCTGTGGGTAAAATGCTATCACACAGCACTGCATACTACAGAGAAATCAGTCAAGGGAGGAAGAGTCAATGTCATGAACTTCATTGTTGTCTTATTTTAAGAAATTGCCACAGCCACCGCAACCTTCAGCAGCCACCACCCCGAGCGGTCAGCAGCCATCAACACAGAGGCAAGACCCTCCACCAGCAAAAAGATCATGACTGGCTGAAAGCTCAGATGTTGTTAGCACTTTTTTGCAAAAAAGTATTAAGGTATGTACATTTTTATGTAGATATAATGCCATGGTACAGTTACAGATTATAGTATAATATAAACTTTTATATGCATTGGGAAACCAAAAAATTCATTTGAATCACTTTCTTACTATTCCACTTTATGGCAATGGTCTGGAATCAAACCCACAATATCTCTGAAGTGTGCTTTGAACAAGGCTGTTGATGATGCAGGAAACGAGTATTCTCACATTGTTGAAGAGAGTGTCTTTCCTTTATAAAAAGTACTTGACATTATCTATTAAAATGTAAAAATGTCCATAACCCTTTGAACCAGCAATGCAAACTCTGAAAATCCACCCTTTCAAAAATAAAAGCCCTACTATATAAAAATGGACATAAAAAGATGTTTACAGCAGTCATGTCATCAAAAAGAAAAAATGGAAACATTTTAAAAGTCCATCAGAAAGAACTTATCCATACCATGAAATTTTATGCAATTATTAAAAAGAATGGACTAGGTTTCAGGATGTTGACAGAGAGCATTGTCCACAATACACTGATAAGCAAAAGAGAGCAGAATAATATGTACAGCACTCTCTTGTTATCACACACACACACATTCTATTGAGTTGTAATTGACAAACAATAAAATACACGCATTAAATGTATCATTCAATGAGTTTTAAAACACATAACCTCCATTCACCATCACCTCAATCAGGCTATTCAAAAATCCATCATGTAGAATGTTCCTTTGTGCTCCTTTGCAGTGAATCTTTCAGTCCCAGGCAACCATGCGATTGTTTTCTGTTCCTATAGTTTTGACTGTTTGGGGGTCTTATATGAGTGGTGTTCTTTTGTGGCTTTGTTTGCTCAGCATAGTATTTTGAGAGTCATCCTTATTTTTGCCTGTATCAGTAATTCACACTCCTTTCTAATTCTGTGCATGGGTTTCTTTCATAGCGACATACCCACACTCACCTGTTGATAGATGTTTGGGTTGTTTGCGGTTTTTGCTTGTTAAATAAACTGTAATGAACATTTGTATACAAATCTTTGTGCAAACATCTCTTCATTTTTCTTGGGTAACTATTTACAAGGAAAATTCCTGGGTCACATTGTATTTGTTTCACTTTATAAAGAAACACCAAATAATTTCCCCAGCAGCAATATATGAGGTTTCCAGTTGTTCCATATTCTTATCAACATTTCGTATTGTCAGTCTGTTCATTTTAACCATTTAGTTGGATGATAACGGTATTTCATTATGCCTTTAATTTGCATTTCCGTGAAAACTAATGATGAGCATCTATTCATGTGTTTATTGGCTATTTGTACATCTTCGTATATTTTTTATGAACTGTTTTTCCAAGTCTTTTACCTGTTTTGTAATTAGGTTGTCTTGTTGAATTGTCAGTTATTTCTATATCTGGACACCAACTTTATATATATATATATAGATATTTATTGATATATTTATTAGATATATATATATAGTAAAACATTTTCTTAAAGTCAGTGGTTTGAATTATTGTTTTCTTAATAGTGTTTTTTGAAGAATAGAAATTTTTACCTTTGCTAATAAAACCCAACTTTCCAATTGTTTATTTTATGAGTAGTATTTTAGTGTTCTATTCAAGCTATCTTTGCCTATTCCAAGATTTTCTCCTGTTTTCATTTAGAAGTTTCTAAATGATCTATTTCATTTCAACTTTTGCATATGGTGCAAGATAAGGGTAGAGGTTCATTTTCCCTACATAATATCCAGTTGTTCCAGCCCCATTTCTTGAAAGAACTATCTTTTCTCCATTGAATTACATGTACTGTATGACCTTTTTTAAAAACTATATGTATATACAAACACAGAGAAAAATGTAGGAAGGTACATATCAAATTGTTAATGCTGATTGCCTTTAAGAAAGTGGGGTTGAAGGGGAATTAAGGGAAATTAGTGTCTTTTCCTTGTACATCTCCTTCGTGACTGCTTGACTTTGATATTTTTTAAAAAAGCAAACAAACAAAAGGTAATATATTATCATGTGAGATATAAAAGATTTCTGCTAAAGAGAGTAAGATCATTCTAGTAGTGCAGAAATGAGTGATGGGGCTTAGGCTTAGAGGAGGGTATAGGCAGAGGAGGTGATAGAGACAAGAGATGCTTTGAAGGTAGGAATGGTGGACTTGGTGATTTACCAAATATAGAGAAGAGAAAAGAGGAAGAGGGGCAAAAACATCTCCAAGCTTTGAGCCTGGAAACATGATGGTGCCTAGGGGGGAAAAATTAGGAAACAGGGCTGGGGGGCTGATTTTATAGAATAAAAGGATGCAGTTAGCTAATTTGTGGGGACCACAGGATATCTGAGTAGGACTGTTTAATGAGCAATTAAAGATAAATTAATCACTTAATCTAGAAAAACCAAATATCTCCAAGGAAAAGTTCTTGGGACATATTTATTATTTCCACAAACATCTTTCCAGCCCCCACCCTTCACAGTCACCTGCTTCTGGGCCAGGCACACACTGGGCACAGGGGGTGTGGAGAAGGGCAGGGCACAACCTGTCCTTAAGAATGTACTGAGTCAAGGAGAAAGATCGGTACCTCTCTCAGACTGCTCAAGCTGCGGTAACAAAGTGCCACAGACTGGGTGGCTTTAAACACAGACATTTTTTTCTCAGTTCTGGAGGCTGGAAAGTCCAAGACCAAGTCGCTGGCCAATTAAATTCTTGCTGAAGCCCTGCTTCCTGGCTTGCAGATGGCCCCCTTCTTGCTGGGGGCCCACATGGCAAGGTGAGAGAAAGAGAGAGAGAGAGAGAGAGCACTCTGGTGTCTCTTCCTAATGTGAGCACTAGTGCCGTCACAGGACCCTACCCTCGTGACCTTGTGTAACCCTAATTGCCTCCAAAGGATGGCCCCCTAATCCCATCACATCAGGGGTTAGGGCTTCAACATGTGAATTAGGGAGTGCAAATATTCGATCCATAACAGTACACAAGTAACAGCAATCACTAGTCAATAAATACAGATGAGTGCTTCAAGAATCTCAGATAAATCGTCTGTATTTAAATGCTACTTCTCAAGTATTTAAGCATGTTTGGAAAGAGTTTCCTTAATTATTTTCAGCACTCTTTCCAAATCCTATTTACACTATAAGTTTATTTCAGAAACCCTTTCTTAGCAAATAATGCAAACAGATCCAGTGGGACTTACCAAGAGTAAGTGGAGACTAAATTAAAGGAAGCTTCTTGCATGGTTTTTTAATTTCTGTTTTTTTCAGATAAGACCAACAGAGAGTCATCAGGTACGAAAGAGTGTATCTGTGAATACAGAATAACCGGAGAACAACTATCTCTGATTTTCTTGAAAAAAGACAACAGGAACGTCCCCATTTGGGGGGAAATAAATTTAGGACCTTCAAAAAATAATCAATGAGAAAACTATTAACACTGATTGAGTGTTTACTGTGTGCCAGACACTGTGCTCAGATAAGCTTCAGATAGTATCTCATTTAGTCATCACAAAACGCTGAGGGTTCTATTTTATTACAGTACCCACTTTACATACAAGGCCACCAAGGCTCAGAGCAGTTGAGTAACTTGCCCAAGGTCACCCACTAATAAATGGAAGAGTGGGGATTGGAACTCAGCTCTGTCTTGCTTCAAAGCTCATGCTCTTACTCAAACGAACAGGAACATAAATAATACCTATCACTTACTGACTGCATACTCATGCCAAGAGCTGTGCTAAGACTCTTTCAGTATACAAGGTATTATCTTTTCCAAAGTGCTCTGACATTAAGTCATCTCTGCTTCTTGATTAGATCTGAGAAAGACAGCATAAGAGAGTACAAAGAAGAAGAAAAATATGTAAAATGGAGTAATTTTTGTCTTAGTTGTTATTTTTCCATTAAGCAGTATTTTGTTATAGAAAAGAGTAGGGGTCTGTTTGGGACCGAGTATCCATACTGTAAGACACTACCAGACCAATGATCCTGGGCAACAAGCCCCTGGCCTCTCGGCCTCAGCTTCCTGATCTATAAAGTGGGACAACAGAAGCCCTGATACCACCTCCCTCACGGCAGTGTAAAACTCAAGTGAAATGATGGTTGCAAAAGCACTTTCTCCATATTTTTAAAACTATATGTTTAGGCCTAAGGCCAAAATGGCTTGATCAAACTGTGATATTTACATGAGTTTGATCACTCAAATGCTATAAACACCATGTAAAAGAGTAGGCACTAGTAATTAAAACAGCCTGGTGTTGGCATATGAATACACAGATGGAGAAATAGAGAGACTAGAAACAGATCACCCACATATGGGAATCTGGTGTATGATCAAGTGAATTTCACATCACTGGAGGAATGAGATACCTCAATGAATAAACTAGGCAACCAAATGGAAAAATAATGAGTTCTATGCCTACTTCATCATTAGTCTAACATAATTTCCAGATGTTCCAAAAATTTAAACATAGAACAATCTAATTGTAAATTATTTGGAGATAGCACAAGAGAATTTTTATTTTTAGAAAGGGTTATCTTTCCAAATAAGACACAGAGGTACAGAAGCCATAAAAGAAAAAATTTCTAAATTTGACTGTATGAAAATAAAAAACTCCTACAAAGGAAAAAAGTATTTTAAGTCAAACAAAGTCAAAAGGCAAATGACAAACTGGGAGAGAATATGGCAACATATATGACAGACAAGCAGCTAAATCCCTTCATAATTAATTAATTAACAAATACTTAATGAGTAACTGTTATGTGCCAGGCACCATTCTAAGCTTTTGGGAATTCAAAATAATTAAAACTCCCTGCCTTCTGGAGCTCATACTCTGTTGGGAGGGTCATAAAGAAATCTTGGATATTAGTAGAAAAGTAATGAAATATGAGCAAAGAACACAAATAATTCACATAATAATACCAATTGTGCTTAAGCATGAAAAAGTGTCTCTTCTCCCTCATAACAACTTAAATTTAAAAGGATAACCATTTTCATTCATGAGATTTTCCCAAATCAAAAAGTGTGATAATATACCATTTGGCAAATGTATAAAGAAAAAGACACTGTCTTGCATGTTAGTGGGGAGTATAGGTATTCCGCTCAACTTCTTTGAAAAGCAATTTGTCAATATCTATCACAATTACAAATGGATGCATTCTTGAGCCCAACAACTCTGTTTCTAAGAATGTATGCTACAGATATATTTGTATATGTGGCAATGGAATGTATACAAGAATTTTCATTGTAGCTTGGCTTCTAAACATGAAAGACATAACCGGTATAGATACCCACCAGTAGGAGAATGGTTAAACAAATGTGAACATATCTATAATAGTATGTTGTTTAAAAAAATATGGTTTCTGAAAAGCATGAGGCAGATGTATTTAGATTCTTCAAAATAGATTGTGAACAAAACTATTGTAATGGTTACATGCAACACTGAGCTGGTAAATGTTTAAAATGTAAACAAATTATAATGTATATATGCACATAAGATAATTATAAATGTTACTAATATAAAGGATATATAGTGCACAATATACAAATAATAAAATATACAACACTCTTCTTTGTAAATTCCATTCTATAACATCAGTGTGATTGATATTTCTTATAAAATCCATTGTCAGATTTATAATTCTGTGACCAACAATCATGTCACAGAATCAGACCATGAGAAGAGCTTAAATACTATTCAATCAGAAAAAAAACTCAGTTATATCATTGACTTCTGAGTGTGGTTCAAAAATGAAGATTGATTGATATTTCATTTTTATTCATGAGTAAAACAATGTATGTTGGAACTTCACTTGTTAATCAATTACAAGAGCAGCTTTGCTGAATCAGATAATAGTCTTTGACTCCTGGAAGAATGTTCCTTCAACTTTTTGTGCTCTTTATGACATAAAGGAATTAGACACAACACTTTTACATTTAATCTGCATTATTTCCCCATCACTTACTTAAGTCTAGAACAGGAGTCAGCAAACAACAGCCCTCAAGCAAAGTTTAGCCTGCTGTCTAGTTTTGTAAATAAACTTTGGAACCAAGCCATGTTCATTTGCTTACCTATGATCTGTGGCTGCTTTCCTGCTACAACAGCGGAGTTGAGTAGGTGCAGCAGAGATTGTAGTCTGCAAAGCCTAAGATATTTACTGTCTGGCCCTTTACAGAAAAAGTTTGTGGACCCCTAGTCTAAAACATCAACAAAACAATAAACCGAGCTTTGATTTATAATGTGTGTTGATATCCAAGATGTAAATATTTCCACCATAACCATTTCCAAGCCACCAGCATGTCCTCACTTAACACAGAGATGGGAAGAGGTGCAAACAGCACTCCCCTATATTATAAATAGTATTCCCACACTACAGATGCAATAGACATAACCTCAAGGCCATACATAACAGTAAAATATACTAAAACAAGTGGGAAGCCTTGAGTTTTGAATGTTTAATATAATGTATTTAAATGTAAGGTCATATAATTTCATCTTTAATAATGCCGAGTGTAACAACCAGCTCACAAAAGTCCTGACAGTTTAACAGTGGGCTCAGCCTATGAGCCGATAGGCAGGCTCCAGCCCACACTGGATGTGGTGAAATATCTAGGGTGTGAAAACAGGTAAGCGAAGGTGTGGCTACCGATCCATATAATCTGCATGCACAAAGTAGCTCTGGAAGATGCATAAGAAACTGACAACAGTCCTTGGCTCTAGGTGGGCAACTAGAACAGTCCTTGCTTCTAGGATTCAGAGTGGAATAGAGATTTAATTTTTACTGTATATTCTTTTGTATAGTTTGAACTTTTTGTCATATTCCTGTTTTACACTTAAATATTTATTTATTTTTTTAAGTAGGTTGCCAAATAATTGTTTCCCTGTTTCTCTTTCTCACTGGAGAGTCCAGGCCATGCTGGTAGAGTGCTCTGACACAGCCCAACTTCTGGCTGGGTCCAGGTGGATGTGCCTCCTGAGGTTAAAGTTCATCAGGGCAAGGCGCTCTGGAGGCTGAGTGACAGACCTGTGAATCAGCACTCCTCCCAGATGGAAACACTGGCCTGCAAACAACCTCAAGAGCTTTGGCCACACTGCATGGCCTTGACTTCCCTTCTTCCTCTATTTTTGTTTGTTAATCTTTCCTAGAAAAATTAAGTATGCTTCTCCCCTTAACCAATTTTTCTGGCATTTTGAAAGGCAGGCTACAGCACTCCACCTGCCAACTACTTCCCACATGCCAAGTCTTCCAGACTGTATTTTCCTGGCTCTCTGATGCCCAGGCTGCATTTGTGCTCACAGATCAGCTAGTAAAGTTGCTGCCAGCCCAGGTCCACACACTTCCTCCTGGCTGGTGACTCTAGGCATCGACTCAGTGTGGACAGCCTGGCTATGGTAGGGGCAGCTTCCACAGGAACCACCTAGAAGACTTCAGCCAAAAGGAGGAAATAGCACCTCATCTAACAAGGTCTCCGAGGGTCACAGGGGCCCCATGTGCGTGTCTGCTCTTTGTCTGCTCCAACCAGCAACATCAGACTTCTGACCATCCTCTGGTAGTAGCTGTTTTTTTTGTTCTTGGGATGTGAGCCTTTGCATGGCCTCCCGTGATCCTGTTACATGACCTTGTATTTCCCAGCATGGTCCTGACCTGGGCACTGGCCTCATGGTAGCTCTCGCCCACATGTCCCATCCAGGTACCCAGCTTGGCTTTTGCAGGTCACGTGCTCTGCCTTCAACTTTCTCAGTCCCAGCTTCTCTCCCTTTGAATCTATAACCAGATATGCTCACATCCTCACCAACAAATTCAGGTTCCCACAGCCAAGAACACACCCAGGTGTTTCTTTTCTAGGTAAGAGTCCCTCAGTGATGACAGGCAGTAATAGGTGTGTCTGTGCTCTTCCTCCAGGCTCCTGATGGCTCCTTTTCCCAGCCCCAACTTCCAGACTAGATGAGCTTGGGGGGTGTCCTTGGTAAGGTTACTCTGAGACACAAATTAGTATGAAAGCGATTTGTTGGGAGGTGTTCCAATGGCAGGAGGCTGGGAAAGGAGGACAGGGAAAGGAAAGAAGCCACACAAAAATGTAATATTATGTTCCAGTTTTCTACTCCTGCATGACAAACCATCCCAACTTAGGTGTAGATTAACTGCTATTTTTTATTATGTCCACAGATTCTGTGGGTCAGGAATTTGAATAGGGCAAAATGGACAGATTTTTCTGTTCCATCATATCTGGGGCTGAGCTGGGAACACTCAGAGGCTAGATGGTTCAACAAATAAGGGCTAGAGCCAACTGGAAGCTTCTTTATTTACATGTGTGGCTCTTAAGGTGGGATGACTTGAAGCTGGGACTGCCGACCAGTGGGCCTACATGTGGCTTTGGGCTTCACAAAGCATGGCTGTTGGGTTTTGAGAGTAAGCTTCCCAACAGACAATGTTATTGGAGAAGAAGGGTTCCAAGAGACCATTACAGAAGCTGCAAGACTTTTTCTGACCTGGTTAAGAGGTCAATGGGGAAGTTCTATTGATTCAGCTACATCCTATTGGTTACAAGTAATCAGACCGCCCCCATGCAAAGGGAGGGGAACTGGGCTCCAAACCCTGACTGGCCTATGGCAAGATTCCATTGCAGAAGAGCATGTGGGGGGGAAATCTGGCTGTGGCCATCTTTGAAAATACCAACAAAGGCCTGGAGAGGGTACCTTTGGGTTGTTCCCTCATGAGGAGCTTTAAAGAGAGTATTGGTCATACTTCAAAGTCATCCCAGTCAGGAGCAAAGGAGTTGTACTGTTTATACCCACATGCTTATTTATCATTGGCCACAGGCTGCTCTAGGAGAACATAAATTTCCAGACACTTCTGTCTGTTTATGAGTGTACATAAAGCAGGCTCTGGCAGCCTGAGGACAGCCCTGTGACAATGTGTGTGACAGAGACACATGCTGGCCCTTGGAACTGAAAGCAATGTGGGAACCAATGTGTATGAAACTTAAAAGGGATCTTAGGTGACACGGGTTGCCTTAGTCCCTTCCGGCTGCTGTAACAAAATACCAAAGACTGGGTGGCTTATGAACAACAGAAGTTTATTTCTCAAATTTCTGGAGACTAGAAGTGCAAGATTAGGGTGATAGCATGGTCAAGTTCCGGTGAAAATTCTCTTTCAAGTTTCAGGATGTCATCTCCTGGTTGCCCTCACATGGTGGAGGGCAAAGAAGGGAAGCAGCCTATCTGGTGACTCATATAATGGCACCAATCCCATTCTAAGGGCTCTGCCCTCATGACCTCATCTAATCTTAATCATCTCCCAAAGGCCCCACCTTCAAATACCATCACCTTGAAAGGTAGAGTTTCAACACAGGAATTTGAGACAGACACAAACATCTAGTCCAGTACATGGGCAAAGAGCACCAACCTGGTCTGCTACAGGAGAACAGAGACTTGTGACAAAATTGAGTTATGACAGGTATGAACCATCTTGTAGCTCATAGTATAGCTCAAAAACATAAAGTTATCATTGCCATCATTATAACATAAGCTGGGATCTCTGACTGTACCTGTTAGTTAGGAGTGGTGTGGAGTGGTGGTTATGCCCTGATATCTTAGAGTTAAACAACTCCTGGCCCCACTATGACTACTGTGTAATCTCTTTTGTAAAATAGAGATAATAAGAATATTTACTGCACAGGATGGTGGTAAAGATGAAAAGTAGTTATATATAAGAACCATTAACCCAGGGATTCTGGAACGTGGTAAGTATTAACAATCATCAGTGTTGTTATTTTGGTAAAGGCACAAGAAAAGGAATCATCTGCCAACCTGGGGGTGGAGGGAGAGATAGACCATGGGAACTTCATGGAAGATCTGACCCTTGGACTGAGGTATAATGGCAAGGGCAACACTTTGCTCCTCAGGGCTGTTTATGAGGTGTGTTCTTGATGCTTAATCTGGGACACTGGGCATGGATGGCAGGAAGCTACCAGCCTAACAGGTGACTGTCCACTCCACATCCATGGTGTGCCAGATGCTCAGTGCTGGCTGGAAAGCCTCCTGTGTTTTTCTAGTCAGCTCTACTTCTTAAGCACCATTACCCACTCTCTGTGTCCTCATTCATTTCTAAGCTGTCATGAAACAACTTTTGGATTTCTTTCTATTTCTCTGGCCACAGTTTTTTTGTTAATAAAATAGCTCCCATATACAAAAGACATGTAACATTTATGTGTACATGACACAGATCTATGCAGTTTTTTTAAATAATAAAATGAATACAATGTGGTCTTGCTACCTAAATTAAAAATAAACAAAGTATTACCAATATCTTTGAGGTGTCTTTGTTTCCCTGCCTAATTGTATCTCCTTCCCTCCACCCAAGAGGTTCCCATTATCCTGATATTTATGTTTAGATTCATTCTGTATGATAGATTGTATTAGTATCTATTGCTGTGTAACAAATCATCCCAAAGTTTCGCAGCTTAAAACAATAAACATTTATTATTTTTCAGGTTCTGTGGTCATAAATTGGAATAGCTTTGTTGGGCATATCTGGATCCAGATCTTTCATGAGGTTGCAGTCAAGATGTCACCCAGTCATCTGAAGGCTGGACTGGATCTGAAGACACATTTCCAAGATGGCATACTCACATGGTTGTTGGCAAGAGGCATTAGGTCCTTGCCACATGGATCTCTTCGTTAGACTAAATGAGTGTCCTCAGAACATGACACCTGGCTTCCTCCAGAGTAAGTGATTTAAGAGAGGACAAGTCACTGCCCTTCATGACCTAGTATCAGAAGTCACACACTGTCACTTATGCTTTATTCTGTTCATTAGAAGTGAGTCATTAAGTCCAGGCTACATTCAAAGGGAGGGTAATACAGCTTCATCACTTGAAAAGTGTCAAAATGTAAGAGTTTATTATATACATATGTCTGTGTGTGAAGTTATATATAAAGTCCCAAATTATAAATCTTTTTTTTTCAATCTTTACCTAAATGGAATCACACTATAAGTGTTCTGTGACTTGCAATTTCATCAAACCTTATATTTTTGACATTGATTCATATTGACACACTGTATTAGTTTGCTAGGGCTGCCATAACAAAACACTATAGACCAGGTGGCTTAAATAACAGAAATTTATTTTCTCACATTTCTGAAGACTAGCAACCAGAGGGCAAGATGTCAGCAGGGTTGGTTTCTTCTGAGGCCACTCCCCTGGGCTTGCAGATGGCTGTCTTCTCCCTGGGCCTTCACAGGGTCTTCCTTCTTTATGTGTCTGGGTTCCAACTTCCTATTCTTATAAAGACTATATCCAAGTACAGTCACATTTTTAGGTACTAAGCATTAGGACTTCAATATAGGAATTTTATGAGAACCCAGTTGGATTCACAACACACAGAATTTCAGTTTAATTTTCACTGCCCTATAGTGCCCTATAGTATAGTATTCTGTGACTAGACAGGAATAAATTTTTCTTTTCTATCATCAACAATTATTTTGGTTATTTCCAGTTTTCTGTTATTATAAACAATACTGCCACATACCGCCTGGCACCCTGGAACATCTAAGATATATGCATCTTCATATTTACTGTTAATGCCAATTTTTTTCCAAACTGGTTGTGTTAATTTACACTCCCATCTGTAGCATATCAGAGTTCCCATTGCTCCATATTCTTCCCAATATTTGGTATTGTCCGCCTTTCTAAATTTGCTAATCTCATAGGTGAGAACTATCTTTTGTGGCTCTCATTAGCGTTTCCCAGACTACCAACAAAGTTAAGTTTCTTTCATTTGTTTTAAAGTGCTTTTTCATTTCTTTTGTCCATTTATCCCTTGGGTTATTCACTTTTTTCTTATTGATTTGCCAAGGTTCTTTACATATTGGTATTACAAATATATTCGACCAGCTATGGCTTGGCCCTTTACCTTCTCTTGCCAGTTCCTATCAGTCTTGGTTCCTATCACCTGACCGTCTCTTGCTTGTGTTTTTTTTCTCCCCTTGTTCTATATACTATTCTTGGTAGATCAGTTCAATGAATGAACTTTTCAACTGCTGTGCTCCTGAATCCTAAATCTATATCTTCAAAATAACTCTGCTGACCATCTTAAAGTTCACTGACTTGAGAACTTCAGTACATACACAGTGGAATCCCATCCCACTCCACCCCACCTCACCACCACTCCTGCGTATGCTTCTTATCACTAATTTCTAACTACCTTCAGTTCTCAGGTCTCAGCTGAGGGACTTCTCACTATGCTCCCACAGAGCTGTATACTTGTCCTGCTACAGCACTTAGCTCACTATACTGCAATTACCCTTTTACTTGGCTGTCTCCTGGACTAGACTATGAATCCCATGTCATTGTACCTAGTACCAAGTCTATACATAGTTGGCATGTGATAAATACTTGTTGAATTAATTTCCATGGGTTAAAAATTATGCTAATACAAATGACACCTGAGTGTGCAGATCATTTCTATTATTAAAACATGTACATAAGTTTTACACATTCATCATCAAAATAAACTTAAAAATATCCTCTGAACCTGGTCCCCCCCAAATAAATGTATTATAAACATGCAAAACAATAGTTAAAGCTCATCAACAGCCTCTGTTCAACTAAGACCACAACTCTATGAAGGAAAAATCCAGACAGAGGCTTTCAGGTCCCCTGAGGGATTTCACCATGGACTCCTGCCTTCCCCAGCCTTCACCACACACATGGCATTTCCTCCAGAGAAAAATGAGAACTAGGAAGAACTGTCTAACCCAGTCATACTTGGGAAGGTGGGAGCTCTTGACACACCCAAGGGGGAAACTAAACAAATTAAAAGGCTGACGGCACTGCATTAGCAATGATTCAGTGTATGCTCTCCCCAAAGCCATTTGTTTGGCATCACTATGTGTAGGTCAGTCAGAAATGTCAGCTTTGTACTGAATGCTTGGCTCTAAAGGCAGAAAACAGTTGGCAATGGGTGTTCTAATGAATGAACTGGACTTTTCATTGGACTGGTCAAAATGCTGTAGGCTGAACAGATTTACTATTTTGTTTTCCTTTTTTCTAAGATATACCTTTCCAAGCAACCTTCTCTGAGCTGGCAGTCAATCAGTAACTTCTAAGTTTCCTTAGTTACTGTGCAAACTTCCTCAGCACTGTTAACATTTTCATCCAGATAATTCTTTGTGATGGACAGACTGTCCTGTGCATCGCAGGATGCTTAGCTGCATCTCTGGCCACCACCCACAAGATGCTAGTAGCAACTGCTCCACCCTCGCAAGCTGCAACGCTTCCAGACATCATCTCTGGGATCCAGAGTGTAGAAAGATCTTTTGAGTTCTTGTCATGACTAAGGTTGCTTTGTCTTTATCCCTTTTCTCACAGAGGGGGCTAATAAATAAATTATTCTAGCACCTTCTCAGATATCCTAAAGTAAATAATAAATAGGAGACATAAGCCTGTTATGTGGAATGAATGTTATGTGGAAATGATTCTCTTCTCACAAATTCAGCCTTGGTTCACACTTACCATTTTACAACCCTTCTCAGAAGTAAGGAGTGATTCCCATTAACAGAAAGTTCATATTCGAAGCCCAACATTCAAGGACTTCCATTTGTAAACCTTGGGAGAATTATGCTAAGTGAAGAAGGGGGGGATGGATGCTCTGAGTGGAGGGAATAGCGTTTGGCAAAGATGTGGTGCTGGAAAGGGGAAAGCAGGCTCCCCAGGTGCACAGACCCTGTGGCTGGGGAGGGGAGAGATGCTGCAGAGGGGTATCCAAACGCATTGCTTTACACAGACCCGCACAGGGCTCTGGGGAGGCCTATGTGATCATGCCTGCCTCGGAATTCCTGCTAACTTGTGTTTCCACCTCCTTTTGTCAGTTAATTTACACTGCTTCATTATGCTAATCATTTTTATTTCTGTATCTTATGCACAATGCATTGTCCCAATTTAATGGTGAATTCCTGAAGGACAGTGACAGTATCTAATGCAAAAGTATACACAGAGCAGTTGCTTGGAAAGTATAAATGAAACAAATTATTCCTTGGAAAGCAGGAAGAGTGTGTCCAGATTAAATAGTTGGATTATGATCACCTCTGGAATGAAAAAGTCTGGTTACACTTAGTTTTAATTCATTTACACTGATTAACAGAGGAGGAAATAACACAAAGCTTCACTCAAAATTTAACTTGAAACTGTTCCATCAATCCCATTATTTTAATAGTCTGGTAATATTGGAGTATTTTTCACACTATATGAAAAAAAAATTCTTTTTCCTACACAGAGAAAGTAAAACCAACAAATGCCTGCAGATGGTGAGACTATGTATTTCTGTCTTAACCTAGACCCAGCTCCAGACTGAAGCCAATGTCATTTCGTCCAGACCCGTATCAGTCAGCTTCCCAAATGGAACAGCACATGTGTCAGACTGGTTATTTTGTAATCTTGCAATGACCTTTGGAATTGCCTCTTTTTATTCTATGAAGGCTGCTGTAAAGCAAGGAACGCCGACTGTAGGTTCTGTGTCGAGCCACCTAGGCCAAGTTCATTGTCACAGAAGTCCCATCACCTTGTTCACAAGCACGAAATAATTGCTGCATGCTGACACACTGTGAGCCAGGAGTGCATCTGAACTGACATTAGTGGAACCAAGTGGGAGGTCCACGGAATGAGACAAACCCTGCCCTCTGTCCCCCACCTTTGCGTCTGCACTCACTGCAGTGCCTTCCTGCGGACTCATCACAGCCCTCTCCTTCTCACGATCCCGGGGCTGAGCTCCTTCCCCAAGAGCAGCTCTCTTCACATCACAGTGCCTCAAGACACTTTGTAGGGAAGGAAGCCAGATTAGAGGCATTTTACAATAAGTGATATGGGAATAATAAAATTATTAACAGAAAGTAAATTAAAGCACAAAAGATGAGGCATGAAAAAGGAGCAAAATTTCTATCAGAAAATCTTGGCAAAAGGGGTTATCCCAGTCCATTTAGGCTGCCAAAACAGAACACCATAGACCTGTGGCTTGTAAACAACTTTTTCTCACAGTTCTGAATGCTGGGAAGTCCCAGATAGAGGTGCCTGCGGATTCCATGTCTGCTGAGAGCCCACTTCTTGGTTCATTGGAGGGCGTCTCACTGTGTCCTCACATGATGGAGGGGTGAGAGCGCTCTGTGGGGTCTCTTTTATAAGGACACTGGTCCCATTCATCCTCCCTCATGATCTAATCGCCTCCTAAAGGCCCCTCCTCCTAGCACTATCACATTGGGCTTAGCATTCAACATACGGATTTTGACGGACACTAACATTCAGTTAAGAGCAGTGAGCTATCACTGAGCACAGATCTTAGCTCCACGTTGCCAAACAGCCAGGGCACACAGGAAAAGCTGGCGAGCCCCATTAGAGGCCCCTAACCCTGGCTGGGCCTGATTCTCAGAGGGAGAGAGCATTTTTAAAAGGCAGTTATCCAATCCTACCCAAATCTACTGAATTAGAGTCTGTAGGCATTAAGCCCAGTTATCTGTCTAATAAAAGAAAACATCAAGAGATACAACCTCTTTCTTAGCTCTGAAAGAAATTCATGATATGTGGTTTCTATAAAGGCTGCTGGGCAATGAAATGCACTGTACTCAATAACAGTGTTTATCACATGGGTGTTGCTCGCATTGACCTTCGATAAAGGTTGAGGACATAAAGCTACATCATAGCCTGTGAAAGAATTTTCAGCTCTGGAGGCAGCCTTGTGCTCATCTCACCCGACCTGCTAGGGGAACTACCGTAGAGGAATGGGTGGATCACATGTGCTGTGGGCTTCTCCTCCTAGGTTGTGGTGAGGAGCAAATGAGTAAGACTGTGCCCATGGTAAGTGCACCAAATAAAAATCAGCATTTTATGTGGAATGTCATCATTCTCACAGATCAATGTTCTCATTGAACTTGGACAGGAGCTGAGCATTTAAGATAACTAACAAAAACCACCCCGCATTCCCTCAGCCTCTCTTGTTGTGGTACCACCCACTAGCACAGAGCAAGGTCTCCAGTGCACAACACACCGTATTTCACTCATCTTCACAGCCACCCTGTGTGTGGGGTACTATTATTTGCCCAGATTATAGAAGGAAAGACCAAAGAACAAGCATATTAAGTGTTCTCAGTGGCATGTGGCAGAACTGAATGCCTGACTCTAGGCTGTCTGACTCCAAATCATATGCTCTGAACCACCAAGTTTTATACCTCTGCCCAAGGGTAAAGACTCGGGTTGCTGGTTGAGAGGGGAACCATATGCTCCAGGTACTCAGAGGGAGGCGTCCAAGTTACAGTTTTGTTTTAAAAATTAAAGCCTGAGCCACATTCTATCTTATCACAAGAGTCTCTCTGTATATGGACACATTTCTCAAAAAGCAACTTTGAATGGGGTCAAATGCCAAACATACACACCAATTTTATTCTGATCTTGGCTTTGAAGACTCTGTGGACAGGACTTGTCAGCCATCCACACCTCTGACGGGCAACCCCACCAGGAACGCTCGGCTCACTCCCCAGAGCCTGAGCCATCGGACAAGCCGGTCAGCTTTCCCCTTCTCGGCCTGTGACAGGCTTTTTAAAACTTGCCTCAATTCTTTCAAAAGGGGAGTCAACCCAGAAGTAATTTCTTTTAAAGTCTCATATTCAAGTGAGAACATTGATGCAGATGCAGTGAACTTGAGTCCGGACAATAAGTGTTCACAAGCTCAGGTGGGGGTGGCTCCACACGGCGCTCCCAGAACAGCAGCCAGCTCCTGCTCCGTCCAGGAATCAAAGCTCAGCAGCAGCACGAGGGGAAAGGTTTTGCTGATGCTAGAGCACACTGCCTTGAGAGGGGTCAGTGCCTGGACTGCGCTTGCTCGCATCCACAGGACCAGGCAGTAACGGGAGCACCTGGGCAGAACTAACGTTCTCCAGTCTTTCTCCTTCGTAGACAAGTTGTCAGCTTGAAGAATGATGCCATTTTTAAGACCGTGATAAGGTGAGATCTGAAAGCATTTGAAACTCTAGGACTTTCCTGGCAGCTGCTGGACACCCAATTCCAAGAGCCCTTGGAAGAAGCGAGACTGCCTGGGGACGCAGGGAGCCAAGCCGCTCCCACAGCTGTTGAAGCTGAAGCCAGCCTCTCCCCCGCCTCCCAGCTCCGGGAAGAAGCCTCGGCTCCAGAGAGAAGGGGCAAAAGGAAAACGTGGGGAGACGGAATTGAGGAAGGGAGCTTTGGATAGACCCCCAACTGGTCCAGAAAGGGAGAGAAAGGTTAAAATCCAGTGTAGCGTTAGTTTTAGAAATAACTAGGAATAATTGAAAAGAAAAGCTTTAATGCCATCTTGGGGTATGAGGTAACAGCCAACTCTCTTCTTAATCTCTGTTTATAAATATTTTAATTAAAATGGTTTTGACAGCAATAGTGTCCTTAGCAAATCATATTCATGGCTGGAAAGCCTAACAGTGATATTTCCCCTTTCAGATGAGAAAATTTTCTCTGATCTAAAAATGTTCTGACTACCAGACCTAGAGACAACTGAAGAACACAGCTCCTATATGGAAACCAGATGCAAATTCTAGGGCACAGATGCAAATTCTAGCTTACAGAAATTCTAGAAATAGGAACATTAGCTGATGTCAACCATGAGGAAGATTTCAGCATTTAGGAAGCAGTGATCAGTAGGAACCAGCATGAAGCAAATCATGACAAACATTTTGATGAAAGAGAGGCTTATTTCATATAATTGTTTTTAAAGCATATTTTTTCCAGATAATAGAGGTAATAGGTGTTCATTATTTTTTAAAAAGTACTAAAAATGTAAATGGGTCAATGCCCCCCACCATGACCCCAACCCTTATAGATGACCACCATTATTAACTGTTTGTTATGTATTTATCCGTATTTTTCTCTGCATTTATACCAATTTACAAAAGTAGGATTTATTCAGATGTAGCCTGATTCCTAGTGATTCATGTTCTGTAAAGATGATCTCCAAAAGTAAATTAATTTTTAAAGTAGTTTCAGTTTAACTTTGATGTTTACATATGCATGCTTCATTTTTTTAACTGATAATTCCACTCAGAAAACTTAATATCATTTTTATAATGAGTCAATATTGTTATTCTCTTATGTAAAAAATAGAAAGCATAAATCATTAGAAATATATATAGAGAGAGAGTATATAACTCCTTTATAGTTAACAAAAGTGATAAATCTATGAAGCAATTATTGAGTCCATACTAACCTCCAGGTACTGTAATAAGCATTTTATATACATTAAATCTTAGAATATCCCTATGAAAAAAGTAGTAATACTGTTTCAGTTGGAGAAAATAAGGCTCAGATAAATGGTGTAATATCCCTAAGGTCGTGCAGCAAGCTACTGTAGTACAGTCTATACCCAAGCCTATTCAACCAAGGTCAGTATATGTTCCATCCTGCTACCTACCATTCAAGTAGTCAGATTACAGTTTTGAAGATATGCAGATAAATAAATCAACATGTTTGAAATTGTTTGGTGGTATGACTGTGTATATGGAAATATTCATGGAAGTAATGAGATTGGAGCCCTCCTTCTGGCACTTACCACCAGTGTGACCTTGAGCAAACCTTCTAAACTACATTCAGCTACAAAGTGAAGATACTATCTATAAATACTGGACTTGCAGGGCTAACCTGAGGGTTAAATAAAGCAATTCACATGAAAATTATAAACTATAAAGAACTATCTAATATTACTATGTTATGGAGATATGTATGTGGCAATCATAAGTTTGGCCACAAACTAAGTTATGAAGCTTTATAACTTCACCTTTATGATAATTTCATTAGAATAAAAGCAAATGCAGAATTTTCTTAACTAAATGAAAAATGAAGGCATCTTTTAGCAATATTCAAAGTCAGAGGCATTCCCTTTGAGACCTGGTCTGCACTCTCTCCCAGGACTCTCAACTGCCTCTCTAGACTTACTACTTTTTTTCTCTCTTTACCTGGGATGCAAGCATCAGGAGCAGCTGCCTCTCCAAACTTGTTTCCTAGGTGTGCTTTCTCCTACACTGAGACATGTAACATTAAAATGTTAAATTGATTTTTACTTTATCAATATATATTACATCCATATATTTTAAAAATCATTACAAAAACACCTTATAGTAAGAAATGACAGCCTCCTACATAACTTCCTAGTTTCATCTTCTAAATACTACCATTTTCAATTCCTTTAGCTCTTTCGAGTATCTACCTCACATTTCAAAATGATATGCTTATTTGTTGATTAATCCATTGACTTCCTATTATGAGGATTAAGATAAGATTTTCATAAACTATCTTCCCTCCCCCATTTTTCTCATCCTTCAAATAGAGTTACATAATGATTTTTAATTGTGTGTTTTTGAGTCAGTATTAACATAAATAGGAATATTTAATACTGTTCACTGTTGAGGCAAAGGATAAACTATGACTACAATTTTCTCTCTTGTAAAAAGAAACAGAAAGTGGCAAACAATAGAGAAAAACCAATGAAACCAAAAGCTCGTTCTTTGAGAAGATCGATGAAATGGATGAGTATAACTAGGTTAACCAAGAAGACACAAAGTACCAATACCAGGAATGAAAGGGGGAACATCATAGATCCTACAAATATTAAAAGAATAATAAGGTAAGAGTATAAACAACTATATGCTGATAAATTTGACAGATTAGATAAATCGTCATATTCATTAAAAGGTGCAGATTATCAAAAACAGCACAAGAAGAAAAGCTATGAATAAAACTATATCTACCAAAGAAATGGAATTATAATTAAAAACCTTCACACAAATAAATCTCCAGATCTAGAAACCTTCTCTGACAAATTCTATCAAATACTTAGGGAAAAAATAATATCAATTCTACACAAATACTTCCAGAAAATAGGAGACAAGGAACATTTCCATCTTATTTTATGAGGCCAGCATTACCCTGGTACTAAAGAAAAAAGACATTATAAGAAAATAAAACTATGGCTAATCTTCATGAGTATAGAGGCAAGATCCTTAACAAAATACTACCAAAAAACAAACAAACTATATTTTAAAAGGATAATACATCATGTTTAAGTGAGGTTTATCTAGGAATTGAAGGATAATTTGACATTTTAAATCAGTGTAATTCACCATATTAAAAGAATAAAAGAGATAAACCATGATCATCTCAATGTACGCAGAAAAAACATTTGACAAAATCTAACACTTATTCATGATAAAAAAGGGTCAGCCTTTTGTTCTATTCAGGCCCCCAAGCGATTAATGAGGCCCACCGTGTTAGGGAGAGCAATCTGCTTTATTCTGTCCATCTCTTCAATTGTTATTCTCATCCAGAAACACCCTTATAGACACACCTAGAAAAGTGTTTGACCAAATATCTGGGCACCCCATGATGCTGTTGACACACAAAGTCAAATTGAAACATAGTATTAACAATCAGACATCAGTCAACCTCCTTTTAGTCAGGAGGTCTATGAGGTTAGTATTTTTTCATGAGGCTGAGAAGGAAAATTCCTATAACAATCTACTGTCACTTAACTCTTCTTATCCCTGTCCTTCTAGGCAGGTGAGCCACTTGTCACTCACTTGATGGCCAGTTGCTTAGCTGCATACAGGGCCTTTGGTTGTCAGCTTAGTATCTTCATATGCAAAGTGAGGCTTACAGTCCCTGCTGATGTGGCCTGTAGAAATTTCTTGAATCACGTGCTGATAGGAATTGGGTGTCCTGGCTTCAGTTTGGCATTTCCATCAACTTGTGTATCTGGGAAAATCATTTGAGCCTCATTTTTCTTATTTGTAAAATAAGCAAATTAGGCATAATTTACATGACCTCAAAGGTTCTTTCCAAACCTTAAATCTTATAATTAGTAGAGGACTTGAAATTCCTACGATTTTTATTTTATTGGTGTCTAAAGTGTGAAAGATCTTTGAATTCTTTTAGGTTTTTGATTTCTGGAAATGACAAGCTTCTATCTTCTACTTTTGGAATGAATTTCCTTCTAGATAATTGTCTCAAATCTCTATTATTTTGCTTTTGTCCTCTGTCTAAAATATACACAATGACTTTTGAAAATATGCTTATTTCTTTTCACAATAATATGAGTACATTTTATGGAAACACTTGTCTACCCTATGAGATAATAATTATTAGTTCATGACTTGTAAAGTCTAGACTTTATAGTTCAGGGTCAAAAACCAACCTTGTTCTTTCATTGCTCAGTTTTGAATCCAATGACAAAGAAGACATTCAAGAATGTTAGTTTATATTTGGGGTACTTTCCTATTAAACTAAACTTAAACATGAACTATACTTGGATTTATAGTACATAGGATAGAAGACACACTTTCTATTGCTGTTTTCTTTTGTAAAGAAGACAAATAATGAAGATGTGGTACATATACACAATGGAATACTATTCAGCATAAGAAAGAAACAAATCCTACCATTTGTAACAACATGGATGGAACTGGAGGACATTATGCTCAATGAAATAAGCCAGGTGGAGAAAGGCAAATGCCAAATGATTTCCCTCATTTGTGGAGTATAACAATGAAGCAAAACTGAAGGAACAAAACAGCAACAGACTTCAGACTCCAAGAAGGGACTAGTGGTTATCAAAGGGGAGGGGTGCAGGAGGGCGAGTGGGGAGGGAGGGAGGGAGAAGGGGTTGGAGGGGTATTATGATTGGCACACATGGTGTGGGGGATCATGGGGAAGACAGTGTAGCACAGAGAAGGCAAATAGTGACTCTGGCATCTTACTACACTGATGGGCAGTGACTGCAATGGCGTATGGGGGGACAAAATAATATGCATAAAGGCAGTAACCCCATTGCTTTTTCACATGAGACCTTCATAAGAGTGTATGTCAATAATACCTTAATAAAAAAAAGTAAAAAAAAAAAAAGAAGGCAAATAACTAACTGCTTTAGTGATAAGACTGCAGCTCAGTCTCCATCTCTTTTAGTATCACAGTGTGTCACTGACAAGGATGAAGGCTATTGATCAAGATCCTCATGGAATTACCAACACATTCTTCATAGAATCATGGCTGACAAAGGGACATGCTATATGTTTCCACTGTGACATGGAGATTGAAAATGGAAAAGTTAAACATAAATCTTCATGGAAGTCTCAGTAATTTTTAATAATTTGTTCTTTTGTCGCATGCATATGTGAATGATATATTTGTCCTAGAGCAATACGAATTCATTTCCCCACATCTGCAATATCTGTAGTAAGCTAAATTAAAAATGCATTTGTACTTGTACAGTTAAATGATCATATTTAATGAAATGTCAGAGATGAATCTTAGCAAATAGTCAGGAAATTATTTTAAAGAGTGCAGCATTTCATTACTAGCAGTCAGGGAAAAGCAAAGTGATTAAACAAATGGTTTACTGCTCTAAGGTGGTGCCTGTCCTAGAAGAATAGGAAACCAATGTGTGGTGTGAATAGACAGTCGCTGCATTTCTAAGTCTTAGCTCTCTGTCTCCCTGGTCTCCCCAATCCTCATGGAATCTTGAGTCTAGTGATGGCTCACATTAGAAGGTTTGCAGACTTTTCCCATGCACTGAGGAAAATAAGCTGTTAGGAAATAGGTAATGATGCATGAAAATCACCTTACATTAAGTCTCTACAACCAAGCTTTAGCACTGTTGAGAGTTTAGGCAGATGAGTTGAGTAGGAGACTCAGATCAATTGAATGAGAACAGGAAGTCAGCTGGTCAAAGAATGAGGGACTATTCAGGCCATGGTCTCTCTACCATGAGGCACTGGGATATGGAGTGGAATTGGGAAGAGATAGGTTAGGGAGTTGTGCTGTGGGTAAGAACAGAGTAAAGGAGGATAGGTGGTAATAGGAGAAAGTAGGAGCCAAGAAGAAGAGGAAGAAGTGAGTAAGGGGGCGCCTGGAGGGAAAGAGAGCAGAATGGGGCAGGTGAGTGGCCAGGGTGACATGCATATTTACCACACACTTCTATATCCCACACTAATCCTGTGCAAGCAACTTGATATGCTGAGGACCAAGTATTTAAACAAGAATTATCAAGTGTTTTGGTTGGTGTTATGGGTTGAATTGCATTCTCCAAACAGACATATTGAAGTCCTAACCGCCCCCATACCTCAGAATGGGACCTTATTAGGCAATAAGGTCATTGTGGATGGAATTAGTTAAGATGAGGTCATACTGGAGGAGGGTGCCCTTAATTCAATATGTCCAGGGTCCTTATGAGAAGATGATGTGAAGATGCACAGGGAGAAAGTGATGGAGGCAGAAAGTGGAGTGATGCCTTTGCAAGCTGAGGACTGCCAAAGATTGCTGGCCGCCACCAGAAGCTAGGAAGAGACAGGAAGGATTCTCCCTATAAAGCTTTCAGAGACAGTGGGTCCTGCAGACAACTTGCCTCCAGAACTCAGACATCCAGCCTCCAGAACTGGAAGACAATACACTTTTGTTGTTTTAATCCACTCAGTTTGTGGTACTCTGTAATGTCAGCCCTAGGAAATGAGTGCAGTTGGTAAAACACAATTCTGAGTGGCAGAATCAATGGTGTATTTCTCAGTCTTTTGAATTTTTTCTTAAGGATATTCCATTACTTCTCATTTAAATTTTTTGTTCTGTCATCTGGGGCCAGGATGAGGGGAGAGAGATATGCTCATCAGCTACAAAATTTAAGGGGCTGCCAACAAACTCAGTAATGAAGATAAATAACATTCTAAGGCAACATTAAAAAAAATTAAAGTCAATGCAGAAAATCCAATGATGAATAAAATATAAACATTTTAGATTTTAGAATCAGTATTATTTATTTTTTCCTTTTGTCTATGTATGGCCTGCATGGTATTGCTGACAGCATCTGGGTAATATAATGTGGTTTAAAAATGCATATAATGGGGGGGCGGAGCCAGGATGGCGGCGTGAGTAGAGCAGTGGAAATCTCCTCCCCAAAACACATAGAGCTATGAAAATATACCAAAGAAAAATCTTCCTAAAATAGAGACCACAGGACACAGGACAATATCCAGACCACATCCACACCTGCAAGAACCCAGCGCCTTGCGAAGGGGGTAAGATACAAGCCCCGGCCCGGCGGGACATGAGCGCCCCTCCCCCTGGCTCCCGGCGGGTGGAAAGAAACCGGTGCGGTTTTTTTTTGGCGAGTGCTTTTTGGAAGCCTTAAAGGGACGGGCCCCCGTTGCTAGGGAGGCAGGGTGGCGGGACCGGTGAGCAGGTGCCTGGGACCAGCGCCTGAAGACAAAGAATATCCCATGTTTCTCCCTGCAGGACCGGCGGGCAGTTGCCTGAGACCGGCGACTGAGGACGGAGGAAATCGCGTGTTTTTCCCCTTTTTTTTTCTCTTTTTGGCGAGCGCTTTTTGGAAGCCTTAAAGGGACATGGACCCCGGTGCTAGGGAGGCAGGGTGGCAGGACTGGTGAGTGGGTGCCTGGGACCAGCACCTGAGGACAAAGAATATCCCACGTTTTTCCCTGAGGGACCGGGGGGCGGGTGCCTGAGACCGGCACCTGAGGATGGAGGAAATCGCGTGTTTTTCCCCTTTTTTTCTCTCTTTTTGGCGAGTGCTTTTTGGAAGCCTTAAAGGGACAGGGACCCCGGTGCTAGGGAGGCAGGGCGGCGGGACTGGTGAGCGGGTGCCTGGGACCAGCACCTGAGGACAAAGAATATCGAGCGTTCCTTCCCTGCGGGACCGGTGGGTGGGTGCTTTTTGGAAGCCTTGAAAGGACAGGGACCCTGGTGCTAGGGAGACAGGGCAGCAGGACCAGTGAGCGGGTGCCTGGGACCGGCACCTGAGGACAAAAAAAGAAAAAAAAAATCGCGTGTTTTTTCCTTTTTTTTCCTTTCTGTTCCCTCTCTCATTGTTGCTGTTGTTGTTTTGGTTTGGAGAGTGCTTTTTGGAAGTCTTAAAGGGGCAGGACAGGTCACTTAGACCAGAGGCAGGGAATCTGGGGATCTCTGGGCACTCTAACCCCCTGGGCAGCAGGGAGCACAGAGGCCCCTTACGGAGATAAATAGCCTCCCGGCCGCTCCCCCTCCAACGGGGCTCCACCATTTTGGAGGAACAGCCCCAGCCAGGCCAAGCCCACAGCAACAGCGGAGATAAACCCCAAAGCAACTGGGCAGGAAGCAGAAGCCTTGTCTGCGCACAGCTGCCCAGCACAAACCACTAGAGGTCGCTATTCTCCCAGGAAAAGGCCACAAACCAACAAGAAGGGAAGCTCTTCCAGTGGTCACTTGTACCAGCTCTGCAAACTATCTCTATCACCATGAAAAGGCAAAACTACAGGCAGACAAAGATCACAGAGACAACACCTGAGAGGGAGACAGACCTAACTAGTCCTCCTGAAAAAGAATTTAAAATAAAAATCATGAACATGCTGACAGAGATGCAGAGAAAAATGCAAGAGCAATGGGATGAGATGCAGAGAAAAATGCAAGAGCAGTGGGATGAAGTCCGGAAGGAGATCACAGATGTCAGGAAGGAGATCACAGAAGTGAAACAATCCCTGGAAGGATTTAGAAGCAGAATGGATAAGATGCAAGAGGCCATTGAAGGAATAGAAGCCAGAGAACAGGAACGTATAGAAGCTGACATAGAGAGAGATAAAAGGATCTCCAGGAATGAAACAACACTAAGAGAAATATGTGACCAATACAAAAGGAATAATATTCATATTATAGGAATACCAGAAGAGGAAGAAAGAGGAAAAGGGATAGAAAGTCTCTTTGAAGAAATAATTGCTGAAAACTTCCCCAAACTGGGGGAGGAAATAATCGAACAGACCATGGAATTACACAGAACTCCCAACAGAAAGGATCCAAGGAGGACAACACCAAGACACATAGTAATTAAAATGGCAAGGATCAAGGACAAGGAAAGAGTTTTAAAGGCAGCTAGAGAGAAAAAGGTCACCTATAAAGGAAAACCCATCAGGCTAACATCAGACTTCTCGACAGAAACCCTACAGGCCAGAAGAGAATGGCATGATATACTTAATGCAATGAAACAGAAGGGCCTTGAACCAAGGATACTGTATCCAGCACGACTATCATTTAAATATGATGGTGGGATTAAACAATTCCCAGACAAGCAAAAGCTGAGGGAATTTGCTTCCCACAAACCACCTCTACAGGACATCCTTCAGGGACTGCTCTAGATGGGAGCACCCCTAAAAAGAGCACAGAACAAAACACACAACATGTGAAGAATGGAGGAGGAGGAATAAGAAGGGAGAGAAGAAAAGAATCTCCAGACAGTGTATATAACAGCTCAATAAGCAAGCTAAGTTAGGCAGTAAGATACTAAAGAAGCTAACCTTGAACCTTTGGTAACCACGAATCTAAATCCTGCAATAGCAATAAGTACATATCTCTCAATAGTCACCCTAAACGTAAATGGAATTAATGCACCAATCAAAAGACAGAGTAATAGAATGGATAAAAAAGCAAGACCCATCTACATGCTGCTTACAAGAAACTCACCTTAAACCCAAAGACAAGCATAGACTAAAAGTCAAGGGATGGAAAAACATATTTCAGGCAAACAACAGTGAGAAGAAAGCAGGCGTTGCAGTACTAATATCAGACTAAATAGACTTCAAAACAAAGAAAGTAAGAAGAGATAAAGAAGGATATTACATAATGATAAAGGGCTCAGTCCAACAAGAGGATATAACCATTCTAAATATATATGCACCCAATACAGGAGCACCAGCATATGTGAAGCAAATACTAACAGAACTAAAGAGGGAAATAGACTACAATGCATTCATTGTAGGAGACTTCAACACACCACTCACCCCAAAGGATAGATCCACCGGGCAGAAAATAAGTAAAGACACACAGGCACTGAACAACACACTAGAACAGATGGACCTAATAGACATCTATAGAACTCTACATCCAAAAGCAACAGGATATACATTCTTCTCAAGTGCACATGGAACATTCTCCAGAATAGACCACATACTAGCTCACAAAAAGAGCCTCAGTAAATTCCAAAATATTGAAATTCTACCAACCAATTTTTCAGACCACAAAGGTATGAAAGTAGAAATAAATTCTACAAAGAAAACAAAAAGGCTCACAAACACATGGAGGCTTAACAACATGCTACTAAATAATCAATGGATCAATGAACAAGTCAAAATAGAGATCAAGGAATATATAGAAACAAATGACAACAACAACACTAAGCCCCAACTTCTGTGGGATGCAGCGAAAGCAGTCTTAAGAGGAAAGTATATAGCAATCCAGGCACACGTGAAGAAGGAAGAACAATCCCAAATGAATAGTCTAACATCACAATTATTAAAACTGGAAAAAGAAGAACAAATGAGGCCTAAAGTCAGCAGAAGGAGGGACATAATAAAGATCAGAGAAGAAATAAACAAAATTGAGAAGAATAAAACAATAGCAAAAATCAACGAAACCAAGAGCTGGTTCTTTGAGAAAATAAACAAAATAGATAAGCCTATAGCCCAACTTATTAAGAGAAAAAGGGGGTCAACACAAATCAACATAATCAGAAATGAGAATGGAAAAATCACGACAGACTCCACAGAAATACAAAGAATTATTAAAGACTACTATGAAAACCTATATGCCAACAAGCTGGAAAACCTAGAAGAAATGGACAACTTCCTAGAAAAATACAACCTCCCAAGACTGACCAAGGAAGAAACACAAAAGTTAAACAAACCAATTACAAGCAAAGAAATTGAAACAGTAATCAAAAAACTACCCAAGAACAAAACCCTGGGGCCGGACGGATTTACCTCGGAATTTTATCAGACACACAGAGAAGACATAATACCCATTCTCCTTAAAGTGTTCCACAAAATAGAAGAAGAGGGAATACTCCCAAACTCATTCTATGAGGCCAACATCACCCTAATACCAAAACCAGGCAAAGACCCCACCAAAAAAGAAAATTACAGACCAATATCCCTGATGAATGTAGATGCTAAAATACTCAATAAAATATTAGCAAACAGAATTCAACAGTATATCAAAAGGATCATACACCATGACCAAGTGGGGTTCATCCCAGGGATGCAAGGATGGTACAACATTCGAAAATCCATCAACATCATCCACCACATCAACAAAAAGAAAGACAAAAACCACATGATCATCTCCATAGATGCTGAAAAAGCATTTGACAAAATTCAACATCCATTCATGATAAAAACTCTCAGCAAAATTGGAATAGAGGGCAAGTACCTCAACATAATAAAGGCCATATATGATAAACACACAGCCAGCATTATACTGAACAGTGAGAAGCTGAAAGCATTTCCTCTGAGATTGGGAACAAGACAGGGATGCCCACTCTCCCCACTGTTATTTAACATAGTACTGGAGGTCCCAGCCACGGCAATCAGACAAAACAAAGAAATACAAGGAATCCAGATTGGTAAAGAAGAAGTTAAATTCTCACTATTTGCAGATGATATGATACTGTACATAAAAAAACCCTAAAGACTCCACTCCAAAACTACTAGAACTGATATCGGAATACAGCAAAGTTGCAGGATACAAAATTAACACACAGAAATCTGTAGCTTTCCTATACACTAACAACGAATCAATAGAAAGAGAAATCAGGAAAACAATTCCATTCACCATTGCATCAAAAAGAATAAAATACCTAGGAATAAACCTAACCAAAGAAGTGAAACACTTATACTCTGAAAACTACAAGTCACTCTTAAGAGAAATTAAAGGGGACACTAATAAATGGAAACTCATCCCATGCTCATGGCTAGGAAGAATTAATATCGTCAAAATGGCCATCCTGCCCAAAGCAATATACAGATTTGATGCAATCCCTCTCAAATTACCAGCAACATTCTTCAATGAATTGGAACAAATAATTCAAAAATTCATATGGAAACACCAAAGACCCCAAATAGCCAAAGCAATCCTGAGAAAGAAGAATAAAGCAGGGGGGATCTCACTCCCCAACTTCAAGCTCTACTACAAAGCCATAGTAATCAAGACAATTTGGTACTGGCAGAAGAACAGAGCCACAGACCAGTGGAACAGATTAGAGACCCCAGAAATTAACCCAAACATATATGGTCAATTAATATTTGATAAAGGAGCCATGGACATACAATGGCAAAATGACAGTCTCTTCAACAGATGGTGCTGGCAAAACTGGACAGCTACATGTAGGAGAATGAAACTGGACCATTGTCTAACCCCATATACAAAGGTAAACTCAAAATGGATCAAAGACCTGAATGTAAGTCATGAAACCATTAAACTCTTGGAAAAAAACATAGGCAAAAACCTCTTAGACATAAACATGAGTGATCTCTTCTTGGACATATCTTCCCGGGCAAGGAAAACAACAGGAAAAATGAGCAAGTGGGACTACATTAAGCTGAAAAGCTTCTGTACAGCGAAAGACACCATCAATAGAACAAAAAGGAACCCTACAGTATGGGAGAATATATTTGAAAATGACAGATCCGATAAAGGCTTGATGTCCAGAATATATAAAGAGCTCACACGCCTCAACAAACAAAAAACAAATAACCCAATTAAAAAATGGGCGGAGGAACTCAACAGACAGTTCTCCAAAAAAGAAATACAGAAGGCCAAGAGACACATGAAAAGATGCTCCACATTGCTAATTATCAGAGAAATGCAAATTAAAACTACAATGAGGTATCACCTCACACCAGTAAGGATAGCTGCCATCCAAAAGACAAACAACAACAAATGTTGGCGAGGATGTGGAGAAAGGGGAACCCTCCTACACTGCTGGTGGGAAAGTAAATTAGTTCAACCATTGTGGAAAGCAGTATGGAGGTGCATCAAAATGCTCAAAACAGACCTACCATTTGACCCAGGAATTCCACTCCTAGGAATTTACCCTAAGAACGCAGCAATCAAGTTTGAGAAAGACAGATGCACTCCTATGTTTATCGCAACACTATTTACAATAGCCAAGAATTGGAAGCAACCTAAATGTCCATCTGTAGATGAATGGATAAAGAAGATGTGGTACATATACACAATGGAATACTACTCAGCCATAAGAAATGGAAAATCCAACCATTTGCAGTAACATGGATGGAGCTGGAGAGTATTATGCTCAGTGAAATAAGCCAAGCAGAGAAAGAGAAATACCAAATGATTTCACTCATCTAAGGAGTATAGGAACAAAGGAAAAACTGAAGGAACAAAACAGCAGTGGAATTACAGAACCCAAAAATGGACTAACAGGTACCAAAGGGAAAGGAACTGGGGAGGATGGGTGGGCAGGGAGGGATAAGGGGTGGAAGAAGAAGGGGGGTATTAAGATTAGCATGCATGGGGGGCAGGGAGAAAGGGGAGGGTGGGCTGCACAACACAGAGAGGACAAGTAGTGACTCTCCAACATTTTGCTAAGCTGATGGACAGTAACCGTAATGTGGTTGTTAGGGCGGACCTGATATAGGGGAGAGCATAGTAAACATAGTATTCTTCATGTAAGTGTAGATTAAAAATTAAAAAAAAAAAAAAAAAGAAAGAAAGAAAGAAAAGGGGGATTACTCCTTAACAGGATAAAACTATTGGTAAATCAAAGATCAACGCATGCTTTAAATATCCTTAATGTTGATCACTTAAAGGGTGTCAGATGATCAGCTATGGAGGTACTCTTTACTGATAATATTCCTTTCTCTTAATAAAAAAAAAAGCAGTTCCTGTGTGCTGACCTTCAATGAGTTCTGCACAGTGGTATAGAGGGCATGTCAAAGTGTGGGCAAAGGGTCTGTTTGTTTCTATGCAGAAGATCAAGGCCTAGCTTGGATACCCAGAAAATGAACTAAGATACGATATGATGAGGAGCTTCCGGCATCAGCACTCTCTGGAGGACTCGTGCGGGGGGATGATCATCAAAAAGCCTCCACAGGGATCCGGACGATGCTGCGGTTGTGGCTGCATCCAGCCCCCCGTCTCTTGGACTTGCCATAGGAATGAGGAGGGAGATGTCTAGGCTGGCATGTGCATACAGTGAGACAACGAATTTGACCGGATCTGTACTGTTGGAACTCAACCAGGAGTTGGGAGGGATGCAAGTTGTAGCACTCCAAAATCTCATGACTATAGACTATCTATGGTTAAAAGAACAGATGGGATGTGAACAGATCCCAGAAATGGGCTGCTTTAATTTGTCTGATGGTTCAAGTACAGTTGGACAATATCCATCATATCATAGATAAATTTTCACAAATGCCTAGGGTGCCTAAATGGTTTTCTTGGCTTCACTGGAGATGGTGGTAATTATAGATTTGCTTTGTTTATGTCACCGTATTCCTATTATGTTAATATGTGTGTGCACATTAGTTAGTAGTTTAAAACCTATACATACTTAAGGTACTCTACAAGAAGATATGTCAAAGAAATAATCAATCCTCCCATGTTTCCTTCATATGCTACCTCTATAGCTTTTCTTCTTCCTTCCTAATTACAACCCTTAAATAGAATTCGTGCCTCATATCGAATTTACCGAGTATCATAATTCCTCCAGGTGGTAAAGATACCTCGAGACAAGTGCTGGGCATAGAAGCCACAGGGCATAAATCTGCAAAGAAGTAAAAAGCTAACCTTTTCAATCAAACAATATGGCTTCTCTCTCACTTACCAACTTTACATTTCCCTGTATGGCCCCGGAAGATGACTGGTTAGCCAGAGACGGGTAAGATTCCTCAAGGGAGGAACAACCTAAGACAGGCACAGTCGCAGGGGGGCCATCAGGTGAGAATTTGGGGATCAACAGAGGTGAGGCTCAGAACCTCACCCCCCCTGCTTTGAGAGAAATCTTCTGCATCCGTGGATGTCTTGCTGCCCTTGTCTAGCCTGGATTAATACTTAGTCCATAGGCACACACCTGATCATCTGATCATCTACATTTGTCTTCTTACAGCACTAAACTATGTTTTCTACCTTTATCTTGCATCTACCTACCACTTCAGCATTTTATTAAAAATAAAAATAATAATAATAATAGGAGAAATGTGGGATCAACATATAAATCAAGTACAAAAATCAAACGAATATTCATATTTGACCTGATTGTTTATAGTTCATAATGCGTGATCAAAACCGAAAGTTTCTGTGATGAATGCCCTTGTACTGTTCACCATGTAAGAATTTATTCACTATGTAAGAATTCGTTCACCATGTAAGAACTTGTTTGTTATGCTTCAGAAGATTGGAGACTGACGAGAATTAGGCTTGAGATGGATTAATGATTGTACATGGAGCGTTGTCCCCCCTATACTGAATTTTATTGTTGTTAACAACCATTTGATCAATAAATATGAGAGATGCCCTCTCAAAAAAAAAATGCATATAATGAAGGACATAGATGTAAACACATACACATAAAAAACACTGTATTTCAAATTTTTTTCAGGCAGGCACCAAAAGAGATGGCAACGTAACAGGAAGATGACTTGGGTTGAGTGTGCTTTTGTCCACATGAGAACTCAGACTGTGGCAAGACCAGAACAGGAACATCAGGTAACTGTGTAAGTTAAGCATCTTTCAAATAGTAAATCTGCATAAAACAGATGAGCTGCTATATTTCCAGTAGTGAAGGGAATTAGATTCTTCAGCCTTTACTACATGACAGTAAATGACAGCATAATAAATAAAACAAAAATGATTTCTGACTTAAAGTTTTCTCATCATACCCCGAAGGTGCTTTGCTATTGTTACAACTATATTTAAGTGAAGGTCTGATGATATCCTCGGGAGAGCTGACAAGGGGCATATTCTGGAGCAGGGAGATGCTGGCCCATGTCTAGTAGTAAATACTTGACACACTTCTCCATAAGCTAGGGGATGATTAAAAGTGGAATGTCATGTCTCATGCTTAATGTAGATTAACTTTCCTTTAATCACTTAAAGATACTGCTGAGTGTTTGTTAAACACTTCAAGGTGGTTATTAGCTGTTCTCTCTCATCCTATAAAAGTACAAGTATAACTCAAGTGGCCAGTGGAGAGGCCTATAATGTAGATTCTATGACTGAGAGAAAATGAATAAAGATATAATTAAGTGAAACATGGGGATTGTACTGCTGAAAACACTTTTTACTTACTCCTTTTTGGTGTATGGTTCTGCAAATTTTAACTCATGTGTAGATTCATATAATCATCACCACAGTCACATGAAAAACATTTCCATAAACCTTCAGTCTCTCACATGCTACCCCTTTATAGTCACACTCTTTATAACTTGATTCTGTCTTTCTTTTTTGCGGAACAGTCTGTTAATTTTGATTGCTTTAGGGCATACCTTCCTTAATTCCTCTGATACTAAAAATTTTGCAATTTCATTCTGATTTTGACAATTCAAAGCTATCTAGCTCTTAAGTTTTAGAGTCTTTTACTGCAGACTAATGGTTTAATAAAAGACGTTCGAGAAAAGGAGGTATACTCATTGTTTGAAGAGAACGAGATGAAGAATCACAGTCAACCAGGAACAGAGTCATCCGTTGTGTGTAAGAGATGGTACATCCATTCATCTTTTAAGCAGTCTCTCATTTTTATAACACAACATTTCTTTCATCAGTACTACTTTGTATTCTATGTGTTTGACAGGGTGAAAAGGATTCAGGTATTTTAAATTATTTTTCTTTCATAAATTTTCACTTTAACCATTTAAATGCATGTTCAGTGGAATGAAGTACATTCATATTGTTTTGCAACCATCACTACCATTTATCCACAGAATGTTTTCTTCTTCCCAGACTGAAACTCTGTACCTATTAAACACTAACTCCACATTTCACCTGTCCCCTAGCCTCCAGCAAACAAATATCATTCCACTTTTTCTCTCTTATGAGGTTATCTACTCTGGTTCCTCAAATAAAGGAATCAAGCAGTGTTTGTCCTCTTATGACTGGCTGTTTCACTAAGCATGTCTTCAAGGTTCATCCATGTTGTAGCCTGTGTCAGAATTTCCTTCCATTTTAGGGTTTAATAACATCCCATTGTATTTATAGACCACATTTTGTTATCCATTCCTCTGTTGATAGACACTTGGGTCATGTCAAACTTTTGTCTACTGAGAAAAAAGCTGCTATGTACATAGCTGTATAAATATTTGTTTGAACTGGCTTTCAGTGTTTTTTGGTATGAACCCAGAAGTGAAATTGCTAGATCATATGTTTAATTTTTTGAGGAACCGCTATACCATTTTCCATATCAGTTGTGCCATTTTACATTCCTATCTGCAATGCACAAGGGTTCCATTCTATCTACATCCTTACTAACACTTGTTATGTTAAGTTTATTACTATTTTTTGATAATAACTACCCTAATGGATATTAAGAAGTGGAATATCATTGTGATTTTGATGGGCATTTTCTTGGTGATTAATGATGGTGAGCACCTTTTCATATGCTCATTGGCCATTTGTATAACTAACTTATTTGGAGAAATGTCCATTTAAGGCCTTTGCCCATTTTCCAATTGAGTTGGTTTTGATGTTGTTGTTGAGTTATAGGAATTTTTCTGGATATTAACTGAATATCAGATATGTGATGTGCAAATATTTCCTTCCATCTCATGGGTTGCCTTTTCACTCTGTATGATTATGTTCTTTGATATACAAAAGTTTTAAATTTTGATGAAATCCAGTTTATCTGTTTTCACTTTTGTTGCCTGTGCTTTTGGTACCATATCCAATGTCATGAAGATTTTCCCCTGTTTTCTTCTAAGAATTTTAGTTTTAGCTCTTTTTTCTTCTTAGAGTTTTAGTTTTAGCTCTGTTTTCTTCTAAGAGTTTTAGTTTAGGTCTTTGATGCTTTTCAAGTTAATCTTTTTATATGGTGTAAGATAAGAGTCCAGCTTCATTCTTCTGCATGTGGCTATCCAGTTTTCCCAGTATTATTTGTTGAAAAAACTTTCCTTTACCTATTAAATGGACTTGTCTACATTGTCAAATATCATTTGACTATATCTGTGAGGATTTATTTCTGGGCTTCCTATTTTATTCCATATATCTGTCTTTATACACTATTTTGATTAATGCAATTTTGTAGTAAGTTTTGAAATCTGAAAATATGAGATCTGCAACTTTGTTCTTTCTCAATATATTTTTTTGGCTACTCAGGGTCCCTTAAAATTCCATATGAATTTTAGGCTGAAATTTTCTATTTCTGCAAAAAGTATCATTGGGTATTTTGATAGGAATTGCATTGAACTGGTAGATCACTTTCAGTAGTAAAGACATCTTAGCAATATTAAGACTTTGAGTCTATGAACACAGATTGTTTTTCCATTTATTTGTATCTTCTTTAATTTCTTTTAGCAATGTTTTATAATTTTCAGTGTACAAGTCTTCAGCTTTCTAAGTTAAATTTATTCCTAAATATTTTATTCTCTTCAGTGCTATTGTGAATGGAGCTTGTTTTCTTAATTTCCTTTTTGGATTTTTTATTGTAAGTATATAGAAACAATTGATTTTTTGTTGTTGACTTTACAAGTCTGCTAATTCATTTATTTTATTTTTTTTCTTGTGATGAAATCTTCATGGTTTTCTACATATAAAAACGTGTGTGAATGAATATTTTTTACTCCTTCTTTTCCAATTTGTATGTCTTTTATTTCTTTTCATTGTCTAATTGGTGTGGTTAGGTCTTTGAGTACTGTATTGAATAGAAGGGACAAAACCAAGCATCTTTGTCTTGTTTCTGATATCAAAGTGAAAGCCTTAAGTATTTCACCACTGTGTATGATGTTAGCAGTGGGTTTTTCAGTTATAGCTTTTATTATGTTGAAGTGGTTTCCCTGTGTCTCCAGTTGGTGATTGTTTTTATCATGAAAGAGTGTTGAATTTTGTCAAATGTTGTCTTTGCATTAAGTGAGATGATCATGTTTTTTTTTTGCCTTCATTTTCTTAATGCGGTATACTACACTTATTGTTTTTCATATGTTGAGCCATCCTTGCATTGCAGGAATGTATCCAAGTTGCTTATTGTGTATAATTCTTTAAATATACTCTTGATTCTATTTGCTAGTATATTGTTGAGGATTTTTGTATCAATATTCATACGATATTAGTCTTTTTCTTTTCACTTTAACAGATATTTTCTTTTCTTATAGTATCTTTGTCTGGCTTTGGCATCACTGTAATGCAGACCTCATAGAATGAGTATTGAAGTGATTGCTTCTCTTAATTTCTTTAAAAGAAGAGTTTTAAAGAGAAGTATTGGTGTTACTTCTTTAAATATTTGGTAGAGTTCACCAGTAAAACCATCTATTTCTGGGATTTTCTTTTTTGGGAAGTTTTTGACTAATGATTCAATCTCCTTGCTAGTTGTAGATCTATTCAGATTTTTAATTGCTTTATAATAAAACCTTTGCATGTTGTATTATTCTAGGAATTTGCCCATTTTATCTAGGTTGTCCAGTTGGTGTTAATCATTCATAGCACTCTGTTATAGTCCTCTTTATTTCTGTAATATTGACAGAAATGTCTTATCTTTCATTTCTGATTTCAGTTATTTGTGCCTTTTCTTTTCTTAAATCAATATAGCTAAAGTTTTGTCATTTTGTTGATCTTTTCAAAGACTCAACTCTTGGTTTAGATAATTATCTCTATTGTTTTTCTAGCCTCTATTTTATTGATCTCTGCTCTAATCTTTATTATTTACTTCCTAATTCTAGCTTTGGGTTTATATATTTTAGATACTGTTTTTTTAAACCCTGTCAAAAAAACAAGTGGAGTTATAAATCAAAATTACAATAGTACTGTTACTTACGTTTATCCATGTATTTACCTTTACTGGAGAACTTTGTTTTCATATGGCTTCAATTTACTGTCTAGTGTGCTATCATTTTATTATTTATTTTTTATTTTTTATTTTTAAAATTTTTTATTAAGGTATTAATTGATATACACTCTTATGAAGGTTTCACATGAAAAAACAATGTGGTTATTACATTTACCCATGTAATCAAGTCCCCACCCATACCCCCAATGCAGTCATTGTCCGTCAGTGTAGTAAGATGCAACAGATCTAATATGTGCCTTCTCTGTGCTACACTGTTCTCCCCGTGATCCCCCACACCATGTGTACTAAACATAATACCCCTCTATCCCCTTCTCCCTCCCTCCCCACCTGCCCTCCCATACCCCTCCCCTTTGGTAACCACTAGCTCACTCTTGGAGTCTCTGAGTCTGCTGCCATTTTGTTCCTTCAGTTTTGCTTCATTGTTATACTCCACAAATGAGGGAAATCATTTGGCATTTGTCTTCCTCTGCCTGGCTTATTTCACTGAGCATAATGTCCTCCAGCTCCATCCATGCTTGCATATTATAGGATTTGTTTCTTTCTTAGGGCTGAATAGTATTCCATTGTGTATATGTACCACATCTTCTTTATCCATTCATCTACTGATGGTAGTGTCCTATCATTTTAACCAAAGGACTCTCTTTAGTTCTTCTTATTGAGTAAGTCTAGTGATGAAGAACTCCCCCAGCTTTTGCTTGTTTGGGAATGCCTTAATGTCCTCAGTTTTGAATGACAGACATTTGAAACCAACAATTCTTGGTTGACAGATTTTATTTCAGTACTTTAAATATATAATCCCACTGCTTACTGGCCTGCAAGGTTTCTGCTGAGAATCCACAAATAATCTCACTGGGGATCCCTTATACATGAGTTGCTTTTATCTTGTTGCTGTCAAGATTCTCTCTGTCTCTGAGTGTTGATAGTTTGGCCATAATGTATCTTAGTATGAATCTCTTAGATTTATCCTACTCAGAATTTGTTGAGATCCTTGAATTTGCAAATTGTGTCTTTCCTCAGATTTAAGAAGCTTTCAATCATTTCTTCAAACAATAGTTCTGTCCCTTTCTCTTACTCCTCTCCTTCTGCGACTCCCATAATGTATATATCAGCCCTCTTAATGGTATCCCATCACTTCCTTGGACTCTGTTCACTTTTATGCATTCCTTTTTTCTTGTGTTCTTTAACCTCAGTGATTTCAAATGACCTGCCTTAAAGTTTGTTGGTTCTTTCTTCCTCATCTGCAAGTCTGTTCTCAAACCCCTCTAATGATTTTTTTCAATTCATGTGTTATATTTTTCAGTTTTAGAATTTATGTTTGACTTTAAAAAAGTTCTTTCTATGTCTTTATTGATATTTTCGTTTTTCTCATATATATTTTCCTCATTTACTTTAGTTGTCCACATTTCACATGAGGCTTTTTTGGGGGGGATTGTGCTCATCTGGGATATGAACCCTTAGTTTATATTATTGTGGTCAGAGAAGGTATGATTCCAATCTTCTTGGGTTTGCTAAGGATGATTTTGTGGCCTAGCATATGATCTATCCTCGAAAATGTTCCGTGTGTGCTTGAGAAGAATGTGTGTTCTTCTGTTGTTGGACAGGTTGCTCTGTGTGTGTCTATTAGGTCCTTTTGGTCTGTAGTGTTGTTCAAATCCACTGTTTCCTAATTGACTCTCTGTCTGGATGAACTATCCATTATTGAGAGGGAGTTATTAAAGTCCCCAACTATTATTACATTACTGTTTATTTTGCCATTAATTCTATTAATTTTTGCTTTATATAATTAGGTGCTTCAATGTTGATCACATAAATATTTACAATTGTTATACCTTTTTGTTATACTGACTCCTTTATCAATATGTAAGGACCTTCTTTGTCTCCTTTTATCATTTTTTAGTTTAAAGTCTATTTTGTCTGATGTAAGTATAACTATTCTCATTGTTTTTGGTTACCATTTGCTTGAAATGTCTCTTTCTTAATCTCTTCACTCTTAATCTATGTGTGTCTTTAAGACTGAAGTAAGTCTCTTGTAGGCAGCATATTGTTGATCTTGTTTTATTTAATCCATTTAGCTATCTTTTGTCTTTTTATTGGAGAATTTTATCTATTTATACTTAAAGTAATATTGGCTGGTAGGGGCTTACTATTGCCATTTTGTTGTTTTCCACAGAATCACCATTTCTTGTTTCTTATCCTGATGTCTTTGTGTTTTTGACTTTTGGTGTCTGTATGCTTTCACTTTTTATTGAGTTGTTTTGTATAACTACTACAGGGGTTTCTTTGTATTATTGTAAGGCTTATACAAAATATCTTAAACTTATAATATCCTATTCTAAACTGATAACTTAATTAATCAATAAAATTGATAAAATTGTATTACAATTTTACATCTCCTCCACCTCACATTACTGGTTATTGATGTTACACTTTATGTTTTCTATATTGCATAACTAATAACAGATTATTGTATAATATAATAATAACCATAACTGGTTATTTTTACTATGTTCATTTAATTTTTAACTTTGAAACTAGAGTTTTAAGTGAATTATGCACATTATTACCACATTGAAGAATTTAACTATGACTGTATCTTTCCCATTTCCAGTGAGATTTTCACAACCTTTAAATTTTTATGATGTTAATTAGTATTTATTTACTTACACTCAAGGAACTCACTTTAGCATTTCTTGTAAGGCAGGTCTGGTGACAATGAACTCCCTCAGCTTTTGTTGGTTCAAGAAAATATTTATCTCTCCTTTGTTTCTGAATGATAGCTTCACTGGGTATAGAATTCTTGGCTGACAGTTACTTTTTTTCTATATTTTGAATATATCATTCCATTCTCTTCTGGTCTGAAAAGTTTCTGCTCAGAAATCCACTGATATTTTTATGGGGCTTCCCTTGTATGTAATTTATTTCTTTTTCTATTGTTTCTCTTATAATATTTTCTTTCTTTTTGACTTTTGACAATTTAGTTATGTGTATTGGTGTATCTGTATTTGAGTGCAGTCTATCTGGGGTCCTTTGGGTTTTATTTATCTGGATATCTGTTTCTGTCCCCAACGTTAGGAATTTTCATATATTATTGCTTTAAATATACTTTCTGTACCTTTCTCTATCTTTTCTTCTTCTGGAATTCCCATAATACAAATGTTATTACTTTTTATTGTGTCGTATAATTCCCCTGTGCTTTCTTCCCTCTTTTTAATTTTTCATTTTTGCTTCTCTGACTGGGTAATTTCCATTTTCCTATCACCCAGATTGCTGATTCTTTCTTCTGCATGGTTAAGCCTACTTTTGAAACTCTTCTGAAATCTTCAGTTTGGTTGTTGTATTTTTCAACTTTAGGATTTCTGTTTGTTTTTTAATGGTTGCTATTTCCTTGTCAAAATTCTCATTTTGTTAATGCTTTGTTTTCCTAATTTTGCTTAGTTGTCTTCATTTTCTTTTAGTTCAATAAACTTCCTTGAGAGAGGATTATTCTGAATTCTTTGACAGTTCATAGATTCCGATTTCTTTAGGGTCATTTATAGGAGTTTTGTTAGTTTCCTTTGGGGTGTCATATCTACCTGATTTTTTGTGATCCTTGATTCTTTATGTTGGCATCTGTGAGTTTGTGTAATTGGGCTCTTTCTTCAGATTTCACAGGTTTGCTTTGGCAGAGATAATTCTTCACTAGTCAGCTCAATTTGGGTTTCTGGGTGTGTCCACTGGTCATCTCCTTGGGCATGTGGAACCTACTATTATGCTTTATTTTGGGGTGAAGTGACTGTTCGAGTTCTGAGGATGGAGATGGGAGTTGTGCTACTTGCTGAGAACAATTGGATGGGATGGCCGGCTTGGGTCCCTATCTGAATAAGGCTGTAGGATGGGATCTGTGTTTGTCCTCTTGCTCAAGCACCACAGGGCTACACAGCTTCCAGGACTTGTCACTAACCCTTCTGGTCAGATTTGACTGGAAGACACTCTCCACTAGCCTGGGTGTGGGCAAACCACACTCTAGGGCTGACAAAACTGTTTTGAGCATCTGAATCAGGTAGATATGTACCCTGACAAATTCCCTGGTCAGTGGATGAGCAGATGAGCAAAGCCTGGGATTACTACTTATGCTCTGCAGGTGTGAACTTGGTCTGCAAAGATCCATGTACTTTGGTTACAAACCCCTCTCAGATTCTCAGTGGTTGAGCCCTCCAGATTCCCCTGTAATCCCCATGGTGCAAGATCAGAGACTTCCACAATTACCCCAATGCTGGCAGGGCTATCTGTTCTCCCTGTCATCTCTTCTCCCACTGAAGGAACTGAAGGCTCAGGAGAGATGTCCCCCTGTGCTGGCCAGGGGGAGGGGCAATGAGAATAATGTGTAGCCACTTCCCTTACCTTCTACACAGTCCATCTTGGTCTCTGAGGTACAGGGGGTGCTTTAGCTTCAGCTCCATGTTCTAAGATTCTCCCAGTGGTGCCTTGTTCTTGAAGATAGGTTAGTTGTTCTTATGAGGGGGAGTGAATCCTGGAATGATCCATATCACCATCTTGGTGATGTCGCTCCCCATTTGCTTTTTATAGGAAAGAAGAGGCCATAAAATGTGTGGAATATTGAAGGCAGGCAATGGGAATCTTCTTTAATTCGCTTATAAACAAACATTCAGATTCTTTTATATTCATAAAAAGTAAAATGGAAGACAGAATCTTTGCTTTAGTACAGTTGGTTGATCTAAATTTCTTATTTGTTAAGCATAGATATTTCATAGAAAAGTTTTTCAATACACATGATTTGTTATTGATTAATTCATTCAACAAATATTTTTGAGGCCCTTGAGGTGTGCCAGGTCTGTAAAGAAAAAAATGTAGACAGAGACTGTGACATTTGGAAGTTTACTTTTTGGAGGATGTAGAACTTAGAGCAGTGACTATAAACACAAAATGAAGAGTTACAAGAAGACCAAAGATAATGGTCCAGGAAGCTCAGTGAGGAGGCAGTTATTTCTGGTGGGCAGAGGTGAGGCTTTGTGGAAAAGTTGTATTTAATTTAAATTTTGAAGAATGGGCAGAATTTGGATATTTGGGGATGGGGAATGGAACTCCAGGCAGAATGCTCCACATGAACAAGGCCAAGGAAAAGACACAGGGCTTTGAATGGGAGTCCTCAGTTTGAGTGGTGCATGGGATGGAAGGATGGGGATGTGGAATGAAGCTGGAAAGGAATGAAAACTTTACAATTTATGCAGTGCCTATTTTGCACCAAGCATTGATAGCTCCATTTGAGGATATCATAGTTTTTAATCCCTAAAACCAACTGTTACCCTAAAGAGTTATTTCCCTTTTTGTACAGGGTTATTATTCCTTTTCTATAAATGGGGAAATTGAGGCAAAGAGAAATTAAGGAACTTGCTAGAGGTCACCTTTTACTGAGTTGTATGACTAGCATTTAAGCCCAGATCTGATGGATTCTTAAATGCATGCTTTTTCCATGTTATCCTGCTGTCTTGAATGAAATTCTAATACATGGTAGCTGAGGAACCTTTGAGGATGTTTTCAGCAGAAGGGAGGCAGCATTAGAGATTTTTGCACAGGGAGCTGGTGGCAGTGTGTTGTTCAGGCTGGAAAAAATATAGTTTATGCATTTTGTTCTCACTGAAGAAATGTGCTAATTTCTGTCTGAAGAAAAAATAATACGTGTTTTCTTAGATGCCGCTAGGCTGTTGTGAACCCAGGGTAGAACAGGGTTGCATTTAAAAAATGTACAACTTTACTGAATGCAGTGTCAATTACTGTGCTAAGCACATTACCAACATTAGCTCAATCAATAATTATAGCAACCCAAATACTGGTGTAATCTTAAATTCACAGGAAGGAAAGCTGAAGCTTAACGACGTTAATTCACCAGTTCAAGTTAGATTTAATCAGGGGCAAGCAATCTTCAAATCCAGGACTGTGTGTTTCCATAACTTTCCACTGTCCTATCCCCTGCTATTATCCTATGAGACCAAAAGAATATTAATTTAAAAAAAAACTCTATTCAATTCTGCCACTTGAGAACGGGGCCTACTCCTGGACCATAGTGAATGTCCTACCCCCCACCAACTCTGGGACTCCTTGACTCTTAACAGCCATCTGTCCCTTTCTTTGTCTTAGTTCACTACTAAGGGCTTCTTATGTCATCTTTTATAGCCATCCTGATGTACACAAATCAGTTTTACAGACAGTGCCATGAGTATGAAGACAGCAATTCATTAATGCCAACATCTCCTTGATGAAGGGTGGTTTGTCTTTGCAAGGCCTGTGAGTCTCTAGTGAATTTCAGTTTGCCATGGCTTGCCAAGGATCAGAGGGATTGTGGTTGGGGAGAGGCTTTGAACTTCAACTAACATGTTATTGGGGGAGGCCTCTGCCAGTCTGAAAATATTGTTTGTCTTGATTTTTTTAGATGTAAGGGGGAAAGGAAAAGCTGGTAAGAAATGCAATGAACTAGTTGATGGTTTTTGTCATAACTACTCTTAAATCACCTCTATTTTTCCCCTACTTGATAATTATCCCTAACATCTAGTTTTTGCTACCTTCTCAAAATATGTGATTAAATTAGTTTTGATGTGCTTATTGAGTGACCACTATGTGCAGAGCATTATACTAGGTGTTCTAAAACTAGTGCAATGAGTCATTAACATTACGATAGAAAGATGATGATTAAGTGAATGAATGAGATTTGGATTGTCTTGCCTCTTGTGTTTTTCACAGATGTTGTTTATCTGTTTACCTAGGGGCAGACTGCATAATTCACTTTACTGTGGGATTATAAGTGTTGGTTACCTGAAATGCCATGCACTACAGTCCTCATGGAAAGTTGGAGAGTAGCCAAAGAAAGCCACTAGTTTAAAACTGTGGTAGGTACTTGGCAATTCACAGACAGCACTAGCTACTGCTGATACAAGTAGTACAAAAGATTATAATAAAGCCCTTATAATTCCATTTGGTCATGCTGTGATTAAAGTATATGCCACATAGCTTGGATATCTTACAGTTGCCAAAGGCCATGAGTGAGACTAGCAGTGGGTGGTAGATCTTTAGTGATATGTGGGCATTTCTAGAAATAACGTTTCTTTTCTCCAGTCTTGGAAAGGATATAGGAATAATTGAGAATTATATTGTTATTAAATGAGGTCTCTTGCCAAGTTCCTTTTGTGGCTGGCTGTAGTGACTAGGGAGAAGTCTGAAATAGTGATTTTCTAATCTATTCTTTAAGTTTGAAAAAGCATAGCTATTACTATAAATTTGTATTAGGAAAATTAAAATACCTACTGCACAGAAAATTAAGCTTAATAAAATATGTTTGTCAGAAAAGAATGGACTGTGTGAGAATTGTCTTTATTTGGTTTTGGTGACTGAGTGTAGGAGGTTCTTTTTCCCCCTTTTGGGCTCTATCAGATTGTGGAGCCTTGAACATTTATGTTTTTCATAAAACCCATGGCTTTTAGAAAATATAGGTTAACTTTAGGTAACGAATGAGCTTAAGTCTTTGGGTAACTATGGGGTTTCTCTGAAGTTGTGAAAACACCTAGGATTTTGGATCTTTTAGATCAATGGCTGTATTAGTTTCCTGTGGCTGCTGTAACAAATGACCACTAGCAGCATAGATTAAAACAACAGAAATTTATTCTTTCACAATTCTGGAGGCCAGAAGTCAGCTCCTTCTAGAGGCTCTAGATAGAATCCAATCCTCCCGCTTCAGTGGCTCCCCGTGTCTGGTGACCTGCGGCCATATCACTCCAATCTCTGCCTCCAAGGTCACATTCTCTCTACTCCTCATTTTGTCTCGGATCTCCCTTTCCTTTTCTTTTATAAGAACACTTTTCGTTGGATTTCAGATCCACCTGTACAGTCCGGAATGGTCTCCTTATCTTGAGATCCTTACCGTAGTTACATCTGCAAAGACCTTTTTTCCAAATAAAGTAACATTCACAGGTTCCAGGGATTAGGATGTGAACCTGTCTTTTTGGGAGCTCCCATTCAGCCTACTACAGTGGCTTTCAAACTTGTTTTGAACTGCAGAAAGAAATGGATTTTACAGCATAACCTATCCCCATTGTATACAAAGAAATAAAGAGTTTTGCAAAACAATGCCTTCTCCCATCATGTGAGATGCGCTCTGTTCTGTTCCATTCTAAAGCATATTACATTCCACTCAAAAAGAGTCCTGATCTATGAAATTGATCTCATGGTCCATTAATGGTGTTGCCACCTACAGTTTTAGATCTCAGATGATCCTGGGTTGTATCAGAATGTCTGCCCTCTCTTGATTGGAGAATACTAGCTTGTTTTGGATTCCTCAGTGCTGGCTGGACTGAATGGGCTTTGAAGGAGTCAGTGGGGAGGTTGAAGGTGTGAGCAAAATGCTACATTATTTGATGACTTCTTAATTATATTAATATTTGCTGACATCTTTCCATGCATCTGGCATTGTGTTAGGTATGAGAACCATAAAAATCAATTATGCAAATCTACCTCTAGGCATTCTTTAAATTCTTTTCTATGTTGTACCATACAAATTATTTTAAATTATACTCTTAATTACCAATTTCTCTGCCAAAGCAAATAGCTGTTTATAAATGGGCCTTTAGGTCCACTTAGTTACTTTCCACATGTTCTTAAATACTCAAACTATAGTGTCCTACTGAAGCTATGTAAGTTCATGCTTTATAAATTATTTTAAGGGGATTTGCAAGCAACTGAAGGAAAGGTATTTCAGAGGAGATAATAATCTAAATGTCTTCAAATTGTGTGGACATTTTAAGCACTTTGCAAGAGAGACTACAAATGTAAAAACAGTGACAAAAAAAATCTGCTTCCATTTCAAACAGGTGATGTAAGAGAACTAAAATCCATGATTAAGAAAAATGAAATTGTATAAATTATAGCAGAAATGCCTGTCATCACCCATATTAGCTACTAAAATGCCTCCAGGGGGTTAGATTAGAAAAAGAAAATTACTTATCTGTAATTCTTATTCTCTTTAGGTAGCAATTATAATAGATATACACTCCTGGGTGTAAGTCATTGGTGTGAGAACCAGGAGTAGGCTAGAAGTCAGCTAAAGAATTATAACCCGCAAGGAAGATGCACCCTGGGACATCAAGGGCGTAATGCATATGGAATGTCATTGCCCTCAAATATCATTCCTTTCTGACCATCAAAAAGAACTGGTGAATTTAGTCCCTCGGAAGAAAAGAACGACTGAGTGGATCTATTATTATTATTATCATATATTAAATGCATAAAGGTCTAGCCTTAGGCAGAATTTGTGAATTGGGTCTACTCATTTTCTCTCTGTGCCTCTCTACCTACTTCAGAAATCTAATACCCACTCACTTGCCATTGCTTTTAGGAAATATCTCCTTATATTTATTTACACCGAAGCCAAGACAGTCATAGTAGAAAGAGTCTGGGAGAGAGAATCAGGAGCCATAGGCCTGGTGTGGTTTGGTTACCCGTTTATAGTAGGGTGGATATCAGGTAAACCATGTTACCTCTTTGGCCTGAAACATCCCCATTTTCTACAATAGAAGGATTGAAATAGGGAGTGTAATTTCTAGGAACGATTTCATCTCCATGATTCTAGGTGGAAAAAACAGCTAAACATCAGGCCAGTTTTAGACTAAATGTTAAGCTAAAAATGTTACCCTGGAATATGGCATTTAAACTTGAGCAGAACTGAAGAAGTGTCAAGCCCACAGGAATGAAGCCTGTCTTGAGGCATCCCCTGGGACACAGGAAAGTGCTTGGGGATTTGTGTCTGTTTGATCAGAACCTCTGCAATTATATAATGTGAGTGGCTGCTACACAGAACTCCCGGACTGGCCTAAGCCCATCAGGCCAACCTGACTGGGGTGTGATGCAGCGAAGAGCCTCTGGTTAGGCAAGAGCTTTTCAGAGGCTGCATTTCTCTGGCCACGAGGGCAGTATTTCCGCAGAGAAGTGATCATTCATGAATCAGCATCCAAGAGAGTGAGGGCCATTTCCAGAAGTGGCTGCTTCCTGGCTAAGGGGTAACTTACACCAGGAGTGTTTCTTGTTCATTCATTTCTGATGTGTGCAGGGACCAGCTGCATGTGCCTCTTTGAACAGAGAGAGAGGCATTTGTGCTGATCCTTCTTTCCCTTTGCCTTTGAGGCCATTCCAGGCCAGACTGAAGGGAGGAATGCCCAGATTCCACAAGATTTTAAAGGGAGCAAAAAGGCTTTCAGCCCTGGGCAGGTACATCCAGAGATTTGCTTGGGGGAACATGCTCAGGCGAGACTGTCAACAGCTCTGGCCTATACTCCTGACTAGATGACCCACTAACCAGTTTTCCTATTTGAACCTCTCAGAGACACCCCCCAAGATAGAGTTGCTTTGTATGAGTATCTGAGGTTCTCTGTAGCGTGGTGGGAATACCTATGGTACAGCTGGTCCAGTTCACATTCTAAGATTTCAAAGTGGCTCTGTAACCTAAGGCCTGAATGAGGAATCCAGAGCCATTCCTTTGACCCAGCTGTTTGGAGCGATGGCCGATGACCGCTGATCCCTCGTACTCTTCACAGTGAGGCCACAAGAGGCAGCAGGCAGGAATGAGGGATGGGAAGTAGGGCATTTAGCTCCATCCAGAATAGACCAGAAGTCCACATGACATGATTAGGCTGTTCTAGTTGCCCCCTTCTCTATCATTTTCTTTCTCACTTCTAATAACTTTGGAATGGCTTCATAGCAACTCTGACCCTGTGTTCCTTTTATATCTGGGAAGGAGAGGATTAAGCAGCAGGTCTTCAACCCATCCTTTCCCTTTACTACAGGGTTTTGGAAGTTGGGGAATATCCCCGGAAAAAGGGAAAGTCAGGTAACTCAGTCTAATTTCCTTGTAAACCTGGAAATGGCAGATAGTCTGGCAAATAACCTAATGGTATTTGACAGCAGGAAGAGTCCTTATCTATGGGATGTTTTTAGCAGGATGTAACTGGTTGCCTAGGATGGCGCATTATAAACTGACAGGGAATGTATGCGTTTATGGAGTATTGCTCCCTGCAAAAAGATGCACAGACTATCTGAGGAAAAATGGATGTGCTGTACAGAAGATGGAACTCTTCTGCAGGTGATAATGAACTATACACATTGCTTAGAAATGTCGCATGTTAATCTAAGCCAGAGAGCATCTGGTGTGATGAGAAGGACCTGGAGAGCTTCAGTGGCAATTCCAGACCTCTGGCTGCGTCTGTGTGACTCTTGATGACTTGGATCCTTAAAATGACCAGTAAAGCTTGACACTGAGTAGTATTTCGCATGCATATGGCACTGGCTTGACAAGCTCATCCTTTGTGTACCTCAATTACTTCTTTGGTGGTAGCTTCTTTTCTTAGTTTTTCCAAAGTTGCATTTGATAAGTTGCTTCCTTCCTTCCTTCATCCAATTACTCATTCAACATATTTTTAGTATACACCTACTACAGATGAGGCATTGTTCTAAGTGTGGGGGATATTGAAGTGGATAAGACAGTGGAAAAATCCCTGACTTTGTGGGGCTTACCTTCCATTGGGGGAGATGTGCAAAAAACAGTAGTAGAAAAGTTAAATTGTATCTTATGATAGAAAATTGTAAGTGCTGTAGGAAGAAGAGAAAAGCAGAATAAGAAAGATGCCTGGTGCAGTGGAAGATAACAACTCCAAATCAAGTGGCTAAGGTAAGCTTCCATGAGAAAATGTCATTTGACCAAATGCCAGAGGACATGAGGAAGTGGAGTGTGTGGGTATTTGGGAGGAGGGTGCTGTGGACAGGGAGGGGCAGGAAAAGGTGGGAGCCTATCTGAAGCACAGATGTGTCCTGTGTGTCTGGACTTCTCACTATCACTTTTGGTCTCAGTGAGGACCAGTTGAGGAACGGCCTCTCTCTTCTAGCGTTTGTTCAATTTAATCCAGCTATACAATGACCACTTACTGAATATCTATAATATTCCAGACACTGTGCTAAGTGCTGGAGATATAAAGCTGAATGAGGCATATGCTTGCCCTTGAGAAGCTCATGGTCTATTGGGCAGACAGATGCACAAATTTATAGATGGTAACAAATATGATCTGTGTTATCATCAGGCATGGATTACATGGGGACAGAACACAGAAGAGGGAAAATTCAGCTCTTTTGGGGGCAAGACAGATTTCAAAGGGTGACACAGAGTTTTTCCCCAGGGTTTTCTGGATGTTAGTGAGTCTCCAACCTTTGCTCTGTGTTGCCTTGACAATGTTAGGGCCACTCCACCCTTTTCCTGCAGGGTCTACTCAAAAAACAAGTATGGTCCAGAACTGAAGTCAAACAGCTTGTTGCTCCCACTGCATGCTGGGCTTCCCACATTCACCCCTTCCTAGGGAACATCTGAGAGTGAAGTCTGCTTGACATGAGCCAGATGGGCTCTGAGCTTGAGTCTGCCCCCCTTCCTGGTGTGGGGCAGAAAGGCAGTCCTTAGGTGGAAGCTGATAGGCTTCATGCTGCACTTCTTCAGCCTTTAAGGAGGCTGCTCGCACATTTGCAGTCCTCCTCACAGCTGTGCAAATAAATGGCGCAAAGACTGAGGCTAGCACTCAGAGACCTGTGATCGCACGTCCTAGAGCCTTCCTGAGCTAATTCCTTGGACAATAACCCCGAACAGAGTTTAGAAAGGGCATCGGGATGAACCTCACCTTTCAAACTAACTTTAAGCTACTCTTTGGAGCGGTTCACTGCGCTCACTTAAACTGTTACCTAGTAGTTTCCCCTCTGCTACTGAATGCAATTCAAATTCCTTGTCTCAACTGTTTCTCTCCTTTCTCTTCCCCCTTCTCCCCCTTTCCTCCCCTCCCCCTCAAACTGCCCAAGCTATTTTTCACTCTTTGCTTTGATGGCAACCACTATAAATAAAGCCAGAGAGGGAGCAGGTATTCCGGGAGAGGGGTGAGGTCGCGGAGCTGCCCTTTGAGCGTGCCGCTGGGCGCTCGTGAAGTCAGACGGACAGCCTATTTCATGCCCAACATCCCAGCGCTGTTATCCTGGCCTCGGGCAATATTTTTGTTTTCACTGTTGTTCAGCTCCCTGGAATGTGGAGCTCTTTTGGAGGCTTGCATCTGTCCAACTGTGTCTGGGTAGCCTTCGTCCTGATGAGGAGAAAGGAGCAGGGGTGGGGAGGGAAGGGTGACTGAATCGAGCCCACAGGGAGAAAAGGGCTTCACAGACGCCAGGGCTCAGCAGCTTTGTCTCTGAGATCCGTGACCCTATTTCATCAGTGAAGATGGATTTGCTTGCAAATGTAGCTTCTTGTTTGGGAGCTGTTGATCCAAAACATTAAAGCTTTTAGTTTGGGCTGCTCTTAAGGGAAAATTATTATTAACTTGTATAACTGGGTGCCTAAAGCAATCCAGGATTTAAGCAACCAGGGCTTCTGAATTCTGATCCTAGATGCCTGAGTAAAAATGAGAAAAATCAAATGAGAGAAAGCAATGAACATACATTGTCTACCCTTTATGTGCCAGAAATTTTACCTACTTCTCTCATTTAATTGTGTCATAGTAGCCTTCTGAGCTGGTGCTGTGGTTCTCATGTCACAGACGCCAAAGTGAGGGTGGCGGGGAAGAGGAAGGAGGGCCCGGAGCCAGGGAGGGCCCAGGTGGGTTCACACAAACCATCTGCCCAGCTACAGTGCCAGGAAGAAGGGCTGGTGCTTACTGACTTTGGGGAAGTATACACGCTTTGTTTTAGTGTGAGCAATTCACATGCACTCTGATCTGACTGCGCTATGAGGTGTGTCTGAATGCAATGGCACTGGGAGAGAGAACACGGTTTGCATAGAAAACCCACTATAAAAGTAGGATGTGCTAGGCAGTTCTTCATTTGTCTTCCTTGTTTTCTCCTTTTTCCTCCCTTCTTCTTCCTTCTCCCTCCCTCTCTCCCTGCCTTTCTTCTTTCTTCTCTCCCTCTCTTTGTCTCTTTCTTCCCTCTTTCCTTCCTTCTTTTCTTTTTCTCCTTTCCCCCTCCCTCCCTTACTTTGTGTATTTCACTACATTTTGGGAGATGGCAGACCATGATCGAGCTCCTGCCCTTGACGAGTTTCAGGGCATCTGAGCGGATGGCCATATCGGCCAGCTGCTGGGATGTCCTATGCAGCAGTTCTGCAAATATATGAGGGAGCTGGTCATTTTGCTTGGGGAAGAAAGGAGACGATAAAGAGAGGAAGTGGCTTTGTATCTGGCCTCGAGTGTTGGGCAAACATTTACTTTCATTCTGGGAGAGATGAGTGTGCTCTCTATGTTTGGGACACAGTAGGGCCAGGATGGCTGGATTTCAAGGTGGTGTGAGGGCTGAGGCTGGGAGGGCAGTCCTGTTATCCACCTTTCTTTTCAAGAAGTGGGCCTATGTGACTGGGTATGGGAACATATTTCTCTGGTTGTTCCTAAGTTGGAAGCTGTCAGTTATTAATTAAGTCCTGAGCACATGGAAAAGATTATTACTGGTTTATTGTTTGGCTTCCTGGATTGTTACTAGACATAGTATTCTGGCTTTTTCTAAGTCTGACTTCTAGATGGCAGGCTGGCTTCCTGAGCTGGTTACTGTGGATAATGGGTCGGTTTCCTGAGCTGGTTGCTACCTGTTGCAGGCAAGAGATTTAATTTTATATATTGTCTGGCCAGGGTCTACTTGGACCTACAGGCTCTCGGTCCATACCCATGAAAGAAGCATTGGCTTCTGGATTTCTTGTTGGCACTAAGAATAGGGTCTTTTTGGTAAACACACAAGCCTGTGGGATAGAAAAGGTGTAGGAAGAGCTGCCCAGCGGCAGAAATGGGGCATGGCCCAGGCGTGCCGGGTGCTCAGCCCAGTGCCAAGCAGGAGGGGCTGGGAGGGAGCTGAATTCCAGGCTGCTGCTCCTCAGGGTTGCATCCCCTGCAGGAAGGGACACCTTTTAAAGGCTCAGGGTATGGTTAGGACGTCCCTGAAGATGGGTTGTTGGCATCTAGGTTTCTTTGGATAGACAGTAGTTTGGGCTCTGTCCCGAAGAAACGCCTGGCCTGGAGCTGGGTCCCTCACAGGTGCTGTAGGAATGGGCCACGAGGAGAAAGGAGACTTCATTTTGATGAGCTGTTGAAACAGATTGCTGCAAGCTGTTTAACAGAAAAGTGACTCTCCTCTTCTCTGCCCTCCCCAAATTCTACAAGGCTTGACTGGACAGGGGAATCTTTTTTGTTTTCTTAACTAGTATCAGGTGTCCTACTTAGGTAGTTGGGTAAAATAGTCAAAATATTTTTATAGTGGCAATAAATGGTTTTACAATATACTTACTGTTTATAAGGAAGGTCAACGTACTGGGAGGTTTGACGGCTCTGACAGATGCAGAGCGGTCAGCGTTCCTTTCAGAGTTTTGTTAAAATGCGTTAATCCTACTCACAAAGCCAGTGTAAAATTTTAGTGGTTTCTGTAACTTGCCTTTTTTTATGTTCCATGTCTGAAGCTCTTGGGAGCCCGTGGAATCTGACAGCTAAGCGTATTTGCTACTGTGAACTGTGCATGCAGCCATGTGCACCTACTGGCAGGGAAGATGGGGGTGGGGGGAGGAAAGTATAAATTTCACCTTTTGCATAATTACTGGAGTGAAATAAAATGATTTTACTAATGTTTTGGGAGACTTTTTCATTTAAGTTGAAGGTTTTTTTCCCCCCAACCAAATGGTATCTTTTTACACAGAAAAATCTAACAATTGAAAAAATTAATTGAAGATGAGAATTTCCAGTCTTTAAAAGGCAAGAATGGAGATATATAATGAAAAGAATGAAGATATATAATCAACTTTTTTTATTTTGCAGGATCAAGGAGTAAGTTTAAATTATTGGCATTCTCTTTCATAGTCCATAGCTCATAAATAACATAGTTTAATGACCTTAATGATATAAATTCTTGTGAACTAACAATGTGCTAGAAAATTATGAAGAGGTTCTCATTAAACAGACACTCACAACCAATTTTGAGAGATGATTACAATTCAGCAGAAGTTCTTTTAAAAGCATCTGTAAAGTATGGCTGCAACAATTTTTTTTTATCTCTGTTAAAGTTAATACAACATTCCTGAATGATGAAGGCACAAATGATGCACTGAAATGGAAAATTCAGCTCCTGATTCTCTGTTCAGAGGAGAAACATTCCTGTAAGTTCACCTCGGAGATTTTCATGGCAGCCAACAGAGAGAGTGACCGAGGAAGAGATAAATGATGAGGCTTACCCGGCTCACAAGGCAAATGACATCTATTTTTTGCTTATTTTGCATCATCACCAAACTTTGTTTCTTAAAACAGGACAGTCTCCGTCAGATCTGAAATTAGAAAAGGGAAAATGTTTTTCAAAGAATTCCTAAAATCGCTATGTTATACTACTGGTGTGCAGTGCAGTTCTCCCACTCCCGTTCTTCCTGTAACGCCGTGCTCTTGTCTGTTTTTAGTTAAGTGGGGGTGATCCACCTGTCTGCTGTCTGGTCTATGAGAAAATTCGCTGGAAGTGAGTGAGTGACAAGTTAAAAATTTCAGTTAAAAAATCCATTGACTGTCTATTACCTTATTCTCGGAGCCATGAATATTAGTGGAGGAACAATGTAATGCAGTCCCCTCTCTCACATGGCTGATGCACTGAGAAGTTCTGGAAGCAAGCACAGAAGCAATTCTAAGTTAGTACTACCAGTTTTATGATGGCAGGAATAGTGGGTGCAGGGGAAACACAGGACTTTTACGCAAATATAGAAGGGTCACGGTCTTTGTCTTTAAAATTTTCCTTTGCATTATTGTTTAATTTTGAAATTATACAACTTTTTAAAATCTAAATTTAAAAACTTCAAAATTAGAGAATGGGATGATTATTGGTAATGTTCTGTGATCTCATTTTTTTCTTTTGTCTTTTTGCTTGACTTACAAATCCTTCTCTCTGTATCTTTTTCTTTCATATTATAACCAAGTTATATTTGCAAACTAGAATGCATCTTTATTTTTCTCCAAGCTCAAATAATTATATACAAACTTATATTTATGCAAATGTAGGGAATTTTGGTCATTAGGTTATATAGAGATAGATTATAGGGTCCTAGGATCTGATCTTAGAATTTGAACTAGGAAGTTTGTTCTTAGGCCATCTGGCATGGAATAATCTCTGGTAACTTTTACTTCATTCATTCTAACAGAATAAATAAAGGCGTGCTCAAACTATCTTTAGTCATGGCTAAAACTGGTAAGTAAAAAGAGAGGAGCTAATTTTCCCCCTGGTCTACATATTGCCTTATAGCTAGTTGGACTGATATGTTGTTGTTCAGAATCAGGCTGAATTTGCTGACTGTATTAACATCCTCTAGGAATTGTCTAAATAAGTGGTTCTGATACTCTTGCACACAGGTAGGGAATAAACCCCAAATTTAGCTGGGCTGTCATCCCCTTAGAGAGATGACAATGGAGCTTCCTGTTGGGATCAGCGATGTTCAGATTCGGTGGTGTCTTACCGGTGCTTTGCTGTCCTTCATATTGATTCCAGCAGTGACTCCTAAGCCTACTAGAGAGTGAACAGCTTTCCTGTCCACTCCTTTAGCACCACTCAGAGAAAAGCAAGCTCGAGTGACAGTCCATCCCTGTCACTTCAGGACAGCCGCCAGTACTGTGCAGAGCTTTACAGAGCTCAAACTTCCAAGTACTGTTTATAAAGTGGGCCTCCTGTTTCATGGTGCCTGGTGGTCAGTTATGCAGCTAACAAACCCAGGGAGATCTTGAGAAAATTCATTTTATTCACAGCCTACTGGTACCCCTACCAGCAGTAAGAATCTGTGATTGAATGCTGGTTGTTGGAGTACCTTACCTGCCAACTTCATCCAGTGAGTTCTGCACAAATGGTTCTCAGAGGGCAACACGAGCTGTGCAGGAGTTTGGGTGTGTGGGTTAGTGAAGTGGGGAGGAGGCCAGCAGGGAGACAAAGGATGTGGGGAAGGCAGGGAGGAAGAGAAGGGATAGGATGAGGCCCTCCTAGAATAATGGCTTCCATTGGAGAAGAGAGACAGTCTCTCTCTGGATCCTGTAATCGTGGGGATGGGAAGAGTCCTCAGTTTGGCTCTGAAAATGACCTGAGTGAAGTGTGAAGACCAAAAGCACAACCAATGGGATGGCCAGAGGATGCTGTAAGACCCAAGGGGATGGTCTGGTAAGTGGGGGTGAAACTCAGTTATTAGAGCAAAGAGTTACTTCTTTGGGGTCCTCTTAGGGAAAGTTTGTGGGAAGCCATAGGCCTTTTTGGTGGGCACCACGTGCCTCCTCAAACACACATGCCCCCGCCTTCCCTGTCATCTGAGCTGTAATGCATCCAGATCATGCGTTAAGAAATGGTCACTGATGTCTGTGATGCTACAAACATCCTCTTGGAAGCTGTTTTTTCCCTTGGGAACAGCACAAAGGTCCTCCAATGGGAGGTTTACAGTTGGTATTCCCTTTTGCTTTAAGCTTGTTTTTCAAGATGAGATTAGATGATAAAGGTCTGACATCCTTAAAAATCAATCTTTAATAACTTTTTATTTTATACTATTTATAGATTTCCCTTCTACATATTTTATTTCCCTGAGACCATTTTTATGGGCTTTTGAAGCTTAGAAAAATAAACCTCTGAATGACTGACCCCATCTTTTGCATGGCATTCCAGTGATCATTTTTTTAGCATGGCCTCAGGCTCCAACAGTCTGGCTGTGATAAAGTAGCTCTAGAGATGCTAACATTTTATTTAAACACAAGGTGGGGGACTACTCCAAGTGTGATGATCTGTTTTCCTGACCAGTAAGGTCTGTCAGGAGCTGGTAAGTGGCCACTACCCTTTCCCATGTGGGTTCTGAACCAACCGAGACACAAGAGTCTGATAAGGACCACTGAAGAAGCTTTATTGCTGGTAAAACTGGATCGGAGGATATAGGATAGTGTTAAAGCAAGGAACAGTCCTCCTATCTCTCCTTTTTGAATTGGATTGGCTTCACCAGCCAGTCACATATTGAACAGCTGGGGACCGACAGGCATCCTGGCAGGGGCAGGCTGTTTTCCACCTGGAGAAGAATGTGCATGTGCTGTGGGTAGGTGAGACTGAGAAAGAGAGCCTGGAAGGGGCTGGGCTAAAATGCTCAGGACCTCCTTCCCAAGCTCACCATTCAGATGAGTCACTCTTTGCTGAGTGGGCAGCTAGTGAAAGGTAGCTAATCTTCCCAAATACTTCCAGAAGGCTGGAAGCCCCAACTTCTTATGGCTCAGCAAGAACACTTGGAAGGACCTGCCTCTGTGGCATGGGAGTGTCCTGCTCTGTCTACTTCAATGTTAGGGCTGCCAAACATAATGTGGACACAAGTTCAAAGGGATTCTCAATCCTCTAATAACAATAATAAAGTTCAGGAATGAAAATTCTGACCCATGTGGAGAATGAATCAAATAGGTATAACTTGATTCATAATTACTTTTTGCAGCACTTATCAGAGCTCTTTTACCTTAGGCTGCCAGATTTAGCAAGTAAAAAACCAGTATCTTATTTGGCAATTCTATCTTCACCCCATTAGTAATATTAACATTTTCACCCAAATGTCATGATTACTTTTTTTTTTTTGAGAGGGCATCTCTCATATTTATTGATCAAATGGTTGTTAACAACAATAAAATTCTGTATAGGGGACTCAGTGCTCAATGCACAATCATTAATCCACCCCAAGCCTAATTCTCGTCAGTCTCCAATCTTCTGATGCATAACGAACAAGTTCTTACATGGTTAACAAATTCTTACATAGTGAATAAGTTCTTACATGGTGAACGGTACAAGGGCAGTCATCACAGAAACTTTCAGTTTTGATCACGCATTATGAACTATAAACAATCAGGTCAAATATGAATATTCGTTTGATTTTTATACTTGATTTATATGTGAGTCCCACATTTCTCCCTTATTATTATTATTATTATTATTTTTAATATAGTGCTGAAGTGGTAGGTAGATGCAAGATAAAGGTAGAAAACATAGTTTAGTGTCTGTAAGAGAGCAAATGTAGATGATCAGGTGTGTGCCTGTAGACTAAGTGTTAATCCAAGCTAGACAAGGGCAATAAAACATCCACAGATGCAGAAGATTTCTCTCAAAACAGGGGGTGAGGTTCTGAGCCTCACCTCTGTTGATCCCCAATTTCTCACCTGATGGCCCCCCTGCAACTGTGCCTGTCTTAGATTGTTCCTCCCTTGAGAAATCTTACCCGTCTCTGGCTAACCAGTCAGTCATGATTACTTTTTAAAAGCAACTCCATTGGGGTATGATTCACATACTATATAAGTCACCGCTTTATAGTGCATAATTTCATAGCTTTTTATGTGTAAAGGGTTGTGCATCCATCACCACAATCAATTTTAGAGCCATTTCATTAGCCCAAGAAGCTACCTGGCATCCCTGAGCCCTCTCCTTCCAAATCCCCACTCCACTAATGTACTTTCTGTCTCTATAGATTTCCTCATGCTGGCATCTTGTATAAATGGATCCACACAATATTTGTCTATTTGCATCCGACTGTTTTACTTTGCATGATGTTGTCAAGGTTCATCCATGCTGTAGCCTGTGCAGAATTCCATTCCCTTTTAAGGCTGAATCATATTCCATCCTGTATATGCTACATTTTGTTTACCCATTCATCTGTCGATGGACACTTGGGTCATTTCTACTTCTTGGCTATGGTGAATAATGTTGCTACCAACACGACTGCACAAGTGTCTGTGCAAGTCCCATCTTCAGCCTTCTTGGGTAGATACCCAGAAGGGGTATATTTTGCTGAGCTATGTAGTAACTTCATGTTTAATCATTTGAGGAAATGCTATGCTTATTTTTAAGCAACATATTTTTAATGTATGGTTTTAATTGTGAAAAAAAATAAGTGCAACAAATCTTTCAAATGCCTGTCCATGCCTCTTGGTTTTCTAATTGGGTAATGGACACAGGATGCTATGAAAAGCTTCCTTATTATCTGCCCTCTTAGCCCTAATAAAAAGGACAAAAAAATACATTGAAGTTATCTTTCTATAAAATAAAAAACAGAACAGGAAGGGAAGTTCCTTGCAAATTTACAAAAAAAAAAAAAGAGCTGATGGTATATTTTTGAGGAATACTGAAAATCCTTCAAGCCCAGGAATATTTATGAACTTTCAAGTCCTTGCTTGATCCCTGATACCAAAACACAAAGTATTTTTGATAGTTTTAAAATTAAAACCCCATGAATCCTTCACAGAAATTTCGACATTAAGCCAGTCTCTCCTTGTCTTGCCCCTTGAATCATTTATTTAAGCGGCAATAATAAAAGGTGTCAGCAATTCAGTTGTGAGCTCTGGAAGATTTCTGTGCGTGTTGACCTTTAAACGTTTGCGTCTTGACAGGTGGGCTGTTCTTAACATTTCCTGTGAGATATGGTGCGGCCAAGGGGTCGGGCCTGCTAATGATAAAATTACCATTTACCTTTGACCTCAGCAGGCCCAGTGCCTGACATTATAAATGTAGGTGACCTTTCGCCTGAAGTTCTCTTCCTCTTGCTGTTAGAGACTCTGCCAGGATGAACCTGCTCATGGCGGTGGAAGACTTACAGGGGGAAAAGGCCTGGATTTCATGCTTTGCTTCCCCTTTTGGATTCCTTTTTGGGGGTGCCTTTTCTTGCTCACTCCATCTGGATAAAACAGTACCTGTTCTTGGGGGCGGGGCTGGGGGCGGGAGAGGAGGCCCGCTTCATCCTCTCCTTTCTTGACGTTTCTGAATCACGGCCACCACTCGAGTTCCTTCTCCAACGCTGCAGGTATTAATGAGCTTTCATCTGTAAGGCCTGTCCCTTCCTGCTGGTGCCAATAGAATGGCATTTCAGTGCTACTGGGTACGGGGTACGGTTAAGCAATTAGGGGGCTTGGTGGCAATTTACAGAGATGCACGTTTCACGTTGGTGCAGAAGAAAATATAGCCCTCAGAAGGGCACTGGTAATAGAAGGGGCCTGCAGGGGAAGATGACAGTGTGGGGGAGTCATCGCAAGTTAATGAAAAAATGATGTTAAGGACAACTTCCTGGTCATTTGATGCTGCAGATGTTGTATTTTTATGTATGTATTGATTAGTCTTTAAGGTGTCATGGCATGATCGAATTTTCTAGAAATAGCACCTAACTAAATATCTGGAGACTCTGGACTGTGCTGATGTTAAAATCAGAATGCTTTCATTATTAGGAGGTGAGATTCATTATTGAAACTTTGTTTTCCGGTGTGTTGAGACTGCAGAGCTTAACAGGGAAAGAGAAAAAGGAAAAGAGAGAGAGAGAGAGAGAGAGAGAGAGAGAGAGAGAGAGGGCGGAGAAAAGGAAGGAAGACGGGAGAGAAGGAGGGAAGGAGGGAGGAGGACAGGAAGGAAAGAAGGAAAGCTTTAGTTTCCACTTCTGGTCTCATTTCATCAGAAGCTTGTCCAGAGCAAGAGACCCAGGATGCTCTTCCTTCTTTCTGCACCCTAAGAAGAGAGAGCAAGTGCCTCCTTGTCCGTGTGAGGAGCTCCTGATGCGTGGGGATGGGTGGGGGGGGGGGTGGCTCTCCTGCATCCCAATCCTAGTTTGCACCCTGGGAGAGTGAGTAGCAGGGACCACCCAGTGATTGCTGGACCCTGCAAAGGTGTCTGTCACTGAGACCCTCCCTCCAACCTTGCACATGTGACTCTAATGACATCCGCCTGGTGGTTATAAGAATACTTTGTAAACAATGATTTTTAGGAACCCAGGAAGTCCTGCCTGGTTGCCTAATGTGTTCATTTAGCTCAAAAGTTGGTACCCTGTGATTGTCATATGGAGTAAATATTTAGCCACAAAATCTCATTAAAGATGTGTTCTAGAGAGGAAATACGAAGTTTTTTGAGCATATGTGGCATATTCCAACAAAAGCTTGTGCTAATGAAATCATTCTTATGTAATTAATATATTAAATAACACCCCAGGTTGGCTCCACATGTTTGGACTGATAATTTTTATTCTTTCCAGGCACGGAGAGAATTCTCTTTCAAGATTTGTGCCACAAATAGCGCCAGAGCTTGCTGACTTTGGAACGATCGCTGCGTAGGAGGCAGACCATGGCATCCTCTTCAAGAAAATCCAGTCCTCCTACTCTTCCTCTCTGAGCTGGTGCCGGGACTGAGCGCACTGGAGAAACCTTCCCTTGCAATTCCTGAGCTCAAATCCAGAGTGTTGCTGAGGACGTCATTCAGGCTGACTGAACTGGCAGAGTCATTCCCAGCTTATCGGATCACATGCCCCTTGTCCCGCTTTATTTTTCGAATCAGTCCTACCTCAGACCAGAATCACAAGAATCCCATTTCCAGTAGACAAAGGGCTCAGTCATGCATTCAGTCATCCATTTTTCCTCGCCCTTGCCTGGGTCTAGAGTGACATGGAATGAGACAGGAGTTTTGTGTCAAATATTGCTTAAGGTTGGACCTTCTAGACATGCTCATTGGCCTAGGGGAGTGCGATTGAGCAGGTGTTGGGGTAGGGAGCAGCGGAGCCAAGTATACTTGACAGTTTTGATGCATTTCCTTTTCCCCTTTATACCTTTAAACCACGCCTCCAAATTGTTTCATTCATTTTACTTAGAAAGGAGCCCTAGCTATGAAAAGAACTGAAGTCATGGTTTCATCCTTGGTGAGAAGTCCAGTTCAGATTTGTGGGAGAAGCGAGGATTCCAAAGAACTCTCGTTCATCTCGTCCCCAGCTGCTGTGCTTGCTCTGTTCTCGTTCCTGTGCTCGTGCCTGTCGGGCACAGCTGTGTTCGTACCCAGCAAGGCCACATCTTTCCCTCACTGAGGAGGCAGAAGAGCCAAACTGTACGTTGGCGTCAGCAGAGAAGAGAGTCTTTCTCAGTGGAAGTGAATGATGTCTGCTGGGACAAGGTGGGTTCCTAAGCACCTGGGATAATGTTGCCTCTTCCAGAGAATCCTGCATGGTGTGTGTGTGTGTGTGTGTGTGTGTGTGTGTGTGTGTGTGTGTGTGAGTGTTTGGGGGGTGGCGGGGAGAGAGAGAGATTTCTTTCATGAAGATAATACCATCAGCATTTACTCAGGTCATGCAGAGATAGGTGTGAAGCTCTCTAAGTGTGGCTATTCTTCCGGTCCACCAGGGGAGCTGTTTGGTGTACTCCCAGTCCTGGAACTTTGACCCTGAAAAGGATAAATGTCTGAACAAAATTCCTGATTCTCATCAACCAGCCAACCCTGACCCCTCCATTCCAAAGGGTAATTAATGCATTTTGTAGATTGGGTGGGAAAATAAATAGGCAACCCTCCTTGGGGAGCTTAGTTTCTTTTTACAGTAAGACCTATGTCAACATGTCTCTGAAAATTAATCAATAGTTAAAGAACTCAGGTGACAGATTGATCATTCTGGTAGAGACAAAGTCTATAAAATGTTATACAATTAAAACAGAAACAACATAGAAGGCATTTTACTTGACACTACTCAAAGTTCTACTAATCCTATCATATCTAATTCATTGTTTTTATATCATCCTCTGGACATAAGAAGATAAAACTTATAGTGAAATGAAATTTAGCCATTATCAATAACACTGATATTTCAGCTCCAACTTAAGAATAAAAAATGAGGTTATAAATTCCAAATCAGTTAAAACAGACTATATAATATACTATGTTTGCAAGGTTTTTAATAGATAATAAAGCACATTTTTAATATTGTTCAAATTACAACCTGGTTTTCTTTTAGGTGCTTTTGTTTTTTTGAAAAAATTCTTCTATAAAGTTTTAACCTGTGATTTCTCCTCATAAAAAGGAGTATGTTTCTACTTGCTTATCAATACAATGTTTCTTTTCTCTTTTCTGAGTTCTTTGCATGCCCAGTATTGCTGCAGAAGCTCATGGGCCTTTAATAAAAGAGCTTGGGCATAGATAGGTCAGGGTTCAAATTCCTCTCTCTGCTTTTTACTGGTTGCATGACCTGAGCAGGCTTCCTCAGTCTCTTGAAATCTCCTTTCAAATGTAAAGGGGCTCACAGAGGAGTCTCTCTGTTAGGATGACTGTGGGAGAAAGTGAACTATATGCTCAGCATGTAGCCAGAGCTTCTCTGACTACCTACTGTGGCTACGCTCATTATCTTCATTGCCCCTATACAAAAGCTCCCTGTTATTTGACATTTTTCATCTGTAAGTCTTTATTACAGCAAAATGGTGAATATCCCTGAAGTACATGATGCTCAAAATCATGACCACAACACACTGGGAGATTATGAGTTATCTTGAATTATCAAAAAAAAGTTATGTTTTAGGCAGTATAGCTTAAGTGATACTTTTTGTAAGTAGAGTCTAATTCTTAAAAGTTCTTTATTTGTGTGTTTTGACCCTTGGTGTCTACTGGAATATTTAATCGAACCTCTGACTAGGCTGAATAATTTTAAGTTTCCTATATTCTATGTGCTGTCAGGTAAACCAACAACAGAGAAGTTATGATTCAACTCTGAGGAGTGAGTGAAACCTGCAAATATAATAGTAAATAATGTTTAATAAATAATGGAAATAAATATATTGTAGGGTCAAACTGGTTACTCGTAAATTTTCTTTTGTCTGTTATTTCTTGACCTTTGAGAGAATGTGAGAGAATGGCATTATGAAGTGGCATTTATGAATCTGACCAAATTATTTACTTATAAACAGGTTATTTGGAGGTTAGGTGGCCAGCATCTATACTGGTGAAGTTAGGCCATTATGAGCTCAAATCTCAGTAGCTTAACACACAAAGGTTTATATCTTGCTCACACTACATGTACAATATGATTTGGCAGGAACAGTACGGGCTACATAATTTGTGGTGCCCAGTGAAGAATGAAATTATTAAGAATCTCAAGATGGAAACAGTGGACCATTAAAGTCGGTGCATGGCCTTCTGAGCAGAGCTTATATGGGCTGTACAGTCATGAGGCTGACCCTGAGAGGGCAGGGGGCTCTGCTCCTGGTGGGCCCTCTGAGATCTGGACTGTCTGAGACTTCATCTCAACAGATACAATAATTACCAAGGCAGGAGTGACACATGACACTTGTCACTTCTACTAACGTTTGATTTGCCTAAGCACGTCCTATGGCCATACTCAGCTTCAGAACTGCCAAGCAAGCACCTTTCTATCCTATGGTTCGAGGGCAAACTGGAAATAAGTGGTGAAGTGTGCTTATGACCACCACTGACTTCCATGTCCACTTCTGTGTTGGAACCAAACTTAGACAACTGAGGAAGGAGGAAGGGCCTCTGGATGGGAGAGATGACCATCCCAGCATCACAGGGAGAGGTCCGAGGACACCTGTCAGCACTCACTGTGCCAGGGCTTCCTTCTAGTGGGCCAAGGGCTTTCCCTCTGCCCATGAGCAGGGCAGGCAAGATGTGCCAGGAAGTTAAACCTAGGAGCAACCTTCAATTCTGGGGCACAGTCCACTCCAGTGGTTCTCAAACTTCAGCATGCTGCAGAATTACCCTGGGTTATGTTGAAACCCAGCACCAAATCTTCCTGATTCAGTAGGTCTGAGGTAGGGATTGAGCATTTACATTTTGAACAAGTTCCCAGGTGTGTTAATCTAGGTTCTCTGAGAAACAGAGCCAATAGGAGATGTACAGGTGCAGATAACAGATGCATAGATATAGACTATAGACAGATAGATGATAGATTGATAGCAAGATCTGCAGTCAGCAAGCTGGAGACCCAGGAGAGCCACGAGTGTAAATTCTAATCCAGGTCCAAGTCTGCAGCCAGGACCAATGCCTCAGCTCAAAAACAGAGGGGCAGAGAGAGAATCCGCTCTTACATAGCCTTTTTATTCTGGCCACACTTTCATCGGACTGGGTGAGGTCCACCCACACTGGGAAAGGCAAAATGCTTTACTCGGTCTGTTGATTCAAATGTTAATCTCATCCAGAGACACCCACATGACACCCAGAATAATGTCTGACCAAATATCTGGGTACCTCATGGCCAAGGTCGCACATATGTTAGCCATCACATCAGTGACACTGATTCTGGGGGTCTAAGGATAGCATTTTGAGAACAGCTGGTTCTCTACTGTGTCTCAGAGTTTCCCAGTGGGATTGAGGGGCAGCTGCCCCCACTGGTAACATGTTCCACAGCACACCCTTCACTGACTTCCGATTTTGTTCTTCTCCCCGATTATTTCTCAGAATCACCTGCCCAATAAATTACTTGCTCTCAAAGCCAGCTTCTGGGGGAGTTCGACCTAAGGCATTTGCCCGTATCACAATGGTGCCTGGCGCCTGTCTATGACCATTATGTTTGAAAACGTATTGTGAACAAAAGGACATCTAATCATTGTCTTTGTGGATGTGAAGATGGTCAGTTCTATATTTTCAGTCTTAAGTTTTAGATTACCATTGATGGTCACCACGAAGGCTGTTCAAACTCTAGACAAAAGCATCATACAAGACATTTGTTGGGCTTTGCTTGTCTCTATTCTGACTCTCCCCTTTCTGATTGCTTTTTCCAAGCTCTCCTTGTCCCCCAGGGCGCTCACACTGCTCTCTACTCCCTATGTTGCATAGGAAAGCCATTGGATGGCACTCTTTCACAGGAACATGTCACTGACTGATGTTTCCTTTCCCAGTTAAGTTAAAAACATTTATTGAAAACCTATTCTGTGCTAGGCACATTTGCTAGGCATAGGGAATCCTAAGAGAAAAAGTACACATCCATGCCTTGGTGGTGGGGAAAGTCAAGTCCCCATTCCTGTTTATACACTGGAATCACATTGGAAATTCAGCAAGTACAGTTTCTTAGACCACGTCCAGGAGAGAGCATGGGTCTAGTGTAGGGCTGGGAAGCAACCTGTAGAAAAGCTTACCCACTTGTTCTGATATACCACCAGTCTGTTGGCTGTATAGGCCCTAAAGAGTGTTTTACCTAAAGAAATTCATCTCTAAGGAGGAAAATTCATGCATAGTGACAGGCCAGTGGAAGAGATTCTCTGGGCCTCAAAGTAGCCTCCTAGTACCCTAAAAATCACAATATGTAAGGTCAGTATTATTCTCTATACCAGGGTTCTCTTTAATGTGCTTGATGCTGATTATAAAGGATTATGATACTTAACAAAAGATCACAGCTGAATGTGGCTGAGAATCTGGTGATGTTATGGTGTTAGTTGGGCCAGACCTCGCTCCTTTCAATTCATGATTCAGGGGACAGTGCAAGGCTATCGGCCCTGAGAGTGTTTGCATGAGTACATTTTTTCCAAGGCTAGGGCAACAGATACAGTGAAAAACACAGAGGTCAAACACGTCAGGGACTAAGGTGGTCATCATGGGCATGTTCGGACTCAAATAAGCCTTTGGTGTTAAAGGTTCAGGCCTGCAGTATGTCCTCCAGCTTCTCAAAGACTGGTGTGATCGGCTCTTTCTCATGAGCACTGTCTGGGAATGGGTCTTGGGCATTCTCCTTGGACAGCAGAGGCACTTGACAGGCGGGAAATTCCTCTGGGGCAGCAGGAGGGCTGAGCTGCTTGGGAGTGAGCCTGTCACCCAAGCGAGTTTGCAGGGTGAAAGTCCCTCTTCCGCTCTGCTTCGGATCCATGACGGAGGTGCCAGAGCGAGAGACACGCAAGGCTCCAACTAGCAACAGAGAGAAAGAGTCAAGTACAAGAACATCCTCGGGACCCCTGTAAGTACTGAGCTGCCTAAAATATCATTCTGTTTACTGTAATTTGATGCGTGAAATTCTGGCAGACATTTACACTTCAGATCCCCCTCCTGAGGGATTCCCATCTAGGGTCTGTTCCTATGGTTTATCCCAAACCTTTCTTCACTTGTGGACAGCTTGGGATCATTAGGTAAAATGCACATGCGTGCTCAGAGCAAAATGTTTGTTGTCATTATCTCAATAAATCCTTTCACAGCCCTGACACACTTTAATGTCCCCAGCACTTCGGCTGCACCCATCCTGTACCTTTCCTGTCCATCGGGTCTCCTGTCCTCTCCCTGCCAGTGCCCCGCACTCCCATCTCAAAACTTCAAGCGTTGCCCCCATCAATCACTGGGGTTTAGCGGACAGCAGGGAAGTGGGAGGGGCAGGAGGGGTGGAACAGGCCCCAGAATCTTCCAACTGTGTCCTTCAGAATGACGAAAAGATAATGGCCTCTTTGTTCCAGGGAGAAGGCAGGGGAGAGGGGATGGAGGGAGCCTCACTGAGATGTCAGACTCAAGCCGTTTTCAAGAGGTTGACGGTGTTTAGTGGCAGCTCCCATGGTGGGTGCAGCCCCCTTTGCTGAGGAGAGAAGTCCCTCTGTCCTCAAGCTGGACCTCCACACACTCCACGCGTTTCTGGAGCTACTGCTGAAACATCATCCATCTCCTCTTTTCCCAGCTGGGGCCTCCCTCCAGCATGGCAGTTGAGTTAGGAGCACTGATACTGGCCTGGGTAGGCTGCATTTTTCTCATTGCTAGATAAGAGAGGGTGTGATTCTCATCACTAATTATATGCTCTATTTTTAGCTCTTTCAAGTGATTTATAATGTGACCTTTGGTAAGACGCTTGACCTCTCTGGGCTTTTGTCCTCCTCCTCCTTGTTCCTCTTTATCTGGCCAGTGTCCAGTTTATTGATTTATTTATTTAGTTGCTGTTTATTTGTTATTTAGTTGTTGACATAACCATATTATAAAAATATCATAAAACAGACAAAATAAAAAATGTATTATCATGAATGTAATGAAATCCTTGTTAGGATTTTGCTCTGTTTCTTCCCATTCTTTCTCTTGGACCTTAAAAATACAGTTGCAATCAGTGAATATTCAATTTTGTAACTTGCTCTTGTGTTGCTAAATTGTCTTCATAACCATGATTTTTTAATGGCTTTATAACATCAAGATATATTTCTTAGTCCCATCTACTTATTGCACCTAGAAAAGATAACGGATTGAGATACAGTTTTTTCACTAAAAAATTGCCCCCTGAATTTGCTCCTGTTAGTTGTCCTTTGAAATATCAGGTGGTTTCTTTTTTAACACAGGAAACTAGGGCAGCACCTTGGAGACAAAATGCCCAAGCCAAACCAAAACCAAAGAACCGGTTGATTCTTTTTTTGAAGTTAGTCTGCCCATAATACTCTAAGTAAAACATTCAATTCTTCCAAATCTTGGATTCATATATCCTAATGAGCACTCTTTGAGCTTAGTTCCTAGGACTGCTGGGAAATTCTTCTGGAAGTCAACTCTCCCTAAAGCCTACAGGAAATCCTTCTGGGACACAGAGACTGGAACATGAAGTCAGCATAGAGCTGCCCGATGCGAGGAATTGCTAATGGCCTTCTACACCAGGGGTGAGAACTTGCAAAGACCTACAACTGCGGTATCATTGATTAGGGGCATGGCTTTTACTGTCCCCAGGTTGCCTGGGCAGACAAAGCCGCAATTATTTTGTTATTCTTTTCCAGCTCGTAGAGTAAGTAGGTGATGCAAAGTGTGTTGGCTTCCCTGTGAAAGGCCAACCATCTAAGGAGCCTTTCTCTTTGCTGGGGTGATATTGCACTGCAATCATAGTAGAAATATTCATATTAAAAATCTAAACAACAATGTCAAAAAGTGATTATTTCTGAATAGTATTTTCTTTCATCTTTGGAAACTCATTGATTTCTGGGTGTTTTCGTCGTGGTTCTACAGCACACATCACACTTCCTCCTTCCCCCTTCCCACACCAAGCAGCGCTTCCCCTCCCATTCATTATATTTTATCCAAACCAGATAATAGGGTGTCACCTTAGCTTTGTCTTTACTCTCTCACATCCAAACTTCACACATTCTTAATAACTCTCTCATGTGTTTGGTTTTGTATCTATCTGCTTCTCCACTCCTCTGCTCACCCTGTTTATGCAGTTCAGCTTCTCATCATTGGTTGACCAGATTTCTGGGTTAGGACAATAGTCTAACTAATCAGTGTACTTCTCACCTCTCTTTGCACTTCATCATGTCCGATCTTACAACCCCTCCATTATTCTGTTCACTTGAATGGATGTCATTCTTCTCATAGGTCCACCTGACCATGTCACTCAACTGTTTATGAACCACATTGCTTCTCTGGTGAAGTCCAAGGCTCTTGGCATGACACACGCCACATTTTATCACCTGCTGCCTGCTTCCCTTCCCAGCCTGATCCTTACTCCCAGTCCTACTGAATCAGAATATCAGTTGATAGACTCCAGGAAGAAATATTTTTAAAAGGTTCTCCAGCCAATTCTGATGCAACCGAAGTCAGTCATTTGGAAACTGTGGTTCCAGAATGTCAATAAGATGCCATGTGTGACTTCATTTTTTCTCTAACCAAGTCTTAGAAATGGATGTATCAAAATGTATTTGAGTTATGGAGCCCCCTTGGTTTGGGTCCAAGATGGAATCCTGTTATGGCTGATTCTGTGTAAATAGTTTTGTTTTAGAATTAATAGAGGATATTAATATTGCTCACACCTAAGTGATTGTATGTTGTGAACCAGCACTTGCACTGAACAAGTTACATGATTCTCCTGCCTTATTACTGGAGCAGAATACCTCTGTATGCCCATGTCCAGTCTTAATTTAAGAGGAAGGGAGAGGAATATGGAAATAATTGGGTGGGAAATAAGAACAAAGGATGGCTTCCCCACAAGATAATATGGCAAAACAGCAAAATTGGGAAACATGGGTACCTAAAACTTCAGGAATTGATTATGATGTACACTTTCATGTATCATTTGGCCATATCACACATGAAACTCTTAAAATATGACTTTTAATAATATGGAAAAGCTTCTTATTTGATAATATGAAAAATTATTATTTTGATAACATGCAAAATGCAATAACATGGAAATATTAAAGAAAATGTCAGGAGGAAAATTGCTTTTGTAATAGAATATCAATTGTGTAAAATATGCATAGAAAAAGAAACCTTCGACTATTAAGTTAATGATAGTTCTCTCAGGTGCTGAGATAATTAATTTTTTAAAATTCTGTTTTTCTTTCTCCTCTTGACACTTCCCAAATTTCTGAGTTAACAGATACTACTTTTGGTATCAGGAAAATATAAACTTACTTATTGGGTGAGAGAAAAAAACAAGTTGGATGAAGGAGAAGTTGGCACATGTGTGTGTGCAAGAGGGAGAAGGAAGGAGAGAGAAAGAAGAAAAAGGACGGTAGTATGTGAGGGAGAAAATGGCAGTAAGGCAAGGGCACATTTTGTTTTAAAGCCCAAGGAAGCACATATTATTTTAAGACTTCACCTTCAAATTGGGACTTCTGATTATCTAAGCAGTCTAGTACTCTGATCAGGAGACACTATAAAAAGACAGCTCTTGTATAATTTATTGGTCTTCTTTACAATGACATGTGGAAACAATAATATTGAAAGAGTAATGCTCTCCTGGACATTACTTCCACGTCATCTGCATTTTGATAAATGAGTCACAAGTTGGTAAAGTACCAGTGTTTTAGGAAAATGTTTTCTTATGACCTTTCTGCCACCTTCTAGTGTCCAGAGCCCTCTCCAATCTATCAAGGAGGCTATGAAGCTGCAACCTTGAGCATCAGTTCTCTTGTCCCCAAGGTGAGTCCAGGACTTGGCTGTTGCTGTACCAGTCCTGACCTGGAGGGAGACTCAGGTCACTGTAAGATTGACAGATGGATTAGGCCATGAATATGCAGAAAGCAGGATGATGGAAATGCCTACCCAATGCATAATGATTGAATTACAATTTTAAAATGGAATGAGTTAGATAGTTATTATCAGTGTAATTATTCATAAATGTGCCTAATTATTCATAATTATTCAGAAGCATATTACTTCCCTGATTGCCATAAGTGATCTCTGAGGGCCAATTACAATTGGATCCTGGTCACAGGACTCAGTGAGTGTTATCACCCCTTCTGTCTTGGTGAAGCCTGAGCTTCGTCCTGGCCTGACAGCCCTTTGTGTCATCTGGCCCTTTAAATACACACAACAAACCCATTACTTTAAACCCAGCAGATTTCAAAGCCCCCATTGTCTTTATCCCCCTTTCCAGTCCCAAGCTCCTCTTATTTGGGGTTCAGGCTGTTCCTTTGAGAGGGCCTTTGCTGCTGCTGTTTAATTAGGGCTCACTTGTTGTCATTCCTGTATTTGATATCTTAATAGCATCGGAGGGGCACACGGAGGGGAAAGAGGGCAGGCAGGAGGGGGACCTGTGTGCAGATAAAGGCTGCGTGGAGAAGCGGAAGCCAGGAAGATGGAGCCCTCTTGAAGAGGGTGAGCTGCTCAGTCGGTGGTTTCCGCTTCCTTGTAAACCTCTCAGGGTGGGGGCGTGCAGCCTTTTTACCTCATCTCCAATAAGCTACAGCTCACTGCCTCCTGATACACATCATGCTTCTGGGGATCATTTCAAAATAGTGTAGCCTAGGATAATATTTCCAGTTTCTCCAGAATGATTTCCCTTTGACCTCAGTGTGGCAAAGCACGGATGTGGGCTTAGGCTTTATAACTTGCTCTTTGTGCGGAGGTTCTCATGAATGCACCGACTTCGGAGAGGGAGCCATGGCTCAATCTCTACTTTTTTTTCCTCCCTGGAAAACATTACAGCAATTACCATATTGTGGGACGGCATTATCAAGTGCAAATTAGCATATAGATTAGTTCTCGGGGGGCAGGGAGACGGAGAGGTGGGTTAAGATCTCTAAAAGCACGTATAGTTATGCTACACAAAGAGTGGTGTGCAGAAGCTGCCCAGGCGCGGGTTTACCGGACCCTGTGTACATACTACCGGATCTGATGGGTGTCAGCTGAGTTTCTAAGGGAACAAAGGCAACTCGGCTCCCATGGTAGCTGAGCCATGACTAGGAATTGGGTAGTGTAAGAAGTTGCAGATCTGTTTAATTGGTTTCAAGACTTCTACCAGCTTTTCGTTCCTGGATAGAAAGCCCCTAATTTGGTTAGTAAGAATACACTATAATTGGAATCACCAAGTTCAGGTTTTCTATTTGATCCACAGAATGAAAATAGTTGAATTTTTACTGATGGCATAAAAAAGAGGACAGAGAAAAGGAAAGAGTATAATTTAGAATTGGGACTTTTTTGGAAAGTGTGCCAAAAAATAGAATGCCAAATGGAAATAGATTAAATTATGATCTTCTAGCATAAGAATATAAAAATAGACTGATTAAAAAATAAACATTTACAGGTCTCCCTTTTTCTTTCTGGGTTCTCTAACAATACAGGGGATGGATTGGTTTATAGTTAATTGATCACTCCATCAAGTTTTTATTGAGTATCTAGTACGTACATAACTTTGTGACTGGTACCAGAGAGCAAATGGTACTCGCCTGCACATGATCTTTTGAAGAAATGGTATAGATTATGCCTGTGGTTGCTACAGAAGAGAATTCAGGGGAGAAAGAGAACTTTGAGGATCGAGTGGCCAAGAAAACTTTAATAGGCCTTGGGAACTGACTTGGAGATAAAGGTAAGTGGCATAGAAATAAGTATTTGTAAGGCCAGTCCAAGCCAGGGTCATGGATCTGGGGACTCAGGGTGGTGTGTGAGGAGACCAGCCCTGCAGAAAAGACGGTCTCTGTTGGAGTGCTGGGAGGTAAATATAAAGGGGGGTTATAACACCTAAGGCGTTATTAACCTCTTTCTACCTTTGTATCTACTTAAATGGATCTATTGATATTGATAACTAACTTGAACACTTATTGGGGAATAAAGAAATAAATTCTTTTTCTTTATGCACTCCTGGCACTTGGTAGGCAGACAGCATTTGCTTCCTAAATTAATGAACTGGCAAATTTAATTTAGCTTGATTTAATTAAATTAAAAACCAGTTAAAGTCAGCTCAGGGCCCAGTGGTAAGCTCGCAACTTTCTCTGCAGCAAATACCACTAAGAAACAAATAAAATAAAATGAATTTTATTAAAATAAACACAATTCCTCTTAAAAATAATATATATGTTTTCTGAGACCTTTCTGGGTCCTTTCCAAATCCTTTCTGGGACGCCTCCTCAGCTATTCTGGCTGGGAGTAGCCTTAGATTGGGATGTGGGTGAAACTGTGGCTGTGCACAAAAGATGTGTGGGGGCAAGCCAGACAAGCCAGAAGGACCTGCACAGGGATTTCTTTTTCTCTAGTGACTTGAAAGGATAAAAACCAGAATATGAGTCCATTTCCTGGGAAGTCAACCTGGTTACAAAGCAGAACGGGTCCACGTGGTCTCTTCGATTGCTAGAGCCAGCACCACATATTTCATGGTACACTAGGTAGATTTTAAAATTTAATCTGGTCCTAAGTGGTTTAATCAAGGTAGGAATTCCTTGACAAGATAAGGATGGGATGGGGCATAAGAGAGCTATCTGGCTGGTGTAACTCAGCATGTCTTGGGTGCCAGCCTAGTACCATTCACTGTCCGTGGGAGGCCCCTCAACTCTGCGCTCCACGGGCCCCAGCAAGTCATCTGGCTGTATCTTTAGCATCTCTCCCACACAGGTTCTTCAAATGCCATGGGAGCCTGGGTAAGAAAGTCCATTTTCAATCTTGGAGAAAAGTGCCTGACACATAGTAGGTGCTCAATAAATATTTGTGAAGAAATATTTGTCGAAAGAATCTTCCCTTTTGTTCAGTTTGACTCAGCAGATCCTGTAGCTTTTATTGCCTGTACTGTCCTTCATGCTGTATTTCCCATCACTTAATATTGGTATTTATAGCTATCTTTTCATTGTGTTCACCAAATAAATGTCTTATTCTCCCAGTTAGACTTCAAGCTGTTGCAGGACAGGCACCCTTTGTTCTCATTTCTTCCACAGCATCCCGTGTAACACTTTGCTCGGGACGTGTATGTGTTGATGAGCGACAGTGGGGGGCAACTCCAATCTGGCAGAACAGGCATTTTTAGTGAGAATCAGAGAGTCAGGTTTGTCTGCTCTGACAGGGAGTGTGAGAGTAAACCACAATCTCTTTGAGCCTCAGTTCAATTATATGTAAAATATGGTAATTCATATCCTACCTGTATTACAGGATCAAATAAATTGGATTTGTAAGGATCCAGTAAATTACTGTGTGCTAAAGTGTTCCAGTAAGTACTTTGTGCACTTAGCTGTGCTGGTCCTGTACATACCTGGTCATTTCTGAAGTTGAAGCACCCCCAGTCTAAGGAAAAAACTGATTCTCGAGAGCATTAATGCAATAGAGGTGAGCTAATCCTGACTTGGGTGCAACTGGATTCAGGCTAGTCTGAAGCCAGGATGCTTTGCATTTCCCTCCTAATACTGTGGAATAGGCTAGACTATCGGCCCAGAACAGCCATGAGCATACGAAACAGCTGCATCCAAATAAGAGTTTATGCTGAGCACAGAGAAACAGAAAGACCATCCTACCTGAGATTAGGCAGACAAAACCAGCAAGATATGCAAATCCCATCAAATCCAGGTCTACAGGTCATGAGATTCCTTGGAAGAAGGTTAGAGAAGCTCTGGGTAAAGTATCTGGGAATTGTTGCTAACATATAATGTGATCGAGAGGATGTGGTGGAAAATGCATAATTTGCTCAGTTAGCCACTGGGTGAATTGTCCTACGTTTATTAGGGTCCTAGACCTTTTCACTATGTCTTTATTTCCTTCATGCTGCATGTGTCACTGGCAGGTCCCCAGTCCATCACGGAGCCACCACTGGCTGACCACCACACTCAGGACATTGCTTCATCTTCTTCTGTTTAACGCTGAGTCTACCATGACCTTCATTATAATTTAATGTCTCCACAGAAGACACTTCCCTGCTTAGTATGGATGTTTGAGGTTATCCAAACAATAGAGTAATCTTGATGGATTATCCTTGCAGTTTTGAAGACAAGTTTTCTCACTGTATGCCTTAGTTGTATTCCTGAGAACAGTAGGCTAGTAGCCCTCTACTCTGGATGCATTTAAGAATCTGGTGAGCTTGATTAGCTGGATTCAGGCCAGGTAATAAGTATTTTTCAATTGCTCCCCAAGTGACTGTAATTGTGGCTAGAGCTTAGAGACAGTTTATTACGTAAATAGAAGTTCTTGAGCCATGTTCCTGATATTCACTGACGTTTAAAGAAATACAGCAGTGACCCTTTTGTGACACAAAAAATCAGCATTCCCACTGTCCTAAGTTTCCATTTGGAAGTCTGACTATATATATAATATTATGGTGTGTGCATGCATGTATGAATAATAAACAAATGATACCACTCCACAGACTTTGCTATATAGGAGAGCTCCCTTAATGCACAGAGAAGGTATCTTATTGCTGCATTTGCATTGTTTATAGTCATTGACACCCAAGCTGATGTATAATCTTACAGAAATGATCACATAATATGTATTTATATTTATATTTATATTAAATACATAAAATGAGAAACATCTACAAGTTCCATGAGTTCCAAGAGGCCTTATTTTCTCATCATAGTACTTTTGAAGGCATCTATTTTCTTTTTTAAAAACTTTTTATGGTGGATATTTTCAAACATACAGAAAAATAGAACAGTTCACCCCACCCACTTTACTAATCATCCCACTTCAACAATTACTATTTTGCCCATCCGGTGTCTTGTCTTCTCTTCATCCTTTACCTTCCAATCCCTAATCTCTGACTGAGACAAATTTAACCTTATAATTTTTGCACTTCCTTTTAAAAATCTTAATAATTGTTTAATACTCTATTGCCAACAACCCTCTCTCCCTCATCCCTGATAGAAGAGGCAGGCTGTAATTCCGTCTCTGGTTTGCAAGGTTTCCTGCTAAACCTAAACCCCTGAAGCTATGTTCTTGCAGACTGGGACATGAGCAAGATCTCTCGATTGAATTCCAGAATTGCATTTCACCAAGGATTCACTTTTGTACAGTACTTAACATTGAACTACATGAGGAGGCACAAGAGTAATGGGTCTTTTCAGTAATGTCATCTTTTTTTTTCCTTCCGTAAATCAAAGGCAATATTACAAGACCTTCAGTTTTGTGGCCTGAACAGAGTTAAAAGTATATAAGGGCTGGAAACAGCCCCCAAATCACACCATTCCTGTCATTTCTTGAAGGTTTATTCTTTTACCTGTAGTTGTTAATGTGAATCATTGAAGAATCTGAGACTTTTCTGTGATTTGAAAGTTTTTTGGGGTGCAGATTCAACAATTTCTGTTGCCTTACAAGCTGAAGCAGAATAAATTACCTAATACTTTTCTGCCTTCTGCAGTGGCCTATATGGGGGCTCTCAGAGGCAGTCCACACGAAGTGGGGTTCTTTACACTATCTTCTGGTTTGGCTCTGACAACACAATGAAAATAACCCTGTAGAGAATCTCCCATCCTCAGGGGGGTCCCTGGGCGGCCCCTGGAGAGGGAAAGACCAATAGCTGCCGGTGGCTGGGCACTCAGCCCAGGAGGAGGTGTCTGCTTCCAGCCTGGATTCAGTGATCTCCCTTGTTTTATCGCAGTGGTTCTCAATCTCTAAATTTCAACTCTCTGGTGTCATCTGTTACTTCAAGGAGAGTGTGAATTTTCTGGAAAATGTCTCAAAAGAGTACTTAATTTCATTTTCATTTTATTAAAAGACAAATTCTTAAATCTGGGAGTGAAGACAGGAAGTAGAGAAAGGGGGAAAAAAAAGAAAACTGTGGAAATTTGGGAACCAAAGTCCTATAAGTCTTTTTCTGGGGGAGGAGAAGGGTAACAGAACTGTCTTATGTCCTGATTGTGGTGGAGTTTACATGAATCTGTACATGTGTAAAAGCTCATTGACCTGTACATCAAATGAAAAGAGTAAGTTTTACTGTGTTATAATTTAAAAAATAAGATAAATTATTAATCAAGGGGAAAATAACCTGCCCAGCTCTGTTTGAGGTTGGAAGTACAGAAGCCTGTGAATAAATATTGAATGTTCTGGAAAGGAAAGGTAAACAGTGCTTTGGGATTGTCAATTATTTTGAAAGTTGTTTAAAATTTTTTTAAAGGTTTTCTCTTACTATTATACAAATGATATTTGTACAGAGATTTTGAAAAGTTACCAAGAATCTCCTAACTATAGGAAATCACCTGTTTGCATTATGAAAAATATTCTATAGGCTTCATTCAAACTCTGCTCTTTGTTCCCTTTCCTGGACAAAGGCTACCTGGCTCCAAGCTTCAGTAGAGGAGAGAGTCCTCACTACTCCCAGGGGGGGTTGAGGATCTCTGCCCCGTTCTCTAAACCTGCTGGGTCAGAAGCTGCCCCCTAGCAAGACAGCCCTGGGTGACTCTTACAGCAAAGTTTGAAAACCACTGGTTGGAGATTTCTGTTGCCATGGAGATTCCATCCGAGGCCCCAAGTAAACCCTCCCTTGTTGGATGCCTACCAGCACACACACCTCCATGGTTCCCTCCAGTTGACAGGAAATCGCTATTCCCCAGAAGTTCTAGCAAAAGGAGCCCATATATCAGAGTTGCCCAAGAAGCTTATCTTAATTCCATTTTTAAAACTATCACAGGAACTATTGAGGATGACTTCCCCTAAATGGTTTATGTTCATCCTAAAACATCTGCTTTTTCTCTTTAACTTTTAAATCATCCTTAGCCAGGTTGAGGGGAGCAGGCTGAGGTGGATGGGAGTGGGTAGAATCTGGGAGGAACGGGGGTCAGCTGGAATTATGGAAGCTGCTAGTTGGCAAGGGTAGTGTCTGAAGTGAAACAGTCCGTTGTCTCACACTGTGTGGTGGGCGTGGAAGTGTTTGTGCAGGGCTGTTGTGTGGAGGGCTCTGCCATGAAGGCTTTGTCTTGAGCATGTTTTCTGACTGCTAATGTCCAACAGAGATTTTCTGTAGTCCCCAAATGTTACTGTAGAGCTGCTCTGGAGCTCCCTGTCACTAGGTGAGCAGCCACGCAGGAGCCATCCTAAGCTAGTTGGTACTTCCCTATGAGTGACATGGTTGGGTCACATGCCTTTAATTTTATGCAGAAAATTTCCTGGTGCAAAAATGAGTTAGCACCCACTGAGATTGCTTCCATCTTATATTTTCTTTTTAATTAATATTTCATGATCAGTTAACCAGCAGTCTGTTATCCTTCTAATAAAGAAAAAGGTATTATAACCAATAAAATATATTTATTGCCCTCATTTTAAAGTCTTAATTAAGGACCCATCCCTCATGAAAGTCCTTTTAAAAATACCATCATAAGTGCACAATAATGAGGGAAGGAAGCCCTTTTACACTAAAAAAAGAAACATGCCCTCTTTTGGTTAACTCAGACATATTTCTCAGACATGTGTGTTTCTCAGACACATTTGTAAACTCAAGTGGTAATTAGCATGTTTGAAAGAGATAGAAATGTGTCTGTAAGTAAAAAATATGGATCTGTTGTTTGTTCAGTATAGATTTTGCATATAGCATGTGTATGCTATAGAATCATTCTCAAATTTAAGGAATTCAGAGATTTTTCCTTTCGTAAATTCATTATAAAGATAAATGCAGCTCTAAGTTAAGGAAGTCATTCAGGAACACATTATAAAAAGGGGTTTAGTGCTTAGAGGATCATCTGAAATGAGCACATACTTATTTCTAAAGCCCTGGCTGTCATTCTTATTGCTTAGTCTGTGGTTCCAGGAATCGGGATCTGTGAAGCAGACCGCTATTCAAGATTCTGTGCAAGCTAGCTGGAGGAAGAGCTCAATGAGTCCATTCAGAGGTGGCTGAATGTAAGTCAGACTGGAGTAAGAAAACAAATTCCAAACCAAAGGTTTTGTGCTTCCTTTGTGCTTTAGAGCTTTTGGTTCCGGTCCTCAGAGAAGATGGAGAAGACGGGGGCGGTCCGTACACTCTGATCCCCATTACGCTGGTCCTCACACCATGCATTTCCTAGCTTTTCCTATTCTTCTCAGTTATCTTGAAATGCCTTCTTATGCTTCATGGCATTAGGTTCAAATATAGATAAAAATCATAGTTTTATAAGTGAAAGGGAGCTGTAGAGATATTCTACTTAATTTTTCATTTGAGGAAAAAGAAGGTATGAAGAATTTAAACAATTTGCTCAAGGGGGCACAACCGGACCAGAATTGACCTCGTTCTGTTTTGTGATTGTTTTAGAACTGAGGGAAGCAAAATTCCCATTTGCGCAGCCCATTAGATCAATTGACGGGGAAAGTTCTGTGTAGAGCTGTTTAACTTACTGCTTGCTGGTTCATCAATTGGGGTAAGTCCAAAGTGAGTTTGACACACCCCAGTAAACGAAAAGGGTACATTTCCAGTAAACTGAAGTTAAAGACATCTTTACTTTGAAGCATTAAGACTATTTCTAAGGTATTATGACAATCTCTCTCCTTGAATCTGAATCAGCATAAATGAGGAATTCTATTAAAATATTTAAGAAGTCGTGGTGATTTTGATTATTTTGGCAATGAAGTGATTTAATAAATGTTGGAAAAATCTACCAAAATCTTTACAATGTTCATAATTCTAACTAGATTGCATATGATATTTCTTTTATTTAGACATATTCACTTTTGTGAATAATTACTTATGAAGTTTTAGTAATATATTTTGCAAATGTGAAATGCAAGTGTAGAATATTAAATTCTCCAGTAATTCTCGCTTGAGTACGCTGAAAGGTCAAATTATTTCTCCAGTTGTTTCTGTTTCCATATAAAGGATAATCAGTGAGTTTATTTTTATTGATATTTTTGCTCATTGTCGTGTTTATATCTTGTTGGCTCAAAGTTTAATGAAAAAGCAAAGCCAAGTAATTTCCACCGATACTAATAAAAATCCTAACGTTGAAATAGAACCACGTGTAGATTAGTATTTCTATTATTGGTTTTGGTGCGTATTCAACATAAAAACAAACGTTAAAGTAAACCCAACATCTTCCAATGGTATTTTATTTTTCTGCAGTGGAATGGTGGGGGAGAAAAAAAAAGGCACTAGTGTGCCACCTGGTGGTTGAATATGGATTGGCACGCTAGACTACCAGAATCCTGTTTTCACTGAATTGAGAGCATACAAACATTTTCTTAACTACGAAGTCTTTTCTCCTCGGACATATTTATTTTTCTTATTCTAAAGAATGCTCACCAGGCACTATTATTCTGTGTGAAGACGAAAAGTAATTTTTAAAATTAAAATAAGTATTCTGTCTGATGAATCACATGTCTATGGTCATTTGCCACTTGAGTTATATCAATAAATGATATTTAATAAAATTAGTAAGGACTACTAAGGACTATATAAAATAATAAAGCTACATAATCTTGAGGAATTATACATTAAGATAATAAAAGTTACTTCATCCCTGAGGAGTACCGGTTCACTTTTCAAAGAAATTCTGATTTCTGTTGCTTGATGTTGAATCAAATGCTCAACCTCTTCAGTATGTGTTTTAGCTATAGTAGATGCTACCAATACCCACAAACTATTGCTCTCCATGGTCAACCTTACCCTCTCAAGTGTGGGTAAGTTTTTGTATTCTGCACTATCGTTACATGGCGGATCCATTATATACTCTAACCCAATGAATCTGTTGTGTATTGTCCTTGATTAGGTATAGGATTTTAAGATTTTCATTGTACTTTCTATTGTGCCTTGTAAAAAATTCCAGAAATAGTAATATACTTACTGTCACAGACCTGGGGGAAGCTTTTGGTGTTTTAGGATCAGAGCCAGCAGAATTTTAGACATGGGGTTGAAACTGACCTTGAAATCACGTATTTTCCTACTACCAGTCAAATCTTAATTTTATTCTTTTGGAAACTTTCAGACGTGTTTGGATGTTAAAGTGTATCTTTTTTTTTGCTATAGCTTTTGCTCAGACTTTTGGTTAAAAACAGTGACACTGTTATTAAACCTGTCCTACTGCTTGTAATGTTTGAGGTTCTGAAGGCTTTTAAATGAAAAGAATATTTAACTACTAATCCCAGAAATTATAGCATATGTTTACATGCTATTTAAGTAGAAAATGAGGCAAAAGACACTGTTAGAAAAAGAACAAAATGAATTAATCTGATAGTTTAAAAATATTAATTGTGAGTAATGATTCTCTTTTATGCAGGAACATATAATAGAAAATATGATTCATTTCTGGGTTTGAAAATTTGATGTTCTTTATTCTGAGATCGCTTTGTCATCTTCAGTCAGAGAGAGAGATAATATCTTGTTAATATGTCTCCATGTCCCACATAATGGCATTAGTTAAATGTCATATCAAGGGCATAATGTCATATTATATTATAATAAGTTCTTCCTTCCATCTCTTTTTGTACAAAGCCACATGATTAAACATTGCTAGTAAGTGGCACCCACAGTTTTGGGTGCAGTCTTTCAAGTAAATATTACAACTCAATCAAGGACAAGAAGTTACTGTCCAAAGTTGTTATTGATCAGAGAAACCATCTTCATTAGGTTATTGTCAAGTACATTGTGCACTTTTTGTTGACTTTTTAGGAAATAGTAGGAGGCAGCATGGTGGAGAGGAAAGAACATTTAGATTGGGGTCTCACTCTGCCAGCAAAAATGCTTTGGGACTCTGGTCTCAAAGAGGTTTCCTTCTGATTGGGTATCTTATGTATTAAGCTAGTTCTGCAACTGACTGTCTGTAAGACATTGAGCAAATCATTTGATTTCATTTGACCTAGGCCTGATATGGAGCATAAAGTAATTTGGGGCATAACATAATTAAATAGTAATTACAACTACCGGATTCTGTGGTCCACTTTCAGTTCGAATTTCAGGCAAGAAGTGAATCTTCTTGCCTGAAGAGTTTTTACATGCCCCTCACATTCCCAACACTCCTCCTCAAGCTGGTGGCACCCAAGGGAGGGAGGCCCCCCAGGAGCACGGAGTTACAGGGCGAGGGCTCGGATGGGAGAGGGTGGAGGGTGGCAGTCCCACTGGGGCATTGTTCCTAGTAAGTAAAGCAAGCAGCCAGCCTTTGAGAGAATCAAACTCTGCCACAGAAATCAAGTCTTGATCCCAAGGACAGGGTTGAAAAGCAGTCTAAGACCATTTTTGCGTTTGCTAATAAAGTAGCAGGAAGGGCATGTTGACAAAAAAACAATGAGATCAATGAGGGTCCAGGTTAGCTTTGAAATATTTCTCATCCAAACAGATAAAGAGTCACCACCTGTGCTGAGTGGGGAGGAAGCAGTGATTGCTGTCAGAACCATCGAGTGTACTGTTTATTGACCACTGTACAAGCCATATGTAGTTCTCATTAGTATTTGTGTGGGTTGGCTAGTGTCCTCCAAATTCATATGCTGAAATCTTTACCCTCAGTACTTTAGAATGGGACCTTATGTGAAGATAGGGTCATTGCAGATATAGCCGAAGTGAAAATGAGCTCATTAGGGTGGACCCTGATGAGTGGTGTCCTAATACAAGGGAAAACTTGGACACAGACATGTACAGAGGGGAAGCAGCCTGTGCGCATGAAGGCATAGGTTGGGATGCTGTATCGACAAGCCAAGGAATGTTAAAGACTGATAGCAACCCCCCAAAGCCAGCGGAGATCACTGGAACTGATTCTCCTCGCAGCCTCAAAAAGAACCAGTGGGCTGACACCTTGATCTCAGCCTTCCAGTCACTAGGACTGGGGGTCAATACACAATTGTTGGTGAGCCACCCAGTCTGTGGTGCCGTGTTAGGGCAGCCCTAATGCATCCTAACACAATGCTGTAGACTTTAAAATTCTCATTGCTTCTTCTTGTCATCTGCATGGGGGCTTGAGCGAATATTGTCTGACAATAGACAGGGTGCTCAGTTAAATTTCAGTTTCAGATAAAAACAAATATTCTCTTTAGTAACAGTATGTCCGAAATATCACATGAGACACACTGATACTAAGAAGTTATTCATCCTTCTTTGAAAGGCAAGTTTGACTGGGTGCCCTCTATTTTGGTTTGCTAAATCTGACGGGCCTTTCTCAAGTGTCTATATCAGAATCATGTTCATCTGCTTGCACTGAGCAGATTCTCCGTGGCGCCTACTAGGAGGCCAGAACAGAGGAGTGCAAACACTTCAGGCTTCTCACTCAATGAGGTTTATTTCTGACTGTATTTACACCTGTTACACTGGCTCTGCCACTAACTGGCTGTAAGACATTGAGCTAATCATTTGACATATCTGGGCCTCAGTCTTATTTGTTAAATGAGGGAGCAGAACTATATGCTTGCAAAGGTTCCTTCCAGCTCTAAATGTCTGTCATTCTAGCAAAATGCTTCTTAACAGAGCATTGAATAAAGCCTGGCTTATCAAAGCACTTGGCTGTTGTTACGGCTTGGATCAAAAATATAAGCTGTCATTTCCTGGGAAGCTTTATTACGTCCACTTCTTAGCAAAGACTGAAGTTTAATGACATTATGGCACCCCTGAACGAGGAGTCTCTAATTTAGGAGGGCATTCATGATAATGATCACTTAAAAAGATCACTGATTTGAGAAATGGTTTGAGTCTTAATGGTTGCTGAGCATGAAGGCCGAATGATTAAGTCTTTCCTGGGCTGGTAGTGTTGATGTTTGCTCTGCTAATTGTACTTAATATACTGTGAAGTCTTTTTCAGACTCCTGTTGCTCTGAGTGATGGTACTACTGGTTGAGGTATTGAAGTTGGAGCCTCTATTCTTTGACTATTACATAAGCCTTAATGGTGAAGACATCCTGAATTTATTTTTAGGTCATTTATTAAAGGGAGTGCACTGAAGTTGACCTAGGAGTTTTTGCATCTTCCCTGCACATTGCTTGTAAAACATGGAAATAATTTTACCTATCAGTTCATAAAAACCCAGGAGTTGATAAGGTTTCCAGTGATTCTTAAGAAAAGACACCAGATCATTGTTTTTCAAGAATGGTTCTAGACTTTCCTTTTTGAGAACCAGTGGGCATTTCATCTGGGACTCTGGAAAGTTGGGATGGAGGCAGTGTGAGGGCCAAGTACTGAGAGAAAAGAGAGAAAATAATCCTGATGAAAGGTGAGAGCCCTTTGCTTTGGTAGTGAGCTTGGCAGAGTACCAAGTACTCTGCAAGTGAGCTTGCAAGAGTACACTCACTGCAAGACCCTGCACATGTGCTCAGTGAAGAGGTCCGTCCTTGGGTCCCTGTGGTGCGGCTCCCGGGAGGCTGCTCATGTGACTGAGATAAAGCTCACCCAATAACCAGAAGAATCACATCTTGAATCATTCACAAACCCAATACACCCTAACCCTTATAAAGATATCTAGAAGTTCTGCTTACCCTGAGTGAGTCAATTTGTTCTGTTTCATGAATGATTTTATAAAGAAGTTTTAATTACCCTAAAATGAAGAGTATGGACATCCCCTGTTAGGTATCTACCTAATAGCAATTTCCCCTTCTTCTTGCTAGTGGAATCCTGAAATTTTTCAGCCTGCCATGTGTCTAATTCCTAGGGTTGTATCATGATTGGTCGAAGCAGTTACAATGATCTTGTGCTCCAATTTCCAAGCAGTGGCCCTGGCCAGTGAGACAAGAGGAAGGCTGTGGTAGGGCTCCTGGAGAGAGCAGGTCAGTCCGCTTTCTATTTTGCCCTTGTCTGCATCTTCCTGCCTTTAACTGGAGTAAGATGAAGCTACAGGAGGTGAGGAGCCGGTAGGATGACAGTGAGGAAAGATCGAATTTCATTGGCCCCCAAATTACTCTGAACCTCCGACCTCAGGACATTTTGTTCTGTCAAGTATCAGAGTAGGTACTGTCTTGCCAATGGGTTTCAGCTCTGGCAGGTTCATGATGGATTCAGTGAGACCAAGGAATGGCAATGGAATGTTCTTGGGGTAAAAGGGCTTACTACCTGGCTTTGTTCTCCCAGCGATGGGTCAAGCACTAGAATCACATCCACGTCCAGCGTCTGCAGGTCTGTGATCCTCCTTTGTCTCTGCCTCCGCCCAGAACACTAGGCAGAGCTCTTTATATAGTGACTGTCTCACCTGAAATGTATTTTGTAAATGTCAGCCTTTACCTTTGGACTGTGTGGAGTTAGACAGCAGAGGCTGTAGCATATCTTGCCGCCATTTATAGCCTACTATGTGCTGACCACAGAACCAACTTCCTTATAGGCATTATCTCTTTATAAAAACTCTGGGAGACTAGCTTTGTTTTGTTCATCTTGTAGATGAAGAAGTTATCCAAGCGACTGGGTAACCTGTTAAAAATCACCCAGCCAGGAAGTGGCAAAACTGAAATTTGAACTCAGGTCTGTGAATCCACCTTTCCCCATCATGCTTTGCTGCCTCTATTCTTTATGTTGCCCTAGACTCTAGTGCTTCAGTGTCTGTCCAATTGAATGCTTGCATGATGAGTGATCTGCTTTCCAGAGGTAACCCCGCCTTCCAGGCCCTGATCAACACCTTTGGCCAGAGTTCTGTCAACATCTCCTAACTCCTCGTCATGCAAAGTGTGTTTCAAAGACGAGCAGCTTCAGCATCACCTGGAAACTTGTTAAAAGATGTCTCTTCCAGGGCTCCACCCAGAACTCTCTCATAAGAATCTCGAGTGGCACCTGGAAATCTGTCTTGATAGGTGATTCTATAATGTATGCTAAAATTTGAGAAACACCAGTCGAATTGATTACTATAACAATGTACATATTCCACAGAGGGACAGATTTCTCAGCTATTTACTGATCTTTGGTGGCTTAGTGTAACTGAAGACTATAAGTGCATGCTCTCCTTCTGGGAGGTGGCACACAGCAGCAGAGAATGCTGGGAGAGGTGAGAGGGGCTGTGGACTTGGGAAGGGAAGCAGGTGGCCCAGGAGCCATCTCGCTGTTTGCCTCGGGCCAGCCCTGCCTAAGTTATCTCTTGCCTTTCTTCTGAGAAGTAAATGTCAAACGTAGTTTACTTTGAAGGCCATGTAGGTATGTAATACCTCAAACAGCTAGAATCCCACCAGACAGTTTTATGATGTGATAATTTACCTCTTACAAGTAAGTACACTTTGCCCAGGTAGAATTTATCTAGCTAAATTTGGGTTTCAGAAAGGAATTCTCCTGAAACAATTTCTTTTGCTTTTTGAAGGTAAATCTGATTACTTATTTTTAATTGAAAAATTAAGTTCCTTTGGGCTCATTGCATCACTGAAAGGATGGGCCAATTATTGGTCAATAAAACAGTGTGACCAGGGATTCCCGAGGCTTAAAACATTAAATGAAAGCCTCTAACCTAACTTTGGCATTGTGTAAAATGAACATGTTAATTCTTCCTGCATTTAGAAATAGTTCAGTAAAATATTCCTTACCTTTTATTTAAAAACATTCAAATAATACTCATTATATTACCAATCACATGCTGGCACTGTGTTAGGTCCTGGGGCTGCAAAGATGAACAAGACTGGATCTTGATCCCCAAGGAGCTTCTCATCCAGGGAAGAGTTTGTAGTCATAGTTACCATGTGTGCATTGTGTGTACTATATTCTCCGTCAGAATTCTTCCCACTCAATCTGTGCTTGAATATTAGCTACATAGTTGCCCATACAGACCTACCTGTAAGAATATCAACCACATGTATCAATTCAAGGCAAAAACTATCCTTTGGGCATATCAAATAGAGGGAATTTAATATAGGGGATTTGTTGCACAGGCGACAGAGGAGCAAGAAGACAGGACTGGAGTTACTCAGAGTTGAGCAGTACAAGGAAGGGCTTCAGGGACTTGGGGAAAGAGGCTGTTACCAGGCTCCAGAAGCTGGTCTTTTGGGGAGCTCTAGAACTATGGTGGGGACCTCTTGGTAGGAGTGGGAATCCAGAACAGATGCAGCTGCTACTGGAGATGCCTGTCAAAGCAGAGCAAGAAGGAGGGAATCCTTGGTTTCCCCCTTGGGTAACATGTTGAAAGTTCACTTTTGCTCCACTGAGGGGAAGGGGCTGAAGACAAATACAGCAGAAGAAGATACGGAGAGACCCTGAGCGAGGCTACCACGGCAGTCCAGACGTTAGATGTGGCTTCTAGTAAAGGTTGGAGGAAGTGCCCCTTTGTAGGACTAATTTTTAAAAAAGTCAAATTTAAGAAGAAAGTACTTGTTTAATCCTTTTAGGACTTTCTTTTTCAACATTTGCTTTTATTGATGGCAGGACCTTCAGCTGTGGCTCTCCAGAGGCCACGGGTTCTTTTTTGGTCTCTTTGGGTGTCTCCTCACGGGCCCTGTTCTGCGTTCTTAGGCTGCTCCTGGGTCTTGGTGGGACCTTCTCCTCCTGCTAAGTCTACAACAGGCTGGTGCATGTTTCGGACATCTTCCAGTGTTGATGCAGCTGTTCAGAGATGTCATCAGCTCCCTTTTCAGGCTGCACACCTGTCTCTTTCTCTGGTGCTTGGAGGGCGTTGAGGAATGCTGACCATGGAGGGTCTCCAGGCCGTTCTGGCTAGATAATAGTGAACTGTGCCCTGGAGGTGCTCACAGTGGTTCCTGGGTAGCTATACAAAATGAGATGTGTCCATCCTGGAGGAAGCATTAGAAGTGCACCCTGGGCTTCTACCAGCACCTTGCATTGAATAAACCTAAGGAGAAGCCACAACAAGGTGGTCTGGAAACCACCATCCCTGGGATAGAAAGCAGAGCTGTGGAGAGTGGAGAATGGGTCTGAGAACAAAGAGTCCCATGGGGCAAACTCAACCATGCTCTGGGGGACTTTCTCATCAGCTGGATCAGAATAAGAGTTTAGAGAAGGTCAGGATCATCTGACCTGTTGGGGGCAGGGGCCCATGGTGAGATGCACCTCCTGGTGAGCAGCAGAGATTGGAGGTCAAAGCAGTGCAGGAGCACAGATCCATCAAGAGCCCTTTCAGAACCAAGATTCTTGGATTCTCTACTAAGCCCCAACTCTCAACTCAATTTTTTTATCTTTAACTCTTTCCTCACGCAATGATGCTCAATATATGCCTTTTGCTCTTAGAGGACATCAGTCTAACAGTGAATTCATGTGAGGCCATGTGTCTCCATTGATCGGCCTGTCAGATACTCAGAGAAGGAATTCTTAGCTCTAAGGAATAAGTTGCAAGCATCATGCAAAAGTGAACATATTTGGGACAAAAAAGGTCCTCTTGGCTCCTGCCTGTTCAACTGCAAAGAGCTCTGTTGGTCTGTCACAGTTTCCCCAGGGCTGTTACAAGTTGGGTATAATGGCTTCAGCTTAGGCCTATACTTCTCAAGGATCAATGTTTTTTTTTCTTCCCCAGTCTATTGTGGAGCCACACTTTTGCAAAATATACATTCTTAAAAGTTGATTAGAAAAAGACATACAAAGTATCAATTCAAGTTGTTTTTTTGTTAGATTCATCAGGCATGAAATTAGTCCATCCAATTGTGCTGAAAATCTCTGAACTCTTGCCCTCTGCTCTGCCCTTGTTGCAAACAGCCCTGGATGGCCTCGGGTCCACTGTGCACACTGGTTCAGAGCATACCGACTGAGATTGTCCTTACGATTCAGGACGCTGTTCTGGACCTGCTCTCCTACCTGTGAAGTCATGACCAAGATTTAACAAAAAGCGTGATCTGTGCATCAGAGAGGACCTGATGCAAAATAGCTCTGCGGAGGGCACTTAGCAACAGCTGAGAAGAATCTAACCCATTCTCTTTGGCATATGTATGCATTCTGGCAGTGGAATGGGGTCTACATCTTTTCCAATGACTTCATTTTATGTTCTTTCAATGCTGACAACTGGGAAAAGGCAGTGGACTTATCTAAAAATGACAGTTATCTTGAGGGAAAGGAAAATGGCAAATATTAGACAAAAAAAAAATATGAAGCGAGTTTTTCACCCTGAAGGGCCAAAGAAATCATTAGAGTTATCTGTCAGCCTCTGTCTCCAGGCACATGACCTGCCTCCTGGCTATCTCATTGCTATTTATATCAGCCAGGAAGTCTATCTAGCAGCTAGAGTTGAAATCAGGTGGGATCTATAGGAGCTCAGATCCCAGCAAACTCTTATGTCTTTTTTAGATTCTGGATTCCAAATTTTTCACCCATAGCTTGTAACTAATGACTCTTTTCCCAACACACACACACACACACACAATTTTTATTCTTCTCTCCGGCAAAACATCATATTGAGCAAAATAACACCGTAGTAGGAGTTGGTTACCATATCTCTTCCATAAGATATCACTATACTTACAGAGTGGGTATTGAAGTAAAGTAAAATTTAAAAAGCTGCTTCTTGCCTAGGATAAGATCCTCAAAAAAGTTATGAAATGGGGAGTTCAAAATTCTTATGTATTCTTGATGCTTACTTAAATCTACCAAGTTTCTTGTTTAAAAAGTTGCCAATATTGAAATGTTATTAGGGTGATGTAATTAAAGTTAAAAACATACCAAAGGAATATATGGTCAAATGCAATTACGTAAGGATAGACTGTTTCTTTCTGGCTGAGAAATAGATTCTCTCTGATGCCCTTTATTAAAGTTTAAAGGAAGTGTTGACTTGGCAGAGGAGGATGGGTAGGGAATGAGCTTTCTTGCAAGCTGACCTTTAGGAGCTGCCTGCTGCCCACAGCACTGTCATTAAGCATGGCAGGATGCAGTAATGTTTGTGAAAAAAATGTTAAAAAGTAAACAGAAGCAACAACAACAAAAACCCCTCACCTTCAAATCAGCCCCCAAATTCATCTCTCAAGATCACTCTGTGTTATTGACATGTTTGTGTTTATGCATGTTTCCAGTGAGAGTTTGATCATTGTTCTACCTGCAGCTAAAATCCTCAGCCATAATCCTCAGCCTTATGTTAATACGTTTATCAAAGAGAAGCTTGACTTGACTGTATTCTCTTCATACTGTTGCAGCAATAGATTCTAATCACCAGAACTTACAAATCTGTTCCCACAATCTTTTGACAAGTTAGAGTTTCTCTATTTCAGCCCTCAGCAGGATAAAAAAAAATCTCACAAAAAAACAAAACAAAACCTCAGTACCTATTGAAATTCTTACTACCTGATAACGTGCTTTCTTGCTGAGGATTACATCTTCTTTTTGACTGGTTTGTGCATTTAAGACCTGAAAACTGTGACCCCCGTTGCCTAGCAACTGAGAAACTCTGTCCTTAGCCCTGGTGGGTAAGATGAAAAAAGGTCAGTGTGGCAGGCCTGTCCTTATCTATATGCTACCACGGCAGCTACTTTTATTTCTTTATAGTAATATATCATAATAAGTTTTGTAGGTCTTCATACTCTGGTTCTCTCTTTTGAATAAAAGCATAACTAAGACTTTAGGGGATATCTGATATAAAAGAAAATGTAACCATAAAAAAAAAAACCCAGAATAGAAATCATCTGACTGCTGAGTACCCTGCCGGGCTGCCTGAGGCAATTACACATTTCCATTGAGTTATTTTATGATCAGGCCAGTATGTTATTGAAATATTATCTCTTTAGCCTTTCTCATTCTGATAAGAAATGACAGGCTCTCAGAACAGTAATACGTACAGAGCACAAAATAGGGAGCTGTGGACAAAAATTCAGCTTGGGTAAAGCACATTGGCTTTGGAGAATTTGCATTCAAAGCGACCATCCTTGGGTTGTTATTTTTCAAATCAGGCACAGGACACATTCTGATGTCCCACTTTAATGGTGGTGAGAATGTGGAGCCTCTGTTGATGATTAAATTTAGACCAATTATGGAACAACATTAAAGCAAAGTCTGTGTTGTTTATAGGCAACCTCATTTAAGATGCAATTTCTTTAGCAAATAATGAAATGCCATAACATTTCAAATGCACAGGTAACAGTTACAATCAAGTTTGAAGGGGCCATTCATGGAAAGAGGAGTAAGGAGACATAACTAAGGATACAACATTTCAAGTGAAATATTGGGGAGGTAGTTCTGATTTAGAAATATCTTGGAGATGATATGCAATATACGTAGATTTGTTACCTTACTTACAAAGCTTTCACAGGAGGTGAGGGGATCTTATTAGGGTTTACCTATTTATTCTTTATTGTTGTTTAACATGTAAGCTGTTTCATACATACAAAAATTGGTATGTCCATATTTATAGATATGTAAGGTCGGTAGAGTGTGGCTCTTGCTCTGGGTGCCAGGAGAACTGGGTTCTACTCTCCATTCTGCATTGATTAGCCCGTGCTACCTTGAATAAGCTGGGACTCTAGGGGTCTCAGCCTTGAACCCTACTAAATAAGGAAGTTTGAACAATGTAATTTCTAGTGTTCTTCTCCCATGCATCTTTCATCCTCTTATCAGTAACATTTTCCCTCTATGTTCTCTTCTGCCATCTAGACATATATAATCACAATTTATTGGGTATGCTATTATATGTGATTTTGCAATAATTGCCATTTTCATATATTTTAAGACATTTTTGAACTTCTGACAAATGATATTTAAGGGGACGTAAATTTAGGTTCTCAATTATTATCATTTTGGGGTTGTATATACTGACCTTCCACAAATCGGAAGTTAGCATTGTCCTCCGTTCAGGCTAGGCACTGGGAGCTTAGGGGATTCATGACTGTTTTGCTTTCTCTTCTTTTCACTTGTTCTTTCTTTCTTTTACTTTTTTTTCAGAGCATTAATGTAGAAGCAGATGTTGTCTTCCTCCTCACAAATGCTGCACAGTGAATCATCTTAGCCTCTCTGTAAAATTTTAACTTAATGGAGTCCTGGCATTTCTGATGAGATGAGGAACTTAATTTTATAGAACAACCTATTGAACAAGCTGTTCTTGGACATTCCCATCTCAACTAAATGTTAAAAGTATTAAAATTCACATTAGCACAAGAGGAAATTTTGCATGGGTAATCCTTTAATACAGTGTTTTATGGCTCTATTAGCTGCACAGCAGCTGGTGACATGATGAATTTAATCCATTAAAAAATTCAGTAAGAGGTTTAAAAGCTTTTTAAAACATTATCTTGCTGCAAGGAAAGAGAACTTCTCCTCAGGGCCGGAATCAGGGTGACTTCACACTGTGGCAAGTATGGGAAATGTACCTGCGTGCCCAGTTTTCATCTGCACAAGATTTGCACCCAGAGAGGATTAGAGTGGTGGGAACTCAGGAAGGAGCTGGGACTCTTGACTGCGGCTGACTCACATCTTCCACTTTCACCTTGCTTTTCAGAGAAGGTTTCACATGGATAGTAAATGAGGCTGTTGTTTTTAAATGGGTTAAGTATTTTTGTGTCCATGGATGTATTAACATGAAATCAGAAATACCATGCACCTTAAATAGAGAATCTGTGGCATCTTACTACACTGACGGACAGTGACTGCAATGGAGTGTGGGTGGGGACTTGATAATGTGGGTAAATGTAGTAAACACATTGTTTTCATGTGAAACCTTCATAAGAGTGTGTATCAGTAATACCTTTAAAAAAAAAAGAAATACCGTGTGCCTTTAGAGATGTAATTATTTACTTAATGAGGTAAGTAAGAAAAGATTTCAGACCTTTGATATAAATAAGCTTCTACGAAGTCATTTGTGTACCAAAGCTTTGGTACCTGAGGGAACTATCACCTTGAAGAAAGGTCCCGGGTCTGCCTGTCAGTGGAACACTGGGAAGGGTCCTGGGCCCCGGGCAGCGAGGTTGCCTCCAATCCCATCTGGAATGGCCTGATGGTGCTTGCTGTCCTGTCTGAACCACTCCCCTTAACACTCTGCATTTTTCTTTCCAAACTGTGACTTGTTTTCCCAGAGGAAAAACATCCCTGACATTGTCCACCCCCACCAACCAAGTTTGTGCCTTAATATGTTGAAGTAATTATTCTCAAAGTCAGGAGAAATTCTTTGTGACAAATACATATTTCTGAGCAGAGACCATAACAGATCACCTTGGACTGAATTGCCTACCATCTGTAAAATAGTTTGTTACTATATTCAACCCTCATGCATTGAAAACTGGTAGCTTACCTTAGGAGCAGTTTTTACCTAAACAACTCATTTCTAAAATTCCCAGGTTCGCATAAATAACTCATTTATATAATTGCCAGGTTCGTGTGCATCCCCTCAGGTTTTCCCCTCACTTAGCAGAGTTTGCTGTAGGAGGGGACTTGCTATTTCTTGTGGTTACAGCTATTTTGGATCATAACCACAGACCTCAAATCCACATCATCCTTTCTTGCAGAAGATCCCTAATGGTCCCTACAGTTTAAACAAAACTCTAGGTTGAAAACGGCAACAGCTATTGTATTCTTGAGTATGAACATTGGTTTGTTTTTCTTCCGACATGAAAGGCTTTATCTTTCTCAAAGTGCATTGGTTAGGTTGACATGAAAGGCCCTTCCTTCTGTTCCATGGGAGGAGGCCTGGGCATTCTAAGACGGTTATTTTTCCATACCTTCCCCTCCCCACTCCCAAATGCTACCCAGAATTTACTTTTTAAATGGAAAGTTCAATGTATTTAGAGAACAGTTGAACTTGAGAGCTGATCGCTGTTAGTTTGAGTGAAATCTGGTTTGATAATATCTAATCCTGTGTTGGAGGTTCACCCAGTGCCTTTACAAAGGTGCCTTTCACCCGTGTGCAGTAATGGGGTCCCATTTTCCCAATCTACATGGTTCCTTGTGAGTGATCCTTGTTGTGAGAAGGGTTGTGCATCTGAGTGCTTGACTAATGATACTGCCTTTTTTTTTCTTTTAATAAAACACAAACTGCACTGAAATGATTTCCTTATTGAAAAAAAAAAATGCACAGCTGAAATCCAGTCACTAGCCATGATTAAACCACACGCATTTCCATGTATATACTATTTCCACAAGCAAGAGAGATTCTGGGTGACATTTCAGATTTTATAGTCAAGGATGAAGCAAAAGCTGAATAATCAGACCTTCTCAGCCAAGCATAAGTATTTGGATGGGATTTGGGAGGTTAATACCATTTCCAGAGAATTTTAAAATGGGATCAATTTGTGTTTGATGGTTTGATCAACTCCAAGGATAGGTGAACAGCCACTGCAGGATAATACAGCTTTGGTCAAAATGGGTTACTTGATGTGTAATTGACTGATCCTAGCTTCTGAGAAAAAGCCCGTCAGCCAGTCCCGTGGTTTTCTCTACTTTGCAGTGGAAAGCTGTGCATGGAGCCATCTCTTCCCTGGGCATATGAAAGAGCTGCAGACAGCCTTTGTTTTGTCTCATAGATTGCTTATTTCTTCCCTATTAGCTTAAAAACCCATCAATATTGAACTCAAAATTTTACATAGCAATTATTAAAAAAATAGCCCAAACCAGCAAATTTTAGTCATTTAGAGACTGCCTGCTTTGCATACTCAGAGCAACCTCAGCCTCATCCAACAGTTGTGACCTACTGATGAGACAGGGCCTTAAAGTTATGCTCAAGCCGCTCTGCCCACTGAGCCCTGTCCCCGCAGAGTTGCTGAGTGTCCTTCCCTTGACAGGCCGGCCCATGTTCTCCCAGGAAACCCCCTGTTCCCAGCCCCTTCCGAGCGGCGACCCCCCACGCTGTGAGGCTCTTCCCAGCATGCGACCCCATCCAAGCACCACCTTTAGAAATCCATGTGTCACTGAAACCCGTGGTCCGTGTCATTTTCCTTGATCAGCTCTCAGATTCCTCAAATCTCTGACCTCCTCTCCTCCCCCTTCCTCTTCATCTTCTTTCTCCTTCACAATCAAGGAAGCATCCTTGCTCGCTGTGAGCTGAGAGGAGGAAGAACAGGAAGGTATGGAGATTTTTAAAGGGCTGCCAGAGTCTACACAACCTTGACGCTGTTGTTGAACACATGCCCCTGCGTCCTCTCTCTGGACAGGCTGCCAAAAGGGGGCTCCTTCTGGGTAACACGTGGGTCTCATCACCTGGAAGCTTCAGTCTCTCTGGGTAGAAAAGAGAACAAATTCGTGGCTCCTCCTCCTCCTGACCCACGTTCCTATAATTCAGAAGCTGGTTTCTTTTTCTGCTCCCTATCTGCTAACATCCGCTCCCTTTATTCTTTAGTTTTGTGGATTGTGATTGACTCCCTCCGTCAAGGGCACCACGGTGGGCACGGGGACGCAGCAGAGAATAAAGCGAAGATCGGAACTAGGCTGACATGTGGGGGGACCTTCCAACCAGACAGGAAGGGAGCCAAGAGAAATCCCGCTTTTTCAAGCGCCAGTAAATTGCAGGGAAGGGGACACGAAGAGGTCAGGAGGAGCGTGCAGGGGGTCGGAGGTAAGGCCCCTTCTTCCCGCCACTCTCTGGCCTGAGATGGGGGGCAGAGGGCCCTGCAGAGCCACCAGTTCTCTTGGGAGAAGTCTGAGGAAGTGGGGGCCTCGTGGCCTGCTCCCTCAGGGGGGTGTGGGGAGAGCCTGCAGTTACCGACGGACATACGACAGCAATCCTTGCCTGGAATTCCCAGTGATTTCAGAAAGTGTTCAGGGTTAAAATAGGGCTCTGTGGACACATTGTTTAGAAAACCCTGCCACACTGCACAGTCCTCTAAGATAATACTCAAAGTTTTCTGTGCACTCAGATCAACTGGGCATCCTGTGGAAATGGGGGCCTGCACGGGGCCTTGTTCTGCATTTCTAACCAGCACCCAAGGGACATGGTGCTGCTGGCCTGTGATCCAATGTTTTGGGAAACAAAGCTTATGAGGTCCTTTCTGCCTCTTAGTCTATTAAGGCACAAAAAAAGTCCCCACTAATTCACTCAGTTGGATTTGTCTAACATGGTCTTGAACAGAATCATCCCGTTACAGAGTTGCTGTGAGAGCTTTTGGAGTGCAGTTTAGGAGACATCACCTACTAGCCTCATGGAATTTCACTGCATTATCCTTCAGGAATCCTATTTACTGTATGTGAGTGTGTGTGCATTGGAGTGTGTACGTGAGCCACGAGTCTGTGTGGCAGGTTGCAGTTTGCACAGATATAAACAGCGTTATTTCCCACCCTCCATGGGAATCTCTCAGAACCTTGTGACTCCTCTTCAAGAGGCAGAGTCCGTGTTTCCTCCTCTCCAACGGAACCTGTGCCAGAGTGACGGTCCCGATGAGTAGCACGTGGCAGGAGTGTGCTTGTGAGGTCGTAAGAAGTGGTACAGCTTCCCCCTGCTCTCTCTGAGGACATTTGCTTGGAGCCTTCCTTCACCACTGAGAAGTCTGGTTGCCCTGAAGCCAACTTGTGCACAGTCCCTATGGAGAGATGAGAAAGAGAGAGAGAGAGGGAGGGACAGATAGATGCCAAGGGCGCCAGCCGTTCCAGCACCCAGCTGTTTGAATCTCCTCAGCCCAGGCACTAAACGTGAGTCAAAAGCTTTCAAGATGACTCAGTCAGACCTCAGTTCCAGCCACAGATTGATTGCAACTGTACGTAAGACCTTAAAGCCCAGCTGAGCTCAGGTAGCGCCCCAGATCTATAAGCAAACAAGTGATTGTTAGTGCCTTTTTTTTTTTTTTTTACCTAAAAAAAAAAATATGTAACGCTTCACGAATTTGCGTGTCATCCTTGCGCAGGGGCCATGCTAATCTTCTCTGTATCGTTCCAATTTTAGTATATGTGCTGCCAAAGCGAGCAGTGAGTGTTAGTGTTTTAAGCTACTGTTTTGGAGTGGTTTCCTGTAGCCATAGATATCTGGAAGAGTCAGAATAATAAAAATTAATCAAATTGAGGACTTGTTTTTTTAGATTCACTTAGGGCCAAAGAAAGACTTGATAACATCTTTGAGCTGAGATTAAAAGATAAATGAACCATTAGAATTTTCCTACCATGGTGTTCTCACTGTCTGTAGTTAGTATCCAAAACTTGAGCACCCTGTCTCCTCACACCCTCCCAGGGATAAGGGTGCACTCCATAATGCCAGATGACACTTCTGAGAAACAAGCAGACACCCATTACAATGAATGACTGTCACAACTTTTCATGCTTATTTGTTATTAACGACAGAGAATGCGAAGGTGCAATTCAAATAGTTTGTTATTGTTATACGTTTGTAGCAATATATTACAGTTTACGCTTTGGCTTGGAAGTTAATTACAAGTTTTATGAGATTGAGTGCCTGTTACTGGCAATCTTGATGTTTTCTTTTTCCCTGTAACATGTCACAGACAATTGATTTATATGTAGTCAATGATTTTTTTATATTATATCATTTCAATAAAAAAATTAAAGAAGAAAGCATGTGATATGGAGTAGGGAAAGGATAATGAAGGTTGCATCAGTCATTTGGAGGGATTTTAGAGTATATTAATAATGTGTGTGTTCTCTATGGAATCTTTTCTAAGAACATTTTATATTCCTTGCCAGAGACAAAACAACAAGTCATCAGAGGCTTTTTATAAACACAGGTGGTGCTTATTAACTGAGAAATAAAAATTTTACAATCCTGATGATTAGCCTAGACGAGTTTTCATGATCCTGCACTTTTGGAAAATGGCTCTTATTTTCTTTCCTAGTTTTCTTCTCAATTCTGATTACTTTCATTCTATATGAACAGCTTGAGCTAGTGGTGCAGTGATACCTAAAATATCTCAGATAGATTTTTGGGAGAAGGGGTTAGCAATCTATGTTACAAGATCATCATAGTAAACTATGGCACTATACACATTTTAACAGACATGGCCATGAAACTTCCATGCACATAAAGACTTCACATGGGAACAGAGACTCAGGATTTACATCTACAAATAATTGGCTAAAAAGGGAAAAATCCAATTGCCTCTCTTATCTGTTGTTGCCATATATTGTTGATGTGATTATTCTTAAAACTGCCTGACTTGGCTGGTTATTTTGTTATTGTTTCAATACTATTGGATGACAGACTCAAAAAAGATACAAAAGCAAAATTAAGATTCTGTGAAACAGTAGGGACACACGAAAAAGGAGACAGTGGCAGAAGTTTTTAAAAGAAGAGACAATGGATCTCAGAAAAATTGAAGATGTAAAATCTGTAGTGTAAAGAGTTGTGAATTCAAACTTCTGCAGGACAAGAGAGGTAATTAGGGTAATTAACTGGAGCAATTAGAGGGTATTTGGTTTGGAGATCTGTGACATTAGAGTGGCTTAGAGTGGATTAGAGGAGCAGAGGTTAAGCAAAGAAATTTAACCTTAACACATGTCACAGAGATGATTTACGGGATGATCTTGGGATGCAGGAGCCCCTGTCTATGAACAAATTGCAATTCACAATTCATTGTATCAATTCAGTTTCTTGCTCAGAGTGCTGTAGAGATATATGAGCATGGATTGGTGAGTATTAGGTGAGCAGGTTAACAAAAATTATTTAGATAAGTATGTAAAAGTGAGTCTTTGATCTATCTATGGATCTATATCTATGACCTCTCTCTCTTTCTCTCATCTATCCATCCATCCCATCTGTAATTTAACATTATAAACAACCTAAGATGATGGCAAAGAAGAGAGTAATCTGAAGCCATTAATTATTAATTGTGAGATGAGATGGTAGCTAGAGGAAAATGAACCAATAAAAAAGTAAATGTATGCATCAAAGCAGACAGAGTGCAAATAAATGAGAGGCAGAAGACCTGATTATTGGTCCTGGCCACCAGAGGACATCTGTCAGGGTGGAATGCTTTACAGGCAGATGAGAAGAAAGGAACCTCCACTCACTGCAAAGAATTTAGCAATAGATACCAATGAAGAAACTTCTGGAAAGTTATCACTTCCTGCACTATGGTTGTATATAATGGACTGGACTCTCTCAAAGGAGGGGTTCCAAACACAGCATAAGTGGATCCAGTCTGGACAGATCTCAGACTCCTTTCACCTGCGCATTCCTTGAGGAGCACCCCTACCTCCTGCTCGTCTGCCCCCTTGCCTGGAAGCTGGTTAGACCTCCTACCAGCTGTGTATGAGCCTTCCTTGGCTGATGCTAAGTGAGCCAAGAACTGGGGGACAGTAAAGGAAGGAACAATAAATGCCTGCTGAGGAAGCCCTGGGCCTCGTGGTTTTTAGTTTCTTATCAACTGTATTTGGGACTTAAATGGTTACTCAAAGGAAAGTTAATGAAACTTAATTTGGGTTTTTAGATTTAGAAACAAGGCAATGCAGAATGTTTAAATAAGACAATTTTACCTTTTAGTGAAAGAGTTCTGGCTGAAGTGGTGACCCAGGAAAGTAAATGTATCGGAGCATAATGATGGGTAGGAGTTCTTCTTTCATCTGAGTATTTACTGAGCACATACTGTATGTCCAGCACCTGTTAGTCTTGCTCTGGGAATGAAGAAGAATGCAAGTACTCTTCTGAAAAAACATAAAAAAAAAAAAAACAGGCAGCAGTAGTTGATGATATTTGCTATATGCTTGCACTCAGCAGGTGGAATGGTAAATATTAGTATAAAGTGCCTCAAAATTAACACCTAAGATTTATTTGTTTTTGTTTTTTTTTTTGAGAACAATGGTTGGAATGCCTGTCTATTTGAGATGAGTGTGAAGAGGCACTGAGGAATATAGAAAAAAGAAAGAACAAGGAGTGGAATGTGGTGAGGAAGAAGAAAAGAAAAAAAGGTATATCTATTACACAAACAGACAGATGAGTGTCTCAAAATGTCCTCTGCAGACTTCTGATAGTCCCTGGTGGTTCACAAGATGCCCACAGGCAAATGGCAGTTTCAAGCAAAAAGTGATTAAATTATTTTATTCATATTCTTTACCCGAATTGGAAAGACTGTCATAATCACATAAATCCCATTACATTCTAAATAAGTGCTACATTATTAAAGGCAGCATATGCTTTAAAGGGCTGTGTTGGTTGGTCATCTTGGCTGATATTCATGTAAAAGAAGAGTTTTTTTGGGGGGTTATATATTTTCATATTACTTGGATCTTTGTCTTAAGTAAAATGTCCACCTTCATTGGGACCATTAAGTTGCATGACATCCCCAATTTATAAATACCACACATAAAAAAATGTTCAAAAGTTATTAATTGGGTAATGGTAGACTAGTTCCTATCAGATCAGTCCTTCCAAAAATAATGACTGTAACCTTGGGGCAAAATATAAAAAGCAACTACTTGAAGGCACTGGAGACCGAATGAAAGCAGGCCGATAGTATTAGAAGCTAGATCAAGAGATGACACCGAGTGTCTCATTAAGGCTTTAGCTTGGTGGCAAATCCCAGTCTGTGCAGTGGGGTTATGAAAACTATCATCTTTTTGGTGTAAGGAACCATACGACAAAATTTCAGGTCCAGAGCACCTGGAAACTGAGGTGGGAAATCTCTGAAAGAATGGAGCCAGAGAAGAGGGGGAGCCTCAAAATCAGGGTAAAATCTCTATCCACATCTCTAGATAACTCCCGAACAGCACATCTGAAGTGTAGACTCTGAGCAGTCCAATCAAAGCTAAAAGAACCAACTCAAGGTTTCAAAGTGTTGGCATTTGAATTCAGCTAGGTTAACTATCTGCTTAAAAATATGTATTTTAGAGAGATGAACAGCATCTATACTGTCTATAATATAGCATTCTTAATGTTCAGGATGCAATCTAAAACAGCTAGGTGAAGAAAAATGAAATGAAATTTATAAGCAACAAAGGAATCAATGGAGAGCGATCTTAAAATGTTCCAGATGCTGTTATTAGGAGACAAAAATTTCAAAACAGTATAATTATACTCAAAGGTGTAGAGGAAAATATGATCAAAATGAGTGAAAATGTAGGAAATTTCAGCAGAAAATCACAAACTATAAAAAGAGAACCAAATGGGAATTCTATAACTCAAAAGCACAATGTCCAAAATTTTTTAAATTCTGGATATGACACAAAAGTTCATGACCTTGAGGATTGAGCTACTGAAATTATTCAGTTTGTAGGACAAAGAGGTAAAAATTTAAACAGAAATGAATAGAACCATACAAAACTGTGAAAAATATCAAAATGTCTAATAGACATGCCATTTTCTGGGAAAAAAGAAGGAGAATTGGCATAAAAAGTATTTTCAGTTGGCACAGTATAAAGCAGAAATATCTAAGCCAGCCAGAGAAAAATGACACTTTACATACAAGGGAACAATATTCTGGGTAATCACTGATTTTTCATCAGAAACTCTGGAGGCCAGAGGGAATGGAATAACTTCTTTAATGGGCTGAAAGAAAAGCCAAAACTATCAACCCCAAGTTCGATATTCAATGAAAATATCTTTTTAAATGAAGGCAAAGGAAAAACATTTTCAAATGAAAAACAATCAAGGGAATTTGTCAATAGCAGACATGCACTAGAAACAGTCGTGGAGTTCTTCTGACTCAAAAGAAATAATACCAGATGGAAACTCTTGTTTTTAGGAAAGAATGGAAAGCTTTAGAGATGGTGAATATGAGGGTAAATGTGAAATAAATTTTCCTTCCTTATTTTCTTTTAAACCATGTAGATCTGTTTAGGGCAATTATTATCACACTGGCTTGTGAGGGGTATATATTGCATGTAAGTGTAATACATATGTCAACTGTAGTATAGAAATGGACAGAGGTACAGTATTAATTGTAAAAAGACTGTGAAAATTTAAGAGTGTATTATGATCCCTTTATCACCCACTAAAAGTAATGCAAATTAGTAAATGTTAAAAGCCAATAGATAAATTAAAATATTCAAAGAACCCAAAATAAGCCAAAGAGAAAATTGGGACCCTAAAATAAAGAAAACAAACAGAAAATAATGAAATGCTAGACCTATTCAATCATATCAACAAATACACTAAATATTAACGGACCGAAGACTTTAATTAAAAGGCAGAGATGATCAGACTGGATAATAAGCAAGACTTAACTATGTGGCATCAAAAAAAAAGTGCTCTAAATACAAAGACATAGACAGGTCAAAAGTAAATGGATAGAAAAATATATCCTATACAAATAGCAACCATAAAGAAAAAAGAAGTGGAATTAATACCAGATAAAACAGAATTCAAGACAAAGAACATTAGCAGTGATAAAGACATTTTATAATGATAAAGGAACCTGTTTGGAAGTGACAATGATCATAAATGTGTGTAAGCCTAACAACAGTATAAAAATACATATTATATTAACTAAGTATTAACAAAATATATTAATTAAAGGAACAAATAGTCAACGCCACAACTATAGCTTGATATTTTAATATGCCTTTCTTAGAAATTGATTGAGTAGACAAAAAAAATAAATAGAGACATAAAGTATCAGAACAACACTATCAACCATCCTGACCTAAATGATATTAGAGAATACTACACCTAACAAGTACAGAATACTGATTATTTTTGAGTACATGATATGTTCACCAATACAACATAAAGGTCAGCATATGCTGTGCAATACAAACTCCAGTATATTTAAAAGGACTGGAACTAGACACAGTACATTCTGTGATCACAGAATGAAATTACATTAAAAATACATTTTAATTACATTAAAAATAAAAAGCCCAAGATATCTATGAAAACTCTGAATATATGGAAATTAACTCACTTCTAAATAATTTAAGGGTCAAAGAAGAAATTAGAAAATATTTTGAAGTGAATAATAAAGTACAACATATCAAAATTTGTCAGCTACAATTAAAGCAGGTTTAGAGGGAAATTTAGAGCTTTAAATAGTTGTGTTAAACTTTCTATGAAACTCAAAGGAACCAAAAGCCAAAATAATTTTTTGAAAGAAAAAAAAAACTGGAAGACTTTACTTTCTGACTTTAAGACTTACCATAAAGCTACAATAATTAAGACAACATGATATTTGCAAAAGGAGAGACAAATAGATGAATGGAACAGAATGGCATCCAGAAACAGACCCATGCATCTAGCTGGAGTTCATAAAGGAGCTCTCTGTGGTATTCTTTCATATTTCCTCAAGTACAAAATTATGTTAGGATAAAAAACTTAAAGATAGGATAAAAAAGTTAAATCATCTGAATAGATGTTAAATCACACTAGAATAGGTATATTGAATGGGTGGAAGAAGTCTTTAAAACAGCTATGCTAAACAGTGTATTTGTTTTGAAATGTAAATTTTCCTGAAGATTAATCTGCAATATTTTCCTTAAGAAAACCCTAGATATTACAATTGAGAATACATATTTTAATGTGTGATGAGTATGCATTTAACTTCTAAAATCATATGAATACACATTTACAAAATTAAGACCCAACATATCACTTGGGAAATGCGTTCCCAAGTAAAACTGAAAGCAAGTCTATAGACCACACGTTGTTGTAGATGCCGCTGATGCGCGCCCGTAGCCCCTCGGCCCTGGTCTACATTCACTTGCCGCTGAGGTGAACAAGATTCATGGATAGTGAATGTTTCCTACCTTGAACTATTATGGCTTTATATTTTTTTGCTTGAAGGATTTCTCCATTGTGCTTATCTCACAGGCTGGAATTACTGAGGATTTAGTACCGCTAGGAGTTTCTGTGGATACATACCCCAGCTTCCTCTTTTCTTAATGAGAAATTATCAGGATGTGTTATAAACACTTGTTCAGAGATGGAGCTCCAGTTTTCCACAGCACTAAACCGCTTACTAACTTGCTCATTATTGGTTTTTTCTCTTACCCAAATCTCACTCAGTACTTATCCAAGTATTCAAGCTTATTCAGGTTATTTAGGGTCTGCTTTCCAGGAAACCCAACCTATAACACACACTATCTTAATATAAAGGAGACAAGGAAATTTCAAAAGTTACAGGAGGTGACTAATACATTCTGAACAAATTATTAAAAAAATACATGCTGAACACAATTTTCAAAAAACAAAGGAAAATATAAGAAGTAAGTAATTCATTTAAAAAGTTAGAAAATAACTAACATACCTAAAAAATATAGAGATGAGAAAGTTATACAGATAAAAACATGCATAAAATAAATTTGTTAGAAAGTGAAAGAATAAAATTAGTTAATCAGTCTAGGAGTTAATTAGTGTTCTTTGGAAAAAATTAAAATGCAGGAAATGTCTAGAAATTCTGATAAATAGTAACAACAAAACAAAATGAGAACATACAAAGAGAATGATTACTACATCATATGAGGAAATAAAATAATTTAAAGAGAATTCTGTGTATATTCATGCTAACAATTTGAAAATCTTGGCAAAATGAATGATTTTTAAGGAAAATATAGATGATAACAATTAACTCAAGAAATAGCTGAATGTAATCATGGAAGGAATTAAAACTGTTTTTGAAGAATTACTTTAAAAATGCTCTAGGGCCAGATTTTTTTGACACAGTGTTTTTCAAACTTTCAAATCATGGCTCATTCCTGTATTACACAAGTCATTTCTAAGCATAGATGGGAAGCTTTACAATTCCTTTCATACAAAGAGTGTAAATTTCATGGCAAACTTGAAAAAGATAAAAAAAGAGAAAAACCACTGAATAATTTTTCTTCTGAATATTCCTAAGATAATCAAAAACATCTACAATCAAAAGGCAATAGTTTACTAGGCAGTAAAGAGCTAGAGGCATTGTCACTAAAATTAAGAACAGAACATGGATGTATGCTATTGCCACTATCAATTTATGCTGTCTTGAAAGTTATAGCTATTAAAAATGAGATGAAAAAAAGTGTACAATAGGTAATATGTTTGTTACTGAGAAAAAAAACCCACACTATTGTCTGTAGATGGCATGGCTATCTTTCTAGAAATTGGAAGACATCAATTGAAAAACTGTTAAGACTAATATGGTTAGATGGTTGATTAATTAGATTAATGGCTCTGGTAGCAAAGAGACTAAATGTAATAATATAATAGATTAAATAAAATAGAACTTCCTTCTCTTCTCTCACAGTAGTCCAGAGATTATTGGTCAAGAAGATTAGAACTGCTCTGCTCTTTGTGGTGATTAACATACCCAGATTTCTTCTGTCCTGCTGTCCAATAGTCCTCTGAAACAGGTGTTGGCAAACATTTCCTGTAATGGGCCAGAAGGTATTTCCTCCCTCCTCCCTCCCCTTCCCTCCCCTGGCCTCCCTTCCTCCTTCCCTTCCTTCCTTCATTCCCAGCCATTAAAAAATTTAAGACCACTCTCAGCTCAAGGGCCATACAAAATCAGGCCACAGGTCAGATTTGCTTTACAGGCCATGGCTTGCCAACTCCTGCTTTGTAATATTGTTCACTTCTTCATGGTTAAAGACAAGTCATCTCAAATTTGTGTTCAGGAGAAAAATACAAAAATATTTTGGAGATAACATGGATGTTGCACATATCACTTGCAATCATATTCCACTGGCCAAAGCTTGTCATCTGCCCGCACACAGCTGCAGGGGAGGATGGGAAATCTGGTAGCCATGTGGCCAAGAAAAAGAGAAGAATATATTTGGATGGGACAACATAAGTTTGACACACTGTTAAAGTAAGAACTTAAAAAAAATCAATATTTCCTGAATATTAGTAATCACCAATTAGAAAATACAATAGAAAATGCATCTTTTATAATAGCAAAATGTCTTTTTTGCTACCTAGAAAATTTGAACTAAAAATGTTCAGGATCTACCTAAAGAGGATTAAAAATATATATATACTGAAGAGAGTAAAATTTTATGAATCAAAGGAAAGCTGAAACTCGGATTTAATAATCTGAGCATCAATTTTATTATAAAGCGAAGCCAATAGTATGTACTTAGTAAGGGTTTATTAAGGTCAGAATTTGTCTGGCACTACTTCTCTACTGTTCTACAAACTCTTGGAGAAAAAGACTTCATCTAACTGAAGTGATGTTACAGCCAACGTTCCTAGTATGGGCATGTCACTTGCGATTGTAGCACATGCTGCCTGCGGTTACTGAGATGGTGTGGGGGACAAGGAGAACCGGTAAGTTGGCAGGACCTTGTCTTGCTATGCTACAGAATTTCACGCAGCAGTTTAAGAGACAGCTGTCAGTTTGGTGGAAAGCTGTTCTGAATTTTAGTTTATTTGTAGCTACATAACAGTGGAAACAGTACTTAATTTCTCTGTGCCCCTATTTTCTTATCGGTAGTAATTGAGATAATGTTCATGATAACATATAATAATAAGCAAGGAGCTCATGATACATTAAATCATTTAACTCTTCACACAAACCTTATAGGAAGGTACCAGCATCATCCTCACCATTGTCATCTTCGTGGTTATTAATTGCATTTTGTAGATGAGAAAATAAAGAGGAAAAGATTTCCATAACTTGCCAAAAGTCACAAGTTATTTGATGTGGACATCAGGACCAGTATTCGGGACACCCTTCACGCTCACAAGTACTATTTACATAAGGGTATGCAGTCAAAAACCAACTGCTACAGCTGGATTAGAATAGATGGATAGGTATGTGGGTGCTCACATTACAGAGAGTGTAAATAAAAGCTGGACATTACGATCTAGGTGGTGAGTCTTGTACAACCTTTATTTAAACAAAGGGTTGTTTAAAGGCCCAATGCAACCTTGAGGTCAGGGGCTATGTCTTGTTTGCAAAGCACTTAGAACAGTGCTTGACATGTGGTAAACATGTAATAAAGGAGGCTGTAGTGTACTAGTTCACATTGTAACTGAAGGGTTACAATGTTACAGAGTGCCTAACTCTTTATCAGCCACTCAATAAATATTTATTGATTGACTGAATGCTTTGATAAAACCTCTGATCTTCAAATGTCTTTATATTCCTGGGTTTTCCTGGAATTATGATTTTAAGACAGTGAAAGATACTCCATAGGGAAAAGTCTGGTTGCCATAAATCAGTGTTTGTCTATTACACAATCTTTCCTACTTAAATTTGTTTTAGAACTGATGAGTTGGTAAGGGAATGGTAACAGCCTGAAATAGAGGAAGTGAAACCCTAATTCACTTTGAAATCAACAAACATTGGTTGAGTGTTTAGAAGCAGTAACGGATTATTTTCCAGAATTCTGGTTAGTGTGTTTTAGTATAGATAAGCATGGGAACCAGTTTTACACAATCCAGTGAAATTGCTTTACTTTGTTTTATTGAGGGAGACTAAATTATTTGCTGGGCAAAAATAAAACCACTGAAGACAACAGACATGTTTATAGATTGTGCTTCCCTACAGCATTTTGTTTGATAGTATACATGGTGCCTGGATTTCAGGGAATTTGGACTGATTTCCAGTAGTTTGCTCTACCATTTAAGGTGCTCTTATTTATAGTTATATATAGTTTACTAATCATTTGGAAAAAGGGTGTCCGTGAAAGAGAGAAGTCATCCTACTTTATCAGCTCTTGGAGAGATGAATGCTTTAAGATAAGAGAAATAATAGCGGGGGGAACAGGGGCTGGGAAAACAATCTTGCACTTTCCATTTTAGCTGCCAGTATCATCCCCGAATAGCTATCTGAGACCTCAATTTATTGAACCTAATGGAGATGAGAAATGGAATGGTGAGACTGATAATGATTATAATATGGAGTGCTGCCGAGGTCATGTGCATGGTTAATTCCCTTCCAAAGGGACAGAAGAAAGAAGGAGAGCGAGAAGGGTGGGTGCAGCCACCCAGACCCTCACTTTCATGCTAACTGGAAACTGTTTCTAATGAATGTCCCTGCCTCCATCAAGGGCATTTCTTCCATTTAACTAGCACGCGGGAAGCAGACATTGCTCAAGTACAAGGGTTCAGTTTGCAGTGAGTCACAAATCACATTTCATTTATCAGGCCCTACAGATGACAGGATATCATCGAATCCCCGGAGAGCCATATTCATTGAAAAGAAATCTTAAGTAATTACAACAATTAATTGGCTTGAAACAGTTTCTGGTGGATAAGGTTTACATAATTCATTTGCCAGACAAAACAAGCTTGATCAAGTCCAGGAACATGCTATTTCGGAGCATCCCTCTATCTGAGGCTGTGCGGTCTCCAAAAGGGGCTTATCAACAGGAGCTTTTTCTCCTCCATGTTTTTCTTTTTTTGGAAATGAAAGAGTAATTTACAAATTATAAAATGGGAAACTGAAAGCATCTGACACACCCTATTTTGGATCAGTAGCACTTTATGCACCATTGTTACTAAAGTGATGTGTGAAAATGAAAATGGGTTGCATTAATCAAGAACTCTCTGAGTTTGTGGTTTTGAGAAGGTATAGCTGGAAGGCAAGAGCTTCCAAAAATCTAAGCAATCATTTAGGCAAGACAAGGCCCATCTAAGAACTCCACTATCCTCAAAGTAACTTGCATGCAAAATTATTCTTGTCAAATTGATATCTGGTCAACATTTTCAGTGATTTGGTCATAAATTCTTTACTCTTAAGTTTTTAAAATGTGGGGCTTGTGGTTGAATTTGGAAAGAGTTATCCCTGGAGACCTAGCAAATAACTTCTTGTATGTGCTGTGAAATATGATTTCCCAACCACCTAGTAACATCTGGTAACATAATATAACCATATTAGCAGGCTTTTCCTCAGTCAGTCTGGAGAAATGATTTAGAGAAATGCACATAACGAGAAGCCACCCTCTAATACAGTTCTGATATACCTCGGGGTGGTAGGAGCAGGGATGATACTAACTCTTAGGAAAACAAGGAAAAACCATTTGCAGTAGAATTTCTGAGATTGTTCTAGTTTATCTCATGGCCCCAGAGAGTTACTGAGGCTCTCAGGACTTACAGGGGCCAAAGGTGGGGCAGGTACATGCAAGAGTGACAATTTCTGAGGTTTGGTTCTCCCAAGTCAAGCTGCAGACTGGGTGCCACAGTATGCTTTGGGAAACTTCTTGAGTGCAATAAATACAGGGTGCAGGACTGACACGCAGAATCAGAACCTCTGGGGGTGAGGCCTGGGCCTCTGCTGTTTTTACAGGCATCCCAAACATGATGACTATTGGTGAGATTCAGAATATTGAAAAACCTGTAGAATGAATTGATTTACTGGCATGTTTTGAAATTATTCTTCCTTCTGTGTAAGTCAGTGTTCTCCCCCAAAAACAGAACCAACAGGATATATATCTATATCTATACTGACATAGATGCATTTCTTTCTCATGAGGAACCAAGGCTGAGAAGTTTCATGATCCACCATCTGCAAACTGGAGACCCAGAGAAGCCAGTGGTATAATTATAATTCCGTCCAAATCGGAAAGCCTGAGAACTAGGGGAGCCACTGGTATAAATCCCAGGTCAAGATCAGGAGAAGATGAGATGAGTTGTCCCTATTCAAACAGTGATGCCAAACAAAAAAACCAGGGATAAATTTCCTCCGCTTTTTGTTCTGCTGAAGCCCTCAAGACACTGGGTGACGCTCACTTACACTGGGCAGGGCAATCTTTACTGAGTCCAGTGATTCAAATGGTCTCCTTTGGAAACATGCTTCCAGACACGCCCGGAAACAATATTTAATCTGGCCCCCGAAGCCAGTCAGGCTGACACATAAAACCACCCCTTCCCTTACTCACGCCACTTGTGGGGAGTCGCTCATTTCTGGGTCCTAGCATTTGGGAGAGAAGTTGCAATGTTATGTATTTCATCCACCCGCCAAGCCTTATAGAACACTGGATACCGCCTATAAACTGTTCCCAGAGCTGCAGCTGCAAAATGAATGATCTTTCCGAAAATGTGTATTTTCTTGGATTTCTTCACGGATGGATAGATTTTTATTTTGTTCCTGTATTTTTTAGGTCTGTAATTTTCATTTGCTTAAAAAAAAACACTTCTATTTCTTTGTTGAGATTTTCTCTTTTTTATTTGTTTTAACAGAATTTCTAACTGATTGCTGAAGTGTTTTTAGGATGGCTGATTTACAATCCCTTCCAGATCCTTCCAACATTGGGTTCATCTGCTGCTCATGTTGGTTGGTATCTTTTCTCGTTTAAGTTGTGAATTCTTCGTATGACAGGTAATTTCCCATGGTCTCCGGGGCACTTCGGCTTTCCGGTAAGGGCTTCTGAGCCTCACTGAAATCTTGCAGGTTGGCAGGCAGCCATCCTTCTGGTCAGTTGCTAAGTCCGGCCCTGACTTGGTAGGCTCTACTTCCAACGGCTGTTTCATTTCCTGAGCCGTTGTGGCATTTTTGGTTTGCTTGGTTCATCCTCTGCCAAGGGGGCTCTCATTGGTCCGTGCTGGTGCTGCCTGAGGGCTGAAGGGGTTTCCCAAGGTGGGTCTTCTCCCGGAGCAGCTCCAGCCTCCGTAAGGGAGGGGAGCCGTCCCTCTGTCGGCAGCTGGTACTTCTCAGCAGGGAGAGGCGTCTCCAGCCCCACCTGGAAGGTGAACACACCTTCTGGTGACTCAGCCTCCTTGCCATGGTGCTGATTTTCCTCTTGCTCTTGGAGGGGATGCCTGCTCATTGCAGGGGGAGGAATGGGCCTACCTGGCTTCTCTTTTTGTGTCTGAGAAACACTGGGCCTCAGATGCCTTCTTCTGCTGTGGGACATAGGACACCCTGACCTGATGCCCTCCAGACCCCGGGTCCCGAACCGGGTGGTTTCCATCTCACTACCCGTTGGAGCTCTCCTTTGCTTGCCTTTGTGCTATTTCCAGAATTTATAGTTGTACTCGGCCTGGAGGAGCAGGGAGAAATGGGTCTGTGTTATGAATAGGTTTTAAAAAATAATATCCCATGGAAATAACCATGAATAGAATTCTAAAAACAATTTCAAGCCAAAGTTTTTTGTTAAGTCCCCAAAAAGTCATTTTCGATCATTTTCTGTGCTGCCATTTAAATGACATAAGATGTGTCAATAAATTCATGCTTTGTTAATTACATTTCTATTTGAAATCATATAGCAGAAATACCACAGGGTTTGCAAACCTCTATAATCTGGAAAGAGGAAACAGAAAAACAAATATAGTGCTCTATTTTCAATTTCAGATTTTATATAAGACAAAATTAATACTCTCATTTAGTACCATTTCCCCTTTGGTTATCTTTGAATGGATAATTGAGACAGGCAATTTCCATAGTTCAGTGTCAAAAGTTATCCAGAAGGCCTAGGCCAGGGGTTCAACCAAAGCTGGCTGATTAACTGAATTGCCTAGAGAGCTCTAAAAAGTCCCAGACTCCAGTCCCACTCCCTGAACAGTTTAAGTCAGTGGGATGAAGCTCCTGAATATATATATTTTTCTAAGTTCTCAAGTAACTATAGGTAATTGGCCATATTTCATAACTATATCTAACTAAGAAATGGGTACATTACCAAAATGTGACAGAATCTAGAAAATTAGGCCCTTTACCCAGGGTAACACTTTATGCAGGAGAGTCAAAAGGAAAACTGAAATATTAACTTTGCAATGATATTGGCCAGCACATTTTAAAAGGGAAAAACCAGAACCTATTGAGGAGCATGACAGGGTTACTTTACATAAGGTGTAAGATACCTAGCATGTGAGAATGACTGAAATGGCATAATTGACTTGGTGAAGTAGAGCCTTGGAGACAGTGTGATAATTGCCTTCAAATATTTAAAGGACTGTTGTGAAGAGGAATCAGACTTATAGTGTTTTGGATTAGGAACCTGTCTCTTCAGTAGGCGACCCAGATGACTCTGAGGGAGACCATCCCTGAGCAGGAGCCATGGCAGCACTCCTGGCCATGGGAAGGACCCACCAGGCCTTTATGAAACGGTCTAGGTGCTTGAGGATGCAGAGCTGCGGGGACGAATTCAACAGGGAGACACCCAGGATGGAAAAGGAAGGAAGGGGCAGAGGGAGGGAGTGAGGGAAGGATGGAAGGACAGAGGCTGGAAGGAGGGGCAAGGCGGGGATGCTTTGGGTTTGGAGGGCCCACCTCTGATTAAATGCTTTGTATGACTTTCTGCTATAAAGCTCATCAATCTGAGAAACAAAGCAGAGAAAATGAAATTACATGAACTTGAAATCAGAAAAGAGTGAAGCAGATAGAGTCAAGAGTCAAGGGGTAGAGGAAATTTTGGCTGTTGGTAAGAGCAGGTTAAAATGCAGGATCTTGGCAAAACAGGAGGCAGGTGGACTCAGGAGACCAACAGACCTGGAAAAGGAAGTAAGACCAGTGGGCTAGAGGTACCGACAAGGTGGGGGGAAGGATAGAAGTGGGGAGGAAGTAGAGCAGATTCTAGATCTGGAGCATCACCACTCTTCGTGGTCTATGAGCTGAGCAGAAAGCAGCGTCCGCATTTGGAGCCAGCAGGGCAGCAGGTGCTTTGCCTACAACAATGGTTCTCAAACAGGAGCCTGTGTCAGAACCACCCACAGGGCCTGTTGAAACCCAGGGTGCTGGTGCCCCTCCCCAGAGTCTGGTTGGGTTGGTCTGGGAGGGACCCAGGGTTTGTTTCTCTATGAGTCCAGGGGTCAGGCTAATGTTCCGGTCCTGGGACCACACTTTGAGAGACATTGACCTAGAAAAAGCCAACCTGGATGAGCTGGGCTGCCATAAATTTAATACCTTTGGAGAGGTGAGGACATGAGAAACTCATCCACCGTGGAGGGTTCCAGAGGGTGGAGTAAACATGGCTGGACTGACTGGGAGCCTGCACTGTGATAAGCTGCACCCAGGTAAGATTTGGGGCTCTCCTTTATGGCTGGGGGTGAGCTGGAGGGTTTCCAGAGAGCTTTCAATGTCTACACGGGCATTTCACACTTACCCATCACTCAGTGACTTCTCTTCATGCACATCTAACTTTGTTGATGCCAGGAGCAGCTTATTTCACTGTGTCTGAAAGGGATTTTGGTTCATATCCATATCGAGTACAATTGGCGTCCTCACAAAGAACAGACAGTTTGGCAGCAGAGGGCTTTAGCCTCAAACCTGATGGTATGAGAACATTACAGACTTCCTTAAAGGCTTTCAGTGATTTCCCATAGCCCCTAGAGAAAATCCAGAGTTCATAATATTACGTCCGAGGCCTTCCACAATGGCTTTGGAGCACCTTCTCCATGAGAGTCTTCTTCCTTGTTCTCTAGAATTTTGTCCCAAAAGATGTGTCTGATTTCCTTGCATGCTTTGTGCTTTCTCCAGCATCAACACATGCTCTTGGGGTTTTTTTTGAAAATTTTTCCTCTTGCTTTACTAGCTACCTTCTAAAATCTTAATTCTCTTAATATCCGCTTCAATATTTCTTCTGGATAAACTTGCCTGATCATCAAACTGGAGCACCTTTCTCCTCCCTTCTCTCAGTTGTAATTCCTTGTTCACTATCTGTTTTCCATTTTCTACCAGCAACTCCAGAATGGCAGAGGGCTGACCCACTTGCCTAGGCTGCTCTGGGATGTACCTGGTTTTCTAACTCCAAATCCCTTGTCCCGGGAACGGCTCAGGATGGTTGTCCCCTAGCCCTGTTCACACCAAACTACCCGATCCAGCACTGTGACCAGCACTTATTATGTGCTCAAAATATTTGCATGAAACTGAATTTGAGTAAGGGCTTAATATGGGCACAAGGGGGGATCATCCTTCACTCTCAATAGCCTTATGACCTCAACAAACATTAGTTGAGAAAGAGGAAAAGACAGTTGAAAGTCACTGTTCAAAATGATTCTTAACTTTCACTTTGATAATCAGTAGGTGGATTTAAGACTATAGACATATGGTCAGATAATGTGTGAGGCTGGCCTGCTGAATGTGGGAGGGTTCATCCATGCATTCATTCATGTGGCAAACCGTATCTCTTTTTTATGCCTACCCTCAAATACTCCCACCTTTCTACCAGGTTCACCGGTAAATTATATTCACTTTTTTGAGTTTTCAGAAACTTTCTAATGAAATGCAAATATGTTGGAAGGAGATGACTGATGACTTTAAGCTCTGTTAGCTACTAATATCCTATTTCTGTTTCCATATCCCTTTTTCCTCCACAATCCCCAGGGACACGAGTCCTCTCTCTCTCTCTCTCTCTCTCTCTCTCTCTCTCTCTCTCTCTCTCTCTCTCTCTCTCTCCCCCCACCCCTCTCTCTCAGTAAATGTATGATCCGTGCCCTTGAAGAAATGAAGTGGCTTACAAGAAACAAAATGTCCTGAGTCACGCTCGAGTAAACAAACTCTGTAACTCATCTCTGAAGTCTTTTGTAATTTTAAACAGACTCTGCAATGCTTTGAACGGTTGAGGAGTATTAACTAACACAGTGTGTTTAAGAGCCAGCATCAAGGATTTCAGTCTTCCAAACAGGAAAATTAGAAAGCATGTCTTGTTCCCACTGAGCCAGAGCAAGGGCAAAGGCTACTAGGACATCTCATCTGGATTATTGAAAACACCCTAACAGGGTTCTGCAGGTCAGAAGAAGGGGGGCCACTGCAGCTTGGTGTGGGAACAGCTGGGTGGCGGCAGCTCGCAGACAGGTACGTGGTGATCTTGTCACTGCTCTGGAGGATGGGGATGAAAGTGAATAAAAAAGGAAATGGAAATCCTTCTCCTCAGACCCACAATTCCTGCTTTACTCTCAATGCATGTCTCTTTTAAACTTTGAGGGGAAAAATGGAGAAAAGAAGGTGGAAAGAGAGTCTAGAGAAGAAATGGGGAAAGATGCTCAAGAGTGAGTTTCACCTGCTTCGCACCAAATCCTTATAGAGTAGGAACATATTTCCCATTATGTCTCTCATCTCCAAGGGCGATGATGAGGGAAGCTGGGGTGATCCTTGAAATGTTCTTGACCCTGACAGTCATCTCAAGATAGGTGTTTCTGCACCAGAAGTACTGGAGGTGGAGAGTGGAATCCATCAACCTAAATCCATCAGTACTTATTCTGGTTTACTTGTTGCTATGGCACAATGACCCTTAACTTTAGTTGCTTAAAACAGCAACCACTTTATTAACTCTCCTGATTTTGTGGGTCAGGAATTCTGGCAGGGTTCAGTTGGATGATTCTTCCATCCAGCAAGGCATCAACTGATTACTTGGTGATGTGTTTCAGTTGCCAGGTGGGCTGATCCAGAGGATCCCAGACAGTTTCATTCACAGGTCTGATGCATTGGTGGGTGTAGTGGGCTAAATAAAGGTCCCCCAAAGATCCAGGTCCTAATCCCTGGAACCTGTGAATATCACCTTATATGGCAAAAGTCACTTTGTGCAGATGTTATTAAATTAAGAATCTTGAGATAGAGAGATTCTGTAGGTGAGCCCCAAATGTAATCAGAAAGGTCCTTATTTGACAACAGAAAGAAGTCTATGTGGTGACTGAAGCTACAACTTGCATTGCTGGCTTTGAAGCTGGAGAAAGGGGGCCCTGAATCAAAGAACACGTTGAACGTGGCTCTAGAATCTGGAGAAGGCGGGGAAACATTCTTTTCCAGAGCCACCAGAGGGAATGAGGACCTCCCGACACCTCGATTTTGGCCCTGTGAAAGTGATTTTGGATCTGACCTCCAGAATTGTAAGAAAATAAATGTGTGTTGCGTTCAGCTACCACGTTTGGTACAGCAGCTGTAGGATCTAACACAGCGGGTGTGGTTGGAAGCCTGGACAGAACCCAGATGTTGAAAAATGCCTGCTGCATGGGAGCTGGGCACCAGACTTCTAAGCCGGCAGTACAGGGCTCTCAGAAAGAATGTTGCAAGAGAGGATGGAAGCTTCCAGGCTCTTAAGCCTTGGGCAAAGCTATCATAGAGCCTGCACTATCACAGAGCCTGCCCAGATTCAAGGGGAGGAGACATAGACCCACATCTCCATGGGAGGAGCATCAGAGACTGACGATCTTTTTACTTGAAGAAAGAATAATTTGAAGACTCATGTCCTGCTGATTGTGGATCAACAACATCACATTCTTATGCTTATTCAATCTGCAATCAAAATCCTAGTTATGTGATGGATAAAACCATTTATCAGTTTGATATAAAAAAGGCGATAGAAGTTCGTTTGTATTCCTTATGGGATCTGAATCACATTTGCTTGTCTTCCTAAAAGAGGTCAAGAAAGCAAGTGGGCTTTTCACATGACATTCATTCATTCATTTATAGTCTTTCTGCATAATTTGCTTGAGCAACTGTGACTAATAATGTAGAAGGCACTGTTGAAAACTGACGAATCTTCATTGAAGAACTGGTTTCAATGAGAAGAGCTTGGATTTCTCTCTTCTCTGATCTGAGCATAATGACTTTGAAGAACCATACAGAATATACAGCAGCTTCTCAGAAAATATTACTGTCACCTCCACTTCTGACCCAGGTTGTCATATGGACAGATGTTCAGAGTACTCCAGGCATTTTGCCATATGTGATTTCTTTTGATTTTCTTACTGTCTTATCTCTCAGCTTATTATTTCCAACAATAGGAAACTGAGGCTGAGAAAACTTGCCTAGCTAAGTAAATGCTTAAGCCAAGACTCTGGGCTGGCATTCCCCTTTCTTGCAGCTGAGAGAAGGTTCCTGGGGATGAGCACATGATACAAGTGGATAGGGAGGTGGGTTCCCCACATATTTCTTCTGCTATTTTCTCACCACTGCAAAAGCATGCTGATCTCTTACAACTGGCCAACTTGATAGATGTTCATGTGTTTGAGCACATCTGGGGTAAAGACGGATCTGAGCTGGGGTCTTTGCATCAGCTCCATGAAAAGCACTCTGGCTGAGTCTTGAGGCTCTTTGGATGACCTGTCTGTATTTGCTGCTGCAGTGGGGAATAATTCAGACAGGGCAATAGGGACCTGGACTTAGGCCATTAATACAAACTGGTTGGACTCCCCATGCAGGTAGAAGCTCCTTTGTCTTCCAGCTAGTCCAAGGTATATTTGGGTACGTACAGCAGCCCATGAAAAGTGCTATAATTAGCACCTCTCTACACAATCTTGAGGCTTTTAAGAAATCATAAACAATAAGAGCAATAATAAAGATGAAATTCCTCACACAACACATAGAGACCTCTGGGATAAAGGACTATTTGGCAGTCACAGACTTATGAGACTACTTTTCTCATATGGGAATGATGGCTGGACATCCAGGACTCTTAACCAAGTTCAAGCTCACTTTGTAGTGGGACGGGTTCCCAGGGTCCTGGCTGGCTTTTATAGTCACAATCCACTTCTACTTTTCTTTAAGAACTAGGTATATGCCAAACACTGTTCTCAGCCCTTTATTTAGAGTCTTTTTTTTTTACTTAAAAGATGTATTTCCTCCAATGACCCTTCCAAGAAAAGGGTCACAAAATTCTCCTCCATCTAATGACCCACGTTACAGATGGCTGCTGAGCACTGAAGACAAAATGAGAGAAGTTTTGTACAAATCAGGTGGAGTCTGAGTTATCCTCATCATAGTTTAGCATCAGTTTTATTACTATAACTTAAGATTCAGAAACAACTTGGGTGTTAAAGTTCAAACTCCAATGTTACGGACTTCATAAAGCAACATGGCAAATAGACTACAGGGTAGTATTTTAGTCTTGCCCCCAAACCAAGAAAATGGAAGAGAAGATATATTTTGAAAGTTACTAGATGCAGCAAACATTGTCCCCAGAGGGGGACTGGAAAAGGCCATGTATTCACTTAGATTGGGTTCAGTTGCATGTGACAGAAAACCCAAAATGGTGGTGTCTTATTCAAGAGAGTTGTTACTTTTTCTCTCTCCTTGAAGAAGTCAGGACACCATGGGAAGGCAGCTCCGTAATTGTCAGGCATCCAGCTTGTGCATTTGCATTGAACCACCATCCTTGGTCTGACGTCCCCTTGCTATAGGAGTGCTTCCTGAATCCAGCCAATGTGGCTGCATTTCGTCCACCAGGAGGGATAAGGAAGAAGGACAAAAGCACAAAGGATGTGAACCAGCTCTTTTAAGGGGCTTCCTAGAAGTTCACACATACCACCACTTCCGTGTGCAGCCAAAGAACTTCATCTGGGTGAGTCTCTACTCTGGGTGAACATGTGCCCAGATGAAACTCAGCGTCTCCATCACTAAGGAAGACAGGGAAAACCAGTGGGTAGAATACTGGCAGTGGTGGCACAGGCCACATCTCTAAGGGATAAAAACATGAGGATCACAAAACGAGAATGTCCTGATTTCCAGTTGGATTTCAGTGTCTGATACAAACACATTCACTTCCTTGTGTCATGTCCTCCCGTTCCAAAATCACATTAAAGTCAATTTCAATACCTGTATCACGAAACTGCTTTTCCCAAAGGTCTTTCTCTGGAAACATTAAGATGGATCTTATGTTCATTCACGTCTTTTATTCAGGCAAAGATGGTAAATATCTTATTGATAGTACCTCAGTCCTATGAAGTACATAATATCCTCATGGTTCAGAAAGGTTAGGTAGCTTGTTGAGGCCCAGAGACAGGTTTGAAATCCTATCTGGCCTCAAAACCCATGGTCTCACTGTTTCAAAATGTTTCAGGCTTCCTCAAAACATACCAAACTTTTGGGATTTAGGAAATAAAATAACCTTGATGCATGGACCTTTTTCCATGTCTCCTGTACAAGAACACTTCAGTGGTAGACAGAAGTAATTGAAAACTGAGGAAGATGGTGTTTTTGCAGTATAAAGAAAAATTGCAGTGACGTGCTGGCCCAGGCTGTCCTGGTCAGAGACTTCCATGTGACATAATGAAAGCAGTAACTAAGTCTCCCGGGTCCTTCCAGCAGCACTGTGTTCCTTTCACAACAGTCACATGCCAGGTCCCAGCTAAATTTGTGATATGGCCTGGTGGGCAGCCAGTGTGAACTATCCAAACAGAATTTCTGTGCAGCCAAACACTACAGCAGATTTCCAAATGCAGAAGAAATGTGAGAAGTAAGCTTGGACCATTTATATCTGTTGTAAACTGAAGGGGAAACAGTCTCCCAGTAGCAACAGTTTGATTTGGCATTAGAAGAATGGGGTTTTTAAAGATGATACTTGAAGAAATAGGGCAAAGGTGGTTAAGGCCAGTGTTGGAATCCAAAAGTCTCCTAGAAACAAGTGTCATCTTTTATCAGCATCCTAATTTAATCAGATATCCAAGTGGATAAGCCTTAAATTCAGGGGATGCCTAACAGCATTTTGCTTCCAGATTTCATCTCAAGAGCAGAGTTGAGTATTGTCATGACAGCTAGGTCTTCTGGAGCTATCTCTAGACACCCGAATAACTCTCTGGCACACAGCCATTTCTGTTGGTGGAGATGGAGGCTTCACAACAGGTTCTAGGTTTGAGCTGAAAATGATGGTGTGGTTTAAAAGATTGAGGTCTTGAACTTCATGGTTTTAGTAGAAGTGCAAAGTCAATGCTACTTTCTACCACAGAAGAGAAGAAAGTCACTTGCATCCAGGTATATTGTGGGAAAATGCATAAAGCCATCAGTGTCCCACTGAAGTCTGAACACTGGGTGAAATTAACTTCTGACTCCTGTAAGGTAGAGAAAGATAGAGAAATCATCTCTTCTCACATCAGTGATTTATTCTCATTAATACTTTGGGACTTGCTGTCAGGTATAATCATAGGACATACAAAATACATCTCCTGCATATTATGGAGTTTAACATTAAAATAGATTTGAATACCAGTTTCTGAATCACCAGTCAAGAATCATTAAGCATTTATTGCTGCTTATTTCCTGTTTCTTGAGCTATGATATTGGGTCACTTTCCACTGAGGAAGGATGCTGAGTATTTAAGGGGCCTCCTTTTTCCTTCAGCTTTATTGAGGTATGATTTGATTGACAAATAAAAATTGCATACATATAAAAGGTACAATGTGAGGATTTGGTATATGTATATATTGTGAAATTATGGCCACAATCAGCTAATGAACATACCCATCACCTGGCATAGTGAAGTTTTTTTTCTTTTTGTGGTGAAAATGCTTGAAATCTATTCTTTTAGCAATTTCACCTATATTTTTTTCTGTAATAATTGTATAAGTTGGGGTTCCTCAGGGAAAAAGAACCACTAGGGTACACACACATATACACAGGACACATATATTCATATACAGATATATATATATGTATATAAGGAGATGTGTTATGAGAAATTGGCTCATGCACTCATGTAGATGTCTCACAATATGCCATCTGCAAGCTGGAGAACTGGAAACTGGTGGTATACTTTGGCCCATGTCCGAGGGCCTGAGAACCAGTGGGCATCTGGAATAAGTCCCAGAATGGGAAGGCCAAGAACCAGAAGCCCTGGTGGCCAGGGGCAGGAGAAAATAGATACCCCAGCTCAAGAAGGGAGTGAATTCACCTTTCCTCCACCCTTCTGTTCCATTTACGCCCCCAGAGGATTGGGTGATGTCCACCCACATTGGGGAGAGTGATCTCTTCACTCAGTCTACAGAATCAAATGCTCATTGCTTCCACAAACACCTTCACAGACACATTCAGAAATAACGTTTTGCCCATTACCTGGACATGCCTTAGGTCAGTCAAGTACACACATAAAATTATAGTCACCACGCTGTAGGTTTCCAGAACTTATTCCTCTTATAACTGAACATTTGTAGCCTTTGACCAACATCTCTCCCTTTCTCCCATCCCAGCCCCTGGTGATCACCATTCTACTCTGTTTCTTTGAATTCAATGTTTTAAGATTTCGCATGTAAGTGAGACTGTACAGTATTTGTCTTTCTGTGTTTGGCTGATTTCACTTAGCATGATGTCCTCCAGGTTCATCCATGTTGTCACAAATGGCAGGATTTCTTTTTTTAAGGCTGAGTAGTATTCTATATATATTTCACATTTTCTTTATCCATTTATTTGTCAGCATACACCTAGGTTGTTTCCATATCTCCATTATATTGAAAGATACTGTCATAAACACGACAGTGCGGACATCACTTTGGGATAGTGATTTCCTTTCCTTTGGGTATAGCCAGAAATGGGAATGCTGAATCATATGGTGGTTCTAGTTTTAATATTTAAGGAAACTCCACACTGTTTTCCATAGAGGCTACACCAATGTACATTTTAACCAGGAGTGCAAAAGAGCTCATAATGGGAATTTCTTAACCACAGAGTCAAGGAAATACTTTCTCAACTCACTTTAAGTCTTACTGCATGTGATCTCCAAGGCTGGAGAAGCATAAACTTCTATAGGAAAGTTCTCTCTGGATTTACACAAGTTTGAGAGTTTTCAACTTCTTCATTGAAAGCATGTCAGATTCCTTCCTTCCTTCCTATTTTGTGTTTTCTTTGTGTTCAGTCATTCATTTATCTTTTCATTCAGTGCCTTTTGGAATGCTTTCTATGGGCAGCTACTGTGCTAGTCATGAGGATTACAAGCAGAGAGAAAATAATATGGAGAAAAGATAGAGGAAAAAAAAAAGCATAAAAATCCCCCTGCTGCTTATAGCCTAAATGGGGATGGAGACATGAATAAAAGGACCTGAGCTCTGGGCTCCAGAAGAGCCGGTCAGGGTCACATGGGAGGGGACAGCAGGGTGTTTGACTGAGGGTGGGTGGCACAGGGTTCCACAAGGAAGGTAAGATGAGAGGAGAGTGGGAAGGAGGGAGAAGAAAGTGAGTGGGAAGGGGATACTGAGGAGACAGAATAATCTGTGCAAACCCCAAGATGTGGGGCATGAGATGGGAAGAGGCCCCTCATGCTGCAGGATGAAGGCAGGGAGCCGAGACAGAGAGGTCCTCTCGGGAGAGGAGTGGCGTTTCCATGCCCCTTGCCCTTCCCGTGTCCCACAGCCAAGCCATCCTCAGGGTCATAGGTGGCTCCACATGAAATTAGGAGGCTGGAGCCTGCCCATCTAGTGGGGTTTCATTTCTTATTTTTTGCTGCATTTCCCCATATGTTTTGCATATTACTTTAGAGTTCATGAATACCAAAAGGCTTATGATTAAATCCAGTAGTCATGACAGAAATACCCTCACCCAACCTGTAAACTTTTACCTACATGCCTCCCACACTGCCCAGTCCTGAGCAGCCACCCACATTTCATTCTTTTCACTGTTACTTTGGGTTTTTGTTGCCACATTTCTAAATATGCTCACATTGGTACTGATTCATCTGCCCATTTCAGGCCCATCCATTTCTGTCCTGTTTACGTAGGAGACTTCACTCTTTCAAACAGCCTTTCACACCCCACTCTCTCTATCTCCCCAACATGTTCTCATCACCAATTTTTAAATGATTCACGATGAGGACCTCTGTGAGTATTCACAGTGACTATTGTAACTGTGATTGTGGCTTTTTTTTTCTTGCACAGTTTTTGGCTTTCCTTGAATTAATACTTTACCTCATTTCTTTTTTGGCTTTTCTTTCTTTATCACTAATATTTTTCTATCAAATCTGAAAAACCCCCACCCCAACAAGAGCAAAACTCCTGCACTGAGAGCACGTGTACAGCCACCAGCATTTTGGGAACAGAGAGAAAGGGGACTTAGGGGGCTGTCTTGCCAATGGGTTTCAGCCCCAGGCAAGTTCACTATGGATGCAGTGTGACCAAAGAAATGACAGTAGAACATTCTTAGAGTAAAAGGGTTATACTCAACTTTATTTCCACGGTGTCAGGACAATCACTAAAATCTCATCCACTCAGAGTGAGTCTGCATGCAGCAAGCTGTCTCTGCCTCTGGGTCTCTGTCCTCGGTGCTGCCACCACTACAGCCTCTGCTCTGCTCTCCTGCAGCCTTGCAGCCATGCCACCGTGTCACCCACAGCACTGGGCAGACCTCTTTATAGAGTCAATAGCAACCTACTGCCCACATGTGTGTAGTGAGCTAGCCAACCAGGGCCAGGTGAGAATCCTGGCCACAGGAGCTTTCATTTCATCCACAGGGCATTACTCACTCCATAGACTTTCCATTATCTTCCTGCTTTTAGGATGATGTCACCCACCCTCCACCAGGCCAGGTGTCTGGAGCCTCTCTAGGTGAATTTATTCAGCCACTAAGTCCAGATGAAATTAGGGTTTCTGTTGCGGGGAGGCTCTTGCAAGGGTTCGTGTTGCAAAGCAGTTTCCTCTGCTCTGCTACGTCAGTTACTAGCCTTCCATTGTCTTTCTAGCTTCCAAAAGACCCAGTTAAACTTGCTCATCTGCTGGGGTATCCTCTTCTATTTTTTTTGTGCCACGCGTTTATGCTTATTTGATTCCATTTCTCTTATTTAGGTGGTGTTTCAGAAGAGAGCACGGAGTAAGCATGGGACCCGAGCGTCGTGTCACCAGAAGTCCCCTGTGGTTTCTGCTCGGTTGTTCTCTCGGCTCCTGGGCTGTGCCCGATTCAGACCTGAGACCAGAGGGATCTCACTAGGGAAGTAGGGGATGTCTCTGCTGCTAAACACCAGCTTCCTGGACCTCCTGCTGTGGATCGCTGGGCCACACACCAAAGTCTGGAGATGTGTCAAGAAGGATCACACAGAAGATTCTTACTCATATGTAGTTTCATGGGGTTACACACTCTGTGGGGCTGGAACAGGAATGGGATGGAAAGATAATAAGAATGCTTTTTTATGCCTCTTTAAATGAAACTTTAATAATAGAAAGCCCCTCTCTCCTTTGTATCTCTTTCTCTGTATACAACTTCATTGAATTGGGCATCTGGATTATAGATGCTTACTGAAAATCTCAAAATAACAGGGTCAGTCCTGCTGCTTCCTGGGCAGGCCCCCCTGCTGACCCTACAGGGCATCTGTCTTCTGTGATCTCAGTCCTCATTGCCTTCTGGACAAAGACCTGCCTGTCCATGGTGGAGAAGGGTCCTTGAAACGTGGAGGCTTCTGCATTCCAAAGTGAGTGGAGAAAAACAAAAGGGAACATTTTGGAAACATCTTTCCAGGAAAGGTCAATGAGAGAAGAATCAAAATAAAATACAAACGGGAGTGTGCCTGATGCTTCAGCAGGTGAGAACCAGCCCCATGGACACGGAGATATTCGCATGCCTCCTAGTTACTCAGCAACAGAGAATGTGAATAATACCATGGAGTTACATCCACCTTTTCAGAGGCTGCTCTCCTGGGTTAGGGTCTGTCATGCCACAGGGCAGCTGGGAGTGAATCTTTGCAGCTGCCGAAAACAGGGATTTGTAATGGCAGTACTGACAGACACTTAACGCGGCAGCGCCAGCAAGAGCTGTGATAATAGAGTAAGTAAGGGGAATGGGCTCGGCTTATCTCATCTCACAGCTGAGCTGTGTATGGCCAGATAAATCAAATCAGGGTAAATGGCTTCATCTAATAAACTGGGTCAACATATAATGTATTTGTTCAGGTTCGCACGTTCATTGATTCTCATTTGATTTAAGAAGAGATATTTCAGCACATGTTAGAACGCTTTTAGTATTCATCCCTCCTTCTGGTGAGGAGAGGCTGAGAGAGAGGACACAGAGCTGGGATTTTTCTTTTTCTTTTAAATAAATTAAGCTTTCTGATTCCTGGAAGGTCTGCTCCCCATCTTTCTGCAGGGGAGGGGGGGGGGGGCGCCCACGGGGCCCGCGGGGGGGACACCAAGAAGAAGCAGGAAAAAGAACGCCGCCGCTTCGTCTGTATTTCCCAATAATGTTTTCGCGATGTTTGCTAATGTATCATTCATTAACCATCAGCCACTGTGCAAAACATAATCCATCTCGCAAAGTGGACATTATTATCGCATTAAATCATTTCACAATATACCTGAGCGGTTCCACATGAGAGGCCTGGCCTGGCCAAGCTCGATGCCTGCAGGGCAAGTCTTCAGCAGTGATGAGATACGAAGTCTGTCTGTGATGAATACGATATTACACGTGTCAGTGGTTGCGGACGGCACCCAGAATATTTCTTCTTACAGGTTTTTTTTTTTTTCCATAGCGAAGGAACTCAGGCAAAGCACTATTAACCCAGTAAATGAAGCTCTAAAGATCACAGTGTGTCCGTTAGGAGACAAGACGGTGACTAATCCAATTTTTCTTGCAGGGAGAGATCCTGATTTTTTGGTAACTTCTGGGGACGGCGGGCCCTGCATTACAGATGAGGCTCTCTGTTCTGTCCTCTCTGTCACTTCCTTCTCTGCTTTTGTCTAAGGACAATTACCGCACCGTGCCCTCCTCTCCCCTGGAACTCCTCTTGCCAAAAACCTCTGTGAGGGTGATTAAAATAATGTTCACGGCTAGTGGAAGACATTGCAATGGATAACGGTAAGGGGAAGGGAGAAAGAGCCAAATGCGAAGCCTCCCAGGTCGCATTTATAGGACTGCCTGCTGAGGCTTCGGGTCTGTGAGGGAGACAGGCTGGCATCCGCAGAAGGGTGAGGTGAGGGGTACCAGGGGCCATTTACTCTCTGCTCCTGTTAAAAGCCCATTGAACAGTCTTGCTTCTTGGGAAGTAATCCCCATCTTCATCTCTCATAAAGGCACTCACCTATTTCTTTCATTGCTTGAAACTCTGTCTGCAGTCATTTGTTTAAAATGTTGGTGCATGGAAACAAGATTCTCGATGCCCTTCGCCTGGACAGCCTGCAGGAGAGCTGTGGGAGGTCTGCCTGGGGTTCCTGCACAACAGAAACAAAGTGGCAACTCCTTCTCTCCTCTTACTTTGAATCTTCCTCCCCTTTCTTTTCTTCAGCAAATATTTGTTACATGTCCACTTTACTGCTGTACCCTCCCTGTGCAGGACACTCACAGTTCACGGTGTCCTTCCTCCAGCTAACAAATACAAAACAAATAAACAAAAAGCCACACCCACCCACCTTTAAAATAGCCTCAAGGAGCCGCTTTGATGCCCCAATTAGAATTGGGTTTCAGTGGCAACTGTCACATGTAACTAAATGTGATATTTGATGTTTTTAATGACAACCCTACATCATCGCTTCCCAAGAGAACATAAAAAATACATTGCCCTGAAGAGTAGCCTAGAGAGGCAGAAATACGTCCTATTCTCCCCACAGATTTATTTTCCTCATTTAATCAATTCAGAAGAATTGGCTTAATTTTCCACACTGCAAAATGCAGGTTGAAACACCCCCTTTGAAAGTCAAATTTATATTATTTCACATTACTCTGGTGTATCAGCTCAGGTGATGTGGAAAATGTAATTTTGAAAACATTTTGGCTTACTGTGGTCTTTGGAAAGGACAGCATAGTATAGCCAAGGTTTTGTATCTAAATGGATATACTATCAACTACCCTTATGCTGAAATAATTATATAGATTTTATAAATTTCAGCAAAATTTATTTACTTTGGATGAATGAACCAATCTCTCTCTGTACCCATCCCCTCTGTTCCCTTGACCCTCCTATTTCTCTTTCTTTTTTTCTTTTTCATTTGACTACAAACCAGCTAAAAGGGCATTTTACTGCTGATGTCCATATTATCCTTACAATGTTAAGAAAATATTTGTTTCCATATTTTTTCAGAAGGCGTCTTTAGGTGTTTTTTCTTTTGTATTTATTTAACTTTTCTTCAATTTATAGTGCTTACCATGAATATTTTTAAAAAAATAAATGATCTGCACAATGCAACAGAATCTAGAAATTTAGAGGAGGTCAAATATTTACCAGAACACTATTTGACCAATTTTAAGATGGTTATTTTATTTCATTAGAGATGTTATTTCATTTTAACTATAGAACATATTGCCCACATCATTGGCTCAGAGCTAACAGATAAAAATAAATAGCTCCCTCTTACTTCTCAAAACTTTTGCTCTAATGTGATTATTCCTTCATGATTACCTTCTCTCTCCATTCGCCCAAATATCTATTACATATTGACTCATTTACCCCCATTGATTTGTCTAGAAAATGTTTATTGATACTGATTAGAGTATTCCCAGGTTTTGCGATTGGTTATATTTCCCACAGCTCCTGGAAAAGTGGTTGGCACTGAGGAGGCACTAGTAAAACAAAATTTGTTGAATTGAAATAACTGTAATTGTTTTCTAGTTAGCTGTCCAGATTCTACCTTTAGTTGGTCCAGGAATGCCGTCGACAGGGCAGCTAAAGTCACCTTTATTTAAATTTTCCAGGCTGCCATTCATGGCGTCCCATTGTCTGACCTGAAGATCATGTAATACAGCCCCCCCCACCCCCTCCGCCAACACACGCCCAGCACGCTCCTTGTTTTCTCCATGCCTTAGGCTGGGCTTCCTGACAGTAACTCCCCTTCCCAAATTTGCTCCTATTAGGGTCTTACCCACTTATTCAAGGCCTTCTGCAAGCTCTACCTCCCAGAATCCCTCTCTGATAACTGCAGTCCACATGATTTTTCTTTCTTACACTCACTTCTAAGGTAAATAGAGTTACCCTATTTCCATATATTTGTTCCATATGTTTGAGCTAAAGCTCAAAGATGTCATGTGATCTGCCCAAGCTTTTAGAGCTAATACAGGGAAAATGGAGAATTCAAACCCAGCTCTGATTAATTTTAAATCTTCCTCATTTCAAATTTTCTATGCCAGCGTCCACGGAAGAGTCCGGAGGCATGCCACAAGTAGCTTCTCTGAAACTGACCTCTGTTAAACAGCGGGCCCTAGCGGCACATGAAAATTAGATGGAAACTTTCTAAAAATCTCATGGCTTGGACCCCTTCCTGAGAGGTTTACACTTCTAATGTGTAGGCAGGGTTGAGAAACAAATAGACTGCACTGACCTTGTTTAAGAAGCTTTGACTCTACAGGATGCGCTGTCACCAAGTCTTCCTTTCTTGTCTGCATTAGCTGCTTCCCTGCATTCGGGATGAAAAAATGTCTGAAATCACTTCTGATCCCCAGGCCACCAACTCAACCACATAGAAAATAAGATTATTTGGCATGACTTTACCTTAGTGAACTCACATTTGCCTTTTTATTGTTATACACAGAACTGAAAATTCACCATTTTCACCATTTTTAAGTGTACAGTTCTGAGGCATTGAGTATCTTCCCAATGCTACACAGCCGCCATTCCCATCCGTCTCCACAGCTCTCTCCTCTTCCCAAACAGAAACTCTGTCCCCATTAAACACTGAGCCCCCATTCCACCCTCCCCCAGTCCCTGGAAACCACCATTCTACTTTCTGTCTCTATGAATTTGACAGCTCTAGGAACTTCACATAAGAAGAATAACACAGTATTTGTCCTTTTGTGACTGGCTTACTTCATTTGGTACAGTGTCTTCAGGTTCATCAGGTCTTAGCACATACTTGTTTTTAACAACATGTCTATTTTCATATGTGATCATTAACTTCAGGACTGGTGATCATTTAGGCCCTGTTTTACACAAATTAGGTGCCCCTAAAACTACTTATTGAATTCAATTAAATGGAACTGAGTAATGTTAACATTGCCAGCCTCTGTGGTTTCTGAAATACATTCTTTCCCTTGATAGAAAAAACAGTCTTTTCTTGGCCTCTGCATCTTTGTCCCGCTTAACACAACTGTCCATAAATTATCTGTAGAAGTTCTGTCAGTTTCTTTCAACATTATTTAAAGTCATTTGTCTGTCCTGGAGTCCTGTGCCTGCTCTTCAGTTTCAATTTCCTTGCACCTCTCTGACTTTCACGCATGGTCTGGCCTTGTTGTCCCCATTTGTCCAGGGCCTTAGGACTTTCAGTTTTAAAATGGGACAGTCCTGGATGAACTGGGATGAAATGGTCACCTTACTGGCCTGTCTTGCTCTTACTGACACCAAGCTGTTTTGATGGTGCCCCCGTAATGCAGTGAGAAAGGTCTTTTCTTTTTAAAAATTACTTTTATTCTTTTACTTGTTTTTGGTATTATTAATATACAATCACATAAGCAGCATTGTGGTTATCAAATTCCCCCCATTATCAAGTCCCCCCCACATAGCCCATTACAGTCACTGTCCATCAGCATAGTAAGATGCTATAGAGTCACTACTTGTCTTCTCTGTGCTATACTGCCTTCCCCGTGAGGTCTTGTATTCTTGACAGGCCCAGGCATTCATGTATGAATTTTGGTGTGAAATTGCTGAATCTGCCATTTGGTTTCTTCAGCTAAGCATAGTAGTCGCTTTCGTCTTTGTAACTCTGAAAGTTCCATTTGTGAGTCCCAAGGGAAAAGAAATATGGTTATTCAATTTCCTTTTCATAGGCTACTTAAAACATTCAGGAAAGAGTGGAATAAAAATGTTCTACTTCCTTTTTCTTTCTGAATTTAAATTAAGGGTTTATTACAAAATAATCATTGCCAGTGATTCTAGAAAACAAGGCATTGGGTGCAGCTGGGTCCAGAGCACAGGCCTGGGGCTGACAGGCACCGCCCCATGGCCTCCAGCAGGGACGCGCAGGTCCGTCCTGGGAGGCGGGTGAAAGGAGGGAGACGCTGACCCTGACGGACAGGCCAGCAGGGCGGCGCTGCAGTGCGGGGCGGTGGGCGTGCAGGCCGTGGCCGCGGAGCCCCAGGTGGCTCACCTGAACGCGCACCTGCCCTACCCGCTCAGTTCCTCTGGCGTCGGCGGATGCTCGGGGTCATGGATGCGTGGAACCAGATCTAGGACGGTGCGGGTCGGTGCCGCCAAGCCTGCCGGTCTGTGCTCCTCGCTGGTGGTCTGGGGCTGCTCCCCCCAGCGCGGGTGGGCGAGGGTCGTGCTGCTTGGGGGCTGCCCCAGCCCCCAGGCTGCCCACGCGGTGGGCGTGCACTGCCTCTATTTCCTTACACACAGGTACCTTGTTTATCTTTCCTGAGACACTGTGGATGTACCTCTTACTTTTCGTTTGTTTTTTTTTTCTTCTGACAGTCAACTGTTTCCTTTTAAATCTTTTTCTCCTTCGCTGGGAGACTGTGCTGCATAAAAATGCCTGTCATGGAGTTTTGTGGATTACATTTAATATGGTGATAATGACGTCTATACCAGGTGAATTTAAGTCCGGGCATCGTCGCCACTGCTGTGCACAGCTGCTCATGTTCCCTCCCGAGCAGGGGGGTAAGGGCACTTAGGACATGGTGGTACCCCAGTCAGATGGCTAACGCGTTCTTTCATTGCCCTCCTTACCTCTTTCCAGCGGCTTCGGCTCTCACTGAATCCCCCGTGGTCTCATCTGAAGGAATTATACAAAAACTACATAATGGAAAAGAAACGAAATGTTGCGTGAGCATTGAGGGCCACCTCCCCAAGTCCTTTCCAGCCCTCTTCCTCTTGATTTGATTTAGCTGTTCACTGCCCCTCCCCCCATAACTCACTCAGCTCCAGACACTCTGAGGCAATCAGTCCCATTTCTTACGTCATCTGTTGGCTCAGGCCCGTGAAATACTGCGCACCTGAAGAAGGATTTCTTGCTTTTCTAGAAGAACCAATGGGGAAACATGGCTTCTTGTGCAGCTGTCATTTCTGGAAGTGAAATGTGCTGTCTGGCACTGTCCAGCCACCAGGAAACTGTGTGGGGAGCGAGCTGGGGACAAAGCAAGCAGGCCAAGCGTGGCCGTGTTTAAAGATGGAAGAAACCTAGGTCCCTGAAGACGTGGTGGAACCTCAGAATATAGCAGTCTTGGAGCACTCCTAACTCTTACTTCTAATTTTCCAAAGTAGAAGCCTGCAGGTTTCTGTAATGCCAGCCAAGCATTTGCATTTATTTTAAGGAATGTCTCTGAGTGTGGCCCATGCACAATCTCCAAACAGAATCTCCTGGAATACTTGTTAAAAATCAGGTTTATCTCCAGATGTATATTGTGGGTTCTGTGGATGGGGCCTAGGCACTGCCATTTTTAATTAATTCCACTGTTTACTCCTATGTTCACTCAGGATTCAGAATATGTATTTTCAGAAAAAGAATGATATTTACTGGAAAGGACCCACTATCCTGTAAGAATATCACCCTTATAAAGAACAACCTTGCAATCAACTATATTTTCTTATGTTGACCCTGAACTCCTGTGGGACATCTCAAAATCTGAAGGTCACAGCACTCCAATGAGACTTGAGTCTAAAGTCCAGGGATATGCAACAGATCAGAAGTGATAAAAGGATAAAAAACATATACTAGGACAATTAGAAGAAGAAGAAATGCTGAAATCCAAGAGGACAGGAATAATTCAGTGAGCAAATGGGTTTCCTCAAACGTATATTCAGGAGGCAGATGGTTAAGTGGAAAGTTGGCCCATTAAGAAATAATTATAGTAGGTTATGGGAGACTGGGGAAAAAGAAGTAAGAGATTTGTTAAATAGCTTCGACTCATTTATGCAGAAAGGTGGCCGATCTTTGGATTGTATGTGCATGTGAGTGTGTGTTTGTGAGACCAAGTGGGCCTTGGAAAAAAGCAGCAGAGTTTAAAGACTGCCCATGGAATGCAAGAGTGCATCCGAGGGTCTTATGGCCTGAAAGAGGGAGACCAACACTCTCAGTGCCTCGCAGGCCGTCAAGTGAGTTGGGGCGCCTATGTTCTTAAATGGTAGTTGTAAAAACAATAGCTCTGTAATGTCTGATAATTAAAGGCTATTTAGATTTATTTGTTGAAAGGCACACACATGTGTGTGCCCCTCTCCCCACTTAAACCTCTTAAACACCTTGACTTCCTTTTCACAAGCTTTCAATAACTTCCAATCACTGAAGCCATAAAAGCCCTATTTTACAAAATAATACTCTTGAGGCCTGCCTGTTTGCCTCACTTACTACCTAGAAAAGACTAAGGCTTTAGTTAGGGCAGTAATTGAGATTATATTTAGTTTGGAACTTCATTCGTATGGCCCTGTAGAACAGATATTGGTGTTTGTACACATCCTTGGGTGGTCTTTTCTCTTAAGAATTAAGGGCTGGCAAGCCTAGCTTTAATGCAGTGTTATGAGAATTCTTGCAGCTGCACACAGGAACATTTCACCAACTTCCTGCTGTCAAACCCGACTCAATGTACATCCTTATTGATCACATCCCCCTTCTTGCTTGTTAAAATAGAAATTATATCCCTTGTTTATATCCAATTTCTTCACAGGAACCTCTATTCTGTTCCTTCCCACCTTCCAGCCACCTGATAGTACCCTTCCCTCTATTTTGTATTCAACCCCTCCTCTAAAAATTTTAAAATTGAGTTTATTTTTAGGGTAGTTTTAGATTCCCAGCAAAATTGAGCACAAAGTGCAGAGTTCCCATTTACCTCCTCCCCAAAGAAACCCCCCAGTGTGGTACATTTGTTATAACCCACATACCTATATCAACACATTGTTATCACCTGAAGCCCATAGTTTAAATTTGGGTTCACTCTTGGTGTTGGACATCTTGTTGTTCTAGATATGCATTAATGGCACACAGCTATCGTTACAGTATCATATAGGACAGTTTCACTGCCCCAAGACTCCTCCGTGTGCTGCCTGTTCATGCCTCCCTCCCTGCTAACCTGGGCATTCATTGATCCTTTGTCTCCATAATTTTGCCTTTTCCAGAATGTCATATAATTAGAAACAAACAGTATATAGCCATTTCAGATTGACTTTTTTCCTTTGAATACAGCCTACAGAATTTAGATAATACTACATTTCACGCTGAGATCAACCACCACTTAAAATAAACCTTATAGAAAATTACCTTCCAAAATGGATCTCCCATTCTTTGCAGTATTTTTTTGGTATTTTACATGGACTTAAGAACTTAATTTTGATCTAAATCTAAATAGTAATATAAAAATATATATAACATAGTAAGACTAAATATTCTTAAGGAATCATTATTCTTTTCCCACTTTCTCCCATATTCCTGTGATCCCTAGGCCTCAAGCTTGGCACCAGTCTATTCTTTTCTGTCCTACTGTCATTTTTATCTGGCCTGGCCTGGCTAGGAGGCCAGACATCACCTCTACCAGCTAAACACACAGTAAAGACCATTGCTAACACCCTTCTCCTGCAGCCCATGTTCTGAGCCCTCCATCTCAACATTTTCTCTTCTATTTTGTGATTTTCTTCAAGTCCTGGGCTCTGGAGCCCTGTTTCTACTTTTTAAAAAAATAATAGCTTTATTGAGGTATAATTGACACAATAATAAACTACACATATTTAAAGTGTACAGTTTGATGAGTTTTGGCACACATACATCTACACCCATGAAATCAACACCACAATACAGTGAATGTGTCCATTGGCCCCCAAAAGTTCCTCTTGCCACTTAAAATTCCTCCCCATGTCCCCAGTCCACAAAACCACTGATCTACTTTCTGTCACTGTAGATTAGTTTGCATTTTTTGGAGTTTTATATAAATGGAATCATATAGAATGTATTCTGTTTTGTCTGGCTTCTCAGCATCGTTATTTTGAGCTCCATCCATGCTAGTGCTTTCATCAATACTGCATTCCTTTTGAGTGCTAGGTAGTATTGTACTGTATGTACACATAGCAGTTTGATCATGTCCCCTGTAGATGGAAATTTAAATTGTTTCCAGTTTTTGGCTATTAAAAATAAAACTTCTATGAATATTCTTGTATAACTCTGGATGTATTTTACTTTCTCTAGCATAAATGCCTAGGATCAGAACGACTGGATCATATGGTAGAAGTATGCTTAACTTTTTAGGAAATTGCCAAACTATTTTTCAAAGTGGTTGTGTCATTTTACATCTCCACCATCTCCAGTGCTTAACAGCTGCAAAACCTCTATATTCTCACCCTTGCCTTGCTCAGTCTTTTTGATTTTAGCCATTCTAATAGATATATAGTAGTATCTCACTGTGACTTTAATTAGCATGATCCTAATAATTAATGACATTAAACATATTTTCATGTGCTCATTTGCTAGGTGCATTTTTTTTTTTTTTTGGTTGCGTTTGTGTTCAAGTTGTTTGCCCATATCTTAATTGGGTTGTTTTCTTCTTGTCGAGTTTTGAGAGTTCTTTATATATTCTGGATATAAACCTTTTGTCAGATATATGCATTGCAAAGATTTTCATCCATTCTGTGGTTTGTCTTTTCATTCTTTTTGGCAGTATCTTTTGATAAGCAGACTTTTTAGTTTTAATGAGATACCATGTATCAATTTGTTTTTTATGGACTGTGCATTTGGTGTCATGTATAAAAATTTTTGCCTAACTCAAGGCCACAGGTGTTTTCCCCTGTGTTTCCTTCTAGAAGTTTTATACTCTTAGGCTCTACATTTAGGTCTATGATCTTTTTTGAGTTAATTTTTGTATATAGTACAAAATATGGATCCAAGCTCACTTTTTTATATTGGGTGGTGCTTGCCTCTTATTTTTTAGCTTCACACTTACATCTTAGGCTTGACACTCGGGACTTATCCTTGATGACCATTTGCCCCCATAAATTGGATGCATAATGAACACACACTATTATTACACCTGCTCTGGTCAGTGTTCAGCCAAGCAGAGTTTAGCCTCAGGATTAAACTTCTTGATGATTATTAGGGCCAGTCTCTGCCTGGGTAAGCCTCAGCCCCATGCACCTCATTTTTTGAGCCTAACAGATCATATCTTTACTGTGTACACCTCTTGATCTACCTTCTTATTCTTTAACTGCTCACGTCACATCTCTGGGTTAATTACAGTGGGTGGTAGCTTTCAGTACCTCTTCTTTTTCGTCTAATACATGGCTCATTAGAGCTGTCTCTCTATTCACACCCAGATTCTCATCTCAAATACCAAATCAAGGTCATTTAGTTCATTCAGTTTGTTCAGCCAATGCTGCACGGACCTTACAGTGGGTCATACTAAGTGCAGCATATATGGCTGATGACATCCTTGGTCTCATGAGGCTTATAGTCTAATGGTAGATACAGATGAATAAATAAGTTTTATTCATGTGCAGTGAAATGGGTGCTAAAATGGTGGAAATTATAGGAGATTCCATCAAGCCTCCTTTTTTTAATTGTTTCTACCTTCAGTTACAACTGGGCTGCTTTTTCTAAAGAAGCACATATGTCATGGTTTCTCTCTCTGCCCAATCAATCAGCCAGTATATTTTGATATTTCAGATGCGCAACATACCATTTCCACTGTTAAAATCTCTGTAAGAGTTTTAAAAACGTTGGTTCTGAATCGTCTAATTATTTGTCACTGCCCTTGATTTTGGCTGTGAGCAAGTAGCCTAATCAGGAGCTGCATTTTGTATAATTCCAGTAGGAATTCCTTTGCTCCTGCCTCCGAGGGCTTTCTCAGTGGGTTGCATGTAAAAGTACACCTACCTTAGCCTTGTAAGACCCCAGTTCATGTCCTTGTCCATGTTTTGTGACCTATAGCTATTCTTTCTGTGCTTCAGTTTTTTATTGTATAAAATTGAGAATTTGGGGTTCTTTTGATTCTACAATGCTAGGATGGTTCATTTTCAAAATCACTTAAAATTTACTTCCTAATTTAATATTCCAAGACCATCTGTGGCTATTCCTATAATTCCATTTTTATGTAGTTAACTATTTTATATAATTATCATAATTATACATAGCCACGTGCCTATTATAAACATTTCTTTTTCAGATGTTTGATGTCTGGTTGTATGAAAATGATACTTGATATTTTCCCCAAGATTTTAAATAGATGAAGTCAGTAGCATTTCCAATTTTAAAAAAAAAATTCGAGATATCTCTATAACCTGGCACATTGCATTAGTAAAGTGTTAACTAAATGAGTTTGTACTGATGGGTTTATGTACAGATGCAAGAATTCCTTGGTAGTTTAACAAGTTTGGGCATTTCTGGTAAGCAAGGTGCAATTTCGGTCCACGTAACTGACTTTCATTAGACAGGCAGGCTGAGGGCCTGATGTGTCTAACTGAGTCACTTGTCCCCTTCGGTTTTGCTTGCATGGAAAGAGCCTCACCTCTGAGTTCCCACTTGGCTAGTTCCAGCGCAGTCCCACTGGGAGCATGGCAAGAACATTAATGCTGCTGGTGACTGTGCCATTGCCCAGAACATGCAGGTTAATGTGGAGAGAGGCAGGGAACTGCAGGGAAGCAGCAAGGCAAACCCAGGAACACCTATTAGAAAGAACGGTCATGCAGCACACCGATCAGGAAGAAGCGGTAAGGGTCAGAGAGTCGGAGGAGCTCCCCCCACTCCCTGATCAAAGAAAACATGCCAGGGACGGGGAGTAAAGAAACAGCAACAGAACGAGTGCAGAATCAGTTCACGTGGACTTGGCCCTCACATAGTGCCCAGGTCCACAGTCACCCCTGAGTCTAAGTCCCTGCAGGACAGACAACCCACGTGGATGGGAAGGCTGTGATCATGTGGCAGGATACAGATATATTGTCACTCTTCCTAGTAGGTTTTGGGTCAGATTCATGTAAACCAGCAACCTGGTAAATGCAAATAACTCTATTATGAAGCAGAGAATGTTAAGTAAAACCAGAGAGACACAGATAAAATTATGTGATAATTCAAAGAAGAGAGAATTCAATTCTATTCAAGGTTTCATGAAGATGTGGAATTTGAGATCAGCCTTATAAAACTGGAAGATTTTGTCAAGCCAATATTGTGGGGGTAAGACAAAAATAACAAAAGAAAATGGAAGGGGAACTAGGAATTAAGAAGGTGTTGAAGAATATTACCTGTTCAGTTTGCTTGAAGGATGAGAAAGGATAGGGGGCAGAAAGAAATGAGGTGGTAATGGTAGGTTGAGGGCAAACCCTGAAGACCCTGGGTGCCTTCCGTGACTTTGTTTCTCCATTTGTCCCCACTTTCTCAAAGGTGTCTCTTTGCAGGTCTTTATCTGGGGCCTCAAGTCAGATCTAATCTTGTGGGAATACGTGAAAGCCTTCCTCATCTATTTGTGTTTGGATGCACATCATATGCCCCATAGTTTGAATCCAGAAGTCCAGCCCCACTGGTGGCCACTGACACATCCGTGCTCTCTCCTCCCCGTCCCTCCTCTGCTGCCGCATGGAAATCCCAGGGCCCAGGGCCCCAGAGTCTACCCTGCTTGCGGTACCCACCTAGGTTCCAGATCGAAGGACTCCCTACTTTATCCAGCCCCATGGCCACCAAACTGAGCTTCTACTTGCTGCCTTTTCCACAATCTGCCCAGTTGCTGTGCCTAGTATTACAGTTGTCCCCTCAAATGAATCCTAGCGGACCTAATTTGGGGCCTGGAATACTGCACAGTTCTTAACACTTGTGTCACCTCCTCCCCACCCAGGCTGGGTCTCACTACCTGCCACACCTGGGTAGCTTCCTGGCTGGATTTGTATTTGCTTTGTGCTGAATTGCTAATTCGATGTTTCAGTATTGATCACTATAGAATTAGGACTAAAACTAATGTTATCAGTCCTGAGACATTGGCCCTCCACATGCTGTGGCCACTTCAATTTATCAGTGCTCTTGGCCATGTTCCACTCTAAAATACGGATCTCTGTTCAGCTGTGGCTTATCTTTTACACCTGACAATTATGCTTAGTTCCAACACCTACCTGAGATGCTGCCCCAGGACAAGGAGTTTGGACTTCATTAGGTCACAGCAAAGTGGTTTCCATTGTCAACCACCCTATTGTATGTATTGCAATGTATTTATTATTTATTACTGTTTGTGTTCCAAGGAGAGTTGATCTCCTCTGTTCCATCATTTTTATAGAGGAAAACATAACTTCAAGGATGAACACAATGTATCTTACAGAATCGATATAGGCTATATTACATAGAATTTGTTGAGGGTATGCATCAGAACTTGAACCTGGGGAATTTTAAGCAAAGGCCATTTATTGCAAGAATGTCAGAAAGTCAAAACAGTAATGGGGAGCTAGAGAAATAGGGTTCACAATGGGAGGAGCAAGCCAGTTCCACAGGGTTAGGAAGCTGAAATGGCAGAGCTGGGCTTGTGGCCGGAACTGGAGCTTGCTGTGGGGTGCCTCCACTGGCACCCATGTGACTGCCATTTTTACCGACCTTGTGTTACTCTCTGAAGATTCACAGGTACAGAAAGAGTGTCTTCTGTGTAACCACCCTCTGTGTGCAGTGTCTGAGAGGAAGGATTTGTCCAGCTAACTTCCACAGTGCTAAGCAAGTATATGTATCGTCCCACAAAGATGCCACACGATGGGGGAAGAAGAAATGTTTTCAAAAAAGAATCAAGATGCTATTAGGAAAGGGAAATGGATATTATGTTGATATAAACTTACAAATAGTCATAAATATTCCATTCTTCAGGGTCTTCTATTAACATTCCAGACTTCACACATTTTAAATCTTGAAAAGCCATTTTGCTGTAGGGTGACAAAAGCAGTTGCTAACAATTTTTTCTGGCTCTATCTCTGCTTCTCTGCAGAAGCTCCAAATGACCAAGCCCCATCCCAAACGGTTCCAGGAGCGCCCCCATGGGGTCTTGTCTGTTCTGAGAACTGGTTCCCCTCTACAGGGGCTTTGTCTCTGCATTTGGAAAGGAAATTTGGGTTTCCTTGTCTCCAAGTTCTGGTTCTGTACTTGTATGTTGAGAGAATACTGGTATCAGAAGCAGACATTCTGCCACTGATAGTAGCACAGCCGTATTCCTTGCTGCCCCCCAGCGCCCGAGGGCTTTGACTGTGGCCATCACCCTTATGGTCACCAGCAGTGCTTCTGGTGCCATGACCCACGGAGATGTGGAGAAATATCCCTTTTGGCTTTTAATTCCTTTTCCATTGTTACCACGCTGCATATATCTCAGACACAATCCTGTGGGCTGATCAGTGGAAAATCTGAGTGGGTGTGTGCGCCTCTCAGAATCCCTCCTCTCTCTCTAAAGTTAAGCCAGTCCACTGTCTGTGAACCAAATTCCTGAGCCTTATGATGAGTTACTTACCCAGAGGATCCCAAGCACCTGTACCATCCCTTGGTTCACACGGTGGCAGGTCCGAGGCGAGACTTCGTGTGATGACCCACACCAGCTATGCAGTTCCCCTACCTCTGTCCCTTGTCTTTCTCTTCTCTTTTTCTGGAACATCATCCCCAGACAGTATCCACGTGTACAGCTCAGACTGATCTTACAGTCTCGCCTGCCCCAGCTCTATAGCTGATCGCAACAAATCCACACTCTATCCCGTAGAACGCAGGGCATCATATTGAAATTGCCTGTTGTTTCTGTCTCCCCACCTCAACTATGGGCTCTGTGAGGACAGGACCTGTGGCATTTTTCATTTCTCTCTTGAGCATGTTGCTTGCTTCCTGACACAAAAAGACACTGGACACACTTACTCATTCAGTTTTGAAATTTAAGGTGAAAGGATCTCTCATTAAAACTCTTAAACTGCTCTGTTCAAAGAGGAGTATATATAAAAGGAAATGATAAATTTCCATATACTTAATTTTTTAATTATATAGCTTTATTTTTTATAAAATGCATACATGATCACAGTATAAAAAATTTCTGTAAGATTGTTTGTAAAAAATTTGCAAAAAAATCTAGTAAAATTTTTTTGTAAAATTACGTGTATGTGTATAGATGCAGAAAGAAATAACTGAAAATATGTCACTAGGACAGCTCACATGGGGATGTTGAAATTTCATCTAAACTTTACATTTTTATTTGTACCTTTGTATAATATGAGAGCTTATTTTGTAATACCATGTGCTTTAAATCAGGTAGTTTAAAGACCATTAATTTAGGTAAGTGTACCAAGAAAATAAAAAGAAGATACTATTAAATATTAGTCTTTTGGGTGAGCTCATGTTTCCAGATACTATGTAAATAAGTTCTGTAGTTCATCTTTCTATATCTTTTCTTCCTGGTTTTTCTTACAGCTAAAAGTATCATTTCTAACAAATTTTTTTCTGTATACTCTTTGGTGTATTTATTTCATGAAAATACATCTTTTTTTTCCCTGCAACTGTAACAAATAAAATAATGGGAATGGTATCAAAATTGAGGTAGGAATGACTGTTTACTTCTCTCCCTATGACAATTTTCAGGCATTATCTTCGGTGTGAAGCAGAAGAAACTTAATTAAAGATGTAATTTTGTGGAAAGTCTAAGGCATCAAAAGAAGAAAGTGTGGATGCGGTGGCTCTAGGGAGACCAGGAAAACGGAATTTGGCACCAGCAAGTGTAACTTGACGAATGCTGAGAGCTTTATACACAGTATGGGCTTAAAGTGAAGAGGGTGAATCAGAGAAGAGATAACAGGTATCACTATTGGTTTTTGAGATTTATATTATCAGAAAATGCTCCCAAGTTAGAGTCGGGGCAGGTCTGTATTGCAGACCTGTGTGAAGAAGATACTCAGCATCTCCATTATGTGTTGTTATGTGGTATCACATATGCTTTACATGCTGTAAAGCAGGGCTGTAAGGCGTTTCAACTTATGTTTTACCATCTTCTATTATTTACCATGTGCCACTCTGTCCAGGAAACCATGCATAACAAGGATAACCGATTTCCAGATTGGAAGGGCCTTTAAAATTTGTCGTCCCAAATGATCTGTCCGATGCATAAAACCCTTCTACTATGTCCTCCAAAAGTGAGCGTAAGACCTTTTCCTGAACAGCGTCAGCTCAAGCAGGTCATTCCAGGCAGTCTCTTCAACTTGGGATGAGGCAAGGGTTCAAAGATTTTCCTATCATTGAGTTAAAATCTTCTTCTGTTTAATTTCCACCTGTCATTTCCAGCAAGGCTCTCGAGTCATGAGGGAGTACAGGCCCTCTCGTAGACGACAATTCTGTAAGTATTGACAGACTACTGTGGTGCTTCACAAAGGTGTATTATTTTTAGGATAGAATACATTATATTAGAGAGTACTTCATCTCTAGAGAGGAAGTATACCTGTGAAGTAGCAGCAAGGCCGAGGTCCCTGGATCTAATCCCAGCTGTTTTATTTCCTAGTTATCTGGAAATGAATGCATCTCCTTATTTTGAGAACCAATTTATAGTAAGATTAAATAAAATACCAATTTCATGGGCTATTTTTAGAACTCACTAATTCAGTAAGTATTTGTTGAATGTCCACTAGGCTGCAAATACAATAATGAGCAAAATAGACACACACTTGGGTGCTCTTGGAACTTAGATTCTGTGGGGTTGGGGGCTAGAAAATAAGTAAACTAGAGAGAATGTTGGTTAGTGAAAATGCTACAAAGAAAAGCAAAGCAGAAAAGTGGAGATGGGGAATACCAAGTTGGGGGGTTGCAATTTTAGATAGGGATTAAATGACACAGTGCATATGATTACACTTTGTAAACCATAGAAAGCTATACAGATGGGAGGTGTTTCTATGGCATAGGCTCTAACTCCCTCATGCTGGTCCCTTTTCTCTGCCATACTTATACTGTGTGGTGTGTCTGTCAGTGGTTGGTGGCTGGAACTGAGCCTAGCATTGCAGTGTGACCTGGCCAGCTCAGCATATCACATTGATTTTGCCCTACCTACTTTCAAAGGGGGTTTTCATAGTTTATGATCAACTATACCCTAATGTCTTTCTACCTAATTTCACACTTGAGCTTTCGTACAATACTCTTCCTGTCTGCTTACCTAGGGACAGGGTGGGAGAGCCATCTTTAGGAACAAGGGGGCAACTTCCAACACTATCATTTCGGTGGTACAGGTGTCCCTATCCCTATACCATCCATTTACCCAATCTTGAGGTTTTTCGAAGAGAAGAGCAAAAGTTTTCTTTCCACTTTCCAAATTTCCAAGAAATTGGGATCATTAAAAGCAAATAGATGAACTCTTGAGTAGGAAGAATTAATATTGTCAAAATGGCCATCCTGCCTAAAGCAATCTACATATTCAATGCAATCCCTATCAAAATACTGACAGCATTCTTCAAAGAACTGGAACAAATAGTTCTAAAATTCATATGGAACCACAAAAGACCCCGAATAGCCAAAGCAATCCTGAGAAGGAAGCATAAAGTGGCAGGAATTATGCTCCCCAACTTCAAGCTCTACTACAAAGCCACAGTAATCAAGACAATTTGGTACTGGCACAAGAACAGACCCATAGACCAATGGAACAGAATAGAGAGCCAAATATAAACTCACACATATATGGCCAATTAATATATGATAAAGGAGCCAGGGACATACAATGGGGATATGACAGCCTCTTCAACAGCTGGTGTTGGCAAAACTAGACAGCTACATGTAAGAGAAGGAAACTGGATTACTGTCTAACTCCATACACAAAAGTAAACTCGAAATGGATCAAAGACCTGAATATAAGTCATGAAACCATAAAACTCTAGAAGAGAACATAGGCAAAACTCTCTTGAATATAAACATGAGCAATTTTGCATGAACATATCTCCTTGGGCAAGGGAAACAAAAGCAGAAGTGGACAAGTGAGACTATTTAAAACTAAAAAGCTGTAGAGCAAAGGATACACCATCAGTAAAACAAAATAGCATCCTATAATATGGGAGAATATATTAATAAATGATGTATCCAATAAGGGGTTAACATCCAAAATATATAAAGAGCTCATGTGCCTCAACAACTAAAAAGCAAATAACCCAATTAAAAAATGGGCAGAGGACCTGAACAGACACTTCTCCAAAGAAGAAATTCAGATGGCCAACAGGCACATGAAAAGACACTCCACATCACTAATCATCAGGGAAATGCAAATTAAAACCATGAGATATCACCTCATACCAGTTAGGATGGCCAATATCCAAAAGATAAACAACAACAAATGTTCGTGAGGATATGGAGAAAGGGGAACACTCCTACACTGCTGGTGGGAATGTTCAACCATTGTGGAAAGCAGTATGGAGGTTCCTCAAAAAAATAAAAATAAAAATACTATTTGACTCAGGAATTCCACTCCTAGGAATTTACCCAAAGAATACAAGTTCTCAGATTCAAAAAGACATATGTACCGCTATGTTTATCCCAGCACTATTTACAATAGCCAAGGAACGGAAGCAACCTAAGTGTCCATCAGCAGATGAATGGATAAAGAAGAGGTGGTACATATACACAATGGAATACTACTCAGCCATAAGAAAAAAACAAATCCTACCATTTGCATCAACATGGATGGAGCTAGAGGGTATTATGCTCAGTGAAATAAGCCAGGCAGAGAAAGACACGTACCAAATTATTTCACTCATCTGTGGAGTATAAGAACAAAGAAAAAACTGAAGGAACAAAACAGTAGCAGACTCACAGAACCCAAGAATGGACCAACAGTTACCAAAGGGAAAGGTACTGGGGAGGATGGGTAGGAAAGGAGGGACAAGGGGATTAAGGGGCATGATGACTAGCACACACAATACAGGGGGGCACAAGGAGGAAATATAACACAGAGAAGACAAGTAGTGACTCTATAGCATCTTACTACACTGATGGACAATGACTGTAATGGGGTATGTGGTGGGAACTTGACAATAGGGGGAATGTAGTAATGACATGTAAGTCCTGGGAGAGGAAATCCCAGGGCAAAATACCTCTAAAAACCAAAATCAGTCAAGGGAGAAATAAAGATTAAAACCCATTTATTGCTTACAAACTACAGTCCAGAGCTGTCTCTCTCCTCTGCCTCTGAAGCAAGCAAGCAAGCAAGCCAGCCCTTCCCTTTAAACTCTCAGGTTCAGACACACCCTCAGTTGCCCAGGTAATTATCCACTGAACTGGAGATGAACTTCTCTCCACCCCTGAGGATATGCAAATGCACTAAAGCCAGGTGAGATATTCTGGAAATGTTACAATTTTACCACAAGCCACCCCTCCAGAAATCTCGCCTTACAATCTACACATTGCTCTTCTTCCACAGTGGTTCCTGGGCAAGAAAACTGGAGCACTGTGACAAGACTAATGATATAACAATAACAACAGCAATAAAATTATGACAATCCTCAAGCCAGAGGATTCAGCTAGGTTCAAAGTCTAATGCACATCAAGTCCATAGCTTGTCCATTCCATAGGCAGGCAGTAGCTGAGGGTTCAGAGCAATCATCATGCGGTAGTTGCAGCCAGGGGGCGCATTCAGGCCACAGGGACTGTAGGAGAAAATAACCTTAAGGGTGATAAGATACATGTTTTAATGACACCAGCACAAGCAAATCTTGTCTATCAGGTAGGATACATGTGAAAGCAGTCTCGTGATTAAACAGTGGCAGAAATGGGATCTTGTCTGGTCTAGTATACCAGACTTTCACCCCCCTCCCTGTGGGAGTTACAGATGGGTTGATATAGGGATATGGAAGGTACATGCACTGACCATAAAGATAAAACAAAACTTCCCCACATGCTGCTCTTACCTCCTGGAAGTTTTGGGTACACTACCATGACCTTTGGGGGTCTTTCAGCTGTTACTCCAGGAATACACACAAAGCCAGCTTCCAGGCCTTTCCCCCAAGGGGCCAGAAGGGCCAGTCATCACTGGTCCATGTGTTGAAATGTCCAGGGCCAGGACCATGCAACTGTCTCCAGGGCTTAAGGCAGTAGGGGCTGGCAGCAGGATGTTGCTCTGCTGGCCATATCCTGGCTTCAATAGCTCTTCTTTGGTTTGGACGTACAATTGTACAGGATAGGCAGCAAGGTGTGTGAGCATATTCACAGGGCTCAAAGCTCCTTTACGTGGCTTCTCATTCAAATGCTGTAGCACTGTCCATAGGCAAACTGACCAGCCCTTAGACTATTGGTGTCTGACTTCAGGGCAGATTTCAACAGACTGTTGTAGCTCTCTGTCATGCCTGCCTCAGTAGGATTATATGGTACATGAAATTTCCACTTTATTCCTAATTGCTGCACCCATTCTTATAAAGCATGTCCAGTAAAGTAAGTGCCTTGATCACTCTCAATCACCTGCAGTTGGCCATAGGCTGCAAAGAGACACCCCAGGCCCCTCTTGGTGGTTTGCTGATCTGCACAACATGCAGGAAAAGCAACAAATAGTCCAGTAGCTGCGTCCACACAAGTCATGGCATACTGATATCCTCCTGACATGGGCAGAGGCCCAATGTAGTCTGCCACCTGGACAAGGGGTATTGGCCCCCTTACTATTGCCCCATGTTTCTATGGGACTCAGTGGTGCCCCTCTTAGAGCACACAAGGCACTCCTTCTGGGCTCTGCTGGCTTCTTCAGAGGTCAATGGCAAGCCCCACTGATAGGCTTACACCCACATTGTATTATGCCCAAGTGCAACAAATGCTGGTGTAGCCTTTGGGCCACATCAGAGGCAGGCTTTCCTTCTAACCGGCGCACCTGGGCCAATGTGTCTGCTTCATCATTCCCTGGGGATGCCAAAGGCAAATGGCCAGTCACATAATATACAGTAGCAGTTTTAGTCTGATTGGAGGCCCATAGACCTTGCCACAACTCTTGCCCCCAAAGGGGCTAGTGACCAACCATTCCATTGGCATGATACCATGTAAGTAGCCACAGGGTCAAGCCCTGATAGTTGGCCCAGCAGTCAGTGCAGACAACTATGGGGGAAGGCTCCATGGTGATCACGAGCCATACTGCCTGCAATTCAGCCAATCTCTGGCTCCCATCCATATCATCTCAGTCTTCGGATGGAAAGCCCACTTCTGGGGCTGCCTACAACTGGAGCCGTCTGTGTACCAAGCATCTTCAGGTATAGGGGCTTTTCTCTCCTGATAAGGAGTCTTGGCTACCAAAGACTGAAAAGCAAGTTCTTCCTGCTCTCCACTGGTGTAGGTCACTGGCTCCAATAAGCACTGGAGTTCTCCACTTCAGGGGCTAGTAGAGAGGGTGCTGCACTGCTGTAAATATGTGCCCCATTTGGCCAGTGTAGGTGTTTGTGCCATGCCACTCCATGGCCTTTGGGTCCAGTCTCGCAACCAGCCCGCAATGGGATAGGTGGTTATTACCTTGGTTGGAGCTGTTCCAGCAATGGGCTCCGTAGCCAGCAAGGCATGGCACACAGCAGCCAGTTGCTTCTCTATCAAGGTGTACCAGACCTCTGCTCCTTTCTATAGTTGTGACCAGAATCCAATAGGTTGGCATGTCTGTTCAAGCCACTGCCAAAGACCCCAGCCATAACCATCTTCAGCTACATGAACATCTAGTTCACAGGGCCTTGACAAGTCCATTATGTTCAAGGCCTGTATGGCCTTGATTTCCCCACTTGGCAGCAGAAAAAGCAGCTACACATGTCTCATCCCAGTTCCACCGAATGCCCTTTCGTACCAACCGGTATATAGGGCTTCAGAATTTGTGGTAAGTGTGGGATAAACACTCTCTAGTACCCAAAAAGACGCAAAAAATCTTGTAATACTGCCACAGTAGTAGGGGTGGGGAAAGCCCGGACCTTGTCTATTACTGCTTCAGGAACAACTTTAGTTTTACCCGACCAGACAACCCCCAAGGATTTCAGACAAAACAAGTCCCTGAATCTTGATGCTCTTCACAGCCCATCTGTTTTCCTATAGATGTTGCAACAGTCTAGGAACTGCCCCTTCTAAATCTGAAAGGAGAATCAGATGTGCGCATAATATCATCAATATAGTGATACAACCACACTGTTTGTGGTCTCTTCCATGTGGCCAAATTGTGGGCTACAAGTCAGTGACAGATGGTGGGACTGTGGAGGTGTCCCTGTGGAAGGACAGTGAATGTCCACTGCTGGCCTTCCCACATGAAGGCAAACTGTTCCTGGCTTTCCTGTGCTGTGTTGATAGAGAAGAAAGCATTAGCAAGGTCTACTACACAATGATACGTTCCCAGTTCAAGGCTGGGGGGTGTCCAGAATGTCTGCTGTAGAGGGGACAGCAGCATGCAAAGGGGTGTGACTTTATTCGAGTCCCTGTAGTCCACAGTCACACGCCAGGAGCTGTCTGGCTTTCTCACTGGCCACACTGGGGAATTAAAAAGTCTGAGTGGGCTTTATGATGGCCACCCTCTCCAACTCCTGTAGAGTTTCTCCAATTTCCTTGTGTCCCCCAGGCAATTTATACCTCTTAATATTTGTCACCTGCTGGGGTACAGGCAGAGCTACAGATGGGTGCTTAGCATGTCCCCTCAGAACTGCCTTTACCACACGTACCCTCAGTCTGAACTCACCTGCAGTGGTCTGTAACCACAGGCTCTGCAGGTTATCTACCCCGAAAATATATTCAGGGAAGGGAGAAATGTACACAGTATACTCCTTTGGGGGTAAATGCCTTATCCCCATTGTGATTTGGGCTTTCTTCACTCTAATTGCCTTGCCCCCATACTTATCTATCACAGCAGGGTTCCCGGGAAAATGCTTAGGGTTGCCGTGATTTGTAGAACAGTCAGCAACTGTGTCCACCAGCACCAGGACATGTTGTACATTCACAGGGGACCAATGAATTGCTAATTCTACATGTGGCCTCTGGTCACTACCATGTCCCCCAAGATGAGGACTTTGATCCCCCCCTCATTTGAACAGTGATGCCCAATCATCCTCCTGTGGGGGTGAGGGCCCAGGCGAATCCTGAGTACTATCTCCCATGAAGTTTTGCAGGGACACAGTCCAGGCATGAGGCCTTGACTCTGGTTTCTGTGTCCCGGACCTCAGCAGCTGGAACTGCTGCTCTGGCTTTAATTGGTGCCACAGTTCTTACAATATTCTATTGGGCTGCCTTTTGAGTTTTTCTTTCACTACCCCAGCCTTTATCAAATCAACCCACATCTGGGTCCTCGAGACCTTCACAGAGCCTTTTGCACCTCTCCTTTCAGTCATGGCCCGTACTTCCCTCAGTGCCCTTATTGTTTTGACCTCCCCCAGATCTGCTAAAGTATGAGGAGCCTCCCTTATGGGTTGCCCTAGGTGGGGGGCAAGACCATTCACTAGGGACCCAAGGAGAGATGTGGGAGTTGTATGCAGCACCAGGTTTCTCATTCCTACAGTGAACACCTCCTCATCAGAGCCCTGGAGGTCCATATTATAGATGATCATTTTCATACCCAATTCCCACGGTACCTGTTGGAGCTCTGCATACATTTTCCAACTACTGGCAAAATATGGTAAATCACCCTGATTAGGGCAAACTATCCTGATGGCAGCTGTCAGCCATTCCAGGAGTGTCTGATTCTCTGAGGCATGAAGAGTGTTTTGCAACTGCTGCCAGAGGGAAGGGTGAGTCATCAGGGAAGCCATTCTACTCATCTCAGTACCCAATATAACAATGTTTTCCATCCCCATATCCCAGAGGTGTAAAAGCCATGTAGGCAGAGATTCTGATGGCCTCTGCCTACCAGACACTCATGTTCAGCAGCTCATCTGGGGCATAGGGGTAGAGCATGGGGTGCTCCACAATCTGGGTGGGGGGCTGCTCTTCCCCCTGAGGAGCCTGTGGTTGTTTCACGTTTATTTCTTAATTATAGCTGGGCGGGCCTTTAAAACTGGAGAAAATGGTACCTCCAGTGGTGGCTGGGTAGCAGATCCGCCAATGGCCCTACCTCTCCTCTTCTCCCTTGGGCTCCTCCTCTACCATCTCTGGGGCTGAAGGCACCACTTTTTCCTCCCCGTTCCCCATGGCCTCCTACAACGTGGCTTTTCCTGCTGTCTCCCCACTTGCCGCTGTTAAGGAATCTTCTAGGAGCGTGACACCTGCCTTTTCAGTAACTGTCTCTCTTCTTTAACAGCATCCCATAGGTTATCATCCAGCTCCTTCAAGTGATGCTAAAGTGTGTCTCTCTCCCACCTAAGTCCCTCGCTAATCCTCTCTTTCTCTTGTATAACATTTTCCACAATCTCGATGAAAAGAGACCCTACAATGCCAGCCACTACCCAGCCCCCTAAGGTCTCCAAGCAATCTTCCAATTCACAGGGGGCTAATTCTGCAGCTTCCAGTGTTTCCACACTTCCCCCATTCTGGGGAAGGCTCCACCCCTCTAGGAGGTACTTTACCCTAGACCAATTCCCCACTAGGGGTTCCCAAGTTGGAAGTCCCACAGCTGGGGGGATAATAACAGGTGAAGTGAGATCCTCTGCCTCTGCATCCACTGGGGCCTCTCCACCATCCACAGAGCAGCCCTCCCAAAGGTCGCACTCATTATGACAGATTTTGGGTTTAGCAGCACCCTGACAACTGCTGCCAGATGTAAGTCCATGGAGAGGAAATCTCAGATCGAAATATTTCTAAAAACCAAAATCAGTCAAAGGGAGAAATAAAGTTTAAAACCTGTTTATTGCTTACAAACTGCAGTCCAGGGCGGTCTCTCCCCTTTGCTCCTGAAGAAGCAAGCCAGCAAGCCAGCCAGCCCCTCCCTTTAAACTCTCAGGTTCAGATACGCCCTCTGTTGCCCAGGTAATTACCATTGACATGGAGATGAACTTCTCTCCACCGCTGAGGATATGCAAATGAACTAAAGCCAGGGAGATATTCTGGTAATGTTACAATTTTACCCATGCCATAATGTTGCTCATGTGTCACCTGAGCATAAAATTGTATATCAATGATAACTTAATTTAAAAAAAAGCAAATAAAAAAAAGCAAATACATGAAAACAGACAAATATCTCATGCATCAGAATTTCAAATAATTTGTATTTATCTAATTACTCCATCCTCAAGGAGGAGAATCATACCTTCCCACTCCTTAGGTGTGGATTTCACATAGTGACTTCCTTCCACAGATGTGAGTTTGGAAAGGGGAAAACAGCAATTTTACAGTGGAGAAACCTATCTCAGGTGGCCAAGGTCAACGTCAGCAGTCATAAATCTTACTTATACTTTACACCCTTGCTATGATGAGATAAAAATGGTAGTCTACTTCTGTGATCTACTTTCCAAAAATTCATGATCTCAGTGTAAGCATGAGAAAAACATCAATGGTGACGCATTCTAGTAATATACTTAACACCCTCAAAATTGCCAGGCTCTTCAAAAATAAGAAAAGTCTGAGAAAAAAAGAAGTCTGGGTACATGGAAACTCTGCAGTACTGTGATCACTAATTTCATGTCAGGTTTGTTGGGCCATGTGCTGCGCATTATTCTAGGTGTTGATGTGAGTGTGTTTTGGATGAGACGAAGATTTAAATCAGTGGACTTTGAGTAAAGCATATTACCCTTCCTAATATGGTGGGTGGGGGCTCAGCCAATTTGTTGAAGGCCTGAATAGAACAAAAAGACTGGTCTTCCTAGAGCAAGAAAGAATTCTCCAGCCAGACTGTCTTTAAACTTCATTTGCAACACTGGTTCTTCCTGGTTTGTAGCAGATGCTTCCTGACTCAAGCAGTAGCATGAACTCTCGTGGATCTTCAGCCTGCCAGCCCACCCTGCAGATTTGAACTTCTCAGTCTCTGTAATTGTGTGAGACAATTCCTTCTTATCTATCTATCTATCTATCTATCTATCTATCTATCTATCTATCTACCTATCTATTATCTATCTATCTATCTATCTATCCATCATCTATCTATCTATCTATCTATCTATCTATCTATCTATCTATCTATCTATCTATATCTATCATCTATCTATTGCCATCATCATCTACATCTATCTACCTATCATCTATCTATCTATTATCTATGTGTCATCTCTATCATCATCTATATCTACCTATCACCTCTCTCTCATCTACCTATTTATCAGTTATTTATCCATCCACTTATCCTATTGGTTCTGTTTTCTGGAGAACTCTGATTAATACAGCTACCTTCAAAACTTTCTGTAAGTCTAAATCTATTGTAAAATAGCTTATTTGAAAAATTTATTTATTCTAACAAAGCAAGTAGTCTTGAGAGGGGCAACAGATAGGTTTAGATTTATTCTGAGGAAAATTTACCCTGAATTCTGTTCCTTTCCTGGGAGATAAAGGACTAAGATGAAACCATCCCAAGGAAAAGCAAGAATTTATGTCAAGATAATCCACTTCCTCTTATTTTCATTCGAAGTTCACAAGTCACTTTCTTATTAAGAAATTGGATTCCCAGCTATTCTGATACTTTATATTCCTACATAGAAGATATATACACACCGGAGACTGGAAAAATTCTCCACAGCGAATAATTACATGATGTTGAGCCACTGGGTCAAGTTTCCAGAGGGAACATGTGGCTGTTCTTATTTGTGCTGCACATCCTTCCCTATCCTCTATTCCCAGAGTGATCCTACAAACCCATTACTGTTTTTTTGCAATATTCCAGCTTCAAGGCCAAGAGTCAAGGCATGCAGAAGAGGGTGAGCCTGGAATATTGTGAGGAAAGGTGACTTGGTCAGGAATCTGGGTCACTGCGTGGCTGTGCCCTGGTCATCTCTGTGACTTGGCAACTCATTCTGCCCTCCTCTGACATTCATTCATTTGTGCAAGTATATAATGGGGGGAAAGGCATTTAGCAACAGAAGTGTAATCAGTGAAGTTGAGTAAAAAACCTGGAAAAAAAAATAGCTAAGCTTCTCCTTAATGAACTTTTCATTATTCTTAATAGTCAACAGAATCTTTCCAACTGGAGTTTTTCCAACTGGCAGAACAGTAATAAGAGATTAATTTTATTTGAAAAATGAGACCAGAAATGAAGCAGAAAGTCAGAGGAGTGCTTTAAATTCTGTCTTCATTGTGTTCTTTAGCTCACACTAGAAAAAGGTTGGGGAAGGAACATGGAATGTGTGAAAAACAGAAGGCTACAGAAAATAAAAATTTATGAGCTCAGTTTCTAGGGTTTCCTCTCTCTCTCTCTCTCTGTCTCTCTCTCTCTCTCTGACACACAAGTTCAAAAAATAAATACGGATAGGTGATAGTGTCAACTAATGGACACAGAACTGAAAGAAATGTTTATAATTCTGACCTCACTGACTCCATAAGATCAGTTCTTTAGTGTTTAATATTGTTTCAGAGTTTGTGCTGTTAAATCAAAAGGTTATCTATATAATACATCTGGTGATATTAATGCAAAAGATCAGGGGTATTCAAAAGACATTTATTCATTATTAATATAGATAATAAAGGATCATTTATGAGGCTTCAGATGAGATTTTTATCATCAAAAGCTTAAAAAGGGAAATTTATTTTTGCTTCAGGACAGCCATGAGAGGTGTCTGTAATGGGAAATGTTAGAATCAACACAAAACTGTCAGATTCACTCTGTTTCTGAAGAGGGCTGACACTTTATAGCAACAGATTAAAATGAAAATAAAATTTTGTGCTTTAAATTTCTATTGACAGGGACTTCTTGATTTACTTTTGGTTTGTCCTTTATCAAGATGTCTTGTTGATGTTCTCTTACATTTGTAGTCTTTGATGGCTTATGTAAGTTGAATCGGGGGTGGGGGGTAGGAATTCAAACTCTACAAAATATTTGCGATTGCTGGTAAATAAACAAAAGACCAAGTTAACTCCAGAATATTTACATACTAATGAGATTACAAGTCCGGCTTTAGCTTTTATTGAACACAAAAAGTAATGAAAGAGGGTGCTTTGAAGATACACTATTTTGGAGGAAGGCAAACCTTGGGAGACTTGAAAGAGTTCTTAGATCTGGAGCATAGTATTGGGATTCCTGTTAGTTTACTCTGTTGGAGACGATCTACATGGAACTTAAATGGGTTTTTGATGGAGTTAACGGGATGTTCAGAATTTCTCTGACCTCAGTTTTTCAAATAAGCACCAACCAACCAAATCTCTAATCAAAGTTATGGTAGAAGACTTACTGGACTTTGATTTTGGAATCCACACAGGTAAGAAATAGAAAACTAAGTAAGGTCTACACAGTATCAGCTGCAGATCATGTGCTCAGGAAATGTTTGTTGAATAAGTGGAGCTGTCCTGTTAGGTCCCGGTGCCACAGTTGGTTATCTTGCACCAAAGGATTGTGGGCATATTTCAAAGGCATTCATTACTAATATACATAACTGAAAACCATGCATGTGGGATTTCAGATGAATTATCTTCATTAATGAAAGAAAAGGGGAGATTTATGGACCTAATTCCCTGGATTATCCTGTTTTCAATATTAGCTAATAATTTCAGGACTAGAAATCAAGTTCAATTCAGTCAAATTACACATTGTTTCAAACCTGCTTCATTAAGATAGGATGAATGCTAAAAAGGAGACTTTTGAGTTGGGTATAGGATTGGTTCTTAACATCCACTCCATCCTTTTCCTAATGATCCCAGGTGTACTGAGGTGCCTGGAAAAATAAAAAGTCCATTTCCTCAACACCTTTGCAGTCATGTTCCAAAGGAGAGTTATGTTTTGATAGTCAGGTAAAAACTTGCCAAACTTAGAAGTTGCAAAACTACTTGTGTTGTTTTTCCCTGGCAAACACAGTCACAGCAGCAATTTGGTTTCTCAGTAGTTCTCAGAGGCCCTGGCCCTCAATCATCAGCTTTGTTGGTTAAGAGAGCCAAGCAGCCAGCATCTCTTGGGGGCTGCAGATGACAGCTGGCAAGGCAAGGTTCTGGAACCACGAACGTAGCGTCAACTCTCTTCTTGTGCTGGTGCGCTTCTGTCTTAGCCATGGAAGAGGCAGCAGTTCCCTTGCTGGGTACAAATTGTCCCTGAAAGTTCAACCTGTTTAATATGTTTTTTCAAGTCTCCCCATGACTGTGTAAGCCAATAACAAGAACAAGCCTTTCTTGTTCAATTTGGCTAACACAGTCTTCCTAATCTTTACCCTTCCAATGCCTTACAATAATTTCCAGATCTCAGGGAACCCCTGTGTTTAAAAATGACAGTCTCTCCAAACACACCAAGATATAACTAACCCTTTCTATTTACTATTGTTCATCAGACTTTCAGAGCGGAAGTGTGGGGAAGACATAGGTCATTCTCTGCACGGTCCACTCAGAGTTTCCAAGCCTTGTTGTTATAAAACAGACAAACAAAATTGTATCTCTAGTTCATGGAGTTATGAGCATGATCTGCAAATTGTAGATATAATAATAGAGTAATAATTGTCAATCTCTTATGACAATAATCTTTTTCTGTGGCCCTCTTTATATTTGGCTAGCTTATTAGTCTACTATTTTACATGATTCCCTTTCACACAAAGTATATCAGCTCTGAATGCAAGTCTACAGCACAGTTACAGGGAACTTCAAATTTGCCTTAAAATTAATCTTTTTTGACATTTTTACCATTCCCAAGTAGATCTAAGAGTCCCGTCAAAAATTTCTGACCTTCAGATGACAGTGAAATGTGGTATATGGTCTATGGTATGGGCAAGGGTATTTTTCCCTCCATAAACTAAAAATGTAATTTGAATAAAAAGTTAATTAATCTTTCCTTTTCAGGAAGGCAAAAAATAAATTTATGCTACGTAACTAGCTTAAACCAAAATGGAAATTAATTTTTTCAGTGTTAGGCCTAATAGATTTAATTTAAATGAAGGTTATACATTGATTTTAACTAATGTTATTTACAATAAAAAAATTCATTGTTAATATTAAATAGTAAACCTAAACTCAAAGCCAAAACAACATGAATAAAAATATGGCCTAAGATACATATTGGACTCTGAAAAACATTTTTTAAACAAATGACATGATCAGGCTCAAATGCAGGTTAATACATCACAAAAATTTTATATATAAACATTGATTTCTTATAGAAGTTTTTATGTATGTTAAAGTTTTATTTTTGAAAGTAGAAATACAGAATTTACATCTTTAACATGAAACTTGTATTTATGTTTTGTTGTACAATCAATGACTCAGTACTGGATTGAGCTTGAGGTAAACATAAATGGATTTCATTTTTAGTTGAAATGGGATGGTTTCTACCCTTGCTTTTGATATTTATGATATTTTGATATTTATGATATGTAAAAATCTTGTTTACACATGTAAGAAATTGAAAAATATAGCAAAAGATTTCTTCTGAATGGTAGCATCTTCTCCTTTTACAGAAATAGAGAACTGGTCTAGGGAGATGTTGGTAAATCTCCAGTATGAGATACTGGTAAATCTCCAATATTCAATCTTGCAAGTTTACAGATATAGTGATAAACATTGTTAACATACTTAGCACATAAAATTCAGCAATATACAAAAAGAATTATATACCATGAACAAATAGGGTTTATTTCAGGTGTGCAATCCTGGTTCAGTATTTGAAAAATCAATTAGTGGAATCAGTTACAATAAAAGGTAAAGAAGAAAAATCATGAACATATGTGTTGAAGGAAAAGCATTTCACAAAATTCAACACCTATTAATGCTAAAAATCTCAGAAAACTGGGAATAGAGTGGAACTTCTTCAACTTGATAGAAAGCTTTGCAAACATCCTATAGATAGCTTTATATTTACAGGTAAAAGACTGCTTTCCCCCTAAAATCAGAAATAAGGCAAGAATGTTTGCTCTCATCACTCTTATTCAACATAGTTCTGGAAGTTCTAGCCAATGCATTAAGGCATGAAAAGGAAATAAAGGAAATAAGCTGCATTTCTACATTCTGTCAGTGAAATGAAATAAAAAATACAAGGCCATTTACAGCTGCTCAAAACAAACAAGCAAAAATAAATTCTTAGATGTAAATTCTCTTGTACAATGTGTATCCTGAAAACTACAAAATGTAGTTAATCAATATAATTGATAAAATAACTGAAACAGGAATAACACAAGGGAATAGCAATCTGAGTAGTAGAAGTGCCAGCTAGAAGAAAGGTAATTTAATCCAATTTCTGTACACTATTTGACTAAATTAAATATTAGCCAACTGAGCATTTGTTAGAAATAAGCTATATATTTGCATATATTTGCAAAAGACATACTAAAAGAATCTCTTTGCTACATCTATGACTTAAACATTGATATTTCAAACCACTTTTTAAAATCTAGCTTTTAAAAACCAGCTGTGAAAGATTCCATATTAGCTAATACAAAACTTGTAGTGCTCGAAATTGTGTAAATTTTTTCACTTCTTGGAAAACAGTCTGTGAATACAGAATTTTATCAATTAACATTGTTTATAAAGTGCAACTTGGATAATATTAATGGCTTGTTTTACAAAATTTTCTAAGAGTTGGCAGCTCAGTTACATTAGGGAGTATATTTGAAATAGCAAAGTTGGACAAGGAGGCTCATAAATCTCTGAAACTCAGAAAGTTTGCATTTACTGCTAGAAGGTGAGAGGAAAACAAAAAGCCACCTAGGCTGCCATCAGAAATTCCCTGGAGAGAAATGTTCTGGGTTAAACATTAGACACTGCAAATATACCCAGGCAACTTGGTGTCCCCTCTCCCACAATCCTTCGCCACTTAGTTTTGCCCCCCCTAACAGGTGGGCTGAAACTGACCTTATTTCAAAAATTCAAACATCCAAACTATGTAATCATGGGATAACTTCTGAGCTTGATCTGTCCAGCTGCTTATAAAGGAGTCTTTTATAATGATACATAGGAATTGTCACTGCTGACCAGGCCAGACGCTAGGCTCAGTCTGCGTTGGCCAGTCTGAGACCAACCAAATGCCAATACATCCCTACCTTAAAAGGACCTCCACCCATTCATTTTAAGTGCACTGAAATTCATTTTATTTAGTACATCAAGGTAAGACTGTTGACCTGCTACCTGTAAACAGAGACCACTGTTGTTTTTCCAGGGTGCTGATAGACGTAATCTAAATTACACAGACGGTGATCATGGGAAGATGGCGGTGTGAGTAGTTCAGTGGAAATGTCCTCCCCAAAACATATATATTTATGAAAATACAATAAATACAACTATTCCTAAAAGAGACACCAGTGGATGCAGTACAACAGTCAGGATACATTTACATCTGCGAGAACTCAACATCACATGAAAGGGGTAAGACACAAGCCACGGCCAGGCGGGACCCTAATGCTCTCCCACCCCAGAAGCCGGCGGGAAGAAAGGAGTTGGAACGGGGAGGCAGTGAAAGGCCAGGACTGCTAAACAACCAGCTCTAGAAATCTGCACCCAGAGCACAGACACAAGGTGCACGGGGTGCTGGATATTAGAGAAATGGAAAAGCAAAACCTGTGGGCAGGTCACTGCAACTGGTGCCTCTGAGACAAAAGAAAAGCGAGTGCTTTCTGCAAGTCTTAAAGAGACAGGGACTCCACAGCTGGACAAAGTCGTCCTGGCACACTTAGCCAGCAGATGGGAATCCCGGGGAACTTTAGGTGCCCTAAACGCCGGGGAGGCAGTGCAGCTCTGAAGCCCCTGACGGCACTAAGCAGTCTGCCAGTCATTCCTCCAACTGGCGCAGACTGCAACACACTGGCCCAGTAGTGGGAGAATGGCAGTGCACGCCAGGGGCGACGGTGCTGGAAGGGACCGGGAGCAGATCGCGTGCGCCGGCAGCGCCACAGGGGACTGGGAGAGGCTCATGTGAGCCCACAGCGGTGGCAACTGAACAGCCTGGGTGCAGCTTGCGCATGCCAGTGGCAGTGGCGCCAGAGGAGCCTGGTAGAGGTCTGCATGGGAGAGGTCTGTGCACACCTGCAGCGGTGCTAGAGGGAGCAGCTGAACTCCCAGCAACTAACCGGAATCCCAGCCCGATGCACAGCCGTCTGGGCCAGATCCAAAGACCGCTGCTGGCACACAGCGGCCCTGCAGGGGCACTGGTGTCACAGAGGAGTGCACCTGGTGTGCCTGCCACTCCCCGCAGGGCTCCACGTTGCTCTGACAGAGACCCCACCCACGCAGCTTAGGGGACTAACCCAGTGGCTGCTGCAGGAGTGCGGGTAACCGACGCAGGCAGCAGAGAAGGGCAAGGCATCCAGCAAGCAGGAAAGGACTTTCTTCTCCCAGCTGACACACATGCAACTTGCCTACAGCCACCACTATCACCTTGAAAAGGCAAAAAAATTTAGTCCAGTCCAAGATAGTTCAGACAACACCTGAGAGAGGATCTGCAGAGACAGACCTAACCAGTCTCCCTGAAAAAGAATTCAAAATAAAAATCATAAACATGCTGACAGAGCTGCAGAGAAATATACAAGACCTAAGGGATGACATCTGGAGGGAGATTACAGAAATGAAATAATCTCTGGAAGCATTTATAAGCACAATGGATAAGATGCAAGAGGCCATTGATGGAATAGAAACCAGAGAGCAGGAGCGCATAGAAGGTGACGCAGAGAGAGACAAAAGGATCTCCAGGAATGAAACAATATTAAGAGAACTGTGTGACCAATCCAAAAGGAACAATACCCGTATTATAGGGGTACCAGAAAAAGAAGAAGTAGAGAGAAAAAGGGAAAGAAAGGGTCTTTGAAGAAATAATTGCTGAGAACTTCCCCAAACTGGGGGAGGAAATAGTTGCTCAGACTACGGAAACACACAGAACTCCCGATAGAAGGGATCCAAAGAGGACAACACCAAGACACATAATAATTAAAATGGCGAAGATCCAGGACAAGAAAAGAGTATTAAAGGCAGCCAGAGAGAGAAAAAAAGTCACCTACAAAGGAAAACCCACCAGGCTCTCATCAGACTTCTCAACAGAAACCTTACAGGCCAGAAGAGAATGGTATGATACATTTAATGCAATGAAACAGAAGGGCCTTGAAGAAAGGATAGTGTATCCAGCACGATTATCATTTAAATATGAAGGAGGGATCAAACAATTCCCAGACAAGCAAAAGTTGAGGGAATTTGCCTCCCACAAACAACCTCTGCAGAGTATCTTAGAGGGACTGCTCTAGATGGGAGCACTCCTAAAAAGAGCACGGAACAAAACACCCAACATATGAAGAATGGAGGAGGATGAATAAGAAGGGAGAGAAGTAATCATCAGACTGTGTTTATAACAGTTCAATAAGCGAGTTTAGTCAGACAGTAAGGTAGTAAAGAAGCTAACCTTGAACCTTTGGTAACCACGAATCTAAATCATGCAATGGCAATAAGTACATATCTTTCAATAATCACCCTAAATGTAAATGGAATGAATGCACCAATCACATGACACAGAGTAATAGAATGGATAAAAAAGCAAGACCCATCTATATGCTGTTTACAAAAGACTCACCTCAAACCCAAAGACACGCACAGATTAAAAGTCAAGGGATGATAAACTTAGGGGTGCATCTGTCTTTTTCAAACTGGAGTGCTGCATTCTTAGGGTAAATTCCTAGAAGTGGAATTCCTGGGTCAAATGGTATTTCTATTTTGAGCATTTTGAGGAACCTCCATACTGCTTTCCGCATTGGTTTAGGGGAGGGCTCTGCAACACAGAGCAGACAAGTAGTGATTTTACAGCATCTTACTACACTGAAGGACAGTGACTGTGAGGGGTATGTGGGGGGACGTGGTGAAGGGGGAGCATAGTAAACATAATGTTCTTCATGTAATTGTAGATAAATGATACCAAAATAAAAAAATTAAAAAAAAAGTCAAGGGATGGAAAAAGATATTTCATGCAAACAAGAGGGAGAAAAAAGCAGGTGTTGCAATACTAGTATCAGAGAAAATAGACTTCAAAATAAAGAAAGTAACAAGAGATAAAGAAGGACACTACATAATATTAAAGGGCTCAGTCCAAAAAGAGGATATAACCATTATAAACATATATGCACCCAATACAGGAGCACTAATATATGTGAAACAAATACTAAAAGAATTAATGGAGGAAATAGAATGCAATGCATTCATTTTTGGAAACTTTAACACACCACTCACTCCAAAGGACAGATTCAGCAGACAGAAAATAAGTAAGGACACAGACGCACTGAAAAACACACTAGAACAGATGGACCTTATAGACATCTATAGAACTTTACATCCAAAAGCAACAGGATACACATTCTTCTAAAGTGCACATGGAACATTCTCCAGAATAGACCACATACTCGGCCACAAAAAGAGCCTCAGTAAATTCAAAAAGATTGAAATCCTACCAACCAACTTTTCAGACCACAAAGGTATAAAAGTAGAAATAAATTGTACAAAGAAAGCAAAAAGGCTCACAAACACATGGAGGTTTAACAACATGCTCCTAAATAATCAATGGATCAACGAGCAAATTAACATGGAGATCCAGCAATATATGGAAACAAATGACAACAACAACACAAAGCCCCAACTTCTGTGGGACACAGCAAAAGCAGTCTTAAGAGGAAAGTATATAGCAATCCAGGCATATTTAAAGAAGGAAGAACAATCCCAAATGAATCGTCTAATATCACAATTATCAAAATTGGAAAAAGAAGAACAAATGAGGCCTAAGGTCAGCAGACGGAGGGACATAATAAAGATCAGGAAGAAATAAATAAAATTGAGAAGAATAAAACAATAGAAAAAAATCAATGAAACCAAGAGCTGGTTCTTCGAGAAAATAAACAAAATAGATAAGCCTGTAGCCAGACTTATTAAGAGAAAAAGAGAGTCAACAGACATCGACAGAATCAGAAATGTGAAAGGAAATATCACGACGGACCCCACAGAAATACAAAGAATTATTAGAGAATGCTATGAAAACCTATATGCTAACAAGCTGGAAAACCTAGGAGACATGGACAACTTCCTAGAAAAATACAACCTTCCAAGACTGACCCAGAAAGAAACAGAAAATCTAAACAGACCAATTACCAGCAACGTAATTGAATCAGTAATCAAAAAACTACCCAAGAACAAAACCCCCGGGCCAGATGCATTTACCTCAGAATTTTATCAGACATACAGAAAAGACATAATACCCATTCTCCTTTAAGTTTTCCAAAAGATAGAAGAGGAGGGAATACTTCCAAACTCATTCTATGAAGCCAACAGCACCCTAATATCAAAACCAGGCAAAGACCCCACCAAAAAAGAAAACTACAGACCAATATCCCTGATGAACGTAGATGCAAAACTACTCAACAAAATATTAGCCAACTGAATTCAAAAATACATCAAAAGGATCATATGCCATGACCAAGTGGGATTCATCCCAGGGAGCAAAGGATGGTACAACATTCGAAAATCCATCAACATCATCCACCACATCCTCAAAAAGAAGGACAAAAACCACATGATCATCTCCATAGATGCTGAAAAAGATTCGACAAAATTCAACATCCATTCATGATAAAAACTCTCAACAAAATGGGCATAGAGGGCAAGTACCTCAACATAATAAAGGCCATATATGATAAACCCACAGCTAACATCATACTGAACAGTGAGAGGCTGAAAGCTTTTCCTCTGAGATCGGGAACAAGACAGGGTTGCACACTCTCCCCACTGTTATTTAACATAGTACTGGAGGTCCTAGCCACGGCAATTAGACAAAACAAAGAAATACAAGGAATCCAGATTGGTAAAGAAGAAGTCAAACTGTCACTATTTGCAGATGACATGATATTGTACATAAAAATCCCTAAAGACTCCACTCCAAAACTGCTAGAACTAATATTGGAATTCAGCAAAGTTGCAGGATACAAAATTAACACACAGAAATCTGTGGCTTTCCTATACACTAACAATGAACTAACAGAAAGAGAAATCAGGAAAACACTTCCATTCACAATAGCATCAAAAAGAATAAAATACCTAGGAATAAACCTAACCAAGAAAGTGAAAGACCTATACTCTGAAAACTATAAGACCCTCTTAAGAGTAATTAAAGAGGTCTGTAAGGAATGGAAACTCATCCCATGCTCCTGGCTAGGAAGATTTAATATCATCAAAATGGCCATCCTGCCCAAAGCACTATACAGATTCGATGCAATCCCTACCAAATTACCAACAGCATTCTTCAATGAACTGGAACAAATAGTTCAAAAATTCATATGGAACCGCCAAAGACCCCGAATAGCCAAAGCAATCCTGAGAAGGAAGAATAAAGTGGGGGGGGGGGGATCCGGCTCCCCAACTTGAAGCTCTACTACAAAGCCACAGTAATCAAGACAATTTGGTACTGGCACAAGAACAGAGCCACAGACCAGTGGAACAGAATAGAGACTCCAAACATTAACCCAAACATATATGGCCAATTAATATATGATAAAGGAACCGTGGACATACAATAGGGAAATGACAGTCTCTTCAACAGATGGTGCTGGTAAAACTGGACAACTACATGAAAGAGAATGATACTGGATCACTGTCTAACCCCATACACAAAAGTAAATTTGAAATGGATCAAAGACCTGAATGTAAGTCATGAAACCATAAAACTCTTAGAAAAAAACATAGGCAAAAATCTCATGGACATAAACATGAGTGACTTCTTCATGAACATATCTCCCCGGGCAAGGGAAACAAAAGCAAAAATGAACAAGTGGGACTATATCAAGCTAAAAAGCTTCTGTACAGCAAAGGACACCATCAATAGAACAAAAAGGTATCCTACAGTACGGGAGAATATATTCATAAATGACAGATCTGAAAGAGGATTGACATCCAAAATATATAAAGAGCTCACACACCTCAACAAACAAAAAGCAAATAATCCAATTAAAAAATGGGCAGAGGAGAAGAATAGACAGTTCTCTAAAGAAGAAATTCAGATGGCCAACAGAGACATGAAAAAATGCTCCACATCGCTTGCCATCAGAGAAATGCAAATTAAAACCACAATGAGATATCACCTCACACCAGTAAGGATCGCCACCACCGAAAAGACAAACAACCACAAATGTTGGCGAGGTTGTGGAGAAAGGGGACCCCTCCTACACTGCTGGTGGGCATGTAAATTAGTTCAACTATTGTGGAAAGCAGTATGGAGGTTCCTCAGAATGCTCAAAATAGAAATACCATTTGACCCAGGAATTCCACTTCTAGGAATTTACCCTAAGAATGCAGCAGCCCTGTTTGAAAAAGACAGATGCACCCCCTATGTTTATTGCTGCACTATTTACAATAGCCAAGAAGGAAGCAACCTAAGTGTCCATCAGCAGATGAATGGATAAAGAAGAGGTGGTACATATACACAATGGAATATTATTCAGCCATAAGAAGGAACATATCCTACCATTTGCAACAACATGGATGGAGCTAGAGGGTATTATGCTCAGTGAAATAAGCCAGGCGGAGAAAGACAAGTATCAAATGATTTTAGTCACCTGTGGAGTATAAGAACAAAGCAAAAATTGAAGGAACAAAACAGCAGCAGGCTCACAGAACCCAAGAATGGACTAACAGTTACGAAAGGGAAAGGGACCTGGGAGGATGGGGTAAGAGGGGAAAGGGGCATTACTATTCACACACATAATTTAGGGGCTGGGGGCACGGGGAAGGCACTATACACACAGAAGACAAGTAGTGATTCTATAGCATCTTACTGCGCTGATGGACAGTGACTGTAATGGACTATGTGGTGGGGACTTGATAATAGGGGTTGTGTAGAAACCATAATGTTGCTCATGTAATTGTACATTAATAACACCAAAAAAAAATGAGGCTATTCGGGTGGAGCTTTACTCCACTCCAACAGATGTCCTTATGAGAAGATGGGGCCTATGGAGAAACACCAGGTATGTGCATGGCAGACAGAAGACCATGTGAAGGCGCAGCAAGGAGGCAGCCATCTGCAAGCCAAGGAGAGAGAGGCCTTGGGCCAGACCAACCCAGCCAGCCTGTGGATCTTGGTCCTTAAGCTCCAGAACTCCATGAAAATAAGTTTCTGTAGACTAAGCCACCCAGTCTGTGGACTCCTGTTATAGCAGGAGTGCCTTCTCCCTCCCACCAGTCACCAAGTCCTACCCACCCTACTTCCTAAACATCTCTGCAGTCTAAGCTCTGCATACCCATTCAACTGCCCTTGTCCATCATCCCATCAAATCTTTTGTGGATGCCTGTAGCAGCCTCTGAGTAGTCCTTCTGCTATCACTTTGCCCCCAAGAATCCAGTCTCCAAAGAGAGGTCAGAGTGCTCATTTAAAAGTGGAATCCTTTCCCCTGATCTAAAACCCTTCAATGTCTCAAAGAATAAAATGAGAATTTAATTTGGCAGGCAAACCGAGCATGATCATGAAGGCTGTCAGTCGGGGACGGGCAGCCAATGGGCGCAGATCGCGTAAGCCTGGGGCGGAGTAGTAGCTGCCGGCGCCGCCGCCGCCTTATTCAAGCATCAGTAGCATCTTGAGCGCTGCAAGGACCTCAGCGGCAGCAGCGGCCTCCGTGCTTCGAGCCGCCGTACCGTCTGCGCAGCGGGACGACGGAGACCAGATGATGGGCCCGCTCTGTGCTTGGCTGCGCCTTCCTCCCGACCTCGCCCCCCAGCCTCGGATCGCCGCGTCGCACCCGCTGGGCTCCCGGCGCCGCACTCGCCCCTTCTCGGCTCTCCCACGACGGGCGGAGGGCGGCGATCGGCCCGGACTTGGAGCCGCTGGCCCGGCCGGACTTCAGAGACTTCGGCTGAGAAGCGGCTCCCGCTTCCGCGGATCTGCGGAGGAGGGTCCAGAGCGGGCCCCGCTTCAGGGGTGAAGACGACAGCGACGACTCTGCGGGCTGGAAGGTACGTGGCCGCGGGGCGCGGCGGGACCCCTGCCTCCGCCCGAGGGCACGGGAAACCGGACAAGGGGGCGGCCGTGCGAGTTGCTCGGCGGGCAGCGCGTGGACCGCGGGCCTGGGAAGCGGCCGACGCGGGTGGTGGTCTCGCGTGGCCCGGCCGGGGGCCTCGAGTCCGCGCGTTCCGCCGGAGGGGATGCCCTGGATGGGAGGGAGCGGAGCAGGTGCACCCGGGGCGGACATCCGAGCGGCCGGCGAATTTCGCCGGGGCAGGGGCGTAGGGGCTCGCCGGAGCCGCTGCTCCTCGGTCCCGGCCCGGGTGGGGAGCGTGGCAGCTCTCCGCCCCGCGGCGCGCGTTCGCCCGGCCCGGGTCCGCGCTCCCGACCTGCCCCCGCCGCCCGGGACGGGGCCGCGCAGAAGGGGTGACCGGTGGGCGTTTTGTCGTGTTTGGATTTTCTCGGTGGGGGCCTCGAGGGCGAGGGTCGGGCGGCTGAAGTTCAGGTGTGACGGGCGGCGGGGGAGAGGCCGCCCGGAGGCAGCGACTTTAAAGTAAAACGTTTTTTCATGAGGTACCTCTCGTCTGTTTTATTTGGGAATGAAGTTTCTTTATGTTGATCTGGGAACTGACAGGGCATTTTCTTGTATTTAGAAATTCATATTTTTCTGGCATTTCGGTTTGTAATCTGCAGCTGAGTAATTTATAACTCGCCACGGAGATTCTGAGACACGCACGGACCGTGGGTGTAGTCGGAGTAGCGTGAGGGCCTCTGGAAAAAGACCCCTACGAAAACTAGCAAATATTAAACAATTCAGCAAAGTGAGAGTCACATTAATTCTCTAAAGTAAAATATCAAACTAGGAGTATAAACATTCTTAAGTGAAGATTAGTTAAAACTAAAAAGCCAGGAGTAACCCGGCCTGGAATGCTTGAACATCCCCCAGATAAGAAAGTAGCTCAGCATAGCCCGTGTCTTCATTGTGTCAATTAAATGAGGCTACTGTAAAATTTACTTTAGCCTGCTAAAAGGCCCAGTTTATCTTTAACTTTGCCCAGATGCTTCCTCCAGCCCCAAATCAAGTACTATATAACCTGGGCAACTAATATGGCAATAAGCCCAGTGACAAACAACAAAGTAAAAGACAGGAAGCATCTCATCTTAAAGATAAGATTGCATTTTAACAGCCAGGAAGTTAACAAGTAAGATACTTTTTTTTTACTAAGGTATTACTGATACACATTGCTCTGAACGTTTCACATGAAAAAGCAATGTGGTTAATACATTCATTCACCCATATTATCTACTCCAGGCCCCTCATACCCCATTGAGGTCACTGTCCATCAGTGTAGTAAGATGCCACAGATTCACTATTTGCCAAGAAGTAAGAATCTTTATTTTATTTATTTTGGTATCATTAATCTACAGTTACATGAGGAGAGGAACATTATGTTTACCAGACTCCCCCCTTAACCAAGTCCCCCCCACATACCCAATTAGTCACTCACTGTCCGTCAGTGTAGTAAGATGCTTTAAAATCACCCCGTCTTCTCTGTTGCACAGCCCTCCCTGTGCGCCCCCCCCCACATTATACATGCTAGTTGTAAGGCACCTTTCTTCTCCGCCCCCCTTCTCCCTCCCTTCCCACCCATCCTCCCCAGTCTCTTTCCCTTTGGTAACTGTTAGTCCTTTCTTGGGTTCTGTGATTCTGCTGCTCTTTTGTCCTTCAGTTTTTCCTTTGTTCTTATATTCCACATAGGAGTGAAATCATTTGGTAGTTGTCTTTCTCCGCCTGGCTTATTTCACTGAGCATAAAACCCTCTAGCTCCATCCATGTTGTTGCAAATGGTAGGATTTGTTTTCACTCATGACTGAATAATATTACATTGTGTATATGTACCACCTCTTCTTTATCCATTCATCTACTGATGGACACTTAGGTTGCTTCCATGTCTTGGCCATTTGCTGCTATAAACATAGGGGTGCATCTGTGTTTTCAAATTGGGCTGCTGCATTCTTAGGGTAAATTCCTAGAAGTGGGATTCCTGGGTCAAATGCTATTTCTATTTTGTGCTTTTTGAGGAACCCCCATACTGCTTTCTGCAATGGTTGAACTAATTTACATTACCCCCAGTAGTGTAGGAGGGTTCCCCTTTCTCCACAACCTGGCCAACATTTTTCGTTGTTTGTCTTTTGGGTTGTAGTGATCCTTACTGGTGTGAGGTGATATCTCATTGTGGTTTTAATTTGCATTTCTCTGATGGCAAGCGATGTGGAGCATCTTTCCATGTGTCTGTTGGCCATCTGAATTTCTTCTTTGGAGAACTGTCTCTTCAGCTCCTCTGTTGTCTTTTTTTTTTTTTTTTGGTAGTGTCCTAATCTTGTTTTGGTAACTGTGATTTTGGCCTCATAGAAATGAATTTGTAGGCTTTCCTTCCTCTTCAATTTTTGGGAATAGTTTGAGAAGGATAGGTATTAACTCTTACTTCAATGTTTGAGTGAAATTCTCCTGTGAAAACATCTTGGACTTTTGATTGTGTGGAGTTTTTGGTTACTAGTTGTTAGTCTGTTCAAATTTCTATTTTCTCCAGAACAAGTTTTAACATTGCATGAGTCTAGGAACTTATCCATTTTTTTCTAGCGAGCCAAATATATTGCCATTTAATTTTACATACTTATCTCTTCAATCCTTTGTATTTCAGTGGTGTCACTTGTAACTTGTCTTTAAATTTCTATTTCTGATTTTGAGTCCTGTCCTTTTTATTTCTTGATAAGTCTAGGTAAGTGTTTACCCATTTTGTTTGTCTTCAAAGAATCAGTTGTTCGTTTCATTGTTCTTTTACATTTTTTTAAAGTGTTTGTTTCATTTACTTGCACTGTGATTTAATTTTTTTCCTTCTACTTTGTATCTTCTAACTTTTGCCATTGGTCGGGGGCGGGCCTGCGCCGTGGCGCCTCGCGCTCATTGGCTGTGAGGGCCGTCTGTCGGGGACGGGCAGCCACTGGGCTCAGAAAGCGTTAAGTCCGGCGGCTGCGCAGTAGCTGCAGGCGCTGCCGCCGCTGTATTCAACAGTAGTGTCCCGAGCGCCGCTGAGAGAAGCAGTTCCTGCCAGCTCCTCCGTGTTTCGTTTCGCCGGCCCGAGCAGGAGCGGCCCGCGCCATCCCTTCAGCGCAGTGGGTCCGCGGAGACCAGATGTTGAGCGTACTCGGCGGCGCCATCCTCTCGGCGCGCATGCGGGGGCGGCAGCGACCTCGCTGCAAGCGTCGTATCTCCGCCTCGCGCCCGCTGGGATCTCGGCGCTGCCTGCACTCGCCCCTTCTTGGCTCTCCCGCGGCGGGCGGAGGGCGGCTGTCAGCATGACCGCAGCGCCGCGCGTGGTGATCATCAGCCCGGACTTGGAGCCGCTGCCCTGGCCGGACTTCAGAGAGCTCGGCGGAGACGCGGCTCCCACTGCCGCGCATCTTCGTTGGAGGGTCCAGATCGTGCCCTACTAAGGGGTGAAGGCGACAGCGACAGCTGTGCGGGTTGGAAGGTATGTGGCCGCGGGGCACAGCGGGAACCCGACGGGGCGCAGGGACCACTGCCTCCGTGTGAAGGTGTCGGGGAGCCTGACGTGGGGGCGACCGTGCACGTTGCTCGGCGGGCAGCTCGTGGCCCGCGGGGCTGGGAAGCGGCCAAAGCGGGTGGTGGGTTCCCGGGGCCGGGGGTCTGGAGTTCGCGCGCTCCGCCGGAGGGGCCGCCTAGGAAGGGAGGGAGCGGAGCAGGTGCGCTCGGTGCAGACGTCCTAGCGGCGGAGGCGCCGGGGAGGGGGAAGGGGGGGCCCCCGCCGGAGCCGCTGCTCCTCCTTCCGGGCCCGGGTGGTGAGGGTGGCTGCTCTCCGCCCCGCGACACGCGTCCCCCCGGGACGGGGCCGCAGGCGGAGGGGACGGGCCGCGCCGCGCAGACGGGAGGCCGGTAAGCGTTTTGCCGTGTGTGGATTTTCTCGGCGGGGTCCTCGACGGCGCGGGCCGGACGGGCTGAGGTTCAAGTGTGACCCGCGGCGGGTCAGAGGCCGCCCATACGCAGCGCCGTTAGAATTAAAATTTTTCACGAGGCACCTCCGTGTGTTTTCTTTGAATGAAGTTTCTTTACTTTGGAACTGTCAGGGCATTTTCTTGTATTTAGAAATTCGTATTTCTCTGTGTTTTCGGTTTGTAATCTGCAGCTGAGTAGTTTATAACTAGCCACAGAGATTCTGAGACAGGGACCGTAGGGTGTAGTCAGTAGCGTGAGGGCCTCTGGAAAAAGACCCCTACCAAAACTGGGAAATATTCAACAATTCAGCAAAGTCCGATTCACATGAATTCTCTAACGTAAAATACCAAATTAGGAGTATAAGCATTCCTCAGTGAAGATTAGTTAAAACTAAAAAGCCAGGACTAACGGGGACTGAAATGTATGTTTAAACATTCCCCAGATAAGAAAATACCGCCACATAGCCCACGTCTTCATTGTGTCAATTAAATAAGGCTATTGTAAAATTTACTTCAGACTGCTAAAAGGCCCAGTTTATCTTTAACTTTGCCCAGATGCTGCTTTTCCTCCCACAGCCCCTAATCAAGCAATGTATATTACCCCATCCACAGAGAACGTAGTAAAAGGCAGGAAGCAACCTGTCTTAAAGATAAAATTGCATTTTTTTTTTGAGAGGGCATCTCTCATATTTATTGATCAAATGGTTGTTAACAACAATAAAATTCAGTATGGGGGGGTCAATGCTCAATGTACAATCATTAATCCATCTCAAGCCTAATTCTCGTCAGTCTCCAATCTTCTGAAGCATAACGAACAAGTTCTTACATGGTGAATGAAATCTTACATAGTGAATAAATTCTTACATGGTGAACAGTACAAGGGCATTCATCACAGAAACTTTCGGTTTTGATCACGCATTATGACCTATAAACAATCAGGTCAAATATGAATATTCGTTTGATTTTTGTACTTGATTTATATGTTGATCCCACATTTCTCCCTTTATTATTATTATTATTTTTATTTTTAATAAAATGCTGAAGTGGTAGGTAGATGCAAGATAAAGGTAGAAAACATAGTTTAGTGCTGTAAGAGGGCAAATGTAGATGATCAGATGATCAGGTGTGTGCCTATGGACTAAGTATTAATCCAGGCTAGACAAGGGCAGCAAAACATCCACGGATGCAGAAGATTTCTCTCAAAGCAGGGGGGGTGAGGTTCTGAGCCTCACCTCTGTTGATCCCCAATTTCTCACCTGATGGCCCCCCTGCGACTGTGCCTGTCTTAGGTTGTTCCTCCCTTGAGGAATCTTATCCATCTCTGGCTAACCAGTCATCTTCCGGGGCCATACAGGGAAACAAAGTTGGTAAGTGAGAGAGAAGCCATATTGTTTGAAAAGGTTAGCTTTTTACTTCTTTGCAGATTTATGCCCTGTGGCTTCTATGCCCAGCACTTGTCTCGAGGTATCTTTACCACCTGGAGGAATTATGATACTCGGTAAATTCGATATGAGGCACGAATTCTATTTAAGGGTTGTAATTAGGAAGGAAGAAGAAAAGCTATAGATGTAGCATATGGTAGGAAACATGGGAGGATTGATTATTTCATTGACATATCTTCTTGTAGAGTACCTTAAGTATGTATAGGTTTTAAACTACTAACTAATTTGCACACACATATTAACATAATAGGAATACAGTGACATAAACAAAGCAAATCTATAATTACCATCTATCTCCAGTGAAGCCAAGAAAACCATTTAGACACCCTAGGCATTTGTGAAAAGATAGATATTGTCCAACTGTACTTGAACAGTCTGAGAAAAATCAGACAAATTAAAGCAGCCCATTTCTGGGATCTGTTCACATCCCGTATGTTCTTTTAACCGTAGATAGTCTATAGTCATGAGATTTTGGAGTGCTACAACTTGCACCCCTCCCAACTCCTGGTTGAGTTCCAACAGTACAGATCCTGTCAAATTCGTTGTCTCACTGTATACACATGCCAGCCTAGACATCTCCCTCCTCATTCCTATGGCAACCCCAGGAGACGGTGGGCTGGATGCAGCCACAACCGCTGCATTGTCCGGATCCCTGTGGAGGCTTTTTGATGATCATCCCCCGGCACGAGTCCTCCAGAGAGTGCTGATGCCGGAAGCTCCTCATATCATATCTTAGTTCATTTTCTGGTATCCAAGCTAGGCCTTGATCTTCTGCATAAAAACAAACAGACCCTTTGCCCACGCTTTGACATGCCCTCTATACCACTGTGCAGAACTCATGGGAGGTCAGCACACAGTAACTGCTTTTTTTTTTTTTTTTATTAAGAGAAAGGAATATTATCAGAAAAGAATACCTCCATAGCTGATCATCTGACACCCTTTAAGTGATCAACATTAAGGATATTTAAAGCATGCGTTGATCTTTTATTTATGAATAGTTTTATCCTATCAAGGAGTAATCCCCCTTTTCTTTCTTTCTTTCTTTTTTTTTTTTTAATTTTTAATCTACACTTACATGAAGAATACTATGTTTACTATGCTCTCCCCTATATCAGGTCCCCCCTAACAACCACATTATGGTTACAGTCCATCAGCTTAGCAAAATGTTGTAGAGTCACTACGTGTCCTCTCTGTGTTGTGCAGCCCACCCTCCCCTTTCTCCCTCCCCCCATGCATGCTAATCTTAATACCCCCTTCTTCTTCCTTATCCCTCCCTGCCCACCAATCCTCCCCAGTTCCTTTCCCTTTCGTACCTGTTAGTCCATTTTTGGGTTCTGTAATTCCGCTGCTGTTTTGTTCCTTCAGTTTTTCCTTTGTTCCTATACTCCTCAGATGAGTGAAATCATTTGGTATTTCTCTTTCTCTGCTTGGCTTATTTCACTGAGCATAATACTCTCCAGCTCCATCCGTGTTGCTGCAAATGGTTGGATTTTTCCACTTCTTATGGCTGAGTAGTATTCCATTGTGTATATGTACCACATCATCTTTATCCATTCATCTACCGATGGACATTTAGGTTGCTTCCAATTCTTGGCTATTGTAAATAGTGCTGCGATAAACATAGGGGTGCATCTGTCTTTCTCAAACTTGATTGCTGCGTTCTTAGGGTAAATTCCTAGGAGTGGAATTCCTGGGTCAAATGGTAGGTCTGTTTTGAGCATTTTGATGAACCTCCATACTGCTTTCCACATGGTTGAACTAATTTACATTCCCACCAGCAGTGTAGGAGGGTTCCCCTTTCTCCACAGCCTCACCAACATTTGTTGTTGTTTGTCTTTTGGATGGCAGCTATCCTTACTGGTGTGAGGTGATACCTCATTGTAGTTTTAATTTGCATTTCTCTGATAATTAGCGATGTGGAGCATCTTTTCATGTGTCTCTTGGCCATCTGTATTTCTTTTTTAGAGAACTGTCTGTTCAGTTCCTCTGCCCATTTTTTAATTGGGTTATTTGTTTTTTGTTTGTTGAGGCGTGTGAGCTCTTTATATATTCTGGACGTCAAGCCTTTATCGGATCTGTCATTTTCAAATATATTCTCCCTTACTGTAGGGTTCCTTTTTGTTCTATTGATGGTGTCTTTCGCTGTACAGAAGCTTTTCAGCTTAATGTAGTCCCACTTGCTCATTTTTGCTGTTGTTTTCCTTGCCCGGGGAGATATGTTCAAGAAGAGGTCACTCATGTTTATGTGTAAGAGGTTTTTGCCTATGTTTTTTTCCAAGAGTTTAATGGTTTCATGACTTACATTGAGGTCTTTGATCCATTTTGAGTTTACCTTTGTATATGGGGTTAGACAATGGTCCAGTTTCATTTTCCTACATGTAGCTGTCCAGTTTTGCCAGCACCATCTGTTGAAGAGACTGTCATTTTGCCATTGTATGTCCATGGCTCCTTTATCAAATATGAATTGACCATATATGTTTAGGTTCATTTCTGGAGTCTCTAATCTGTTCCACTGGTCTGTGGCTCTGTTCTTGTGCCAGTACCAAATTGTTTTGATTACTATGGCTTTGTAGTAGAGCTTGAAGTTGGGGAGTGAGATCCCCCCCTACTTTATTCTTCTTTTTCAGGATTGCTTTGGCTATTCGGGGTCTTTGGTGTTTCCATATGAATTTTTGAATTATTTGTTCCAATTCATTGAAGAATGTTGCTACTAATTTGAGAGGGATTGCATCAAATCTGTATATTGCTTTGGGCAGGATGGCCATTTTGACGATATTAATTATTCCTAGCAATGAGCATGGGATGAGTTTCCATTTATTAGTGTCCACTTTAATTTCTCTTAAGAGTGACTTGTAGTTTTCAGAGTATAAGTCTTTCACTTCTTTGGTTAGGTTTATTCCTAGGTATTTTATTCTTTTTGATGCAATGGTGAATGGAATTGTTTTCCTGATTTCTCTTTCTATTGGCTCATTGTTAGTGTATAGGAAAGCTACATATTTCTGTGTGTTAATTTTGTATCCTGCAACTTTACTGTATTCCGATATCAGTTCTAGTAGTTTTGGAGTGGAGTCTTTAGGGTTTTTTATGTACAGTATCATATCATCTGCAAATAGTGACAGTTTATCTTCTTCTTTACCAATCTGGATTCCTTGTATTTCTGTGTTTTGTCTGATTGCCGTGGCTAGGACCTCCAGTACTATGTTAAATAACAGTGGGGAGAGTGGGCATCCCTGTCTGGTTCCCAATCTCAGAGGAAATGATTTCAGCTTCTCACTGTTCAGTATAATGCTGGCTGTGGGTTTATCATATATGGCCTTTATTATGTTGAGGTACTTGCCGTCTATTCCTATTTTGCTGAGAGTTTTTATCATGAATGGATGTTGAATTTTGTCAAATGCTTTTTCAGCATCTATCATGTGTGTTTTTGTCTTTCTTTTTGTTGGTGTGGTGGATGATGTTGATGGATTTTCGAATGTTGTACCATCCTTGCATCCCTGGGATGAACCCCACTTGGTCATGGTGTATGATCCTTTTGATATACTGTTGAATTCTGTTTGCTAATATTTGATTGAGTATTTTTGCATATACATTCATCAGGGATATTGGTCTGTAATTTTCTTTTTTGGTGGGGTCTTTGCCTGGTTTTGGTATTAGGGTGATGTTGGCTTCATAGAGTGAGTTTGGGAGTATTCGTTCTTCTTCTATTTTGTGGAACACTTTAAGGAGAATGGGTATTATGTCTTCCTTGTGTGTCTGATAAAATTCCGAGGTAAATCCATCCGGCCCCGGGGTTTTGTTCTTGGGTAGTTTTTTGATTACCTTTTCAATTTCTTTGCTCGTGTTTGGTTTGTTTAACTTTTGTGTTTCTTCCTTGGTCAGTCTTGGGAGGTTGTATTTTTCTAGGAAGTTGTCCATTTCTTCTAGGTTTTCCAGCTTCTTGGCATATAGGTTTTCATAGTAGTCTTTAATAATTCTTTGTATTTCTGTGGAGTCTGTCGTGATTTTTCCATTCTCATTTCTGATTATGTTGATTTGTGTTGATTCTCTTTTTCTCTTAATAAGTTGGGCTAGAGGCTTATCTATTTTGTTTATTTTCTCGAGGAACCAGCTCTTGGTTTTGTTGATTATTGCTATTGTTTTATTCTTCTCAATTTTGTTTATTTCTTCTCTGATCTTTATTATGTCCCTCCTTCTGCTGACTTTAGGCCTCATTTGTTCTTCTTTTTCCAGTTTTGATAATTCTGATGTTAGACTATTCATTTGGGAGTGTTCTTCCTTCTTCAAGTGTGCCTGGATTGCTATATACTTTCCTCTTAAGACTGCTTTCGCTGCATCCCACAGAAGTTGGGGCTTAGTGTTGTTGTTGTCATTTGTTTCTATATATTCCTTGATCTCTATTTTGATTTGTTCATTGATCCATTGATTCTTTAGTAGCATGTTGTTAAGCCTCCATGTGTTTCTGAGCCTTTTTGATTTCTTTGTAGAATTTATTTCTACTTTTATACCTTTGTGGTCTGAAAAATTGGTTGGTAGAATTTCAATATTTTGGAATTTACTGAGGCTCTTTTTGTGAGCTAGTATGTGGTCTATTCTGGAGAATGTTCCATGTGCACTTGAGAAGAATGTATATCCTGTTGCTTTTGGATGTAGAGTTCTATAGATGTCTATTAGGTCCATCTGTTCTAGTGTGTTGTTCAGTGCCTGTGTGTCTTTACTTATTTACTGCCCGGTGGATCTATCCTTTGGGGTGAGTGGTGTGTTGAAGTCTCCTAAAATAAATGCATTGCAGTCTATTTCCCTCTTTAGTTCTGTTAGTATTTGCTTCACATATGCTGGTGCTCCTGTATTGGGTGCATATATATTTAGAATGGTTATATCCTCTTGTTGGACTGAGCCCTTTATCATTATGTAGTATCCTTCTTTTTCTCTTGTTACTTTCTTTGTTTTGAAGTCTATTTTGTCTGATATTAGTACTGCAACCCCTGCTTTCTTCTCACTGTTGTTTGTCTGAAATATGTTTTTCCATCCCTTGACTTTTAGTCTATGCTTATCTTTGGGTTTAAGGTGAGTTTCTTGTAAGCAGCATATAGATGGGTCTTGCTTTTTTATCCATTCTATTACTCTGTGTCTTTTGATTGGTGCATTAAGTCCATTTACATTTAGGGTGACTATTGAGAGATATGTATTTATTGCCAATGCAGGCTTTAGATTCGTGGTTACCAAAGTTTCAAGGTTAGCTTCTTTAGTATCTTACTGCCTAACTTAGCTCGCTTACTGAGCTGTTATATACACTGTCTGGAGATTCTTTTCTTCTCTCCCTTCTTATTCCTCCTCCTCCATTCTTCATATGTTGTGTGTTTTGTTCTGTGCTCTTTTTAGTGGTGCTCCCATCTAGAGCAGTCACTGTAGGATGCCCTGTAGAGGTGGTTTGTGGGAAGCAAATTCCCTCAGCTTTTGCTTGTCTGGGAATTGTTTAACCCCGCCATCATATTTAAATCATAGTCGTGCTGGATATAGTATCCTTGGTTCAAGGCCCTTCTGTTTCATTGCATTAAGTATATCATGCCGTTCTCTTCTGGCCTGTAGGATTTCTGTCGAGAAGTCTGATGTTAGCCTGATGGGTTTTCCTTTATAGGTGACCTTTTTCTCTCTAGCTGCCTTTAAAACTCTTTCCTTGTCCTTGATCCTTGCCATTTTAATTACTATGTGTCTTGGTGTTGTTCTTCTTGGATCCTTTCTGTTGGGGGTTCTGTGTAATTCCATGCTCTGTTCGATTATTTCCTCCCCCAGTTTGGGGAAGTTTTCAGCAATTATTTCTTCAAAGAGACTTTCTGTCCCTTTTCCTCTTTCTTCTTCTTCTGGTATCCCTATAATACGAATATTATTCCTTTTGGCTTGGTCACATAGTTCTCTTAGTGTTGTTTCATTCCTGGAGATCCTTTTATCTCTCTCTATGTCAGCTTCTATACGTTCCTGTTCTCTGGCTTCTATTCCTTCAATGGCCTCTTGCATCTTATCCATTCTGCTTATAAATCCTTCCAGGGATTGTTTCACTTCTGTGGTCTCCTTCCTGACATCTGTGATCTCCCTCCGGACTTCATCCCACTGCTCTTGCATTTTTCTCTGCATCTCATCCCATTGCTCTTGCATTTTTCTCTGCATCTCTGTCAGCATGTTCATGATTTTTATTTTGAATTCTTTTTCAGGAGGACTGGTTAGGTCTGTCTCCTTCTCAGGTGTTGTCTCTGTGATCTTTGTCTGCCTGTAATTTTGCCTTTTCATGGTGATAGAGATAGTTTGCAGAGCTGTTACAAGTGACCGCTGGAAGAGCTTCCCTTCTTGTTGGTTTGTGGCCTTCCTCTCCTGGGAGAATAGCGACCTCTAGTGGCTTGTGCTGGGCAGCTGTGTGCAGACAGGGCTTCTGCTTCCTGCCCAGTTGCTATGGGGTTTATCTCCGCTGTTGCTGTGGGCGTGGCCTGGCTGGGGCTGCTCCTCCAAAATGGTGGAGTCCTGTTGGAGGGGGAGCGGCCGGGGGCTATTTGTCTCCGTAAGGGGCCTCTGTGCTCCCTGCTGCCCAGGGGGTTAGAGTGCCCAGAGATCTCCAGATTCCCTGCCTCTGGTCTAAGTGACCTGTCCTGCCCCTTTAAGACTTCCAAAAAGCACTCTCCAAACCAAACAACAACAGCAACAAGAGAGGAGAACAGAAAAAAAAAAAAAAAAAAAGGAAAAAACGCGATTTTTTTTTTTTTTTTTTTTTTTGTCCTCAGGCGCCGGTCCCAGGCACCCACTCACTGGTCCTGCTGCCCTGTCTCCCTAGCACCAGGGTCCCTGTCCCTTTAAGGCTTCCAAAAAGCACTCACCAAAAAGAGAAAAAAAAAATAAAGGGAAAAACGCGCGATTTCCTCCGTCCTCAGGCGCCGGTCTCAGGCACCCGCCCACCGGTCCTGCTGCTCTGCCTCCCTAGCACCAGGGTCCCTGTCCCTTTAAGGCTTCCAAAAAGCACTCGCCAAAAACAGAAAAAAATAAATAAAGAAAGGGGAAAACGCGTGATTTCCTCGGTCGTCAGGCGCTGGTCTCAGGCACCCGCCCACCGGTCCCGCAGGGAAAAATGCGGGATATTCTTTGTCCTCAGGCGCCGGTCCCAGGCACCCGCTCACCGGTCCCGCCACACTGCCTCCCTAGCAACGGGGTCCCTGTCCCTTTAAGGCTTCCAAAAAGCACTCGCCAAAAAAAAAAAAACCGCTCCGGTTTCTTTCCATCCGCCGGGAGCCGGGGGGAGGGGCGCTCGGGTCCCGTGGGGCCGGGGCTTGTATCTTACCCCCTTCGCAAGGCGCTGGGTTCTTGCAGGTGTGGATGTGGTCTGGATGTTGTCCTGTTTCCTCTGGTCTCTATTTTAGGAAGATTTTTCTTTGTTATATTTTCATAGCTCTATGTGTTTTTGGGAGGAGATTTCCACTGCTCTACTCACGCCGCCATCCTGGCTCCGCCTCCAAGATTGCATTTTAACATCCAGGAAGTTAAGTGCCCTGTGACTTCATTATGTCAATTAAATGAGGCTGTTGTAAAATTTACTTAAGCCAGCTAAAAGGCCCAGTTTATCTTTAACTTAGCCCAGATGCTGCTTTTCCTCCTCCAGCCCTTAATCAAGTGATAGATAACCTGGGCAATTAATATGGCAAGTAAGCCCAGCCACAGACAATGTAGTAAAAGGCAGGAAGCATCTCATCTAAAAGATAAGATTGCATTTAACACCCAGGAAGTTAAACCGGTAAGATTCTTTTTTTTTTTTTTAAGGTGTTATTGATGTACACTCCTGTGAAGGTTTCACATAAAAAAAATGTGGTTACTACATTCACACATACTATCTAGTCCCCCCATCATACCCCACTGCAGTCACTGTCCCATCAGCGTAGTAAGATCCCAGAAGTAATTAAATTGCTCTAACACCTGCAGTTAATTTTGCTCCCATAGTACTATATTTATATAGATTTTTTGGCACTTACTATGTTCAATGTATTATCTTCCCAAAGTGTTAAGTAACTACTTTGTCCATTTATATTGCCTTTGTAAAACTTAACATAATGTCTTAAATATGGTAGGCATACTATTAACTAAAATAATTTAATTGAAAATAATATATTGATTAAAACCAACCTCAGCAATTGGAGTATTTGGGGAAGAGGTCTATTTGAATTAGAGAATATGCTTAATTATATAATTATATGTAGTGGTCTTTAAAATACCATAGAATAAATTAAACTAAATAGAATAGTAGGTTTCTATAAAGAGATCTTTAGGGCTCACTTTGATCAATGAACTTTACTTGTGATTAGTTAACAGTTATTCAGTTTGTTTTTCAGACTTTTATGTAGTTCCTTTAAGGCCGAGTTTTCCAAAGTGCACTCTGAGGAATCCAATCAGTTGGTTCTGTTGAGATGCTTTGGCTACTGCTGGATGCCTTCCTTGCCCCAAAGTACAGCCCTTTATTTGTATTTTACTATACTGGGCTCCTTCCTAAACAAGATTTTATTTAGGAAAGACACTTCTGATGAAATTGTTTAAAATAATCGTTGAGTGTAAATACTTCAACTTTATCCATATATTTAAGGTTTTCCAAGATCTTACAAAAAGATATTCCCTCTTACTCCTTTATTACCACAAACTGCAGATCAGTAGTTTATAATGAATATGGGACTTGAAAAAGTTAAGCAAATGATATGTAGTGGGCTTTGGGTATAGCAAGTAAGCTGTCTGTTCTCTGAATATTCTGTATCTGAATTTGAATTTTTGAGTTGTTAGAATATCAGAAATTACTGGAATTGGTATACAAATTGTTAGCTAGGCTGAAGAATTTTCTGTATCATGGCTTGTAAATTTTAATATGTGTAAGATTCTGATTCAGTACATGTAGGCTGGGGCTTGAAGTTCTGATTTTCTTAAAAAAAAAAAAAAAGTTTCAGCATTGCTGGACTGTGGGCCACATTTTGACTAGCAAGGAGCTAGCTGACTTTAAAGCCTATCGCTACATTTTAGGATTGCAGTCTTGGCCCTAGATAGCAGGCTTTCATTATTACAGTAGACATTTCCTTAAACTGCCTGTTTCTCTACAGTCTGATTTATATTTTGTCATTTTAATAGAAAATTTTGGCTGTAGCTCCAGGAGTAAGGCATGGGGAGCTCCCCTCCAGAAACTAATTCCAGTGAAACCAAAGTAAGTCAAGGGAAAGGGCAGGTTGGGAGAAATCATTGTTAATGCTCACAGCTCCAGGTGTCCTCTCGGCCACTGCACACATGCGCTTTATTTTGTTTGGCTGAGGCTGTTTTAGTTGGTATTGGTATAAGTACTGCTTTTTTTTTAAGCAATTGTTATTATCATGAATTAACAGCAACTATGTGCCACAGCAGGTTAAGCTGTTAATTTTATCTGTAGCACATGTGAATTGAAAACCTAATTTGTGTAAACAACCAATGAGACAGTTATTTAGCTAAATAGATTATACTCAAAAAGAAATAAATCAATTTTGAGGGTCATTATTTTATTTAAAATATATAATATCAACCATTTTCATAGTCTTGGGCTTTATAGAAAATTATGATAACTAAATCATAGATTTAAATAATAGTTTTTTAAGAAAACTCAGTATTACTTAGTTTTGATAAATGAAAATTAGTAATTAACTTTGTAGACCAGGACAGCAGAGCAGTTTTGGGGGAAAAATTACAATTTTTATCTAAACACATTAGAATAATTTTCATACTGATAGTTATTATGTCAGCCCTACAGTATTTCACTTAATTGTCAGTAGTAGAAATTGCTGGAGGAATTGCATTATTACATACTGCATATATTATTACATTATTGCATATATCAGTAGTATCCAAGTAGGTACTAACATTGCTATAAAAGTTTTCATGTGGAGTTTATGTCAGATGTTGCAATTCTGAGTAGGAATAAACTTCCTTTGTTTGTTCTGGTAGCATCCATTGATTTTTTTTTTCTCAAAGATACTTTAATAGTGCTGATAGAAGTAGAACAGTTAGAATTTACATTAAAAATAAATGTGATGAATAGAAAGCACTACACTACATTATAGCCTTGATTTTTCTTTACCAAAGTTCCAAAATCTAAAGGACAAAAATACTGACAAGGTCAAGAAAAAAATGAAAGAAAGAAAAAGAAAATGACACCGAGGTCTTGGTTTAATACATATGTATTCCATCCAGGTGGATGGTTAATTTCATTAGCAAATCTCATTGTTGTGCAATGTCTGTTCTTCTGCAGTAAAATGAATATTGCATTCTCACAGGCTCTGTGTATCTATTTAATGTTGCATTAAATGAATACATACATATTTGTAGCTTTCTTTGGTTTATTCTTTACAGTTTGTCTTTTAAGAAAAAAAATTGAATTACGTTCTTTTGTTAAATTGGTAAAAGCTTTTCAATTAATATTATAGATTTTTCCTCCGTTCTCTGAAGTAAACAATTTTAAATGGTTAATATAAAATCATTCTAATTATCCTATAACTTTCTAAATTAATCGAATATAATACTGATTGATTTAATCTTATAATTAATAATGAGCTTCTTAAGCCTATGCTTTCAATATATTTTTAAAAGGAGTGTTCTTTTAATTGCAAGAAAAATGTTAAACAAGTGTACGTATTATGCCAAATGTAAATGCCGCTACCTTTTGCAGTACTAAAGATTGTATGTTGAGATCACTAAGGTTTGAATTTTCATAAAATAGGAAATTCAGAAATAACAAATTTCAGTGGCTACACACTGGAAGAGTTCATTTAATAGTAGAAGAGGTTGCCTGGCTCTGGGTTATGTATATGAGTTCAAATATGGATCAAACTGTATTGGATACCATTGTCATTTAATCTAGACATTTTGAGGTCTGACAATAATTCACAAAATCTACTTGGTTTTTGGTAGTGTTCTCAAAAGTTGTCCTCACAACTAAAATTCTTCTGACAATCTTGAAAGTAGAAAAGCCTAAGGTTTGATGTAATATGGATTGATTGTATGCCATTTGGAAATTACCTTTGTGGTAAAAAATTGGCCTCTGGCTTACTTGATGAAATCCTAATATCTTAACTTACGTTGAATGAGCATAAACTGTTATAAGTATGTAGTTGATTAACGTATCATACTAAGTTAATTTGTACTTAGAGCATTTGCGTTTCATTATTCATAGCGGGTAACGTAAAAACTAGGAATCCCAGTAACTACTAAGGGAAATACTAAAATAATTAGAGAGTAATATAGAGCTGAGTCAAGTAGGATGAGAAGGTTATATGGGCCCAAATAGCCAGGCTTTTGAGAGGGGAGCATCCTGAAAGTGATGAGATTCAAACTGCTAATGAGGTAGGAAAGCAACAGGTGTACAACATGCCCATAAAGTGGGCAGTAGGAGAATTTAAATTTGGCATCTTTGGGAGACAGAGAAGAGGAAACCCAACTGTAATGGAAGATACAACTTGCTATTGCCTATTTATTAAATATCAGATTGTAGCATTGCTAAATTTTAGTAGTATTAAGTCCATATATATGGTGTATTGAGATGCTGACATTGTGGACCTTATTTTTTCTTGTATGACAAAATGGGAGATAGGAAATTCTTTTGATACTAATTTTACTGCCTCTTCTCCCCCACCAGTAACGTAAAAATAAAACCTGCCATAAAGTGTGTAAAAGATTCATACTCTAAAAGGAATCTAAATTGGTGTAGACTGAATGGGAAGATATCAGTCTAGAAACTCTTCAGTAAGATTTCTTTACCATTTCTTGGTTAGAAATACCAAATTGAGGAATAAAAATCATCACAGATTGGGCTCCCACTTGCTGAATTAAGCAGGATAATAGAAGGCCCCCTGGAAAAGTAAGACAGGGACTGTTTTAAGTTTTAAATCTTCGGGTAAGATTCCTCAAGGGAGGTACAACCTAAGACAGGCACAGTCGCAGGGGGGCCATCAGGTGAGAAATTGGGGATCAACAGAGGTGAGGCTTAGAACCTCATCCCCCCTGTTTTGAGAGAAGTCTTCTGCATCCGTGGATGTTTTATTGCCCTTGTCTAGCTTGGATTAAACCATAGTCTACAGGCACACACCTGATCATCTACATTTGCTCTCTTACAACACTAAACTATGTTTTCTACCTTTATCTTGCATCTACCTACCACCTCAGCATTTTATTAAAAATAATAATAATAATAAAGGGAGAAATGTGGGATCCACATAAAATCAAGTATAAGAATCAAATGAATATTCATTTTTGACCTGATTGTTTATAGTTCATAATGCGTGATCAAAACCGAAAGTTTCTGTGATGACTGCCCTTGTACTGTTCACCATGTAAGAACTTGTTCATTATGCTTCAGAAGATTGGAGACTGACGAAAATTAGGCATGGGGTGGATTAATGATTGTGCATTGAGCATTGACTCCCCTATACAGAATTTTATTGTTGTTAGCAACCATTTGATCAATAAATATGAGAGATGCCCTCTCAAAAAAAAAAAAGGTCTCCTTGAAGTGTTTGGACCTATGTATTAGTGTCATTTTCATCTGACCTGGAGCCACAGTTGTCACCTGCATGACCATTTTACTTACTTATCCATCTGAGGAACCTGAATTTAGAAAATGAAATAGGACTTTGAAATATGAAAATGGACTATATAACAAATATCCTGAGGATTGTTAGTATTTGTTTAAAGTCCCAGATGAATACCTTCTGGTGTAACTATTTACTAAAATCAACATACTATAAAAAATGTTTCAAAGCTGATAAATGAATACATATAACCCCAGATTAAATTGTAAAAGGTTTACCAGCAAGATGGTTCATTTTCTGGATAACTGTCCTTATGTTATGACCATAGCTGTGTTGAGGAAATGTTAAAAGAAACTTTCATAGGAAATCTATTACTTAATTTATATAAAGATGCTGTTTAGAAAATTACAGTACTGTCCAGTGTCCTGTTATTGAGAAGTATAGAAGAAATTTCTCTTACCTCTGAGCACTAGGAAAAGCTTTGGTGCTTGTTTGTAAATTACTTTGTATATGGAATGAAAATTTTGTAATTAGATCTTGTTTCCCACTTGATGGGTTGCTGAGAAGCCAAGAGCTGAACCACCCACATTTTAGAGTTGTGCAAGGCCTTAGGTGTTTCTGTGGTCCAACTTTACCTTGTGTTTCATCTTTCTTGCATCCTCTTATTTTCCCTTTATTCATACTAATTTGTATTTTGAAAGCATTCTATTCTACTACTAATATTTCTGTAAGTTATATTAAATAATTTTGGAGTAAGATAGGATATAAATAACTATGTGAAGCTTATTTATTGCAAGGAGAAGGCGAGCAAATAAGAGGAGGAGCCTTTCTTCTTTCTTGTGTACCCTTCCCGGCATCCTCCCTCCTTTATCTTGCACAAATTTCTTAAGTCATGGAGGACTGAACTCTTCTGTACTTTCTCAGACTTGCAAGGAGGCAGGGAAATCCTTTCTGAAGCTTTTTGCTTGTACAGAGTTACCAGGTATAGTTCGTTAGGCTAAGTGTGCCCTACACGAAAGTGCCTGACTGAGAGAACAAGTAGGGCTAAAATACATCCTAGAGAAGGAAAAGGTGACTTATTCTCATTTGTTGGCTCAGAAAGGGTCTTTTTCTAACTCACAGGGTGATATTATTTGGTTTTTGTCCCTGCCCTTTTGATTGAGTCATAAACTAATACTAAAATTTGATGACTAGTGATAAGAGTTACCTTGAATGAAGCAAAAGTTCAAATTTATTGTCTTCACCCATATATTTCTATTCCATTACCCTCTAAATTTGACTCATTGTGTTGAACTAAGATAGTTATGATCTTTGAAATAGTTGAAATAATAATTTTCTAATTTACAATTCTGTTTTGTTATATGCATTACATAATCAAAGCTACCTATTTAGTAAGAATTACATCGAACTTTCTATAAAGGAAATAAGGGTTGTGTTTGCATTCCAGGTAACAATAGGATGTTTGAAGTATTTGATTTGTTCAGCTGGAACTGTTAACTACTTAGTCATAGTTTTCTGAAAATTTTGTTATTAATGTATCATCGTAGTAAAGGTGGTGATCAGCAACTTGCATCAAGGTTATTCAAGACTGAATAAATACTCTTTTCAAATGACACACAGTTAAGTGTTTGTAATGAAACCTGCTCTGAGATTCTGTACTCCTGCTGCAGTCATATCTACTTGGGTGTTATTTTTGTTGTTACAGATTTTATTGTCATTTTGTTTTCTGTATCAGTACATTAGAATTTTATTTTGCAAACACTAAATATAAACCTGACCAAGTATTTGATTTATTAATGCTCACAGGTAAATATTTTAAGTTTTGTTTTTCTGAAGTATGAATTTAAAATGATGCCAGGAATAGCTTCTAGTTGTGTGACTTTTTGATTCGTGTAATTGAGATTTTTTTCTTAAAGGTTGCCACATAAAATCAAAGTATCTCATTTTTCTGGAGCTTATCTTAATAAAAAAATAGGCTTCTTATGCTTTGATTTTTAGTCCCTGATTACAACTTAGAAACTTCTACTTTCATCAAGCAGTTGAAATTCAGAGACTTTTTTTATATTTAGGAGGTTTTGAACAGTTGTTCTTCGTTGTTTATTTTTTAACCTTGCTTTGTCTTTACAATTTACTTGCCAGAAGTAATTAATTAATTTTTTAATTTTTATTTTGTTATCATTAATCTACAATTACATGAATTACATTCTGTTTACTAGGGTCCCCCCTTCACCAAATGCCCCCCACGAACCCCATTATAGTCACTGTCTATAAGCGTAGTAAGATGTTGTAGAATCACTACTTGTCTTCTCTGTTGCACAGCCCTCCCCATGCCCCCCTCATATTATACATGCTACTCGTAAAACCCCCTTTCTTCCCCCACACTTATCCCTCCCTTCCCTCCCATTCTCCCCAGTCCCTTTCCCTTTGGTAACTGTTAGTCCATTCTTGGGTTCTGTGATTCTGCTGCTGTTTTGTTCCCTCCGTTTTTGCTTTGTTCTTATACTCCACAGGAGTGAAATCATTCGCTACTTGTCTTTCTCCACCTGGCTTGTTTTAGTGAGCTTATCACCCTGTAGCTCCATCCATGTTGTTGCGAATGGTGGTAGGATTTGTTTTCTTCTTATGGCTGAATGAAATTCCATAGTGTATATGTACCACCTCTTCTTTATCCATTCATCTCCTGATGGACACTGAGGTTGCTTCCATTTCTTGGCTATTGTAAATAGTGCTGCGATCAACATAGGGGTGTATATGTCTCTTTCAAACTGGGCTCCTGCATTCTTAGGGTAAGTTCCTAGGAGAGGTGAGGTATTCCTGGGTCAAATGGTATTTCTGTTTTTTTGGGAACCTCCATACTGCTTCCACAATGGTTGAACTGACTGACATTCCCACCAGCAGTATAGGAGGGTTCCCTTTTCTCCACATCTTTGCCATCATCTGTTGTTGTCTGTCTTCTGGATGGCGGCCATCCTAACTGGTGTGAGGTGATACCCCAGTGTGGTTTTAATGTGCACTCAGTTCTCTGATGATCAGCGATGTGGAGCATTTTTTCATGTACCTGTCTGACACCTGAAATTGCTTCTTGGGAGAAGTGTCTGTTCAGATCCTCTGCCCATTTTGTAATTGGATTATTTGCTTTTTGTGTGTTGAGGTGTGTGAGCTCTTAATGCATATTTTGGATGGCAACCCCTTATCGGATATGTTATCTATGAATGTATTCTCCCATACTGTAGGATGTCTTTTTGTTCTGCTGATGGTGTTCAAACAGAATCTTACACCCTCTGCCATTTCATTCCAGTTCTAATTTTTTTTTTCCAGAACACCAACTGGACTGAGAAAACTGTTACAAAGAGGAGAAGATGTGATACAGGAACATAGAGCCTAAGATGAGAAGTGAGATGGTGTGGAGACTGGTAGGTAGTATCTTTCCATGTGCTGCTTTCAAGGGTCATAGTGAAAAAAGGTTGCTAAGGAGATAAAGCCCAGGGTGTTGACATCACCTGGTATCGGTGAAGCGACCTAGCCACTAGCCATTAATGGGAAGGCTAGCATGCGGCACTGTTTTATCTTTCCTGTGGAGTCAGATATGCGGCATCCCCCGTTTGCAGTTCTGTCAGACCCTGTGTGGGGCTGTCCTGGCACCAACAGGGGTGGACCTGAGAGCTCCACCTTTCCTGCTGGGCTGTTCCAGCATCCGTCTCAGAACAAGGCCTCAACAGTGCTCCTGGTAGAGAGAGAGAGAGAGAATTGCGCTCAAGACATGGGCAGTGTTTTTCTGTAGCTCCATGAGCATGTTCCTGATGTTTATTTTGAGATCTGTTTCAGTAAGATTGATTTGAGTCCTGTTACCAGGTTCCTTTGACGGTTCGAATTTGTAGGTGGTGCCCTGGTGCCCTCTAGCTCCCAGAAGATTTACTCTCTGGAGCTGCTCAGGCCTTTGGGGGGATGGCAGGGGTCACAGGGGAGCGGTGGTGGTGCCCTCCCCTGCCGGGAGGAAAGAAGTCCCTCCTGCTTCCCGGCCACAGTGCCCGTCTCCACTGCCAGGGCCAGTTTGTGGAGCACGCAGGGAGAAGCTGCCGTATGTGGGGCCGTCCTCTCGCTGGCCTGGTGCGATGGTGGGGGCCGCCAGTTAGCAATCCAGTGCCGGCGGGGAGGCAGGCCATGTATGAGTCACAGCAGGGTAGGGGGACTCGGAGCTGCGAGGCGAGCCAGAGGGATGGAGCGACTGGAGCTCCGAAAAGTTCTCCCGCCTGCTGGGCAGAGGGCACCCGTGCAGTTTGGCACACCTGTCCTTTCTCCTTAGTGGCAAGCTCTGGAAGCCTTGTCCCTTTAGCAGCTGTCTCGCTGTTGGCAAGTCTCTCAGACTGCCTGCCTTTCTTTTGTCCCACAGCGGCCGGATGTGAATCCCTGTGTTGTCTCACAAGTGGCTGGAATCTCAAGTCTCTCGAAGTATTCTGCCTGTCTTGGCTTTCCAACCCCACTGATCCTCCAGAGCGCACCACGTGTGGTAGGTTTGTGCTCCCAGAGCACATCTCCAGGGCTGGGTGTTCAGCAGTCCTAGGCCTCCACCCCCCTGCCCGGTTCTGTTTCTCTTCCTCCCTCCTGTGAGCTCGGGTGTGGGAAGGGCTTTGGGGTCCCTCTGGATCCTGGCTTTGTACATCACCCTTCTCCTTGAGGTGACAGCCTGCCGCAGCAGCCTTCTTCCCTGCTGCTCTTCCAGGATTTGGTGTAGTTGTTCTGTTTCCATATTGTACGTATGTATGTGGTTCTGGGAGGAGCTTTCTGCCTCCCCTCTCATGCCACCATCTTTAATCCCATCAATCCATCTTTTTTTTTTTTTCAATTTCCCTTGTGTAGGGTACCTTTCCCCACCCCTTTGACTTGTAGTTTGTCTGTGTCCTTGGATCTCAAGTAAATCTCCTTAAGGGAGCATGTAGGTGGTCCTGAGTTTTCATCCCTTCTTTTAACCCTGTGTCTTTTGATTGGAGCATTGAAAGTCTGTCCTTTCATTCTGATAATTGATAGCTGTGTCCTGATTGCACATTTTTAATTTTTTATTTATTTTTTATTTTGTTATCATTAATATACAATTAGATGAAAAAAATTATGTTTACTAGGCTCCCCCCTTCAAGTCCTCCTCACAAACCCCATTACAGTCACTGTCCATCAGCGTCGTAAGGTGCTGTAGAATCACTGCTTGTCTTCTCTGTGTTGTACAGCCTTCCCCATGCCCCCCCCCCTACACATTATACATGTTAATCATAGTACGTCCTCTTTTTACCTGCCCTTATCCCACCCTTCCCACCCATCCTCCCCAGTCCCTTTCCCTTTGGTAACTGTTAGTCCATTCTTGGGTTCTGTGATTCTGCTGCTGTTTTGTTCCTTCAGTTTTTCTTTGTTCTTATACTCCACATATGAGTGAAATCATTTGGTACTTGTCTTTTTCCGCCTGGCTTATTGCACTGAGCATAATACTCTCTAGCTCCATCCATATTGTTGCAAATGGTAGGATTTGTTTTCTTCTTATGGCTGCTTATTGCACTTTTTAAACTGGATTTCATTCTTTTTTGTTTGTAGTTTCGCTCTGCTCTTTCATCATTGCTCTCCTGGTTATGAGCAATAGCTTTGTTATAATTGATATGTATCTATATCTATCTGTCATCTATTACCTATCATCTATCTATCTAATCATCTATCTGTCATCTTTCTATCTCTGTCTATCTATGTATCTATCATCTGTCATCATCTTTTTGTCTGCCCATCTCTCCTTATGTACAGAACAGTTAACAACATAGCTTATATGTCACTTCCCTACATTATGCTTCCAAAAATCTTGCAAGGTAACTAGGCTGTAGAAATAGCACTGGATTCAGAGACACTTGCAGGTCGAGTCAGCCGTGTGTGCTTACAAAACCAGTAAACGGTGGAGCAGGGACGTCAGCCCATATCTCTGTCCTCTGTCCTCTTTTACCTCCTTATCACTTGCTGACTGTATTCTATCCACATTCATTGACTAAGTGCTCCCTGAAGACTACAAGTATCCTTCCTCTGGGCCCGTTGTAGACAGAAAACTAAACTTGGTCCTTTGCTCACCACCTTGTTTGAGGGACATTGGCGTCACTGCTGATAGGAGGAGAGACAAAAAGGAACACCAAGTTCTAGACAGGAGCAGTTGGGAGGGAGCAAAGAGTGTGTTGTTGAGTGACGTGTTTGAGTGTCCAAACTTCCCTCTTTATCTAGTTATATACTTCTTTACATGTGTAAACATCATGAAATCTACGGATTTCAAAAGCCCAAACACATATTATTACAGCAATTCAGTTGTTGAGGTGAGAAAAAATGAGAAGGGCTTCACTATACCACTGAATCTATGACTGCATACTGCTAAAACCAAACAAAAAGACTCCACTGTGGCTGGAAGGGCTCTTTTCTACTCACTGTCTCTCTGGGGACTCAAACAGAATCCTTTTTTTTTTTCAGTTTCACTTGTGTAGGGTACCTGTCCCCACCCCTTCAACTTGTAGTTTGTGTCCTTGGATCTCAAGTGAGTCTCCTGTAAGGGAGCACGTAGATGATCTTGAGTGAGCAATAGCTTTGTTTAGTATTATGATTTCCTGTCTACCTACCTATCTATTTATCCATCTATCCATTATCTATCTATCTATCTGTCTATCTATCTATTTATCTATCTGTCTATCTATCTAATCTAATCTATCATCTATGTATCTAATTAATCTAATCTATAATCTATATGTATGTATATCTATCTAATCTATCAGTTATCTATGTATGTTATCTATTTTCTCAAGTTTCTCAATGTTCTGTCACTAGGTGCACATTCATTTCTTAACCTTCCCAGTGTAGTGTGCAATCTGTTTCCAGTGAGTCCCAGACTAAGACATACGCATACACATACACAGTAATGGCTTAGTGTGATGTCACATTTCCTCCTTGTATTGACCTGTTTCTCTGAAAGTCAGCATTTCTCTTGGATTTTTTATACAAGTTCACATATATGTAAATGGAAAATTCACCACCAATATGCTGTGCTTGAGTGGACAAACTACCTGAGTTTTATTTCCAACTAATTTTTGTGTCTAAAAATCCTATCATTAGCCACTCAAGCAAAGTCATGAATCGAGAAAATTCTTTTGCAGCAAATATTTATTTAAATGCTTAGAGTTACCTCAATGCCAAGGACATACTATCAATAGAAGACTCAGCAAGTATCATATATACTAGTGCAAGTGATGTATGTAAATGATTTCCTTTGATTATCTCAACAACTCTGTGAAGTACATCTATGAATAAGAATTCACCAGAAGAGTTTGAGGTTAGTGATTTTCCCCAAAGTTACCCGAAGCTGTTAAGTGAGAAACCTGGATTTGCACAGAGTGTTTGATTATAAATAGTCTACACTTAACATCTTCAGCCTCTTGTATCCTCCTCCTCTGGAAATTACAGCTTCAGAAGAGTGGCAGATGTTGTTATGCCAATGATTATATCAAATATACCAACAGTTGATTTGGTAACAAGGGTACAAGTGAGCTGAACAGGTGTTTTAGCAATTGTATAGCAGGAAGAAGCAGTTATGTACTGATGGTACTTAAGCTAAAAAATGAAGGTTAGGAGGTAAGCAGCAGAACAGGGAGTGGAAGAGTATTTCTAATAGAGGAAATCAAGTGGCTACAGGACGTAGAGCAGAAAGAGATGGGGAAGTTTGAGGAAAAGATAGAATGTGGCCAGTTATGGCCTCAAACCTAGGAAGAGCGGGGAAAATAGGCCACAGATTATGTCAGTTTAGATAGAGAAGCTCATATGTGGGTTTCCATGTTGAAAATAATGGGAATTTTTAGCAATTACCTGTGTCATGAAAGAGAAGGATGGGTTTAGGAGTAAGACTCCCAAAATGGGAATTTTTATTAAAAAAAAATAAGTAAATAGATACCTAGGTTACTTTGTAAGGCTCTGCTGTACCACAGTACTACACACTGGATTGTTTAAACCACAGACATGTATCCTCTCACAGTTTGGAGTCTAGAAGTCTGAGAGTGAAGGGTCACCAGCTGGGTTCCTGCTGAGGGCTATGGCCGGGGGTCTGCTCCATGCCTGTCTCCTAGCTTCTGGTGGGTTTTGGCAATACTTGGCTTATACAAGTGTTCCACCATACTCTGTCATGACAGTCACATGCCATTAGGCCTACGTGTATATCTGTGTTCAAACTTCTTTTTTTTTCTTGTTAGTAATCTACAATTACATGAAGAACATTATGTTTACTAGACCCCCGTTCACCAAGTCCCACCCCCACACCCCATTACAGTCACTGTCCATCAGTGTAATAAGATGCTGTAAAATCACTACTCGTCTTCTCTGTGTTGCACAGCCCTCCCCATGCTACCCCCTACATGCTAATTATACATGATAATCGTAATACCTGCCTTCTTAATCCCTGCCCTTATCCCTCCCTTCGCACCCATCCTCCCAAGTCCGTTTCCCTTTAGTAACTGTTAGTCCATTCTTGGGTTCTGTGATTCTGCTGCTGTTTTGTTCCTACAGTTTTCCTTTGTTCTTATACTCCACATATGAGTGAAATCATTTGAGACTTGTCTTTCTCCACCTGGCTTATTTCGCTGAGCATAATACCCTCTAGCTCCATCCATGTTGTTGCAAATGGTAGGATCTGTTTTTTTCTTAATGGTTGAGTAATATTCCATTGTGTATATGTGCCACATCTTCTTTATCCATTCATCTACTGATGGACATTTAGGTTGCTTTCATATCTTGGCTATTGTAAATAGTGCAGCGATAAACATAGGGGTGCATCTGTCTTTTTCAAACTGGAGTGCTGCATTCTTAGGGTAAATTCCTAGAAGTGGAATTCTGGGTCAAATGGTATTTCTATTTTGAGAATTCTGAGCAACCTCCATACTGCTTTCCACAATGGTTGAACTAATTTACATTCCCACCAGCCTTGCATTCTTCTTGTTGATGTGGTGGATGATGTTGATGGATTTTTGAATGTTGTACCACCCTTGCATCCCTGGGATGAACCCCACTTGTTCATGGTGTATGATCCTCTTACATTCTCCACAACCTTGCCAACGTTTGTTGTTGTTTGTCTTTTCAATGATGGCGATCCTTACTGGTGTGAAGTGATATCTCCTTGTGGTTTTATTTTGCATTTCTCTGATCATTAGCGATGTGGAATATCTTTTCATGTGCCTGTTAGCCATCTGGATTTCTTCTTCAGAGAACTGTCTATTCAGCTCCTCTGCCCATTTTTTAATTGGATTGTTTGCTTTTTGTTTGTTGAGGTGCATGAGATCTTTATGTATTTTGGATGTCAACCCTTTACAGAACATGTTGTTATGAATATATTCTCCCATACTGTAGGGTGCCTTTTTGTTCTATTGATGGTGTCCTTTGCTGTACAGAAGCTTTTCAGTTGATATAGTCCCACTTGTTCATCTTTGCTTTTGTTTCCCTTACCCGGGGAGATATGTTCATGAAGAAGTCGCTCATGTTTATGTCCAAGAGATTTTTGCCTGTGTTTTTTTCTAGGAGTTGTATGGTTTCATGACTTACATTCAGGTCTTTGATCCATTTCAAATTTACTTTTGTGTATGGGGTTAAACAGTGATCCAGTTTCATTCTCTTACATGTAGCTGTCCAGTTTTGCCAGCACCATCTGTTGAAGTGACTGTCATTTCCCCATTGTTATGTCCATGGCTCCTTCATCCTATATTAATTGATCATGTATGTTTGGGTTAATGTCTGGAGTCTATATTCTGTTCCACTGGTCTTTGGCTCTGTTCTTGTGCCAGTACCAAATTGTCTTGATTACTGTGGCTTTGTATAGTAGAGTTTGCAGTTGGGGAGCGAGATCACCCCTACTTTATTCTTCCTTCTCAGGATTGCTTTGGCTATTAGGGGTCTTTGGTGTTTCCATATGAATTTTTGAACTATTTGTTTCAGTTCCTTGAAGAATGTTGTTGGTAATTTGATACGGATTGCATCAAATCTGTATATTGCTTTAGGCAGGACAGCCATTTTGACGATATTAATTTCTCCTAGCCAAGAGCATGGGATGAGTTTCCATTTGCTAGTGTCCTCTTTAATTTCTCTTAAGAGCATCTTATAGTTTTCAGGGTATAGGTCTTTCATTTCCTTGGTTAGGTTTATTCCTAGGTATTTTGTTCTTTTTGATGCAATTGTGAATGGAATTGTTCTCCTGATTTCTCTTTCTGTTAGTTCATTGTTGTTGTATAGGAAAGCCACAGATTTCTGTGTGTTAATTTTGTATCCTGCAACTTTGCTGAATTCCAGTATTAGTTCTAGTAGTTTTGGAGTGGAGTCTTTATGGTTTTTTATGTACAATATCATGTCATCTGCAAATAGTGACAGTTTGACTTCTTCTTTACCAATCTGGATTCCTTGTATTTCTTTGTTTTGTCTAATTGCTGTGGGTAGGACCTCCAGTACTATGTTGAATAACAGTGGAAAGAGTGAGCATCCCTGTCTTGTTCCCGATCTCAGAGGAAAAGCTTTCAGCTTCTCGCTGTTCAGTATGATGTTAGCTGTGGGTTTGTCATATATGGCCTTTATTATGTTGAGGTACTTGCCGTCTATTCCCATTTTGTTGAGAGTTTTTATCATGAATGGATGTTGACGTCTGTCGAATGCTTTTTCAGCATGTATGGAGATGATATTGTGCTTTTAGTCCTTCTTTTTTGTTGATGTGGTGGATGATGATGGATTTTTGAATGTTGTACCACCCTTGCGTCCCTGGGATGAAGCCCACTTGGTCATGGTGTATGATCCTCTTGATGTATTTTTGAATTCAGTTTGCTAATATTTTTTTGAGTGTTTTTGCATCTACGTTCATCAGGGATATTGGTCTGTAGTTTTCTTTTTTGGTGGGGTCTTTGCCTGGTTTTGGGATTAGGGTGATGTTGGCTTCATAGAATGAGTTTGGGAGTATTCCCTCCTCTTCTATTTTTTGGAAAACTTTAAGGAGAATGGGTATTATGTCTTCTCTGTGTGTCTGATGAAATTCTGAGGTAAATCCATCTGGCCCGGGGGTTTTGTTCTTTGGTAGTGTTTTGATTACCACTTCAATTTCATTGCTGGTAATTGGTTTGTTTAGATTTTCTGTTTTTGGGTCAGTCTTAGAAGGTTGTATTTTTCTAGGAAGTTGTCCATTTCTCCTAGGTTTCCCAGCTTGTTAGCATATAGGTTTTCATAGTACTCTCTAATAATTCTTTGTTATTTCTGTGGGGTCCGTCGTGATTTCTCCTTTCTCGTTTCTGATTCTGTTGATTTGTGTTGACTCTCTTTTCCTCTTAATAAGTCTGGCTCTAGAGGCTTATCTATTTTGTTTATTTTCTCAAAGAACCAGCTCTTGGTTTCATTGATTTTTGCTATTGTTTTATTCCTCTCAATTTTATTTATTCTCTGATCTTTATTATGTCCCTCCTTCTGCTGACCTTAGGCCTCATTTGTTCTTCTTTTTCCAATTTCAATAATTGTGACATTAGACCATTCATTTGGGATTGTTCTTCCTTCTTTAAATATGCCTGGATTGCTATATACTTTTCTCTTAAGACTGCTTTTGCTGTATCCCACAGTAGTTGGGGCTTTGTGTTGTTGTTGTCATTTGTTTCCATAAATTTCTGGATCTCCATTTTGATTTGGTCATTGATCCATTGATTATTTAAGAGCGTGTTGTTAAGCCTCCATGTGTTTGTGAGCCTTTTTGCTTTCTTTGTACAGTTTATTTCTACAGTTTATTTTATGCCTTTGTAGTCTGAAAAGTTGGTTGGTAGGATTTCAATCTTTTGGAATTTACTGAGGCTCTTTTTGTGGCCTAGTATGTGGTCTATTCTGGAGAATGTTCCATGTGCCCTTGAGAAGAGTGTGTATCCTGTTGCTTTTGGATGTAGAGTTCTGTCGATGTCTATTAGGTCCATCTGTTCTAGTGTGTTGTTTAGTGCCTCCGTGTCGTTACTCATTTTCTGTCCGGTGTATCTATCCTTTGGAGTGAGTGGTGTGTTGAAGTCTCCTAAAATGAATGCATTGCATTCCATTTCCTCCTTTAGTTCTGTTACTATTTGTTTCACATATGCTGGTGCTCTTGTATTGGGTGCATGTATATTTATAATGGTTATATCCTCTTGTTGGACTGACCCCTTTATCATTATGTAATGTCCTTCTTTATCTCTTGTTTCTTTGTTTGATGTCTATTTTGTGTGATACTAGTACTGCAACACCTGCTTTTTTCTCCCTGTTTGGATAGAATATGTTTTTCCATCCCTTGACTTTTAGTCTGCATGTCTATGGGTTTGATGTATGTCTCTTGTAAGTAGCATATAGGTGAGTCTTGCTTTTTTTTAATCCATTGTATTACTCTGTCTTTTGATTGGTGCATTCGGTCCATTTACATTTAGGGTGATTGTTTTAAGATATGTACTTACTGCCATTGCAGGCTTTAGATTCATGGTTACCAAAGGTTCAAGGTTAGGTTCTTTAGTATCTTACTGTCTATCTTAACTCGCTTATTGAGATGTTATGAACACTCTCTGGTGATTCTTTATTTCTCTCCCTTGTTATTCCTCCCCCTCCATTCTTTATATATTGCGTTTTTTATTCTGTGCCCCTTTGTGTTTCCTTTGACTGCTTTTGTGGGTAGTTGATTTTATTTTTTCAGTTAGTTTTTATTTGGTTGGTCTGCTTTCTTTGCTGTGATTCTATTTTCTCTGGTGATATCTGTTTAGCCTTAGGAGTGCTGCCATCTCGAGCAGTCCCTCTAAAATACCCTATAGAGGTGGTTTGTGGGAGGCAAATTCCCTCAACTTCTACTTGTCTGGGAATTGTTTACTCCCTCCTTCATATTTAAATGATAATCGTGCTGAATACAGTAATCTTGGTTCAAGGCCCTTCTGTTTCATTGTATTAAATATGTTGTTATGCCATTCTCTTCTCGCCTGTAAGGTTTCTGTTGAAAAGTCTGAGGATAGCCTGTTGGGATTTCCTTTGTAGGTGCCCTTTGTCCTTGTCTAGCTGCCTTTGAAACTCTCTCCTTGTCCTTGATCTTTTCAGTTTTATTTATTATGTGTCTTGGTGTTGTTGTCCTTGGGTCCCCTCTTTTGGGAGGACTGTGTACTTCCGTGGTCTGATCAATCATTCCCCCCCACCCCCAGTTGGGGGAAGTTTTCAGCAATTACTTCTTCAAATACACTTTCTATTTTTCAGCAATTACTTCTTCAAATACACTTTCTATCCCTTTTTTTCTCTCTTCTTCTGGTACCCCTATAATGTGGATATTGTTCCTTTTGGATTGGTAACATACTTCTCTTAATATTGTTTCATTCCTGGAGATCCTTTTATCTCTCTCTGTGCCAGCTTCTATGCATTCTTGTTCTGTGGTTTCTATTTCATCAATGGCCTTTTGCATCTCATCCATTCTGTTTTCACATCTTTCCAGAGATTGTTTCATTTTTGTAGTCTCCCTCCCTACTTTGTCTGTTAGCTCTTGCATTTTTCTCTGTAGCTCCATCAGCATGGTTATGACCTTTATTTTGAATTCTTTTTCAGGAAGATTGGTTAGGTCTATATCCCCAAGCGCCTTCTCAGGTTTTGTCTCTGTTAGTCTGGTCTGGATCAAATTCTTCTGACTTCATTGCCATAGAGGTAGTTTTGGGGAGTTGGTGTGTGTATCAGCTGGGAGAACATCCCGTCTTGCTAGTTTGTGGCCTTCCTGTCCTGTGAGAACAGTGACCCCTAGAGGCTTGTGCCAGGCAGCTGCACGCAGATGTGGCCTCTAAGTCTGGCCCGAGCGGCTGCTCTCGGTGTAGCCGGCTTCAGGTTGCTGCTCCACTATGGCAGAGCTTTGTCGGAGAGGGAACGGGCCGGAGGCTGTTCATTGCCGTGAGGGGACTCTTAAGTCCTGCTGCCACCCAGGGGTTTAGGGCGCCCAGAGTTCCCCGTGATTCCCAGCTGCTGTGTTGAGTGTGTTGGGACGCTTCTGTCCAGCTGTGAGGCCCCTGTCCCTTACAGACTTTCAAAAAGCACTTGCTTTTCTTTTGTCCCAGGGGCGCCAGCTGCACTCACCCACTCGCAGGTTTTACTGTTCTGTTTCCGTAGCGTCCAGCACACCACGCAGTGTGTGTCTGCTCCCAGTGTGGATGTCTGGGCCTGGGTATTTAGCAGTCCTGGGCTCCCTCTCCCTCCCCGCTCCGCCTCCTCTCCTCCCGCCAAGGAGCTGGGGTGAGGGGCGCACTCGGGTCCCACCGGGCCCTGGTTTGTATCTTACCCCCTTCGTGAGGCGCTACGGTGCCGCACATGTAGATGTAGCCTGGCTGTTGTACTGTATCTTCTGGTCTCTCTTTTAGGAGTAGTTGCATTTGGTGTATTTTCAAAATCTTTATGGTTTTGGGAGGATACTTCTGCCGCCCTACTCACGTCTCCATCTTGAGTGAGTCCCCTCGTGGTTTTAATTTGCATTTGCCTGATGATTAGTGAAGTGATGTGGAGCATCTTTTCATGTGACTGTAAACCATCTGTATGCCCTCTTTGGAAAAATGTCTGTTCAGGTTCTCTGCCCATATTTTAATGGGTTCTTTGTTTTGTGGTATATTTATCCAATATATATTGGATATCCGCCCCTTATCAGATATATCACTTTCAGATATGTTTTTCCTTACAGTACGTTGCCTTTTCATTTTGTTTATGTTGTCCTTTCCTATACAGAAACGTTTTAGATCGATGAGCCTCCTCTTGTTTATTCTTTCTTTTGTTTCCTTTGCCTGGGGAGGTGTGTCGAGAAAAAATTTACTCTTGCTGATTTTCAAGAGATTCATGCCCATCTTTTCTTTAAAAAGCTTTGTGCTTTCATGCCTTTAGGTATTTAATCCATTTTGAATTAAGGTTTGTGCATGATGTTACAGTGATGCAATACCATTCTCCTGCATGTAGGTGTCTGGTTTTCCCAGCACCATTTATTGAAGAGACTGTCTTTTCCCCATTGTATATTCTTGCCTCTTTTGTCATATTTTAACTGACCATATACGTGTGGGTTTATTTCTTAGTTATCTGTTCAGTTCCACTGATTCATATATTCTTGTGTCAGTACCATACTGTTTAATTCACTGCAGCTTTGTAGTATAGCTCTTTACCCCCAGCATTGTTCTTCATTGTCAAGATTTCTTTGACTCTTCAGGGTCTTTTGAGGTTGCATATAAATTTTAGGATCTTTTCCTCTAGTTGAGTGAAAAATGCCATTGGTTTTTTGATAGGGATTGCATTGAATCTATAAGTTGCTTTGGATGATATGGCCATTTTAACAATATTCATTCATCCTATCCAGGAGCGTGGGATAGCCTTGCATTTATTTGTGTCTTCCTCAATTTCTTTCATCAGTGTCTTAGTTTTGAGAGTACAGGACTTTACCTGCCTTGGTTGAATTTTATTCCCAGTGATTTTATCCTTTTTGAGGCAGTCATAAATGGGATTCTTTCTTAAATCTCTTCCTGGTAGTTCATTTGTCTGTGTAAATGTGGCAGATTTTTGCACATTGGTTTTGTTTGTTGTGACTTTTACTGAGTTCATTTATTAATTCTAGTAGTTTTTTGATGCAGTTTTTAGGGTTTTCTCTATACAGTATCATGTCACCTGTAAGTAGGGGAAATTTGACTTCTTCCTTACCAACTTGGATGCCTTTTACTTGTCTGGTTGCCATGGCTGGGACTTTCAGGACTATGTTTAATAAAAGTGGTGACAGTGGGCATTCTTGTCTTGTTTCTGACCTTAGAGGAAAAGCTTTCAGCTTTTTGCAATTCAGTGTGATGGCAGCTGTGAGTTTGTCATATATGGCCTCTGTTATGTTGATGTATGTTCCCTCTATGCACACTTTGTTGAGTTTTTAGCATAAAAGCATGTTGGGTTTTGTGATCCTTTTTAGGACCTATTGTGATGACGATAGTTTTTATCCTTCCTTTTGTTAATGGGATGTGTCACATTGATTTGCAGATATTTCACCCTCTTTGCATCCCTGGAATAAATCTACTTCTTCTTGGTTAATGAATTTGGTAATGTATTTTTTAATTCAGTTTGCTGGTAATTTTTTTGAGGATTTTCACAAATGTGTTCACCAAGGATGGTGGTGTCTTAGTGTTCCTTTTTTGTACTGTTTTTGTTGGATTTGGTATTGGGGTGATGCTGATCTAATAAAAAGGCGTGAAGTTTTCCTTCCTTTTCAAGGTTTAGAAGTGATTTGAGAAAGGTAAATATTAACTGTACTTTAAATCTTTGGTGGAAGTAATTTTGAAAACCATCTGGTCCTTGACTTTGTAAGGATTGTTTTTTTTTTTGTTTTTTTTGTTTTTTTTGTTTTGATTATCAGTGCTGTTCATTACTGTCAATCTGTCAGTAGAGATTTTCTATTTCTTCTGTCTGGTTCAGTTTTGGAATATTGTGCATTTCCAGGAGCTTTTTATAACAGCTTCTTGCAGTCCTTTGTGTTTCTGTTGTGTCAGTTGTCACTTTCATTTCTGACTTGAGTTGTCTGTGTTCATTTACACATGGCTGTCCTTTTGCCTCGTCTCCATTTGTTGATGGTGGTGAACTCTAAATAAGAAAATGGAAGAATAAACTCTAAAGGCCCTGTTTTCTGTGTGGAAGTGCTTTCATTTCTTTGGTGAGGTCCAAGTTTCTGTAATTTTGTTGGGTCCATTTGTGAACTCTGTTCTATTTCATTTATCTGTGTGTATTTATGTATTTATTTTTATTTTATTCATCAGGAGAAAAGAAATGCAGTTGATAGTGTGGCTTGACATTTAAATCAGAAGGTTTCATCTAAACACACTTGCCCAGTAGAAGGGTGAATGACCTGGGGAAACCTCTGGTAGGTGTTTGTTCTAGACATCAACATCAAGACAGCTGGGTTTTTTAAATGGAGGGGTCAAGCACACGTTTGGTTTTGACTGGTAAAGCAGATGATTCGAACTAGTTGAGTTTTAGGTGTTTGAAAATATTCAGGCTAATGAGGACAGGTTTACAGATCAGGTAATACTGTAGAATGGAAATGCGATTTGTTCACTTAATCTAGTGCAGTTTTATAACTATCTAATATGTAAGTTGCTTGCCTCCTGAAATTGGAGTTACATGCTTGGCAAGTCTGTTATCCACTTGTAGCCAGGAGGATCCTTGTTGTTGGAGCACAGATAGCAAACAGGGCAACTAAAAAGACGTGTTCTGTTATTTTTTTTCTAGAAGTTTGGTAGTTAGTTTGATGGTTTTTTAATAGCAAGGCAAAATCTAATTTCTCAGTCATCTTCTGGATCCATTAGGATGAAACTGCTGCTTTGGACAGTTACCATGAAGTCTCAGTCAAGGGCTGTCAAGTTCTGTTTCTTCAGTGGTTTCTATCAGGGCAGAGAAGGTGGTGTCAGTGCTTTTGTGGTTAGGAGACTTGTTTTGGGTCATTCTGATGCCGGGGTTCTGTTCACAAAGCCGAAGAATGAGCTTCATAAACACTCAAGGTAGGAGAGCAAGGTACAGGCTTTTATTTAGAGATAAAGCAAAAGGACAGAGCTCCTGGCTCACACCAGGAGGGGACAAGAGAGTCCCTGTGTGTATTCATTTTAAATATGTTCCTTTGATTATTGTAGCTTGAAATTTTAACATTCGAGTTCACCTTTTTCTTTATCATTATATAGATGAACAGGTATTCAAATGAGTTGTCAATTCCTGCAATATAGTGTGGTAAGGTTATTGTTGGGATTACTTGGGGTCTCTAAGTCCATTTGAGGAAAATGGACATCTTAGTAATGGAATTTTGATCATGGACAGTATATCTCAGTTGTTTTGTTTTTTTCTTTCATTGCTGTCAAAAATGTTTCACATGTTTTTCCCCAGAGATCTACAAGTATTTTGTTGCATTTATATTTGAGCATTTGTATTTTTGCATTTTTTAGTTTTGGTGGATATAAATGATACTGTTTCTTACATATTCCAATCATGTTAATGGTTGACTGAAAATCAGAAATTTTTATGTTCACTTTGATCTTAAGTTTATGGTATATGTGTAAAATCCCATCTGGGCACAGAAAGAACATCAGGCTCCATTTCTGTTTGAACTTAACCATGTATTTTCACAGAATAATCATGTATTGGATTTGAGCCCTTTACCAGGACTTCTAAGAAGGGGCCCAACCATCAGTAGGGGCTATGTTTGAGCTATGGGATGCTGAACCTGCCTTTTCTGGCACGCACTGAGCACGTGTGCTCCTCCTGTGCACTCTGGTACGTTTGCTAGAGTGAAGACTTGAGCTTTTGTATCTGCAGGACCCAGGAGGCTGGGCTGCAACTTTGGGATGACTTGGAGCGCAGTCCACCAGGAGGAAAATGCGTCCTGCGTGGGGTCCTGACACCTGCAGATGGGGCTTTGCCATGATTTCTTCTGGATGTTTCTGTAAGGAGTGAGTACAGAACCTGCCATTTTCTATCATATACCTAAATGCTTTTCTTTATTAAATTCTCACATAGTATTGTAACATTTTTTTTACGTGTGTTGCATAAAATTTCTTAGAAAGGTAAATAGGGCTGATTTTATCTATACAATAAAACTGTTACGAAAGACCAGAATTAGATTATATAATACCTCCAAGGTCTGGGGCATAGTGTGTGCCCAGAAAGAAGAATATTTTGTGAATTTAAAATGCTTTATGGAAGCAGATCAAGTGAGGAATGAGCCAGCTCTTAGAGCTTTGTGCCCTTCTGTGAATTATCTTTAAAGATCGGACCCTGCAATAATTAATGTGCAATGTTCCTCATTCACTGAGGGTTTCTAAGGATTAACTTTATATTGTTCTGTATCATTTTGATTCAGGATTGTTTCTGCAGAGAAATCCCACTTCAGCATCATATACACAGTCATAAAATTCATATCAAGAAATGGGACCAGCCTGTCTTCCCTGCAACCTGAGGCAAAGAGAGAAAAGTCACACCCTAGCAAGTCCCTTCACTCACCTGTATTGTTACTTTTCCAACATTAAAGTGATTGAGATCCACGGAAAAGTGGAAGTTTAAGTACATTAAAATTCAGAACGTTATTTTGAGTTCTACTACTTTATTGATGCCAAACCAGAATTTAGTATGCTTTAAGGTCCCTAGCTTTCAAAAAGCTAACTTATCAGTATGTTAATATCCCTTGTAGCTTGTCATTTTCAAACTGGATTATCATTGTGCTTGATGATTTCTCCTGAATTAGTGTTGAACATAATTTTTAAAAATTATCTTCATCTACTAATATGTTCTTTGCCAGACCTCTGTGTGAATGTATTTGTTAAAACATGCATAAATTAACCAAGGGAACATCTATCTATTTTGATACATGATTAGAGTGAGCAGATTTCATGAATCAGGTTTGGAAGATCAAAATATGATGATGTCTTTTTTCTTCATGCCACTTACTGCATGCTGCTTAAAACCATCTAAGGTGAAGTTGTTACCAAATGAAACAAACCTGTTTCCACTCAGCCAACATACAGCAAAGCCAAACACTGACCTGAGCAGTGAAACCAATCCCTGACTTTGAGATGTGGTTTTTTTTGACATTGGGTAAGAAGGTGGGCGTTCCCCAAGCAAGGAGAATGGATAGCTAAAGCTTAAAGCTCTGCACTCACTATTGGCTTCTAAACAAGGGCTTATAAAGGTTATGGGAAAGGGTTGCAGGATGTGTGATGAGCTTGTGGCATTGTTCTGACGGGTCTGTGATGAGGTGACAGGGGACTGTTTGATGAGTGTTAGCTGTCAGCCTTCTGGCTTCACCAAGGCTAGAGTCCACGTGCTCCTCATTGTCAGGAGGTGGCTCATCTGGTGGAGCCTAAATTCCTGTAAAACAAGTCAAGGATACATGAGTCAAGAGTCTGTCTGTGGCCTTGAGGGGGAAATCAGAGTCCTGGGCCATTTTAGTTTGCTTTATCTTGGTTTGCAAACTCCCATTTTCTTTAATCTGAACGTACACATTCTGATTCTCATACTGTGGGTCATAATTGATGGACCCAGTCTTCTGTATCAATGAGATGTCTGAGGGCCTTTATTAGACAGGGAATGCCTGCACAGGTACAAAACATCTTTAGGACTGAAATCACTGCAACGCTTAAGAGCCAAAACATTGGCTGCTTTTTCCAAATGAGATGCATTTATGGAAAACAGATTTTCTCAGGTTCCAAGTAGAAAATCTGAAGGTACTTCACTTTTGTGTATCTTGATTTCTGAGATAATAGTGAGATGTTTCTAATCTCCTTCCTTTTTTTATGTGCTTCCTTCTTGTAATAATGGAAAATTCAAGTTTCTTTTTAGCATGCTCATTCCTTTACTTTTTTGGTCTATTTTGAGCTTCAGAAAAAAATGTACATAAACCTTGCTTTAGCTTTACATTCCTCTAATATACTTTCTATCTAATGTTCTTTCTTGTTTAGCTAGACGACAGGCATTCTAATAAGCATGAGGAATTACATATTGTCCTGGTTTTTCACTAGAGCTGTTTTTTAACCATTTGCTTATGATTCATATGATCATCTCATCATGATCAGTTGCATTAAATTTGAGAGTCTATCTGTGCCAGCGTGCTTCTGAGTTTAGCACTGTGTATTTTATGTGTTACAACTCCTGAGGAAGTTTTCTTAATTACTTAAGGAATCTGAAATTTTCTGGACTATTAACGGGTTTTGTTTTAGTTTCTCATAACTATTGTACAGAATCTTTATTTTACAAGGCATGTAAAATAGCATGCTGTAGGTTTTACTTCTTCTGAATTGTTTTCATGGAGGAAGCTTGACACAGATTCACACACAGGGGAAGTAGGTGTACATTCAGGGGATTGTCTGCTGGAATTGTGGACAGTATCTGACCATGGAATGCAGATGCTTTTTACCAATGCTTCTATTAATTCTCATAATGGTTAATTTTCTATGACATTGGAATAATTGAAATTCGCTTAAATATTTAAAGAGTGTATGTATTATATCTCACAATGTAATATTTCAAGTGCACATATTTGTACTAAAGCCAGAAATATTTTCAATTTACTGTTTTTGATTTTCAAATTCATAAAGTATATGCATGTGCTTTATTAAAGTTTTACATTCATACAACATACTTCCAAATTTATATCCTCTGATTGTGTTTTTAAAAATGAGTGAACTAATAATCATGCTGATTGATTAAATTGTCAGTTTTCAGGAGAGTCTTAAAATTGTCAGGAGACACCTAAAATTTATTTCTAGTCTCTCAGTTCCACAGTGCTAATTTTCATACAATTTAATAATATTTTGTATCAAGATTTGGATTCAGCACAGTGTATATTCTCCTTTGATATTCCATATATTAACGTTTGAGTCATGTTAACCTGTGTCAAAGTGCACCAATAACATGTAGTCCCCTACGGCAGCACAGGGGATGGTCTCTTCATCACATAGCCCACATACCTCTGCACCATAAATTCCCCGCAAGGTCACGTTGCTCCTTCCTGCCGCTTACCCGGTAATTTGTCCTAAGAGAATCCCACCCCAGCAGAGCCGGAGTGGTGATTCTCTCTCTCTAGTCCCCTCTCGTCATGTTGCTGGGTCATACCTGCAGGGACAGACTCAGAGAAGTACCACGCAAGAAGCAAAATGACAGCTGAGACCCCAGCTTCTGCCCTCCGTCAGCCTCATGGAGAGGACTGGATGCAGTAGTTCAGGGGCGCCATGGGCCTTAATGGGAGGAGTGGCGGTAAGAGGGAATGCCCTTGTCCCTGTCCTGTGCCCTGTGGCAAGGGTTAGAGAGTTTTCATAGTAGCCAGGTAAGGAAAGGCATCATGATAGAAAAAGGGGCTTAAAGTTCTCAGTGTTTCCCCAGGCTCCACAAATTATCCGTCACACTGTAGGTACAGTAACATTAATACAATACTCATGTACTGCCTTCTAAATGTTCAGTTTCTTACAAGGTTGATTAGCTTTAGCTTTACAACTTGGTTCATCTCTGGTAAATCAAGCTCTTCATCTGTAACATTTTGCAGTCAGATCGACTTAATGGCATAGTATGAACACAGTCATTTAGAAGAGTGTTTTCAGATAATTTCAGACTTACAGAAAACCTGCAATATCCCTGATATTCCTTCATTCAGATTTTCCAGTGGTCACTGCACCACTATATTTGCACCATCATAGAAAATTGTCCACTGTATTTTTCCAATTAGAGGCACAATTTACCACAGAAATACTACATGACCCACATTAGGAAATTAAAATTGTTGATAATTCTCACCTGCAGACCAGCTTTAAATATCAGCAAGTGCATCAACTATGAGAAAAATATGTCTGCATTCTGGTCCATAGACTTTCTGTCATTTTTATGACCTCAGTTGGGTTAAAGTCCAAAGTTCTCCAACATCATTATGTGTAGGCTCAAGAGTCCTTGTCTTCTTGGCTCCAACATTAGAGGGGAAGCTTTCAATGTTTCACTGCTGAGTATAATGTTTACTGTAGGTTTGTTGTATATGGACATTATCATGCTGAGGTTGTTCCTTCTCTGCTGTTTCTTGCAGGTTTTTGTGGTGAAAGTATATTGTATTTTGTAGCATGCTTATTCTGACTCTACTGAGATGATGTGATTTTTTTCATTTACTTCTACTAATCTCATATGATTTGCATATTGAACCATCCTTGCCTTCTTGGGATAAGTGTCAGCTGGTCATGTGGGAAATCATTTAATGTGACCTTGAATTTGGTTACCTAATATTTTTAGAAAATGCTCATCTATTTTTTTATTATTATTTTTTATTAAGGTATCATTGATATATAGTCTTATGAATGTTTCACATGAGCAACAGTGTGGTTACTACATTCCCCCTTATTATCAAGTCCACAACACAAACCCCATTTACAGGCGCTGTGCATCAGCATAGTAAGAATTTTGCATCTATTTTCAATAAGAATATTGGTCTGCAGTTGTGTTTTTTCATGACATCCTAATCTGGATTGATACCAGGGTAATGGTGGCCTCATACCATGAGCTTGGAAGTACTCTGTTTTTTGGAAGATTTTGAGAAAGATTGACATTAATTTGTTAAGAGTTAGGTAGAATTCTCCAGTGAAGCTCTCCAATTACTGGAATCTCTTGTAGAGGAAGTGTTCTCTGTCTTTTTTTTCATTCATTTATTCTTTCATGAAATATTTATTTTAATTTGGTATCATTAATATACAATCACATGAGCAACATTGTGCTTACTAGATTCCCCCCATTATCACATCCCCACCACATACCACCTTACAGTCACTGTCCATCAGCGTACTAAGATGCTGTAGAGTCACTACTTCTCTTCTCTGTGCTATACTGCCTTCCTCGTTTCCCCGACTGTGTTATGGGTACTAATCATAATGCCCATTATTCCCCTTCTCCCTACCTTCCCACCCGCTCTCACCAGTCCCTTTCCTTTTGGTAACTATTAGTCCAGTCTTGGGTTCTGTGAGTCTGCTGCTGTTATGTTCCTTTAATTTTTGCTTGGTTATTAACACTGCACAGATGAGTGAAATCATTTGGTACTTGTCTTTCTCCACCTGGCTTATGTCACTGAGCATAATACCCTCTAGCTCCATCCGTGTTGTTGCGAATGGTGGGATTTGCTTCTTTCTTGTGGCTGAATAGTATTCTATTGTGTATATGTACCACCTCTTCTTTATCCATTCATCTACTGATGGGCACTTAGTTTGCTTCCCTTTCTTGGCTATTGTAAATAGTGCTGCAATAAACATGGGGGCAGGAGTTGCATATGTCTTTTTGAATGTGAGAATTTGTTTTCTTTGTGTAAATTCCTAGGGGTGGAATTCCCAGGTTACATGGTATCTCTATTTTGAGTGTTTTGAGGAACCTCCAATACTACTTTCCACAATGGTTGAACTAATTTACATTCCCACCAGCAGTGTAGGACTGTTCCTCTTTCTCGCCATCCTCGCCAGCATTTGTTGTTCCTAATCTTTTGATGTTGGCCACCCTAACTGGTATGGTGAATACCTTACTGTGGTTTTAATTTGTATTTCCCTGATAATTAGCAATGTGGAGCATCTTTTCATGTGCCTGATTGCCATTTGAATTTCTTCTTTGGAGAAGTGTCTGTTCATATCTTCCGCCTATTTTTTAAAACCGTTATTTGCTTTTTGGGTGTTCAGGTGTGTGAGTCATGTATTTTGGATGTTCCACCCCTTGTCGGATATGTCATTTACAAATATATTCTCCCATACTGTAGGATGCATTTTTGTTCTGCTGATGGTATCTATCCTTTGCTGTACAGAAGCTTTTTAATATGATGTAGTCCCATTTGTTCATTTTTTATTTTGTTTCCCTTGCCTGAGGAGGTGAGTTCAGGAAAAAATTGCTCATGTTTATATTCAAGAGATTTTCGCCTATGTGATCTTCTTAAGAGTTTTATGGTTTCATGACTTACATTCAGGCCTTTGATCCATTTTGAGTTTGCTTTTGTGTGTGGGATTAGACAACAATCCAGGTTCATTCTCTTGCATGTAGCTGTCCAGTTTTGCCAACACCAGTTGTTGAAGAGGTTGTCATTTCCCCATTGTGTATCCATGGCTCCTTAATTTTATATTAATTGACCATATATGCTTGGGTTAATATCTGGGTTCTCTAGTCTGTTCCATTGGTCTATGGGTCTGTTCTTGTGCCAGTACCAAATTGTCTTAATTACTGTGGCCTTGTAGTAGAGCTTGAAGTCGGGGAGCATGATCCCCCCAACCCTCCACTTTATTCTTCGTTCTCAGGATTGCTTTGACTATTTGGGTTCCCTATGGTTCCATACAAATTGTAGAACTATTTGAAGACTGCTGTTGGTATTTTGATAGGGATTGCATTGAATCTGTCGATTGCGTTAGGCAAGATGGCCGTTTTGACAGTATTAGTTCTTCGTATCCATGAGCACAGGATGTGTTTCCTTCCATTTGTTGGTATCTTCTTTAATTTCTCTCATGAGTATCTTGTAGTTTCAGAATAGATGTCTTTTACTTCTTGGTTAGGTTTATTCCTAGGTATTTTCTTCTTTTTGATGTAAATGTGAAAGGAATTGTTTTCCTGATTTCTATTTCTGCTCATTTATAGTTAGTGTATAGGAATGCAAGAGATTTCTGTGTATTAGTTTTGTATCCTGCAACTTTGCTGAATGCAGATATTAGATCCAGCAGTTTTGAAGTGGATTATTTAGGGCTTTTTATGTACAATATCATGTCATCTGCAAACAACTTCTCCCTTACCAATCTGGATGCCCTTTATTTCTTTGTGGTGTCTAATTGCTGTGGCAAGGACCTCCATAACTCTGTTGAATAAAAGTGAGAAGAGTGGGAATTCTTGTCTTGTTCCCGATCTTAAAAGGAAAGACTTTCAGCTTCTCGCAGTTAAGTATGATGTTGGCCGTGGGTTTGTCATATATGGCCTTTATTATGTTGAGGTACTTGCCCGCTATACCCTTTTTGTTGAGAGTTTGTATCATGAATGGATGTTGAATTTTGTCGAATGCTTTTTCAATGTCCATGGAGATGATCATGTGGTTTTTGTCCTTTTTGTTGCTGGATTTTTTTCTAATATTGTACCATCCTTGAATCCCTGGAATAAATGCTACTTGATCATGGTGGATGATCTTTTTGAAAATAGTTTTGAATTCGGTTTGCTAATATTTTGTTGAGTATTTTTGCATCTATGCTCATCAGGGATATTGGTGTGTAATTTTTTCTGTGGTGTCTTTGCCTGTTTTTGGTATTAGAGTGATGCTGGTGTCATAGAATGAGTTTGGAAGTGTTCCCTCCTCTTCTACTTTTTGGAAAACTAAGGAGGATGGGTGTTACGTCTTCTTTAAATGTTTCATTAAATTCAGCAGTTTAGGCATCTGATCCAGGGGTTTTGTTCTTTAGGTAGTTTTTTGATTACCAGTTCAGTTTCGTTGCTGGTAATTGGTCTGTTCAGATTTTCTGTTTTTCTTGAGTCAGTCGTGGAAGGTTGTATTTTTCTAGAAAGTTGTCTGTTTCTTCTAGGTTATCCAATTTGTTAGCATATATTTTTTCATAGTATTCTATCATCATTCTTTGTATTTCTGTGGTGCCCATAGTGATTCTTCCTTTATCATTTCTGATTCTGCTTACTTGTGTAGACTCCTTTTTTTCTTGTTATGTCTGGCTAGGGACTTATCTATTTTGTTTATTTTCTCTAAGAAACAGCTCCCACTTCCATTGATTCTTTCTATTGTTTTATCCTTCTCGATTTTATGTATTTGTGCTCTAATTTTATGTCCCCCCCTCTTCCTGCTTTTGCCCTCATTTGTTCTTTTTTCTAGTTTCACTGTGAGTTTAGACTGTTTATATGGGATTGTCCCTCTTTTCTGAGGTAGGCCTGTGTTGCAGTATACTTCCCTCTTAGGACGGCCTTTGCTGAGTCCCACAGAGAGTGTCAGAACAGACTCCTGTAAGTGTCTGGCCAGCTAGGCTGAGGGACGGCAAGAAAAATGGCCCCCCGCAGCCCCTCTTCCCCTGGATACATCTCCAGGATATCCCATCCCTCTGACACACATCCCAGTGTTAATTTATAAATCACATATAATTTAGGTGCTTTGCAAACTGCTGGGTCTCAGATGGGTCATCAGCACTCCCACCCTCCAGGAACAGAGGCCAGGCCTCCGCGAGTCCTCTGGCTGTCCCAGAGTTAAGCACACTGATCCTCAAAGCCAGATGGCTCATCTTCCCGGGGCGGCCCTAGTGTAGGCTTCATCCCCTCACCCCCCCATGCCTGCTCCCTCTCATTCATGGGGGACGGGACAGGACAGGAGATGGGGCTGACCACAGCTCTGCCCTTTTACCCTTCTCAGTGTGGCCTCTTCTCATCATTAGCTATGGAAGTTCTGTTTTGTCTTTAGGTTATTTCCAGAGTGGGTCATATTGTATGTAGTTTCCTAGGTGTGTACATGAGAAGAGGTGATACCAGGGATTTTCTGTTCCACAGTCTTCTCAGAATCCCCTCTGAAGCCTACTTTTCTAGACCTTTATTCCCTCATCTGTAATGTGAAGAATATATAGAGATTTATTAGCAGGCCTCTAAGATCAATTCTCTTTTAGGTATGATTCCAAGTCTTTTTATAAACTAATTACCAGGAAATAAAGGATTCTGAAAGTACACTTACAAATAGAAAGGTGGTTTTTTTAAAAAATGAAGGTAACTTTGTTTTATTTGAGCTATAGTTAAATTTACTGAAAATTGTGTAGCCAGAAATAATTTGGTAAATGATTAATTCACTGAATGACTAACAGACCTAAAACCGTCAGACCAGATACCTTAATCCAGGTTTAAAACATTCACCACAGGTATTTCAGGCAAGGCCTAGAATAGGTACAGTTCCCAGTTCTGAAAACTGTAAGTTCATTCATTCATTTATATAACATTGATCAGTCAGGAAGTACTAGGCATCCCAAATATTAATGTGAGAAATTGACAGTTGCCTACAGATCTGTGAGGAAATACTTGAAGGAAAGGTTTGGTGATACTAAAAGTTAAAGAACAAAACAACAGCAAAAAAAAATCTCTGTAAGTTGGCAAATCATTCAGTGAAAGCTGACTTTTGGTGGATTGCGTTTCCTCATTTACTTATTTACTGCTTTCCCCCCCATTAAACCATCCTGAAGTATATAAACTCAAACAAAAATGGGAGCAACAAAAGGAACATAAAGACAGCAATGATATAAAAGCACAAGTGAGACTTGAGCACACGTCCTATTAAGACCTGAACACGGGCCGGTGGACAGGGGACTCTGGCTATCAGTGAGACAGGAAGTCCAGTTACTTAGACAGCTCAGTGTCCAGAAGGCACAGTGAACACAGACCAGGTGCTCATGAGACGTTCAGCTATACTTTGGAGTATCATTTATGAAGAGTAACAGGAGTGTTGAAATAGAAACTCATATTTAAATAAAATTTCATAATCTTAAAAAAATTCTGAATAATGGAAACATTCTAAAATCAATTCATTTGAGGTAACTTTTTTAATCTTGAAATACTTGAAAGCAATAAATTTATTTGCCATTTTCCTCAAGTATTTCTCCATCTTCTATCTTAACTTCGTTCAGGAAGAAAACTTCACTACTCTTTCCCTTTTCCATGTTACTGAGAGGCCACTTCAGACCTGCCTGGTCTCCAGTCGGGCTTCTCTCCCTCACATGTAGGCAGTCCTCTCCAAGAAAAGAGCCTCATTATTTACCTGCTTTTCTAGCTCTAATTCTCAGGCCCTAATTCAGACCATCTTTATTTTGTTAAGTGGACATTTGAGACAACTTTCTGTCCCGACCTCTGCATCCTTTTTCAGACTCATCACATACTCAAGGTGAGGTTCTGGGATCGCCTGAGTCAGAGTGACCCGAGTCTGAGGTCCCAGTTAGAGATGCTTGTCCTTTGAGGAGAGGATGCTCTCCAACTTAAACACTGTAGAGAATGTGCCTGTATAGAGTAGGTGCCTCAAGTGTCTTAAGTAGCGGAAACTGTCTTTATGACGACGCATTACAGCCTAATAGTATACTGGTATGTGTTACAGTGTAGAGTGAATTTTACTCATTTACTATGATTATTTCATTCAGTCTGAAAAACATAAACCTTTTTTTTTCTTCTCTCTCACCATAGTATTTATAGAAATGATTTAAATTAGTAACTGTAGAAAAAACTATAATGGTATAAAAGGCTTGATCTGTCCCCATCTCTATCTTCATAGTCATCTTTTTTCTCTTTATCCTGTTTCTTTTAAATCTTAACAAAGATTATTTTCATGAACCATTTACTATCTTAGTCTTAGAAATTAAAAAAAGAATAAATTCCTTTTCATGCATAATTTCTGAATGATGAAAAAGCATAGGAATCAAATGATATAAATTGTATTTGCTTTTTCTAAGGAAAAGTTTACTGAGAAAAATACTTCTTTTTTTCGTCACCCACAATTGTTTTGAGTGTTCAGTGAATTAAACTTTTAATACAAACTTAAGATTTTCCTAACAATCCAGTTCTCATTTTATGAAATCCTGGAGTCAGAGGATAGCCGGTTATATGAAACACCCTTAGAAAGTTTTATTTATAAATGCCAAAAGCAAAATGTAATTGATGTCATTTGTCAGGTGAATTTTGGGCATCCACATAATCTGTTCCTTTTTGGACACAGGTATATTTTCCTAACTGAGTAAAATATAACTATTAAATATTATAACTGGATTTAAAAAAAAGATTGATTGAACCCTTGAAATTCAATCAAAAGCTCCCCATGCTGGTGAATATAAACTGTTCTGCTGGCTTCCTTCTTAGAGTTTTATGGTGTAAAAATGCAGTTAGTACAACTGCTGATCCTACTGACTTAATTTGAAATCTCAGCAAAGATTCTGTCCTCAGAATTAATATTTAAAATGGGAATTACTGAAAAGATTTAGTATAGATAATTTTTTGACATCTAGACACGGAGTATATGCTTTGGTTGTTTCCGTAACCCTGCCATAGCGTCATCTTGACTGTGCTTTCATGCCTGAATATTGTGATCAGTGTCAAGTATAAAAATGTCTTTGTAATAGCAGTGAAGTACATGTAGTGGCTAAGACCCCAGGTTTTAGAGAGAGACAGTCCTGGGTTCAAATCACACATTTCTGTTCCTTATTGCCAGTGTACCTCAGGAAATGATTTAACCTCACTGGGCCTGTGATTCCCTCAATGGTAATATAGGGACAGTAAAACCCACCTTCCTAGGTAAAATGATTATGAAGATTAAAGTAAGCAGTGCATTCAAAATGCCTCTGACAAAGCACGGTGCTTGGACTGTGGGGTGTAACTGTCATCCATGATGGGGGCAAGAGCAGTGCTTGTGTCCATGGCACCCACTGTGTGAGGTCATAATAGGCCATGATTCTGAGCCTGGCACCACAGCATAAAGGGCAGTCAGGACTGCTGGCTCTGGCTGCAGAAGTGCCCAGAGTGGTTGAGGTTGAATCCTGCTTTGATATTCTTTGAAGGAATAAGAAACATTAAAAAAATTTTCTTAAATCTTCACAGCAAAGGAATTCTCTGTCAAAAAAGAGGTATAAGGTAATGTAAAATTGTTTTGGAAAGGTTATTTTGAAAGGATGCTCTTCCTATGTCTGGATATACTACTTTGGACTCTAAATAAGGTCATGTAACAGTGTATTTGATTTGATTGCCTTACAGAGGACAACCAGCTCTTGATTATTACCTATGCACTAAGCAGGCTTATTCCTGTAATACACTAGCCTTATGCTGGTGGATGTTTCCATAAACCTTATTTTTCTTCTCTCTCACCATAGTATTTACAGAAATGAATGTGTTACTGAAAGATTTAAATTAGTAACTGAAGAAAGGAGAATTATAATGGTATAAAAGGCTTGCTCTGTCACCATCTCTATCTTCTTAGTCATCTTTTTCCCTTTATCCTGTTTCTTTTAAATCTTAAAGATTATTTTCAGGAACCATTTACTATCTTAGTCTTAGAAATTAAAAAAAGAATAAGCTCCTTTTTATGCATGATTTCTGAATGATGAAAAAGCATAGGAATCAAATGATATAAATTGTATTTGCTTTTTCTAAGGAAAAGTTTACTGAGAAAAATACTTTTTTTCCTCACCCACAATTGTTTTGAGTGTTCAGTGAATTAAACTTTTAATACAAGCTTGAGATTTTCTTAACAATCCAGTTCTCATTTTATGAAATCCTGGAGTTAGAAGATGGCCCAATACATGAAACGCCCTTAGAAAGTTTTATTTATAAATGCCAAAAGCAAAATGTAAATGATGTCATTTGTCAGGTGAATTTTGGACATCAACATAACCTGTTCCTTTTTGGGCACAGGTATATTTTCCTAACTGAGTAAAATATAACTATTAAATATTATAACTGGATTTAAAAAAAAGATTAATTGATTGAACCCTTGAAATTCAATCAAAAGCTCCCCATGCTGGTGAACATAAAGCTGTTCTGCTGGCTTCCTTCTTAGAGTTTTATGGTGTAAAAATGCAGTTAGTACAACGGCTGATCCTACTGACTTCATTTGAAATCTCAGCAAAAATTCTGTCCTCACAATTAATATTTAAAATGGGAATTACTGAAAAGATTTAGTATAGATAATTTTTTGACATGTAGACACAGAGTATATGCTTTGGTTGTTTCCGTAACCCTGCTATAGCGTCATCTTGACTGTGCTTTCCTCCTGAATATTGTGATCAGTGTCAAGTCTAAAAATGTCTTTGTAATAGCAGTGAAGTACATGTAGTGGCTTAGACCCCAGGTTGTAGAGAGAGACAGTCCTGGGTTCAAATCACACATTTCTGTTCCTTATTGCCAGTGTACCTCAGGAAACGATTTAACCTCACTGGGCCTGTGATTCCCTCAGTGGTAATATAGGGACAGTAAAACCCACCTTCCTAGGTAAAATGATTATGAAGATTAAAGTAAACAGTGCATTCAAAATGCCTCTGACAAAGCACGGTGCTTGGACTGTGGGGTGTAACTGTCATCCATGATGGGGGCAAGAGCAGTGCTTGTGTCCATGGCACCCACTGTGTGAGGTCATAATAGGCCATGATTCTGAGCCTGGCACCACAGCATAAAGGGCAGTCAGGACTGCTGGCTCTGGCTGCAGAAGTGCCCAGAGTGGTTGAGGTTGAATCCTGCTTTGATATTCTTTGAAGGAATAAGAAACATTTAAAAATTTTTCTTAACCTTCACAGCAAAGGAATTCTCTGTCAAAAAAGAAGTATAAGGTAATGTAAAATTGTTTTAGAAAGGTTATTTTGAAAGGATGCTTTTCCTATGTCTGGACATACTACTTTGGACTGTAAATAAGGTCATGTAACAGTGTATTTGATTTGATTGGCTTACGTAGGACAACCAGCTCTTGATTATTACCTGTGCACTAAGCAGGCTTATTCCTGTAATACACTAGCCTTATGCTGGTGTATGTGTTTCCATGAGGAGACTTAAAGTGGGAAATCTGAAATATCACAAAAGTAGACAAAATAATGTACATCATGTACCTATCATCAGCTTTAGAAGTTATCATATGAACAATACTGTTTTACATATATTCCCATCTACTCCTTCTCTTCCATAATTTGATGAAGCAAATCTTAGATGTTGTACTTCATCTGTAAGTGTATCTAAAAGATAAGAATTGTTGTTTTCTACAAAAGTATCAGAATACCAAGAATACCATTATCATAATTTAAAATGATAATTTCTTGATATCATCAAATATCAGACATTGTTAAAATTTTCATTGTTTAAATTCTTAACTGTCAGAATTTCCTGGACAGTTTGTCTATTTGAATGAAAATCTAGGTAAGATCCAAACACTGGGCATGTTTGATACATCCCTTAAGGCCCCTTTAATCTTCCCACAGTGTTTTCACTTCTTGAAATTTATTTGTTGAATAAACTAGGTAATTTGTGGGATTTCCTTCAGACTGGATTTTGCCGTGTAGTTTAATATACACAGCAAATAAATTTTCCCCGTTGTTAAGTTATAGTGATTTAATCTAGAGGCTTAATCATTTCCAGGTTTGGTTTTTTTGGGAGGGGGAAGATTAGTTTATAGGTGAGGAAGTGAACCTCCATCAAGAGGCTGTCGGTCCAGTTGTCTCCCTTTTTTGGTGATTGGCAACCATTCAAATGTAATGCTTTGGTCCATTAATTCATCAGATATTGCAAAATGCTAATAGTCTGACTCTTACTTTCCTTCTTGATTTTATTAGTTGTGTTTTTTCTGTAAAGAGAATCTTTTGTTTGTTATTTGGATAGCTTCATGTTTGGTTGACCTGATGCTCCTGAGAGCAATCCACAGAGGTGTCATCACTCAACTGATCTTTCCAAATACCTGCCAACTTGACAGTCATTATGGTTCAGAAATGGTGATTAAGATATATGTCTTTATATGTTTATAGGTACAGGTATATATCTGTCAGTGTATTTAAAGTTGAAATCATTAAAGAATACCAAATATATACCAAAAGCCATGAACAATTATAAATGTAACTTGAATTAGAAACTAAAATTTCTAAAGGTTACAACAGCTTTATAAAAATTAATATGTGTAGGTTTACCTAGCATTTTCTGACATATTGATCACTTGCATTTATTTTGTTCATAATATTTTATTTCTATAAAATGTTAATTAAAAGGGAATACAGTGGTGTCCTTTGAAAGAAGAGGATGCCATTCCCCGTGTGAGGGCAATGGACGCTCATGGAGGAAGACCACCGGATCCAGAGGGAGAGCGACCAGGAGAGGGTACCAGCGTGAGCCAGCGCAGCGGTCGGCCTCCTGATGTGGGCGGTGCTGAATCTGTAGGTAACACAGATGCCAAATTGCTAAGACAACTGCAAGCTCAAGGTAGGGAACATGCATCCATCACTGTAAGAACTGTACTAAAATGTGTTGATTATTTCTACATGTATTTGACATAGGAATGATTGATAACTACTCTCAGTTTCTAAAAGGTAGGTAATTGTGTTCAAATAAAATGAGAAAATAAGGAGTCCCACTGATAACTGGAGTTCTTCGATTTAATAAGCGCCTTTCAAGAGTCATACTTGTAAACACATCATACCCTGTGTGTTTAGAATTACAAAGGTAGGTGATGAACTTTTCAGGCTGGAAACTCATTTGAACAGCTCCCAATTCCTTGTGGTGGTACAAGGGAGTAACTCCAAAATATGTGGATCTGTGGAGTAAATTTTCAGTCAGAGAACTCCAATTAGTGGTAAGTTTTAGTTTGGGTTCTTCTGTAGCCTGGATATATAACATTTATTTTCAAAATGCCCAACTAATAAACTTAGATCAAAAAGTATCTTAAGATCACTAGAGAGTATCATTTATCAAGTACAACGTGCTCAAAGTAACCTCAAATGTGTTCATGATTCAAAATTATCATGAATTATCAACGTGAAGTTCCCATGCTATGTCTCACACAGAGAATGCTGACTAAAATAAAGTAGTTCTGCTATGAAGTTTGAATTAAGTAGTTACAACTGTGAAGCCTCTTAAGGCTGTCTCGATATATATCAATGTGTTCATGTCTTATATTCATAAGCATATATATAAAATATATCAATACATGCTTGTATCATAAACATAATATCAATAAAGGTTTACTAATAAAAACTGACTTAAAAGACTGACAGGATTTTACTACTTCTCATAGTTTTATTTTCGGGAGGGAAAGCTTGGCTGACTTCTATTTATTGTATACACCATTATAATACTGACTTCTCTGTAGCTCTGTTTTCATTATAAAACAAGTATGCATGATAAAAACTCATAGAGCATAATGCTTTAAAATAAGACATTGACTCTCACTGACTTTAAAATAAAAGACACTCACAAGTTGGATCATAACAGGTTTTTGGTAGTCTATCCAGAAGTGTGTACATACAGTCACAGACACACATTCAAACACATACTTATGTGTACACATGCATATGTGATGTTCATATATGTATATGTTCTTTTTGATTTCTAAAATAAATGAACTTACTGGTGTATATACCATTCAGCTTTGTTTTTTTCCACTTAATTTTTCTTGAGCATCTTTCTATACAGCACTTAAAAATCAACCTTACACTTCCAGTGTCTGAATAGTAGGTGAGGCAAGGTATGGCTCTACCACACTTCCCTTACTCAGTCTCCTTTGGTGAGTGTTTCAGCTGCTTCCTCACCTTTGCTGTCGCAAACAATGCTGCAATAAAAACATTACACATATCTTCATGCTTTGACAGGTATGGCTATCCACAGTATAAAATTTTAGAGATAGAATCTCTACTCCAAGGGTATGTGCATTTTCAATTTTGGTGGAAAGCAGGCAAATATTGTCTCCAAAGAGGTTGTTCAATTCATACTTCCACCAGTGGCATATAAGTTAACTGCCTGACCTGTAACTTAATGTCCTGTAAGTTTTTCTCTCCTTTAGTATGTTAATTTAATACTTTTTGTGTTATTTCATTGGGTTACTATTAAGATTTTAATCTCTCCTAGATAGTTACTAGAGAAGGTTTAAAAAATGTTAATATATGAAGATATATACATACATGATGAATTTTTAAAATTAGTATTGTCAATAAACCACTGACTTTTCTGAAGAATGTATAATAGTGGGAAGTGTGCATTTTTTACATAAAATAGAAAAGCTTGAAATTAACTGATAACCAAAGCAAGGGATTTTCACGCCTGTTTTGCATATCTATCACAAGTACCATTCATACTTAGTATTCAAAATGGCAACTTCATATTTGCAAAATTAACTAAATTTTATTTTAACAAAATAGAAGGTAATTACTCAACTTTTACCCAGTGTTTTCTCCCCTTTTAGATTTCAAATTGGTTTGTATTCTATGACGTAGCTCTCCCTTGTATTATATTGCATTTTGTAAATTGTTACCTTTGACCTATGTGCATGTTTTTTCTCAACATGTATATAAATATTAAATAGTTAATGTAAGTAAATGTTATTAATATTTACAAGTATGTTTGGTATAATATGCATGTTTCTTGGGAAGGAAAGAAAGTAGAAATGAGTCACCTTATCCACCCCTTTTATTCTAAAAGACTTCTACATTAACATTTTGGGGTGTTGTCAGTGGAGATTCTATAAGTTTCTTTCATATTTTATTATCCTAGTTGGACTCATCTAGGCTTGTAAAACGACTTAATTTGAAGGAAGGTCTAGAACAATAAAATAAATGTGGATTTTGAATGTGAAATGAGAGCTCTGTATCTTCTCAGAGAATATAGATAAGAATCTGACAGTTTGAATATAAAAAAGACTTTCAAACTGTATAAACAAACTAGCTTGTCAATTGACCAATACTGTTAATATCTGAAATGCTCTAATATATCTAATAATATACCAGTCAATTTTATTGATCATAGAATCTGAAATGCATTGCTGTACAATGCTTCATTGTTTTAAGATAGGCCACTGCAGAAGGAAAGGGCTGCCAATTGTTAGATACATGCTGGTTTAGACATATTTAAACACTTTATTTCAAAAATAAACTTTTCTTTTTGATATTTAAGAAAGTAATCTCCTAAACCATAAAAGATACTTGTCAAGTTAACATTTCAAAAGTTAGTCATACCAGATAATATTCAACAGTCATAAACCAAATAAATGAGATGCTGGTAGTAGCTGATTCCCCAGAGCCTGGGTGAAGTTTCTGTGCCTCTTAACTTCTCGGACTTCCTCCATAGCGTGCCTGATTTTTTAACCTATTTTTCCCATCTTCTCTAACTGCTCATAATAAAAAATTTTAAGCTATATGAATTTTTAATGACTTACCAAAATTATGTCTTCCTTGCTAAAGTGAAAAGATAGCGAGTTGAACTTCTTAGTGTTTTTCTGTCCCAAGGGTTTAAAAATAAAAGTTAACTGTGCACCTGTGTAGAGTTTGAAATTGCTGAAAATATTCACACACAAATACACACCATATACATTACAGAGTTTCTCAACTGTCACAGAACATATGGTTAAGTTCTTTGTAAAATCTCAAGGCATTTAAATTTTCTTAAAGATTTTTAGGACTAGTAGCATATATAGACCTGGAGTCAGAAAGACGTGGGTTTATATCTTGGCTCTGCAATTTAACCTCTGTGAGCCTTAGTTATTTCATTTGTAACCTGGGTATAATTTTGCATATCCTATAAGGTTGTTATGAAGATTAAACAAGATCATGTAAATTTAATATGGCAGTTCAATAAATGGTGGAAATTATTAGTAGAGTTCAAGTGATTTGGGTTTTAGTCAAGTATATTCATTACTAGTGAGAATATAATATATAGGTTTCTTAAAACTCTTCATCTGTTACAAAATATAAAGCAATATCTAATGTTAAGTATTTTAGAGTGATTTTGTAAGTGATATTATGATAGACCACTTTTATAGTTAGAAGTATTCTGACCAAGTTTGCCAGCAGAAGAAAGCATGACATTACAAGCTTTCTGTATCAGTCACCTATTGCCACAGTAATGCTGGGAAACAGGCACCCGCAAAACCTCAGTGGTGAACAGTGCCACGTGGTAATTGGTTAGGCTGATAGAGTCCACTGGAGGTAAGGTTGAGGCAGCTCTACTGATGTTGCCTGGCTTTGTTCACGTGTGTGGAGTCAGCTGACTCCCTGTGTCCCAGCCTCTGGCAGCGTAGCCTTAACATGTCCTGATAATAAAGGTCAAGACAGAAGAGTGAAACTACACTTGGAGTAGTACAGAGTACACTCTCAAACTTACACTTGGAGTCACAACTGCTAACATCCTGTTGGCCAAAGATCACATGTGTGAAGTTCGTATCAAGGGACAAGACAGTAAATTTCACTTCTTGATGAAAGGAACTGCAAAGTCGCATTTGCAAGTAACATGGATAAAGGGAGGAATGAAGAATTGGGGTCACTAATTATGTAGATCTCTCCCAGTTTCATACATTTGTCCTTAAAAATAATGAGAACTAGATTGTCCTTAAACCTTGTTGATATTCTGTATTATTTTTATTTAGATTTAGTCCCTCTTTCATAAATGAAATTATCACTGGATTCAGAAACTTTACCATTTTTATAGCTGAGTGAAATAGTATGTTTGGGGGAGGGGCTTTGTATTCTATTTTGAGTTCTTTTGCTTTATTGTTATTTTTAAGACTGAAGCTAAATCATTCGTTTTACATATTAGCAGCTACTTTCCTCCTAAACAGGGATTATGTGAAATGTGAAAAAAAATGTACTTAAATTAAAATTAGCTTCTGTGATGAGGATTAAGAGAAGCATCCTTTTTGTGTGCTTCTGTGTATGGGGCTGTATGTGATGAAAAAGTTGGGCAATTTCTAAAGGAAGTAAGCATGGTACTTTCTGCCAAACCTTTTTTCTACCTGGTATCTAACTTTAAACAATTTTCTTAAAAAGTATGTCCTTTATCATGATGCCATTCACATAGTTAATTGTTTTTAGGTTAACAGGTAAAGTTGTTAAAAGTATTCCTTGAAATTTTGTATTTTTCAGAAAAAGCCCGACAAGCTGCACAAATAAAGCTTTTGAAAAAACTCCAAAAGCAGGAACAGGCTCGCATTGCCAAAGAAGCTAAAAAACAACAAGGTGAGTGAGTTAAACGAAAACATAAACTTGAAGAGTGAGTACTGGGGAGTTCACAGGAGGCTTCTCTTCTTTGTTCCTTTTCTGACGATACCTGTGTTTTGGCTTTTCATCACAGCAATAACGGCTGCTGAGGAGAAGCGACAGCAAAAAGAGCAGATAAAGATTATGAAACAACAGGTATGTTCATGCGCTGAACTGGTTTTATAACAGGTGGTACTTTGGGAGTCGATTTACTTATGTGTATATGTACATTATTCTTACTGGATTTATGAAATAACTTTCATACTTGTTATATATCTTATTTAGAGAGTTGTCATCTACCTTTATTTAAAATTCACCTCAATTTTAAACCAAGTCTCTAAAGAAATGATACCAAACAATACAATTATGTAAGTACTTTTAGTATCCTGATAGACTGAATGTAAATTAACATCTTGAACAACTTTGAAGATTTGGTCCCATTGCTTCTGAATGTTTAAAAATTATCCCCCCAAAATGAGAAAGCATTATTTTCGCATATGCAGTGTTTTATCCAGTGCTTTCCTCTGTGTAGTTTTTAAAATTAAATATAGATAGATGAAATAATTTTTTAACTCTTACAGATAAAGCCTACATGGGAATATACTCAACTTCCTCTAAGATGGGAATAGTGTAAACTACTCTCCTATCTCCACATACTCATCTAACTATTAAAGCAAAAAGGAAATGGGAGGAAGTATTATTCTTTTAAAAATTTTAAACTGCAAGTAGTTATTTCTGAGTCAGTTGTTATATAAAGCTGCTAAATAATGGCTTGGTTTGTTTTTGATGTGGTTATCTCTAATAATGTAATGAATACATTTATTCAAATACTTTCAGTATTGACTAAAGTAGTATGATTAGAGTTGAAGTAGAATTGAGAGAGAATTTAGAATTTGTAGTCACGCATGCAGGTCATTTGTAGAGTTAAATATCGGCTCTCCTATTTAATAATTTATGACCTTAGATGAATTAGTTAACCTCTCAGCCTTGATTTCCTCCACTGTAAAAGAAAAACAATTGTATTATGTGAACATTGAATGAATGTAAAGTGCCTACCACAGTGACTGGCACAAAGCAAATGCTTGCTTTCTAAAAGATAGATACAAAACATCAGAACGTTTGGTATACTCTCTTACTGTAAATTAATGTAAACTTGAATTCTTTGTTAATTGTAACTGCTAAAGACACTGTAAGGTTGACTTTAAAATATATAGTGTGATGAATATATTTATTAAAATACTGTAAATATTTATTGCCTACTACAGTATATGTGAAAATAAGTTCATTTGAAGCTGAAATACTGTTGTTTCTGTTACAGTTTTTAATAGTTTATCCTATTTCCAAATGGCTTGAGACCAGTTATATCTCATTAGGATTTCAGATTAGGCTTTGTGTGACCTAAGCCTACATAGTGTGCTACTCATCAAAAAAAAAAAAAATTGATTTTCCAAGGTTCCAGGAGCAGTAATACAAGTGAACTGATATTAGACGTTGATCAAGATGCTTGTCTGAGACTAGTCTTAGATTACCATCTGATTTACTCCTAATTGCCAGCAAAGTAAATTACAAAGTTGTGCAGAGTCTATTTTAAAGTTTGCAGTAGATCTAGAATAAAATAATTAAAATAGCAGCATGTGTTTCTCATCCTCGAGATTATTTTTTTCACCTAGTAGGTCAAAAATACCACCCGACAGTGCTCCAGGCAGTTTTCTGGAAGTGTCCAGAGGCATTACTACGAAGCAGGAGCAGAGGCAGTGGGAACTGACCAGGGCTCTGCACTCACTGTTTGACTGTAGGCAGAATATTTATTTTCTAGGAGCTTCAATTTTCTCTTAGGTGAAAAGAAGATAATTTCAAATCCTGTATTGTTATTTTTTTAAATGATCAATTAACTACTTTATATAAAATGCCCAGTTCATTGGATGGATACTCAGTATTATAAGGTGAACACATATCATAATAATTTATAAATAATGTTTATTTCTGATATTCCTAATGAAAGTACTGCCAATGTACATCTATATAAATAACTCAGACGAAAACAAAGCTCTACACTGGGTGAGTTAAGTCCAAGGTTCTATACCTATTTCTGTGCTTAAGAGAATAATGAATGACTTTTGTTGACTTGATTAAAGATTAAATTCAGAGTATACTTAGGTCTCAAGTTCTAATCTAAATAAATATTTCAAATGTGGATCAAGTGCAACCTTCTCTAAGACTTGGAAATAAAACATAAGATACCCTTGTATTTTTAGTTTTGGTGAGCTATAATCAAAACCCAGGATCACAATCAGCAAAATCATAGAATGTGATCAGTCTTCTAAAATCACAACAGAAATTACAGAAATCTCATTATCCTGCAGTGAATCCCTACAGGGGATCAATAAGATCAATGCAAAAAAAGAAATAAAAATGTATTAAAGTATAGCTTCAAAAGGTACAACTAGCATCTGGAAATAGGGGTGGGTATAGTAATATACAGTAGTATAAAATGTGTTGGCTCTGAAAATCCTAGGATAGCTGCAATTTACAAGTAGGGCAATTTAGGTGTATTTTTTTAAAACTATCCTCATCAGTGCCAATTTGGGACTTTCAAAGGGATTTATGAATGTGAAATTGTTAACTATGTGCTTATAGCATACGCAATGATTTTTTAAAATGAAAATGTAACGTTATCAAAATGTAGATTGCTGAATTCAAACAATAACTACTACATTACATTTAGATAATGTGAGCACCACTTATAAGTTATTAGAAATTATTTCTGTATTTGGCTTACTGTACTTATTGAAAGTAATGCCATTTATCATGTTATGGCAATTGTTAACACTTCGTACGATCATGATGTACTGTGCACTTTTTTAAGCGTTTTTAATTTAATTGTGACAGTGAGAATAAGAGCAAGTGCCTCCCCTATTTTATGCAAGAGTAGTTCTATTTGTTCAAGTTCATGCAATGAGTGACAGTAACTCAGGACTAGCCTTAGGTGTCGTGATTTCCTGATGGACTGTTTTATCCTACTTGTCTGTCCAATATTTATTTCTGAATGAGTATTACTTGTACTTGCTAATATTTATTGAGACTTGAGTATAATCAGCTTGGTTTATGTTGTTTCTATATACTTATTTAGCATTTGTATTTTAAAATTGTTTTGAGACATTTTATACAGACATACCAACTTAAGACAGGTGGCATATATGTAATGTCAAAGTAAATAATTAAAATTTATATCCAACATGGGCACCCTTTGGTAAATCTGTACTTATATCTTTAATTATTTGATTCCAGTTAAATACCTTCCACCTAGATATTTAGTTTATTATCTTAAATTGTCGTACTTTTTCCTACAGGAAAGAATTAGGAGAATACAACAACTCAGAATGGAAAAAGAACTTCGAGCCCAGCAAATTCTAGAGGTAGAATTCTTAAATTTGATATGGTTAAAGTAATATAGTCATGTATTTTAAAGTCTGAAAAATGAAAATTTTATGAGTATGTTCTCTCACTCATACACATTAACATGCCCATCACAAATTATCTGTAAACATAATGTGTAGAATAAGGACCTCCCTGAACCTTACTAGGCAAGTTTATCTAATCCTAATAGTAAAAATCCAGGAAATAAGTAAAGGAAAAAAAAGAAAGGGGAAACCTCTCAATAGCCAATATAGTCATAAAGATCATATGCTAAAACTCATGTTCTTTACTTTTCAAAACGTCATTAAGTCTTAGAGTCAGATACCTGCTTTTCATTTAGAAATGAAACATTCCAAAAGTAGAAGTAAATGTTCAATGTGGAAACAGTTGAACCAGGTTTGTTTTCTGAGTTCTGACAGAACTGGGCTGACAGAATAGGGCTCAAGGACATGCTGGCAACAGCAAAAGGAATAGCTAAAAGACAGCAAGGGAAAATAGGAAAAACAGAAACTCCAAAGCCTCGCAACATCTGTAATCTGGTAGTTAAATAGGAAGCAATTTTCAACACCTTAATGGCCAAAAGGCATTTCTGTTATCAAACTGTGTAGTATAGTAACTGATGTCAAGAATAACTGCCCAAGTCCTCAAGAAAAAGCGAGATTATGTTAAGTGTACTGTGTCTAAGCTGTACGTGTATATGTCTCAAAATTATCCAAAGTACTTTTGTCCAAAATAAACTTTTTAATGTTGAGAATTATTATAACCCAAACCCTTAGCTGTTCAGGAAACTGTTGCCAGAAAAATTGGCTTATTCCCTGAGGAATGCGGTTAGCTGAGGTTTTCACAGTTACAGGTTTTTTCCTTCTAAAAATATATACACATATTCCCTTACCCATTTCAAATTAATTTTAAAACCTTCCAAATTGAAAATGTTAAAGTACATTCGCAATTGCTACTAGTTAATAACTTTAAGATTATAAAGCTCAAATTTGATAGCATGAGCTTGATATTCAGAATGTGCTTCATTAAAGGTTATGTTTCCACTATATTAGAGAAAAAAACCTTGAATTTAACCACAGTAGGTTAAATCGGGTTTAATGTTTCATTTAAGTTATGTAAGTAATGGATTTATCTCAAATTTTAGGTATTACAAAAGAAACTTCAAATAAAGTAGACATGTGCATTTTTAAATGTTACTTATTTGTCCTTTAACCTTTATCGTTAAAATCTACCGTTTTCTAAATTTGTTACAGTTATCATGTTTTACTTTAAAAAATTAGACAAAAAGCAAAAAATGCCATAAAACCATTTTTTCTGTGATTTAATTTTAAGGTAAAATAATACTCAAATTATTTCAGACTTTTTACAGAGTATGAAGAAGAAAACCTGACATGCACTTATGAATTTAAGAATATTTTTGTATATCCTAATTATAATCTATACATTAGAAATGATATTATTAGTATGTTAAATGTAACAAACTGAGGGGAAATCTGTAATTGTCTACATGCATGTTACATACGGTTTTTTACATTGTGAGGCATGGAGCTCCATTTTCAAGTCTGAGGTTATATTCAGGTTGTAGTGGTGCTGTTACATGACTTTGGACCTATTTTATATGCACAGGCTAAAAGGATAAAGAGGGAAAAAGCTGCAAAAGCCAAATTATTGGAGGCTGAGAAACGAAAACAGGTAAATTTAGAGGACAGTCAGAGTTTTTAATTTTTCATTTTATTTTGTTATCCTTAATCTACAATGACATGAAGAACATTATGTTTACTAGCCTCTCTCCTTCACCAAGTCCCCCCAACAAACCCCATTACAGTCACTGTCCATCAGCGTAGTAAGATGTTGTGGAATCACTACTTGTCTTCTCTGCGTTGCACAGCCCTCCCCGTGCCCCCACCCCACGTTATACATGCTAATCGTAATGCCCCCTTTATTTTTCACCCGCCCTTATCCCTCCCTTTTCATCCGTCCTTCCCTTTGGTAACTGTTAGTCCATTCCTGGGTTCTGTGCTTCTGCTGCTGTTTTGTTCCTTCAGTTTTTCTTTGTTCTTATACTCCACATATGAGTGAAATCATTTGGTACTTGTCTTTCTCCGGCTGGCTTATTTCACTGAGCATAATACCCTCTAGCTCCATCCATGTTGTTGCCAATGGTAGATTTGTTTTGTTCTTATGGCTGAATAATGCTCCACTGTGTATATGTACCACCTCTTCTTTATCCATCCATCTACTGATGGACAGTTAGGTTGCTTCCATTTCTTGGCTATTGTAAATAGTGCTGCGATAAACGTAGGGGTGCATCTGTCTTTTTCAATCTGGGCTGCTTCATTCTTAGGGTAAATTCCCAGAAGTGGAATTCCTGGGTCAAATGTATGTCTATTTTGAGCTCTCTGAAGAACATCCATACTGCATTCCACAATGGTTGAATTAATTTACATTCCCACCAGCAGTGTAGGAGGGTTCCCCTTTCTCCACAACCTCGCCAACATTTGTTGTTTGTCTTTTGGATGGTGGCCATCCTTACTGGTGTGAGGTGGTGTCTCATTGTGCTTTTAATTTGCATTTCTCTGATGACAAGCGATGTGGAGCATCTTTTCATGTGTCTGTTGGCCATCTGAATTTCTTCTTTGATGAACTGTTGAACTCCTCTGCTCATTTTTTCATTGGATTATTCCCTTAATTTTTGTTGATGTGGGTGAGCTCTTTATATATTTTAGACGTCAACCTGTCATTGATCTGTCATGTTTGAATATATTCTCCCATACTGTAGGGTACCTTCCTATTCTAATGATGGTGTCCTTTGCTGTACAGAAGATTTCAACTTGATATAGTCCCACTTTTTCATTTTTGCTTTTTGTTTCCCTTGCCTGGGGAGATATGTTCATGAAGAAATTGCTTGTGTTTATGTCCAAGAAAGTTTTGCCTATGTTTTCTTTAAAGAATTTTATGGTTTCATGACTTACAATCAGATCTGTGATCCATTCTGTTTCCGCTTTTGTATGGGGTTAGACAATAATCTGGTTCCATTCTCTTACATGTAGTTGTCTAGTTTTTGAATACTGTGGCTTTGTAGTAGAGCTTGAAGTTGGGGAGCGAGATCCCCCCCACTTTATTCTACCTTCTGAGGATTGCTTTGGCTATTCGGGGTCTTTGTTCCAGTTAGACTGGAACTATTTGTTCCAGTTCGTTGAGGAAAGTTGTTGGTAATTTGATAGGGATTGCATTGAATCTGTATATTGCCTTGGGCAGGATGGCCATTTTGACGATATTAATTCTTCCTAGCCAAGAGCATGGGATGAGTTTCCATTTGCTAGTATCCTCTTTAATCTCTCTTAGGAGTGTCTTATAGTTTTCAGGTTCTAAGTCTTTCACTTCCTTGATTAGGTTTATTCCTAGGTATTTTATTCTTTTTGTTGCAGTTGTGAATGAAATTGTTTTCCTGATTTCTCTTTCTATTAGTTCATTGTTAGTGTATAGGAAAGGCACAGATGTCTGTATGTTAATTTTGTATCCTGCAACTTTGCTGTATTGCAATATCAGATCTAGTAGTTTTGGAGTGGGTCTTTAGGGTTTTTTTTTGTACAGTATCATGTCATCTGCCAGTAGTGACAATTTAACCTCTTCTTTACCAGTTTGAATTCCTTGTATTTCTTTGTTTTGTGTAATTGCCATTACTAGGACCTCCAGTATTATGTTAAATAGCACTTGGGAGAATGGGCATCCCTGTCTTGTTCCTGATCTCAGAGAAAAAGCTTTCAGCTTCTCACTATTATGTATGATGTTGGCTGCGGGCATGTCATATATTGCCTTTATTATGTTGAGGTACTTGCCCTCTATATCCATTTTACTGAGAGTTTTTATCATGAATGTATGTTGAATTTTGTTGAATGCTTTTTCAGGATCTATGGAGATGCTCATGTGGTGTTTGTCCTTTTTGTTGATGTGGTGGATGATGTTGGTTGATATTCGAATGTTGTACCATCCCTGCATCCCTGGGATGAATCCCACTTGGTCGTGGTGTATGATCCTCTTGATGTATTTTTGAATTTGGTTTGCTAGTATTTTGCTGACTATTTTTGCATCTACGTTCATTAGAGATACTGGTGTGTAATACTCTTTCTTGGTGTGAGGTCTTTGCCTGGTTTTGATATTAGCGTGAAGTTGGCTTCATAGAATGAGTTTGGGAGTATTTCCTCCTCTACTATTTTTTGGAAAACTAAGTAGAATGGGAATTGTGTCTTCTCTGTATGTCTGATAAAATTCAGAAGTAAATCCGTCTGGCCCAGGGGTTTTGTTCCTGGTAAGTTTTTTGATGACCGCTTCAATTTCTTTCCTGGTAATTGGTTTGTTTAATTTTTGTGACTCTTTCCTTGGTCATTCTTGGAAGGTTGTATTTTTCTAAGAAGTCCATTTCTTCTAGGATATCCAGCTTGTTAGCATGTAGGTTTTCATAGTATTCTCTAATTATTCTTTGTATTTCTATGGGGTCCATGGTGATTTTTCCTTTCTCGTTTCCCGTGCTGTGGATGTGTGTTGATTCTCTTTTTCTCTTAATAAATGTGGCAAGAGGCTTATCTATTTGGTTTATTTTCTCAAAGAACCAGCACTTGGTTTCATTGATTTTTTTTTCTATTTTGTTCTTCTCAATTTTATTTATTCTCTGATCTTTATTATGTCCCTCCTTCTGCTGACTTTAGGCCTCATTTGTTCTTCCTTTTCCAATTTAAATAATTGTGACGTTAGACTATTCATTTGGGATTGTTCTTCCTTCTTTAAATATGCCTGGATTGCTATATACTTTCCTCTTAAGACTGCTTTCGTTGCATCCCACAGAACTTGGGACATTGTTTTGTTGTCATTTGTTTCCATATATTGCTTGATCTCTATATTAATATAGTCGTTGATCCATTGATTATTTAGGAGCATGTTGTTAAGCCTCCATGTGCTTATGAGCCTTTTTGCTTTCTTTGTACGATTTATTTCTAGTTTTATTCCTTTGTTGTCTGAAAAGTTGGTTGGTAAAATTTCAATCTTTTTGAATTTACTGAGGCTCTTCTTGTGGCCTAGTATGTGGACTATTCTGGAGAATGTTCCATGTGCACTTGAGAAGACTGTGTATCCTGTTCTTTTGGATCTAGAGTTGTCTAGATGTCTGTTAGGTCCATCTGTTGTAGTGTGTTGTTCAGTGCCTCTGTGTCCTTACTTATTTTCTGTCTGGTGCATCTATCCTTTGGAGTAAGTGGTGTGTTGAAGTCTCCCAAAATGAATGCATTGCATTCTATTTCCTCCTTTTAGTTTTGTTAGTATTTGTTTCACATATGCTGGTGCTCCTGCATTGGGTGCATATATATTTATAATGGTTATGTCCTCTTGTTGCACTGACCCCTTTATCATTATGTAATGTCCTTCTTTACCTCTTGTGACTTCCTTTGTTTTTAAGTCTATTTTGTCTGCTACTAGTACTTCCACACGTGCTTTTTTCTCCCTGTTGTTTGCATGGAATATCATTTTCCATCCCTTGACTTTTAGTCTGTGCATGTCTTTGGGTTTGAGGTGGGTCTCTTGCAAGCAAATAGGTGGGTCTTGCTTTTTTATCCATTCTGTTACTCTGTGTCTTTTGATTGGTGCATTGAGTCCATTTACACGTACAGTGATTACTGAAAGACATGTACTCTACTGCCATTGCAGGCTTTAGATTTGTGGTTACCAAAGGTTCAAGGTTAGCTTCTTTAGTATCTTACTGCCTAAGTTCACTTGCTTATTGAGCAATTGTAGACACTGTCTGGTGATTCTTTAATTCTTCTTATTCTTCCTCCTCCATTCTTGGTATGTTGGGTGTTTTATTCTGTGCTCTTTTGTGTTTCCTTTAACTGGTTTTGTGTGTAGTTGATTTTATTTTTTGCCTTTTGTTAGTATTTGGTTGGTCCGGTTTCTTTGCTGTTATTTTATTTTCTCTGGTGACAGCTGTTTAGCCTTGGTAGTGCTCCCGTCTAGAGCTGTCCCTCTACAATACCCTGTGAAGGCGGTTTGTGGAAGTAAATTCCCTCAACTTTTGCTTGTCTGGGAATTGTTTAATCCCTCCTTCATATTTAAATGATAATCGTGCTGGATAGAGTATTCTTGGTTCAAGGCCCTTCTGTTTCATTGCATTAAATATATCATGCCATTCTCTTCTGGCCTGTAAGGTTTCTGCTGAGAAGTCTGATGATAGCCTGGTGGGTTTTCCCTGTAGGTGACCTTTTTCCTCTCTCTAGCTGCCTTTAAAACTATGTCCTTGGCCTTGATCTTTGCCATTTTAATTATTATGTGTCTTGGTGTTGTCCTCTTTGGAGTTCTGTGTGCCTGTCTGGTCTGAGCAACTATTTCCTCCCCCAGTTTTGGGAAGTTTTCAGCAATTATTTCTACAAGGATACTTTCTATCCCCTTTTCTCTCTCTTCTTCTTCTGGAACCCCTATAATGCGGATATTGTTCCATTTGAATTGGCCACACAGTTCTGTTCATATTCTTTCATTCCTGGACATCCTTTTATCTCTCTCTGCTTCAGCCTCTCTGCCTTCTTGTTCTCTGATTTCTATTCCATTAATGGCCTCTTGCACCTCATCCAGTTTGCTCTTAAGTCCTTCCAGAGATTGTTTTACTTCTGTAATCTCCCTCCGGACTTCATCCCTTAGCTCTTGCATATTTCTCTATAGATCCGTCAGCATGGTTATGACCTTTATTTTGAATTCTTTTTCAGGGAGATTGGTTAGGTCTATCTCCCCAGGTTCCTTCTCAGGGGAGGATGTCTAGGTTAGTCTGGTCTGTATCAAATTCTTCTGTCTTTTCATGGCAGAAGTGGTAGTTGTGGGGAGCTGGCATGAATATCGGGTGGGAGAATGACCCTTCTTGCTGGTTTGTGGCCTTCCTCTCCTGGGAGAACGGCGACCCCTAGCGGCTCCTGCTGGGCAGCTGCCCGCAGACAGGGTTTCTTATTCTTGCCCAGTGGTTGTGCAGGAAGCTCTGCTCTGCTACCGTGGGCTTTGCTGGCCTCAGGCTACTGTTCTGCTATGGCGGAGCCCCGTCGGAGAGGAAATGGGATGGAGGCTGTTTATCACCGTGAGGGGCCTCTGAGCTGCACTGCCTCCGAGGGGGTTAGGGCGCCCTGAGTTCCGCGGGATTCCAAGTTACTGGGCTGATTGCACTGGGGCGCTTCCATCTGTGAGGGTCCTGTCCCTTGAAGACTTCCAGAAAGCTCTTCCTTTTCTTTGTCCAAGGGACGCAGGCTGCAGGGACAGCTCGCAGGTTTTACTGTCCTGTTTCTCTAGCATCCAGGTCCCCACACGCTGTGTGTCTGTGCTCCTGGTGCGGATGGCTGGGGCTGGGCATTCAGCAGTCCTGGGCTCTCTCCCCCTCCCGCTCCGACTCCTCTCCTTCCATCGTGAGCTGAGTTGAGGGACACTCGGGTCCTGCTGGGCTGCGGATTCCTTCTTACCCCCTTTGGAGGCACTCAGTTCTCGCAGGTGTGGATGTAGCCTGCCTGTTGTCCTGTATCTTCTGGTCTTTCTTTTAGGGATAGTTGTATTTGTTCTAGTTTCAAAAATATATATGGTTTTTGGAGGAGGTATCCTCCACTCTACTCCCGCCGCCATCTTGGCTCCTTCCCCTGTAATGATTTATAAGTAATGTTTATCTCTGCTATTGCTAATGAAAGCACTACCAAATATATGTATGTACATCTTTATAAATCACTCAGAGTAAAAACAAAGCTCTCTACACTGGGTGAGTTAAGTCCAAGGTTCTATACCTATTTCTGTACTTAAGAGAATAGTGAATGACTTTTGTTGACTTGAATAAAGATTAAATTCAGAGTATACTTTGGTCTCAATTTCTACTCTAAATAAATATTTCAAATGTGGATCAAGTGCAACCTTCTCTAAGACTTGGAAATAAAATAAAAGATACACTTGTATGTTTATTTTTGGTGAGCTATTATATTCAAAACCTAGGATCACAGCAAAATCATAGAATGTGATCAGTCTTCTAAAATCACAACAGAAATTACAGAAATCTCATTATCCTGCAGTGAATCCCTACAGGGGATCAATAACATCAATGCAAAAAAAGAAATAAAAATGTATTAAAGTATAGCTTCAAAAGGTACAACTAGCATCTAGAAATATAGGGGTGGGTATAGTAATACACAGTAGTATAAAATGTGTCGGCTCTGAAAATCCTAGGATAGCTGCAATTTACAAGTAGGGCATTTTAGGTGTATTTTTTTTAAACTATCCTCATCAGTGTCAATTTAGGACCTTCAAAGGGATTTATGAATTTAAAATTGTTAATGATGTGCTTATAGCATATGCAGTGAATTTTTAAAATGAAAATGTAACTATCAAAATTTAGATTGCTGAATTCAAACAATAACTAGTACATAATATTTAGATAACATGAGCACCACTTATAAGTTATTAGAAATTATTTCTGTAATTGGCTTACTGTAGTTATTGAAAGTAATGTCATTTATCATGTTACGGCAATTGTTAATACATACAATCGTGATGTACTGTGCACTTTTTTAAGCATTTTTAATTTAATTGTGACAGTGAGAAAAAGAGCAAGTGCCTCACCTGTTTTATGCAAGAGTAGTTGTTTTTTTTTCATGTTCATGCAATGAGTGACAGTAACTCAGTATTAGCCTTAGGTGTCCTGATTTAGACTGTTTTATCCTACTTGTCTGTCGAATATTTATTTCCGAATGAGTATTACTTGTACTTGCAAATATTTATAAAGACTTGAGTTTAATGAGCTTGGTTTATGTTGTTTGTATATGCTTATTTAGCATTTGTATTTTAAAATTGTTTTGAGACATTTTTATAAAGTCATACCAATTTAAGACAGGTGGCATATATATAATGTTAAAGTAAATAATTAAAATTTATATCCAGCATGGGCACCCTTTGGTAAATCTGTACTTATATCTTTAATTATTTGATTCCACTTAAATACCTTCCACCTAGATATTTAGTTTATTATCTTCGATTGTCATAATTTTTCCTACAGGAAAGAATTAGGAGAATACAACAAATCAGAATGGAAAAAGAACGTCGAGCCCAGCAAATTCTAGAGGTAGAATTCTTAAATTTGATATGATTAAAGTAATACAGTCATGTATTTTAAAGTCTGCAAAATGAAAATTTTATCAGTATGTTCTCTCACTCATACACATTAACATGCCCATCACAAATTATCTGTAAACATAATGCGTAGAATAAGGACCTCTCTGAACCTTACTAGGCAAGTTTATCTAATCCTAATAGTAAAAATCCAGGAAATAAGTAAAGGAAAAAAAAAGAAAGGGGAAACCTCTCAATAGCCAATATAGTCATAAAGATCATATGCTAAAACTCGTGCTCTCTACTTTTCAAAATGTCATTAAGTCTTATAGTCAGATACCTGCTTTTCATTTAGAAATGAAACATTCCAAAAGTAGAAGTAAATGTTCAATGTGGAAACAGTTTAACCAGGTTTGTTTTCTGAGTTCTGACAGAACTGGGCTGACAGAATAGGGCTTAAGGACATGCTGGCAACAGCAAAAGGAATAGCTAAAAGACAGCAAGGGAAAATAGGAAAAACAGAAACTCCAAAGCCTAGCAACATCTGTAATCTGGTAGTTAAATAGGAAGCAATTTTCAACACCTTAACGGCCAAAAGGCATTTCTGTTATCAAACTGTGTAGTATAGTAACTGATGTCAAGAATAACTACCCAAGTCCTCAAGAAAAAGCGAGATTATGTTAAGTGTACTGTGTCTAAGCTGTATGTGTATATGTCTCAAAATTATGCGAAGTACTTTTGTCCAAAATAAACCTTTTAATGTTGAGAATTATTATAACCCAAACCCTTAGCTGTTCAGGAAACTTGCCAGAAAAACTGGCTTATTCCCTGAGGAATGCTGTTAGCTAAGGTTTTCACAGTTACAGGTTTTTCCTTCTAAAAATACATACACATATTCTCTTACCCATTTCAAGTTAATTTTAAAACCCTCCAAATTGAAAATATTAAAGTACATTGGCAATTACTACTAGATAATTATGAAGCTACTAGTTAATGACTTTAAGATTATAAAGCTCAAATTTGATAGCATGAGCTTGATATTCAGAGTGTGCTTCATTAAAGGTTATATTTCCATAATATTAGGGAAAAAAACCCTTCAATTTAACCACAGTAGGTTAAACCGGGTTTAATGTTTCATTTAAGTTATAAATCTCAAATTTTAAGTATTACAAAAGAATCTTCAAATAAAGTAGAAACGTGCATGTTTAAATGCTACTTATTTGTTCTTTAACCTTTATTGTTAAAATCTATCCCATTTTTTTAAACTTTCTACAGTTAGCATGTTTTACTTTAGAAAATCAGAGAAGCAAAAAATGCCAAAGCGTCATTTTTTCTGTAAAGTGACACTCAGATTATTTCAGACTTGTTACAGAGCTTGAAGAAGAAAACCTGACATACTCTTACAATTTATGAATTTTTTTGTATATCTTAATTGTAGTCTATACATTAGAAATGAAATTAGTATGTTAAATGTAACAAATGGGGAAATCTGTAATTGTCTACATACATGTTACATACTGTTTTGTACCTTGCGAGGCATGGAGCTCCATTTTCAAGTCTGAGGTTATATTCAGGTTGTAGTGGTGCTGTTACATGACTTTGAGACCTATTTTATATGCACAGGCTAAAAGGATAAAGAAGGAAGAAGCTGCAAAAGCCAAATTTTTGAAGGCTGAGAAACGAAAACAGGTAAATTTAGAGGACAGTCAGAGTTTATTTTTTTTAATTTATTTTGTTATCCTAAATCCACAACGACATGAAGAACATTATGTTTACTAGGCTCCCCACTTCAACAAAGTCCCACCAAAAATCCCCATTACAGTCACTGTCCATCAGCATAGTAAGATGTTGTAGAATCACTACTTGTCTTCTCTGCGTTGCACAGCCCTCACTGTGCCCTAACCGCACATTATACATGCTAATCGTAATGCCCCCTTTAATTTTCCCCCGCCCGTATCCCTCCCTTCCCATCCGTCCTCCCCAGTCCCTTTCACTTTGGTAACTGTCAGTCCATTCTTGGGTTCTGTGATTGTGCTGCTATTTTGTTCCTTCAGTTTTTCTTTGTTCTTATACTCCACATATGAGTGAAATCATCTGGTACTTGTCTTTTTCCGCCTGGCTTATTTCACTGAGCATAATACCCTCTAGATCAATCCATGTTGTTGCAAATGGTAGGATTTGTTTTCTTCTTTTGGCTGAATAATATTTCACTGTGTATATGTACCACCTCTTCTTTATCCATTCATCTACTGATGCACACTTAGGTTGCTTCCATTTCTTGGCTATTGTAAATAGTGCTGCAATAAACATAGGGGTGCATCTGTCTTTTTCAAACTGGGCAGCTGCATTCTTAGGACAAATTCTTGAAAGTGGAATTCCTGGGTCAAATGGTATGTCTATTTTGAGCTTCCTGAGGATCCTCCATACTCTTTCCACAATGTTTGAACTAATTTGCATTCCCCCCAGCAGTGTAGGAGGGTTCCCATTTCTCCACAACTTCGCCAACATTTGCTGCTGTTTGTCTTTCAGTGGTGGCGATCCTTACTGGTGTGAGGTGATGTCTTATTGTGGTTTTAATTTGCATTTCTCTGATGACAAGCGATGTGGAGCATCTTTTCATGTGTCTGTTTTTCCATCTCAATTTCTTCTTTGGAGAACTGTCTGTTCAGCTTCTGTGCTCATTTTTCAATTGGATTATTCACTTTTTGTTTGTCGAGGTGTGTGAGCTCTTTATATATTTTCCATGTCAACCCTTATCAGATCTGTCATTTATGAACATATTCTCCCATACTGAAGGGTACCTTTTTGTTCTAATAAATGTTTCCTTTGTTGTACAGAAGCTTTTCAGCTTAATATAGCCCCACTTGTTCATTTTTGCTTTTGTTTCCTTTTCCTGGGGAGATATGTTCAAGAAGAAGTTGCTCATGTTTATGTCCAAGAAAGTTTTGCCTATGTTTTATTTTAAGAGTTTTATGGTTTCATGACTTACTTTCAGATCTTTGATCCATTCTGCGTTTACTTTTTTGTATGGGGTTTAGACAATCTGGTTTCTTTCTCTTGCATATAGTTTTCCAATTTTTGAATACTGTGGTTTTGTAGTAGAGCTTGATGTTGGGGAGTTGAGATTCCCCCCACTTTATACTTCCTTCTCAGGATTGCTTTGGCTATTTGGGGTCTTTGGTGTTTCCATATGAATTTTTAAACTATTCGTTGCAGTTCATTGAAGAATATTGTTGGTAATTTGGTAGGGCTTGCAACAAGTCTGCTTATTGGTGTGGGGAGGATGGCCATTTCGACGGTATTAATTCTTCCTAGCCAGGAGCAGGGATGAGTTTCCATTTGCTAGTATCCTCTTTAATTTCTCTTAAGAGAGTCTTACAGTTTTCAGGGTATAGGTCTTTCACTTCCTTTGTTGGGTTTATTCCTAGGTATTTTATTCTTTTTGATGCAATTGTGAATGGAATTGTTTTCCTGATTTCTCTTTATGTTAGTTCATTGTTAGTGTATAGGAAAGCACAGATTTCTGTGTGTTAATTTTGTATCCTGCAACTTTGCTGTATTCCGATATCAGTTCTAGTAGTTTTGGAGTGGAGTCTTTAGGGTTTTGTATGTACAATATCATGTCATCGGCCAATAGTGACAGTTTAACCTCTTCTTTACCAGTTTGGATTTCTTGTATTTCTTTGTTTTGTGTAACTGCTGTTAGTAGGACCTCCAGTATTATGTTGAGTAACAGTGGGGAGACTGGGCATCCCTGTCTTGTTCCCGATCTTAGAGGAAAAGCTTTCAGCTTCTTGCTGTGAAGTATGATGTTGGCTGTGGGTTTATCGTATATGGCCTTTATTATGTTGAGGTACTTGCCCTCTATACCCATTTTGCTGAGAGTTTTTATCATGAATGGATGTTAAATTTTGTCGAGTGCTTTTTCAGCATCTATGGAGATGCTCATGTGGTGTTTGTCCTTTTTGTTGATGTGGTGGATGATGTTGGTTGATTTTCGAATGTTGTACCATCCCTGCATCCCTGGGATGAATCCCACTTGGTCGTGGTGTATGATCCTTGTGATGTATTTTTTAATTTGGTTTGCTAATATTTTTTTGGGTATTTTTGCATCTACGTTCATCAGGGATACTCATCTGTAATTTTCTTTTTTGGTGGAGTCTTTGCCTGGTTTTGGTATTAGGGTGGTGTTGGCTTCATAGAATGCGTTTGGGAGTATTTCCTTCTCTACTATTTTTTGGAAAACTTTAAGGAGAATGGGTATTATGTCTGCTCTGTATGTCTGATAAAATTCTGAAGTAAATCCATCTGGCCCGGGGGTTTTGTTCCTGGGAAGTTTTTTGATGACCGCTTCAATTTCTTTGCTGGTAATTGGTTTGTTTAATTTCTGTGATTCTTCCTTGGTCAGTCTTGGAAGGTTGTATTTTTCTAAGAAGTCCATTTCTTCTAGGATTTCCAGCTTGTTAGTATGTAGGTTTTCATAGTATTCTCTAATAATTCTTTGTATTTCTGTGGGGTCCATGGTGATTTTTCCTTTCTCGTTTCCGATGCTGTGGGTGTGCGTTGATTCTCTTTTTCTCTTAGTAAGTGTGACTAGAGGCTTATCTATTTTGTTTATTTTCTCAAAGAACCAGCGCTTGGTTTCATTGATTTTTGCTATTGTTTTCTTCTTCTCAATTTTATTTATTCCTTCTCTAATCTTTATTATGTCCCTCCTTATTCTGACCTTAGGCCTCACTTTTTGTTCTTTTTCCAATTTTGATAATTGTGAGATTAGACTATTCATTTGGGATTGTTCTTCCTTCTTTAAATATGCCTGGATTGCTATATACTTTCCTCTTAAGACTGCTTTCGCTGCATCCCACAGAAGTTGGGGCTTTGTGCTGTTGTTGTCATTTGTTTCCATATATTGCTTGATCTCTATATTAATATAGTCGTTGATCCATTGATTATTTAGGAGCATGTTGTTAAGCCTCCATGTGTTTGTGGGCCTTTTTGTTTTCTTTGTACAATTTGTTCTAGTTTTATTCCTTTGTGGTCTGAGAAGATGGTTGGGTGAATTTCAATCTTTTTGAATTTACTGAGGCTCTTCTTGTGGCCTAGTATGTGGTCTATTCTGAAGAATGTTCCATGTGCACTTGAGAAGACTGTGTATCCTGTTGCTTTTGGATGTAGAGTTCTGTAGATGTCTGTTAGGTCCATCTGTTGTAGTGTGTTGTTCAGTGCCTCTGTGTCCTTACTTATTTTCTGTCTGGTGGGTCTATCCTTTGGAGTGAGTGGTGTGTTGAAGTCTCCTAAAATGAATGCATTGCATTCTATTTCCTCCTCTTAGTTTTGTTAGTATTTGTTTCACATATGCTGGTGCTCCTGTATTGGGTGCATATATATTTATAATGGTTCTATCCTTTTATTGCAGTGACCCCTTTATCATTATGTAATGCCCTTCTTTATCTCTTGTGACTTTCTTTGTTTTTAAGTATTTTGTCTGCTACTCGTACTGCCACACCTGCTTTTTTCTCCCTGTTGTTTGCATGGAATATCATTTTCCATCCCTTGACTTTTTGTCTCTGCATGTCTTTGAGTTTGAGGTGGGTCTCTTGTAAGCAAATAGATGGGTCTTGCTTTTTTATCCATTCTGTTACTCTGTGTCTTTTGGTTGGTGCATTCAGTCCATTTACACGTACGGTGATTATTGAAAGATGTCCACTTACCGCCATTGCAGGCTTTAGATTTGTGGTTACCAAAGGTTCAAGGTTAGCTTCTTTAGTATCGTACTGCCTAACTTAACTTGCTTATTGAGCAACTGTAGACACTGTCTGGTGATTCTTTAGTTCTCTCCTTTCTTATTCTTCCTCCTCCATTCTTTATATGTTGGGTGTTTTATTCTCTGCACTTCTGTGTTTCCTTTAACTGGTTTTGTGTGTAGTTGAGTTTGTTTTTTGCCTTTTGTTTGTATTTGGTTGGTCTGGTTTCTTTGCTGTGATTTTGTTTTCTCTGGTGACATCTGTTTAGCCTTGGTAGTGCTCCCATCTAGAGCTGTCCCTGTACAATACCCTGTAAAGGTGGTTTGTGGGAGGTAATTTCCCTCAACTTTTGCTTGTCTGGGAATTGTTTACTCCCTCCATATTTACATGATAATCGTGCTGGGTAGAGTATTCTTGGTTCAAGGCCCTTCTGTTTTATTGCATTAAATATATCATGCCATTCTCTTCTGGCCTGTAAGGTTTCTACTGAGAAGTCTGATGATAGCCTGATGGGTTTTCCCTGTAGGTGACCTTTTTCCTCTCTCTAGCTGCCTTTAAAACTATGTCCTTGGCCTTGATCTTTGCCATTTTCATTATTATGTGTCTTGGTGTTGTCCTCTTTGGGTCCCTTACGTTGGGAGTTCTGAGTGCTTCCGTGGTGTGAGCAACTAGTTTCTCCCCCAATTTTGGGGAGTTTTCAGCAGTTAGTTCTTCAAGGACGCTTTCTCTTTTTCTCTCTCTTCTTCTTTTTCTGGTATCCCTATAATACGAATCTTGTTTCGTTTGGAATGGCCACATAGTTCTCTTCATATTCTTTCATTCCTGGACATCCTTTAATTTGTCTCTGTGTCAGCTTGTCTGCGCTCTTGTTCTCTGATTTCTATTCCATTAATGGCCTCTTGCACCTCATCCAGTCTGCTCTTAAGTCCTTCCAGAGATTGTTTTATTTCTGTAATCTCATTCCGAACTTCATCCTTTAGCTCTTGCATTTTTCTCCGAAGATCCGTCAGCATAGTCATGACCTTTATTTTGAGTTCTTTTTCAGGGAGATTCGTTAGGTGTATCTCCCCAGGTTCCTTCTCAGGGGAGGATATCTGGGTTAGTCTGGTCTGTGTCAAATTCTTCTGTCTTTTCATGGCAATAGAGGTAGTTGTGGGGAGGTGGTGTGTATGTCGGCTGGGAGAATGTCCCTTCTTGCTCATTTGTGGCCTTTCTTTTCTGGGAGAACGGTGACCCCTAGTTGCTCGTGCTGTGTAGCTGCCCGCATACGCGGTTTCTTATTCATGCCTGGTGGTCGTGGAGGGAGCTCTGCTCTGGTGCCGTGCACGTGGCCGGCCTCAGGCTACTGTTCTGCTGTGGCGGAGCCACGTCGAATGGGAAATGGGAGGGAGGCTGTTTATCACCGTGATTGGCCTCCGAGCTACACTGCCTCCAAGGGGGTTGGGACGTCCTGATCCCAGTTTCTGGGCCGATTGCACTGGGACGCTTCCGTCCGGCTGTGAGGGTCCTGTCCCTTTAAGACTTTCAAAAAGCACCCCCTTTTGTTTTTCCCAGGGGCTCCGGCTGCGTGGACAGCTCGCAGGTTTTACTGTCCCGTTTGTCTAGCATCCAGCTACCCACACACTGTGTGTCTGCACTCCTGGTGTGGATGGCTGGGGCTGGGTGTTCAGCAGTCCTGGGCTCCCTGTCCCTCCCCGCTCTGATGCCTCTCCTCCTGTCGCGATCTGAGGTGAGGGGCGCTCGTGTTCCCCCGGGCCGCAGCTTGTATCTTACCCACTTCGCGAGGCGCTGGGTTCTCGCAGGTGTAGATGTATCCTGGTTGTTGTCCTGTATCTTCTGGCCCCTATTTTAGGGATAGTTGGATTTGTTGTATTTTCAAAAATATGTAGGGTTTTTGGAGGAGATTTTCCCCAGTCTATTCACGCTGCCATCTTGCCTCCTTCCAATGTAATGATTCATAAATAATGCTTATCTCTGCTATTGCTAATAAAAGCACTACCAAAAATGTATATGTACATCCCTATAAATCACTCAGACTAAAACAAACTCTACACTGGTGAGTTAAGCCCAAGATTCTATACCTATTTCTGTGCTTAAGAGATTAATAAATAACTTTTGTTGACTTGATTAAAGATTAAATTCAGAGTATACTTTGGTCTCAGGTTCTAATCTAAATAAATATTTCAAATATGGATCAAGTGCAACCTTCTCTAAGACTTGGATATGAAACAAAAGATACCTTGTATCTTTATTTTTCGTGAGCTTTAATATTCAAAACCTAGGATCACAAACAGCAAAATTACAGAATGTGATCAGTCTTCTAAAATCACAACAGAAATTCCAGAAATCTCATTATCCTGCATTGGATCCCTACAGGGAGTCAATAACATCAATGCAAAAAGAGAAAGAAAAATATTAAAGTATAGCTTCAAAAAGTACAACTAGCATCTGGACGTAGGGGTGGGCATGGTAATATACGGTAGTATAATCCTAGGACAGCTGCAGTTTACAAGTAGGGCAATTTAGATGTATTTGTTTTAAACTGTATATCCTCATCAGTGCCAATTTAGGACTTTCAAAGGGATTTATGAATATAAAATTGTTAATGATGTGCTTATAGCATATGCAGTGACTTTTTAAAATGAAAATGTAACATCAAAATTTAGATTGCTGAATTCAAACAATAACTAGTACATAACATTTAGATAATGTGAGCACAAATTATAGGTTATTACAAATTCTGTATTTGGCTTACTGTAGTTATTGAAAGTAATGTCATTTATCATGTTACGGCAATTGTTAATACATACAATCGTGATGTACTGTGCACTTTTTTAAGCGTTGTTAATTTAATTGTGACAGTGAGAAAAAGAGCAAGTGCCTCACCTGTTTTATGCAAGAGTAGTTGTTTTTTTTCATGTTCATGCAATGAGTGACAGTAATTCAGTATTAGCCTTAGGTGTCCTGATTTAGACTGTTTTATCCTACTTGTCTGTCGAATATTTATTTCCGAATGAGTATTACTTGTACTTGCAAATATTTATAAAGGCTTGAGTTTAATCAGCTTGGTTTATGTTGTTTGTATATGCTTATTTAGCATTTGTATTTTAAAATTGTTTTGAGACATTTTTATAAAGTCATACCAATTTAAGACAGGTGGCATATATGTAATGTTAAAGTAAATAATTAAAATTTATATCCAGCATGGGCACCCTTTGGTAAATCTGTACTTATATCTTTAATTATTTGATTCCACTTAAATACCTTCCACCTAGATATTTAGTTTATTATCTTCAATTGTCATAATTTTTCCTACAGGAAAGAATTAGGAGAATACAACAAATCAGAATGGAAAAAGAACGTCGAGCCCAGCAAATTCTAGAGGTAGAATTCTTAAATTTGATATGATTAAAGTAATACAGTCATGTATTTTAAAGTCTGCAAAATGAAAATTTTATCAGTATGTTCTCACTCATACACATTAACATGTCCATCACAAATTATCTGTAAACATAATGCGTAGAATAAGGACCTCTCTGAACCTTACTAGGCAAGTTTATCTAATCCTAATAGTAAAAATCCAGGAAATAAGTAAAGGAAAAAAAAAGAAAGGGGAAACCTCTCAATAGCCAATATAGTCATAAAGATCATATGCTAAAACTCGTGCTCTCTACTTTTCAAAATGTCATTAAGTCTTATAGTCAGATACCTGCTTTTCATTTAGAAATGAAACATTCAAAAGTAGAAGTAAATGTTCAATGTGGAAACAGTTTAACCAGGTTTGTTTTCTGAGTTCTGACAGAACTGGGCTGACAGAGTAGGGCTCAAGGACATGCTGGCAACAGCAAAAGGAATAGCTAAAAGACAGCAAGGGAAAATAGGAAAAACAGAAACTCCAAAGCCTAGCAACAGTCTGTAATCTGGTAGTTAAATAGGAAGCAATTTTCAACACCTTAATGGCCAAAAGGCATTTCTTTTACCAAACTCTAGTATAGTAACTGATGTCAAGAATAACTGCCCAAGTCCTCAAGAAAAAGCGAGATTATGTTAAGTGTACTGTGTCTAAGCTGTACGTGTATATGTCTCAAAATTATCCAAAGTACTTTTGTCCAAAATAAGCTTTTTAATGTTGGAAATGATTACAATCCAAACCCTTAGCTGTTCAGGAAACTGTTGCCAGAAAAATTGGCTTATTCCCTGAGGAATGCGGTTAGCTGAGGTTTTCACAGTTACAGGTTTTTTCCTTCTAAAAATATATATACATATTCTCTTACGCATTTCAAATTAATTTTAAAACCCTCCAAATTGAAAATATTAAAGTACATTGGCAATTACTACTAGATAATTATGAAGCTACTAGTTAATGACTTTAAGATTATAAAGCTCAAATTTGATAGCATGAGCTTGATATGCAGAGTGTGCTTCATTAAAGGTTGTATTTCCATTATATTAGGGAAAAAAACCCTTCAATTTAACCACAGTAGGTTAAACTGGGTTTAATGTTTCATTTAAGTTATTTAAGTAAAGGATTTATCTCAAATTTTAAGTATTACAAAAGAATGTTCAAGTAAAGTAGAAACGTGCATGTTTAAATGCTACTTATTTGTCCTTTAACCTTTATTGTTAAAATCTATCCCGTTTTTCTAAACTTTCTACAGTGATCATGTTTTATTTCAAAAATAAGAAAAAGCAAAAAATGCCATATCATTTTTTCTGTGATTAAGTTTTAAGGTAAAATAACACTCGAATTATTTCAGACTTTTAACAGAGTTTGAAGGAAAAAACCTGACATATACTCTTACGAATTTAAGAATTTTTTTGTATATCTTAATTGTAATCTATCCGTTAGAAATGAAATTAGTATGTTAAATGTAACAAACTGAGGGGAAATCTGTAATTGCATACATGTTACATACTGTTTTGTACCTTGCGAGGCTTGGAGCTCCATTTTCAAGTCTGAGGTTATTTTCAGGTTGTGGTGCTGTTGCATGACTTTGAGACCTATTTTATATGCACAGGCTAAAAGGATAAAGAAGGAAAGAGCTGCAAATGTCAAATTATTGGAGGCTGAGAAACGAAAACAGGTAAATTTAGAGGACAGTCAGAGTTTTTAGTTTTTGAATTTATTTTGTTATCTTTAATCCACAATGTCATGAAGAACATTATGTTTACTAGGTTCCCTCCTTGACCAAGTCCCCCCCCACAAACCCTATCACAGTCAGTGTCCATCAGCGTAGTAAGATGTTGTAGAATCACTACTTGTCTTCTCTGGGTAGCACAGCCCTCCGCATGCCCCCATCCCACATTATGCCTGGTAAACGTAAGGCCGGCTTTCTGTTTGCCTGCCGTTTTCCCTCCCTTCCCACCCATCCTCCCCAGTCCCTTTCCCTTTGGTAGCTGTGAGTCCATTCTTGGGTTCTGTGATTGTGCTGCTGTTTTGTTCTTTCGGTTTTTCTTTGTTCTTATACTCCACATGTGAGTGAAATCATTTACTACTTGTCTTTCTCTGTCTGGCTTATTTCACTGAGCATAATATACCTTAGCTCCATCCATGTTGTTGAAAATGGTAGGATTTGTTTTATTCTTTTGGCTGAATAATATTTCACTGTGTATATGTACCACCTCTTCTTTATCCATTCATCTACTGATGCACACTTAGGTTGCTTCCATTTCTTGGCTATTGTAAAATAGTGCTGCGATAAACATAGGGGTGCATCTGTCTTTTTCAAACTGGGCTGCTGCATTCTTAAGGTAAATTCCCAGAAGTGGAATTCCTGGGTCAAATGGTATGTCTATTTTGAGCTTTCTGAGGAATCTCCATACTGCTTTCCACAATGTTTGAACTAATTTACATTCCCCCCAGCAGTGTAGGAGGGTTCCCATTTCTCCACAACCTCGCCAACATTTGTTGTTGTTTGTCTTTTGGATGGTGGGGATCCTTACTGGTGTGAGGTGATATCTTATTGTGGTTTTAATTTGCATTTCTCTGATGACAAGCGATGTGGAGCATCTTTTCATGTGTCTGTTGGCCATCTGAATTTCTTCTTTGGAGAACTGTCTGTTCAGCTCCTGCTCATTTTTTAATTGGATTATTCGCTTTTTGTTTGTTGAGGTGTGTGAACTCTTATATATTATGGATGTCAACCCTTTATCAGATCTGTCATTTATGCATATATTCTCTCATACTGCAGGGTTCCTTTTTTCCTAATGAAGGTGTCCTTTGCCGTACATATGCTTTTCAGCTTGATATAGTCCCACTTGTTCATTTTTGCTTTTGTTTCTCTTGCCCTGAGAGATACTAGGAAGTCGCTCATGTTTATGTCCAAAAGAGTTTTCCCAATGTTTTCATCCAAGAGTTTTATGGTTTTATGACTTAGATTAAGGTCTTTGATCCATTTTGAATCAGCATGTTATTTTCTTTTAAATAAATGCTGCGATGGTATACCAGTATCAATTATATTCAAAATAAAAACTCAAAATGACTATATGAAATAATGTTTAGCACAGATATATGTATGTAACATGTACTTTTATTGTATGTGTATATTTGTTTCTTTATATATTGGTTTTTTGTGATGTCTTTAGCTCTTTAAGTAGCAGATCCCCCAACTCAGAAATGCAAAGTGTTGGATAATGCTTTGTACTGTGTAGTGTTTCTCGAGCAGAATGATCTCCCTAAAGCTATTTTGTGTTGTTTATAAGTTTCAAATGGCATCTGAAATCTGATTATGTCCTTAGATTATAACTTTCTCTTTGTTTCAATATTAAAAGGTGAAGCCTATAGAAACAAAAACCTAACTTTATCAGTTATTTACCAGTAATAAAAATAGTTACTGTTAATTACCGGGATGTTGTTTGAGGGTCTTTTGAGGGGTTAAAAATTGGTTTCGTGACTCTGTGATTTCAGATACTTAAAAATTCCTAAATACAACTTGAGTATTATTAACAAATGTGTTTATCTCTGCTTTTGGATACAACGTTTGTGTATAAATGAAAATTGAAAACATCAATTATGTTTGTCCGTGATATAAAATATAAAAAGTAGAGAAAAGACTGGCTATTTAATATTTTCAATGACTACTAGTACGGATGTTGACATATCTTTATGTGGCATTTGTAGAATTAATCATTAATTCATGCTTAAATAAGTTTTATATGCTAAAGCACACCAAATATGTCTGTTAGAGTCAGATAATTACTGTAGTCATAAATAAAAACAATATTTAGACCAGTGGGTGAGGAATGTTGAAATGATACGGACTTGAGAGTCAGGGAAAAGGATAAAAATCACTCAAAACTGTGCCTGGCAAATTGTACAGCTGAGAATTGAATAGGTGCATAAAGAAACGGGTAAATAAATTAGTTCTTCAGTCCACTCTAAGGTCACAATAAGATGAGAGACATTAAACAAATAATTGTCCCAGAGTTCAATAAATGCTGTATTATGTGGAAGCCAAGAAAGAAATATTAAAGTGCCTGAAGTAGTTGTGGGAAGAGTAAAAAAAAACAAAAAAAGGCTTATGTGTTGAGAAGGAGGAGCTGTGAATTCTAAGCAGGGCGGGGATGACATACACAAAGGTACAGCCTGATGACTGAGTCAGGGCCCTTGGGGTGGGGAAGACAAGGGGCAGAGGGAGTCAGTTTTCACCTTGTATGAACACCTGTCTTAGCTTTGTTGCTGCTCCTCCTCTTTCTCCTCCTCCTCCTCCATCTTCAGCAGCATCATCACATCATCATCCAAGCAGTGCCTCACACTGTCAGGCTGACTTTTCTCCACCCAGCTGTGTCAGTGTGACTAGGGCCTGGCGAATGCCGGGAGGCTGACCTTGGGTGGGGCTGGGTTGTGACCGTCTATACATGCCATTTGAAGCTGGTTTCTTGAGTCATCTTACACCAGAACCACAGGATTTGCATTAGTCCTATACAGTTCATTAAAATTCACTAAATAAATTAGTGAGTAATTTGACTAAATAATAAATTAAATTAGTGGATAAGTTCACTAAATTCACTGAATTTAGAGACACCATGTTTCCCTTGAAGTATCTGTATTAGTAAACAAAAATGGATGCCTGTCGCCAAGTGTTAAAGATCCTACTATTTTCAAAGATTTCTTGGAAATCTCCCTTTTATCCTAAAAATTGACCACACTTTTACCTTCTGTTCCATATTATAGCTATGGTTTTTTAATTGGAAAAAGTACTGCGTATCACTAGTTAAAAATGATGCCCAAGAATACACACGCACGCACACACAGAACACACAGTTGGCCTTTGAACAATGTGACATTAAGGAAACAACTCTGCATATAACACGTGACTCCCCAGAAACTTACCTACTCATAATAGCCTACCATTGACTGGGAAGCTTTACTGAAAACATGAGCAGATCATCAGCCATATTTTATGTTATATGTATTATATGCTGTATTCTCACAATAAAGGTAGAGAAAAGAAAATTTTTTCAAATTATTGCAGATCTCCAAAAAGTTACCAGTGTGTGTATTTTTTTTAAACCTGCATATAAGCGGACCCATGCAGTTCAGGCCTGTGCTGTTCAAGGATCAACTGCAGAAAAATATATACAGTCATAAGATTATTTTGAAATTCAAAGAGTGACAATACTGAAAAGCAAAATAAGTTATTTCTATGCAATCCTAAGTCTGTTGCTAAACCTGCTTGGACAGTTCTGTTCATGGACATAACACAGATCACTTTTTAAATTTTAACTAAAGGTTTTTCAAACATAATAATGGTTAAAGAGACTATGTGGGCATGGTTTTCTTTTTAAGGAAAAAGAACGGTCGAAGCAAGAAAAACGTGATGAGAATAGATTAAAGAAAGAGCTTAAACTAGAGCAACGAAGATTAGAATTAGAAATTGCAAAAGAACTAAAGAAGCCTAATGAAGACATGTGCTTAGCAGACCAAAAGGTAATTTATCATGTAAACCATTTCATTACTAAATTTAATGTTTCCTGTGTTCTCACCTCGTTCGTCTGCCAGAGCTGCCAGTACGAAGGCTTTCCCTTTCAGCTGGGCAGCGGATTTCTGTCTAGGTCAGTGTGCTTCTCCTGGATGGCCGCCAGTAAGTCTACTGACCTCCTGCACTGGGAATGGAAGTTCTAAATAAGTGGTGGAGTGCTGCCAGTCTTTTTCGTTGAAATAAAAACACTGTACAAATCTACAAGGGTGAATGATAAACGTAGATAAGATTTCTGTTTCATTTGGTCCTTCCTATATGTTTAGATACAGAAAGATCTACCTTCTCCTCAAACCCCCTTAGATATTTAAATAAATCAGGATTTATAATCTGTAACCTCCTTCAGTGCTTTAGACTTGTTAGCTAACTGTCATTGAGTATGTCGACTACTTTCCAGGCACTGTGCTAAATGTTTTTTATGTATGAATTCTCCCATTTAATCCTCACCACAATCCTGTAGAAGAGCTATTTATGCCCATTTACAAGTGAGAAACTGACACAAAGAGGTGAAGGAACTTGCCCAAGATGACAGAACTAATAAGTGGCACCTTGGACCCAAACTCCAATTTGTTAAACTCCAGGGTCCATACTGTTTATCACCTTGAAAGCCAAGAAATGTGTCCAGTCAGAGGACCTCATGTATTTTCTCTCCTGTTGTTTTCACAGACATGTGATGTTGCTAAAATACGTAAAAGTAGAAATTTGGAAAGAGCGAGATAATCATGTTAACTGGCATAATTTACATACTTATTAGAAGAAATCAATTATGTTTGGCTATAGTTAAAATGGTATTTCTAGAAAATCATCAATAATACATATTTCTGTAATACTGTCAATAATACTATAATTAGTCAATAGCATCTATATAATATGCCATGTTCATCTGATAATACAAAGAATGATTTTCTCTTTTCAGCTTTTTCTAAAGCACTTAATGCAAAAATATCCTAGTGGGGATTTAGTTATAATAATATTTTTACTTAGTACAAATGCTTTTAACTGCAAATAAAAGTATAAATACTAGTTTTAGTAAAACTGGATGTTTAAATTTTCCTACGTCCAGAGAGGGTACATAGGTTTAGTTGACACATTTAGTAGGCTCACAGTGAGCAATTTTTTAAAAATCCTGAATGACCTCTATTTTCTTGAATTTGTTACTTCCGTTTAAATCCATATGCATTAAATCAAATATAGAAGTCCATTTTAAGCCTTACTTTTGTTAGCTTTGTTATATAAATTTTTTTAATCATATGGTATGTGTATGTCTGATGGTTCAAGAAAAAAGATTCAGACTTAGATGGTTTTCAAATGGAACATGTAAGGTTTGTATGCTGTCAGATATTATCCATAGTTCTGTGTTTCCACACAGTATTACTAGAAAAGGTCATTGGATAGTTGTTTCAGCAAGTGCAGGGTGGAGGAACATTGTTTAACAAAGACCAGTGAAATAGAAATTTTTTTTCTAATCAAAATTTAAAATACGATTATTAAGTCTCATTCATGGACCTTATTGCCTTATTTACTTCTTAAATAGACAACTGGTACTACAGTTTTGTCATTAAAATGTTAATATGTGAGCATATTTGAAAAGTAGCAAGAGGTTGCTTTCTAATCTTAGTGTTGAAAATCAATATTAGTGTTTTGCTACAAGCCTAGAGACTATTAGTTGCAGTGTAACTGGGTTCTTGATAGGATCATGGTTTCTGGTCATGTGGACCAAGTAATTTATCTGTATTAATTAGCCAAAGATGGTACCATTCTCCCATCGGCCCATAGATACACGGTAGTTTTTGAGCTACCAAAAAAGCGTGAATTATTATTCAGTCTCCATCATTAGAAGAAATTAGTACACGTGCCCTACTTAGTATGTCCATGGCCAAGTACTTTTGAAATGCTTATTTCTTATGTTGCTCCAGTTATGTAACCCATGTTCTATCAATATGTTAATTAAAATTTGTGTTCTTTTTTCAGAATTCTGAGTTTGTATTGAGTTCAACTAAAATTTATTGATGGTTGCTTGGTTTCAAAATCCCGTGCTTAGTATTATGGGGTTGCAGAAATGCCCTCAGGGAATCTACAGTCTAGACAGAAAACCACTGGTAGTACTCAAGAGCAAAGAAAGACAGCAACTTGTTCTATTTCAGAAGATCTGAAGTCATAGCCTTTTTAGTTAATTAGTTTTTTATTTTATTTTTCAGCCTTTGCCAGAGTTGCCTCGTATTCCAGGACTTGTTCTCTCTGGAAGTACATTTTCCAACTGTCTCATGGTGGTGCAGTTCTTACGAGACTTTAGTAAAGCTTTAGGCTTTAATGTGAGTACTGATATTCCAAACCTCAGTATTCTTCAGGAGGGATTGCTGAATCTAGGGGACAGCATGCATAAAGTACAAGATTTGCTTGTGAGGCTCCTGTCAGCTGCTGTGTGTGATCCAGGTCTAATTACAGGATACAAGGTAAAAAAAGAAAATACAAAAAATTATTTTAATTTGTACCCTCAGTGCACTGATAACTGGCTTTAGCATATTAGCAGAAGAGTGTATACACTGATCTAGTTTTTTCTGCATCTCGCAAAGTTAAGTGGAGATTTGCTTTCAGTTGCAAATGGTCCACATCTAGGAAAACCTGGTTCATAAAGCCTAGGGAATGTAGATATTTCCAGATTACTCTTATTCTTCTCTAGCTTTTGGCCAAAACCAAGCTGACTTAAGGAAAGTGATATTCAGCAAAAGAGAATTTATTAATCATAAAGAATTAAAATTTATGTATGCCTTCTGAAATTATGCTGTGTGCTCTCAATCACTGTGAACAATTGAGGCTAATGGCAGCACCTCTAAGATCAGCATGTTAAGACTCTGTACCTCTCAGTGGATACTCAAGAAATTCAAATTGATCATAATTCCAGCTAAGATACACATTTCAGTCAGCTTTGCTGTAGATAATATGATGGAGAGAGAAGTTTCCAGGTGCATCAGTTGCTTGTTCTTCCATTTTCCTATTTAGTATACCAGACAATAAAGTCCATGACACTCTATAGAGCTGGAAAAATGCAACAGTAGTACCCCTGGGCCTCCGGCAACCCGTAGTGATAGAACGTCTAGATAAAGCCTTAGAAAGCTTGAGATAGTTTCTATAGTCAAAGAAGGTATGGTATCTACTCATCAGTTCTCATACTCTCCTTCCTGCCTGTTAACCAAGGGTCTAAAGAAGGAATAGAAAGACGCAAGTACTCAAATACCTGTCTATCATCTGTTGTCTATTTTTATCTTCACTTCATTTAAAGTGTGAATAAAGCCCTTTTCAGTAATATACAGATAATATAATTAAAGACATTTCAAAATCTTAATTGTTTTTATGCTCTGTACGGTTAGGATCAATACTGACAAAAATGCCAAACTTTTATAGGCCGAAACAGCTCTTGGAGAACATTTACTGAATGTTGGTGTGAATCGAGACAATGTTTCTGAGATCTTGCAGATCTTTCTGGAGGCCCGTTGTGGACAGACTGAGCTCACCGAAAGCCTGAGGACCAAGGCCTTCCAGGCCCACACTCCGGCCCAGAAAGCCTCGGCGCTGGCCCTCCTGATCAGCGAGCTGGCCTGCAGCAGGGGGGTGGCCAGGTGAGCCTGGGCCTGGACTTCTCTGGTGCTTCCTTCCTGTTCTCAATTTGTCTAATTGAAATAATTTATATGACAAAGTAACACAAATTACCCATGCAAAATCCAAAGTTACAGAGTAGCACAAAGAAAAAAAAATTACACAATCTCACCATTCAGAGATGACTGCTACTACTACTACTACTATTTTAATGTATTTATTGCAGTCTGTTGAAAAGAATATTTGGATCTTACTGCATGTTCTTTGCAACCATTTTGTTTACTTAATAATTCTGTTAATTATTCATATAAGGAAACAAAAATAGTTTTTTCTTACTATGGCACCAGAAGGTAGCACCTTTGCAAGAATCCTGCATTTTTCCTTTCTTTGACATCTTTCAGTGATAAATAACTATGTGATTTTCCTTCATAGCCATTAATAGAATTATCCAGCTTTTTATTTTATTATGTGCTAATAACAGTTTAATATTAGTTTATTGATGTATTGTACTTTTTAAAAACTTACATTTAAGAGTCAAAGTAAATTTTGCACTCTAGTATTTCAAGTTTTGGTGAACAAATCCATATTCATCTTGTTCTTTCTATTCATTATTTTACATATTTTAATTATTGTTACTTTTAGTTCTTTTCCTTTCTAGGAAAAGGATCAATCTGTATATTTCAGTGCCATGCTTTTCTACCATTGGTGGACATACTAAGTCTTTCTTCTGTACATCTCTTAGCTGTGACACTGTATTGATATAATTTTTCACTTGTTTTCGCTACTCATTGACATCACTTTTACTTAGCAAGAAATGGCAACAGTTACTCACCATGTTAACATATTGCATAATGGATTAATTTCTGTCTTGTAATAAATTTTTGCCTTGACAGTGAAATTGACAAGAACGCTGATTATATGTCAAACTTGAGGAGAGATCAATGGATGGTAGAAGGTAAACTCCACAAGTAAGTGCTGTTTTATTAAAGTTAGTATACTGTTACCCATTGTACAAATTCCCCAGTAAAACATAAATGCCAAACACAGAATTTAAAGTTTATTATGTCTAAGAAGTAAAAAAAGGTAAAGCTTAATTAAGATGAATTAAGAAATTAATAAAACCTAGGGTGAGAGTCTACAATGGACAGAAGTTGTAATTAGAGTCATTGAACATCTTACGCTTCAAACTTAGAAAAAAGTCAGTTTACATTTTTGCTCCCAAAGAAGTGAAGCAATCATGTTTTCTAAGATTGTTGTTGGCTATCAAGTTACTTTTGTCATAAGTAGAATCTATTTAGAACTGCCACTTTTTAAAATTGCTTTCTAATTAAAGTTTGCTTTTGTTGAGTCTAAAATATCCAAATGTGTGTATTCAGAATTAAAGCTTAATTAGTTTCCCGCCAGGAAATATAATGCTGAAATTACTCAATTTCTATGTAAGAGGATATTTCTTTGCATAATTTGAACAGAAATTTATTCAGTCTGATAGCATGGGATCAGGAATTATCATTGGTTATTGCTAGAGTTAATTTTTTCAGCTAAGTTTTATTTTTTAAATATATTCTAATTCCAAAGAGATCCAGAATAATTCTTAAAAGTCAATATATTGTGTAATTTCTGGAAACATTTCTTAAATTTCCTTAATTCTAATTTTATTGCCATTGACTTATTACTCACCATAAGGCATTTTTGCTTAACACTCACATTATTTTCTCAAAAAAGTATGAAGAGAAGGTTTTCTTGTACATCATAATTGTGTTACATTTTAAAGGCTCCGAATCATTTATGCTAAGAAAGCAGGCAAGAGAGACACTTCAGGTGGCATCGATCTTGGAGAAGAGCAGCACGCGGCGGCCACCCCCACAGCAGAACGCAAGCGAAGAAGGAAGGGTGGGGACAGTGACGCTGATGGCAACGAGGAGGAGGAGGAAGCCAAGGAAGACAAAAAAGGAAAGAAAATGGATGTCTGTGAAGATGAGGTAATCAAGTTTAGGTAGATTTTATTACTTGACAAAGTTAACATAACATACTGAAAACAGCAGAATTTGGAGGTCAGGTGGATTTGGGTTTGAATTCCATTTTGACGCTTACTTGCCTCAGTTTCTTCATCTGAAAATGAATATTTATAACAATCACCTCGTAAAGTTTTTTGTGATGGTTTAATAATTGCCCACACATGGGATGGGCTTACACTGAATAAACAAAGTCAAGTTTTTCTTTTTATAGAACATATTGAGAGTTCTTCAAAGAACCATGTAGATGCTTAATTTCAGTTATCCTCTTTCATTCTGGTAAAATACTAGCTTGTATGTGTACAATGCTTCATGCCTTGAAATTATTGTCACATTTAGTGAAACTGGTGTATTTCCCAAGCATCAGTTTATTATGTGCCTCGTTGTGGGCACTTTTGATCAAAGATGAGTAAGGTAGCAAAAGTCCTCTCTCAGTTTGCAGTCTCACTGAGGAAGATTTGCCATAAGAAAATGTAATGTACTACATGTTAACTGCTTTGCTGGTGGTATTTATTTACTCTGTGCTAGGCAGGCGGAAAGGAAGGGCATTGAACCTTTATGAGGAATAGGTCCTCAACAAAGGCTTTCTGGGCCCATTGGCTGAGGCTAAAAGGTGGGCTGGATGTTAACCTGGGGAAGAACCCGTAGAGAAGTGCTCAGGCAGAAAGAACAGCATAAACGGACGTAGAAATCTGAAACCACAATGCACTTTAAGTGACTGACAGTGCTTCATTGTTATTAGAGAGCCTCCTAGCAACAACTGTGAACTAGGATTTACACTTTTTTGGTAGGAGGAAGCCATTGCTTCCTCTTTGTAAGTAACAGAATGACAGAGTCACACTTGCTTTTTTTAGTGGCTCACTATGGCAGCTCCATGGAAGATAGAAATAGATTTGGGGTAGGGCAAGATCAGAGGTGGGAAGGTCAGTCAGGAGATGTTGCAAGAGTTTAATGAGTTGTAGGGTCCCAAACTAGCCTGATGGTAGTTGGGAAGAAGGAGGAAAAGATTTCAGTAAATACTTAGGAAGAAGAATGAGTAGTATTTGAACTGGTAGGTTGATGAAAGGGTAGGATTGATTCCCAACCATCTGGTTTGGGAGGCTGCATGGTATTCTTGCCATTAACTGAGTTAGAGAAATCAGGAGGAACAGAATAGATGATAGAGGAGGAGGGGAGTGCAGAACAATACTGGAAGACAAGAAATGATGGTGGGTTTATTTTGGACATCTTAAGTTTGAGGTGCCTATGCAGCAGTTCTGCAGTAAGTTGGATATAAGAATCTGAAAGCCTAAAGATGAGTTCAGTCATGAACATATAGATCTGGAAGTTACTCACACAGACAGTAGTTTAAAATCATGAGGTGGGTGATTTTTGTACAGGGGGATTGGTTTAGGGAACAGAGTAGTAGACTGAAGTTGGAACCCCAGAGGATGTCAATATTTCAGAATATCCTGTAGGGCTTCTTGTTGAAGAAGGAGCCATCGTAGAGGTAGGAGATGTCTGTAATGGGTCAAGGATCTCTGAGGCCATCACCAGAATCAGTGACTCACTAGGAAGACTCACACACACATCAGAATCAGCAGAGAGAAAAGGCATGTGAGCCACAGCCCAGAGGAAACCAGACCCACACTGTTAAAGAGTCTTTTCCCAGTGGAGTCACACAGGATGGGCTTAAGTCTCCTAGGAATGAGTTATGACAAGTATAAAACTCCCAGGAGAAAAACGTGTTCAGTATACACCCCATTGTTAGCACAGTTGGGTTCCAGTGAGCCAATCTATCAGCGTGGGAGGAAACCCTCTGAAATCCAAGTTCCCAGACACCAGCCAGGGACCAGCCTTGTACGCGGGCCTTTCAAAGGAGAGCAGTCAGACCTGCAATGTCAACTCTTTTCTACACATGTAGTAGTAGCAAAAATCAAGAAAACTGAACATTTCAAAAAGGAGGGAGTGATAAACAATGTTAATGTAGCAGGAGTCTAGTGTGATGAGGATCAAAAGTGTCTGTGGGATCAGGCAAGGCAGAGGTCCCTGTGGAGCAGTGGCAGCACAGTCGTTAGACGGCTCAGAGCAGAAGCCAGGCAGCGACGGATCGAGAACGATAGAAGGTGAGGAGGTGAGGATGACTTCTGTAAGCATTGTGCCTCAGAGGAAAAGGTGGTTCCTAAAGGGGACAGATAACCAAGGATTACTGAGATGTGAAAGGCTAAATATGATTTCGGGTTGAAGGGAGTCAGAAAGAGAGGGGGTTGAAGATATAAAGAAAATAATCAATGGGGCAAGGTAGATAAACACTACTAAAATTTGTTACTAATTATTTAAATATCATTAATGTCTCTTAAACCACATGTATCATTTAAAGTGACCTTAATTGAATTATAGTTAGATTATAGGGTTTCATTGAGCAAAATCCTGGCAAATGTATATGTTATTAATGTGAGAAAACAGTTTAAAAACTTTTTAAGATAATAATTTTAGGACCTAACAAGTCAAAATAACATTTCTTTTAAGTGATTTTAGAGTTATCTGTTACGATGAAGAACTGGTAGCCACTTATCAATTGCCTTAAAAAGTTTAACTATTTAATGAGCCCAATGATAAGATAGCTACATTATTCCTCAAAATAGGTTTAGATTCTTGATTAAAGTTCAGTGAGAGTGCCAGGAATTAAAACTCCCTAGAAGATTAATTTCAGGGAGCCTTTCCGTTGAGACCCGTGTGATCGCTTTCAGTTAGAAGGTCCTGCCCTTGACTAAGTCCATCCCCCTTTGTCTCAAAGATGATTCCCTCTTCTCCACACTCCTCATTCCTTCAGCACATGGAGTCTGTATACCTAAACCTTCGAATTGTGTTGAAACCTACGTGAGCTCTAACTTCACAAGTTGGCCTGGTAACAGGTTATGTGGATGTTTGAACTTTGACACATAGGGACATACAATGGCCTCTCTTTTGGTTGGGAAATCATGGAGAACCACGGCAGAGACGAGTTCTTTGTGCCTAGTCTCCTTGCCTTTCTCTCTGACCTTTCAAGTTCTACACATCTCTTAAAATTATAAGGACTATTAGTCAAAACTCCTTTGCTTTAAACAAACCTTAGTAGACACTTTACTTCCTTTTCATCTTAGGGAGAGTCTTAGAAACAGCACTAAGGTTATTTGACTGATCCATAGTTACTTTGATGTCTTTTGCAAGTATTTTTTATTACTGTTGCTTGAATTGTATTTTTGTGTAAGCGTCCTATCAAACATTTGCCCTGCAAGTCAAAAGATCACTTTAGAACCATACAGACATGTAATTATGTAATTATCTATTTGAGGGTCATTGGGCTTGTTCTCTTTTAAGGCTTCTTTCCTGAAGTAGAAATTGTGTTACTGTGAGCACAAATAGTGTGCCTAAATGCCTCTGTAACTTGCTCCCCTAAACTGAATGAAAAGTAGATAAATGATAGCTAATACTAAAGCTTCTTTTCATTTCCTTTTGTTGGGGAGATAACTACTCATCCAGAAATACCTGCTCATGAGTGGTTGGTGGCAGTGTGGCTTTTTAAAAATGCTTCTAGAAAATGAGCACCGGAAACAAATTTTACTTTTTTAAACCTAAGAAGTACCTGCATTTTCTAGATACAATTTTCAGAAAGAGGGAAAGTAACCAGTTTGCACACTGTGTGCCTGGAAGTTTGCTGGTTGCTTTCAGATCTGTTTTTCTTAGCCCTCACAGATACCCCCATGTTACAGAGAATGTTATTATCAATTTACAGTTAAGGAAATAGTCTTAGAAGAGTTAAGTAGTTTGCCCATAGGAAGTAGCGTGGCTAAGATACAAAGAAAATACATGTACCTTTTACTTTATGCTTACCCTCTAAAACATATAATTTGGTGGTGGTTTTCCTATATATTCATTTTCTAGAATGAAACATTTCATGTAATCACCAGTAAAGTACCACTTATGAAATTAGTAATATATATTGTAGGGATTATTTTTCTTCTATAAGCTCAATGTGTTCAAAATATAACTTAACCTTCTTTGCCCTAAAAATGACTTCTTCGGTGAATGGTACCAGTATTTTTGCAGTCTCCCAGATTTAAACTCTTACCATAATTTACTCCTTCCTCTGTCTCCCTCACCCCTCTCTGCCTCATCCCCATGAGTTACCATGACTTAACAGTTCTAATTAGGTAATACTCTCGTACATCCATGTGCTTTTCTCCGTTTCTGTATCTTTTACCTATGTAAGTCCCACATTCTCCCTCCCTCTTGAATCACTGCAGTGGAATACTAACCAGATTTGACAATGTTAATCCTTTTCCTGCTTCAGGCCATTTTAGGACTATTTCCGTATTATCTTTGTAAGCATAGTTCTCACGTTTAACCTCCCTCAAAGGATCACGTTATTGACCATGGTCAAGCATTTATAGCTCTAGATCGTTTAACCCTGAACTCATCCTTGCCTCATCTCCTGTCTTACCTCTTCATGTACCTTTCATGTCAAGATACATCAGACTCTTTCTGGAATGCCCTGCCCTTTCTCTGATTGATCGAATCCGAACCATTCTTCGGTAGCTAATGAGGACACAACTTCTTCCATGTAGCCTCTCTCGGTAAAGATTCCCACTAAAAGCAATCTCACCCTCTCCTGAACTCCATGACTCTTACATCTCTACCTCTTTTGGGGTCCCTATGGCTTCCTCTGTGTAGTGGTTTTTATTTTCATAGTGTGATGTGCATGTGTCTCCCTACCAGATTATGAGTTTACAAAGAACCGAGAGCTGAGGCTGACTCATGTCCACAGGGCCTATCCTAGTGCTTTGCATATAGGAGGCCTTCATTAAATATCCACTGATTGATTGAATAAATCTTAAAACCGGTAAATGATACTGTATTTTGTCATGTATAGGATGAAGGTGACCAAGCAGCAAGTGTTGAAGAGCTAGAAAAACAGATTGAAAAGCTGAGTAAAGTAAGCACTTTTCAGATTATAGCTTACATCATTTTTGCAGTGTTTTAAAAATCCACCTTGTATGGGATTCCTTTTTTCTGACTGTTAAATAAAAGCAAGCTTCTTGTAAGTAATTAAAATGGAGAGCTCCAGAAACATTCTCACAATTAAACCATGAAAGTTTCTTGCCAATGTTAAAGGCCTCCCTCTTAAGACATGGTACTAACTTAATCAAGAGCTATATTCTTTAGCTCTTTATTTAAATACAAAATATCAATAAATGCATGGTTTTATTTCTTGGAACTCATTACTTTTAAACTTCAGATTTCATGATAATAGTTTCAGCATCCTGTGTTTTATTTAACATTAGTGTATTTGTAGGTTTTATTTGCACTGGATCTATAAACTATATGTATGTACTTCTCATGTAAAACCGAATTTCCGTAGCATTAGTGAGGTATTTCAGGATTAGTATTATGAGATATCTGCATTTTATGTCATTAGATTCATCACACAGTTATTCCAAAATTTAGTCATGTGCTGCCTAAGGTTTGCAGCATGAGTATAAAAATAGGCAAATACAGGTATATGTGAGTATTATTTGTTACACACTGTAATCATTAGAATTGAGTCAGTTTTCTTTGGCTCAGTGAAACACGTGATCACATTGTTTATTACCAAATATAAGACATGCTTTACTATAAGATATCTAATAAAACAAAACATTTTTAATCCTTGGCAACAAAAATATTCTAATTACCCTCAAGGTAATTTCTGTCTTTACAACTGTTACTGGAACTGAAGTCAGACGTGTGATATTAGTTCTTTTGCTGCCTTTCTTCAATAGTGAAATCTAGCTGCTCTAAAGCCATGATAAGTATAAAGTCACTTAAATATCAATTTTTAAAGCGCTTAACACCCATAGCATAATTGTATGCATCATTTTTTAACAGCAACAGAGTCAGTACAGAAGGGAGCTCTTTGATGCATCTCACTCTTTACGTTCGATGATGTTTGGCCAGGATCGTTACAGACGCCAGTACTGGATTTTCCCCCAGTGTGGGGGGATTTTTGTAGAAGGCATGGAGAGCTCTGCAGGTAGGAACCATTAATCTGTTACAAAGTAATATAACAAACCATACGGTTTAAAATCCTGTTACTCCTTTGATATATTGTGTGCTTCCAGAATCAAATGTGCATTGTGGATAAACATTGTAAAACCTTGTTTTTCATTTCTTTTGAACTCATAATGCCCCTTTCACTGATAAATACTCCTTTCCAGTCCATGATTTTTCTTCTGCACTTTCTGACATCCACCCATTTACTGGACACAGATCTTTACCTGTATTGGACTGTGTAGCTGCTGCTCCATTTCTCTTCCTTCCCACTGTCAAATTTTCCAACATGTGCTTTACTCTTTAACCTTTACAGCAACCATCCATCCTGACGGTAGCCCTGGAGGTAAACTGCTTAAATCTAAGACCCTTAGTATAAGACTCATAGATCTTGAAGTCTTGTATGTGTTTGCAATTTGTGATTACCTTCTTCTCCATTAAACTTCTTACTTTCTTAAGTATTATCACACATCCTTCATATTCTACCTTTAGATTCTGCTTTTCTGGCTCCGTTTCTGTTAAATTAACTAGCGCAGTACACAGTGCATTTATAGGCCCGGTAAATTGTCTTGAATTGAATGTTTCAGAATACTATGTCTGGGCATTTTCAAATGCTTAGATTCTGATGGGGCCACAGTGCCAAGTCAGTGCTTACATGTAGCCATTGCCCCAGGGTGGTGTAGGGAGACAAAAACTTCTTTCAACTCGTTTTTTTTTTTTGAATACTCAGTATGTGCCAGGCATTTCTGGGCACTGGAGGTTCAAAGATAAAACATTAGTCCATGCCCTCCATGTAGATGTTTAACAGTCCAATGTAAAGAAGGGACTGATTCATCACATAGGTGTCTAGAACAGGTACTATATAACAATGTAACTACCCTTGGGGCACAAAGGACAGTTAATAATAATTGAAAATGGTTTAGAATAGTGGCTGGCATGTAAATATTGTTGGCATATAACAAGCAGTGTTACTCTTGTGCACAGTAATTTATTTCTTGTGGATTCAAAGTATATGAAGAATGAGTATAAAATCGTGTATTGGAATGATGCGTTAAAGTCATGGTCTGCCTTCCCAGGGTACACGTTGCTGATAGAAATAGAATCAGGGAGGGCCCTTAGAGGCTTCAGGTGTGTTTATTTTTAAAGATTGATATGGATGGGTCAGAATGTTCATTAAACAGGATAGTGTAGTGAGTTCTTTTTTTAACTGATTGCTTAAAATATTTAAACATAAAAATATTTAAAAGCATGGAAAACATAAACTTATTAATAAATCAATAAGTAAGTGGGACTGTCATACTAATAAGTCCCTGAATAGCAAAAGAAAACATGAACAGAATGAAAAGGCAATCTACTAAATGGGAAAAAATATATGCAAATCATCTATCTGATAAAGGCCTTATATCCAAAGTATATAAAGAACTCAATAGCAAATATGACTCAATAGCAAAATAAACAATCTGAAGATCTCAATAGACATTTTCCCAAAGAAGACACACAGATGGCCACAAGTACCTGAAAAGATGCTCAACATCATTAATTGTCAGGGAAATACAAACTACATTAGATACTGCCTCATCCTGTTTGAGTGGTTCTTATAAAAAAGACAAGAAGTAAGTGTCGGTGAGGATGTGGAGAGAAGGGAGCTCTTGGGTACTGTTGGTGGGAATGTAAATTGTTGCAGCCGCTATTGGAAACAGTATAGAGGTTCCTCAGAAAAGTTAGAACTAGCATATGACCCAGCACTTTCACTTGTGGGTACTTATCCAAACAAATGAAAATGTAAACTCAAAACAGTATCTGCATCCCCATGTTCATTGCAGCTATTTGCAATAGCCAAGATAGGGGACCAACCTAAGTGTCTGTTGGAAGCATAGTAAGGGCTGGAAAGAAAGGGGATTATGTGAAATCGGTGATAGAAAGACTATCTAAAGAATCTATATACTTAACATCCTTATAAACTTCCAAGTTTTTAAAAATAATTTTACATTTTAATGAGAGGTTTAACTGTCTATAAGTAAGAATTTGGATATTAAAGTTAATGACCCCATGAATAGGCTATTAAAATGTATCACCTCTGAAATCCCCTTACTAGTCTCAGACTTAGTGTGGTTGGTCGATCTGTTTGTTTTTGGATATATGAAAGTGATTTTTGAGATACTAGTTCTCAGAATAAATCAAGCACAAATATTAGTACTTCCTTGCTAGCTAGTAACCTGTACAAAATGAAGGAAATTTTCAAGCTTTGTATATATGAATAAATAAATTATGATATCCATATAAGAATATTACGCAGCTGATTGAAGGAAAATGTGGTACAGTTCTATGTTTCACCATGGAAAGCAATCTAAGGTATATAGTGAAAATAGTAAAGCCATCCTTTTATTTCATCATCCAAAAAGTATTTATTGAGCCCCAGTTTCATAGCAGCCACCATGTTAGGTAGCTGGGATCCTGTAAAAGCAATATAAACATTGCTCTGCCTTTAAGTAACGTTTGTTGAGTTAAATTGTAGTGTGTAGGTGGGGTATGAAATGAAATATTAAAAAATTAGCAGGTTAATGTGTATAATGGTAAATTCTGCAAAAGAAACATATAGGATGATGATATTCTAAGGTGATAATAAGATGGGGACCCTACTTGAAATAGAGTAATCAGGGAAAACCTTTGTGAATAAGTGTTACCTAATCTGAAACATGAAGGGTAAGGAGCCAGTCAACAAAACAGGATTTCAGGCAGAGGAACACCCAGTGCAAAGGCCCCAAGAAAGGAAATAACTTACCATGTTTGAGAAGCTGAAAAAAGGGAGAAAGGTGAGCAAGGTTAGGAAGGACAAGAGTGGTTTTCAGGAACCAGATCATACAGTGTTGGCGGCCTTACTTAGGCATTTGGACTTTATCCAAATAAAAATGTTGCCGACAACAGGAGCATCCCATTTATGTAACAGCACAAACTAATAGTGCATGCATGTAAGATTTCCCAAAGAATGTATGGACATGATTGATTAACCATAGTTACATCTGAAGATTAGAAATAGGAACGGAGGGAGTAGGGCAGGAAAGGGTTACTTTATCCTCTCATTACTGAATATTTTACTGTGCACATACATCGTTTTTCAAATTAAATAAAGTAGGTTTATATTTTTCTAACACTTCTTATAAATTATTTTTAAAACACTGGTCAAAAATATGGACAAGAAGTTCACAAAGGAGAAATACCTATTATCCTACAGAAAAATATCCAGTCTTATTAATGATCAGAAAAAAATATAGTTTAGATTCTCACCTCCCGGATATTGCCAAAGACAAAAGTTATTGATAGTCTTCAGTTTCATTGAGGGTGTAGGCAAACAGATGCTTTTGGGTAAGACTTTCTGGAGGGCAATTTGACAATATATTTCAAAAACTCTGAAAAGTAATATCTTAGGACTCAGTTGTTTTCTGGAAATATATCCTAAGGAAGAAAATCAGGAGATAAAAAATCCAAAGACACAGATCTAAGATCATTCATCATTTAAAGCATTGTTTATAATAATGAATAATTGGACCCTATTAATAACTATCAATAGAAGATTGATTTTTTATGATATATTCCACTGAATATAGTAATTACAATTTATGGTATAGGTATATATTTATTGACATCAGAATATTTAAAGAGTATTATTCAGTAAAACGTACAGTTTGGAAAACTGTAAAATAGGATTTCATGTGTGCATAGAGAATTCCTGGAAAAATTAATACAAAAATGTTAGTAGTAATTTGTGTGTTATGGCTTTTAATATTTTTTATTATTGTAATTTTTTGTGGTTAATTACAAAATTACATAATTTTTTCCAATGAGAGTAACAAGCTAGTCTATAAAAGAAAAAAATGAAGAGTATTAAGTAAGCTAGAGAAATTTGTTAAAGTATTTATGCATATGACTTGATAAATAGCAATAAATAGAGTATGGTTTGATCTAGAGGAACTGATCTTCGTAATGCTTTTGGACTTTGTAGGGCCGGAAGAAATTGCAAAAGAAAGAAAAAAACTAAGAAAAGCAGAAAGCATCCAGATCAAAGAAATATTTGATACTTCTGACGACACTTTAAATTGTTCAAATCCAGATCATTGTAAGCAAAAGGAAGATCCTAACGAAAAAGATAACACAAATCTAATTCTTCAGAAACCTGGCTCTTTTTCCAAATTATGCAAGCTTTTAGAAGTAGCTAAGGTGCCTCCTGGGTCAGATGTAACGGCCCCCAAACCAAACAGCGGTGCAGATGGGTGCGCACTGCCTCACCAGAACAGTGGGAGACACTCACCGGACAGCATGCAGCCAACGGTGACACAGAACAGCATGGAAAAGACACACTCGAATCTGTTCAGTCCTGGTTCAGGTGGTGCAGGCAAGGTCTACAGTCCTCTCCCCAGTGACCAGTTGTTATTGCCAGGAACACCCTGGGAGGACGCTTCCCTTACCCATGCCGATGCGCCAGCTGCCGCTTCACCAACTCCTCAGGCCCAGCCGCCCTCTAAGTCACCTTCGCCTGGCCCAGCTCCTCTTCTTGGATCATCTCCTCAAAATCCTGTTGGCCTAAACCCGTTTGCTTTATCGGCTCTTCAGGTTAGTGCTACTAATTGTAACTCATTTTTATGTTGCTGTATTTGTCTGAGTCCATGAAAATTTTCACTAAAGGAGAATCAGTCGAATATTTACAATATTATTCCTGCCACAGTTTGAGAACTGAAGAGAGTCGGTATTGTCTGTCACCAGGCTTCATTGGAACTACTGGGTTCTAGGAGTTTAAGTCTAAGGCAAAGCCTTCCTTTATAACTTTGTAACTTGTTACTGTTACAGTACTTCTAAAAGGGTAATTACTTTGGGGAGCAAATAAGATGGAATTTAATGTTGTTGCTATTGTATTTAGTTTTCCTCCAATTGAGGTAAATGAAAATATTTTTTCAGAATTTTAAAAATTTCAGATTCTAAATATTTTTCCTGGCTTCTTAGGTAGTTCTACTTTTAAAATATTTTCTTTTTCCAGATGAAAAGTGGAGTACCTGTGATGGGACTCCAGTTTTGTGGGTGGCCAACGGGCGTGCTTAATTCCAGTATTCCATTCCTACCACCTGTCCCTAGTGTGGGATCAGGGTTGGGACCGTCAGAAGGAAACGCTGATACGTTCTTGACTCCCAGTGTTGGGTCAAACGAAAGTGAGCCTCCAGTACCACAGAACGAAAAAGTCTCTTCGACTCAACCTGCAGCTCTTGAAGTAGCCAAACCAGTATATTATCCTCGTTCAAAGCCCATTCCAGAAGGTGGGTACCTTGAGAGGGTTTGCTGTAGCCACTTACTTTATTGTATTGTTACAGATCTCTATATTATAGCTGAATCTTTTATGCTTTTATATAGTTATACATTTTTTCATTTGTATCATGCCATTAATTCATATTCTGAATATCTGTAAATGCCCTACATGTTTATCTTGGCTTAGAAATGCAGTTTGGCTGGTGGAGAATTGCTGACCCAGAGGATTTAAAAGCTTTGCTGGAAGTGCTACATCCCAGAGGAATAAGAGAACAGGCATTACAAAAACAAATTCAGAAACACCTGGATTACATCACTCAAGCCTGCATCGAGAATAAGGATGGTAGGCACCTAAAAGAGATTTCTGCTCTCTTGCTTAGTTATGCGAAGTAATTCTTTTATCTTAAAGCATATTTTAGTATGTCTTAATCTTAAATTTATTACTAATAGGCTTTTTTTTTCCTATTTTGCCCGAAAACAATTTACATTTTCTTAAATTGGTACTACTTTTGATAGTTTGTTACAACCTACAGACATACTGTTCTGTTTCTTAAGAAGAGTACTTATTCCTCCTTGTGCAAGAGTCAGCTGCCTTGCTTATTCACAAGTGAATTTGAGTGTGTTAAATGTACATGTGTACGTGTTACCCCTGGAATTTCATTCACATTCTGGAAGAAATCATTGAGAGATAAAGTGGATTTTAAAATAAATTTCCTTTCAAATATAGTTACCATTATTGAGTTAAATGAGAATGAAGAAAACCAGGTAACTCGAGATATTGTGGAGCACTGGTCAGTAGAAGAACAAGCAATGGGAGTGGACTTGAGGATTCTTCAGCAGGTAGAAGATCTGGAAAGGAGAGTCGCATCAGCAAGTTTGCAAGTAAAGGTAAAATTGACTTGGAATAAAATCTGTTTTTAGAATAATGGAAGGTAACTAATATTTATTGTATGCCTGATATATGCCAGTTACTGTGCTAAATGTTCTCACTTTGATTAATTTCCCCCATGTTACAGGTAAGGAACAAGTCTCAGAGTAAGTAACCTGTCAGTGGTCATAATATAGTAAGTGGCTAAATGTGGAATCAAACCAGGTCTGTCCTCCCGAGTTCTTCTTACTAAATCTTGCCCACCTCCTCAGTAGCATTAAAAATATCATTTCTGGTCTGCAGTTCTTCACCACAAGCAGGATTTCATAGTTTCAGCCATGATCAATGTAATGGCAAACTACTTCTGCAATGTTTCGTGTATGCCTGGTAATTGTCTTGTATGCAAGCCATGTTATAGAGCCATGTTATATGTTGAACTTTCACTCTATGATTTAAAACTGCTAATTTTAAAATATGTTATGTTGTGATACACATACTCACATCCTATGTATATATGTAAAGTTTTAATTATTTATTGACTGGGCATTACCATGTCACAGCAATGATTGAAACTAAAGGAACAACAAAAGAAAAGCTTCAACTTTGTGCAAAAATTTTTGGTTTTAAAAAGAATATAAATGTCTCTTCTCAATTGATAATGTGATGTCTCTGAGAATAAATGGATGGATGATGAATAAGCATGAGACAGACACTTGAAAAGGCTTAGAAAATGTTTCTGTGTAATTTGATTGAATATTTCATATTTCACTCAGAATGTGAGACTTGTGCCATGATACTGTCCTACCAATGATTACAAATTAGCTGCATTAACTACTTTAATACTGGCATTCAGAAACTTTGGAGGATCTCATCTCAAAAAATCTCATTTTTCCAGAGCTAACAAAATGTCCCTTTTTTCTTTTACCACATAGTTACCAACTTAGGGAAACAAAAATTTATCATTTACTGAAATTGTGCTAGCAAACTATATGTATCCTCCTCCTGGTACTATAATACAGTATAAAAATGCCTCACTTATCTGGCATCTTCAACGAATGAACTCTTTCTTCTACACAAGATAATTTTCTGGAGAAATAAAAATTATTCTATGTAGTGCCATCATTTTTTAACATGTGTTGGATCGCTTAGGTCACCGTTACCCTGCCTTTTTAAATTGAGAATAGAGAGTTTGATTTAAGTTCTCTTGGTGACACCGGATCATCAGTATGAAGACCAGTTACTGGGTAATGATTCCCTCAGGGACTGTGGAGAGGTTTTGCCCCTACAGTAAATTAAAAGGCCCTAGTGTGCTTTACCTTTTAAACTACTACATCTGCTTTCCGTAGTCTGTCTTCATCATCTCTCATGGTTGGTTGTTACTACTTGCTGGTTTGAATTTGGTTGGTTCTACTGTCCCTGCTTTCCTCCCATAACCATCCCCCTCTGGGTTTAATTTGCCGGTTCTAGGTGGCCGTTGGTTGGGAAAGCAGATCATCGGCTTTTTGAAATTGTCTGTAAACTCAGCGTGGGCCTAACGTTTTCCCGGCGACATACTGAGATCTTGGTCTATTGACCTTATCACATTACCGACTGCTTAGATGTTCTTGCCCTTGTGCTCACCAGCTAAGATAAATGAAATTGGTTTTTTAAGTGAGATGCTCTAGCATCCTATTAATACAGTATTATGGGATTATTATGGATTTTTTAAAGAAATGAATTGTAATTATATTAGTCTTGAGGAATCTAAAACAACAAGTGATGGAAATAACCACAAAACATTTTACCATCTATAAAAGATTTAATGATTTTTTTCCTAAAAACAAAATACTTATGTGGTCGGCCCTGGGAACTAGCCATTGTGAAGACATGTTAAGCAGGTGGCCTGGTACTACTTAGGTGCATTCATTTCTATTTTCAATATTGCTGATAATATGGAAATTCTGTTTTATATTTTAGGAAAATCTGCAAGAATCTAGTCCTGATCTGTAGAAAGTCTAATTACTCTTCTAGCTCCTGTAAACACAGCTCCTGTGTCTCTCCTTCAGTTTTCTCTTTTATAAGCAGAATAATTCCTTCAGCCATCGGTCCCGTGGAATGGTTTCCAGGCGCACGATTGTCTTCTGATTAAACACGTGTCTGTATTCTTAAAATGTACCCCTCACTGTACACAGAGATGCCTGATGTGCTCATGGGACTTCACTTCCCTTAAGCTGGCACTATACTTCGCTTCATGCCAATTTGTACTAGCTTTTTAACATCCGAACCATACCGTTGCTTCACTGAGTGTGCATTATTAGAAAAAAAATCCTTGTGCATCTTTCATTGTGCTTTTAAGTGTGTTGTATCACATCCAATATTTCTTTGATTGGTTGCTTAAACTTCAAAGCTGAAATTTACATTTATCATTGTTCTATTTTTATTCATTTCATTTGGATATATTTTTCAGCATATGAAACTATTTTTATCACAGTCGTGTCATACAGAATATTAAACTTCCTTCCTAGTTAAGTCATCTGCATATTTAATAGTTGAACCAAGCTGTTCACAAGTATATTAACATGACAAGCCAAATATAGAGAGCCCTTGGACAGTGGCAGTGAGGACCTTTTCTGAGATGGCAAGCTGTGTCTGTCACAGGGCTTTGCAGACAATTTTCAACCATCCACCTTCTCAAAATCCAATCTAGTCCTCATTTTCTTGTCTTTTGCCTTGAAAAAATCAAGATATATTACATTTATAGGATTCCCTTGATTTAGCAATTTTGGATCCCTTCCAAAATACAGGACTCAGGTTCATTTGTTATGACATATATGATGCAGTAATGTGTATGTACCCTTTATAAATTCATCCATACTTTCTAAATGTGACTATTTTCTTGAGGTAAGAGGAAATATTCTGATATATAAGAAAAATAATTATCTCTAAAGAGATTTAATAAAAAGGATCATGTTCATTCTACTTTTTACTTAATATGCTTTTACAAAGTACCTATTCTACATCAGAGTGGACACCACAAAATTGAATAAAATGTAGTTTCTGCCCTCAGAAAGCATTCCGTACAATAGGGCAATAATACATGTATACAGCCCTGCAGAATCTAGTAACGGATTATGAAGACATACAAAGTCGTTCATGAATTCAGGCCAGGAATACCCCGATTCTGGTGGGGCCAGGGGAAAGGTCAGGGAAGATTGCCTGCAGAAGTGTAGATGGAACGGGCGAAGGCGGGGAGGCTGTGACAGAGAACAAGGGGTGCCGCTGGGAAGAGTCAGTAACTGGGCAGAACACCAGGGCCAGGAAGCTCAGGACATGTTTGTGGTGTGACAAGTCACGGAGTTTGATCAGAGGGTAGGAGGCCTGAATGGGAATATGAGCGAAAGAGGAAGATTGAGGTACTTGAATGTCATGGTAAAACTGGACTCTACTAAGCATTAGGAACTCTGAAGGGCTTTGAGCCAAAGGATCATTGTAAGCAAGCTGAATGATAAGACCATTCATTTATTCAATCAACATATATTTTGAGTGTCTAATATTTGCCTTCCCACTGCTGGAGATGAAATGAGTAAAAGTAGACATGGTCCCTGCCCTCAGGGAATTTAGGAAGTAGAAAGATATTAATTAAATTATCACAGCAGTATCAAACTGTGACTGCCACAGGTATGGGATATCACATGGTTCTAGGAGAGACTGTAGGAGAGAGGCTTACCTCCTAAAAGAGGTCAGGGAAGGATTCCCTGAAGAAATAAATTCTCACGTGAGGGCCACAGGATGAGTGGAGTCACTAACGAGGTGCAGAGGAAAGGGGAAAAGCTCTGCAGGCAAATGCAGCAGCTTATGCGGAGCCCCTGAGGCCAGGATGGGCAGTACAAGGGCCTGTTCAGGAGGAGTGGCTGAAGGAATGAAAATGAACAGGAGACACAAAGTCCCTGCTGTCGAGAGATTCCCATTTAAAGGGGCCCGTGAAAGAATAAGCTGTTAGTGTGGAGTCCCTCAGAATACTTTGCTGATCTCCACTCTACCTCTCATAATATCAAAAGTTGTTAAATTTTCTTCTTCAAACTTCTAACTTTTTAATAATTTTCTTATTTTTACCTACCATTAGGAAACACAAGGTAAAAACTTTCAGTAATGTAATGATCCTTGAGGTCTGTTGGTGTCGGCTGCTGTATTTTAAGTAAAGGTAACTCACCTGTCAGGCATTTTAAGAGGAAACCGTAATCACATTACTCTCTTGATATATAGGGTTGGATGTGTCCAGAGCCCGCATCAGAGAGGGAGGACTTGGTCTATTTTGAACATAAGTCATTTTCGAGCTTGTGCAAGGAGCACGATGGAGAATTTACTGGCGAAGAAGGAAGCAGTGCGCATGCGCTAGAGCGGAAGAGTGACAACCCCCTAGATATAGCTGTAACCAGGCTGTCTGAGCTGGAGCGAAACATTGAAAGAAGGTATCTGAAGAGCCCCTTATGTACCACCATTCAGATCAAACTGGATAATGTGGGCACAGTTACTGGCCCTGCTCCTGCACCATCCACTAGTGGTGATGATGACAGGTAGGTTATTGAAATTAACTTGAAAAATTATTGTGCTTCTTTGCTAATTGGAGCCTATTTTCTCTTGCCTGTTATCTGTGTATCTTCTTGTATGTCTGTGATCCACATGGATCATGCTATTTGCATGGTGCTTTGTAAAAAATGTTTTTTCTTTTGTTATGTGTGTTGATAATCCTGCAAAGTGATCTTACATTTACCTGATTGTGACTAAGCTTTGAGGCACGTAGCCACGGTCTGTGCACTACATCAAATTTAGTTGCTTAAACCTTATACTTATCGGCTGTTACATGTTTCATCATCACTTGGCTTTCAGTGTGATGATTGTTTCAGATTCAGTAACCGTAAGTGTGGACATGACCTACTTAATTTTTCTATATTTCAATGCAGAATTGAAGAGGATATTGTTCCCGGTCTCAGGGTCTGGCGACGGGCATTATCAGCAGCTCGCAGTGCTGCACAGGTGGCCCTGTGCATTCAGCAGTTACAGAAATCCATAGCATGGGAAAAATCAACTATGAAAGCTGTAAGTGTTTTTATTTAAGAAATACTATAACTAATTTACTCTGTCCTGTTTTTTTCCCAACCTCCAGATTTTTCTTAATTCTACATTTCTTACTGTCAGAATAATGTATGCTGTACCTGAGTTTTCTTAATTCTTAAATGCTATATGGTTTGATACTTTCCTCCTTGCTGTGAACTTTTTGAAGTAATCTATCAAATGTGTTTATCTTTTAATCTCGATTTTTCCCTCCTTTAGATATTGTTTATAATGGACTGAAGTTGTCTTCTGTGTTCAGTCAGCATAATAGTTAATTATGTTGTTAATCTAATCATAATAGTTGTTAATGTAAATATTCTGAAGTTGTTAATCCCGATATTCTTTTGCTTTCGTAAACATGGCAGTTGCTAACATTACCTGTAGTATACATTCATTGCATCCCTAAAATGTTCCTTATGTTTTTATCAATTTTAATTTTTTTAATACTAAGAAATTCTTAGATAATAAATACAAAATAAGCAGAGAGCTCTTACTTTATCCAGTGATATCATGTATTTGACATCAGATGCAGTTCACATGAAAAGTAGATCTTTTAAGTCTTTTCTCTAATAATTCAAAAATTTTTTTCATCTTCTGTGTTTGAGCCCAGTTAGTCACTATCATGTAGTGACCCCTGTTTTGTACCAGGCACCAAATATTATGTGTTAAATCATGTCTGTGTCCCTTTTGTCTCTTATCACATAGAGAAATATTTATTATACATAGGCTTTTGTGAATTGCTTCACCATTTGCTTTTAAATTATAGATTAGCTTTAACATTCAAACATTTGACATTTGTCTGCATGAATGACTGGAAGTAAGATTACTCAACACTAGTCATTCCCCAAAGAAAAGAAGTGATCCTTCAATAATTTCGCATTCTTTCCTTCATTCTCATCTCTGTGCTTATATTACTGAAGGCCTTATTCATTCTATAGAAATAAATTCGGTTTCTTCTGTATTTTTTCAATTCTTCCTAAAATGTCCACAGAATAGTGAATCTGCAGTTTTCACAATATCCTCAAATTTCAGTCTTTCCCAGTGTAGACCAGAATTTACCATGAGTTTTAAGACAGTGTCCAGTTCATCTGGTAGCATTTTTTACCAGGTAAAAATATTTTCTTGTAAAAACTATTAAAATCAGTTTTAAAGTCACGTTGGACAAATATGTTTGGTGGAATCTAGGCTATAATGATCAAAAAATATTGAATTCCTACAACACAATTAAATTTGAATGGTCATTTTTCTAATCCACCAAGAGAATCATCACAATGTGGTCAGTTTTGTTCCAACTTTTACACAAAAAAACAAAACTGGTACCAAAAGCTGTTTATTTGTAGTATACTTACTTCCTACAATTTACAGAATTTTTTCTATTTTTGGAAATTCATAACCATTTCCAGATAATTAATACACATTTCTCATTAACACCATCTCTCATAATTCTCTTTTTAATGTTCAATAATACAGTATTTGCTGTGAAACTACCTTAAAAAGAAGGCAGAGTTTCATGTTCAAGATGAATGAGTACATTGTAACCTTTAGTTAGATGCAACAGTGCCTATAAGAATCCTCGTAAGTCCTAGCATGATGTTTAAGTTTCTCAATACCTTTAGAAGTACCCATTTGCCAGGCACCAGCCTTACCAGGAAAGAAGGAGCTGACATAGTTTGCCTCTAGATAATTTTCTGTCCAGGGTGTTCTTCATATTGTTGTTAATATTAAACAGTAGGCAACATCTACTATTTTTTACTGTAGCAGCAAAGGAGTTAAAACCAATATTAATACATTTGCTCTAACATATTGTGAGCTATTTACTGTGATTTTTTCAAAAGTGATATGAGCTTGATATCTGTCACCCTTTCCTAGTAAGTGTCAGGAAATAATTTTATTTTTAAATGAAAAATGTGTGAAGTAAAACAGACTTCATGGTATTTTTAGTATATTTAGAAAACAATTTACTTAATATTCATGAATTAAATTTGTTGTTAGAGGGGTTGAAGTATAACCTTCCAAATGTTTTGCACTGAGTATTTTTACAATAGAACGTGTAATGATGTAACTCAGTTTTGGAGAAATAATACCATATTTAGTGGTATGGTATTAGGAAGGGTCATAAAATAAAACTGTTGAAACATTAAACTGCAGCTTTTGCTGTTAGTACACATGCCAATTTTAGTATTACATATGTATCTCATATAGTTGATAGGTATTTACTAAATTGAATAGTTTTGTATTTGCTATTTTGATAAGATTCTTAAGCTATCATGAGTGTACATACTGTTATATAAGACTTTAGACTTTGAGGATTAAGACTTAGTGTTGTATTGAAGTTAAGTTTGAATAGTTAAGCTATTTTGCTTATAAGAATATATGAATACATAACTTTCAATTAGTATAAATAACATAGTTTAAATCTTTTCATTATTTGAAAATACTGGTTGCAGGATATTCTCTACTGTGACAGGGAGTATAAACGAAGTGTCAAAATACATGATGTTACTATTTACTATTTTTTAAAGGCATCTTGAAAGTTTTTACTGTCAACTTCCCTCCTTTCCCTTTGTGAAACTGGTTATACAGAGTATGTATGCATGGGAAAAAGCATTGTCTTTACAAATTTTAAAGTTCTTAATGGTATTAGAAATTTCTCAAGAGAGAAATTTTATTTTTAGTTCTAGAAAATCTATGACTTCTTAAATTATTTGGTTTAATTTTTATGTAATTTTTTTCCCTTAGAAATCATTTTGTAGGGTCCATTTTCTGCATTTGTGTCACCTGTTTGATTTGGTTTGATTTCCCCAAGTTTCCTGGGTTGGACGTGTTTGATTTTTTAATCAATCACAAATGGGTGGACAATTTTAGTCAAAATATAGGAATATCCTTTTATTACACATAGTTCTGATAACAATACAAGTTTCCTAATTTTGATCTTGAAAATTACTCTTAACTCATTTCTTTCTCAGGAGATCATGAGGATGCTAAGATAAGGAAAAAATGAAATGTATTAAAAAATTTACACACCCTGTATTAAAGCCATTCATTGCTTTATGGGCTCTAATGTCATGTTAATTATTTTATATGTTAATGTGTACATGCTTCGAAAGTGTGTACAGGCATTCAACCTGTAGCTTTGTTCTTTGCAGTGTACCTGAAATGTGCATTTACCCCAACTGAACTGCTCACCCCATCTGTGTAACGACAGATACATAGATGTGTATGGCTACTGTATATTTGTTAGCAAGCAGAATGTTCATTACTAATATGAATTAGGAATTACGGTGTGTTTAATATTCCAATAACTGTTCTTCATAATAGTATTAATTTTAAATGATTTCTCATGTATTATAGTACTGCCAGATCTGTCAAAAGGGCGATAATGAAGAACTGCTCCTCCTTTGTGATGGCTGTGACAAGGGCCGTTATACGTGATGCAGCCGTAACCTTAGGTCTATGGCAGTATGTATGACGGCCTTGTCATATGTAAGAGGGATTGGAAACTGAACCTTTTAATGGCCAGATCAAAATAGAGTTACAGAGTTTTGTGAGGATTTTTTTGAGATAGAATTCACATAAAATTCACTTTTTAGGTGTGCAATTCAGTGGTTTTTAATATATTCAGTTATATAATGATCACCACTATTTAACTCCAGAACATTTTCATGACCGTAAAGTATCCTTGTACCCATTAGTTGTCACCCTCCCCCTTCTCCCTCAGCCTTTGGCGACCACTAATCTGCCTTCTGTCTCCACGGATTTACCTCTGCTGGTCATTATATATAAACTGAATCATAAAATAGTTTCCCTTTTGTATCTGCCTTCCTTTAGCACAGTAGTTTCAAGTGCTAAAGGGAATGGTCTGGAAAGAAAAGAGGCAATGGGCAGGCGGATGTTTGGGACTGAGTTTATGGAAAGGTAGCTGCTGGTAGTGATGAGGTCAGGCGAGTAAACAGGGAGAAGAGTGCCCGAAGGAGGGAACATCTAGTAAAGAGCCTGGCCCTCAGTTCACGCTGCCCCTTACGCTTCGTACTCCTTACTTGATAATTTGGCCAACTCACTTTTTGCTATATTATCATATTGCTTTAACCAATAGGTAGGAGCCTTCACAGTTCTAATTTAAATGTGACTGGCAAGAGACGTAAAATGCATATGCTTATTATCAGACTGCAGTCATACAAAAACCCCTCTCTCGGTGCCATGCTCTAGTGCCCCTCCCTAAGCCAGTTCCCATCTTGTGCCTCAGATCCCACCCCCTTGTTCTCTTCACCTGCATCAGCATCTCCTCCTCCCCCTGGGTTCTTCTCAGCTTCACTTCTCCTGCATCCACTTCCCGCATTTCTCTCCTTTCCTTTACAGAATAACTCCTGCTGGACAGCTTTGTTCTGATTCTCTCTGATTTCTCTTCTCCAAGTCACTCTGGGACTCTTTCTAGTCAGATTCTCACCTTCACAATTTCTCTGAAAGAGCTCCTATCGTGGCCATTCGTCAGTCTGGGGATCAGTGCTTAGGCCTCCTCTGACCCACCCATCAGTTCCAGAGCACACCCTCCTTGAAACCCTGTTTTCACTTGGCTTCTAGTACCATACTTGGTTTTCTTTCTGCCTTTGCTCCTTTTCAGTTTCCTGTGCTGGTTTTCTTACCTTCTTGATCGATAAGCATTGGAGTGCTTTCTTAGCTTCAGGGTTATCATCTGTAAAGTGGGATAGCATCTGCCTGGCGAGGATTTGTAAAGATAAAATAAGGTCACAAGTGTAAATATTTTCATGAATTTAAAGTTCTGTGACACGTTTATATTAATGTGTATGGTATTTTAGACTGTTTTACAAAATGCAAAGGGTCTCACATGGCATCGTATTTACTAAGTTGCTTTCTTATTACTTGATCATCTTTGTCATGTATAGTCAACTATAGTTAAATAATAACCTTTATTGGTTGTACATGAATTATCTTTTAGTTTAGTCATAGTCAAGCTATAGAAAGTTTCTCTAATACTTTATGAATTACTAACAAATTAGGGTTTTAAGTCCTGGGGAATCATCTGGTAGGCTATAGGAGATTTCTGTTTCGATAAATTTGGTTAAATAGTATTCTGGCTATCTCTCATTCAGGGTATAGACCAAGAGATACAAAGATCTATAACCTCATTCAAGTCCTATGTAAATACAGCTTTCTGAGCCTCTCTCTTCTTAGTTTTTTAAATGTAGTGAATTAGATGTTATATTTCTTGTAGCAATAAAAAGTAAACATTCTATTTTGATTTATAAGGATTTTTAAAGTTAAATTTTAGAAATATCTTCCTAGTTAATTCATGGTTATTTGCAAATTTTTATGCTGTATACCTTGTACTCCATTGGCTATTTCTATACACATTATTGTGATTAAGTATTTTTATCCTGTGTGTATGTACATATTTATGCCAAGATATATACATAGAATCAAAAAGCCTTGTGTGTGTATGTATACGTATTTATACACACTCACACACACAAGAAGTTTCAAAGTCAATGCCTATGAAAGCCACACAAATAACACAGAAGAGTTGAGACTATGGCAAACAGGGAAGTTATGCCCCCATTTAAGTGTCAGTCATCGCTCAACTCCTGCCAATTGTTGTCACGTAGACATGTAGGTCCAGTGTTCTAGGATCTACCAATATTTCAAGATTATGGATCTTGATGCATGTCCTCGCAAATGTTAAATGTTGGCAACAAATTTAGAATTTTTACAAGCATTATGAGCCAAACACAGTAACAACACGTGCTGTGGGCTATTTACGGTCTGTGAGCCACCACTTTACAACTTCTGATACATAAATGTACAAAAACAAATATGCGATGGTATGTACAATCTGATAGGTCCTGCTTAAGACATACTGAAGGTCCTCTGTGCTTTCTAACAAGGTAGAAAGGGTGCAAGGAAAATATCTGTCTAATAAAGTAATCAGGTAACTGAATAAAAGCTGGTTTTTAAAAATGTATCTATGTGCACAATCTAATGAAGTAGTCTGACAAGCATCAATAATTAAAGAAACAGAGACTTTACCACCATTTTGTAACAAAAGTCTTTGAATTCTGTGGTTTAAATTTCATGTTTTCTTACTGTGAGTGTTGTTAGAAAATGATCTCAGGTAACATCTTAGTTCAAATAGGAACTAGAAGCTTTAGCCCATTATTCATGAAATGTTCTTTTTATGTAAGACAACTATTCAGTCTAACTTAGTCTTAATTAAATGGACTTTTTCCTCATTATATATTCAGCATTCTCTTTTCTCTTTGTTTTAATGATTTGGGGGTTCTAAAAGCTCAGTATATTATGAAAACTCAATCAGATTTTATTGAGTAAAAATTAATAAACTAAATGGAGAGGAGACTTAGTAAAACATTTTAATTATTTCAATCAGTGACAAGAGGTAGTGATTCTTTGATATGATATGGGAAAGGTGTTAGATTTATAGTTTGCCATATTTTAATCCATTAAAATAACTCAATTATGCATTTAACATCCCAATAGAGAACCAAATAATTGTAATTGCTTAAAAGCAGTTTTTAAAAAATGTTGCTAAAAGAATCATGAAATCCTCAAGCAAATTGATACAAAATACTCTAAAGAAATGTTTTCCGCCAAGTTCAGTTCAAGAATATAGGCAACATTTAATTAGGGCTAGACTGAATATCTAACTCCACATTCTAAGATTTTTTTTTGAAGATTTCTTTACAGTCTGAGTAAGGAGTAAATAATTTTCTAAAAGAAGATAAATGCTATTGTAGAGAATCAAAACACAAACCATATATTACCAGTGACCTTGCGTATTTCTCTTCTTTGATCTATTATATTCATTGTAACTTTAATTCTCAAAATAGATGCTTATTTCCCAATTTCTAAATTGGGGGATGTTGGGAGGAGGGTGGGTACTCATTGTTACATTGATGTGCTGCCTACAAATTGTTAGACTACATAAGGGCCACATGGGGTTCGTTTGTTTTTTTCCATATACTTTCAGAGCTAGAATGACCTTACCAACTGAGTGACTTATCTTCTTCTACAGATAAGCAAACAGAGCCTCACAGATATTTTTTTACAAAGTTCCATAGCTAATTACTGACAGAGCATAGCTGGCATTCATACACTTTAATTCCAGATACGATCTATTTTATGCTATTTCTTTATTGTTTTCCCCAAAAACACATCTTTTTTTTTTCTCCTCATCTTTAATAACACTGCTTTGTTCACACCTGGGAACCACAAGTTTCTGGAACTCTCTTCTTAACAGCAAATGCTTTTTTGAGAAAAATAACAGTTCCCAGAAGATTTGAGCGTTTATAAAAGACTTTTTTTTCCTATTTGACACTTCATGAGCCTTCTTTTATGTTTTGGCTACCTTTTTAATAACCTCCTCAACTTTCTTATTAGTAATCTCTATATTTCTATGTATATTCACCTTTGTTCTTAATTATACTGTGCTCTAAAGGATAGTCTTTAAATTCATTCAATTAGTGACATACAGTTCATTCAAAAGAATAGTATCTTTGATTCGTTCAAAGTCTAAAGGAAAACTGCTAAGTTCTGTAGCACCAAACATGGTGCCATGAGATCAACATCTTCAAGTTTTAAGAATCCTTTAGAGTTTTCATGCATCATTAGATTTTAGCCTAGTATTATCGGAGATCAAATTCATAGATCTCTCTTGAAAATAATAAAACTATCAACTTTTTGGGTGAGAAAGAGTATTCTTTTTGTTTATTCTGTCAGAGTTTCATAATTTAAAATAATAGAATGTCTATAGACAGTTATTTTCCTATACCTCATATATTATTTTTTTATTTTAATTAAAGGCAAGTTCACTGAAAATGGGCCGCAAAGACAGAAAAAGGAAAATAGAGGAAAACACCTGCGGTACTGGAGTAAAACAAGAAAGCTGTTCTCGTGGAAAGAAACTGAAACAGGACGACTCTGACCTGACGCTTGGCAGGTATTAATTCTGTTCCCCTGTCCTATATGTTCATAACACCCCATTGTATTTGTTTAAAGACCGTCCACCATATTAAAGGTGACTTTTTGACCGTGTAAATAGGAACTTTCCTATGTAATGTAAACTCTGTACTATAAGTAAACGTATCCTTTCATCTTATTTTATGAATTAATTTGCATTGTCTTTACTTGAAAGAGAATGAAAGCTAAACTTTTACTAAAGGTAGATAACTCTAAAGCATGGATATTGATTTCAAACATTATTTTCTCTAGTACAAGCCTTACTAAAATGCAAACTCGTCTCAATAAAGACATGAAAAAAAGAAAAAGAGAGGAAAACACCTTCAGTAACTTACCAAACCAGGAAAGCTTTAATTCTGTAAAGAAAATGAAGCAAGACCACTCTGATGTGACTCTTTCCAGGTATAATTTTTGTTCCCCTGTCCTATATATTCATAACATCCCATTGTATTTGTTTAGAAACCTTCCACCATACTAAAAGTGACTTTATGACCGTTTGTGTAAATAGGAATTTTCCTATGTAATGTCAACTCTGTACTATTCTTTCATGTGTTTTTATGAATTAATTTGCATTGTCTTTACTTGGAAGAGAATGAAAACTAAACTTTTACTAAAGGTAGATAACTCAAGCATGGATATTGATTTCAAACATTACTTTCTCTAGTACTCTTACTGAAATGGACAGTCATGAAGATGCACGGCCTTTTGTAGAACTGCCGGAGTGCAGCACATGGAGTCGTCTGCGTTTCCGCCTCAGGAATGGAAGACACGTTTTTATTAAAAGTGTGTAAGAAGCTTTATAATAACATGTCTGGTATCTGGGGGTCTCATCAACAAGAAATAAAGTGGTTAAACACACACACAGAACAGTCTTTCAAGAATGATCATTTTCTTTTAAACAAATACAATATCCCTGAAAAAAGGAAAGCTTGGTGTGCGTATTGGCTACTTTGGGCTGGTGTTTTCATCGCTGGTGGCACATACTCAGCAGGAGCAGCTGTGCAGGAAGTAGTGGGCATGGTATGAGAATGGCAGTTGGTCCAGTAATCATTGTCACTGTACATGTGTGTATCATTTGTTCTCTGACTGACTTGTACTCAAGGTGCCCTAGGTTGAGTATATCCTCAAACCTCTATCACGGTTCTCCTCAACTAACAAAAGTTTTCCAAAGCCTCTGCTACCGCACAATTACAAGTATACACAACATACTTTCATTCAGAGGAATGAGGCTTTAACCTTAACCATCATCATTTTAGTCCTGATTGCTCTGTGAGTTATAGAACCCTGGCCTCCCCTCAAGTTTATATTTCGATTGCCATGCAAGTGGTGACCAATGAATGGTGACCAGTGAGCGCTCTGCTGTCAGACCCAGGGTAGCAGCAATTTGAAATAATATGTAGAGAAAAAAGTAATATTTATTTAGTTGTTAGCCATAGTGAAAGTCAGGTGAAATTTATCTATGGGTATGGGGATATCTTGAACTCAGAAGAGTTAAGTTATCATAAATGCACAATGATCTCTTTTCCTTGTTTCAACCTCAAAATGAAATTTGTTAAAAGCACTAATTTTAAAATGAGGGAATCTAATCTGCCTTTGGTACTTTATGCGGGGACCCCCTCTGTGCTCCTTTTTTCCATTTCTTCCACCCCCAATACCTTTTCAAAAAATTTAAAATCCTATTCATTTAGCCTCTCATTAAATACATCCTCAACAAGGAAATCTGGTATCAATCATTTACTCCTTATTGTAAGTTTTATTTGTGGGCTTCTTTCAACGTTATTTATATCTTAAGTATTTCCATTTAAGAAATGAAGTTTGTGTTGTTAAAATAAATGAATTTCAACTAGAAGTTCAGGGAGGTATTTTAAGAGAATCAAAATTTTCCAGAGAAATATGACCGTCGTACAACACAGGGAAACTAGTAGAGCCTTATCTACTGGGAATTTCACTAAGATCTCTTAGGCTTGCTTGGGCCATTTTATAACTCTGCCTTTAAAAAAAGACTTTTTTGGTATCACTAATCTACAGTTACATGAAGAACATTATGTTCACTAGGCTCCCCCCCTTCAAGTCCCCCACACACACCCCTTCACAGTCACTGTCCATCAGCGTAGTAAGATGCTGTAAAATCACTACTTGTCTTCTCTGTTGTACAGCCCTCCCCTTGTCCCCCCCACTACACATGCTAATTGTAAGGCCCCCTTTCTGTGATTCTGTTGCTGTTTTGTTCCTTCAGTTTTTCTTTGTTCTTACACTCCACATATGAGTGAAATCATTTGGTTCTTGTCTTCCTCTGCCTGGCTTATTTCACTGAGCATAATACCCTCCAGCTCCATCCATGTTGTTGCAAATGGTAGGATTTGTTTTCTTCTTATGGCTGAATAATATTCCATTTGTATATGTACCACATCATCTTTATCCATTCATCTACTGATGGACATTTAGATTGCTTCCATTTCTTGGCTATTGTAAATAGTGCTGCAATAAACATAGGGGTGCATCTGTCTTAAAAAAAGACATTTTTTTTTAAACCTCAACTACATAAAATTGAGGTAATTCCTCTAATTTCCTTGAGTTCTTCAATTTCCTTCCCCCATATATAGATAGCTTTAAGGTCTTTCCAGTCAACCTTTTATATATTTATTTAGCAACATGTATCTTTAAAAATAGGTATTGTCAAATGCTGGGCATAGAAGCCACAGGGCATAAATCTGTAAAGAAGTAAAAAGCTAACCTTTTCAAAGAATATTGCTTCTCTCTCACTTACCAACTTTACATTTCCCTGTATGGCCCCGGAAGATGACTGGTTAGTCAGAGATGGGTAGGATTCCTCAAGGGAGGAACAACCTAAGACAGGCACAGTCACAGGGAGGCCATCAGGTGAGAAATTGGGGATCAGCAGAGGTGAGGCTTAGAACCTCACCCCTCATTTTGAGAGAAATCTGCATCCGTGGATATTTTGTTGCCCTTGTCTAGCTTGGATTAATAGTCTATAGGCACAGACCTGATCATCTACATTTGCCCTCTTACAGCACTAAATTATGTTTTCTAACTTCCACTTCAGCATTTTATTAAAAAAAGAATAATAAGGGAGAAATATGGGATTCACATATAAATCAAGTATAAAAATCAAATGAATAATATCTGACTTGATTGTTTATAGTTCATGATGTGTGGTCAAAAGTGAAAGTTTCTGTGATGACTGCCCTTGTACTGTTCACCATGTAAGAACTTGTTCATTATGCTTCAGAAGATTGGAGACTGTTGAGAATTAGGCTCGGGGTTGATTAATGATTGTGCATTGAGTCCCCTATACAGAATTTTATTGCTAACAACCATTTGATCAATAAATATGAGAGATGCCCTCACAAAAAAAAAAAAAAAAAAAAGTAGTGTCAGTGCCAAATGATTTCCCTCATTTGTGGAGTATAACAACGAAGCAAAACTGAAGGAACAAAAGACCAGCAGACTCCAAGGAGGAACTAGTGGTTCCCAGAGGGGGGAGGGGTGGTGGGGAGGGAGGGAGAAGGGGGATCGAGGGGTATTATGTTTAGTGCACATGGTGTGGGGGGGGTCACGGGGAAAATAGTTTAGCACAGAAGGCACATAGTGAATCTGTGGCATCTTACTACCCTACTGGACAGTGACTGCCTTGGGGTATGGGTGGGGACTTGATATGAGTGAATGTAGTAACCACATTGTGTTTTCATTTGAAACCTTTATGAGTATATCAATAACCTTAAAATTTAAAAAAATAGTGTGAAGAATATATGTACATGCAATGTTTTTAGACTTATCAGTTGCATTATACTATAAACCTCATTCTGTTTTTGTTTCAAGTTGAATAAAATATATACATCTAGTTAATGACTTTGATGCTGCAAGGTACTCCATCACAGGGATATATCACATGTAACATCCAGGTCTCTCTAGGAATGCAAACTTAAGTTGCCTGCAGCTCCTTGTCACTGCAATGACTTGTCATACATGTCATATGCGGACTCATCTCAGTATAAGTGGGTGATTACCTGGGCAACAGAGGGCTTATCTGTACCTGAGAGGTGAGAGGGAAGGGGGATGTTGTGGCTGCTTGAGTAGAGAAGAAAGACAGCCTGGGATTGCAGTTTGTGAGCAATAAACGGGTTTTAAACTTTATTTCTCCGTTTGACTGATTTTGGTTTTTAGGGGTATTTTGCCCCGGGATTTCCTTTCCCTGGACTTAACAATTGGCGTAGTCGGCAGGGTTCCTCTGAAACCAAAAGCTGTCATAATGGGTGCAACCTTTGGGAGGGCCGCCCCTAGAAATGATGGGGAGAAGCGGCACTCGTACCAATGGGCATGTGTCTACACGTGTGGTTGTGGAGGCGCCACCACCGCTTCTGGCCATGCCAACCCCAGCCCGTGGCCCGAGCCTAAAGCTGCAAGGGCAAGCTCCCAAATTCTATTTCAGCCAATTGGGACCTGGATCCTACCTCAGCCAATTGGGACCTGGATCCTACTTCTCCCAATTGGAGCTTGGTCTCTCTCCTCTCCAGTCAGCAAAGAGCTCACCCACCACCCTTAGACCCTGCCAATTGACCAGAGCCACGACCTATCACCCCACCAACTACCCCTAGATCCAGCCAATCAGCCAGAGCCACGACCATCACCCCACCAACTGCCCTAGAACCCCATAAAACTTTTGTGGTATTGAAACGCGCTCTTTCTCTGGCATCTTGCCACTGTGTTGGTGTAGATGAGAGATTGAGCTCGAGCTAGCTCGAATAAAGGCTCTTTGCTTTTGCATCGGCGTTGGCTCCTTGGTGGTCTTCTGGGATTCGCGACTTTGGGCACAACAAAGCTACTGATTCTGCCACTGCTGCTGCTCTTGCTGCCGGCCGGAACAACCATGGAAAGGAGCAGAGGTCTGGGTCACCTTGAAGCAACTGGCTGCTGTGTACTACGCCTTGCTGGCTACAGAGCCCATCGCCGGAACAGCTCCAACCAAGGTAATAACCTCCTATCTCACTGTGGGGTGGGTGCGAGACTGGACCCAAAGGCCATGGAGTGGTGTGGCACAGACACCTCAGAAGACAATGTGGGCCTATCGGTGTGGCTTGCCTTTCACCTTTGAAGAAGTCAGCTGAGCCTGGAAGGAGTGCCCTGCATGTTGTGCAGATAAGCAAACCACCAAGAGGGGCCTAGAGCATCTCTCTGCAGCCTATGGTCGGTAGCTGGTTACTGAGAGCGATTGAGGTACCCACTTTATTGGACATGTGTTGCAAGGATGGGTATAGCAATTAAGAGTGAAATGGACGTGGCCCTGGACATTTCAACACATGTATGAGCAATGGCTGGCTCTTATGGCACCTTGGGGTAAAGGCCTAGAAGCTGGCCTTCTGTGTATTCCTGTAATAACATCAAATTCCCCTGACAATCACGGTTATTTGCTTCTATGGTCTTTGTGTCCTGGATGCGCCCCCTGGCTGCAGCTGCCATGTGATGGCTGGAATGGATGACCTTTGAACCTAGCTGAATCCTCTGGCTTGAGAATTATGATTGTGTTGCTATTGTCAAGAAAATAATGTTTAAAGAGAGGCTTGACTGTTCTAATGTTTGGTAAAAGTTTTGTGAGCAATCTAGCATGATTGTTAAGAATGAGTAAACAAGTGTAGAATTGTATTTTGTGCTTAGAGATTATGATGTAAAGTACATTTACTTTATCTGCATAGGCTGAATCCTGGCTTTTGAGGATTATCAAGATTTTATTGCTGTTGCTATTGAATGTTACTAGATTGGTTGGAAGAGGGGGATCGAGTCAATTGTAAGGCGAGATTTCTGGAAGGGTGGATTGTGGGTAAAATTGAAACATTTCCGGAATATCTCACCTGGCTTTAGTATATCTGCATATCAGTAGGTGTTCAGAGGTGGAAAGAAGTATGGCTTTAGTGCATTTGCATCTTTCCTCAGGGGTGGAGAAGTTCATCTCTGTATCAATGGGAGATTACCTGGGCAACCAGAGGGCTTATCTGTACCTGAGAGGTGAGAGGGAAGGGGGGTGTTGTGGCTGTTTGAGCAGAGAAGAAAGACGGCCTGGGACTGCAGTTTGTGAGCAATAAATGGGTTTTAAACTTTATTTCTCCATTTAACTGATTTTGGTTTTTAGGGGTATTTTGCCCCAGGATTTCCTTTCCCCAGACTTACAAATGGTCAATATAGTCTTTTGGTATTTAAGCTAACACATTAGAGATCAGCAAGGTGATAATCAGCAGGAAAGTCATTACATGATTGGGGAATTAGACCAAACCTCTGTGGCAAACAGATTACAGCTTGACCCGAACATCATAATTTTCTACCACAAGCAATCTAACAAATACCATTTCCTATGATAAACATCCATGTCTTGAGGTGGACACAGTAAGAAAACCCAAACCTTTCAATATTACCTAGAAATTTCTGTCCTAACCAAAGAGAGTTATAAACACATTTTAAAAAATGAAAACATACAAAATAAGTATAGATTCCATTTAAAATACTTAGTACCAGGATATGTACGTGTTTGCTAAATCTTGTCTTTTTAAGTGAAGGCTAATGGTTATTAAGTACTTAACAATCTCAAAAGCAATAGCTTCCTCAGAGGCCCCTGCTATTGACATCAAGTCTCATTTTAACTTTCAAGGCTAAGTTCAAGATATCTGATGCTTGTAATTTTCTTAATCCACTTAATGACATAGAGTTTATTTGGATGTGAACATTACATTAGACAGTTTTTGATTATTCAGCTAAATATCAGGTAACATTTCCTCACAGCAGTAATAAAAAGGAGAGTGGAGAGGAAACTTAGAGTGATGGATACATTATGGCATAGACTGTGGTGATGGTCACGGATGTAGATTTACAATTCATCAGGCTGTACACATGAAATATGTACAGCTTTCTGTGTATCAATCACACCTTGGTAATGTTTTTGTTTTTTTTTAAAGAGCCACTTTTAAAAAGCAGGTGCTTGGAAAGTAACAAGGTTTGCTTCACTGAATGGACAAATGGCCTTGCTGGAGGGCTGGAGAGAGGATGTCTAAAACTGCACCCACTTACAAGGGTCAGAACGCACCAGCCCAAGGCTGCATGGCACCAACAAGGGGCCTTGGCCTTATTTCTGGATGCTGGTGACTTAGGAGTCCTTCTTGTTTCTCCCCACCCCTATATACCTGTTGTCACTGGGACCACTGAAATTGGATTTAGGGAGAATTACAATCCTGTATATTTCAGCCTCCTGATTCTAGAAACATGCATGAAGCAAACATGATGTGGGTCAATCCATTAACCTAGGGCTCTGGTTCCTTCTCTCCCACCTCAGGCCTTACCAACTCCTTCCTACCCCCACTCCTGCTTCTACGTTCCTAGATGCATAGGCACAGGACTGGGGCACTGTGAGTAAAATTGTAATATTTTCAGAATATCTCACCTGGCTTTAGTATATCTGCATATCAATAGGTATTCAGAGGTGGAAAGAAGTATGGCTTTAGTGCATTTGCATCATTCCTCAGGGGTGAAGAGAAGTTCATCTTCATATCCATGTATAATTACCTGGGTAACTGGAGGGCTTATCTATACCTGAGAGGTGAGGGGGAGGGCCGGTTTTGCTTCTGCTGGAGCAGGAAAGAGAGAAGGCCCCAGACTGCAGTTTGTAAGCAATAAACAGATTTTAAACTTCATTTCCCCTTTTGGCTGAGTTCAATGTTTAGAGGTATTTTGCCCCAAGATTTCCTTTCCCCAGACTTCCAGGCACCTACAGGGCAGGAGGAACCAGCCTTGCTCATCAACCTGCAGGCTTTCTTTGGAGACCCAGCTCTCTGCCTCCCGAGGGGGCTGCCTGCAGCCCAGACGCTCAGCACTGGAGGCTGAAGGATCAGTTAAAGAAGAGCAGCAAGTGGGAAGGGGCAGTGGTGCTCCAGGAGGGAGAAGGTGCCCTTTGTTTGTTCCTCCCTAGGTGGCCCCCAGATGGAGAGTGCAGTGAAGACCCTCCCACCTCATTTGCTTTGGACGGAACACTCTCTTCAGAACGCTCTCTTTAAGAAACTTGGAGATGATCTTTTCTGTTTGAACATGACTGAATATGTTGCCTTCTGGAAGCCAGCTGACCTTGTCACATCCCCTGTGGCAGAGGGGATGGGGCAGACACAACAGCCCCCTTTGGAACAAAAAAAGGAATTGCCATTGTAAGTCCGGGGAGAGGAAATCCTGGGGCAAAATACCTCTAAAAACTGCAATCAGTCAAAGGGAGAAATAAAGTTTAAAAACCGCAGTCTGGTTTACTTACAAACTGTAGTGCGGCTCATCTCTCTCTCTTGCTCCAGCTGCAGCAAAACCGGCCCTCCCCCCCACCTCTCAGGCACATGTGAATTCTTAAAGCTTTTTATATAATTTGTTTTCATTAGTGCTCCAGTGAAATATAATCATCAGAAGAGATCTTTTAGCACGGAAGAAAGGCACAGTGAGGCTTATTTAGTTCAAGCACTGGAAATCAGAAAGAACTGCACATCCTTTCCTTTGACGTGCTGAGCTGCACTGTAATAGTCATCACAGTTTTGCTCTTCTGGATAAACAGCTCACGACTGCATTCCTGCATTCGGCTGACAGCCACCTTCCCTGGAGGACACTGCTTTCTTCAGCATTAACAGCACGTAGCTTTTCTTTCTCCTTATTTCTGATGACCTGTTTTGAAATTCTCACCGCCTGCAAAACCAAAACCAACACCGAAGCTAAGAGGTGTTCTGAGAGGAGTGCGGTCGTCCTGTAATTCTGATTCTTGTCTCCCTGCTGTTCATTTAATTCCGTGACTCCTTGAGATACATGTACAATAAAGACAGTGCTTCTCAAATTTTAATGTGTATATAAATCATCCCAGTAGATGTGGGACAGGGCCTGTCAGGACACATTCTTAAAAAGCCCCAGATACTAAAGCTTCTGGCTCCAGAACCACATTTTGAGCAGCAAGAACACAAGAACAGTCCGTCGCTAGCTATCATATATAAAAACAAATGTGCTACACGGTTGAGAATCTCCTGAAAACCAACCTATATGGTTTCTCATCTGGATTCTACAAAAAAAGTGTTTGGCAAACAATGCCTGTCATCCTCCTCAAAGTTATCTTCAGAAAGAATTGTTCCTGACTTCATATCATAGAAATGGAATGCCTATTTGATAAGTTTTGTAAAAATCAGTATTTCTAATATTATTATGGTTATTTTTACCCTCAAATTTAGATTGCTTCAAGCTAACCAAGATATATGTTGTTTTTTAAATTGTTTTTCTTCCTAAGGCAGATAAAATATTTCTATTCCTACAAATGAAAAAAACAAAAAGAATACTAACATTTGGGGGGAGCTCTGAATATGCTTTCAGCCTGGTCCAAACTTCTTTCTGCAAAGTGCTATCAGGAAAGACTTCAGTAACAAATCCTTGAGCACATGCTTCCCTTGCTGTTAACTTCTTTCCAAAAATAAGCATCTCTATTGCCTGAAATAAAAGCAAGAGTAAAACATTAACTTAATGAAATAAAGCTCAGTTAACTTCAGAATTAACTGCTCTCAGTAGACATAGGGACATTTACTGGTGGTCTTTTGAGGTTGCTAGTATCTCTCACTAAGGGAGAACCAATGATCTCAACAGGCAATGGTTTGCAAACTACATGCTGAGGCCCCATTGGCCCTGTAAGGTTGCTCGGGGCTGCTGCCTCTGTGTGTCTGGGTTGGAGAGGCAAGAGCAGGGAGCTGGGGAGGAAATCACTCAAAGCGCATGCTGATCTGATGATCCATGGCAGCTATAATTTTTATACACTATAAACAATTATAAAAAAAAATAAAACTCATGGTCACAGGGAATGCCTGACTTTTAGAATTCCCTTCCTGGAACTTCTACCTGGCAGTCTAGCTCTGACAGCTTTCCTTGCCTGCACAGGTACTCGATTAGTTCTGCTGAACTGAAGGAAAATGAAAGACTCAGTTTCTAACAAAATTGTGGTCACTAAATGGATATCCTTCTCTACGTTTGCAATTTCTCTTCCAGAAAAGTAAAGACTATTTCAGAGCCAAATGCTCTAAGCCTTAGAGTTGGTCCTTCAAAGTTAAAATCTGTATAATGATTCAGCGTATATGACAAAATAGTGAGATTTTTGTAAAAAGTACACTTATAGCAAAAACCTACAGCCAATGAAAACAGGCTCAATTCCAACCCCCCCCACCCCCTTGCAGATCTCAAAGAAAGTTTGCTAAGCCTTTTTCTTTCCCCCGGCTCCCTGGTCTGGTCATGATCACTTTGGACTCATGCACAGAGCAGGGGCAACTAGGTTTCCATAAACACAGGGACAACCTGAGCAGCCACTTGACCACTCTGAGAGCCTTAATGCATTGGTGTAGAGCCAGCTGATGGGAAGGGTGCGGTGTCTGCGGGTAGCTTTGGGCGTGGGAAACCCCATAAGCCTCGTAGCTGCTGGCATGTCACGTGACTGAAGCAAAGGTATCCTTTCATCACTTTCAGGAGATGCTGCTCATCCATAGAGAGATAAGTGGGCCCTGAGCTGGCACAGTCCTGGTCCTTCTGCTGACCAATGCCCACAGCTGTGGGGGACGGCCTTGCACTGCCTGCGATGCCGCCAGCCCGGGCAACCCACTGGAATAGCAGCATCCTCACTACAGGACTTGCCGGGAGAGTTTCTAACCTTCCCTCATACCAGACATTTCCCATAGCTCGGTTCCTCTAAGAAGTCTCAGAGTTGGGCATCAAATAATTGCTTCCATTTTGTTTATATTATCCAGGGAAAGAATGGAGGATATAGCATTGTCTCTGGAATAGAGATCATTTAATAAAATTTACTTGTAATGTTTCCAAAAGTTACCTTGGCTGGGCCCATTATCCTTGGGAAAGTGTTAAGAGGAGCATCCCTCTGGGCTCTGGCCTAGGCGACTAAAAGGTGTATGAAATGTTGCCTATTTGGAGGGAAAAAAAGGAAATTATTTATATGTATATGATTAAAAAAAAACAAGTTGTCCATATCCTCATAATAATTGAGGAATATTTTTTTAAAAATTAGGATTAGGATTGTATATACACACAAAATTCACTCTCTTTAAGTATGTATCTTGATGAGTCTTAGTAAGTGTATATAATTATGTAGCCACCACCAGTCAAGATACAGAATATTTCCACACCCCAAAAAATTCCTTCCTGCCCTTCCAGACTCAATCTATTCCTCCCATCCCCAAGCAACCACTGATGTTTTCTATCCCTATAGTTTTGCCTGTTCTAGAATGTTATATAAATGGAATCATACATTCTGTTGCCTTTTTTCTTTTGTCCTTTGAGTAAAGCTTTTGAGAATTGCATGTTGTTGATGCATTAGTAGGGTTTTCCTTCTTTCTGATTATTCCGTTGTATGGATGTGTCATCATTTGTTTATCCATTCACCAGTTGAAGCCATTGGTGTTAGTTCCAGTATTTTAGCTGTTATAAATAAGATTGATATGCAATTTGTATACAGGTCTGCATGAACATGTCTTCAATTCTCCTCGAGGACCTAAAAGTAACATTGCTGGGTTGTGTGGTAAATGTGTGGTTTTATTTTCTAAGAGGCTGCCAACCTGTCTCCCCAAGTGGCATACCATTTATAATTCCTAGCAGCAGTGTACATGCCTCAGTTGCTCCACATTCTCACTAAACTTTCTTATCACGAGTCTTTTTTAACTCTAACCATTCTAGTAGGTGTGTACTAGAGTCTGGTTTTGGTTTTAATTTACATTTCCCTAATGATGAATGATGTTGACCATCTTGTCATGTACTTATTACACATCTGTATATCTTCTTTGGTGAGATAACTTACAAAATTTTGCCCACTATTTTTAAGTTAGATCAGTTGCCTTTTTATTATGAGTTGAAGTCCTTTTCATATTCTGGTTCCAAGTCATTTTCTTACCAATGTCTTTCTTATATATTTTTCAGAGCCATTTTCCCCTCTTCTCTGTGGGCTATTGATTTCTCTTCACTGCCCATTTTTATATTAAGTTTATGATGTATGACTTTAGAGACATGTTTTAAAAAAAACATGAGAGATGAGTCTTTGTTATGTCAGTTGAAAACTGTTTCCTCGATCTAATTTTGCCCCAAATACTAGAATCCACTCGAATATTGGTTATCAAGAATACAGAGTAATTTATAGTATTTTTTTCTACATTTACTATTTTATATGTTTTTTGATGAATGAAAGTCCTGACGAAAGGGAATTAATTTATAATTGACAATTTGTAAACAGAATATTTAGACTTAATTTCCCATAATCAGAGATGGTGTTATTTTTTATTGAACATTGTTAGAAGATGTAAATATATAATGTATGCAGCACAGAAATAAAAATAATAAAAATATAAAATAGTTATAAATGTTACGTACCTTTTTTTTTTTACCCCTAAAAGAAAGCTTATTTAAGAAAATATACTGAGAAGTCAAAGCCTAAGGAAATTAAACAGGTAACCGAGAAAAAACACAAACCAGGTACACATATGTAGCCAACAATAAGCAGCATTGAACTTATGCACAAGAGTTATTATGAATAAGCATTCATCTTTTCTCAGGAATAGAGCAGGTAGGTTTGCGGAGGGTTCGGGCTCCAGCATCAGACAGCTTAGTGACTCTAGGACTTCCTTAACCTCTCTGTGCCAGTTTCCTCATCTGTACAATGAGGATGAAGGTACCTATCGCACAGGGCTGTTGAGCACATTAAGTGAGTACATATAATGTGGATCAACACAGTGCCTAGTATATAGTTTACTCAAATATTTATTATTTTTATAATCTCCAACTTATTAGCCCATTTGCTGACAGAGAAGCTAATAGGCAATGTTAACTATTGCCCATAATAAAGATAATTTGGTTGTATGAGTTAAATATTAACCCACATTCCGTATGGTATTTATTCAAGAAGCCAGTAATGATAAATCCGTCTCCAGAGTCTCTTCTCTTTTTTTTATCTGATTTTAAGTTGAACTTTGGTTTAATTCAGTTGGGTGAACCCTTAGCCGTGGTTGCTATTTGTCAAATAATTTACTTTGGGCCAAATCCTTCAGGATTTAAATTATATATACATGTATATGTATGTATATATACACACAAACATACATACACACATACTCTTATTTCAATTTTCAATTCCAATTTGAATTATAGGATCGAATTCCCAGAAATCTTTTAAGATGATGTATATGACAATTATTTTGAATTCTGTGGGAGAATCAGGACAAGATTCAAATGAGATGATATATTTGTCCTCTAGGTACCAAAGAATTAGAGACCCTTAAGTTCGGGTGAGGTCAATTAACTGGTCATCTAACATGGGGGAGGTGACCAAAGACTATTGATTTCTGCCTTTGAGCAGAAATTTCCACCTGTAAAGGTTAGGCAGTCCAGTACCTAGAACCTCATTTGCTGTTTTTATGGGAGAATTATTAATAAGATTAAGGTGTGACAATATGCCCAACTTGAGCAAGTGGAATCCAGTAAAAGATAACCAAAGGGTTAAGGTCCCTGACATGGTCCTATCGACCAGTGGGGAAAATACTTCTAAACAAAACTAGGAGTCTTTTCAGTGGTAGAGACCAATGTTTCCCACAAGGTTGTAGATCAGCAAATTTTACCACCATGTAAGCAAAAATCACTCTTAAGAATCTGATAACCCTAGAGGTGATTGTTAGTTGTACGGCAAAAGTTCTAAGATAAATGCTTATCACATCTTTGTTTATAATGACAAAAAGTATAAATAGCCTGACTTGGAGTCAGGCACTGGTTAAATTAGATAAGTTAAATAACCCAAACATTAGCACTGGTTATCTCAGTGTTAAGATAAAGATGATTTTTAACCAAAATTTTTTCTTTCTATTTTTCCATATTTTTCAAAATTTTATTTTCCACTATGACATATATTACTACTGTTGTAAGAATAAAAATAAAACGTGGGGGATAGGGGTGCTGACCCCTGCAGTCAAAAATCCATGTGTAACTTCTGATTCCCCCAAAACTTAACTCCTATTAGCTTATACTGTTGACCAGAAGCCTTATCAATAACATAAACAGTTGATTAACACATACTTTATGTTATATGTATCATATAATGTAGTCTTACAATAAAGCTAAAGAAAGAATGTTTTTTCCAATTTTGTTACCTCCTAAAAATTTCCAGTACATTAATTTTAAAAAATCTGCATAACAAGAAAGCAAAAACTGAAGGAAAAACACAGCAGCAGACTCACAGAACCCAAGAATGGACTAGTGGTTACCAAAGGGAAAGGGTTTGGGGAGGGTGGGTCATAACAGAGGGATAATGTTATTAAGGGGTATTATGATTAGCACACATAGCATAGAGGGGGCACAGGGAAGGCAGTGTAGCACAGAGAAGACAAGTAGTGACTAGCATCTTACTACACTGATGGACAGTGACTGTAATGGGGTGTGTGGTAGGGACTTGATAATAGGGGAGAATGTAGTAACCACAATGTTACTCATGTGAAACCTGAGCTTAAGACTGTATATCAATGATACCTTAATGAAAAAAAAATCTGCATGTAAGGGAACCTGTCTAGTTCAAACTGTGTTTAAGGGTCAAACTGCAATTCAATGGTGAACACAAGGCGGAATTGTGTTTTGAGCAAGTAACTTCTCTGAGCTTCAGTTTCCTCATCTGCAAAGAAGGGGGAGTTGATAATACTGAAAATTGTTTATTATCTAAAAATCTAAATTCCAGGATTTGTTTACTTGGGGAAAAAATGTCAAGTAATGCACTTGCATAACCTGCAAAGATGCTATTTTTCATCCCCAATAAGAAGCTTTCAAGGTCTCTTGACTATTTTAGAGTAACACAAAAATTGAAAATTGAATAACTGCAACTTAATTAGAATATAGAACCAGGAGAGTTGGGACAATGTTCACAATAATACTGGTGCTTAGGAAAATTCAAGTTAATAAGGAAGAAAAAATAAAATGAGTCAAATTAGTTAGACTAATTCTTTGGGAAAAACTTAAGTTTAGTCCATTCTATCATAAGCCATATGTAATCCATTTACTGCTAGCAACAATAAAGGAGAATTCACTTCTCAGTTTTACTTGCATGACTTCATAACGTTCTGGGAGTTAACTTACCCTGTCCGATGCATACACAGCATCAAAGAGCCCAAGTATGGTGACAGAGATTCCCACAGCTGGACCATTCACCAATGCAACCAGAGGCTTAGGGAAATCTATAAAACAGCCTACAAATTCCCTACAGAAATGGAAATATGAAAACATTTAAATGTTTTAAAGCAGCATTACGGAAGTATGTACAGGCAAGACTGTATGAGTCTTTGACATAACAAACTCAGTCAGGCTGGGTGTTTCCATATCACCCAGAAGAGCCTCCTTGTCTTGGCACCTCCCTGGCATCCCATACCAGATTCATCCTGGACACCCATCTGAAGGGTACTTGATGGAAGCTCACAGAGTGAGTCCTTTAGAATGACCTTAGCTCAAATCTTGTATCCTGGGCAGCTCAGTCGGAGCTGTAAATCAGCTGTAGACTTATTAGAATGGCTGAGCGAACGTGCTGCAACATTACAGCTCAGTGGGAATCAGACTCAGCAAGGATAACAAGTTAAGAAGAGAGAAGCCTTCACATTCTCTGTATCAAGACTACAAGTATCCTATTACCAACCATCATGGGAGCTATGCATTTCTCTAGCCAGATGAGAATTTACTAAGTTCTGCCTTAGAATGAGAATTTTATTTACAACTACACTTTACTGTTATGCTTTCCAGTCAAATCACGTAGAGCGGGAGGATGAACAGGTAACAGAATTTAAAGTTATAGAGTGAATGCCCACATATCGATAGAGGCAATTTGGAGAAATACGCTTGTTCAAAGTCACAATCACAGTGACACAAAGATGTATTTATTTTACCTCTGCTTAACTAAATACCACTTTGATGTATAAGGATGAGCCCTGTGAGGTCAGACTAATGCCACTGTTACCTCAGCAGAGTGGCACCATTTTTGGCTTTCTCTTCTACTCCACCAGGGGGGGACATCCATGAAGTTAGTCAGATCATTCCCACTACAGTAATAATCACCATTTCCTGTAAGCAAAATCAACAGATTCACCACTCATTCATGCTATAATTACTGAGTATCTACTATGTGCCAGGTTGGATGCCAAACACTGGAAATACACTAGGTGAGCCAGCTGTGGTTCTTGTCCTAATTTACAGACTAGAGAGTAAGTTGCACAGATTTAAAAACACAAATACATGTAGGTAAGCCAACTGACACACAGGGGAGGTACATGATGGTAGGATGAGCATATGTAACGGGATCTGTTATAATCAGGAGGCTTAGAGACATACTTTCCTGAGGAAGGGACAACTGAACTGAGATCTGCAGGGCAAGCAAAGCCCTAGCTAGACAGAGGGGTGGGAAGAATATCCATGCAAAGGGACAGCAGGTGCAAAGGTTCTATGGAGGGAGTAAGCCTGGGGTACATGATGGGATGAAGAAGTGCCACTGTGCCACAGCAGAACGAGCCAGTGGGTAGAAGCTGGCGTAGGATGAGGATAGGCAGTATAGGCCACGTGGGGCTTTGGAGTTCATAAAGTTTTGCCTTTTATTTTAAGAGCCACTGAAGAGGTTTTATTTAAAATTTAAGTATAATTTACATACAATAAAATCACTTGTTTTAAAACACTTGGATCAATGATTTTTGATACGTGTAAATATCCATGTGATCACCTACAGAACAAGATGTAGAACCTTTCCATCACCCCAGAAAGTTTCCCTAACCTCCTTACCATTCAGGCCAACCCCACCCTGCCCTGAGACGATTGCTTTCTGACTTTAATCATCATAGATTTGCCTATTTTAGAATTATTATAAATGGAATCATTTACAGGCATAGCTTGAAGTTATTGCAGGTTCGGTTCCAGATCGCTGTGATACAGCAAATATTACAATGAAGCAAGTCAAATGAATTTTTTTAGTTTCCCAGTGCATATAAAAGTTGTTTACACTATACTGCAGTCTATTAAGGGTGTGATAGCATTATATCTAAAAAACCAAGTACACACCTTAATTAAAAATACTTTATTGCTAAAAAAGCTATCATCTGAACTTTCAACGAATTGTAACCTTTTTGCTGGCAGAGGGTCTTACTTTGATGTTAATGGCTGCTGACTAATCAGGATGGTGGCTGCTGAGGGCTGGGGCGGCCGGGGCAACTTCTTTAAATAAGACAACCGTGAAGTCTACATCGACTCTTCCTTTCATGAACGTTTCTCTGTAGCATGCGATGCTGTTTGATAGTATTTTACTCGCAGTAAGACTTCCTTCAGAATCAGAGTCAGTCCTCTTAAAACCTGCTGCTGCTTGACCAACTAAGTTTATGTAATATTCTCAATCCTTTATTGTCCTTTCAACAATCCTCACAGCATCTTCACCAGGAGTAGATTCCATCTCAAGAAAGCACTTTCTTTGCTTATCCACCAGAAAGTACTCCTCATCCATTCTGGTTGATGATGAGACGGCACAGCTCAGGCACATCCTCGGGCTCCACCTCTAAGTCTAGTTCTGCTGCTTCCACCACACCTGCGGTTACTTCTTCCAATGAAGTCTTGAACCCCAGGATGACTGGAATCAACTTCCAAATTCCTGTTAATTGTATTTTGACCTCTTTCCATGAATCATGAATGTTCTTAATGGCATCTAGAATGGTGAACCCTTTCCAGAAGGTTTTCAATTTACCCCAATCAGAGGAATCACTACCTATGGCAGCTCTAGTCTTATGAAATATATTTCTTAAATAACAAGATTTGAAAGTCAAAATTACTCCATGATCCACTGGGCTGCAGAATGGATGTGGTGTTGGCAGGCATGAAAACAACATTAAGCTCACTATCCATCAGAGCTCATGGGTGACCAGGTATATTGTCAATGAGCAGTAATATTTTGGAAGAAGTACTTTTCTCTCAACAGTGGGCTCAAAATATTCAGTAAACCACGTTGTAAATAGATGTGCTGTCATCTGGGCTTTGTTGTTCCATTTAGAAAGCACACACAGAGTATATTTAGTGTCATTCTTAAGGGCCTTAAGATTTTCAGAGTGGTACATGAGCACTGGCTTCAACTTGATGTCACCAGTTGTGTTACCCCTAATAAGAGAGCCAGCCTGTTCTTTGAAGATTTGAAGCCAGGCATCAACTTCTCTCTAGCTATGAAAGTCCCAGATGGCATCTTCTTCCAATAGAAGGCTGTTTCATCTACACTGAAATCTGTTGTTTAGTGTAGCCACCTTCGCTAATTGGCTGCACTCACCATTGCTCCAGGCCAGCTGGAGGGAAGCCCTGCCTACAGCAACTACAGTGGCTTAAAGAAGAGGCTGCTTCTTGAGTGCACAGCTAACTGGCTCTGACAGCAGAGGCAGGCACTGCAGCCGGGAAGCAAGAAAGAGCTCTCTCCTCCTGGCAGTCACCAGTGTCACTCACCTGCAACCTCCGCCACAGTGTCACTCACCTGCAGCTCCAGGCCCCTCAGAGGGCAGCCCCACCTACAGCACCTTAGGGGCTTAATGTAGAGGCTGCTCCCTGCACGTGGCTCACTGGCCCTGACAGCAGAAGCAGGCACTGCAGCTCAGAAGCGGGAAAGAGCTCTCTCTTAAGAGTAGGCACTGGCACCCATCTCCTGTGACCCCTGCCATCATCCCAGGATTATAAAAAGTCAGAAGAATATTGTTCAATCCAAAATCCCTAAAACAACAGAAAGAGGGCTTGGTGAAATGGAAATCACCAATCTTCCTGAAAAAGAATTCAAAATAAAAGTCATTAGCATGCTAATGGAACCACATAAGATCTAAGGAACAAGTTAAAGACAGAGATAGACATGTTGAAAAATACAGTAGCTGAAATGAAACATACAATGGAGGGATTTAAAAGCAGATAAGACGAGGTAGGGGAGACAGTAAATGGAATATAAGTTAGAGAACAGGAAAACAAAGAAGCTGAGGCATAGAGAAAAAAAGGATCTGTAGGATGAAAGAATATTGAGAGAACTGTGTGACCAATCCAAACAGAACAATATTCTCATTATAGGGGTACCAGAAGAAGAAAAGGGATAGAAAGTGCCTTTAATGAAATAATTGCTGAAAAATTCCCCAATATGGAGAAGGAAATAGTCTCTCAGGCCAAAGAGGTGCACCGATCTTCCAACACAAGGGACCTAAGGAAAACAACACCAAGAAATATAATAATTAAAATGGCAATGATCAAGGACAAGGACAGAGTATTAAAAGAAGCCTGAGAGAGAAGAAAGATGATATATAAAGGAAAACCCATCAGGCTATCAGAATTCTGAGCAGAAACCTTACAGGCCTGAATGTGTATATATATATATATATATATATATATATATATATATATATATATATTCAGTGCAATGAAACAGAAGGGCCTTGAACCAAGAATACTGTATCCAGCAAGATTATCATTTAAATTTGAAGGAGGGATTAAACAATTTCCAGATAAGCAAAAGTTGAGGGAATTTAGCTTCCACAGACCATCTCTACAGTGTTTTTTAAAGGGACTGCTCTAGATGGAAGTGCTCCTAAGGCTAAATAGCTGTCACCAGAGAAAATAAAACTGCAGTAAAGGAAGTAGACCAATTAATTATGAACCAAATGCAAAATTAAATCAGGTTCCCACAAAGTTAGTCAAGGGATACAAAAAGAGGACAGAATATGACACCTAACATATAAAGAGTAGAGGAGGAAGAAAAAGAAGGGAGAAAAAAAAGAATCTTCAGATTCTGTTCATAATAGCATAATAAGCAACTTGACAGTAAAGAAGCTGCCCTTCAACCTTTGGTGACCATGAATCTAAAGCCTGCAATGGTAATAAGTACATATCTATCGATAATCACCCTAAAAGTAAATGGACTGAATGCACCAATCAAAAGACATAGTTACAGAATGGATAAAAGAGCAAGATCAATCCATATGCTGCCAGAGAGTCTCACTCCAAACCTAAAGACATACACAGACTAAAAGTGAAGGGATGGAAAAAGATACTTCATGCAAACAATAGAAAAATCAGGAGTTGCAATACTTGTATCAGATAAAATTCAAAACAAAGAAAGTAACAAGGGACAAAGAGGGACATTATATAATGATAAAGGGGTCAGTTCAACAAGAGGAATTGACCATTACACATACCTATGCATCCAACATAGGAGCACCCAAATATGTGCAACAAATATTAACAATTAAAGAGGAAAATAGGAGACTTCAACACACACCTCACTCCAACGGACAGATCAACCAGACAAGAAAATAAGTAAGGAGGCAGAGGCATCGAACAACACATTAGAACAGATGGACCTAACAGACAGCTACAGAACTCTACACCTAAAAGCAGCAGGATACACACTCTTCTCAAGTGCACATGGAACATTTTCCAGAATAGATCATATACTAGGCCACAAAAAGAGCATCAGTAGGATTTACTCCAGGGATGCAATGTTGGTACAATATTAGAAAATCCATCAACATCATCTGAAGTTAAATTAAATCCTCAAACTGGGGCAAATAAGGTGATTAATTTTGCTTCAGGGTTCCTTTGGAAGTCGAATAATGCCTTTTTACTTCTGGTACCTCAGTTTGAAGTGGCATGAAGGGGAAGTTTGCAGAAAGACATTTTGAGAGTACTGGAAAGATGACTACCTAGAACGTAAATGTCATTTAATATGGAACTGTTATTGAAACTTTTGAGCTTCGTTTCAGCTTTTGCTAAGTCCAGGAGTTGTTAGGTTCGCTTGTTATGTAAATTGAATTTTTAAACAATTTTGGTGCAAATTATGTGATTTTGTTTTTCTAGTGATGGATTCAACAATTAATGATACTAAATGGCATTGTATGAGGAAACATTTACCTGCTCTTGGAGAGCATTCAAACCATCTAGGTTTTTACATACTCAAAAACAAAGATATTTATATATTTATTTGTATTTTTGTTTTATATCTATGTAATTCTTTTATCCATACTCGCCAACATGAAATCAGGGTGACAATTGATCATTTTCATTCCTGTAATCAATTGAGTTTGGGTTTGTCCTAGAAATTTGAGTGTGGAATATCTGTGTTTCTTCTGTATATATATCTTAATTTTCAGAGGAAGAGTTGCAGAAATTCTTACATAAAGTAGGTCCCCTGGTTGATTTAATCCCAAAAGTGTTTAAATGTTAAGCATTTTCCCCTCATGGACTCTATTAATATTAAACAATAGATTAACCTTTGGGTAGTTACTAATTTTTTGCGGATACTCTTCCCCCAGATTTCCACCCCCATTGTAGCATTTCTTTATATGGTCCTTAATTTTATTTTATTTGTGAATGTTTTTCTTTTTCCTTAATCAGATTAATGAAATTAGATTTCCTTAATACAGATTAATGACTCGGAAGACTTCTTTCAAAGGAAAGTTTTCAGAAATACGTTGAGAATAATTTATATCTCCAGTCATGTATTAATTTATGTACTAAGTGTGTAGATTGGGAATCCAATGTTTTATTGTTTTTACTTCTAGATTCTCACCCGTATCTTTTAAAAGACATTACGAATTCAACCTTGTATTTATTCATATTCTCTGCCCCCCACCCCATGAAGGCAAGGCCATGTATCATTGTCAAGAATAGCTCAAATATATTATATTTAAATAATTAAAAAATAAAGTGTATGTAGTACAAACCTATTACATCTTTCTTCTACAAGTGCAGATCTGAAGCGATGCCCTTCTTGGATACAAAATGGAGTAACATAATGTAAAAGACATCTAGCAAACTGGCACTAAGAGTTGAGGTAGCTTATGACTCAGTTCCTAAATGCCAAGCCAGGATTTGAAGTCTAACTCCCAAGTCTGTTTTTTCCTTCTAAACATGCTGTTCCCCACAGAAATGTTTACGATCTACTTACTGAGCACCCACCCACACAGCTCTTTGATACTCAATTTTTTTTTTGAGTAAATGTAAAGAGCACTGCATTGGCATCCAGAAATATCTTAGTGCAGAGCTATGACCTCTTGTTATGAGAGTTTATAGATCAACCTCCATTTCCTCAACCATAGTATATTATCTCCTTGGTCTCCTGCTGTACGATTCTTTAAAAGTTTACACTTGCGTAAACCATTCCAGGTTTATTTAAAAAGAGCATAGTTAAAGCAAAGCTTCAGAAAATAATGCTGGCAAAAAGTTCCTATAAAAATTGCTCACCAAGTTCGCTTATTCCATCAGTTTAGAGAGTATACGAGGGCCATGTGTCAAGGACTTACCCAAAACTACTGTAGTTTTACAAGAATGTGGTTTTTGAAAGCGTAGTTAAAAGTAAAGCAAACATCCACTTACTACTTGAATCGTTCAGCAAACGTTTATTAAGCGACAGACTTAAGCCCTTTCAAACTTTAGGCCCAAAGTTTCACACTTGTTTCAAGAAGTCTCGGAATGCAAGCAAAGAAAAGCCTACCGATCCGGTGTCCTCTGGTCAAAGCCACGCCAGAGGGGCCGCTTAGCGGCCTAACCTGCGCGCCGGAAACCCCTGGAGGGGCGGGCCTCTGGCGAGCGCGCGCTTCCCGCCGGAGTGCGCAGGGCGCAGCATCAGTCTCCCCCTCGGCACAGGGAGGCGCGTGCGCGCTCAGTGCGTGCGTGCGCCCGGGTAAAGAGGTGGGCGGGCCTGAGGAGAGCCTCGCAGGCTAGCCCCGCCCGCGCTTCCTGGGAGCCGGCCCCCAGCGGCCGGTGGTTTATTTGCCTCTGGGCGGTACCTCTGTGCCCTGCCTTGCTGCGCAGCCCCGGCGTCTGCTCTCTCTCTTGGCCTCGTCAGCGCGTCAGTTGTGTTGTTGTGGCCGCCATTGCAGTCATGGAGGTTTTTCCGACAGCTGCGCCATCGCCTGGCAAGTAGGTACAAGAGCCGCGCCGCGGCCACAGGCAGGAAGCACGCGGCCCCGTTTGTTGACCCCGGGAGTTGGCTTTGTTTTGCTGAGAGACCGTTAAAACCACAGCGCTCGGTCCCCTCCACCAAGCAAGACCAAAAGTTTATTATCCCAGAGGCAGTGTTTTGGGGACAAGTATGCAAGTTTGAACACATTTTGTTACCATCTTTGCTACCTTTTAAGTACCATTACTTTCATTGTAAAGGAGTGCAGAGAGCATTAAGAGTCAGAAAAAAAAAAAAAAAAAGAACTAATAAAACTTAGCTAAACCTTAACAGCAGACCATTCCGGAGTAGTAAGAGATTCAATGTCTAAACTTAGAGAGAGACCAGATCAAAGGAAGAGAGAGCGAGAGGCCAGCCAAGGGCTATTTGAATCCTAGTTTACTAAATCCCCATGGTTTACAACCCTGATATCCACCCTGGCAGGGCCCTTGCTTATTTTTATACTGCTTCTCACTTTAGGTCCCTGTATCTTAAACCGGCTAATAGCCTTTGTTAGGGAAAGAGTGAGTGCTGTTCAGGTGCTAATGCTGAGACCGCAGTATCATTCACTCACACAGCAGGAAGAAACAAACATTCCATGATTGGAATGGTCAAAGGAAAGTGGGGAAATGTAGAATCTAAGCATTAGTAAGATTAGTAAATTAGCATAAGCATAGCCATCTTAGAAACCTAGAAACCATTTTCTGAGAGTGTGACTCAGAGGAAAGAAAAAAAAAAAAAAAAAAAAAACAAACCCTGGGCCTGGGTTAGGCCTTGAAAAACAAGTTAATCATGAGCACCGGGTGGTGGGCAGCTGTGACCCTTGGTCAGCTAACCTTGGTCAGTAAATCTTACATACCAAGCTTATCGTGCAGAACCTCCCTAACCATTGAGGAGTAGTAGTCTTACCCTGCCCTTGCTTAACCCCAGGATATATGTCTTGCAAGAATAATGTATAGTTATAGAAAATTGCTATGAGTTAAGTGCTTTGAAATTGCTATATAAACCCTTGGCTCTGAGTGCTCGGGGTCCTTGTTGAGACCCGTTGCATCGGGCTGACTTGGACCTCAGCTAGCTAGTTGAATAAAGACTTTGCTTGAATTTACATCTCTATGCCTGTGTAGTTTGTTCTCTGGGGAAGCCTCGGAAGCCTGGACCCTAACATCATACAAGGTACACGTTACAGAAATGGTTTTGGAGGCAACAAGGTCAAGTTGCCCCAAGACGTGCCATTTTGCATACAGATTATTTTGAGCTGAAAACCATCAAGCCCAAAAGACTCAGAAAACACCTGACAAAGTTCAAGGCCCCCCCATGTATAAAAAGAATTTATAGAAAGAAAACTATCATTGTAGATTGCTGTATTATAATGTAATCTAGGGGTGATTGACAGGAAGGAATGTGACAATGTCTGTTAAAATTTCTCTGAACTCCATCATTTTTGTGTGGCCATCAAATATTTTGTTGACCAAACATTTACTCTTTTCAAATTCCTGTAGATTACTTACCTTTTCCTTTAAAGTCTCAGATGACCGCCCCCCCCTCCCACCTCCTTGATTCATGATGACATACTGTAAGTCCGGGCAGAGGAATTCCCGGAGCAAAATACCTCCCAAAACCGAAATCAATCAAAGGGAGAAATAAAGTTTAAAACCTGTTTACTGCTTACAAACTGCAGTCCAGGGCCTTCTCCCTCCCCCTCACCTGTCCCATACAGATAAGCACTCCTTGCCCGGGTTTACCTTTGATACGGAGATGAACTCCACCCCTGAGGAATCATGCAAATGCACTAAAGCTGCAGTTCTTTCCACCTCTGAACGCCTATTGATATGCAGATGTACTAAAGCCAGGCGAGATATTCTGGAAATGTTACAATTTTACCCACACACACATACCTCATTCTCCCTGACAGTCTTGGAACTCTCCGCCTATGTAATAAACTTGGTTTTTTTCTTCTTTCTCATGTCAGTTTCATTCTTAGACCAGCTAGAAGAAGCTGGATGAAATTTCTTCCTTCCCAACAGTTTGAAAATACTTTTGAATTATATTCCTCTGGTGGAAAGACAGGGATTATTAAATTTGGACCGTCTGAGTTGCCCTATCCATCAATCCCAATAAGCTCTGAATAGGCTCTTTGTAAGTAGGCTATAAATAAAAGAGCATTATAAAAATCCTTTGAAGAAAACTCCTTGTCCATGGAGTCCTCAGATGTCCAGTGAGAATGTAGAGCAACTTTTAGATAGGTAATAAAGTTTTATCTAGTTTATTTCTAGACTTGGAGTTTGTAGCTCTTTGGGAAAACACTGGTCTGAGTTTTCCTTTATTACAGAACTTTTTCCTTTTGTTGGATTCTCCCAGAGGAGGACGCCGCCCCAAATCACTCACGAAAGGCGTCTCTTGATGCAATAAGCAAGAGGAATTTATTCAGGAACCAGCTCGCTGGGGTCCAAGTTAGCCCGACGCAGCGGGTCTCAACAAGGACCCTGAGCAGCTAAAGCCAGAGGTTTTAATAGCATAGCATTTTCAAAAAGACAGTATTTTCTTACACAGTGTTTCAGCAAGATAAGCTTGGTATGCATGACTATCAGACCAAGGTTAGCTGTCTGAAGGCCGCAGCTGCCCACCACCTGGTGTTCATGATTAACTGATTTGAGGTTAGCTAACTGAAGGTCACTACATTTAACACTGGCTGACTAATTTGTTTTTCAAGATTCTAATAATTTTCTTTCTCCTAGGCTAGAGGGTGGTGTTTAACCCTTTAAGATGGCTGTACTTATGCTAACTTTTGATTTTTCAGATCCTACACTTTATTCTATGAAAATTAATTTTATCTTGTTCTAAGCAGTTCTGATGCTTTAATGAAAATCTGGAAAATAGGACAAAGGAAGAGAAAATGAAAGGAAAACCTCCTGAAGTTCCATTATCCAAACTGAATCAACATTAACAGATTGGCTTATTTTGGCTTATTTCCATATGAAATATTACATTTTCCTGTACTCAGGTAAGGAATGTTACAGTTTGCTTTTTTCCTGTAACATGTCCCTCAATTTTTACATAATTCTAGCTTTTAGTAAATATTTTTATAACTACATGATGTCCCTTTCTTTTGTTACTGGATGTTTAGGTCATTTCAGTTTTGCAGTATTATATGACTATGATGGGGCAATATTTAGAATATTATTTAGAATGTGACTATTCAAGTCAGATAGACCTGGGTTTCACCACTTGCCCTGTAACTTCAAACAACTTATTTAACCTCTCTGAACCTCATTTTACACTTAATGTGAGGATAGTTTTCATCACATAGGGTTATTAGATGAAATAATGAATGCAAGTGCCCAGAGCATTACTGGTAAATATTAGCTGTTTCTACAGGTAGGGTTTTTGTTAGTTTTTTAGTTTGTTTCTTTTGTTCTGATTTTTTTTTGTGACACACATCCTTTATTTCTTTATTTTGTATGTAGTTAAATACTATCATCACACTGTTGTAGGAAATTTTGTGTAAGCTTTTCATATGTTTTGTTACATAATACATAAAAACAAATAATATGTTAATTAGAAATACATTTTTGCAATAAGAAAAAAATGAAAATTGTGTAACATCCTACCTATAGGTAATTATTTTTCACATTTTATAATAGGGTCTATCCTTTCTCACTTTTTTACACATATATACATATACTGATATTTTCACACTAGGCATTATAAATTCAACTTAATAACTTGCTGAGGCTAGCAAAGAGGGCAATGTGATAAGAATGCAGTGATTTAAAGGAGTAGGAAATAAAGCTGGAAAGGAAGCATAGGATTTGGATTTCATTTAAAAATTATTGGACAGAGTAAGCTCAGGACTGAGTAATGACATGATTTAATTTGTTTTACATGGTTTATTTGACTGCTGTGAGGAGACATACAGTATGGGACAAGGGGAGGAAGGGTGGAATCTGGTTATGAGTGTTATTCAGTAATCCTGGTGAATGATGGTGCTGGTTTAGACCAAAGTAGAAGTAGGGAAAAAGAGATGGATTCCGGATATATTTTGAAAGGACAAGCTATAACATTCATTGATAGATTGGAAGTGAGGTGTGAGAGAGAGCTACTTAAAGGACTTTGGCTTAAGCAGTTGGATGTATGCAATTGCTCCTTAGGGAGATAAAGACTGAAAGGGGAACAGATTTTAAGTCGGGGGTTGGGAAGAATGAGGAATTCTCCTGCAGTCATATCACATTTCAGTCTGTTAGATGTCTAATTGAAAGTGAGGTCTTAAAGACTTCAATTATTGGTGGGTTGTCAATATCTCCCTTCATTCTATTGGTTTTTGCTACATGTATTCTGGTCCTCTGTTACTAGGTGCATGCATGTTTATAAATGTTATATCTTCCTTTTGGTTTGACACTTTTATCATTTACAAAATGTCCTTCTTTTTCTCTAGTAACTTAAAAAAAATCATTTTTTAAAAGTGTTTTTTGTCTGAATCTCATTCAGCCATTCCAGCTTTCACCAGCTGGAAATCAGGTGAAATCATTTCACCATGGCGGCTGCTTGCATGTGTACTGTTAAGTCTCAGTGTGTCTTCTATGGACAACATATAGTTATAGGTAGATCTTTTTTCTTTTTTTTTAGTCTAAATTTATGCCTTTTGATTGTTATTCAGTGTTATTGATACAGTTGGGTTTATGTCTGCATTTAGTTTTTTTGTTGTTTGTGTATCATGTTTTTTTCCCCTTTACTGCTCTTTTACTGCTTTCTTTTGATAAAGAGAATTTTCTGATGTAGCAGTCTAATTTCTTTAGTGCTTTTTTTTTCACTTTTTTAAGTTATTTCCTTAGTATTTGTTCTAGGGCTCACCATATCCATCTTAATTTACTAGAGTAGCTTCAGGTTTACTAGCTTAATTCCAATGAGATTAAAAACCTTATTCCCATGTAGTTCTATTACATTTCTTTGCTTTCTATGGTAAAATTGTTGTACGTATTTTATCTATGAAGGTTACAAACCCAATAATACATTGTTATAAAGATTATATCATAAAGAGGCTGAAAGAAGATAGGACAGCAACTACACATTTGTAGCCTTTATTGTATTGTTCTCTTAATTCCCAGTTCTGGTTCTCTTCATTTCATGTTCTTGTGGATTCATGCTGCTACCTGGAGAATTTCCTTAGCTCAATACAGCTTTACTCTTTTCTACCTCCTTCATACTGTTACTAGTAAATATGTTACATTTTTATACATTATGGGCCCATCAATATATATATTTTATACAAATGCTTTTTTTCTCATGAACATTTTTTAAAAACTTTATTGAGGTATAATGTGCATATCATAAAATCATCCACTTTTAAAACATTTTCACCACCGCAGTAAGATTTCCTCATACCCATTTACAGTTGTTCTCCATTCCTACCCACCCCCAGGCAACCTCTAATACACTTTCTGTATAGATTTATCTTTTCTAGGCAATCATGATACTTTCTGAATTTTATTTTTGCTATATTCATAATGTTTATACAACTACCCCCTCTATCTAAACCCAAACATGTCTATTACTCCAAAATAAAACCTATACCCAATAAACTATCTTTATTTCCCCATCCCCCTGGCCCCTACCAGTTAGTACTTTATCTCTATGGATTCACTTATTTTTTATATTTCATGTAAATGGAATAGTATGAAACTGGTTATATCTGGCTTTTTTCATGTAGCATGTTGTTGAGGCTCATTCACATTGGTACTCCATTCCTTTTTATTGCTGAACAATATTCCATTGTATGTATAAATAAGTAACTTGTTTTTAACTCACTTAAAAAAGGAGAAAAATATGCATTTATGCTATCTTTTGTAATTGCCTAATTATCAGTGCTGTTTATTTTGTGTGAGGACTTAGATTACTGTCTGGGGTTACTTTCAGGCTGAAGAACTTCTTTGGTATTTATTGTAAGGCAGTCTTCTAGCAGCAAATATCTGGAAATATTTGTATTTCATCTTTATTTTTGAAAAATAGCTTTCCTGGATATACTATTATCAGTTGATAGGCTTTCGTTTGAGCACTTTAAATATGTTATCCCATTGCCTTCTGCTTCCATTGTTTCTTCTCAGAAGTCTGTTAATATTATTGGCATTCTCTTAGGAATGAACTGTTTTTCCTTGCTACTTTCAAGATTTTCTCCTTGTCTTTGGCTTTCATTGTTTTATAATGAGGTATTTACATGTGAATCATTTTTTATTTATTCTGCATGGAATTCTTTGAGCTATCTGTATGTGTAGATTATGGTTTTTCAATATGCTTGGGAAGATTTCAGGCATTATTTCTTCAAATATTTTCTGTCCCTTTTTTCTCTCTCCTGGTAGTCATTTTATGTGTGTTGGGGTGCTTAGTAGTGTCCCACAATTCTTTGAAGCTCTGTTCATTTTTCTTCATTGTTTTTTCTCTCTGTTCTTCTGATTATATAACCTCTACTGAGCTATCATACAGTTTGCTAAAAAATTTTTTTCCTGCCAATTCAAACCAGTGGTTGAGCCCCTCTAATGAAATTTTTGTTTTAATTATTTTACTTTTCAACTCCAGAAGTTCCATTTGTTTTGAAAAAATAATTGTCTCTTTACTGATAATATTTGATGTGACATTGTCATCACACCTTCCTTTACATTTTTAACCATGTTAAAGAACTTCCTTAAGTTTTTAAAACATATTTACAATGGCTACTTTGAAAAGCTTTCTCTATTCAATCCAACATCTAGTTACTCTCACAGGCCGTTTCTATTGCCTGCTTTTTTCCCATTGTATGGGGTCATACGTTCCTATCTCTTTGCATGTCTCATAATCTTTTGTTGGAAGCTGGACATTTTAGATGATGTCTTAATAACTCTGGGTACTGGTACCCCCCCACCCCAATCTTGTTATTGTTATTTACTTTTTTTTAGTGACTCCATTATTTTAGTGGAGTCTATTCACCCCTTCATGCCCCCACCCTGCCACACCTCCACCCTCTGCAGTGTAATACCTCTGATGTTGCACCTTAGAGGGTGCAGCCTTGGGTTTTCCTACAGTTACTCTGGGATGACAGTGGTTTTGGCAGGGATTTTTTAACCTCTTTTCCCAGGCTTAGTCAGATGTTAAGCTCCTCTAATTGCTGGCTGACTGTTGCACTGTTTAGCATTACTCTAGTACATATATTCTTCCAGAGACTACACCAATTAAATATAGGCTTATTTGAAATGATAAATGTTCCTGAGGTTAGTGTTTGAGATTTGGTATGACCCCCAGGTGGGCTTCTATCAGCAGTCTCTTTCCCTGGTTCTCTCCAAGAAACAAGCTGACCTACAGTTTAGCCAATAAATTCAATTATTTTGCCAGTCTCCTCCCAGTTGTCTTTCTCCACATCCTCCACTGTTCTTGAGAGTATCTTTATGTTTGAACTTCCAATAGTGTTACAAATTAAGTCCGTTCTTTGGGAAGAGATTAGGAGCTATTGATTTTACAGCCTACTACACCCTCCTGGCAAAATCTCTGATCCATGGCTTTGGAGCTGAGAGTGCGGATAATAGCATTCTCTCTGGGTGACACCTTGCTTTAGGAGCTCAGTGCTCAGTTGAGGGGAACAGCAGTAGCCTCAGGTCCTGTCTGCTTGCTTCTCCCAGCACCTTTGCCTTAGGAGCCATGACAAGAGCCCTGATATTCTCAGTGGTGCCACACTCAAGGTAAAGCCTTCATTCCACAGTGGGAACTGAGCAGGAGAGGGTCCCCACTTGTTTGCTGTGTTCTCCTGGAACTTAGCCTAAGCAACAGGAAACTGGGGGCAGAATGAGAAGTACTGACTTTTCCAGAAGATTGCCTCTGACTGGGGGCTCTGAGGAGGGGTAGCCCTGTATCTGGGGCTGTACAAGATGGGGGTACAGTTTCTGTCTTTCTGAGTAGGGAGGACAGAAGAAGGGAGGAGGTCTTTGTTCATAATACTGCAGACTGATTTTGCCAAACTGTAGATTTCACTAAATAAATGTTTTATCATTTGCTGCATGTCCTTGGGCTAATTTCCAGAGACTATACATGATTATTTTTTTAAATGCTTTTTACCAACCATTTCTGCTAATCAGTGGGTTCATGGAACTCCTTACGCTACATGCCAGTTAAATGTCTAATGAGAGACGTCAAGTAGGTGGTTGGATAGACAGGTCTGGAGTTCAGGAATGTGAATAGTGCTGGAGATACAAATGTTGAAGACATGGTATGTGCATAGCACTTTTAAGCATAAGATTGAATGAGCTTACTTAGGCTCTGAGAAAGAGGGCGTGAAGAAGAGAAGAGTGTAGGCAAGGTTTTAAAGGTCATGCTTATTTTAAGGTGACTGACAATATGCATTATCACCTATGTACCATTAGAGAAAAAGTCTTAAACCTACCTAAAAAGTTAGGAGACAATTTACGGAACTGTTTTGCAGCTAAGTAATAGCATGTGACCTTGAGTGAATTGTTCAATCTCTGCTTCCTTGACTAACATGAAGGAGAAGAGCAAGGTGACTACCAAGGCCTCTTTGTACCCTCTACCTCTTACCTGTATTTCTTTAAAAATCAAACAACTACCTCTTTTTAAATCAAATATCTACACATTTTTGCTTTCTCAGATTTTGGGTACTTATATATAAATTCCTGTACTCAGTGCTGACAAGAGTTTAGTGAAACAGTTTTGCTTATACACTGCTGGTAGGAATGAATTTACTACTGTGTATCAAGATCCTTACACAATCCGCATCAAAATACCGACAGTATTATTCAACAAACTGGAACAAATAGTTCTAAAATTTATATGGAACCCAAAAGACCCCAAATAGCCAAAGCAATCCTGAGAAGGAAAAACAAAGCAGGGGGGATTATGCTTCCCAACCTCAAGCTCTACTACAAAGCCACAGTAATCAAGACAATTTGGTACTGGCACAAGAACAGACCTATAGACCAGTGGAACAGAATAGAGAGTTCAGATATTAACCCAAGCATATATGGTCAATTAATATATGATAAAGAAGCCATGGATATACAATGGGGAAATAGCCCCTTCAACAGCTGGTGTTGGCAAAACTGGACAGCTACATGCAAGAGAATGAAACTGGATCATTGTCTAACCCCATATACAAAAGTAAACTTGAAATGGATCAAAGATCTGAATGTAAGTCATGAAACCATTAAATTCTTAGAAGAAAAATAGGCAAAACTCTCTTGAATATAAACACAAGCAACTTTTTCATGAGCATATCTCCCCAGGCAAGGGAAACAAAAGCAAAAGTGAACAACTGGGACTTAATCAAGTTTCTCTACAGCAAAGGACACCAACAATAGAACAAAAAGGCATCCTGCAGTATGGGAGAATATATTCATAAATGACATCTGATAAGGGGTTGACATCCAAAATATACAGAAAGCTCACATGCCTCAACAAACAAATAGCAAATAATCCGATTAAAAAATGGGCAGAGGATCTGAACAGACACTTCTCCAAAGAAGAAATTCAGATGGCCAACAAGCACAAAAAAAGATGCTCCACATTGCTAATCATCAGAGAAATGCAAATTAAAACCACAATGAGATACCACCTCACACCAGTTAGGATGGCCACCATCCAAAAGACAAACAACAACAAATGCTGGCGAGGATGTGGAGAAAGGGGAACCCTCCTACACTGCTGGTGGGCATGTAAATTAGTTCAACCATTATGGAAAGCAGTATGAAGGTTCCTCAAAAAACTAAAAGTAGAAATACTATTTTACCTGGGAATTCCACTCCTAGGGATTTACCCTATGAAATGCAGGATCTCAGATTGAAAAAGACATATGCACCCCTATGTTTATTGCAGCACTATTTACAATAGCCAAGAAATGGAAGCAACCTAAGTATCCATCAGTAGATGGATGGATAAAGAAGATGTGGTACGTATACAAGTGGAATATTATTCAGCCGTAAGAAGAAAACAAATCCTACCATTTGCAGCAATATGGATGGAGCTAGAGGGTATTATGCTCAGTGAAATAAGCCAGGAAGAGAAAGACAAATACCAAATGATGCCACTCATGTGTAAAGTATAAGAACATAGCAAAAACTGAAGGAACAAAACAGCAGCAGACTCACAGAACCCAAGAATGGACTAGCAGTTGATAAAGGGAAGGGACCTAGGGATGGTGGAAGGGAAGTGAGGGATAAGGGGAATAAGGGGCATTACAATTAGCACACATAATGTGGGGGACACACGAGGAAGGGAGAATAGCACAAAGACAAGCAGTGACTCTATAGCATCTTACTACGCTGATGGACAGTGACTGTAATGGGGTATGTGGTGTGGACTTAATAATGGGGGGAATCTAGTAACCACAGTGTTGCTCATGTGATTATATACTAATGATACAAAAACAAAAAATAATAATATAAGAAAAGATCCTTATACATGAAAATGCCATTTGACTCAGTAACTCTTCTTCTAAGAATCTCCTTCCACTTTACATTTTGTAACAAAGTACTCTACCAGATATATTCTAGAGTCTTTAATATTCACTATAGGTCTTTATATCACGAGTCAAACCAGAGTTTTGCTGTGTATGTCATTTCTCAGTGACTTTAGAAGCTTTTTGAAGTTTAGAGAAAGTTGATTTTTCAGTTAAGAGTAATTTATCTAGAAGTCAAAATACTTTGTATTCAAAATAATTTATTTTTAATTGCTGTTGAAAACAGCAATTTGTGAAGTAAACCTGTATATGCTATGTTCTTCCATAGGTGAATGGATAAACAAGGTGGTATATCCATACAATGGAATACTATTCAGTGACTGAAATGAACTATTAAACCATGAAAAGATATGGAAGGATGTTAAATACAGATTATTAAGTAAAAGAAAGGTGGAAAGGCTACATAATGCATGATTCCAACTCAATGACATAGCTTGGAAAAGGCCAAACTATGGACAGGAGAAAGATAAGTGGTTGCCAGGGGTTCAGAGATAGGGATGGATGAATAGGCAGAGCACAGAGGATTTTTAGGGCAGCAAAAAAACTACTCTGTATGACAGTATAATGATGGATATATCCCAAACCCTTAGGATATACACCACCAAGAGTGAACCCTGATATAAACGATGAACAGTAATTAATAATAACATATTGATATTGGTTCATCAGTTGTAATGAATGTACCACACCAACACAGAATGTTAATCATGGAGGAACTGAGGGTTGGGGAATAGAGGGAATAGAGTAGTTCCCCCTTGTCTGTGGTTTCAATTTCTGGGGTTTCAGTTACCCACAGTCGACCACATCTTAAGCAGATGATCCTCCTGAATATTGTCAGACGGTCTGCAGTAGCCTAACACTACATCGCAATGCCTATGTCATTCACCTCATCATCTCATCTTGTAGACATTTTATTATCTCATGATCACAAAAAGAAGTATGCGTGCAGTACAATAAGATATTTTGACAGAGCACATTCACTTAGTTTATTACAGTACATTGTTAATAATTGTTCTACTTTATCATTAGTTATTGTTAATCTCTTACTATGCCTAATTAATAAATTAAACTTTATCATAAGGTTGTATGTATAGGAAAAAACAGTATCTTATGTAGGGTTTCATATCTGTGGTTTCAGGCATCTGGTGATCTTGGAATGTATCCTTGATGGCTAAGAGGGAACTACTATATATGGTAATGCTCTGTATTTTCTGTAAACCTAAATATGATCTTTTAAAAAAGCTCAGCTAGCAAACTCGTGAGGTAGACCTCTATATGTTGTTAAGTGTATGGGGGGAGAATTTTTATTAGTGGGTAGAGTCACAGATAACTCCAGCCACTTATTTGGGTGGAGCAACATTATTCCTTCTGTAGTCACAATAGATTATTTTTAAACTTTGTGTCTTGTAGTGAAGATTTAACACCAGCCATTTTGTATGTCAATTATTTCTCAATAAAATGGGGGGTCATAGGGAAAGATTTAATACTAGCCTTTTAAAAAGTGACTTTTTGTGTTCTTTTTATTTTTTGTTTGTATGTCTGCATTGTTAAATTAATGACTTCAAATGTAAATTCCATTATATTTATGTGATCCTGACATTTATTAGAAGCATAATGTCTAATTCTTTCTCTTTCCTATGGGAAGATTTTGAACCTAAATTGCAAGTGTGGTAGAAATTAAAGATATGTAGGTACAAGTTTTGCCAGTTTACTAGCAATACAAAGAACAACCTCAAGAACCACATTTTAATTTCCTTTTAAGGGACAAGTGAACTGGAAATGAATTATGAACTAGAAATGAATCTCAGCTAAGATGAAAACTTCAGTTTTAGAGTGTAGGTGAGTCAGAAAACAAAGAAAATTTGAATAATGTCTTTTCTGTTACCAATGTATAGAGTGCTCCCAAACCTAAATTCTGTGTGCAGAACCGAAACCCAGGTGGTCACAATGACAGTCCTCATGTGCCTTGTCCACATAAAGCAAGCACACTGTTTAAAAAAAATTTTTTTATTGAAATATCATTGATACTCATCTTATATTGGCTTGAAATTTACAACATAGTGATTCAACGGTTACACATATTATTAAACCCTCAGGTGTGGTGACTTATCTGTCAACATAAGATGTCACAGAATCATTGGCTATATTCTCTATGTTATAATACTGTCCCTGTGATGAATTTATATGATGACTAAGAATTTTTGTGCCCCTTTATCCCCTTTACCCCAACCCCACCCAACCCCTCCCCCATAGTAACCACCAGTCACTTCTTAGTGTCCATGAGTCTACTGCTCTATTGTTCATTTTGTTTTGTTTTGTACTCAGATTCCACAAATAAGTGAAATCATATGGTATTTGTCTTTCTCCACCTGGTTTATTTCACTGAGCATAATACCCTCTAGATCCATCCATGTTGTTGCAAATGGGAAGATTTCTTTTCTTTTTATGTGGATTAATAATCCATTACATATACAATTACCACATCTTTTTTATCCATTCATCTATTTATGGACACTTAGGTTGCTTCCATATCTTGCCTATTGTAAATAATGCAGCGATAAACATAGGGGTGAGTATATCTTTTTGAATCAGGGACTTTGTTTTCTTCAGGTAAATTCCTAGAAGTGGAATTACTGGGTTGAATGGCATTTGCATTTTTAGTTTTTTGAGGAACCCCTGTACTGCTTTCTACAGCAGCTGCACCAATTACATTCCCACAACAGGATAGGACGGTTCCCTTTTCTCAACGTCCTCACCAACACTTATCATTTTTTTGTCTTTTGGATAGTGGCCATTCTGACAGGTGTGAGGTGATATCTCATTGTGGTTGTGATTTGCATTTCCCTGATGATTAGTGACATGGAGCATGGAGCAGATTTTTATGTGCCTTTTGGCCATCTGTATTTCTTCTTTGGAAAAATGTCTGCTCAGCTCCTCCACCCATTTTTTAAATTGGGTTGTTAATTTTTTTTGGTATTGAGTTCTTTATATATTTTGGATGTTAACCCCTTATTGGATAAATCATTTATGAATATATTCACCCATATTGTAGGCTGCCTTTTTGTCCTGCTGATGGTGTCCTTTGCTGTAGAGAAGTTTTTTAGTTTGGTGTAGTCCCACTTGTTCATTTTTGAGTTTGTTTTCCTTGCCCAAAGAGATGTGTCCAGGAAAAAGTTGCTCATAGGTATGTTCAAAAGATTTTTAAGTTAATTTTAATTTTAATTTTAATTTTGGTGTCATTAATCTACAATTACATGAGGAACATTATGTTTACTAGGCTCCCCCTTCACCAAGTCCCCCCCACAAACCCCATTTCAGTCACTGCCCATCAGCGCAATAAGATGCTATAGAATCACTGCTTGTCTTCTGTGTGTTGCACAGCCTGCCCTGTGCCCCTTGCCACACTATACATGATAATCATAAGGCTCCCTTTCTTTTTTCCTCTCCTTAACCCTCCCTTTCCACCCATTCTCCCCAGTCCCTTTCCCTTTGGTAACTGTTAGTCCATTCTTGGGTTCTGTGATTCTGCTGCTGTTTTGTTCCTTTAGATTTTTCTTTGTTCTTATACTCCACATATGAGTGAAATCATTTGGTACTTGTCTTTCTCCGCCTGGCTTATTTCACTGAGCATAATACCCTTTAGCTCCATCCATGTTGTTGCAAGTGGTAGGATTTGTTTTCTTCTTATGGCTGAATAATTTTCCATTCTGTATATGTACCACATCTTCTTCATCTATTCATCTACTGATGGACACTTAGGTTGCTTCCATTTCTTGGCTATTGTAAATAGTGCTGCAATAAACACAGGGGTGCATATGGCTTTTTCAAACTGAACTGCTGTATTCTTAGGGTAAATTCTTAGAAGTGGAATTCCTGGGTCAAATGGTATTTCTATTTTGAGCTTTTTGAGAAACTTCCATAGTGCTTTCTACAATGGTTGAACTAATTTACATTCCCACCAGCAGTGTAGGAGGGTTCCCCTTTCTCCACAACCTCACCAACATTTGTTGTTTGTCTTTTTGAAATGCAATCCTTACTGGTGTGAGGTGATATCTCATTGTGGTTTTAATTTGCATTTCTCTGATAACTAGCGATGTGGAGCATCTTTTCATGTGTCTGTTGGCCATCTGAATTTCTTCTTTGGAGAAGTGTCTGTTGAGCTCCTCTGCCCATATTTTAATCGGATTATTTGCTTTTTGTTTGTTGAGGTGTGTGAGCTTTTTATGTATTTTGGATGTCAACCCTTTATCAGATCTGTCATTTATGAATATATTCTCTCATACTGTAGGATGTCTTTTTGTTCTACTGATGGTGTCCTTTGCTGTACAGAAGCTTTTTGGCTTGATGTAGTCCCACTTGTTCATTTTTTCTTTTGTTTCCCTTGCCCATGGAGATATGTTCATGAAGAAGTCGCTCATGTTTATGTCCAAGAGATTTTTGCCTATGTTTTTTTCTAAGAGTTTTATGGTTTCATGACTTACATTCAGGTCTCTGATCCATTTCAAATTTGCTTTTGTGTACAGGGTTAGACAATAATCCAGTTTCATTCTCTTACATGTAGCTGTCCAGTTTTGCCAGCACCAACTGTTGAAGAGACTGTCATTTCCCCATTGTATGTCCATGACTGCTTCATTGTATATTAATTGACCATATATGTTTGGGTTAATGTCTGGTGTCTCTATTCTGTTCCACTCATCTGTGGGTCTGTTCTTGTGCCAGTACCAAATTGCCTTGTTTACTGTGGCTTTGCAGTAGAACTTGAAGTTGGGGAGCAAGATCCCCCCACTTTATTCTTCCTTCTCAGATATCTTTGGCTATTCAGAGTCTTTAGTGGTTCCATATGAATTTTTGAACTATGTGTTCCAGTTCATTGAAGAATGCCGTTGGTAATTTGATAGGGATTGAATTGAATCTGTATATTGCTTTGGGCAGGATGGCCATTTTGTCAATATTAATTCTTCCTAGCCAAGAGCATGCAATGAGTTTCCATTTGTTAGTGACCTCTTTAATTTCTCTTAAGAGTGTCTTGTAGTTTTCAGGGTATAGGTTTTTCACTTCCTTAGTTAGGTTTATTCCTAGGTATTTTATTCTTTTTGATGCTATTGTGAATGGAATTGTTTTCCTGATTTCTCTTTCTATTAGTTCATTGTTAGTGTATAGGAAAGCCACAGATTTCTGTGTATTAATTTTGTATCCTGCAACTTAGCTGAATTCCAATATTAGTTCTAGTAGTTTTGGAGTGGAGTCTTTAGGGTTTTTTTTGTACAATATCATGTCATCTGCAAATAGTGACAGTTTGACTTCTTCTTTACCAATCTGGATTCCTTGTATTTCTTTGTTTTGTCTAATTGCCGCAGCTAGGACCTCCAGTACTATGTTGAATAACAGTGGGGAGAGTGGGCATCCCTGTCTTGTTTCCGATCTCAGAGGAAAAGCTTTCAGCTTCTCACTGTTCAGTATGATGTTAGCTGTGGGTTTATCATATATGGCTTTAATTATGTTGAGGTACTTGCACTCTATGCCCATTTTGTTGAGAGTTTTTATCATGAATGGATGTTGAATTTTGTCGATTGCTTTTTCAGCATCTATGGTTTCAGATCATGTGGTTTTTGTCCTTCTTTTTGTTGATGTGGTGGATGAAGTTGATGGATTTTCGAATGTTGTACCATCCTTGCATCCCTGAGATGAATCCCAGTTGATCATGGTGTATGATCCTCTTAATGTATTGTTGAATTCGGTTTGCTAATATTTTGTCCGGTATTTCTGCATCTATTTTCGTCAGGGATATTGGTCTGTAATTTTCTTTTTTGGTGGGGTCTTTGCCTGGTTTTGGTATTAGGGTGATGTTGGCTTCATAGAATGAGTTTGGGAGTATTTCCTCCTCTTCTATTTTTTGGAAAACTTTAAGGAGAATGGGTATTATGTCTTCTCTGTATGTCTGATAAAATTCCGAGGTAAATTCATCTGGCCCAGGGGTTTTGCTCATGGGTAGTTTTTTGACTACCGCTTCAATTTCGTTGCTGGTAATTGATCTGTTTAGATTTTCTGTTTCTTCCTTGGTCAGTCTTGGAAGGTTGTATTTTTCTAGGAAGTTGTCCATTTCTTCTAGGTTTTCCAGCTTATTAACAAAGAAGTTTTAATAGTATTCTCTAATTATTCTTTGTATGTCTGTGGGGTCCGTTATGATTTTTCATGTCTCGTTTCTGACTCTGTTGGTGTGTGTTGATTCTTTTTCCCTTAACAAGTCTGGCTAGAGGCTTATCTATTTTATTTCTTTTCTCAAAGCTCTTGGTTTCATTGATTTTTTCTATTGTTCTATTCTTCTCAATTTTATTATTTCTTCTCTGATCTTTATTATGTCCCTCCTTCTGTTGACTTTAGGCCTCATTTGTTCTTCTTTTCCCAATTTCGATAATTGTGACTTTAAACTATTCATTTGGGATTGTTCTTCCTTCTTTAAATATGCCTGGATTGCTATATACTTTCTTCTTAAGACTGCTTTCAGTGCGTCCCACAGAAGTTGGGGCTTTGTGTTGTTGTTGTCATTTGTTTCCATATATTGCTTGATCTCTATTTTAATTTGGTCGTTGATCCATTGATTATTTAGGAGCATGTTATTAAGCCTCCATGTGTTTGTGAGCCTTTTTGCTTTCTTGGTATAATTTCTTTCTAGTTTTATAACTTTCTGATCTGAGAAGTTGTTTGGTAGGATTCCAATCTTTTTGAATTTACTGAGGTTCTTTTTGTGACCTAGTATGTGGTCTATTTTGGAGAATGTTCAATGTGCACTTGAGAAGACTGTGTATCCTGTTGCTTTTGTGTGTAGAGTTCTATACATGTCTATTAGGTCCATCTGTTCTAGTGTGTTGTTCATTGCCTCTGTGTTCTTACTCATTTTCTGTCTGGTGGATGTGCTCGATGTGCTCTTTGGAGTGAGTGGTGTGTTGAAGTCTCCTAAAATGAATGTATTGCATTCTATTACCTCCTTTAATTCTGTTAGTATTTGTTTCACATATGTTGGTGCTCCTATATTGGGTGCATACATATTTATAATGGTTATATCCTCTTGTTGGACTAAGCCCTTTATCATTATGTAATGTCCTTCTTTATCTCTTGTTACTTTCTTTGTTTTGAAGTCTATTTTGTCTGATACTAGTACTGCAACACCTGCCTTTTTCTCCCTGTTGTTTGCATGAAATATCATTTTCCATCCATTGACTTTTAGTCTGTGCACATCTTTGGGTTTGAGGTGAGTCTCTTGTAAGCAGCATATAGATGGGTCTTGCTTTTTTATCCATTCGTTTACTCTGTGTCTTTTGATTGGTGCACTCAGTCCATTTACATTTAGGGTGATTATTGAAAGATATGTGCTTACTGCCATTGCAGGCTTTAGATTTGTGGTTACCAAAGGTTCAAGGTTAGCTTCTTTACTATCTTACTGACTAACATAACTTTCTTATTGAGCTATTATAAACACAGTGTGATGATTCTTTATTTTTCTCCCTTCCTTTTCCTCCTCCTCTATTCTTCATATTTTAGGTCTTTTATTCTGTCCTCTTTTGTGTTTCCTTTGACTTCTTTTGTGTGTAGTTCATTTTATTTTTTGGCTTCAGTAATATTTGGTTTGTCTGCTTTCTTTGGTGTGGTTTTATTTTCTCTGTTGACATCTATTTACCTTAGGAGTGCTCCCATCCAGAGCAGTCCCTCTAAAAGACCCTGTAGAGGTGGTTTGTGGGAGGCAAATTCCCTCAACTTTTTCTTGTCTGGGAATTGTTTAATCCCTCCTTCATATTTAGATAATAATTGTGCTGGATACAGTATTCTTGGTTCAAGGCCCTTCTGTTTCATTGCATTAAATATATCATGCCATTCTCTTCTAGCCTGTAAGGTTTCTGCTGAGAAGTCTGATGATAGCCTTATGGATTTTCCTTTGTAAGTGACCTTTTTTCTCTCTTTCACTGCCTTCAATATTCTTTCCTTGTTCTTGATCTTTTTTATTTTTTATTATTTTATGTCTTGGTGTTGCCCTCCTTGGGTCCCTTCTGTGGGGAGTTCTGTGGGCTTCTATGGTCTGAGAGACTATTTCCTCCCCCAGTTTGGTGAAATTTTCAGCAATTCTTTCTTCAAATACACTTCCTAGCCCTTTTTTCTCTCTTCTTATTCTGGTATCCCTATAGTGCGCATATTGTTCCATTTGGATTGGTCACACAGTTCTCTTAATATTCTTTCATTTGTCTGGATCCTTTTTTCTCTCTCTGCATCAGCTTCTCTGCATTCCTGTTCTCTAATTTCTATTCCCTTAATGGCCTCTTGCATCTCATCCATTCTGCTTTTAAGTCCTTCCAGAGATTGTTGTATTTCTGTAGTCTCCCTCCCAACTTCATCCATTAGCTCTTGCATATTTCTCTGCAGCTCCATCAGCATGGTTATGACCTTTATTTTGAATTCTTTTTCAGGACAACTGGTTAAATCTATCTCCCTAGGCTCCTTCTCACGGGTTGTATCTGTTATTTTGGTCTGGACCAAATTCTTCTGCCTTTTTATGGTGATAGAGGTAGTTGTGGCAGTTGGCACATGTGTCAGCTGGGAGAACAAAGTCTGTTCCTGCTTGCCAGTTGCCTTCCCTTCCTGTTGGAACGGCGACCCCTAGCAGCTTGTCCTGGGCAGCTGCACACCAACAGAGCCTCTCATTCTGGCCTGGGTGGCTGCAGAGACAGCTCTGCATGGATGCTGTGGGTGTGGCCAGGCTCAGGCTGGTGCTCCACTATGGTGGGGTGGTGCTAGAGGGGGAACCAGTGGGAGGCGGTTTATTGCTGTGTGGGGCTTCAGAGCTGTGCCGTCGCCCAGGGCATTAGGGCAACCAGAGTTTCCCAGGATTCCCACCTGCTGGGCTGAATGTGCCTGGATGCTTCCATCCAGCTGTGAGGCTCCTGCCCCTTTAAGACTTTCATAAAGCATTCTCTTTTGTTTTGTCCCATGGGACCTGGTTGCAGGGATCGGCTTGCCAATTTTACTGTTCCGATTCTCTAATATCCAGCACACCATGCACTGTGTGTCTGTGCTCCTAGTGTGGATGACTAAGGCTGAGTATTTAGCAGTCCGGTGTTTCCTCTCCCTCCCTGCTCTGACTCCTGTCCTCCTGCTGGGAAGCTTGGGTTGGGGGCATGCTTGGGTCCCACGGGGCCATGGCTTGTATCTTACCCCCTTCATGAGGCACTGGGTTCTTGCAGGTGTAGATGTAGCCTGGCTGTTGTACTATATCATCTGGTCTCTCTTTTAGGAATAGTTGTATTTGTTGTATTTTCAAAAATATATATGATTTTGGGAGGGAATTTCCGCTGCCCTACTCACGCCACCATCTTGCTGCGAGCTCCTGTTAAAGAGATTTTTGCCTATGTTTTCTTCTAAGAGTTTTATGGTTTCATATCTTACATTCGGGTCTTTGATCCATTTCGAGTTTACTTTCGTGTATGGAATTAGACAGTAATCTAATTTCATTCTCTTGCATGTAGCCATCCAGTTTTCCCAACACCAGTTGTTAAGAGGCTGTCTTTTCCCCATTGTATATTCATAGCTCCTTTATCATTTTTTAATTGATCATATATGCATGGGTTTATATCTGGGCTCTCTATTCTGTTCCTTTGATCTATGGGTCTGTTCTTGTGACAGTACCGTAATCTTTTGATTACTGTAGCTTTGTGCAAGCACACTGTTTGAAGAAGCTGGATAACTGCTGCTAAAGGGGCTCTCTTGCTTAAAGGGTCTTTCTGTCTTGTGGCTAATGTCATCTGAGCTAAAATCAGGAAAGATAAAAGATACCCAGTCTGAATACATAGCTGCTAATTTATGCTGAATTTCTCATGTATAGTCTCAGAACTTTGGTAGAATTAAGTAACCAAAGTAGTTTCAAAATAGAGAACTCAAAGAAGGCAGAAAAGAAGGAATAAATGATAAATGGAATTTACATCTTAAAATGTTGTGATGAAAAAGCCTTTTATGTAGCCTGATATTTTAGAGCAAAGTTATACTTTGTGACATCAGAAGAGATATTTTGGGCTTACACATTTCTATTGCAATTGAGATATGACTGGGTGGAACATAATGGAAAGACACTTAGAATTTTACGTCTTAGTAAAAGTAATTATCAGTTCTTGATATGAAAAACTGTTTTCTTGAAAAAAATGATTGGGGGGAAATATAGGAATCAGTCACCACATTTTTTTTTAGTGTCCAAAATGTATGGCTTTCTGGGAAGCTGAGCACATAAGAAATCACAGGAGACTTTTCACTGGTTTATGCTGTAATTTAAGTCTCTGTATAGTAATTTACTGGTAAGTGTAGAGCATTTCTTTTTTGTTCTTGCTGTTCTAATTTACTCATTTTAATTTTGCAAATTGGACTTGGACATGAACATTTATGGCATCTGTGTTACTTGGTACAATTGGTTTATGACTGGCCTCTTATACCTTGCATAATTTCAGGCAGTTTGATAAAATTAGGTATAATCAAATTATGTGGGGATAGAAAATGATTTTCTAGTTTATGTATTATATTGTTTCCTATTAATGTATGTTTGAATATATGCCCATAATTTTGAAGAGTTAAAAACTTTTCTACATGTCTTGACAAGCCTGTAGTCTGTTTACTGTGAGTGCATAGCAGTGAAGGGTACAAGGACTGCTTGTACAATTTGGTGCCATTGTTGTGATTTGTGCTAAGGTGCCAACAGCTATACCACCTTTGATTTTGCACCACCAATGCAGTGTCAGCACAGCCAAAAGAACACAAAGCATCTTTGTGTGACAGGTATCCCTCAATTTTTTAAAGTTCCCGTAATGCCCCTTCACTCTTACAAAAGACCTACATTAAGTACCTGTTTTTGCTAACTGAAAGAAATCTGAAGAGAATTTACACTTTTATGACAGAAGGTGAAAAGTGAAAATAGTGCTCAGCATTTGTTTTGCAGTGAGCTGTTATAGAGGTAGCTTGCACCCCAAGCAGCAGCAGGGGTGGGCCTGCCAAGCTCCTTCCCTGAAACTCAGTTCAGCATCTCAGCATCAAGCTGCCAGCGCACTGAAGTGTGTCTGTGAGCATCTGTACTTTATCTCAATTTATTTTGTGCATCTGTTAGCAAGATGTATCCTAAGGTATCATAAAAACCTAAGAGGTTATTTTTGGGGTTTGGGAACACTCAAAGATTTTTTCATATAAATTAATGGTAATTGCTTCATTTTGGCTTATGAATAGGAGCACTCTATTTTCATAAATAAAGTGGGGGAACCTGTATTAAGAAAGTCGTTTTCACATTGTAAAAATGAAAGGGTTTGGGGAACCCATTATGGTTCACGGATCATACTTTGAGAACTGTTGTGGTAGTTAGAAAAGTTGGGGAGGGATCACTTAATGCTGATATTGTTGAGCAGAACACCATGCATTGATTAACAGTGGGGTGGGGATTCAGAGGAAGATGGGAGGGACAGCACACTCCTACTACATGGAGGATAGCTAAACTCATCATTATGCCAGCCACCAGGAATAACAGTCCAAATAATTCTGCCCACTGCATCTTGGTATCAGAGACACCAAGGAAATCAACACAGTCAAGCACGGTGGAAAAATGCTTCTCACATAGAGAAGAAATAAAGATCAGCTCCAGTAGTGTGCATTTGTCCCCAAGGCCTGAGGTCCCCCTGACAGCTAATGCAGGACAAATGGCTCACATCACCACTCTTGTGTTGAAGGAGGAAGACCCTGACCCTCCCCTGTGTCTGAATACTGAAAGCTGGGAACCTGTCTGAGGGCCATTGAAGTACTACCTTAAGCAGAACAGAGGAGCACAGATTGAGCCTGAGACAGGGAAATATATTCCTACACAAGGTGATTAGTTTGATATAGGCTGTGTGGGTTCTTTATGTTGGTAAGGAAGTGTTCCAGACCCAAGGTTCATTCTTAAGTGGCTGAGCAGGGTAGAAGGGCTGTGAGCGTGAGACTGCCTCTCTTAACAATCATGTATGACATGGGACCACCACAGTCTTACCATCCACTTCTCTATAGCTAATCCCTGTAATTGCTTTACTTTCTTTTTTGTTCAATTCTTTTGCTCTAATGTAGTCTATGGTTTTTTTGTTAAAAATTATTACAGAATTGTAAAGATTTTTGCTTTTTAAAATTAATAGGGGAAGTAATTAAGCATAATTTAAGAATTATAACCTAATAGCGGTGAGTCCAAAGTAGGAAGTAAATGCTGGGTAGTTATGTATTACACATACACTCAAGATCAAAGAAAGATTAAGTCAAAACTTTCAGGACATATGCCATTTTTATATACTGGGGAAGCATGTCACAGTTTCTGTCTTTGCTTCTGTTAGTCCCTCTCCTTTGATACCAGATGGGATGGTGTAGTCTTTTCCTACATATGTGTATAACAAAAGCAATATTATATACAGCAGTAATAGTAGTGTAACTCCGTTTGGGTTCCCAACCCGATTCCAATGTGTGTAAGTATGTGAGAGGGGGTCTTCCCACACATACTAACACCAAGCAATTCTCAAACACCATCAGGGTGTTGGAGAACTCAATTCTGATGCTTTCTGCCTGGCAACAGCACCAGATTCCACAGGCTAAGGGCTCGTCCTACAAGACTGCCCTCTACACCACATTCCAGACACTGGTTGCAAGCCCGAGGCAGTTCCCAGTGCTTCTGACCTACTGGCTAAGGATTGTAGTTTCCTACAACCTCCCCCATAGGTTTGATTAATTTGCTAGACTGTCTCACAGAACTCAGGAAAACACATCCACCAGTTTAATAAAAGATGCAAGTTAATAGCCATCAAGGGAGACATAGGGCCAGGTCCCAAGTAAAGGAGTTTCTGTTCTCCAGGAGCTTGGGGCCTGGCTCAGTGGTACCTGGAGGTGTTCTGGTTCCCCAAGCATAGAAGCTCTGCCTGAGTGAGAAGCAGGACCCACCCCAGCAGAGCAGAGAGCGAGCAGTAAACTCTTTCTGGGTTTTTGTGAGGGCTTCACTGTGTATAATCATGATTGACTAAATTATTGGCCATTGGCTGATTGAGTCTCCAGCCCCTGACCTTGGGTGGGGGTCCAAAAATCTCTCATTAACATGACAAAACACCCACTTCACCTTTCAAACTCTGCAGAGTTTTCAGGAACTGTGGATGAAGACCAAATACACCTGGGAAATATATATTTGGTCATATGAATGACCAAATATGTATTTCTTACAACTCATTATATCAAAGCTTCCTTAAATTACTTTCTGCCTATTTAGAACCTTCTGCCATTTTCACAGCTGTTTGGAATAAAAAATGCTGGGTACAAGTCTACTTTTGGTGCTTATTAAACTGATAACTGACTTCTTATAGATACGTTTATCAATGGAGAATGTACATGGCAGAGAGATCTGCTGCAGAACTGGATTATTTCTCTGCCATTTCCACATGGGAAGTATTCCTATTTCTCTTGTCTCTTTAAAGAGATGGGTGGCTACCTGACTTTCCCTTTTCACCTGAGGGAAAGGATACTCTCTCTTGACAGTAACTTTGGTGTACACTGCTAAAGGAAGGTATCTTGTTTCTTTGGTTGGTTGACACTGCCCCAGATTTTAAGTCTTAGATAGTGTTTTGGGGAAAATTGGAATTGCTTTGGCTTTAATGTCCTAATGTATAAGAATGGTTTATAAACTCTGTAATAAATTGTACGCACTGGAGACATGCCAGTAAGTTGATTTCTAATTTTTAAGTACACATACATTCATTCATTTCACCAGGAACAAAATATTGATATCAAATTATAATATCACTGATATAAGGAATCAGCTATAGACCATCTGAAACTCTGCTGAATTACCAGTATTTGGATAATATGAATGGTGGCCCTTAATCACAAGCATATGTAAAAAGTACTTTGTAATATATAAGGGTATGTGCAAATATTAGTTATGGGAAGTTAGCAAAGTAAGAGAAAGAGATGAGAGCAAGGATAAAACACCTGAAGGAATACCTAAAACATGCGATCCATATGAATGGGCATGGTGAATTTTATATTTGAGACAGTATTTTCATCTTTCAGAATTGTTCCATTTCATAAACTGTAACTTTGATCTTGTGCTTTTTTCATCCACACAGGACTTAATTTGATCCATTGAAATTATGATCATCAGAGTATATGAATCTGTAAATATATAGGTACACGTTTAAATTATATCTGTGCTAACCATAATTCATAGGATTAAAATAAGGACTTTTCTGATTGGTCTTTATAAGCAGTGTGATTATAGATGATCTAACTATACATATTCTTGTGCTTTTTTTTACACAGATAAAAATTTTTCTGAGATTCCCAAGCACTCAGTGTTCACACTCACAATTGCTATTCACATTTGCGCATTGAATGTGGCAAAAGCAAAACAGAATTACAGCAGCAACAAAACTGCATCAATATGTAAATAATTTGCTTTTAGTTGATAGTCTAGAAAGCATGGAAAACTGTAAAGGGAAATATAAGTTATCTAAAATTATGCCACCAAGAAATAGTTCTGATTAACATTTTGGTGTATTTTCCTCCAGTCCCTGTTTTTTTTGTGTGGCTTTTTCCTTAAAACAGTTTTTTTTAGGTCTAATACAAACACTGATATAGGTTATTTTTAGTCAATTAAAATTTAAGTAAAATCAGTGGAATACAAAACTTGATGAAATAAGAAAATCTTTTAAAAATTTAATTAAAATATTCTGTACTACTGTTTTAAAAATGGAACTTGAATTTAGAAATAAGAGTATAGAATTCCTTCCCATAACCTTTCACTAAGTATATTCTGTGAATATTTTGATAACTTCTTGAGGCCTGTGAAATGCAGAAACTCAAATCCTGTTAATTGTTTTTCACTTTATTGCTACTAATTATTTTAGTAGGCTTAAAATACTTATAATAGTTGCTTTTCAGATACTCAAAAACATATTTAACATCATAATATATGCCTCTCAGAGAATCTTTCAGTTGATTTCTTGGCTTTCCCATAACATTCTTCAACCCTCTCTATAGTTAAGTTTTTCTTTGGATTAGTTCCTCTATGGAAAACCTTACACAGGAAGAATATTAAAGATGAAGGTGTGAGAGGTGAGATAGAGGCCTCCTCCCCAAAACACATATAATATGAAAATATAATTAATACAGCTAATCCTGAAACAGCAACAGGAAAGAAGGCTGCACCAGACTGCATATACCTGGAGAAAAGAACAGACCTCACGGAAAAGGGTGATATACCAAAGCCATTATCTGGCAGGACCCAAGGACTTCACCCACCCCAACTCACTGGCAGGAGGAAGATAAATGGAGTGGGGAGGGAGTAGAGGCCTGGGACTGCTGGACACCTAGCCCTGAAGATCTGCTCTGGGAGCACAAACCTACATTGCATGGTGCTCTGGTGGTTAGTGGGGTTGAAAAGCTAAGACAGGTGAAATACCTGGACAGAAAGAGACTAAAGCCACTTGTGGAAAACAGATCCATATCCAGCTGCTCTGGGACAAAAGAAAGGCGGGCAGCCTGAGAAAATTCCTTACAGTGAAAGGGCTGCTAAAGGGACAAGGATTGCAATGAGTTTACTGCTCAGGTGAAAGGAATGATAGCCAAAATTGTCTGGACTCACTCTGCTCAGCAGGTTGGGAACTTTCAGGAACTTCAGGCACTCCATCCCATTGGGTGGCTAAGCAGCTCCAGGGCCCCCCACTGTGATACACAGCCTGCTGCAACTTCCTCCCAGCCAGCCTGCACATGGCTTGCAAACCGGCAGCCCTTGCCCTGGTGTCAGGCAAGCCAGAGGGAAGCCCCACCTATGGTACCTACAAAAGCAAAGCATAGAGGCTTATACCTGTGTGTTCGGCCCACTGGTTCTGGCAGTGGAGAGAGGCAGAGCAGACAGAAAGCAGAAAACAGATCTTTTCTCCCACCAGGCAGCAGCACTGCTCCCCTGCGAGCTCTGACATTGCTCCAGGGGCTGAGCAGTTCCAGAGAGTAGAGATTCTGAGCACTAGAGTATGGCACATACACATATGAAATATCAAAGGAACCTGTTTTAAACCAAAATCCCACAAACACCAGAAAAAGGGTCAAATGAAACTTAACTCATCAATCGACAAGAAAAGGTTTCAAAATAAAAATCATAAACATGCTCGTGGAGGTACAGAAAAATATTCAAGAACTCAGGAATGAATTTAGGATGGAGATCCAATCATTACAGAATACAGTGGAGGGTTTAAAAGCAGATTAAATATGGTGGAGAAGATGATAAATGAAATAGAAATTAGAGAAGAGGAATACAAAGAAGCTGAGGCACAGAGAGAAAAGAAGGACTCCAGGAATGAAAGAATATTGAGAGAACTGTGTGACCAATCCAAACAGAACAATATTCGTGTTATAGGGGTAGCAGAAGAAGAAGAGAGAGAAAAAGGGTTAGAAAGTGTCTTTGAGGAAGGAAGTGCTAAAAAGTTCCCCAATCTGGGGAAGGATATAGTCTCTCAGGCCATGGAGGTGCACAGATCTCTAAAAACAAGGGACCCAAGGAAGACAACACCAAGACATATAATAATTAAAATGGCAAAGATCAAGGATAAGGACAGACTATTAAAAGCAGCCAGGAGAAAAAGATCACATACAAAGGAAGGCCCATCAGGCTATCATCAGACTTCTCAGCAGAAGACTTACAGGCCAGAAGGGAGTGTAATGATATATTTAATGCAATGAAGCAGAAGAGCTTCAAACGAAGAATACTCTACTCAGCAAGGTTATCATTTAAATTTGAAAGAGGAATTAAACAATTTCCAGATAAGCAAAAGTTGAGAGAATTTACATCCCATAAACCATGTCTATGGTGTATTTCAGAGGGACGGCTATAGATGGAAGTGTTCCTAAGGCTAAATAGCTGCCACCAGAGGTAATAAAACAACAGTAAAGGAAGTAGAACAATTACTAAGCATATGCAAAATTAAATCAACTATCCTCAAAGTCAGTCAAAGCATAGACAAAGAGTACAGGATATGATACCTAATATATAAAGAATAGAGGAGGAAGAAAAAGGAGAAAAAGAACCTTTAGGATGTGTTTATAATAGCTACCAAGTGAGTTGAGTTAGACTCTTAGATAGTAAGGAAGTTACCCTTGAACCTTTGGTAACCATGAATCTAAAGCCTGCAATGACAATAAGTACATACCTATTGATAATCACTCTAAATGTAAATGGTCTGAATGAACCAATCAAAAGACTTAGAGTCACTGAATGAATTAAAGAAACAAGATCTGTCTATATACGGCTTACAAGAGACTCACTTAAAACCCAAAGACATACACAGACTGAAAGTAAAGTGATGGAAAAAGGTATTTCATGAAACTAATATGGAGAAAAATAGGAGTCACAGTACCTGTAACAGACAAAATAGACTTCAAAACAAAGAAACTAACAAGAGACAAAGAAGGACATTACATAATGATAAAGGGGTTAGTCCAACAAGAGGATATAACTACTATAAATATCAATGCACTCAACACAGGAGCACCTAAATATGTGAAACAAATACTAACAGAATTAAAAGGGGAAAAATAGAATGCAATGCATTCATTCTAGGAGACTTCAACACTCCACTCACTCCAAAGGGCAGATCAACCAGACAGAAAATAAGTAAGGAGACAGAGGCACTGAACGACACATTAGAACAGATGGACCTAATAGACATCTACAGAACTCTACACCCCAAAGCAGCAGGATACACATTCTACTCAAGTGCACATGAAACATTTTCAGGAATATATCATGTACTAGGCCACAAAAAGAGCCTCAGTAAATTAAAAAAGATTGGAATTGTACTAACCAGCTTCTCAGACCACAAAGGTATAAAGCTAGAAATAAATGACAGAAAGAAAATGAGAAAGCTCACAAACAATTGGAGGGTTAACAACATGCTCCTAAATAATCAAAGGATCAGTGACCAAAGAAAAACAAGAGATCCAGCAATATATGGAGACAAAGACAACAATAATTCAACACCACAAAATCTGTGGACGCAGCAAAGGTAGTGCTAAGAGGGAAATAGAGTGCAGTACAGGCCTACCTCAGGAGAGAAGAACAATCCCATATGAACAGTCTAAGCTCACAATTAACAAAACTAGAAAAAGAAGAGCAAATGAGGCCCAAAGTCAGTAGAAGGAGGGACATAATAAAGATTAGATCATAAATAAATAAAATTGAGAGAATAAAACAGTAGAAAGAATCAATGAAAGCAAGAGCTGGTTCCTTGAGAAAATAAACAACAGATAAACCCCTAGCCAGACTTATCAAGAAAAAAAGAAAATCTACACACATAAACAGAATCAGAAATGAGAAAGGAAAAATCACTACAGACACAACATAAATACAAAGAATTATTAGAGAAAACTATGAAAAATTATATGCTAACAAAGTAGATAACCTGGAAGGAATGGACAACTTTCTAGAAAAATACAACCTTCCAAGATTGACCCAGGAAAAAACAGAAAATTTGAACAGACCAGTTACCGGCAATGAAATTGAATTGGTAATCAGAAAACGACCTAAGAACAAAACCCCTGGAGCAGATGGCTTCACCACTGAATTTTAAAAAACATTTAGTGAACACCTAATACCCATCCTCCTTAAAGTTTTCCAAAGAGTAGAAGAAGAAGGAGTAATTCCAAACTCATTCTGTGAAGCCAGGATCACTCTAATATCAAAACCATGCTAAAACACCAAAAAAAAAAAAAATTACAGACCAATATCCTTGATGAACAAAGATGCAAAAATACTCAACAGAATAATAGCAAACTGAATTAAAAAAATACATCAAAAAGATCATACAACATGATCAAGTAGCGTTTATTCCAAGGATGCAAGGATGGTACAATATTCAAAAATTCATCAACAAAAAGGACTAAAACCACATGATCATCTCCATAGATGCTGAAAAAGCATTCAACAAAATTCACCATCCATTCATAATAAAAGCTCTCAACAAAGTGGGTATAGAGGGCAAGTACCTCAGCAATATAAAGGCCATATATTACAAACCCACAGCCAACATCATACTTAACAGCGAGAAGCTGAAAGCCTTTCCTTTAAGATTGGGAACAAGACAAGGATGCCCACTGTCTTCATTTTTATTCAAAATAGTGCAGGAGGTCCTAACCATGGCAATCAGACAACATAAATAAATAAAAGACATCCAGATTTGTAAAGAAGTTAAACTGTCACTATTTGCAGTTGACATGATATTGTACATAAAAAACCCTAAAGAATCTACTCCAAAACTCCTAGATCTAATATCTGAATTCAGCAAAGTTGAAGGATACAAAATCAATACACAGAAATCTGTTTCATTCCTATATGCTAATGATGAACTACCAGAAAGAGAAATCAGGAAAGCAATTCCACTCACAATTGCATTAAAAAAAACAACAACCTAGGAATAAACCTAACAAAGGAAATGAAAGACCTATACTCTGAAAACTACAAGACACTCATGAGAGAAATTAAAGAAGATACCAATAAATGGAAACACATCCCGTGCTCATGGTAGGAAGAATTAATATTGTCAAAATGGCCATCCTGCCTAAATCAATCTACTGATTCAATGCAATCCCTATCAAGATACCAACAGCATTCTTTGACAAACTAGACCAAATAGTTCTAAAATTCATATGGAACCACAAAAGACCCTGAATAGGCAAAGCAATCCTGAGAAGGAAAAATAAAGCAGGGGAGATTATGCTCCCTGACTTGAAGCTCTACTGCAAAGCCAGAGTAATCAAGACAATTTGGTACTGGTACAAGAACTGAACCATAGACCAATGGAACAGACTAGAGAGCCCAGGTAAAAACCCAAGCAGATATGGTCAATTAATATACAATAAAGGAGCCGTGGACATACAATGGGGCAATGACAGCCTCTGCTACAACTAGTGTTGGCAAAACTGGACAGCTACATGCAAGAGAATGAAACTGGATTATTGTCTAACCCCATACACAAAAGTAAACTTGAAATGGACCAAAGACCTGAATGTAAGTTGTGAAACTGTGAAACTCTTAGAAGACAACAGAGGCAAAAAATCTCCTGAATGTAAACATGAGCAACTTTTTCCTGAATGCATATCCTCGGGCAAGGGAAACAAAAGCAAAAATGAACACATGGAACTATATCAAGCTAAAAAGCTTCTGTACAGAAAAGACACTGTCAGCAGAACAAAAAGGCATCCTACAGTATGGGAGAATATATTTGTATTTGACATATCCAACAAGTTAACATCCAAAATATATAAAGAACTCACATGCCTCAACACAGGAAAAGCAAATAACCAAATTAAAATAATGGGTGCAGGATATGAACAGGCAATTCTCCAAAGAAGAGATTCAGATGGCCAACAGGAACATGGAAAGATTCTTCACACCACTCATTATCAGGGAAATTAAAATTAAAATCTCAATGAGATATCACCTCACACCAGTAGGGATGGCTGGCATCGAAAAGACTAAGAACAGCAAATGTTGGTGAGGATGTTGAGGAAGGGGAACCCTCCAACAGTGCTGGTGGGAATGTAAGCTAGTTTAACCTTTGTGGAAAGCAATATGAAGGTTCCTGAAAAAATTAAAAATAGAAATACTGTTTGACAAGGGAATTCCACTCCTAGGAATTTACCCGAAGAATACAAGTTCTGAGATTAAAAAAGACATATGCACCCCTATTTTTATTGCAGCACTATTTGCAATAGCCAAGCTGTGGAAACAACCTAAGTGTCCATCAGTAGATGAATGGATAAAGAAGAGGTGGTACATATACACAATGGAATACTATTCAGCCATAAGAAAGAAACAATCCTACCATTTGCAGCAACATGGATGGAGCTGGAGGACATTATGCTCAGTGAAATAAGCCAGGCAGAGAAGGACAAGTACCAAATGATTTCTCTCATTTGTGGAGTATAACAATGAAGTAAAACTGACGGAACAAAACAGTGGGAGACTCACAGACTCCAAGAAGGGACTAGCGGTTACCAAAGGGGAGGGATTGGGGGGGTGGTTGGGGAGGGAGGGAGAAGGGGATTGACGGGTATTATGATTAGCACACATGGTGTGGGGGATCATGAGGAAGACAGTGTAGCACAGAGAAGGCAAATAGTGACTCTGTGACTTCTTACTACACTGATGGACAGTGACTGGAAAGGGGTATGTGGGTGGATTCAATAATATGGGTGAATATAGTAACCACATTGTTTTTCATGTGAAACCTTTGTAAGAGTGTATATCAATAATACCTTAATAAAAAAAGAAAGAAAAGAAAACCTTACACTGAAGGAGGATGGATCCCACTGAGAATTTGGTTTTGAAATTGAGAGTGTGATACCACAAATACACCAAGTGGGTATGGAAAATTTAGTCATATAATGAGACTTTTGGGGGAGAGCAGGGGTAGATCTCTTAATCTGCTCTGAAAGTGGCTTGAGAGGGCAGGGAAAGGAAACTGGCTTGGGATTTTTCTGGTGAGTGGGTGGTGGATTTCCCATGTCTGGGTCCAGCCTGTGGGGATTGAATTTGTACCAAAGTAGGGAGCACTTGTACTTTCTTACCAGCTTGCTCAGCTGTGGGCAAGAAGGGAAGGAAGAGTGGTGGGCATGGCTGCCAGGAGTCAAACGTCAAAACTGGAATCAATCAGACTATTTGCCAAATCTGCCTTCCTAAGCATTTTGTGTAAATTCTGAGAAACCTATTTTCCTTGGCATTTTCCAGGAGAATCATCATGTAATAATGATAATAGCTAACACTTATGCTTGCTATGTGCTAGACACTGTAATGAGTGCTTTACACATACTGTTAGTTCATTTAATCATTTTTTAAAAATCAAATGTACATCACAGTGGTTCAGTTGTTCCCCTCTTCCCCCTCTGCCCACTCCCCTCACCCTTGGTAACCACTAGTCACTTCTCAGTGTCTGTGAATCTAATCCTGTTTTGTTCCTTCTGTTTCGCTTTGTTTTTATCTTCCACAAATCAATGAAATCATATGATATTTGTCTTTCTCCACCTGGCTTATTTCACTGAGCACTATACCCTCTAGATCCACCCATGTTGTTGCAAATGGCAGGATTTCTTTTCTTTTTATGGCTGGATAATATTCCATTGTGTATATGTACCACATCTTCTTTATCCATTTATCTGTTGATGGACACATAGGTTACTTCCATATCTTGGCTATTGCAAATAGTGCTGTGAAAAACATAGGGTAGCACAAAAATGCAAAGAATTGCTAGAGAATACTATGAAAAATTATATGCCAATAGATTGGACAACTTAGAAGAAATGAACAACTTCCTAGAAAAATACAACCTTTGAAGACTGACCCTGGAAGAAATAAAAAAATCTGAACAGACCAATTACCAGCAACAAAGTCAAATTGGTAATCAAAAAACTCCTCCAAAACAAAACTCCAAGTCCAGACACCTTCACAATCAAATTGTACCAAATATTTAAAGAAGAGCTAATACCCATCCTTCTTTAAGTATTCTAAAAAGTAGAAGAGGAGGGAATACTTCCAAATTCATTCTATGAGGCCAGCTTCACTCTAATACCAAAACCAGACAAAGACACCACAAAAAAAGAAAATTATAGACCAATATTCCTGATGAACATAGATGCAAAAATCCTAAACAAAATATTAGTAAATGAAGTCCAAAAATACATCAAAAGATCACCCTCATGACCAAGTAGAATTTATTCCAGGGATGCAAGAATGGTACAATATTCATAAATCAATATCATACACCATATTAACAAAAAGGATAAGAACCACATGATTGCATCAATAGATGCTGAAAAATATTTGACAATATTTAACATCTGTTCATGATAAAAACTCTCAAAATGGGTAGAAATTGTATGTACCACAACATAAAGACCGTATATGACAAACCTTCAGTCAACATACTTAACAGTGAAAAGCTGAAAGCTTTTCCCCTAAGATCGGGAACAGGACAAGAATGCTCACTCTCACCACTTTTATTCAACATAGTACTGGAGGTTCTAGCCACAGCAATCAAACGTAAAGTGATAAAAGGCGTCCAAATTGGTAAGGAAGAAATTAAACTCTCACTATTTGCAGATTACAGGATATTATGCATAGAAAATCCTAAATAATCCACCAAAAAACTACTGGAGCTAATAACTGAATTCAGGAAGTTGCAGGATATGAAATTAAAACACAGAAATCTGTTGCATTCCTATATACTAAAAACGAACTAGGAGAAAGAGGAGTCAGGAAAACAATTTCTTTTACAGTTGCATCAAAAAGAAAATACCTGGGAGTAAATCTAACCAAGAAGGTGAAAGACTTATACTCTGAAAACTACAAGACACTCATGAGAGAAATTAAAGTTCATTTAATCTTTTTATAAATATATGCACTAGGCAATGTTATCTTCATTCTGTGGATGAAAAATCTGCAGAACAGAGAGGTAGATAATTTTCCCAACTTCACAGAGCTGATAAGTGGCAGAGACAGGATTAGAAAACAAGCACTTTAAAACACTGCCTTTAATTTTTTTTCTTTCAATCCTTTATGGTGACCTTCAATATTCTGTATTAATTAAAAGTGTTTTTAGAGTAGTGAGGACATCTAAAGCACTTCCAGTTTTTCTGTGTGAGTTAGAGCAACTTTTTTGTGTTGTAGGAAATGCCAAGGCACTCATATTTATACATTTTTAATTAAAAAATTGAGCAGCATACCACTTCTATTGAATGGTCAAGCCAGTTATAATTTTGTCCCCTTTTCACTGTGTGTTAGGATATTATACATATCTCCCAAATTTTATATAATTAGATTTTCAGGAAAACATGGAAGAGACAATAGAACTGCTCATATCTTTAACTTGTATTGTCCTTGAGTTGGTTATTTATAGGGGAAAAAACTGGTATGATCTTTGATCTTCTATTCTTTTAAAGGTTTAGCCAATTGTCTGAATATCATTCTTGGGAAGATTTTTACTTTTAGCTCTATGATTTGATATAATATTTTGATAAGAAAGGTGGTTGATAATAGTTTTTAGGTAAATCCATATCAGTGTAATTTAACTTCTCTAAACTTGTATAAAAATAAATCTAATTATGAAGTGGTTGAAGAACTTAAAAGCATTACTGAATACAATTGACTGCTTTTAGGAGATCATCTCACTTGAACTTCTAAGCTGCCTTAAACATATTTTCTTCAATGCCCTTCAAAAGTCATATTAGTATTGACTATATGTGACTAATTCCATGTCTTCCTGTATACACCACACGCATACACACACACACACACACACACAGTTATAACAGACAGTTGGTTGAAATCTATTATAACACATACAAATTCTTACACAAGAAATGTATTTTCAATAAAGGAAATGGTTGTGTTTTTTATTTGATGTTTTGTCTTAGACATTGTGTCCTTGTAGCTCATCCCAAAGGACTTTCTTGTTATAGTGTGAAATAAGAGTCAAGATTCTTTTTTTGTTTCTATCATATGGATCCAGTTTTCTAGTATCATGAAATTACTATGGTCCTTGTGCTGAGAAATCAAATGGCTACATATGCATGGGCATATTTTTGGACTGTCTGCTCCAATAATCAACATGTCTATTCTTACAGCACTATTGTACTATCTTAATTCTGTTAGCTTTATAGCAAGTTTTGAAGTCAAGTAGTATAATTCCCCCCAACTTTGTTCTTTTTCAAAATTTCTTGGCCATTGTGGGTCCTTTCCATTTCCATTCTCACATAAATTTTAGAATCTGTTGACCAATTTTTATTTGCCTGAGGAACTGTTTATTTCTTCTTCCCTTTTTAAAAAGTTTTTAAAAATTGTAGTAAAAATATATAACATTGTATTTATTATCTTAATAATTTGTAATGTAGAGTACAGTGGCATTAATTACATTCACAATGCTGTGTATGTATGTACTCATCACAGCTGTCTATGCAAAAACCCTGTCGTTATAGCCAACATAAACTCTATTCCCATTAAATAATAACTCCTCCTTATCTTCCTTTCTTCTAGTAACTTCTAGTCTGCTTTTTGTCTCTATGAATTTTCCTGTTATAACTACCACATGTAAGTGGAATCATACAATATTTATTCTTTGCTGTCCAGCTGGTTTCACTTGGCATAATGTCTTAGGTTAATCCATGTTGTAACATATATAATTATTTCATTCCTTTTTATGGCTGAATAGTATTCCATTGTGTGTATATACACCAGTTTGTATGTCCATTCATTCATTGATACACACTTGGGTTGTTTCAACATTTTGGCTACTGTGAATAATGCTGCTATGAACATTGGTGTAGAGATATCTGTTTGAGACCCTGCTTTCAGTCTTTTTTGTATACCTAGGAGTAGAATTTCTGGGTCATATGGTAATTCTATGTTTGACTTTTTCTTTTTTTGGACCTGCCAGATTATTTTCACAGTAGCTGCACTTTTTTTTTTTGAGAGGGCATCTCTCATATTTATTGATCAAATGGTTGTTAACAACAATAAAATTCTGTATAGGGGGGTCAATGCTCAATGTATAATCAATCCATCTCATGCCTAATTCTCATCAGTCTCCAATCTTCTGAAGCATAACGAACAAGTTCTTACATGGTGAACGAATTCTTACATAGTGAATAAATTCTTACATGGTGAACAGTACAAGGGCATTCATCACAGAAACTTTCGGTTTTGATCACGCATTATGAACTATAAACAATCAGGTCAAATATGAATATTCGTTTGATTTTTATACTTGATTTATATGGTGATCCCACATTTCTCCCTTTATTATTATTATTATTTTTATTTTTAATAAAATGCTGAAGTGGTAGGTAGATGCAAGATAAAGGTAGAAAACATAGTTTAGTGCTGTAAGAGGGCAAATGTAGATGATCAGGTGTGTGCCTATGGACTAAGTGTTAATCCAAGCTAGACAAGGGCAATAAAACATCCATGGATGCAGAAGATTTCTCTCAAAACAGGGGTGTGAGGTTCTGAGCCTCACGTCTGTTGATCCCCAATTCCTCACCTGATGGCCCCCCTGCGACTGTGCCTGTCTTAGGTTGTTCCTCCCTTGAGGAATCTTACCCGTCTCTGGCTAACCAGTCATCTTCCCGGGCCATACAGGGAAATGTAAAGTTGGTAAGTGAGAGAGAAGCCATATTGTTTGATTGAAAAGGTTAGCTTTTTACTTCTTTGCAGATTTATGCCCTGCGGCTTCTATGCCCAGCACTTGTCTCGAGGTATCTTTACCACCTGGAGGAATTATGATACTCGGTAAATTCGATATGAGGCACGAATTCTTTTTAAGGGTTGTAACTAGGAAGGAAGAAGAAAAGCTATAGAGGTAGCATATGGAAGAAAACATGGGAGGATTGATTATTTCTTTGACATATCTTCTTGTAGAGTACCTTAAACATGTATAGGTTTAAAACTACCAACGAACTTGCACTCACATATTAACATAATAGGAATACGGTGACATAAACAAAGCAAATCTATAATTACTATCCATCTCCAGTGAAGCCAAGAAAACCATTTAGGCACCCTAGGCATTTGTGAAAATTTGTCTATGATATGATGGATATTGTCCAACTGTACTTGAACAGTCTGAGAGAAATCAGACAAATTAAAGCAACCCATTTCTGGGATCTGTTCACATCCCATATGTTCTTTTAACCATAGATAGTCTATAGTCATAAGATTTTGGAGTGCTACAACTTGCACCCCTCCCAACTCCTGGTTGAGTTCCAACAGTACAGATCCGGTCAAATTCGTTGTCTCACTGTATGCACATGCCAGCCTAAACATCTCCCTCCTCATTCCAATGGCAAGTCCAAGAAATGGTGGGGTGGATGCAGCCACAACCGCAGCATCGCCCAGATCCCTGTGGAGGCTTTTTGATGATCAACCCCCTGGCACAAGTTCTCCAGAGAGTGCTGATGCCAGAAGCTCTTCCTCATATCGTATCTTAGTTCATTTTCTGGGTAGCCAAGCTAGGCCTTGATCTTCTGCATAGAAACAAACATACCCTTTGCCCACACTTTGACATGCCCTCTATACCACTGTGCAGAACTCATTGAAGGTCAGCACACAGGAACTGCTTTTTTTTTTTTTATTAAGAGAAAGGAATATTATCAGTAAAGAGTACCTCCATAGCTGATCATCTGACACCCTTTAAGTGATCAACATTAAGGATATTTAAAGCATGCATTGATCTTTGATTTACCAATAGTTTTATCCTATCAAGGAGTAATCCCCCTTTTCTTTCTTTCTTTCTTTTTTTTTCATAATCTTTAATCTACACCTACATGAAAAATACTATGTTTACTATGCTCTCCCATTTATCACGTCCCCCCTAACCACCACATTACGGTTACTGTCCATCAGCTTAGCAAAATGTTGTAGAATCACTACTTGTCCCCTCTGTGTTGTACAGACCACCCTCCCCTTTTTCCCTCCCCGCCATGCATGCTAATTTAATACCCCCTTCTTCTCCCCCCCACCTTATCCCTCCCTGCCCACCCATCCTCCCCAGTTCCTTTCCCTTTGGTACCTGTTAGTCCATTTTTGGGTTCTGTAATTCCGCTGCTGTTTTGTTCCTTCAGTTATTCCTTTGTTCTTATACTCCTCAAATGATTGAAATCATTTGGTATTTCTCTTTCTCCGCTTGTCTTATTTCACTGAGCATAATACTCTCCAGCTCCATCCATGTTACTGCAAATGGTAGGATTTTCCACTTCTTATGGCTGAGTAGTATTCCATTGTGTATATGTACCACATCTTCTTTATCCATTCATCTATCGATGGACATTTAGGTTGCTTCCAATTCTTGGCTATTGTAAATAGTGCTGCGATAAACATAGGGGTGCATCTGTCTTTCTCAAACTTGATTGCTGCATATTTAGGGTAAATTCCTAGGAGTGGAATTCCTGGGTCAAATGGTAGGTCTGTTTTGAGCATTTTGATGAACCTCCATACTGCTTTCCACAATGGTTGAACTAATTTACATTCCCACCAGCAGTGTAGGAGGGTTCCCCTTTCTCCACAGCCTCGCCAACATTTGTTGTTGTTTGTCTTTTGGATGGCAGCTATCCTTACTGGTGTGAGGTGATACGTCATTGTAGTTTTAATTTGCATTTCTCTGATAATTAATTTGAGAGGGATTGCATCAAATCTGTATATTGCTTTGGGCAGGATGGCCATTTTGATGATATTAATTCTTCCTAGCCATGAGCATGGGATGAGTTTCCATTTATTAGTGTCCCCTTTAATTTCTCTTAAGAGTGACTTGTAGTTTTCAGAGTATAAGTGTTTCACTTCTTTGGTTAGGTTTATTCCTAGGTATTTTATTCTTTTTGATGCAATGGTGAATGGAATTGTTTTCCTGATTTCTCTTTCTATTTGTTCACTGTTAGTGTATAGGAAAGCTACAGATTTCTGTGTTTTAATTTTGTATCCTGCAACTTTGCTGTATTCCGATATCAGTTCTAGTAGTTTTGGAGTGGAGTCTTTAGGGTTTTTTATGTACAGTAGCATATCATCAGCAAATAGTGACAGTTTAACTTCTTCTTTACCAATCTGGATTCCTTGTATTTCTTTGTTTTGTCTGATTGCCATGGCTAGGACGTCCAGTACTATGTAAAATAACAGTGGGGAGAGTGGGCATCCCTGTGTTGTTCCCGATCTCAGAGGAAATGCTTTCAGCTTCTTGTTGTTCAGTATAATGCTGGCTGTGGGTTTATCATGTATGGCCTTTATTATGTTGAGGTACTTGCCCTCTATTCCCATTTTGCTGAGAGTTTTTATCATGAATGGATGTTGAATTTTGTCAAATGCTTTTTCAGCATCTATGGAGATGATCATGTGGTTTTTGTCTTTCTTTTTGTTGATGTGGTAGATGATGTTGAAGGATTTTCGAATGTTGTACCATCCTTGCATCCCTGGGATGAATCCCACTTGGTCATGGTGTATGATCCTTTTGATATACTGTTGAATTCTGTTTGCTAATATTTTATTGAGTATTTCTGCATCTACATTCATCAGGGATATTGATCTGTAATTTTCTTTTTTGGTGGGGTCTTTGCCTGGTTTTGGTATTAGGGTGATGTTGGCTTCATTGAATGAGTTTGGGAGTATTCCCTCTTCTTCTATTTTTTGGAACACTTTAAGGAGAATGGGTATTATGTCTTCTCTGTATGTCTGATAAAATTCCGAGGTAAATCAGTCCGGCCCTGGGGTTTTGTTCTTGGGTAGTTTTTTGATTACCGTTTCAATTTCTTTGCTCGTAATTGGTTTGTTTAACTTTTGTGTTTCTTCCTTGGACAGTCTTGGGTGGTTGTATTTTTCTAGGAAGTTGTCCATTTCTTCTAGGTTTTCCAGCTTCTTGGCATATAGGTTTTCATAGTAGTCTTTAATAATTCTTTGTATTTCTGTGGAGTCTGTCATGATTTTTCCATTCTCATTTCTGATTATGTTGATTTGTGTTGATTCTCTTTTTCTCTTAATAAGTTTGGCTAGAGGCTTATCTATTTTGTTTATTTTCTCAAAGAACCAGCTCTTGGTTTCGTTGATTTTTGCTATTGTTTTATTCTTCTCAATTTTGTTTATTTCTTCTCTGATCTTTATTATGTCCCTCCTTCTTCTGACTTTAGGCCTCATGTGTTCTTCTTTTTCCAGTTTCGATAATTGTGATGTTAGACTATTCATTTGGGATTGTTCTTCCTTCTTCAAGTGTGCCTGGGTTGCTATATACTTTCCTCTTCAGACTGCTTTTGCTGCGTCCCACAGAAGTTGGGGCTTTGTGTTGTTGTTGTCATTTTTTTCTATATATTCCTTGATCTCTATTTTGATTTGTTCATTGATCCATTGACTATTCAGTAGCATGTTGTTAAGCCTCCATGTGTTTGTGAGCCTTTTTGTTTTCTTTGTAGAATTTATTTCTACTTTTATACCTTTGTGTCTGAAAAATTGGTTGGTAGAATTTCAATATTTTGGAATTTACTGAGGCTCTTTTTGTGAGCTAGTATGTGGTCTATTCTGGAGAATATTCCATGCGCACTTGAGAAGAATGTATATCCTGTTGCTTTTGGATGTAAGTTCTATAGATGTCTATTAGGTCCATCTGTTCTAGTGTGTTGTTCAGTGCCTGTGTGTCTTTACTTATTTTCTGCCCGGTGGATCTATCCTTTGGAGTGAGCGGTGTGTTGAAGTCTCCTAAAATGAATGTATTGCAGTCTATTTCCCTCTTTATTTCTGTTAGTATTTGTTTCACATATGTTGGTGCTCCTGTATTGGGTGCATATATATTTAGAATGGTTATATCCTCTTGTTGGACTGAGCCCTTTATCATTATGTAGTATCCTTCTTTATCTCTTGTTACTTTCTTTGTTTTGAAGTCTATTTTGTCTGATATTAGTACTGCAACCCCTGCTTTCTTCTCACTGTTGTTTGCCTGAAATATGTTTTTCCATCCCTTGACTTTTAGTCTGTGCTTGTCTTTGGGTTTAAGGTGAGTTTCTAGTAAGCAGCTTATAGATGGGTCTTGCTTTTTTATCCATTCTATTACTCTGTGTCTTTTGATTGGTGCATTATGTCGATTTACATTTAGAGTGACTATTGAGAGATATGTACTTATTGCCATTGCAGGCTTTAGATTCGTGGTTACCAAAGTTTCAAGGTTAGCTTCTTTAGTATCTTACTGCCTAACTTAGCTCACTTATTGAGCTGTTATATACACTGTCTGGAGATTCTTTTCTTCTCTCCCTTCTTATTCCTCCTCCTCCATTCTTCATATGTTGTGTGTTTTGTTCTGTGCTCTTTTTAGGAGTGCTCCCATCTAGAGCAATCCCTGTAGGATGCCCTGTAGAGGTGGTTTGTGGGAAGCAAATTCCCTCAGCTTTCGCTTGTCTGGGAATTGTTTAATCCCGCCATCATATTTAAATGATAGTCATGCTGGATACAGTATCCTTGGTTCAAGGCCCTTCTGTTTCATTGCATTAAATATATCATGCCATTTCTTCTGGCCTGTAGGGTTTCTGTCGAGAAGTCTGATGTTAGCCTGATGGGTTTTCCTTTATAGGTGACCTTTTTCTCTCTAGCTGCCCTTAAAACTCTCCTTGTCCTTGATCCTTGCCATTTTAATTACTATGTGTCTTGGTGTTGTTCTCCGTGGATCCTTTCATTGGGGGTTTTGTGTAATTCCATGGTCTGTTCGATTATTTCCTCCCCCAGTTTGGGGAAGTTTTCAGCAATTATTTCTTCAAAGAGTCTTTCTATCCCTTTTCCTCTTTCTTCTTCTTCTGGTACCCCTATAATACGAATATTATTCCTTTTGGATTGGTCACATAGTTCTCTTAGTGTTGTTTCATTCCTGGAGATCCTTTTATCTCTCTCTATGTCAGCTTATATACGTTCCTGTTCTCTGGCTTCTATTCCTTCAATGGCCTCTTGCATCTTATCCGTTCTGCTTATAAATCCTTCCAGGGATTGTTTCACTTCTGTGATCTCCTTCCTGACATCTGTGATCTCCTTCCGGTCTTCGTCCCATTGCTCTTGCATTTTTCTCTGTATCTCATCCCATTGCTCTTGCATTTTTCTCTGTATCTCTGTCAGCATGTTCATGATTTCTATTTTGAATTCTTTTTCAGGAGGACTGGTTAGGTCTGTCTCCTTCTCAGGTGTTGTCTCTGTGATCTTTGTCTGCCTGTAGTTTTGCCTTTTCATGGTGATAGAGATAGTTTGCAGAGCTGGTACGAGTGACCGCTGGAAGAGCTTCCCTTCTTGTTGGTTTGTGGCCTTCTTCTCCTGGGAGAATAGCGACCTCTAGTGGCTTATTCTTGTCAGCTGTGCGCAGACAGGGCTTCTGCTACCTGCCCGTTTGCTATGGAGTTTATCTCCGCTATTGCTATGGGCGTGGCCTGGCTGGGGCTGCTCCTCCAAAATGATGGAGCCCCGTTGGAGGGGGAGCGGCCGGGAGGCTCTTTATCTCCATAAGGGGCCTCTGTGCTCCCTGTTGCCCAGGGGTTTAGAATTCCCAGAGATCCCCAGATTCCCTGCCTCTGGTCTAAGTGTCCTGTCCTGCCCCTTTAAGACTTCCAAAAAGCACTCTCCAAACCAAAACAACAACAGCAACAATGAAAGAGGAAACAGAAAAAATAAATAAATAATTAAAGGAAAAAACAAGCGGTTTTTTTGGTCCTCAAGCGCCAGTCCCATGCACCCCCTCACTGGTCCTGTTGCCCTGCCTCCCTAGCACTGGGGTCCCTGGCCCTTCAAGGCTTCCAAAAAGCACCCGCCAAAAAAAAAAAAAAGGGAAAAACGCGCGATATTGTTTGTCCTCAGGCGCCGGTCCCAGGCACTCACCCACCGGTCCTGCTGCCCTGCCTCCCTAGCACTGGGGTCCCCGTCCCTCCAAGGCCTCCAAGAAACACTCGCCAAAAAAAAAGGGAAAAACGCACGACCCTCTCCATCCCCAGGCGCTGGTCCCAGGCACCTGCTCACTGGCCCTGCCGCCCTGCCTCCCTGGCACTGGGGTCCCTGTCCCCCTAAGGCCTCCAAAAAGCACTTGCCAAAAAGAAAAAAAATGGGAGAAACGCGTGATTTTTTTTGTCCTCAGGCACCGGTCCCAGGCACCTGTCCACCAGTCTTGCTGCACTGCCTCCCTGGTATTGGGGTCCCTGTCCCTCCAAGGTTTCCAAAAAGCACTCGCCAAAAAAAAAAGGAAAAACGCACGATTTTCTTTGTCCTCAGGCGCCGGCCCCAGGCCCCCACCCAGCAGTCCCGCCACCCTGCCTCCCTAGTATTGGGAAAAACACGTGATTTTCTTTGTCCCCAGGCGCCGGTCTCAGGCACCCACTCACCAGTCTTGCTACCCTGTTTCACTGGTATTGGGGTCCCTGTACATTTAAGGCTTCCAAAAAGCATTCGTCAAAAAGAGAAAAAAAAGGGAAAAATGCACGATTTCCTCCGTCCTCAGGCACCGGTCTCAGGCACCCACCCACTGGTCCTGCAGGGAAAAACACGCGATATTCTTTGTCCTCAGGCGCCAGTCCCAGGCACCTGCTCACCGGTCCTGCTGCTCTCCTCCCTAGCACCGGGGTCTCTGTCCCTTTAAGGCTTCCAAAAAGCACTCGCCAAAAAACAAACTGCTCCGGTTTCTTTCCACCTGCTGGGAGCCGGAGGGAGGGGCACTCGGGTCCCGCCAGGCCGGGGCTTGTATCTTACCCCCTTTGCAAGGCGCTGGGTTCTTGCAGGTGTGGATGTGGTCTGGATGTTGTCCTGTGTCCTCTGGTCTCTATTTTAGGAAGAGTTTTCTTTGTTATATTTTCATAGATCTATGTGTTTTTGGGAGGAGATTTCCACTGCTCTACTCATGCCACCATCCTGGCTCCGCCCCCAGTAGCTGCACTTTTAAAAAAATACATTCTCCTTCAATTTTTTGCCCATTCAATTTTTATTAAAGTGTTGTATGACTTTCTTGTTTAAATATAGAAAATTCCACTCAGCTATAAGATAACTTGTTGATTGTCATAGTAAGCAAAATTTAATTGTGCAAAAAGAGGCAAATACAATGGCGTAAAAGCTAACTATTTTAGATTTGAAAAGGTGGGTGATTACAGTGGGTATCATAAGCTACTTTATTTTTTCTAATCATCACATTAAAGAAATGCAGAAAAAAGAAGAAACAAGAAACAAATAGGGCCTTGACACCCAAAATTCTGACCCTAGTGCCATATCTCCTCCAATGACTCTTTATTTATTTTGCTTACCTACTCCCAAAATTGCACTCTCTGGACCTGTTTCTCTTCCAGACTCAGAAATTCAAACATCCATTTTTAACCACAGCCACTATAAGCATTTTCAATCTCATTATGATCCCTAAACCCACTGACTCCTCCATTTTCCCTCTTCTTTTTCCTCCTCTCCCTTTTTGCTCTATATGACATGTCACATTATTTCATTTACTCTTTCATGATTATGTGCTCAGCTCTCTTTTCTCTGCTTTTCCTAGCTCCTCTCCCCTAAATCCCTCACTCTGAGTAAACTCTGTTACCTACCTTCCTATGGGGAAGATGGAAGTTCCTATGGCAAGAATCTTCACCTGACACTAAACTACTTGATGATGTAATTGGCCTACTGTTAGACTAATGCTTCTGCACCCATTGGTAATAAGCTATTATTGACTGAGTCACATTATATGAAAAGCTCTTCCCAGAGCTCTGGGTGGAGGCAGAGACAGAGGTAGATTATGGACCTGCAGACTGCTAGATGCAGATGTGATTCTAGTGCTTGACCTGCCATTATGAGAATAAAGCTGGGTACAAACTCTTTTACTCCAAGAACGTTCCATTGTCATTTTTCAGTGTCACTGAATCCATAGTAAACTTGCCTGTGGCTGAAACCCTCAGGCAAGACAATTGGCATAGTTGGCAGGATTTGCTGTAGACAATAATGGAACAGGCTGCCCTCATGGAATGGGTGCTTCAGTGGACCTCCCCTAAGGATGGGGAGACATTCAAGTGTCCTCCAATAGGGCATGTGGTCTGAGGTAGCTTGTGTCCTAGAGGACTGGGTCCCACCCGAGGACTGGGGGCAGGTGATAAATACCTGATGCAGTAGAGGGGGCCTTTTTGCAAAATAAATAATTCTTTTGAGAAACAGAGTACCCATGAGGCAGTGGGAACTGTGGCCTGGCTGTTTCTCACAGTATTTAAAAAAAGGCTACAGATGAGAGGGATGTGCTTCTATGAGAGGTAGAAGTGGAAGCACAAGAATGTGAGCTGTGTAGTGCTATGGATTTATTGAAGAATGAAATAGCATTGACACAAGAGGCGAGAATCCTGGAGAGGTGGAGTGTGGATAAAGTGAAGGCTCCTATGGCCAGGATTCTCACCTGGCTCTGGTCAGCTTGCTCACTACACATGTGTGGGCAATATGTTGCTATTGACTTTATAAAGATCTCCACCCAGTGCTCTGGGTCACATGGTGGCATGGCTGCAAGGTTGCAGGAGACCAGACACTGGAGTGGTGGCAGTGCCAAGGACAGAGACTGAGATGGCTGCAGGGGTAGAGAGGCCCAGAAGTAGAGACCAGCTTGCTGCATACAGACTCGCTTTGAGTGGAGGGGATTCTAGTGATTGATCTGCCACCACGGGAATAAAGTTGTGTATAAACCCTTTCACCCCAAGAATGTTCCATAGTCATTTTTCAGTCTCATTGAATCCATAGTGAACTTGCCCAGGGCTGAAACCCATAGGCAAGACACCCCCTCTGCATGATGCCAACCCCTCTATTGCGGACCTGATGGATACCCTCAGTCATGAACTAGAAACATATCATTATGTCATGGATCTTGCTAATGACTTCTTTTCCATTGATCTGGAACAGAGAAGTCAGGAACAATTTGCCTTCACATGGGAAGGATGGCAATAGACTTTCACTGTCTTTCCACAGGGTTACCTCTACAGTCCCACTATCCATCATAGACTTGTAGCCAAGAGCACTGGGCAGAGTTCTTTATATAGTGACTCAGTCAATAATAGTTTATTGTCTGTGGGTGTGGAAACAGAAGCCTAGCAGTAGGCCAATTACATTATCAAACTGTTTAGGTTCAGGTGAGGATCCTGGCCACAGGACCTTCAGTTTTCCCACATCTGGCAAGCAATTAGGCCATGTTTACTATTTGATGTAACTGTGTCAGAGGGTAAAATATCCTCTAGTGTACTCGTTTTGTGTCCCCTATTGTCTCTGGGTATTTTAGATATTCTTTAAGTAAGTCCTTGTAGTTACTCTAGTTATAATCCCATGATTATACAGGAATTTTATTGATATTTTGGTAAGATATGGGGAAGGGGAAGCATTGCATAGTCCTTTGGTTAGGTCTCAGTCTTTTTGTGATCCTGATTTGGGTATTTCCTATCCCCTACATTGGAGGTTACAGGAAGATGGAGTTATTTCGCTCCCCTTAGATCAATCACGCTAAGGTGAAACCTTTCATTTAGACTCTGGTAAAGTAGTTTCCCTTGAGGGCAGACCTTGGTAACAGGAACACAATACACTGAGCACATTTTTATGTTATTCTTTTCCAATTCCCCTCCTAAAAGCACAGTGGAGTTTTATCTCTGACCTTTACAATGGTAGCATTCCTAGGGGTAAAACTCACCCAAGTATGGAAATCCCCCCTAAAAATGAGCCGCCTTAGATATTTTGATTATCAAGTTTCTCCACGCTAAGCCTCTACCAGTTCATCGATTAATAATATTTAAAGTGTTCCTTCCAACATTGGCTCCAGCTCACAGCTTCTGCTCCTAGGCTTTTGTTCTCAGTAAGATATGATTCTTCATATCTACATGGCTGTTTCTCCAGTATTTTTGGGCAGCAGTTCGCCCCATGACTTCAATTCTCTGATGTATCAAAGAAGAGTTACTTATTTTCAGTTTTGTAGTTTTTTTTTGTTTTTGTTTTTTTTGAGGATGAGAGTGACAACTTCAAAGCACTTTACATGTCTGGCCAGAAACTACAGAAGTATGCTTGCTGATTTTTCAAAAGATCCTTCTGTGATTTTGATTGGAATTGTGCTGAATCTGTAGTTCATTTGGAAATAATTGACATATTAGCAAAATGAACCTTGATCCATGAACATTATATAGATCTCCATTTATTAAGATTGTTTAAAATTTCTCTGAGCAGTATTTTCTAGTTACAAGACTATGCATATTTTGTTCTTTTATCCTTACATGTTTCAAATTTCTTGGTGCCATATTTGTTAAATATCAGTTTTCAACTGTCTATTGCTATTTATGGAATAGAAATGATTTTTGTATATATTGCCTGTGTATCTCACAACTTTGTTAAACTTATTATTTCTAGTGTTTTCCTGCAGCTCTGTTATTTCCTATACATAATCACCTTGTTTGCAAATAGACTATTTTACTTCTTCCTTTCCAAACTATATGATTTAAAAAATTAATAGATGTTATTTTTTAGAATGTTTGTTAATTACAGAAAAATTAAGCAGATAGTACAAAGAGTTCCCAATTCTTCCCCCACCTCCACTCCCACAATTTCTGCTCTTAATATCTTGCATTAATGTGGTACATATGTTGCAATTAATGAATCAATATTGATATATTATTATTAACTGAAGTCAATAGTTTGCATTAAGTTTCATTCTTTGTATCTAACACTTCTATGGGGTTTGACAAATGTATAATGACATGTATCTACCATTACAGTATCATACAGAATAGTTTCATTGCCCTAACAGTTTCCTGTGCTCTACCTATTCCTCCCTCTTTTCCTCCTCTCCTGGAATCCCTGGCAACCACTGATCGTTTTTTCTGTCTCAATAGTTTTGTTTTTTCCAGAGTATCTTATACTTGGAATCATGCAATACGTAGTAGTCTTTGCAGATTTGGTTCTTCACTTAGCAATATGTATTTAAGTTTCCTATGTGTCTTTTTGGGGGAGGTGGGGAGCTTAATAGTTCATTTCTTTTTATTGCTACAATATTCCTTTGGATATACCATAATTTATCCATTTACCTATCAAGGGACGTCTTGACTGTTTCCAATTTTTGGCAATTCTGAATTAAAATGTTCTGTGCAGGTTTTTGTATGATCATAACTTTTCAACTCAGTTGGATTAATACATAGGAAGACAGTTACTGGACCCTACAGTGTTTTAGTCTGCTCAGCTGCCTTAGCAATATACTGTAGGCTGGGTGACTGTCTTGCCAATGGGTTTTAGCCCTGGACAAGTTCATTATGGATTCAATGAGACCAAGGAATGACAATGGAACGTTCTTGAGGTGAAAATGTTTATACCCAACTTCATTCCCATGGTGTCAGATCAATCATTAGAATCCCCTCTATGCACAGTGAGTCTGCATGTAGCAGGCTGGTCTCTGCCTCTGGGCCTCTCTTCCCCCTCTGCCATCTCACTCTCTGTCCCTGGCTCTGCCACCACTCCAGTTTCTGCTCTTCTGCAGCCTTGCACCCCTGCAGCCATGCAGCATCCCAGAGCACAGGGTGGAGCTCTTTTTATAGAGTCAATAACAAATGTATTGCCTGCACATGTGTAGTGAGCAAGCCGACCAGGGCCAGGTGAGAATTCTGGCCATAGGAATGTTCACTTTCTCCACACGACTTAAGTCACAAAACTTATTTTCTCAGATTTCTGGAGGCAAAGGTCCAAGATCAAGGTGTGCAAAAGTTTGGTTTCTTGTGAAGCCTCTCTTCCTGGCTTGCCTTCTTGATGTGTTCTCACATGACCTTTTCTCTGTGCATGTTTCTGAGAGAGATAAATTTCTGGTGTCCCTTCCTCTTCTAATAAAGACAGCAACCCTATCAAATTAGATTTCTACAATTCAGATCTCAATTAACCTTAATTACCTCTTGAAGACCCTATCTCCAAATACAGTCACTTTGGGGGTTAAGGCTTCAACAGAAATTTTGGGAGGGCACAATTCAATCCATACATTCAATAAGACTATATTGGGGTGGGGATAGGGAATGGGAGGTAGGTGAAGGTGGGTGAAGAATGGTGAAGGTAGTCAGAGTATAAATTTCCAATTATAGGATGAATAAGTTCTGGGAATTTAGTGGACAGCATAGTGACTGTAGTTAGCAATATTGTATTTATTTTTGAAAGTTGCTAAAAGAGTAGATTTTTAAAGTTCTCACTACATTAAACAATTTGTACCTATGTGAGGCAATGGATGTGTTAACTAACCTTATTGTGGCAGTCACTTGGCAATATATATCAAATCATTATGTTGTACGTCTTAAACTTACACAATGTTATATGTCAGTTATAAGTCAGTGTAGGTGTAAGAAAAAAAAAGACTTTATCTTTATAAGAAGTTGCCAAGCTGTCTTCCAAAGTGAGGGTGTTATTTTACATTCCCACCAGCAAGGAATGAGAGAGTTCCTGTTACCCCACATTCTCACCAGATTTTGATAGTATTAGATTTTGGATTTTGGCCATTCTAGTAGATTTGTAGTGGTATCTTACTGTTTTATTTTGAAATTCTCTAATGATATCTGATGTTAAGCATCTCTTCATATTATTATTTGCCTTTTGTGTATCTTTGATGAGGTATCTGTTCATATCTTTTTTAAATTGAAGTTTCATTGATATACAATCTTATGAATGTTTCACATGAGCAACATAGTAGTTACAACATTCACCCATATTACCAAGTCTCCCCACACCCCATTGCAGTCACTGTCCATCAATGTAATAAGCTGCAATAGAGTCACTACTTCTCTTCTCTGTGTTATGTTACCTTCCCTGTGACCCCCCTACATTGTAACGTTGTATGTGCTAATTGTAATGCCACTTAATCCCCTTCTCTCTCCCCGCCCCCCACAACCCTTTCTTTTGGTAATCACTTGCCCCTTCTCAGAGTCTGTGAGGCTGCTGCTGTTTTGTTCCTTCAGTTTTGCTTTGCTGTTATGCTACACAAATGAGGGAAATCATTTAGTACTTGTCTTTCTCCACCTGGCTTATTTCACTGAACATAATACCCTCTAGCTCCATCCATGTTGTTGCAAATGGTAGGATTTGTTTTCTTCTTGTGGCTGAACAATATTCCATTGTGTATGTGTACCACCTCTTTTTTTATCCATTCATCTACTGATGGACACTTAGGTTGCTTCAATGATATACAATCTTCTAGAGGTTCAAATATACAACACAGTGGTATAACGGTTGCCCATATTATTAAATCCTCTCCTCTAGTGCAGTTACTATCTGTCAACATAGCAAGATGTTACAGAACCATTGGCTATAATCTCTGTACTGTACTAACTATCCCCATGACCAACTTATATTATGATTGAGAATTTTTGTGCCCCTTCATCCTCCCCAGCCAGTCACCCTAACCCCTCTCCCATGGCAATCACCAGTCACTTCTTAGTGTCTGTGAGTCCACTGCTATTTTGTTAATTTTGTTTTGTTCTGTTTTTAGATTCCACAAATAAGTGAAACCATGGTATTTGTCTTTCTCCACCCAGTTTGTTTCACTTAGCATAATACCCTCTAGATGTATTAATGTTGTTACAAATGGCAGGATATTTTTAAGGCTGAATAATATTTCATTGTGTATATGTACTATATCTTTTTTATCCATTCATCTATTGATGGACACTTAGGTTGTTTCCAAATCCTAGCTATTGTAAATAATATATGGGGGTGCATATATCTTCCTGAATCAGGGATCTTGTTTTCTTTGGAAAAATTCCTAGAAGTGAAATTACTGTGTTGAATGTATTTCCATTTTTAGTTTTTGAGGACTCTTCATACTGCTTTTCACAGTGGTTGCACCAATTTACCTTCCCACCTACAGTGTAGGAAAGTTCCCATTTTTCCACATCCTTGCCCACACTTGTTATTTCTTGTCTTTTGGAGAGTGGCCAATATCTCATTGTGGTTGCGATTTGCATTTCCCTGATGACTTATGATGTGGAACATCTTTTCATGTACCTGTAGGCCATACATATTTTTTCTTTGGAGAAATGTTTGTTCAGGCCCTCTGCACATTTTTTAATTGGGTTTTATTTTTTTTGGTGTTGAGATATATGAATTCTTTATATATTTTTGAAGTCAACCCTTTATTGGATAAATAATTTATGAATATATTCTCCAATACTGTAGGATGTCTTTTTGTTCTGCTGATGGTGTCCTTTGCTGGCAGAAGCTTTTTAGTTTGTTGTAGTCTTACCTGTTCCTTTTGAAGTTTCCTTTGCCCAAAGAGATGTGTCCAGGAAAAATTTCTCATGCCTATATTCAAGAGATATTTTTCCTATGTTTTCTTTTCAGAGTTTCATGGTTGCATGTCTTACATTCAGGTCTGTTTCAAGTTTGCTTTTGTGTATGGATTTAGTAATCTACTTTCATTCTCTTGCATAGAGCTGTCCAATTTTTCCAACACCAGTTATTGAAGAGGTTGTATTTTCCCTATTATATGTTCGTGGCTCTTTATCATATATTAGTTTATCATATATGCATGCATTTCTATCTGGGCTCTCTATTTTGTTCCATTGATCTATGGGTCTGTTCTTGTGCCACTACCATACTGTTGATTACTGTAGCTTAGTAGTATAGCTTAAAGTCAGGGAGCATCATACCCCCAGCTTTGTTTTTCTTTCTTAGGATTGCTTTGCCTATTTGAGGTCTTTTGTGCTTCCATATGAATTTTAGGATTATTTGTTCTAGTTCATTGAAAAATGCCATTGGATTTTTGATAGGGATTGCACTGAATGTGTAAATTGCTTTTGGCATAATGATCATTTTGACAATATTAATTCCTTCCATCCAGGAGCCAGGATAGATTTCCACTTAGTCGTGTTTTCTTTCCCTCATGAGTGTCTTATAACTTTCAGAGTACAATTCTTTCTCCTCCTTGGTTAGGTTTATTCCTAAGTATTTTATTCTTTTTGATGCAATTGTAAATGGAATTTTTCTCCTGGTTTCTCTTTCTGCTAGTTCATTGTTAGTATATAGGAATACAACAGATTTCTGCATGTTAATTGTGCATCCTACAACATTGCTGAATGCAGTTATTAGTTCTAATAGTTTTTTAGTGGATTTATTATGGTTTTCTATATGTAATATAATGTCATCTGCAAATAATGACAGTTTAAATTATTCCTTACCAACTTGGATACCTTTTATTTCTTTGTTTTGTCTGATTGCTCTGGCTCCAGTACTCTGTTGAATAAAAGTGGTGAAAGTGGACGTACATACTTGTCTTGTTCCTGATTTTCGAGGAAAAGCTTTTTAGCTTTTTGCCATTGGGTCTGATGTTAGCTGTGGGTTTGCCATACACAGCCTTTATTAAATTGAGGCATATATCCTCTATATTCATTTTGTTGAGTTTTTATCATGAATGGGTGTTGAATTTTGTCAAATGCTTTTTTAGCATCTATTGAAATGATCATGTAGTTTTTCTTCTTTGTGTTAATGTGATGTATGACATTGATTTTCTAATGTACCATTCTTGCATCCCAGGAATAAATCTCACTTGATGATGATGGCTGATCCTTTTGATGCATTTTTGAATTCTGTTTGCTAATACCTTGTTGAGAATTTTTTCATCTAAGCTTATCATAGGGATATTGGTCCAAAATTTTACTTTCTGTTCTGTCTTTTTTTTTTTGGTTTTGGTATTAGAGTGATGCTGGCCTTATAGAATGAGTTTGGAAGTATTCCTTCCTCTTCTACTTTTTGGAATACTTTAAGAAGGATGGGTATTAGCTCCTCCTCTTTAAATGTGTGGTAGAATTCAGCTGTGAAGCCATACAATTCTGGAGTTTTGTTTGTTGGGAGTTTTTTGATTATGAATTCATTTTCTTCACTGGTAATTTATCTGTTCAGATTTAATTTCTTCCTGGGTCAATCTTGAAAGGTTGTATTTTTCTAGGAATTTGTCTATTTCTTCTAGGATGTCCAATTTATTGGCATATAATTTTTCACTGAATTCTCTAATAATTCTTTGTATTTCTGTGGTATCTGTTCTTACTATTCCTTTTTTATTTCTGATTTTATTTGTGTACTCTCTCTTTTCTTCTTGATGAGTCTGGCTATGGGTTTGTTTATTTTATTTATTTTCTCAATGAACCAGTTATTTGTTTCATTGATTTTTTCTATTGTTTTATTCTTCTCTATTATATTCATTTCTGCTCTTATCTTTCATATGTCCTTCCTTCTATTAATTTTGGGTTTCACTTGTTCTTCATTTTCCAGTTTCTTTAATTGTGAATTTGGAGTCTGCATTTGAGGTTGTTTTTGTTTCTTGAGGTAGGCATGTATTGTTGTGTACTTTCCTCTTAGAACTGCTCTTGCAGCATCCTACAAATTTTGGAGTGCTGTATTTTGTTTTCATTAGTTTCTATGTATTGCTTGCCTTCTGTTTTTATTTGTTTATTGATCCATTGATTATTTAGAAGCATGTTGTTTAGCCTCTATTTGGGGGCTTTTTTGTGTTCTTTGTGTATACTTCTAGTTTCATACCCATAAATCAGTGAGCATACTTATGACCGTTATTTTGAATCTTTCTGTTTATCAGGAAGATTGGTGATCTCTATTTCATTTATCCCTCTTTCTGGTGTCTTATCCTGTAGTTTTGTTTCAAACATACTCCTCTGCCTTCTCATGTTGTCATGGTTTCTGTTTCTTCCTTTGTGTTAGATGCATCTGCTATGCTTTCTGGTCTAGAGTAATGGCTTTACAAAGGAGGCATCCTGCAGTGCCCAGAAGTTCAAGTTACAAAATGGGTGGGATCACCTTTCTGTCTGTCTGCTTTCAGTGGTCTATCTCAGTCATCTATGGTATGCAGTTTGCCTCAGCAGGCCCTTTGTGATGAGAATAGTGGCTTCTGCTTGGATCATTGTGGGCAGGGCCGCCCTATACTTACCCTGCAGTGATGGCAGTGTTGGTGGGTTAAGAGGTGGACAGGGCTGTTGGGTTAATCGGTGGGGATGTTGTGGAAAGTAATGCTGGTGCCTGTGGGTAGTGATAAGGTATGCAGCAACAGGCTTGGCTGCCCATGGGGAGGATGGAGTGCTGGGAGCTGGCTCCTGCAGATGCCTCTCTAATTGGGCTGAGACAGGGTAGAGATAGCTGGGAAAGCCTCCCTCTTCCTGCCAGGCAGCAAAGTCTGATGCTGATGGGCTGAGTGGGCTGGTACTATGACTGTACACATGGAAGCAACTCATTTCTGAGCTTCCAGTGAGGGGGATGGAGTGTCTTATCAAAGTTTTATAGTATTCAGTGTACAAGTGTTTCAGATCTTGGGTTAAGCTTATTCCTAAGAGATTCTTTTTTCCATATGTTCCTCAGCTTTGTTGTTTTCCTGTTCCTGATAACCATCTCATTGATTGTCTCCTCTTCCTGCAGAAATCTATTATTCAATCTTTCCCTTGAAATTTCATTTCAGTTACTGTAGTCTTCAGCTCTGAATGGCTCTTTTTTGTCTCTTCCATCTCTTTGTTGAAGTCTTCCCTGAGACCTTCACCATGCAAGCCTGGCCTCACAGGTGCCTGCTGTGAACGGGCCGTATCCAGGAGCCTTTCCAGGCCATTAAGATGCTGACGACGACCTACAGCACAGCCAGGGCCAGGTTGGAGAGGCCCAAGGAGCAGGCCCCGGTGGCTTGGGTCCCTGTGGCCTCTGGGGGTCAGCCTGGTCACCCCTGGGCTGTGTGGCCTCAGGGTGTGGCACCATCGTGACACCGAGGAAGGGCCATCCCTGGCTGCAGAGTGTAGGGCCCATCTTGAATCAGTTTTTCGAGAGCAAGGCCCATCATGAGTTAGTTCAGCAGAAATGGCTGTAAGGAGGGGAGATTCCGAATCACTGCATTTTGTTTCTTTTCTCTCACTTTTTTACAGTTAATTTTATTTTGGTTTCATCTTGCAAGTCCGTTTGGTGCAAAGGCATGGATTTTTGTCCCGCTGTGAGGTCAAAGCACGGCTTTAGGCCCAGCATGCACACTCTGCTCTCCTGGTGGGCAGAGGTGCTGGCAGCTCTGAAGGCAGGCGCTGATTCTGTGGGCCCCACGCCGGGTGGCTCTCCAGTGGTCATTTGAGGAGCTAGGGGAATGTTGCCACCCTTGGGACCCCTCTGACCCCCAGAGAAGGGTTTGCCCGTTCGTGTTATGTCTCTGGTCTCCACCTCAAGCATTTGGCATAAAATTGCTGGAAAATGATCTTTTAAACTAACCTTTTGTGAAGGATGCTATTGATTAGCATGTCACTGCCGCCACTTCAAACTCTGCCGTGTCGTGCACCATGTTTAACTTCAGACATCCATTTGTTGGCTTGTCTCTTCTACCAGAAAGCTACTAAATGATTTTGGATGAATGAACAAACATCTAGGAATGGGAAGAAGAGGACAAGTGAACCATTAGTAATAAGTTAAAGCAAACATCGCTTCATTTGTAGTTGTCACACAGCTCTCTTATCATCCTAAGTATTTTACGGTTTTTGATGCAGTTATAAAAAGAATTTTTTCTTAAGTTAAGAAATTTTTGAGAAGTTTGTTGTTATTGTACAGAAATACAACTGCTTTTTGTATATTGATTTTGTATCCTGAACTTCACTGAATTTATAATTTTTAACATTTTTTTGTTTGTTTTTAATTTTTTAATTTTGTTATCATTAATCTACAATTACATGAAGAACATTATGTTTACTAGGCTCTCCCCTACCCCAAGTCCCCCCAACAAATCCAATTACAGTGACTGTCCATCAGCATAGTAAGATGTTGTAGAATCGCTACTTGTCTTCTCTCTGTTATAAAGCCCTCCCCTTTCCCCCAACCCCCACATTATACATGCTAATCATAATACCCCCTTTCTTCCCCGCCTTTATCCCTCCCTACCCTCCCATTCTCCCCAGTCTCTCTCCCTTTGGTAACTGTTAGTCCATTCTTGGGTTCTGTGATTCTGCTGCTGTTTTGTTCCTTCAGTTTTTCTTTTGTTCTTATACTCCACAGATGAGTGAAATCATTTGGTATTTGTCTTTCTCCACTTGGCTTATTTCACTGAGCTTAATACCCTCTAGCTCCATCCATGTTGTTGCAAATGGTAGGATTTGTTTTCTTCTTATGGCTGAATAATATTCCATTGTGTATATGTACCACATCTTCTTCATCTATTCATCTACTGATGGACACCTAGGTTGCTTCCATTTCTTGGCTATTGTAAATAGTGCTGTGATAAACATAGGGGTGCATATGGCTTTTTCAAACTGAACTGCTGTATTCTTAGGGTAAATTCCTGGAAGTGGAATTCCTAGTTCAAATGGTATTTCTATTTGGAGCTTTCTGAGGAACCTCCATAGTGCTTTCCACAATGGTTGAACTAATTTGCATTCCCACCAGCAGTGTAGGAGGGTTCCCCTTTCTCCACAACCTCACCAACATTTGTTGTTTGTCTTTTCGAGACGGCAATCCTTACTGGTGTAAGGTGAAATCTCATTGTGGTTTTAATTTGCATTTCTCTGATCACTAGCAATGTGGAGCATCTTTTCATGTGTCTGTTGGCCATCTGAATTTCTTCTTTGGAGAAGTATCTGTTGAGCTCCTCTGCCCATATTTTAATTGGACTATTTGCTTTTTGTTTGCTGTGATGCTTGAGCTCTTTATGTATTTTGGATGTCAACCCTTTATCGGATCTGTCATTTATGAATATATTCTCCCATACTGTAGGGTACCTTTTTGTTCTATTGATGGTGTCCTTTGCTGTACAGAAGCTTTTCAGCTTGATATAGTCCCACTTGTTCATTTTTGCTTTTGTTTTCCTTGCCCAGGGAGATATATTCATGAAGAAGTCACTCATGTTTATGTCTAAGAGGTTTTTGCCTATGTTTTTTTCCAAGAGTTTAATGGTTTCATGACTTACACTCAGGTCTTTGATCCATCTTGAATTTACTTTTGTGTATGGGGTTAGACAGTGATCCAGTTTAATTCTCTTACATGTAGCTGTCCAGTTTTGCCCGCACCATCTGTTGAAGAGACTGTGATTTCCCCATTGTATGTCCATGGCTCCTTTATCGAATATTAATTGACCATATATGTTTGGGTTAATGTCTGGAGTCTCTACTCTGTTCCACTGGTCTGTGGCTCTCTTCTTGTGCCAGTACCAAATTGTCTTGATTACTATGGCTTTGTAGTAGAGCTTGAAGTTGGAGAGTGAGATCCCCACCACTTTATTCTTCTTTCTCAGGATTGCTTTGGCTATTCGGGGTCTTTGGTGTTTCCATATGAATTTTTGAACTATTTGTTCCAGTTTGTTGAAGAATGTTGTTGGTAATTTGATAGAGATTGCATCAAATCCGTATATTGCTTTGGGCAGGATGGCCATTTTGACGATATTAATTCTTCCTAGCCAAGAGCATGTGATGAGTTTCCATTTGTTAGTGTCCTCTTTAATTTCTCTTAAGAGTGTCTTATAGTTTTCAGGGTATAGGTCTTTCACTTCTTTGGTTAGGTTTATTCCTAGGTATTTTATTCTTTTTGATACAATTGTGAATGGAATTGTTTTCCTGATTTCTCTTTCTATTGGCTCATTGTTAGTGTATAGGAAAGCCACAGATTTCTCTGTGTTAATTTTGTATCCTGCAACTTTACTGTATTCTGATATCAGTTCTAGTAGTTTTGTAGTGGAGTCTTTAGGGTTTTTTATATACAGTATCACGTCATCTGCAAATAGTGACAGTTCAAGTTCTTTACCAATCTGGATTCCTTGTATTTCTTTGTTTTGTCTGATTGCAGTGGCTAGGACGTCCAGTACTATATTAAATAACAGTGGGGAGAGTGGGCATCCCTGTCTTGTTCCCAATCTCAGAGGAAAAGCTTTCAGCTTCTCACTGTTCAGTATGATGTTGGCTGTGGGTTTATCATATATGGCCTTTATTATGTTGCGGTAATTGCCCTCTATACCCATTTTACTGAGAGTTTTTATAATGAATGGATGTTAAATTTTGTCAAATGCTTTTTCAGCATTTATGGAGATGATCATGTGGTTTTTGTCTTTCTTTTTGTTGATGTGGTGGATGATTTTGATGGATTTTCGAATGTTGTACCGTCCTTGCATCCCTGGGATGAATCCCACTTGGTCATGGTGTATGATCCTTTTGATATATTTTTGAATTCGGTTTGCTAATATTTTGTGGAGTGTTTTTGCATCTACATTCATCAGGGATATTGATCTGTAATTTTCTTTTTTGGTGGGGTCTTTGCCTGGTTTTGGTATTAGGGTGATGTTGGCTTCAGAGAATGAGTTTGGGAGTATTCCCTCTTCTTCTATTTTTTGGAACACTTTACAGAGAATGGGTATTATGTCTTCTCTGTGTGTCTGATAAAATTCCGAGGTAAGTCCGTCTGGCCCCGTGGTTTTGTTCTTGGGTCGTTTTTTGATTACCATTTCAATTTCTTTGCTCGTAATTGGTTTGTTTAACTTTTGTGTTTCTTCCATGGTCAGTCTTGGGAGGTTGTATTTTTCTAGGAAGTTGTCCATTTCTTCTAGGTTTTCCAACTTGTTGGCATATAGGTTTTCATAGTACTCTCTAATAATTCTTTGTATTTCTGTTGGGTCCATCGTGATGTTTCCTTTCTCATTTCTGATTCTATTGATGTGTGTTGATTCTCTTTTTCTCTTAATAAGTCTGGCTAGAGGCTTATCTATTTTGTTTATTTTCTCAAAGAACCAGCTCTTGGTTTCATTGATTTTTTCTATTGTTTTATTCTTCTCAATTTTGTTTATTTCTTCTCTGATCTTTATTATGTCCCTTCTTCTGCTGACTTTAGGCCTCATTTGTTCTTCTTTTTCCAATTTTGATAATTGTGACATTAGACTATTCATTTGGGTTTGTTCTTCCTTGTTTAAATATGCCTGGATTGCTATATACTTTCCTCTTAAGACTGCTTTCACTGCGTCCCACAGAAGTTGGGGCTTTGTGTTGTTGTTGTTATTTATTTCCATATATTGCTGGATCTCCATTTTAATTTGGTTGTTGATCCATTGACTATTTAGAAGTGTATTGTTAAGCCTCCATGTGTTTGTGAGCCTTTTTGCTTTCTTGGTACAATTTCTTTCTAGTTTTATGCCTTTGTGGTCTGAAAAGTTGGTTGGTAGGATTTCAATCTTTTGGAATTTACTGAGGCTCTTTTTGTGGTGTAGTCTGTGGTCTATTCTGGAGAATGTTCCATGTGCACTTGAGAAGAATGTGTATTCTATTGCTTTTGGGTGTAGAGTTCTGTAGATGTCTATTAGGTCCATCTGTTCTAGTGTGTTATTCAGTGCCTCTGTGTCCTTACTTATTTTCTTTCTGGTGGATCTGTCCTTTGGAGTAAATGGTGTGTTGAAGTTCCTAAAATGAATGTATTCCAGTCTATTTCCTCCTTTAGTTCTGTTAGTATTTGTTTCACATACGCTGGTGCTCCTGTGTTGGGTGCATATATATTTATAATGGTTATATCCTCTTGTTGGACTGAGCCCTTTATCATTATGTAATGTCCTTCTTTATCTCTTGTTACTTTCTTTGTTTTGAAGTCTATTTTGTCTGATACTAGTACTGCAACACCTGCTTTTTTCTCCCTATTGTTTGCATGAAATATCTTTTTCCGTCCCTTGATTTTTAGTCTGTGCATGTCTTTGGGTTTGAGGTGAGTCTCTTGTAAGCAGCATATAGATGGGTCTTGTTTTTTTATCCATTCAGTGACTCTATGTCTTTTGATTGGTGCATTCAGTCCATTTACATTTAGGGTGATTATCAATAGGCATGTACTTATTGCCATTTCAGGCTTTAGATTCATGGTTACTAAAGGTTCCAGGTTACTTTCCTTACTATCTAAGAGTCTAACTTAACTCACTTAGTATGCTGTTACAAACACAATCTAAATGTTCTTTTCTTTTTCTCCTCCCTTTTCTTCCTCCTTCATTATTTATATATTAGGTATCAGATTCTCTACTTTTTCTCTATCCTTTGTTTGGCTTTGGGGATAGTCAATTTTATTTTGCATTTGCCTCACAATCAGCTGCTCCACCCTCCCTACCATGATTTTATTACCTCTGGTGACAGCTATACAACGCTAGGAACACTTCCATCTATAGCAGTCCCTCCAAAGTAGACTGTAGAGATGGTTTGTGGGAGGTAAACTCTCTCAGCTTTTGCTTATCTGGAAATTGTTTAATCCCTCCTTCAAATTTAAATGATAATCTCACCAGATAAAGTAATCTTGGTTCCAGGCCCTTCTGCTTCATGGCATTAAATACATCATGCCACTCCCTTCTGGCCTGTAAGGTTTCTGATGAGAAGTCTGTTGTTAGTCTGATGGGTTTTCCTTTGTATGTGATCTTATTTCTGCCTCTGGCTGCTTTTAATAGTCTGTCCTTATCCTTGATGTTGTTGTCTTCCTTGGGTCCCTTGTGTAGGGGGATCTGTGGATCTCCATGGCCTGAGACACTATCTCCTTCCCCAGATTGGGGAAGTTTTCAGCAACTATCTCCTCAAAGACACTTTCTATCCCTTTCTCTCTCTCTTCTTCTACTGGTATCCCTATAATGCGAATATTGTTCCACTTGGATTGGTCACACCGTTCTCTCAATATTCTTTCATTTTTAGAGATCTTTTTTTCTCTCTCTGCCTCAGCTTCTTTGTATTCCTCTTCACTAGTTTCTATTTCATTTATTGTCTCCTCCACCATATCCAACGTGCTTTTAATACTTTCTATCGTGTTCTTTAATGGTTGGATTTCTGACCTGAATTCATTCCTGAGTTCTTGGATGTCTTTCCTTACCTCCATTAGGATGTCGATTATTTTTATTTTGAACTCCCTTTCAGGAAGAGTCACGAGGTCCATATCATTTAAATCTTTCTCGGGAGTTGTATTAACAATTTTACTCTGGACAAGGTTCCTTTGGCGTTTCATATTTGTATATGGCACCCTGTAGTGTCCAGAAGCTGTAGTCTCTGGAACTGCTGAGCTCCTGAAGCAATGTCATGGGTTGCAGGGGAGTGACTAGGGGTAGGAAAGAGCTGTTCCCTGACTCCTGGCTGCTGTGCCTGTCTCCACTGCCTGAGCCAGTGGGCCAGGCACACAGGTATAAGTTTTTGTCCCAGAGCAGCCAGATATGGATCCCTGCTTTCCACAAGCAGCCAGAATCCCAGTCTCCCAGGGAACTCTGCCTGTATTAACTTTCCAACCCGCTAGTCATGCGAGTCTCATGAAAGCACCATGAAATGTAGGTTTGTGCTCCCAGTGCAGATTTCCAGAGCTAGGTATTCTGCTGAGTCCCAGCCTTCCACTCCTTCCCTGCTCCATTTCTCTTCCTCCCGCCGGTGAGCTGGGGTGGGGGAGGGGCTCGGGTCCCACAGAGCTACAGCTCTGGTACTTTACCCTGTTCTCTGAGGTCTGCTGTTTTCTCCAGGTATGTGCAGTCTGACGCGTCCTCTTTCCTGTTGCTCTCTCAGGATTAGTTGCGTCAATTAAATTTTCTAATTGTATCCAGTTTTAGGAGGAAGCCTCTCTCTCTCCTCTCACGCTGCCATCTTTAATCCATCTCCCTACTAGCACCATTTCCGTTTTCCATCTCCATAGCATTGAGCTCTGCTGGTTTAGAGGTCAGGGAATGCTTCTATCAGTGGACACAATTGATGGTTCTGTTAAATAAGAAGCTTAGATTTCCATCTGGTCACTTTGTCAGGCAAGTAAGAGGGTTACTGTACTGGATGGGAAAAGTGATGTTGATTTTCAAGAGTCAATTGGTTTGCTATGACATGATGGGAGCAAGGAGGAATACCTGGGGCCCAGGAGATTCTTTTGGTAATCTTGCAGTATTTTCATGCTCTATAGTAAAAGTTATACTTTTACTATAAGCAGGACCATTTATGGCATGAAAAGTTCAATAATAAAGATTTAGTTTATCAGGCCTACCAGGCCCTCCCCATAAAATGTGACTGGCTGTGGTGCTTGTGGGGAACAAATGATATGAGGGAATGGGTGGTAGGAGAAGGGAATGTAAATACCAACTGTGGCATGGTGACCAGTCACAGAAACACTATTTCCTGTCTTGCTTCTATATGGACATCTGTATGTATTGACTGATATTTTCTTTTTCTCCTCTCTTATTCCCACAAAACCTAGTAGTATTCATGTCTACCTTGTGGTTGTTTCCACATCTCAGTTTTCGGCTTTAGGATAGCAAAAGAAGACTGTGAATCAGAAGAAAGATGAGGAAACATGTATTCAAAGGTGGAAAAGTAGAACTTTGGCTTTCTTCTTTGAGGTTTGGTTGTATGAAGAATTGTTGAATCATGTAATGGGAAAGCATAATGTTGAACATATCTTTATTTGAAAGTTAAATGTTGACAAGGAGGGGGTGTTTAGAGGCTGAGTTGGCAAAGATGTAGACTGTGCCAGATTGTCTGTGTTTCACTCAGCAATACGATCACTCATTTTCCAGGCTGAGCTGCACTTTCCAGAGTCCCCTCGTCTGAACGGTTTTTGTTTAGAGTTTGCTTGTGGGAGGACCTTGTATGAGGGTTGGGAGATGGGAGTGAATCCATTGACAATTGCAGTCAAATATGTTGGTAGACATGAGATTCCGTGGCTTCCTGGCAGATTCTTGAGAACTACCCTCTTCATTACTGAATTCTGAGAGCTTGATGGCAGCTTCTCAGAGGTTCTTGAGAACTTCAAAAAGCTTCTGAGAATCACTTGCCTCAATGCTTCATGCCGAAATCTTTAGCATGAACTCCTCCAACTTTTGGTGACAGCGTCCATGACCTCTGCTCCTTCAGCTTTCCAACAACCATGAAAGTCCCTAATTCTATATCAAGTTTCTTATATACAGAATACATAAAATGACTTATTTTTTCCTGAGAGTACCCAGACTGAAGCAAGATTCTAAAAGCTTCTGGAGGGAAAAGAACAGATTTCATATGAAGAATGAGAAGTCAGCAAGGCATTGAACCTATCAACAGCATTGTAAGCCAGAAGAAAATGGAACGAAGTCTGTATAATTCTGAAGTAAATTGATTTTTAGAATTCTATATCCACCTAAATTATTAATCAATAGTGAGGGTAAAATGAAGACATTCTTAGACATGCAGTTTCAAAATTTTACATTTTGCCCACGTTTCTCAGGATGCTACTGAAGGATTTGTAACATTAAAATGAGGAAACGAGCTTGAAACCCCAAGAAACAGATACAGGTTGTGGGAAACAAGGAAGCCAACACAGGAGATAGATGATGATAATTTGCAGTGGAGAGCGCAGTGAGACCTAATGTGGCATTGTGCAGTAGGCCTGAACACCAGGTGGCCAGACTAGGTAGGATAGAAAGCGATAGCAGAGGTGGGCCAGGGGCAGAATGAGTGGGATCAACAGGTTACCTGAGGATTTGACCACACTGAGAGTCCTTCAACTCTCCCAGAGCGTTTAGGAAGAATTCATAATAGTACCTAGAAAATGAAGTAAATGAACAAATGGTCCAATTACCAGCTTCTGAAAGAACCAAAGGTTATACCAGAAGGAAAATCTTTTTGTCTCTGGCTTACACATGGTTCTACTTATGATTGTTTGACTTTACAATGGTGTGAAAGTTGTAATGCATTCAGTAAAAACTATGCTTTGAATCTTGAATTTTGATCTTTTCCCAGGCTAATGCTATGCAGTACGATGCTCTCTTGTGATGCTGGGCAGAGAAGTGAACCAGAGCTCCTTATCAGCTGTGCAGTCACAGGGTAAACAACTGATACACTTACAACCAATCTGTACACACTACTCATTCTGCTTTTCATTTTCAGTACAGTATTCAATACATTACATGAGATATTCAATGCTTTATTATAAGGTAGGCTTTGTGTTAGATGATTTTACCCAACTATTGGCTAATGTAAGTGTTCTGAGCATGTTTAAGGTAGGCTAGGCTAAGCTGTGGTGGTATGTAGGCTAGGTGTATTCAATGGATTTTCAATTTATGGCATTTTCAGCTTAGCGGTGAGTTGATTAGGATATAACCCCATTGTAAGTTGTATACTATATTATAAAGGCCATTAGTAAATAGTATTTTTATGTCATAACAATATAAATATTAAATAGTTTTATCAAGAGTTATGATACAACTGTACAGGGAAAAGGGTTCATGTATGTGAGTGAGATGGATGGATGTTTCATAAGTACTAAATTCTTATGCTCCACCAGAAGAATTCAGCATATAATATTTAAAATAATCAAGGAAAAAGTAGTAACTAAAGAAGATTGTTGAGAAACATGGAGATAAATATCAGAAGAAACTGCTAAAAGAGTTGAAAGGATTGCCTCTAGGATGCAGGAATGGAGTTGGGAGAAGAGTAAGGCAAGGGATTGCTATTTTTTCCCTGCAATGCCTGGAGTACTTCTGACTTTTTAAAATAGATACATTTGTTACTGTGGGTAAAACTGTAACATTTCCAGAATATCTCGCCTGGCTTTAGCACATTTGCGTATCTTCAGGGGTGGAGAGTTCATCTCCATATCGATGGGTATTACCTTGTAGGATCTGAAGAATCAAAAGTTAGCATAAGTACAGCCATCTTAAGGCCTAAATACCACCCCCTAACCCAGAAGAAGCAAAATCATTAGAATCTTGAAAAACAAGTTAGTTAGCCTGTGTCAATTGTAGTGACCTTTCTGTGTCAATTGTAGTGACCTTTAGTTAGCTAACCATAAATCAGTTAATCATACACGCCTAGCTTATCTTACTAGAACCACCCTAGACATTCCGTAGGTGATCTCATCTAATCAGACCCCAGGATGTGGCGCCAGCAAAAGATTTATGAGCCTATAGAAAAAAACTCTGTATTGTGATTATGGAAAATTTTACCCCTTTTGAAAATACTATAAAACCTTCTGCCTTAGTGTGCTCGGGGTCCTCGTTGAGACCTGCTGCGACAGGCTGACTTGGACCCCAACTAGTTGGCTTCCGAATAAATTCCTCTTGCTTGTTGCATCAAGAAACATCTTTGGTGAGTGATTTGGGGCGGCGCCTTCCTCAGGGGAATCCAACATTTGGGGGCTCGTCCGGGATCGGTTGTCCACCCCGCTTCACTCCCGAAGTCGCTCTTGGAGGAAGAGGTAAGATTGGTGGCGCCTTGAGTTGTTGTTTGTGTTCTGTTTTCTGTTTCAGTGAGACCGGTCAGAGTTCTGAAGGGTACCCGTTGTCTGGCAGCCGTCTCAATCCCGTACAGGGGCTGTGACTGCGGTCGGTAGACGTACTAGAGCACCGCAGGCTGCAACTCAGGGAGGTTGGGGGGCCAGGGACGCCTGGTAGCCTCCCGTCTGTTTTTCCGGCAAACTGAACCTGATGAGATAGGGTTGATTTTTGGGCGCCGAGAATTTCAACCCTCTGATTCCTTTCGGTTTCTGTTCGAGGCTCTGAAAAGAACCAAAAGCGGCCGCTGTGTGTCTAATCTGTGTGTGTCTTTGTTTTTTGTGTCCTTTACGTGTCTAATTATTGTTATACTGACAATGGGACAGACAGTGACGACCCCCCTTAGCCTGACACTAGATCATTGGACGGAAGTTAGAGTGAGGGCATGTAACTTGTCAGTAGAAGTGAAAAAGGGACCATGGCAGACTTTCTGTTCCTCCGAATGGCCCACCTTCAATGTTGGGTGGCCCTCGGAGGGGACTTTTGATCTCCCCACTTTACTAGCAGTAAAAGCTATTGTTTTTCAGGATTCGTCTCAAGGACACCCGGATCAGCAACCCTACATTGTAGTCTGGCAAGAGTTGGTGGAGAACCCACCACCCTGGGTAAAGCCCTGGGTGCAAAAGAAAATGGGCCCTCGAGTTTTAGCTGCCCAGACTCAACCTCAGAAAAAAGAAAAAGAAACTACCAAAGTTTACCCTGATACTCAAGATTCGCTTATAATTGATGATCCCCCTCCCCCTCCTTACCCTCCTGCCCCCACGGCACCCCCGGTGCCCCCGGCCCCAGCACCCCCAGCACCCCCAGCACCCCCAGCTCCGGCACCCTCAGTCCCTGATGCTGAGGCAGTAGGGCCGGCTCCAGGACCTGCCCAGGGCACCCGGCGCCGCCGAGGGGCCATCTTGGACCCACCGGGTATCTTTCCTCTCCAGTCTTATGGAGTTCCCATCCTTGGAGAAGAAGGGGAACCGCCTTTCCAACCTCTGCAATATTGGCCCTTCTCCTCTGCTGATTTGTATAATTGGAAAGCTAACCACCCGCCCTTTTCAGAGGAGCCACAGAAATTAACTGGTTTAGTAGAGTCTCTGATGTTTTCCCACCAGCCCACCTGGGATGACTGTCAGCAGCTTTTGCAGGTGCTCTTCACCACGGAAGAGAGAGAGAGGATTCTCCTGGAGGCACGGAAGAATGTGCCTGGAACCGACGGACGGCCTTCGCAACTCCCTCATGACATAGAGAGGGGGTTCCCGTTGACTAGACCCAACTGGGACTTTAATTCTCCAGAAGGTAGGGAGCGACTAACCATCTATCGCCAGGCTCTGGTGGCGGGTCTCCGTGGGGCCGCAAGACGTCCCACCAATTTGGCCAAGGTAAGAGAGGTCAGCCAGGGAGCCACTGAAGCACCTGCAGTATTCTTAGAATGCCTGATAGAAGCCTTCAGGCGGTATACTCCCTTTGATCCCACTTCTGAGGGGCATAGTGCTTCAGTGGCCCTTGCTTTTATCGGGCAATCGGCACCCGACATTAGGAAAAAACTTCAGAGATTGGAAGGCTTACAGGATTTGTCGCTGAAAGATTTAGTGAAAGAAGCAGAGAAAGTTTATCATAAGAGAGAGACTGAGGAAGAGAAAGAGTTAAGGAAAGAGAAGGAGAGGGAAAGTAAAGAAGAAAAGAGAGATAGAAAGCATGAGAGAAATTTAACAAAGATCTTGGCCGCAATAGTAGAAAGTAAGGGACGACCGCCCTCTAGTGGTAAAACTAGTAAGGCAGGGTCCCTGGGCAACCGACCTCCTTTAGATAAAGATCAGTGTGCGTACTGCAAGGAAAAGGGGCATTGGGTGAAAGAATGCCCTAAGAAACCACCACAGGGACCTCCGAAGAAGGTGTTGTCCCTGCTAGAAGATGAAGATTAGGGAAGACGGGGCTCGGAGCCCCTCCCCGAGCCTAGGGTAACTCTGAAAGTGGAGGGGCAACCCGTTGAGTTTCTGGTAGATACCGGTGCTCAACATTCAGTACTGACCCAAGCTAGAGGCCCCCTTTCTAGTAAAAAGTCTTGGGTGTTCGGGGCCACGGGTCAGAAACAATATGCATGGACTACCCAAAGAACAGTAGACTTAGGAGTGGGACAAGTAAACCACTCATTCCTTGTTATACCAGAATGCCCTACACCCTTGTTGGGAAGAGACATCTTGACCAAAGTCGGGGCCCAAATATCCTTTCAGACTGAAGATACCCAAGTGACTGATAGCAAAAAGAGACCCTTGGGCCTAAGCATCCTGTCCATAAAGTTAGAAGACGAGTACCGCCTTTTTAAAGAACCAGAACCCTCCCGAGTTAATCAGAGGTGGCTCAACCAGTTTCCAGGGGCCTGGGCAGAAATGGCAGGTATGGGACTTGCTGTAAACCAGCCCCCGGTAGTCATAGAATTGAAAGCCTCAGCCTCACCAGTAACTGTAAGACAATATCCAATGAGTAAAGAGGCCAGAGATGGGATTAGGCCCCATATCCAGAGGCTCATAGAGCAGGGGATATTAGTAAAATGTAAATCCCCATGGAACACTCCCTTGCTGCCTGTAAAGAAGGCGGGAACAGGAGATTATCGACCAGTGCAAGATTTAAGAGAAGTTAATAAGAGAACACAGGACATTCATCCCACTGTACCGAACCCTTATAACCTGCTAAGCTCTCTGGCCCCAGAAAACACTTGGTACACAGTCTTAGATTTAAAAGACGCCTTCTTTTGTTTGCGCCTGCATCAGAGTAGTCAACCACTGTTTGCCTTTGAGTGGAAAGACCCCTCCACAGGAACTACTGGACAATTGACCTGGACTCGCTTGCCACAAGGATTCAAGAACTCACCTACCCTCTTCGACGAGGCTTTACACCAGGACTTGGCCTTTTACCGAGCCTCCAACCCGCAGGTAACCTTGTTACAATATGTTGATGACTTACTGATAGCTGCTCCTACACAGGAAGTCTGCCAAGCGGCTACTGAAGTCCTTTTGACTGAACTTGCTAGGCTGGGGTATAGAGCATCTGCCAAAAAAGCACAAATCTGCCAACAACAAGTGACTTATTTAGGGTATTCCCTGAGAGAAGGGAAAAGGTGGCTTACTGAAGCCCGGAAGCAGACTGTGATGCAGATCCCAGTCCCTACTACTCCGCGCCAAGTCCTCGAATTTCTGGGAACAGCAGGGTTCTGCAGATTATGGATACCCGGATATGCCACCTTAGCTGCCCCCCTGTACCCCCTGACCAAAGGGGCAGCCCCGTTTGTTTGGGGACCTCAACAGCAACAGGCCTTTGATGAGATCAAGAAGGCCCTCCTGTCGGCACCTGCTCTGGCCCTCCCAGACGTATCTAAGCCGTTCGTCCTTTTTGTGGATGAACGGAGTGGAGTAGCTCGGGGAGTGTTGACCCAACAATGGGGACCTTGGAAGAGACCTGTCGCCTATTTGTCAAAAAAATTAGACCCAGTAAGTAGTGGATGGCCTGCCTGTTTGAGAGTAGTGGCAGCTGTGGCCCTCCTAGTTAAAGATTCTGACAAACTGACACTGGGACAGAAACTTACTGTGGTTGCTCCACATGCGTTGGAGAGTGTAATTCGGCAGCCACCCGAGAGATGGATGTCGAATGCCAGAATGACTCACTACCAAACCTTACTCCTGAATCGTGATCGAGTAGAGTTTGCCCCCCCTGCCATCCTAAACCCGGCCACTCTGCTCCCCGAGTTGGGGAAAGAAGTGCTTCATACCTGCCAGGAAATCCTGGCTGAAGAGACAGGAACCCGCCAGGACTTGCAAGACCAGCCCTTAAGGGGAACAGGACTCCTGACTTGGTACACGGACGGGAGCAGTTACATCATGGATAGTAAAAGAATGGCTGGAGCTGCAGTAGTAGATGATGACCGAGTTGTATGGGCCAGTGGACTCTCAACGGGCACCTCTGCACAGCGAGCAGAACTCATCGCCCTGACTCAGGCCCTAAGGATGGCAGAAGGTAAGAGACTTAACGTCTACACTGACAGCAGATACGCCTTTGCCACTGCTCATATACACGGGGCTATTTATAGACAGAGAAGGCTGTTAACTTCTGCCGGGAGAGATGTTAAAAACAAACAAGAAATTTTAGATTTGCTAGAAGCCATCCATAGGCCTAAAGAAGTAGCAATAATACATTGCCCTGGACATCAGAAAGATGACTCTCCAATAGCTCGAGGAAACCGGAGAGCAGACCAAGCCGCAAAGCAAGCGGCTCAGGGAATGAACATTTTGCCCCTCCAAGTGTGTCCGGAAGCCACTCACATCAAGAGCTTCCAGTACACACCTGAAGATCTCATTTGTATAGACAAATTAGGGTTCAAAAATTCTTTGCCCCAAGAGATATACAAGTCTGAAAAAGGGAAAGTTGTCCTGCCCCAGAGAGAGGCAGCAGAATACTTAAGGCAATTACATCAACTGACACATTTGGGAGCAAAAAACCTAAAGACCTTAGTTCGAGACTCCCCTTATCATGTTATTAAATTAGGAAAATTAGCTGACGAGATTGTAAAAAATTGTGTTCCCTGTCAATTAGTAAATGTGAGCAAAAATCAAGCAATATCCGGGAAAAGACTTCGAGGAGATCGCCCAGGAGCTTATTGGGAAGTTGACTTCACTGAAATTAAGCCTGCCAAGTATAGATATAAGTACCTTCTAGTTTTTCTAGACACATTTTCAGGATGGACAGAGGCGTTCCCCACCAAAAGTGAGACAGCTCAGACGGTGTCTAAAAAGATCCTTGAAGAAATATTTCCCAGGTTTGGAATCCCAAAGGTAATCGGCTCTGACAACGGCCCTGCTTTTGTTGCCCAGGTAAGTCAGGGATTGGCCAAGATCCTGGGGACGGACTGGAAATTGCATTGTGCATACAGGCCCCAGAGCTCAGGACAGGTAGAAAGGATGAACAGAACTCTAAAAGAGACCTTGACTAAATTGTCCATAGAGACTGGCTTATGTGATTGGTTAGTCCTCCTTCCCTTCGCCCTATTTAGAGTCAGGAACACTCCCGGCCGCTTTGGACTAACGCCTTTTGAAATAATGTTTGGGGCCCCAGCTCCGCTTCAGTCAGCACATCTTCATGTATTCCCTGAGTGTGCAACTAATAAGTTTTTGCTTGAAAGGTTACGAGCCTTGGAAGCTGTGCAGAAAGAGGTGTGGGCCTCCATCAAGGAAGCCTATCGGCCAGAGGAACTCTCAGTGCCTCACCAGTTCCAGGTGGGAGACCCTGTCTATGTAAGAAGGCACCGGACAGGAAACCTCGAGCCATGGTAGAAGGGGCCTTTCGTCGTCCTCCTGACTACTCCCACAGCTGTAAAAGTAGACGGCGTCTCTTCCTGGATACACGCTTCACATCTAAAGAAGGCACCCCCGGACCCAGACTGGCGAGTAACTCGGACTGATAACCCCCTTAAGCTTCGCTTGTGTAAAAAGAATTATGCTGTTAGTAATTCTGATGTTTCTGCTACCTCCAACCCACCAGAACCCTAACCCTCATGAGCCCAGGTTACTGACATGGCAAATCATTACCCCAGCTTCCCGCCAAATAGTAGTCCAGATAACAGGACAACACCCTAAGGGAACCTGGTGGCCTACCCTCACTGTAGACGTATGCACTCTTTTCAAGCAAGACCCTAGGTATGAGGACACAGTTGGAGTACCCGGATGTAGCACTCGGGATTATATAGTGCATTGGGGCTCTGGGACTATGAAAGAAATTCAAAGTGCCTGCTTTTATGTATGCCCGGCCCCCTCAACTGATGCCGAGGTCTCACAATGTGGAGGGCAGACAGATTTTTTCTGTAAGAATTGGGGTTGTGAACAGACAGGGACATGCCATTGGCTGACAGGAAGCGCAGGGAGACCCCCTCCAGGCCTTATAAAAATCCAACGAGGTGCCACTCATGCCCAGTGCAAGACTCATCCCACCTGCAATCTCATTGATATCTCCTTCACAGATGCAGGAAAAAGGGCAGCAAACTGGGAAAAGGGGCTTACTTGGGGACTAAGACTGTACCAGAGTGGGTATGACAATGGAGTCTTATTTATGCTCAGGCTAAAAGTAGAAACTCTCCCGGCTATCCCAGTGGGACCCAACACTGTCCTGCAGGACCAGCCGCGTCTCCCAGCCCCGGCCCCCGAGCAGACCCCAGCCCCCCCTGTAGACTCTACCGCCGCTCCCTCTGTTTCCACTCCTGGTCAAGTTGCCCCTTTCCCTAGCACAGGACGACGCCTCCTTAACCTCCTTGAAGGAGCTTTTCAGGCCTTAAACACCACCAATCCTAAAACTACTGAATCCTGTTGGTTGTGTTTCTCTTCTGGGCCGCCTTATTATGAAAGATTAGGATTGTTAGGCAATTTTAATAAAACAACCCGTCACGAGATCTGTAGCTGGGGAAGCCACCGGAAACTAACTCTAACTGAAGTAACTGGAAAAGGAAAATGTTTAGGTACAGTCCCCCCCACCCATAAAGCCTTGTGTAATGAAACCGTAGCTATAACCCCCTCAGGTAAAAATGAGTATCTAGTCCCTCCCCCCGAGGGATGGTGGGCTTGTAATACTAGAGTGACCCCATGTGTCTCTACTTCTGCCTTCAATTCCTCTCGCGATTTCTGTATTATGGTTCAGCTAGTACCCAGGTTAATGTATCATGATGATCTCTCATTCGTAACTGAATTTGAACCTAGGCATAGATATAAAAGAGAGCCGGTCTCGCTGACCTTAGCCGTGTTGTTAGGGATAGGAGTTGCAGCCGGAGTGAGAACGGGGGCAGCCGCTATTGTTCAAGGGAACCAGCATTATGAAGGACTAAGGACTGCTATTGATGAAGACCTAAAAACAATAGAGCAATCCATTACAAAACTTGAAGAATCTCTAACTTCCCTCTCTGAGGTAGTCTTACAGAATAGACGAGGGCTGGATCTACTGTTCCTAAAAGAAGGAGGACTGTGTGCAGCTTTAAGAGAAGAATGCTGCTTTTATGCAGATCATTCCGGGATAGTAAGAGATTCAATGTCAAAACTTAGAGAGAGGCTAGATCAGAGGAAGAGAGAGCGAGAAGCAGGCCAAGGACTGTTTGAATCTTGGTTCACCAGGTCCCCGTGGTTTACAACCCTGATATCCACTCTGGCTAGGCCCCTACTCATCCTTGTGTTGCTTCTAACTTTAGGACCCTGCATGTTAAACCGGTTAATAACTTTTGTTAGAGAAAGAGTGAGTGCCGTTCATGTACTAATGTTGAAGCAACAATACCACTCACTCAACTCACAAGAAGATACAAACATTCCATGATTGGAATGCCCCAAAAAGAGAAATGGGGAAATGTAGGATCTGAAGAATCAAAAGTTAGCATAAGTACAGCCATCTTAAGGCCTAAATACCACCCCCTAACCCAGAAGAAGCAAAATCATTAGAATCTTGAAAAACAAGTTAGTTAGCCTGTGTCAATTGTAGTGACCTTTCTGTGTCAATTGTAGTGACCTTTAGTTAGCTAACCGTAAATCAGTTAATCATACACGCCTAGCTTATCTTACTAGAACCACCCTAGACATTCCGTAGGTGATCTCATCTAATCAGACCCCAGGATGTGGCGCCAGCAAAAGATTTATGAGCCTATAGAAAAAAACTCTGTATTGTGATTATGGAAAATTTTACCCCTTTTGAAAATACTATAAAACCTTCTGCCTTAGTGTGCTCGGGGTCCTCGTTGAGACCTGCTGCGACAGGCTGACTTGGACCCCAACTAGTTGGCTTCCGAATAAATTCCTCTTGCTTGTTGCATCAAGAAACGTCTTTGGTGAGTGATTTGGGGCGGCGCCTTCCTCAGGGGAATCCAACAACCTGGGCAACCGAGGGCATGTCTGAACCTGAGAGGTGAGGGGGAGGGTCTTGCTTGCTTGCCTCTGCCCCAGACTGCAGTTTGTAAGCAATAAATGGGTTTTCAACTTTATTTTTCCCTTTGACTGATTTCACTTTTTAGAGGTATTTTGCCTTGGGGTTACCTCTCCCCAGACTTACAGTTACTGTAATAAAAAATAAAAGTAAACATCAGAGAAAAGTAAGAAAAGTTAACACCCTAATAGAAAAAATGGGCAAGGACATTAAAAGGCAAATCACAAAATACAAAGGCCTTCACCATACACACAAATTAGCTCTAGATGTCCAGCCAAATATTCCTCTATACTCTTGGAACGGGGGAAACATTCTTAACCATTGCTCCAATCCAAATAAATACAAATGCAATAAGGAGAACGATCCATACATTGACTACAGAACAACAAAAAAATTTTTGAATGGCAAAAAAAAAAATCATGCACAAAGTAAAAAGAATGCTTGAAAAAATGGGAACACTTGCAATTAATATCATTATAAAATGTGTATGTGTCCCTAAGTCCCAAACGTAGCAGTTTATTTTTTATTTAGAAGGAAAACATTAGAGGCTTTACTGTTAAGGCCAAAGAGGAAAGAATGTTCACCCTCTCCACTATTTTATAACACTGTGTTAGAGGGTTTTAGCCAAGGTACTTAGACAAGAGAGTAATTCCATGCTTTATGTCGAGGCATACAAATGGAAATGAGAGGTCAGCTGTCTGTTTGCAACTTAGGTCATTATGAAAGTTTAATACCCTTAATGCATAAAAGAACTCCTAAAAAGAGAAGAAAGAGACCGAACTGACTATACAGAAAAATGGGTAGAAATATGGACAAACAATTCACGAAATATATTACAACGGTCCCTTAAAACTACAAAAAGATGTTCAAATGTACGCATAATAAGAGGCATGCAAATTAAAACCACATCGATACCATTTCTCACCTAGCAGATTGGCAACAATCCCAAAGTGTGACAAGACTATAGTCATTAAGACTCCTTGAGTGTCATTAAGAATAGTTGCAATGGATTATAACACTTTATATATGTTTAAGTCTATGAGTTCATAATGATACTAAGAAAAATCCAAGAACAAAATGAAAACAATCCTCTTTGGCCACCTTTGGAAGATTCTAGAGATCCTTTTCATTATTTTGAGAAGTGATAAATAATGGGAACAAATAAAAAAACATTTTTTTCTTGATTATCCTATAGATAGTATATTTCAGGTAATCCAAATACTGATGAAAGGAAGTTTTTCTTCACAGAGGAGTTTCAGCTAATAAATGAAGGTAAAATAACAGAATATTGCTATTTTACAACCCCCAGTGAAATTGTAGATCTAGGCAATGATTATTAATTACTGTTCATGTCACAAAAATAGGAACAAGTATACACAATGTACTTCCAAGATATATACACATCATAACCTATGAAGTAGCTTCACCAATTGAATCTGAATGTGATCAAGTCTTTTAACCTAACAGTCAGTTTTTGAAATTAGTAGTGGGAAATGGGAACATGTTAACTTAAACCATGGAGAGGTAATCAACAAATTCTAGAGTCCAGAAAACTCTGCAGAACAAATCTGTTTCAGTAAATAAAGTGTAAAGGAAAAAGACAAGACAGAGATGGTACTATAAACTTAAGGAATTATAAGGACATGTCAACCAATTGCGATGTATGGGTCTTTTGTCAAGCCATACTCTAGCAAAAAACTATAGCAAAAAACTATTATATAAAAAAAAAAGTGAAAAGGTGATGGTTAGCCATGATTGGTGGATGTCTACTACACTCCATTTTGTATTCAGGGTTATTAAATTACTTGTCCAAATTCCCATAGCTAATAGATATTGCATGATCACTTGGGGTTTTTAAAAATGCAGATATCATGCTGTTCTCTTGGAGATTCTGATTTATTTTGTCTGAGGTAGGACCAAGCATTGGTATTAAAAAAAAAAAAAATCCCCAGGTGATTCTAATGTGTAGCCAGAGTTAAGACTCCCTTTAATAGATGGAGGATCTGAAATTTCAACTCAGCTTTCTGCTTTTCAAGCCCACACAGTTCTACCTCCCTACCAGCTCCTTTCTTGTAATTTTGGTGACCTCATATTGCATGCTCTTCTTCACTCAACATTAGGCGTAAGAAAGAAGAGAAAGATATTTTAATTAAAATAATCAATTATCCTAAGTGAATAAGACAGAGAAAGACAAATATGATTTCAGTTACATGTGGAATCTAAAAAACAAAACAAAAAGCAGAAATAGACACGTGAAATATGGAGAACAAACTACTGGCTGCCCGAGGGGAGGGGTTTGGGGGAAGAGGCAAAATAGGCAAAGGGATAAAGAGGGATAAACTCCACTTATGACATAATTGAATCAGGGGATGAAAGGTACATCATAGGGAATATAGTTGACATTGTAGTAAGTCTGTAGGGTGACAAATGGTGACTACACTTAGCAGGGTGAGCATTTCATAATGTACATAATTGTTGAATCACTATGTTGTACACATGAAATTAATATATTTTATGTGTCAACTCTAATTCAATATAAAATATAAAATAAAATGATCAGTAAATGTATATTTTAATGATCTGAATATTTTGGGGGATTTTTCTGATTGCAGAGTATCCTTATCAAGACAGCCTCACTTACAATAAAAGTAACCTGATGATTTGACTTTGTCAAATGGAACACTTCTCAGATCTGCTGTTATAGTCAGGTTTTAAATCCACAGTACCTTAGGATACAAATTAAACATCAAATGAAATTAATTTGGCAAGTGGAATGTGAACTGGCTGACTTCGTTTCAGAGCCAGCCTGCCAGCTTTCTGTATGTCATTTTGGCATCTGCTAAAATGAGCTGCATGTCCCAGAAGCTGTTACCGTATCAGATTGCTCTTAGCAGTGCCTCTCTGAAAAATGTCAGTTTTAGGAGAGCTTAACTTTCTACTTAAGAATATGCTGGGGTTTTAAACCCATGTTTAAGCAACATAGCTGTGTGTTAAATAAGGAGATGCAGGTGCTATGTACGCTTTTACTCCTTTGTTACCAACACCTCTCACATCTACGCCTGTCCTGCATTCACCCCATATGTTCATTAAGCCGTTACTGTGGCCAGGCACTGAATTAAGCACCAGGGACACTCTGCAGGCTTAGGGTGTTTTGAGGGAAGTGACCAGAAAATAATTAGAATGGTATAATAGGCAATGATCAGCAAGTGGGGAGCATGCAAGAACATAGTAGGGAGGAAGGGTGTGTCACTTAATCTGGGATGGAGGAGGTCAGGGGAGGTTTCCAGGAGGTCATGGTTTCCATGCTGAGACCTGAAGGGTGAAAAGGAGGTGGTCAGGTGAGAGGTGGAATGGAGCAGTGCTGGCAGAGTTCTGAGTAGTGGGAATTGCATGTGGAAAGGCCGGGAAGCAAAGAAAATACACTTGTTTGTAGGAACTGCTCAGGAGACAAGGTGAGAGGTAGGGCCGGGCAGGTCAGCAATGCCGAGTCTGAGGGTACTTCAATCTCAACATGTCTGAACTGAAGTCACTATACTACCTGTCAGGCCCATTTCCCAGACCTGCCCCTTCCCTCACAACCCCCAGCCCACGGAGTGACATTAAGCATTTGTGAACTCAGAAGTCCAGGTGCCATCCCTCTTCCCTTCTTTCATGTTCCATAGGTGGGCATCTGAGAGTGGATTCAAGACCAGGGACAAAGCAGCCTTCCATCCTCTGCACCCCCAGCATGGGAAGATTGGCTAAAAGTCTTAACACTACGTTTAGTTCTGGGCCCAGGCTGCTTCAGGTCACTGTTCACCCCTGGAAAGCTGCCCTTTATGTCCCCTTCTCCCCATCCTCCTTGCTTATGCCTTGGCACAGTGCAATCACTGGCTATCTGAAAATGTTCAGTGGTCTCTCTGGGGTCTTAATAGCCATTTTGCTCACTTCCCATCTGTCCTCCACCCTGCAGCTCTAACATCTATCTAAACTGCCAATTAATTTTGTCACTCCCCTAAGAAAAACAGACCTGTGGTTTCTCTAAGCACTTGGAATTTAGTCAGCCTCCTTAGCCCAACAACTAGGATCCTTTATAACCTGACCTCTGTTCACTTCTTCAGACTTGCCTTGTGACACTTTCTGCCTGGTCTATGCTGCAGCCCTGCCTAGATCCCCATGTGCTCTCTTGCCTTTGGGCCTTTGCATTTCTGGTTCTCTCCCCCAGGAATACCCTCCTCTCCCTCCCCAGTCCCTCCTAGGGCTGAGAGGCTGACTCTCAGGGCAGCCTGGGGAATGCTTCCTGCACAAGAATTACCCCACTGCATCTCAACTGCCTTCTTGTCTCACTGGGACGTGGACTGTGTCCTGTTTATTACTGAGTCATCAGAACCTGGCACGAGGCTCAGAACAGAGTAGGCACTGGATAAAGTCATCTTTGAATGAATAAGTGAACACGCAAAAGTACAGAATAATGCTGAAAGCCAGGTCAGTGGGCCAAATGATTAACATACAGATAGCAAGGATATGGTAGAGTTCTGCCTTTAAGGAAATAGTACCGCAAAAGCAAAAACCTGTTTGTGCTGGATAGGCTGGTGCTAATGAAAAAGACTCAGGAAGCTACAGATCAGGAGTTAACACTCGTTTAGTAAAGGAAAAATCATTTCCTTTCCTCAGCCCTCAATCACCCATTATCAATCTGCTGGACCACCTTCTCTGAGCTGAAGAGGTGGCCACTTACCATCTCATCACCTTCTTCCTCTTTGCAACTAGACTGTCAAACATTTGTCAGTCTCTCTTGTGTGCTGGACATTTCTCTAAGCTCTTGTAGTAACTTGTGAATTCTTACAGCAACTTTAGGAGCAAACTCTATTATTACCCCTTTTTACAGATAAAGAAATTGAGGCTCAGAAAAGCATAAGAAAATAAGTTTTTACAGCATTCCAGTTAGCAAAGAACCTCAGACAAATGAAATAACCTCATTTCCCAGGTTTTGAGGCCTGTCCCAGCCTGATGTGTTCTCTACAGCCTCGTAACTCAGCCTCAGCGGCAGCTCAGCTGGAAGCCTCCTTGGGGTCATCAGTTCATCAGACCTTGGGTGGTGCCTGGCCTGGGAGCCAGCCAGGGTCACTACAGTGCAGTGGTGGCTAGCCCCAAGACTGTCACTGAGCTGAGGACGTGTTAGGGAAGAGCTTCACCCTCAGCCAGGGGGGCGATGGTGTCAGATAATCACAGGATTTATAGCAGCAGAGTATCTTTCTAACCTCTTTGGAGGAAGGCCCAACAGTGAAGCATGTTCCCCCCACTACTCCCAGAGTGAAGAGTCGGCCTGTGGTCAGTGTGCCCAGAACAGATAGAGCCCTTCGATCAGGCTGGTTCTTCCTGCTCCAGAGGAGTCCAGGCTGTTGAGGAGCATGTGCCATATAGCCACTTCCTTTCAGTCTGCTCAGGGTCATCTCTCTGAAGAATTTCTTCCTCTGTCTGTACCCCTGCCGCCTGACCCAGGCAGAGCTGGCTACCCCCCTTGTGGGGCCACCCACGCACACTTCCAGCAAAGCACTTGCCACACCTCATTGCACTTATTTCTTCACATCTGGGGCTCTGATGAGTCAACACGAAGTTACTTAAGAGGAAACTGGCATGGAGTAGTCATTCAAGAAATGTTTCTAGTATGAATGAATGAAGATTAGTGAATCACAATCTCAGGAGTGGAATCTTAGGGAGACACAGGAGAACACTGGCCAAGGAGAATGGGCTTTGTAGCAGTCCAAACTCCAGTCCCTTTCAAGGACTAGTGATCTCCATGCTGGTGTTGAAGTGCCACACTGTCTGCACCTGTGGCAGATGCTGTTGGATTCCTACCCAATAGCTATTTTTCTCTCTTTTCTTCCATACAATAGAGCACATCTTCCATAATGCTGCCAGCAAGTGACAGGGGTGAAGCTTGTGAAACAAAGGTTTGATAACTTTGGTCTCAAATAAGTAAGCTCTTATTTCATGGTTTTCCTCTGCTAATAATTTTTAAATGGCTTTTAAAAAAAGATTCTCAGAATCTTTTGCAAACTTCAGCTCAGTTCAGACTTTTTCTTTCCCAGTGTATTCATGTGTGTGTTGGTCACAACTGCCTCTATAACACCCTATAACAAGTAATGCCACAATCTGAGCAGCATAGCACAAAAGAGTTCATTTTTTGAACCACTTTTATTTAGAAACTCAGGCTCATATAGTCTAGTGGCCCCATCATCCTCTGGGGCCTCAAAGTTCTCCTCTGGACTCGTTCAATCTGACCTGTGGTTGGAAAAGAGGGAGCGCATTCAGGGGCATGCCCAGTGTTACAGGCTAGGTCTAGAAATGTGCACATCACTTTTGTCCATGTGCCACTGGCTGAACTCAGTCGTGAAGCCATAGCTGACTGAAGGGAAGTTGAGTAATGTAATCTGTGTATCAACTGCTTATTCTGCATTGGCTGCCTGGTTCCATTCTCCACTCTCTTTGGCTCTGCTCTGGTCCCCAAAGACTGACATCACCCAACTGACAACATCACCCAGGATCACTCACCATCTGGCTTCAGGATAAGTCCAGGGTGGGAGGCACAGGCAGGAGACTGGTGAGCCAGAATTTGGAATGTTTATGCCTTGCTCCCTTCCTATATTCATTTGTGTGATCGAGCCTGAGTCCATTTTGATGTTTGGTGGTTGAAAGCCTCTAGGCTTCCACCATTCCCCTGCAGACTCCCACACATCTGGTACTTTATATAAGGAAACCCCACACACTTCCTGAGCTCTTGACACCAAGAGGGTGTTTGAACCTCACAGTCCTAGTCTGGGCATGCGCTGACATCTCAGACACCATGAAGGCCAAACTGACTCTCTGCTCTTTGCTCGTGCATTTCAGACAGGCTTGCAGCTGCTCTTCTCCCCTCCACAGTCCCTGTGTGCGAGCAGTAGACTTCCTTTCAAACTCTCTTGGGGCGTGAAGAATATCAGCCATTGAGGCACCCAACCCATAAATCGAAAGGAGTCCATCTCATATGTATGGGAAGACCAGAAGGCAGGCTGTGTGATCTTAGAGCCGTCAGTGACCTCGGGGTGGTACTAGCTTTCTCTTCTTGCTAGTCCGTATAGAGCTTCAGCATCCCTTATTGATTTTCTGAACAGGAAACGGGTTTGGTGAGCATTTAGTCAGTTGCTGTTACATTACGATGAGTGTCAAACTTTAGATTTAATCCTTGGCTTTCAACAAATGTGGACGTATATGCTCACTGATCTAAGCAGCTAGGGTTTGATTGGAAAATTTAGTAGAGGAAGGTCTTTTTTCGGGTAGTTGACACTAAAGGGTCATTTTGTTTTAATACATTTTTGAGAGTAGGACTTGGCATTTGGAAAGGTATTGGAATGAAGATGACTCACCTGAGCCTGGACTTTGGCTAATGTGGAAAAGCTTGTCTTGTTTAATTCTTCAGTGTAAGGCCAAACATGATTGTTAGTGAGGGAGCTCTGCTGTAAAAATCAGCCCGTACACTAGACACATTTTTTCCTCGAACTCATCCTGCTGAGGAGCACATACATGTCCCTGTCTCAGAATCAGCTGATGCCGGTAATAGATGTGTGTAATTAAGGAAGCAGATGCTACAGAAAATCAGGAAGAGATGTATGAACTCCCACACTGCTGCTTGGAATTCCAGAGATGACCTGGATGCCCATATCTTATTCTCAGTTTCTGTATTTAAATTAGGCAACTGAAACTTGCATTTGGATAGTTTATTTGATTTCATATCGAACATCCTCTAAACTGAGGGGCATTTTTCAAAGTCCCTTAAAGTTTGTGAATAAGAATCTCTGAGGAGGTTTTGACATCTTTGCTCCTGATTTGTGTACACTCACTAGCTTGCAGCTCTTTCCAGGCTATTTGGTGTTAAATTAATAACAAATGACACGGAGCTGACAGGTAGGTGAAGATGGAGTGCCATGATATTTAAAAAAAATCTCAATCTATTATGTAGCACAATGTGCCACTCTTTGTCAGGTTTGCCTGTAGGTACCTTAATTTAACTTAAATATTTTGCTCACATCTTTGTAACCCAGAGGATAGAAACATAGCCCTGAGCATCTCTCTAGCAGACTTTGTAACATATACTAGTGTGATACAGAATAACAAATTTATGTGTTATTTGCAATTGTTTGAAAATGCACTGAATAAAATAAAAAAGATAAATATACTTTCTTGGTGAGATACCTGTCTGATTCTCATTTGCATCAATATTAACATTATTTTCTCACAAGCAGAGGTATCCAACTTTGACTATCTCAAAATTCATGTTATTCTAAGCATTTATGCAATGGCAGATCATCTGCCAAAAATTCTTTGGAAATGATTCCTAGCAAGTATGCAGAATCTTGGAAAAATAATTTGGCAGTGTTTAAACCACATGTTTTGTGTATGAAATTTCAGTGCCATATTTCTTTAAAAATATCACGGAAAATTTCAAACATACACACAAGTAGAGAAAACAAGATAATGAATCCATATATTGATCACCCAGTTTCAACAATTATAACATTTTTTTTTTGGAAGGAGGAGCTACTGCTAAAAATTTAGAAATTACTGGTTGAGTTCTGAAGTCCCCACAATTCCATTTTATTGGCAACAGAGCTTTCTTCTTGAAAGGATATTTTCTTGGTATAAATTCAAAGGGAAGTTTTTGATTTGGGCCCCTCCTGAACTGTTCCCTAGGCCACTGGTCTTTTCATCTCTGCTCCCAGCTTTGCTGTAGACAACTACTCATTTCTCTGCGAGATAGTTTCTCAATAAATAGGGCTCCCTCTCTCCATGCCTGTGGAGGGGTGAGGTTGGGCAGGCTTCACATCCATTCTGCTTTCTTCCTTTGCTTTCTTATTCTTACATGCTCTGATTTTACTGAAGGGTCAAGAAATTACAAGAAAAGGGAGAAGCTTAAAATTAGTTCCAAATTTGACTGGCCCTTTGGTTCAAGAGCTGGTCCCTGTCCCAGGAATTATGCCCATCTTGAGCGGGATGCTCTCATGGATATTCCCAGATGCTAATCTCATTTCTGACAACCACAGACTTATACAATTTTGCAAAGGCACTCCTTTTTTCTAACTTCCATGATATGGTTGTCCTTTGTTCTTCCAGAAAACCCTTACTGAGATTGCGATTGGTTCCTTCCTTCCAAACAGTACACTTCCCCAAGTCTGAGTCATGGGGAAGGGCGCAGGAGGGCAGTAAATTTTGACTTTGCATTGATAATTTCAAGGAGGATATGAGCATTTCAAGTCCAATACTTGCCAGGGTGTCTACTATCCCTCTTTATTCTCCATTTTGTTCAGCAAGTCATTGTGAAGGCAAATATACTTCTCCAATTAAGGCAAAACTTCAATTCATAGTTCAAACTGTATAATTGAATTGAAAGGGTCACAACCTTGCAGCCAGTGAAGTTGGCTCAATCTACAGACATGTTTTGTTTATCCAGCATATGGTTTTAAAAATTTAATTCATTGCTAACACTTAAAATCAGGAAATTTTACATAAAAACCCAGATATCTGGCTTTTCTTCAGGACTAGGAAAATCTGGCAACACTCAGCATTCTTTCCTGTTTAGGGATTAGTGTCTGGAGGTGAGTAGCTCCTGCTCCCTTTGAAGGGAGGGCCTTCTGTCTCTGGTTTGACATAGACCTCATCTTCTCTCAAGTATCCCCTAAGGCAGTGAAGTAGTTGCTATTTATCATTTTCCACCCAGCCCATTTCTCTTTCTTTCTTGGCCCCTGTAGCAACTGTATTTGTGACCTCTGATTTAAATCCATGAGGAAGAGCAATATGTCCCTGGACACCTTGTTAATACCCCAATGTAGTTCTCTGTATATTATGAAGAGAAATGTTGGTCCACTTTTTATATCCCTCCCCATGCATCCAAATAGTTTCTCCCCAGGTCCTGCAGGAATTTCTTCAAAAGGTCCACCGCTGAGCAAACATCTCTTTATGACCCACTTGTGTAAACCCCTAAGCAAATGACAAACTTTGAAATGACTTGTGCTTCGTAGCTAAGGTATATCCTCAGCCCTATAGTCTGGGGGAAAGGAATTGTGGAAAGGGAGGGAATCTCATTCTTTAGCACCAAACGGCTCAGTACTTGGCTTGTCCGTTCCAGTACTCATGTCCATGAATCTCATCTATGAGCCAAACTCAATGCTTTCATGTTCTTTCACTCTCGAAAGAGTGAACTGGCCCATGTGGAGCATCATCTGGATAGAGACAAAAATAAACAAGCAAAAAATAATTTAAGTGATTCCAAATAATCTTGATTAGGATGATGATTACATGAGTGTATATACATATTAAAGTTCATCAAAGCTGTATGCCAAAATCTGTGCATTTTATTGTATGTAGTGTAATAAAAGCAAAGCAAAACAAACCAAAACAAAACGGAATGAATGGTTCCAATAGTGATGAATGCTACTAAGAAAATAAACAGGGATTTATCCTAGGCAGTGGGCTCAGGAAGACCAGAACGGCGTGAAAGAGCCAGCTCTGAGAAGGTTTCTGGGACACCGCAAGTGCGACGCTCTGAAGCACAATAGATCTTGATCGAACAGAGGTTGAATTGAATTTAGTGAATAGAGCAGAAAGAGGTTAGAGATGAGATCAGAGTGGTACATGAGAACCGGCTACTCTCTGCCATGATAGGGCCTATGTATTATTTCAAATACACTGGGAAGTTCAGAAGCATTGGGCAGAGTGAAATGACTTGACCTGCATTTTAAAGATCACTCTGGCTGCCACTGAAGAAAGGATAGTATGGCAGAGTGAGTGTCAGTAGACAAATGATTATGGAACCAACACTCGTGTTTCAGGTATGGACTATGGCAGCTTGGTCTATCATTTAGGACTGTATTTGGCTGCTGACATCAGAAATCTGGCCACACGCGCTTCACCAAAGGGATTTCAGTTTCTTACATAAGAAGGAATCTGTTGGTGGGCAGTCCATGGCAGTCCACGGCCACTTCAAAGTCTACTTCAAAATCCCTGGCTCTTCCTGTCTTCCTGCTCTGTGATGCTAATATGTGGCTCTTCATGGTTGAAAAATAGGGGCTGTATGCCTGTTACATCTGCATTCCAGGTAGGAAGAAAGGCACAAAGAAAAAGGCACCTACCAGCCAAGTCTGCCCCTTTCATTAGGAAACTATTGCATTAGTCAAGGTTGTTTGTCAAAAGAGAATTCACTTTGGCAATTTTGCTGCGTGCCACTTGGCCTCTGTGATGCTCAGGACCAGATACTGAAGCTCCATCCCCTCTGCTTCTGCAGATCTGGACTCTTCACTGTTGCACTTGCCAGAAGACTGAGTGCCAGCACAGCTGCCTCCTCACATAGCTTCCTTCTGAGCCTAAGTCTTATTCAGCTTTTAAGTCGTCTAGCTCCAAGGGACTCTTGGGTTAACAGTTTCCAGCTTCTAACTTGAGAAGTAGAACTCATAATTAGGGAAATTACCTTTATGTTGGGAAGGTGTTCAGAAACACTAGTCTGCCACTTGTGTTGAGTATCTACTATAGCTGGATTACGTGTATTCTCTGTCACTTTGAGAGCCAGTACTTCTCAGCTGCCAGAGGCATCTTCTTAAAGCGATGCTCTAATCATGTCATTAATCTGCTTAAACATCTCTACATGACTCCTTAATGTTCAGAGGACCATTCTAAAACCCTCCAGTTTGACCAGAGGTTCAGCACTGAGTGGTCCGCAAGGCTCTTCCAGCTTCCTTTTTCAGTTTCTCTCTACTACACTCTCTGCATTCTTATGATGATGGACTTTTCTCATCTCCTTCCATGGGCCACACACTTTAATTCTTCCATGATCGTGGTAGCGACTCTTAGTATCTTCCAGTATTTGTTCTCCTCTTCCTTCTTTGTAGTGGAACCTTTGATTCTCACACTGACTCATGACTGTCTGACATAAAGACTACATTTCCAGTCTCTCTTGCATCAAGGTGAGGCCATGACCTGGAAGAGAATCTGGGATTAAAACCATTGTCACAGCCATTTTTGGAAATGCAATCTACCTGTTCTCCTTCTGGCCTCAATAACACAATTTCCTCCTACATGGAAATTATATCTGCCCCAAAGCCACATCACATTATGATGCCAGTCTCCAAATCCATGTCCAGTATCCCATCATTTAAATCTGGTCCAGGTGAGGAAGAAGCTTTTTGAATGTTTGGTACTTCTGAAATAACTCATTGAGAACTCATCCTTTTGAGTTACAGTTCTATGAACTAAGGTGATAAGTTATCTGGACCCCACTTACCCAACATATAATGATGTGCTAGGTATGGAATAACCATTGTAGACATCCTTGCTCAAAAAGGCATGAAGGCACACAGCTGTCACAGGTTCATGACCATTCTGAAATCCAGCTGAGCACATGTGGCCAGTTTGATGATTAGGGCTCAGGCCAAATCCTTAGGGTGGCTCACGGTGGCTCTTGGCCGTATCCTCTGAAATAGCTTACCTTTCCCATAACATGTGGCCCTTTGTTTGATGCTGAGTAATTTCTCAGCCTACTTCCTAACCCTGGAAATGTTAGCATGCAAAGGCATAGTTTTAATTCAATAAAATATAATTCTTTAAAAAATTTTATAGGCTTTCTTTGAATTGATTTGTAATCCATTTCATTAGACTAAACCAATACCCAAAATTCCTTGAAGAAAATCTTCTGGAGTTTAGGTTCCCTGTGAGACCACTGAGGGGCAATGACACAAGACCCTTAGGAGACCTTTTGTATTTGAATGAGGGAGTGCCTTCTGAGACCTTAACCAAATGTTGTACCGTTACACCCTTGGCTTTATCTTTAGACCATGTTTCTCTGACCATGCCTTGAACTTGATCTTTGTCCAGATGTATTTCTTTTTATTATTTTTATTTTGGTACCATTAATTTACAATCACATGAGCAACATTATGTTTACTAGACTCCCCTCCATCGTCAAGTCCCCCCCACAAACCCCATTACAGTCACTGTCCATGAGCATAATAAGATGCTATAGAAACACTATTTGTCTTCTCTGTGTTGTACAGCCCTCCCTGTGCCCCATCCTACATTATGTCTTCTAATAGTAATGCCCCCTTTTTCCCCCTTATTCCTCCCTTCCCACCCATCCTCCCCAGTCCTTTTGGTAACTGTTAGTCCATTCTTGGGTTCTGTGAGTCTGCGGCTGTTTTGTTCCTTCAGCTTTTTTCTTTGTTCTTATACTTCACAAATGAGTGAAATCATTTGATACTTGTCTTTTCCTGCCTGGCTCATTTCACTGAGCATAATACCCTCTAGCTCCTTCCATGTTGTTGCAAATGGTAGGATTTGTTTTCTTCTTATGGCTGAATAGTATTCCATTGTGTATATGTACCACATCTTCTTTATCCATTCATCTACTGATGGACACTTAGGTTGCTTCCATTTCTTGGCTATTGTAAATAGTGCTGCGATAAACATAGGGGTGCATATGTCTTTTTCAAACTGGGCTGCTGCATTCTTAGGGTAAATTCCTAGGAGTGGAATTCCTGGGTCAAATGGTATTTCTATTTTTAGTTTTTTGAGGAACCTCCATACTGCTTTCACAGTGGTTGAACTAATTTACATTCCCACCAGCAGTGTAGGAGGGTTCCCCTTTCTCCACATGCTGGCCAACATTTGTTGTTGTTTGTCATTTGGATGGTGGCCATCCTTACTGGTGTGAGGTGAAATCTCATTGTGGTTTTAATTTGCATTTCTCTTATGACTAGAGATGTGGAGCATCTTTTCAGTGTCTGTTGGTCATCTTAATTTCTTCTTTGGAGAAGTGTCTGTTCAGATCCTGTGCCCACTTTTTAATTGAATTATTTGCTTTTTGTTTGTTGAGGTGCATGAGCTCTTTATATATTTTGGATGTCAACCCTTTTTTAGATATGTCATTTATGAATATATTCTCCCATACTGTCAGATGCTTTTTTGTTCTATTGATGGTATCCTTTGCTGTACAGAAGCTTTTCAGCTTGATATAGTCCCGTTTGTTCATTTTTTCTTTTGTTTCCCTTGCCTAGGGAGATATGTTCATGAAGAAGTTGGTCATTTTTATGTTCAAGAGATTTTTGCCTATGTTTTTTTCTAAGAGTTTTATGGTTTCATAACTTACATTCAGGTCTTTGATCCATTTCAAATGGGGTTAGATAATGATCCAGTTTCATTCTCTTATATGTAGCTGTCCAGTTTTGCCAACACCAGCTGTTGAACAGGCTGTCATTTCCCCGTTGTATGTCCATGGCTCCTTTATTGTATATCAATTGACTGTGTATGTTTGGGGTAATATTTGTACTCTATTCTGTTCCACTGGTCTGTTCTTGTGCCAGTACCAAATTGTCTTGATTACTGTGGCTTTGTAGTAAAGCTTAAAGTTGGGAAGCGAGAATCCCCCCTGCTTTATTCTTTCTTCTCAGGATTGTTTTGGCTATTTGGGGTCTTTTGTGGTTCCATATGAATTTTTGAACTATGTGTTCCAGTTCATTGAAGAATGCTGTTGGTATTTTGATAGGGATTGCATTGAATCTGAAGATTGCTTTAGGTAGGATGGCCATTTTGACAATATTAATTCTTCGTAGCCAAGAGCATGGGATGTGTTTCCATTTGTTAGTGTCTTCTTTAATTTCTCTTAAGAGTGTCTTGTAGCAGGAGGTATTTCTTAATCTTAAAATTTTTTGCTCTCTGGGAAGGAGAAGTTTTACTTTTCAAACTAGCAAGTCCTGATTCCTTTGTATTTAGCAGTTCTTTATTTAGTTTACTTTATTTCTGTACTCACATTTTACTATCAGCAGCAAATATAGGCAGGCGGCATCTTCAATACACTGCTTGGAAATCTCCTTTGCTAGCTTATCCCTTTCAGAAGTACATTTTCTATTTCCATGCTCTCCTTACAACAGTGTTGCTAAATTTTCTGCTGTTACATCATAACTATCCCCTTTCCTGTAGAGTTCCCAAACATTTCTTCATTTTCTTTTGAATTCTCCTCAACAGCCTCCTTAGGGTTATCATTAAGATTCTGCTAACGGTTATCTAGACCCCACTTACCCAGCATACAATGAAGTGCTAGGCAAGGGATTCTTGCAATATGTCTCACGATTCTTTAAAGCCCTTAGGACTTCTACCAACCACTGGTCTTGAAAACAGGCATGTGTTTCAGGATTTTATTAGGGTTGCACTCCACTTCATTTAGTTTTATTTATCTTTGTAATTCTTAGCACAGCACCTGGAAAGCTGTGGATACTTGATAGGAAATTGGATTTTCCAGTTGTTTTCACTGATTGGTTGTGCGTGTTTTTATGACAGTACAGCATGCTAATATCTAAAATTTTAAGACTTTTCCTGTTCTAATTTATTTCCTTATTCTTTCTTTGCCAATATTTCCTTTACCTTTAAAATGAGTTTACCTTGAATTAAGAAATCAATCATTTCCTGAGTGCCTGGATTACCTCATTTAATACTTGGTCACTGAATTCTTCTCCTGAGAACACTGTTCGATTTTAGACAGTTGTTTTCAAACTGTACTCTGTGGATCATGAGAATATTTCTTCATCTTTTCTCTGCTCCCCACTGTGAATTATAGGCGTGGGCTCTAGATTCTTCTTTCTTCCCCATCTGAACCTTCTACTTCTGTTTCAACTACAGAGTCTCTGATACTGTTTAAAAAAAAGTTAAAAAAAAATCTCAAATCACTTTGAGAAACTCAGCACCATGCCAGAATACATACCTAAAGCCCTTCATCTGGCAACCCAATAAAAGAGGGCTAAGACAGACGAGTATATTTTCGTAATGATCACACCCTTGAATTGTTAGTTTTCTTGTATTTCACACTGGGCCTGGGCTAATTGCCATAGCTGTATAACCTCCCAAAAGGAGTCACTTTGTCTTAATATCAACTGAGAATCCATCTTACACTGTGCTTTACTTCCACCTTATATTTTAAAATTAAAATCCATTCATAATCTGTATATTCAATGTACCTTATTTGGGCTTATTGGCATAAGGTTTTAAATTCTCATTTCTAAGTTTACTTTTAAATTTGTGCTGATCACAGGCTATTCATATTACGTATTTGGAAGAATCATTATAAAAGACTCTTTGAAATCTAGCATATGTGAGCAGATGCTGAAAATACACGTTTGTACAGCGATTCTTGGCTATAGTCGACTTTTAAACGCTTTTCCTGGGCCATTTCCTCCCAGCCGAAGCTGTGGTTTGGGATCTGACCAGCCGATGTCGCTGTGGGACCGTTAATGCAGGCATATTGCAAGGCCAAGGGTTCAGAGACCTTGGGGATTGGCGTCCTGGCAGCGCTAGGAAAGATAACCTTCCTCCCAGCCCTTTCAGCCTCTGCCGGACCTCCTCTCTCCCTGCCGGCATAGTTTGTAAAACTGAGAACAAGCTGATGGGTTTAATTTTGATGGAGAATTAACTGTAGGCAAGAGGACAATTAAACCTATCCTGTTAAAGAGAGGGGGGGCCGAGATAATGAATTTGTTATTTATGCTTACCAAATGGAGAGTGTCAAGTTAATAATCCAGCATTTACTTTTCCTGTGCTGTAAGTTTTCGTTTCTGTCTTGTTAGGTGCAACTAACTTAGAGCTACCTGTGAAGGGGCTGATTAGGCAGGTGGGGGATTTCCTAGACTTCTTATTTTCCGTATCCTTTTCCGTGCCCACCCTTGATCTATCTGGGCCGTCACTGAGGCTAGACTCAGCATTTCAAATCAGTCTCTTTGTCACAAAGATCTAGCAAATCATGGAGGTCTGGTGTGGGGGAAGGTTGAGAGCAGGCAGAAGGTGTTCATAGCACCGCCCCTTGTCACGCCCACAGACCGTGCAGAGGCCCTGGGCTGCCACAAGGCTCAGATAAAGCTCTCTGAGTTTAAAGTTGTGTTAAAGGAAGAGCCCTGCTGACTCCAGGTCCCTGACCCGGTACCCCTGGCCTTCGTTTGCCAGGCTGCCATAACAGGATATCACCGACTGGGGGGCTTAAGCAACAAAAATCTATTTTCTCACAGTTCTGGAGGCTGGAAGTCCAAAATCAAGCTACAGGCAGGACTGGTTCCTCTGAGGCTCCTCCCTTCTGCTTGTAGATGCCTATCTTCCCCTTGCGTCCTGACGTGGCCGTCTGTCTGTACAAGTGTCCCACTTGTTTGCCCAGATTTCCTCTCTTTATAAGGACATTAGTCAGATTGAATTAGGACCCAACGTGTAAGAGTTTCATTTTAATGTAGCCACCTCTTTGAAGGCCCTATCTCCAAACCCAGTCACATTCTAAGGTTCTGGGGTTAGAGCTGCCACATATGAATTGGGGTTGGGGGCACAGTTTGGCCTGTAACACCCCTATCATCCCCTCACTGATCTAGATTGAAGTTGAACAGTCTGAGATGCTGAATATTTGACTGAAATCTGTTCTTCAATTTCCTTTGCTTCTTTATGCCTTTTTGAGTAGCATGGCATAGACTTGCCAATGGCCTGCAACTGTCCTCTTCATAACAGTGAGAGAACTTCCAGATGTCCAGGGACCCTCCCTGAAGACCACAGAACCTGGGAGAAAAAGGGATCTGCTTGTGCCCACAGGAGCCAGTGCCCAATAGATACCATAAAATATCAACATTTTGATTGATCCCAAAGTACCTTAACATGGTCTCCTTCCATATAACCTCAGGCTGTAGACATGCATTTTTAAGGAGCCCTATAGCAAGATGCTCCAAAAGTTAAATGGTTGAAAATAGAGTTAATGCAAAAATAACTGAATTGCAATTGTGCATTTCTTATGCAGTATGGATAGCTTTAGTCTTACTACATAAAACTAAAGCAGCATGAATTAAAATAATGTGCAGATATTATACTTTTATTACAAAATTAGTAACGCACTAATGTCATGTTAGAAAATTTAGGAAGTATAGATAAATAAAAGAAAGAAAAAGTAGCATAACTCTTAACCTATGGTTATTTATCTTCTTAAAATTTCTCTCTGAAAAGATCATACTATAAATACCGCTCTTCAACAAAGAGCACATTTTAACTGAAAAGAAGAAAACCTCTCTTAAATTGGTAACTTAGTGGAATTTATGAATGAATTAATTCAATCATGTCTTCAATAAATGTTTATGGAGCACTGAACAGGCCAGGGCTGGAGACATAGCTGTAAACAAATAGGCAAAAGCATTGATCTCACATTCTGGTGGAGAGACACAAGAACAAGTAGAAAACCCATAAAACTGAATTTCACTTGTTCCAAATGCATATAATTTTAAAAAACATTTCTGATACTGAGATGCCTCTTATAGCCCCTTTTGGTTTGTAGTGGCCATTGCCTGAAACATTTAACATCAAAAACTTCACAGTGGGTGACCAGAGCTTGGAAAAAATTCTGGAGACAATGTGTGCCATTCTCTTAGCCTCTGTGAACAAATGGTCATGGGGTGGGAGTTGGTGAATGACAAATCAGAGGAATTTGCACTTCCTGGAGGATGGAGTCCAAATAGGCCCATATTGCACAATGAAAAGTGGGACAGGAGCCCAGCTCTGTTGGATTTAAAAGTCTCTTATGGATTTATTTTAAGAAATCTTTCATTACCAATGATCTTAATGTCCATGAAAGATGACATTGTGTCTCAAAACAGAAACATAAGTTGGCTTTGGGTCAAAAAATAATTCAAAAGAGTTGGACTCTGTGAAAAAGTTTTAGGAATATGTTGATTGATTTATTTCACTTAAAAAAATGTATGTGCATGGGAGATACCGGATGAAATCTATGCTGAGTTAGATTTTTAAAAGTTCTCTTAATGAGCATCACAAAATGATTTTCTATGTGATAAGGAAGCATTGTGTCCTACTGGGATTGGAGGTAGTTTTTTCTCAGTGGTACATGTAAAATCCTGGTGCACAACACAGTAGGGAGTGTTTTAAGGTTCTATGAAATGTGGTTCTACATCAGGTGGTGAAAAGCAACTCAAGTAAATTCAGGGTAAACTTAGAGTCTGTATTAGTTAGCTCAGGCTGCTGTAACAAAATACCTTATTAGCCTGGGGGCCTTTAAACAACAGACATCTATTTCTCACAGTTCTGGAGGCTGGCAAGTCCAAGATCTAGAAACCTGCAGGAATGTCCTCTTCCTGCCTTGCAAAAGGCTGCCTACTTGTTGTATCTTTACATGGGAGAGAGAGAGAGACAGACAGGAAGACAGAGAGAGAATGTCTTGGCCATTATTTCCATCACCCTCATGACCTCATCTAAATCTAATTATCTCCCAAAGTCCCCACCTCCAAATACTTTCACAATGGGGATTAGAGCTTCAACATGTATATTTTGGATCGATACAACATTCAGTCCATTGAGAGAGGCACCCAGTCAAATAGAATTAGTTTGCAGGAGGAACCAGGAGTGCGTGTGTTTTTGTCTTGTGCGACTTTGGGGAAATCCTTTGACTTCTCTGAACCTGTTTCCTCAGTGGCCACATGATACCTGCCCTGCATATTTCGTAACAGGTTAATGATGGTCACCGATATTTACTCACATGGTCAGTCAATTAACAATGGTCACCGAGGTCCCTGCCCCAGGACTGAGCTTGGCACTGGGAGTATAGCACTGAAGAAGGCAGAGATGGCACCTTCCTTTCGAGGGTGACATTTGATGGAGTACTGATCCAGCTTTTCCCCACCTATCCAGAGGGGCCTTGCCTACTTCCTCTGCTTCCTCTGTCCAACTAATAAGTAATGTGCAGTGTTTCAGAAGGATGTGACCATTTTTCATCATTTGAGCCACTTAGGAAATAAATAATAAGTGGACACTATGAAATGGATTTTAGATGCCTCTCCCTAAAGTTACTTGGAAATTATTTAGTTCTTTCAACAATTTGGGTTGGGCCTTGGCAAAATGTGAAACGAGAAGTTGGCCTTCGGATATTCAGCCATCATTTTGGGTAAATATTCTTTTTTTGTTACGTTCGAGACACCAACTTGTAAGGATCTAGTGCCTCTGAGTCCCCACTCAATCTTTTGGCTGCAGCCCTGTTTCCCCCACACATTTGTACTTTCAAAAGTTGCTTTCAGGAGATAATTTACTCATACTAAGTGGTAAATGTCTGATAAAAGCTTCAAGTATAACCCTTCATAAATGCTTTGTATTTGAAATAGGATCAGTGATTTGAGGAAATAAGTAATTTTTTTTTACAATGGATTTCAAGTCATTATCATTAAATAAAGAACTTGGTCTCTACCAATCTTATTTTTCTCCCCACTTGAAGACAATGTAAGAAAATTTAAATAATCATAGTTACAAATCACTTCACTTTCCAGGAAGGTTGGTTCTACTTATGAGGACATTTTCTTGTTGTTGTTATTCTACTTATTTCCTATTACAAATGCATTATTATTTTTTTTGAGAGGGCATCTCTCATATTTATTGATCAAATGGTTGTTAACAACAATAAAATTCAGCATAGGGGGGGTCAGTGCTCAATGTACAATCATTAATCCATCTCAAACCTAATTCTCGTCAGTCTCCAATCTTCTGAAGCATAACGAACAAGTTCTTACATAGTGAACGAATTCTTACATAGTGAATAAATTCTTACATGGTGAACAGTACAAGGGCATTCATCACAGAAACTTTCGGTTTTGATCACGCATTATGAACTATAAACAATCAGGTCAAATATGAATATTCGTTTGATTTTTATACTTGATTTATATGTTGATCCCACATTTCTCCCTTAATCATTATTATTATTTTTTATTTTTAATAAAATGCTGAAGCGGTAGGTAGATGCAAGATAAAGGTAGAAAACATAGTTTAGTGCTGTAAGAGGGCAAATGTAGATGATCAGGTGTGTGCCTATGGACTAAGTATTAATCCAAGCTAGACAAGGGCAGCAAAACATCCACGGATGCAGAAGATTTCTCTCAAAGCAGGGGGGATGAGGTTCTGAGTCTCACCTCTGTTGGTCCCCAATTTCTCACCTGATGGCCCCCCTGCGACTGTGCCTGTCTTAGGTTGTTCCTCCCTTGAGGAATCTTACCCATCTCTGGCTAACCAGTCATCTTCCGGGGCCATACAGGGAAATGTAAAGTTGGTAAGTGAGAGAGAAGCCATATTGTTTGATTGAAAAGGTTAGCTTTTTACTTCTTTGCAGATTTATGCCCTGTGGCTTCTATGCCCAGCACTTGTCTCGAGGTATCTTTACCACCTGGAGGAATTATGATACTCGGTAAATTCGATATGAGGCACGAATTCTATTTAAGGGTTGTAATTAGGAAGGAAGAAGAAAAGCTATAGAGGTAGCATATGGAAGAAAACATGGGAGGATTGATTATTTCTTTGACATATCTTCTTGTAGAGTACCTTAAGTATGTATAGATTTTAAACTACTAACTAATTTGCACACACATATTAACATAATAGGAATACGGTGACATAAACAAAGCAAATCTATAATTACCATCCATCTCCAGTGAAGCCAAGAAAACCATTTAGGCACCCTAGGCATTTGTGAAAATTTGTCTATGATATGATGGATATTGTCCAACTGTACTTGAACACTCTGAGAGAAATCAGACAAATTAAAGCAACCCATTTATGGGATCTGTTCACATCCCATATGTTCTTTTAACCATAGATAGTCTATAGTCATAAGATTTTGGAGTGCTACAACTTGCACCCTTCCCAACTCCTGGTTGAGTTCCAACAGTACAGATCTGGTCAAATTCGTTGTCTCACTGTATGCACATGCCAGCCTAGACATCTCCCTCCTCATTCCAATGACAAGTCCAGGAAATGGTGGGGTGGACGCAGCCACAACCGCAGCATCGCCCGGATCCCTGTGGAGGCTTTTTGATGATCATCCCCCCGCACGAGTCCTCCAGAGAGTACTGATGCCGGAAGCTCTCCTCATATCATATCTTAGTTCATTTTCTGGGTATCCAAGCTAGGCCTTGATCTTCTGCATAGAAACCAACAGACCCTTTGCCCACACTTTGACATGCCCTCTATACCACTGTGCAGAACTCATTGGAGGTCAGCACACAGGGACTGCCTTTTTTTTTTTTTTTTTATTAAAAGAAAGGAATATTATCAGAAAAGAGTACCTCCATAGCTGATCATCTGACACCCTTTAAGTGATCAACATTAAGGGTATTTAAAGCATGCGTTGATCTTTGATTTCCCAATAGTTTTATCCTATCAAGGAGTAAACCCCCTTTTCTTTCATTCATTCATTCTTTTTTTTTTTTTTAATCTTTAATCTACACTTACATGAAGAGTACTATGTTTACTATGCTCTCCCCTATATCAGGTCCCCCCTAACAACCACATTATGGTTACTGTCCATCAGCTTAGCAAAATGTTGTAGAATCCCTACTTGTCCTCTCTGTGTTGTGCAGCCCACCCTCCCCTTTCTCCCTCCCCCCCATGCATGCTAATCTTAATACCCCTCTCCCCCACCTTATCCCTCCCTGCCCACCCATCCTCCCCAGTTCCTTTCCCTTTGATACCTATTAGTCCATTTTTGGGTTCTGTAATTCTGCTGCTGTTTTGTTCCTTCAGTTTTTCCTTTGTTCTTATACTCCTCAGATGAGTGAAATCATTTGGTATTTCTCTTTCTCTGCTTGGCTTATTTCACTGAGCATAATACTCTCCAGCTCCATCCATGTTGCTTCAAATGGTTGGATTTTTCCACTTCTTATGGCTGAGTAGTATTCCATTGTGTATATGTACCACATCTTCTTTATCCATTTATCTACCGATGGACATTTAGGTTGCTTCCAATTCTTGGCTATTGTAAATAGTGTTGCGATAAACATAGGGCTGCATCTGTCTTTCTCAAACTTGATTGCTGCGTTCTTAGGGTAAATTCCTAGGAGTAGAATTCCTGGGTCAAATGGTAGGTCTGTTTTGAGCATACAAATGCATTATTTATCAAATATCCCTCAAACTCAAATACATTTTCAGGGCAAATCTGCTCCTTAATTCTTTAAAAACAAAGACCCTGATTCTCACTCCCAGAGTATGATATTTTATACTTGATTTCTTCAAACTGCTTTTCTAATTTTTATTTTATTAAAAACCTGTTAGATGGCAAGGCAATATCTATATGTTGGACTATGACTTCCTTTTGAAAAATGACTTCCACTTTACTGTTAACCGAATCAGCTGAGTCAATCGAGATAGTGTTGGATTTGCTACATCTTGTATGGTACCGTGTGGTCATCCTTTCTCTCAAGTCCTGCATTCTTTCATTCATGGAATGGAAGTCTACTGTGAGCAACGGCAACTTCTTGCTCTGAAGGCCTTAGCAGCCAGGACTCCATGTACAAGGGCTCCTTTTGCAGTTCAAGTCTTAGGACAAGTGGCCCATGTCTGCCGTTGCCCCATGGGCTTCAATGAACACCAGCGATGGAGAGAAACAGCCCATCGTTGTTGATCCTGCAGTTGATGAGGGATGAGAGGGCAGATGGGAACCAAGAACTGCCCTTCCTGTGGCAACACCAACTATTTTCAACAGCCTGAGCTATGCTGAGTGTTGGATAGAAGATGACAGTAACAGATCACGACCATCTCCGTTCTCTTCAAAGACATTTCCTTTTCCTCTTGATTCCCACAGGGACAGGAAGGGTGGAGCAGCAGATTCACTTAATGTAATGTAATTAAGTAATTACATTACTTAATATCTTACTTAATGTCTTATTTAATGTTTACTTCCTTTGATGTCAAATATCATTCCTCTCATCTTTACTTCAAGAAAACACTGGACTCAAAATGGGTAAATCACTTGCTCAAGATGTCACATAGGTATCAAAAGAGCTGAGCTTTTAATTCCTAAAAACTAAAACTTTGATTTTTTAAAGAAAACCATGAAGTTTAGTTATATAAAAGACAGTCGTATAGAACTTTAAACCTTATATTTTAGGTTAAATTTTTTTTTTACTATAGACCTAAAAGACAGAAAGTCCTGTTACAAACTTTTGGAAAAAGTGGGATATGAATAGCTTTTGTAATTAAACTTAAATGAACTTAATGTCCATTAAGTATGTCCACACATGTATTATATGATCTTGTGGGATGTACTTAACCCCTCCCCACCTCAAGTTCTTCATTTATATCACAAAAGCACTTGTACTGAGAAAGGTAAATGTTATCCTTTGTCTAATTCTAAACACATTATATGAATTGATCACAATTTTGTTAAGGGTGATGAGTATTTCTTGAAAGTGTTATGTAGTTAACCTTCACATAACTGTAATATTCAAAGGTAATGGTTAGGTCAGAGTGTTGAGTTGATAATTTGCTCATTGACAAAGTAGGGTCAAGTTTAATAAACTATAATGTAGGTTGTGAAAAAAATTGTGTTTAACTTGAACATATATTCTTGAGAAACCCCATTCTCCCTGATATGAGAAGACATTTAAATTTGACAACTAAGAGAATGGTTTCTTTCTTTTAAAAATAGTTCTTTTCAGATAAATTGGTTCAATTCAAAAACCTTAAATCCCTATCAAGGTCTTTCTCTCTTTCCACTCACTCTTCTCAAGGTGGCATCTGGGTGGAGAAGAAGCTCATGAATCCTCTTGGAGCTGAGATGTCGCTCCTTCCTGGTCACTCTATCCCTTGACGGGGATCTGCTGAAGTATGGTAGACCCTGCATGGGCCTTGGGCATCCTGCCGGTGTCTGCTGGGGAATTCTGTGCTCTGTGAACTGTGAGGTCTCTTTGAACTGACCCCAGACCTCCTTGGGCCATTGCGTCTCTCAGTACTTTTGCAGAAAAGTCTGCTGAAAGAGCCAAACAATTAAACGAACACTTAGTGTAAGAGTAGCAAGTGCTGTGGTAGAGGAAGTGCTGAGGACCAGAAGTGGGGACATAAATCAGAGGGGTTCAACACCCTCTGATTTAAAACAGAGAGGGGTTGAATCCCATCTCTGGTTCCTGGGAAAGGCTTCCAGGGAAAAGCTGCTCTCAAATGGCAGTGGACGTGTAGGAAGGAGTTGGCCAGGCCAAGAGTGGAGAGAGTTTTGAGGGTGGAGATGGAAAGGAGGCTTGCACATTCCAGGCATAGAACAGCATGTGAGGTGCACTTTCTTGAGGAACCGAAAGGTAGGGGAGAGGGATGTGGGTGGAGCTGGGAGCAGCAAAAGATGAGGCTGTAGAAGGAAGCTGGGACCACATCAGAATTGCTGTAGTAACCATGGCAACCATGGTAACTAGCCAGTGACTGTTAAGGTTGGAAGCAGAGGAATGACAGGGTCAGACTGTATTTGTGACAAGACGAGGGGCTGCCCTGTGGAGGACGGATCAGACGGTCTGCTACAGTAGTCTAGCTATTTGTGATGGGAAAGATGACTTGCTCAGCAAAATCCCTTTTTTATGCCATGGGCTGGCATCCCAGGTCATTAAACAGGCTTGCTTTTTTTTTTCCTGGAAAAATAGAAATCACTAACATACATTAAAGTTTTATCAGAGAAGTATTCTATTTTAACTTGCTGAAAATTCTATATATTCCATGGTTTCTTTTCTACCCATACTCCACTGAAAAATAAATTATGATACAAAAGCCCTCACTGAATGAAGACTTGAAGATTAAAACAACAGATTTAGAATCTTGTCAACTGGTCTGTCACTGTGATAGATATTATTATTGTTTACAAATATGCAGGCTAATTATCTCCCTGTGTTCATGTGGCATATTTTTCACAATTAAAATGATCAGAAAATACATGTGGTGTTGCAAGACTCTGAGATTCGGAGCATAGCATGTTATCCCAGCAAAACCTGGTCTGATGACTGTAACTGTGGTATATCCTAAAATAGTATACCAAACATGGAATTTAAAGTATTTCCATTTTGTAATGGAAATGGAAAACCTGAAAACAGTAATTAATTTGGTTTTGTTGGCATCTAAGTGAGTTCTGGGTGAAAATGGAGGCTTCTTATGTTTTAGGGTATGTCATGATAAAAAAAACTGAGTGTGATGAGGCGGCCAAAGGAGAGAAAGGAGAGAGAGCTTTTTCAAGATGAAGGTCTGGTCTAGGGAACTTTAACCTTAGATCTCTTGTATTTGGCCCATGTCACCCATCTATCTTCCTTCTTCAGCTTCTTATCTCAGTCCTCATTAAACTCAGCCAGAGACATGTTGGAAGAATTCCCTATGACTTTGCATTAATTGTTACTTTCCAATAAGTGGGTTGGCACAAATTTAGCACCTGGGCAGTTTGCTTAAGATACTTATCAGCTTGGATTGGTCTGTTGACAAGGTCTGTGCACTATGCAGGGAAGATGTCTGAATCCAGTATATAGGTGTTTAAATGACAAGTGTGAACAAAAAGTTCAGTGAAAGCCTGCAAAACTCAAGCAAACAAAAATGTATCTTTTTTTCCAGATAGTAACTTGTCTATATTTTCATCCTATTTAAGGAGTTGTAACAGTGAGATTCTGGTATTTAATTGTATCAGTAGGATTTGAATTCTAGTTGACTAAAATGCCCTGCATGTTATTTATTACCACTTTATGTGAGTTGCTTCTTATAGTGACTATAAAATGCCTCATCTTTATTTTGTGCTCTTTTGTTCCTTCCCATGTTTTCTCTTTGGGCTGCTAATGGTATAGTTTTTGAAGGAAGCAGCAGCTAAAGAGATGGGTTCTGACCCTGTGGTGTGGGTCTAGTTCCTCTGACAGCAGCAATTGTAAGGTCTGCACAGCTGGCTTGTTAATCAGGAAAATAGTGAAGGCAGGTGTGAAAGAGGCCAAAACACTTGTTGCTGAAGGAATCAGAAAAGAGGATTTGGGATCATGAACCTTTAAGCAAGGAAGAAGACTTAATTGTCTTTTCAGCAAATGTCATTAGTCACTCTAAGTAAAATAGTAAATTAGAGGAATGAAATTTACTGCTTATGTCACATATAATCCCATAGATTTAGAAAGGGGATTGCATGATTTCCTTAACTTCTTTAGGGGGAAGTCTACAGTTAAGTTTATAAAATAGAAACCTGGCCTACAAGGAATCGTCCTTCCTGTATCACAGAGAAGTGTACTTCTCCTAGAGAGCTTGCTTCCCATTTTCAAAGCTTTGTATAATTATTTATTTATTATCTGCGAACTATTTGAAGCAGTTTATGAATGTTTGGCTTATATTAAAAAACCCTATACTGTCATGGCATAAGAATTACACATGAAGGTCTTAACTTTCCAGGTTCTTGCCTAACACACTTACTTTTAACCTCTCAATATACACACAGAAGATACTTTAAGATCTTTTTTAATATTAGTGTACTTTGTCTAGGATTAGCACCCACAGATGAATAAAGGCAACTGCTACCTGCAAAAGGCAGACCATCTTACTTATAACTTTGTGCCTTGTCTTTGTGATAAGGTGTCAAAGTCAGACAGGGCATTAATTGAAGTAAAACCCCACAAAAGATTTTGGCTTATGTAGAAGCAAAAGTTGTGTTACTTTCATGTGTCCTGGCTGCTGTGGGCCTTCAGGCAGTCTTTTTTGTGCCGAAGAGAAAGTACAGTTACTTCACTCAAGCTTATGTCTTTTAATGTCCTGTTCTTGAGAGAACTGTCAGATTGTTAAATGGGCTCTTTGCTCTGGCTGCATTTACCTGGGAAGCAGTGCTGTCATACTGGGCTGGGTGAGCAGAGTCCTTGCGCAGCTCCAAGGCTTTAGACACCTTGCGATTGTTGGCAAAGCTCTGAAAGGACCTTCACTTTTCCTTTTGAAAATAACTCGTTTTTCTTTGTTACTGGATCAGTGTCCATTTTTCTACTATGTTACACTTGTAAAAGCAGCTTTAATGACATGCTCTAATTTAAATCTAATCTAAGATGGATTTCACTCTTTCCTTAATGTTCTCCCTCTATAAAAAGAAACAGAATCTTTATAGTTTTCCTGGCAAGAAGGGCAGAGGTGCTGTGTGTACGTGTATATTTTCTGAAACATTCTTTTACGTAGCAGTCTCTATGAGCTTCTGCCTTTATGAAGTCAGTAAGGCTTATGTGAAGAGCATTGGGTGGTCTAAAATTAGCTTCCTTAGGAAAGAGGCACAGAAAATTTGGCTGTTTCTGTTAACTTGAACAATAAAGGGATCCACTGAGCCTCGGAGCCTTTTTAGGCCATGTTCTACCTTACTTCAACAGCTTTCCTTTTTTTCCCCCTAACAGTTTGGTACAGGGAAAAGCTTATGTAATTTGGAATTAGAATAGACATAATGTAAATTTCCTACCTTTTTTGGGCACCCACTTCCTCAATTGGGACAATATTAGCTGCCTGTCATTATTTTTTGTTAGGGTTGAAAGAGGTAATGTGAGAAAAAAATTAACACCTAATAAACATACAGTAGTCACTTAATAAGCATCCATTCTCTTTATTTCCTTCTCTGACACACTTTTCTTAAGGAAAATCTTACAGTAGCATTATAATGAATGAGATAGAATGAATGAAGGATGGAAAAAGAAAGAGAAAAAAAAGACAAAGAAGAGTAAAGGAATGGTATCAACATAACACGAAAATTAGTTCAGAAGAGCACAACTTTGGTTAAAACGAGCATTTGGTATTGTGCTACCCAGAGCAATTAATTCAGGCTATAGAGGAATATTGGTTGTGCAACATTTATTGAACACCTAATGGATTGCCAGTGAGCCGAAAGGTTCCAGTCCTTTAGGAGCTCAAGTTCATGTGGAGGGAGAGACAGACACAAAAACAATCTCTTATAAGGTGTGCTAAATTCTGTAATAAGGAAAAGTCTTCACATTGGTGGATGAACAGGTGGTGGTGTCCAGGATTGTTTAGAATTGCTCTGTGAGCTCCAGTAGTCCTTAGCACATTACAGAGATTTATATGCAGTGCTTTTCCCCCATGAAAATTCCTCACCATTGGATGGGCAGTTAGGGCAATCTGCCGTTCACACTCAGAGTAAGTTATTTTGGCTTCTCTAGAAATTTATCTGAGTAAGAGAAAAGTACTTGGGCATTAGGGAACACCGTAGACACTCAATTTCCTCAAGAGATAAGAAGTTTTATCATCAATGTTTGATTTTTGTAGCAAAACAAATGCACAAGTGACCAAGAAGTCAAGTGACAGTGTCTCACCACTTAGCCCTCTAGAGTAAGTTGGCATTTCCATGAGAAGGTAAAGCTGGAAGGAAGTTCCTGTCACTAAAGCTTTCAGGAGATCTGACAGTTCCTTATTGAGAAAGAGTGTGTTCCTTAGTTGACATGAAAAGTTCTGATGACACGCTGTCCTAATTATTCCCTACTCTCTGGAAGAGCTGAATCTCCAACCCAATTCTGGGTGACATATTTTTGCCCTTCTTGCTATGATCAGTCTCCAGGAACTGGTCATCACATCAAGCTAACCTGCAGATACAAGCTCCTGAGTCGTTTAATGAGGCCCTTAGTAGCTACGGCCAACTGGGAGGTCTCCACTGAACTCTCTCCCATCCCTTCTGATGAGCAACATCCAATGATGCTTCCATTAAAATAAACGCAGCTTTGTTAGAGATGTCAGGTTTAGGGTGTCTGGCCCCTGAAGCTGGCTAAGGCATTGCTCCTTTGCTAGGACAAGGTAGAAGGCTCACTGGAGTGATTGAGCAATTATTCAAAGCCACCTGTCATGGCTAATCAGCTCTGGCCTGCCTGATGGGAAGAGGTAGCCTCGTCCTGCCTTCTTAGACCAAACATGTCATCAAATGGCTTCTTTGCCTCCAGCATCTCCTTAGATATGCTCAGGTTTCAAACATTTATTGGCAGAAATGAACTCTCTGGCATGTATTTTTCTCTTCTATTTTATCAGTCCTCCTACTCAGAGGAGGTCATCCGAAGCTTGTGATGATTTATTTTTCTCCTGTAATTTCTCCTTTATCCCACTTGACATGTTTTACTGCTGAGTTCCCTTGTGTTGAAGCAAGAGTTCTTCTGAGTTATGGAAAACTTCTCATGTTCTTCCACTGCATCAAATCATCCGGAAGAGCAGGTAAAAACCTTTTAGTGAAACTTGGTGTTGCTGAGTAGGAAAGAAACTTGGAAACCATAGAAAACTGGTTCATATTTAGTGCAGAAATTATTGAAGAGGATGAATTATCATTAGTCATTGTGAGCTTCCATCATCACCATCATCTTAATGAATGTCATCCTCACCAGCATTATCTCGTGTTCCTTACCATTAGGTACTTGGGTGCATGTGAAGTAGCACTAGAAATGCCATAAAAATGGAATTAAATGTACACAGTCCTGTCTCTCTAAGTCATGCAATTTAAGTCAACTAAGATTCAGACATACACTAAGTATTAAGTTTTGAGTTAAGGAATAAAGAGCTCGGGTTGTAAAATAATTGAAACATTGCCTTTATATAACATTTTTTAAAAGTATAAGAAATGGAGTGAAACTACAAATGCTATGCACTTCATGCAAAGCAGGGTCAGGAAAATGCTTTTACTTCCACCTCTAATATGTCAGAGAGAAAATTAGGGGAAAGGTGAGACATTAGTTTAGGAATTACTTTAGAAAAGGGAAACTGGTGTCTTGTTTGATAGGGTATTTTGGTTGCACTAACACCTTTATTAAAGTGATCTTAGTAATTTTTATGAAAGTAGGTTATTTGCTTTTGCTGATCTGGAACAATAAGAATGATAAGTCCTGGATAGTCATTCCTTTGCTCATCAAAAGCAGCTCTTGATAGATGACAAGGTGTTTGATCTGGGTCAGTGAAAATTTTCTTTCATCCTGGCTTCTATTTATTATAAGTACCACTTTCACTCTAGAACTGGGTGGGCACCTCTCTCATTTACGGTCCAGAAGTAGCATTTAATAGTTACTTCTTAAGTTTCTGAAATCAACATGTTTTCCAATACAATTGCAAATAAGATCCTCTGCCAAGTGTAGATCTAGGAAGATGATGAGTATTCTCTTGCCTGTGCTCATGCTGCTTCCCTTGCTGTGAAGGCCTTTTTTGGATCACATCATTTTCTAAAACCTGCCTTCCATTCTGGTCTGGCCCAACTTGACCCTCCATTGGAAGGTATTTTTTCCAACTAAAGTTGTCCCAGGTGATATTTGGGGGTTGGGAGAGTGGAATGGTTCTTCCAAATTCCCATAGTATTTCCTGCCTTACAAAACAGATGTTACCTTTTATTGTTCTTTTTCTTTTTTGCATGAATTCTAACCACCTATTAAGTACCTTTGGAGAGACGTGACCTGCTGGAAGTAAGTTAATCTCACCAAGCCTTAGAGTCCCCATCTACAGTACGGGAGACAAGCCATAGTGCCTTCCCCATCTACCTCACAGCCTAGTTTGAAGCTGAAGATAAGATAACATATGTTACATGAGTGTATGAAAGTCCACTGGAAAGAATACAATTCTGTGCAAACTTAAGTCCACAGGTGCACAGAGTGACAGATATCTTTGACGTCTCCTAGCATAGTGCTGTTATTTCAGAGGTGAGGAAGCCAAAGTGGAAGTTGCAGAAGTGGTTAGCATGGCTGAGCTTGTGCCCAGGTTTCTGGACTCTGAGCTAGGTGCACTCTGCTCCCCACTCTGCAGCCTCTCTCATTAGGCAGAATGATGCACTCACCAGGCACTGAACGATTGTTCAGTTATCAGAGGCAACACAGCTTGGTTCCACAGGAGGGTGTGAAGAATCAATAGTATAACCTTTCTTGAAATTAGAAGCTAATAGGAAGTTGAAGATCCAGCAGAAAGGTAATGAGAGTCTTGGTGCCTGCAAGAGGGACGGGAGAGGAAGGGCTTTGGAGGATGAACAGGCGTACAGAAGAGGGAGGCTAGGCCCACCTTTGCTAATGCTGTATGTCCTCCAGGTTGCTATGGCTAGTTTAAATGGGTGGGGAAACCTTGTATGGATTTATGCTTAGATGGGAAGCTCACTTCCCATCTTCTAATAGTCTCCTGCCTTCTACTGTGTGATGACTCTCATCTACTACCCAAAGGGTGACTCATTTTTCAAAGGAGCTAACCGCAAGCAGAGTACTCAGCTGGGGGAGTTGATTCTAAACAGTGAGCTCATTATCAGTCTTAGTCTGTGGGTAGGAGAGAGAGGAGATCAGAATTCAGAGGACTCGGGAGGGAGGCATTTGAACACCAAGTTTGGGGCAGACAGATAGGCACCAGAGGGGTGACTGACAAATGGGTGGACATCTCTAACAGTCAAGATATTGAATGAGATGTGACTGAGTAAATGTGGCTGTTCTGGACTAAATCATGTAAAGGTGGGATAACTGCAGGCATTCCTTTAACATGAGGTTTGTTTGCTGCTGACTGGGGTCAAGATGGACATCCTACATAAAGCTTTGCTTGACACTCAAAATTCCTAGAAGGGGATGATGGGATGTAGCCAAGATAAGCCTACCATTACTTCTCTAGTTATCACTGCGAAAGGCCAAACCTGTGTTTCATTTCAGGTAAGTGTCCCTATTATTCCCTTCCCCCTCAGAATACAGCAGCTCCTTCCTTACCACTCATGATAAAAAGGAAAATATTTCTTTAAGCAAGCTGAGGATTCAGTTTCCTTCTGTACACTGGAAGTAATGGAAACAATACAATTGTTCTCATACAAGACAAAGAAACTGAGAGCAGACTTCTTAAATTAAAGGTGTGGTGCAAAAATCTCATCATGAATGCTGTAGTCAGTGGCAGGCTTACATACTAAAAATATTTGAAAACAAGGACTTATGGTAGGAAAGTCATTCACTTCTCTTCTAGGTCCAGCTGTTTGTGAAGTCTCGAAGAGACAGAATTATTCTCTTAACGTTTTGACATAGTGCATTCAAAAATCTGTTTGAATTAGCAGATTATGGTTCAGCTTTTGAAAAAATGACACGTTTGCTCCTGTGGTTAAAAAAGAACAACTTTGTCAATAATCATCTCACTTCAACCATATCACCTGGGATACTTCCTGAAGAGCAAGGTGCTCACAGGCACGCAACCTCATTCAGAGCCATCACTTGTAACAGACACAGAATAATAGCACTTATACATGGTTGTATTGTACAAGCCTGGAGCACGTGAATTAAAGCTCCTACTGGCTGGCCTAATTCATCATGTAGCAAGGCGATTCGATGCTACCACTCAAAAGTATTATGACTTTGAGGCAACCACATCTCTTCAGTTGTGTTTTAACACACTGTGCTTGGAAGGAGCTCCCTGCACTTCTTGGTGAGAGAAAGGGAGTTTGCTCATTGAAAGAGAGGTGATCTAAATAAAAAATGTGAGTGACTGAAGCAGTGTCTGTAATTTTGTAAGTTGTGTGATCACTCAGTGTGATGTTTCAAAACCTCCCCTGTTGGAGAAAGAAGACAGTCAGTTTGGTCTATTTCACACTCCTAGAGACTGGAGACTGACAGCCTTCTGCTTGCAACACAGAGAATTTTTGTGTGACACTTATGTGGCATCAGTTTCAGAACTATAATACAATAGCTCTGGTTTGTGAGGTTTTGTATTTCTGCAAACTCTTTTCGGCTTTGCATTTCTACAATGTTTGCCTGAGTTAAAGTTTCTCATGAAGGAGAGTTGGTAACTTTTCAAAGTAATTATAGACAATGTGAAATTTAAAGGTGTCAGGGACATTGTAGAAGAGTTCTCCAGAGAAATAGAACCTGTAAGATGTATAGTAAAGAGAAAGAGGTTTATTATAAAGAATTGGCTCACATAAATATAGAAGCTGATAAATCCCAAGACCTGCAGTCAATAAACTGGAGACAAGGAGAGTGAGCCAATGATTCCAGGCCAAATCTGCAGGAAGAGCTGATGTTTCCGTTTGAGTCTGAAGGCAGGAAAAAGCCAATGTCCTGGTTTGAAGGCACCGAGGGAGGAGGAACTCCCTGACTCAGGGTAGGGTCAGACTTTTTGTTCTATTCAGGCCCCCAAGCGATTAATGAGGCCCACCGTGTTAGGGAGAGGAATCTGCTTTATTCTGTCTATCTCTTCAATTGTTATTCTCATCCAGAAACACCCTTATAGACACACCTAGAAAAGTGTTTGACCAAATATCTGGGCACCCCATGATGCTGTTGACACACAAAGTCAAATTGAAACATAGTATTAACAATCAGACATCAGTCAACCTCCTTTTAGTCAGGAGGTCTATGAGGTTAGTATTTTTTCATGAGGCTGAGAAGGAAAATTCCTATAACAATCTACTGTCACTTAACTCTTCTTATCCCTGTCCTTCTAGGCAGGTGAGCCACTTGTCACTCAGTTGATGGCCAGTTGCTTAGCTGCATACAGTGCCTTTGGTTGTCAGCTTAGTATCTTCATATGCAAAGTGAGGCTTACAGTCCCTGCTGATGTGGCCTGTAGAAATTTCTTGAATCACGTGCTGATAGGAAGTGGGTGTCCTGGCTTCAGTTTGGCGTTTCCATCAACTTGTGTATCTGGGGAAATCATTTGAGCCTCATTTTTCTTATTTGTAAAATAAGCAAATTAGGCATAATTCACATGACCTCAAAGGTTCTTTCCAAAGCTTTAATCTTGTAATTAGTAGAGGACTTGAAATTCCTACGATTTTTATTTTATTGGTGTCTAAAGTGTGAAAGATCTTTGAATTCTTTTAGGTTTTTGATTTCTGGAAATGACAAGCTTCTATCTTCTACTTTTGGAATGAATTTCCTTCTAGATAATTGTCTCAAATCTTTATTATTTTGCTTTTGTCCTCTGTCTAAAATATACACAATGACTTTTGAAAATATGCCTATTTCTTTTCACAATAATATGAGTACATTTTATGGAAACACTTGTCTACCCTATGAGATAATAATTATTAATTAGTTCATGACTTGTAAGGTGTAGACTTTATAATTGAAGGTCAAAAATCAACCTTGTTCTTTCATTGCTCAGTTTTGAATCCAATGACAAAGAAGACATTCAAGAATGTCAGTTTATATTTTGGGTACTTTCCTATTAAACTAAACTTAAACATGAACTATACTTGGATTTATAGTACACAGGATAGAAGACACACTTTCTATTGCTGTTTTCTTTTGTAAAGAAGACAAATAATTAATATGTGGTACATATACACAATGGAATACTATTCAGCATAAGAAAGAAACAAATCCTACCATTTGTAACAACATGGATGGAACTAGAGGACATTATGCTCAATGAAATAAGCCAGGTGGAGAAAGGCAAATGCCAAATGATTTCCCTCATTTGTGGAGTATAACAATGAAGCCAAACTGAAGGAACAAAACAGCAACAGACTTCAGACTCCAAGAAGGGACTAGTGGTTACCAAAGGGGAGGGGTGCAGGAGGGCGAGTGGGGAGGGAGGGAGGGAGAAGGGGATGGAGGGGTATTATGATTGGCACACATGGTGTGGGGGATCACGGGGAAGACAGTGTAGCACAGAGAAGGCAAATAGTGACTCTGGCATCTTACTACACTGATGGGCAGTGACTTCAATGGGGTATGGGGGGGACAAAATAATATGCATAAAGGTAGTAACCCCATTGTTTTATCACATGAGACCTTCATAAGAGTGTATGTCAATAATACCTTAATAAAAAAAAGTAAAAAAAAAAAAGAAGGCAAATAATTAACTGTTTTAGTGATAAGACTGCAGCTCAGTCTCTATCTCTTTTAGTATCACAGTGTGTCACTGACAAGGATGAAGGCTATTGATCAAGATCCTCATGGAATTACCAACACATTCTTCATAGAATCATGGCTGACAAAGGGACATGCTATATGTTTCCACTGTGACATGGAGATTGAAAATGGAAAAGTTAAACATAAATCTTCATGGAAGTCTCAGTAATTTTTAATAATTTGTTGTTTTGTCACATGCATATGTGAATGATATATTTGTCCTAGAGCAATACGAATTCATTTCCCCACATCTGTAATATCTGTAGTAAGCTAAATTAAAAATGCATTTGTACTTGTACAGTTAAATGATCATATTTAATGAAATGTCAGAGATGAATCTTAGCAAATAGTCAGGAAATTATTTTAAAGAGTGCAGCATTTCATTACTAGCAGTCAGGGAAAAGCAAAGTGATTAAACAAATGGTTTACTGCTCTAAGGTGGTGCCTGTCCTAGAAGAATAGGAAACCAATGTGTGGTGTGAATAGACAGTCGCTGCATTTCTAAGTCTTAGCTCTCTGTCTCCCTGGTCTCCCCAATCGTCATGGAATCTTGAGTCTAGTGATGGCTCACATTAGAAGGTTTGCAGACTTTTCCCATGCACTGAGGAAAATAAGCTGTTAGGAAAGAGGTAATGATGCACGAAAATCACCTTACATTAAGTCTCTACAACCAAGCTTTAGCACTGTTGAGAGTTTAGGCAGATGAGTTGAGTAGGAGACTCAGATCAATTGAATGAGGACAGGAAGTCAGCTGGTCAAAGAATGAGGGACTATTCAGGCCACGCTCTCTCTACCATGAGGCACTGGGATATGGAGTGGAATTGGGAAGAGATAGGTTAGGGAGTTGTACTGTGGGTAAGAACAGAGTAAAGGAGGATAGGTGGCAATAGGAGAAAGTAAGATCCAAGAAGCAGAGGAAGAAGTGAGTAAGGGGGCACCTGGAGGGAAAGAGAGCAGAATGGGGCAGGTGGGTGGCCAGGGTGACATGCATATTTACCGCACACTTCTATATCCCACACTAATCCTGTGCAAGCAACTTGATATGCTGAGGACCAAGTATTTAAACAAGAATTATCAAGTGTTTTGGTTGTTGTTATGGGTTGAATTGCATTCTCCAAACAGACATATTGAAGTCCTAACCGCCCCCATACCTCAGAATGGGACCTTATTAGGCAATAAGGTCATTGCGGATGGAATTAGTTAAGATGAGGTCATACTGGAGGAGGGTGCCCTTAATTCAATATGTCCAGGGTCCTTATGAGAAGATGACGTGAAGATGCACAGGGAGAAAGTGATGGAGGCAGAAAGTGGAGTGATGCCTTTGCAAGCTGAGGACTGCCAAAGATTGCTGGCCGCCACCAGAAGCTAGGAAGAGACAGGAAGGATTCTCCCTATAAAGCTTTCAGAGACAGTGGGTCCTGCAGACAACTTGATCTCAGACATCCAGCCTCCAGAACTGGAAGACAATACACTTTTGTTGTTTTAATCCACTCAGTTTGTGGTACTCTGTAATGTCAGCCCTAGGAAATGAGTGCAGTTGGTAAAACACAATTCTGAGTGGCAGAATCAATGGTGTATTTCTCAGTCTTTTGAATTTTTTCTTAAGGATATTCCATTACTTCTCATTTAAATTTTTTGTTCTGTCATCTGGGGCCAGGATGAGGGGAGAGGGATATGCTCATCAGCTGCAAAATTTAAGGGGCTGCCAACAAACTCAGTAATGAAGATAAATAACATTCTAAGGCAACATTAAAAAAAAATTAAAGTCAATGCAGAAAATCCAATGATGAATAAAACATAAAAATTTTAGATTTTAGAATCAGTATTATTTATTTTTTCCTTTTGTCTATGTATGGCCTGCATGGTATTGCTGACAGCATCTGGGTAATATAATGTGTTTTAAAAATGCATATAATGAAGGACATAGATGTAAACACATACACATAAAAAACACTGTATTTCAAATTTTTTTCAGGCAGGCACCAAAAGAGATGGCAAAGTAACAGGAAGATGACTTGGGTTGAGTGTGCTTTTGTCCACATGAGAACTCAGACTGTGGCAAGACCAGAACAGGAACATCAGGCATACCTTCCTTAATTCCTCTGATACTAAAAATTTTGCAATTTCATTCTGATTTTGACAATTCAAAGCTATCTAGCTCTTAAGCATCTTTCAGATAGTAAATCTGCATAAAAAAGACGAGCTGCTATACTTCCAGTAGTGAAGGGAATTAGATTCTTCAGCCTTTACTACATGACAGTAAATGACAGCATAATAAATAAAACAAAAATGATTTCTGACTTAAAGTTTTCTCATCATACCCCGAAGGTGCTTTGCTATTGTTACAACTATATTTAAGTGAAGGTCTGATGATATCCTCGGGAGAGCTGACAAGGGGCATATTCTGGAGCAGGGAGATGCTGGCCCATGTCTAGTAGGAAATACTTGACACACTTCTCCATAAGCTAGGGGATGATTAAAAGTGGAATGTCATGTCTCATGCTTAATGTAGATTAACTTTCCTTTAATCACTTAAAGATACTGCTGAGTGTTTGTTAAACACTTCAAGGTGGTTATTAGCTGTTCTCTCTCATCCTATAAAAGTACAAGTATAACTCAAGTGGCCAGTGGAGAGGCCTATAATGTAGATTCTATGACTGAGAGAAAATGAATAAAGATATAATTAAGTGAAACATGGGGATTGTACTGCTGAAAACACTTTTTACTTACTCCTTTTTGGTGTATGGTTCTGCAAATTTTAACTCATGTGTAGATTCATATAATCATCACCACAGTCACATGAAAAACATTTCCATAAACCTTCAGTCTCTCACATGCTACTCCTTTATAGTCACACTCTTTATAACTTGATTCTGTCTTTCTTTTTTGCGGAACAGTCTGTTAATTTTGATTGCTTTAGGGCATACCTTCCCTAATTCCTCTGATACTAAAAATTTTGCAATTTCATTCTGATTTTGACAATTCAAAGCTATCTAGCTCTTAAGTTTTAGAGTCTTTTACTGCAGACTAATGGTTTAATAAAAGACGTTCGAGAAAAGGAGGTATACTCATTGTTTGAAGAGAACGAGATGAAGAATCACAGTCAACCAGGAACAGAGTCATCCGTTGTGTGTAAGAGATGGTACATCCATTCATCTTTTAAGCAATCTCTCATTTTTATAACACAACATTTCTTTCATCAGTACTACTTTGTATTCTATGTGTTTGACAGGGTGAAAAGGATTCAGGTATTTTAAATTATTTTTCTTTCATAAATTTTCACTTTAACCATTTAAATGCATGTTCAGTGGAATGAAGTACATTCATATTGTTTTGCAACCATCACTACCATTTATCCACAGAATGTTTTCTTCTTCCCAGACTGAAACTCTGTACCTATTAAACACTAACTCCACATTTCACCTGTCCCCTAGCCTCCAGCAAACAAATATCATTCCACTTTTTCTCTCTTATTAGGTTGTCTACTCTGGTTCCTCAAATAAAGGAATCAAGCAGTGTTTGTCCTCTTATGACTGGCTGTTTCACTAAGCATGTCTTCAAGGTTCATCCATGTTGTAGCCTGTGTCAGAATTTCCTTCCATTTTAGGGTTTAATAACATCCCATTGTATTTATAGACCACATTTTGTTATCCATTCATCTGTTGATAGACACTTGGGTCATGTCAAACTTTTGTCTACTGAGAAAAAAGCTGCTATGTACATAGCTGTATAAATATTTGTTTGAACTGGCTTTCAGTGTTTTTTGGTATGAACCCAGAAGTGAAATTGCTAGATCATATGTTTAATTTTTTGAGGAACCGCTATACAATTTTCCATATCAGTTGTGCCATTTTACATTCCTATGCACATCTGCAATGCACAAGGGTTCCATTCTATCTATATCCTTACTAACACTTGTTATGTTAAGTTTATTACTATTTTTTGATAATAACTACCCTAATGGATACTAAGAAGTGGAATATCATTGTGATTTTGATGGGCATTTTCTTGGTAATTAATGATGGTGAGCACCTTTTCATATGCTCATTGGCCATTTGTATAACTAACTTCTTTGGAGAAATGTCCATTTAAGCCCCTTGTCCATTTTCCAGTTGAGTTGGTTTTGATGTTGTTGTTGAGTTATAGGAATTTTTCTGGATATTAACTGAATATCAGATATGTGATGTGCAAATATTTCCTTCCATCTCATGGGTTGCCTTTTCACTCTGTATGATTATGTTCTTTGATATACAAAAGTTTTAAATTTTGATGAAGTCCAGTTTATCTGTTTTCACGTTTGTTGCCTGTGCTTTTGGTACCATATCCAATGTCATGAAGATTTTCCCCTGTTTTCTTCTAAGAGTTTTAGTTTTAGCTCTGTTTTCTTCTAAGAGTTTTAGTTCAGGTCTTTGATGCTTTTCAAGTTAATCTTTTTATATGGTGTAAGATAAGAGTCCAGCTTCATTCTTCTGCATGTGGCTATCCAGTTTTCCCAATATTATTTGTTGAAAAAACTGTCCTTTACCTATTAAATGGACTTGTCTACATTGTCAAATATCATTTGACTATATCTGTGAGGATTTATTTCTGGGCTTCCTATTTTATTCCATATATCTGTCTTTATACTGGTAACACACTATTTTGATTAATGCAATTTTGTAGTAAGTTTTGAAATCTGAAAATATGAGACCTACAACTTTGTTCTTTCTCAATATATTTTTTTGGCTACTCAGGGTCCCTTAAGATTCCATATGAATTTTAGGCTGAAATTTTCTATTTCTGCAAAAAGTATCATTGGGTATTTTGATAGGAATTGCATTGAACCGGTAGATCACTTTCGGTAGTAAAGACATCTTAGCAATATTAAGACTTTGAGTCTATGAACACAGATTGTTTTTCCATTTATTTGTATCTTCTTTAATTTCTTTTAGCAATGTTTTATAATTTTCAGTGTACAAGTCTTCAGCTTTCTAAGTTAAATTTATTCCTAAATATTTTATTCTTTTCAGTGCTATTGTGAATGGAGCTTGTTTTCTTAATTTCCTTTTTGGATTTTTTATTGTAAGTATATAGAAACAATTGATTTTTTGTTGTTGACTTTACAAGTCTGCTAATTCATTTATTTTATTTTTTTTCTTGTGATGAAATCTTCATGGTTTTCTACATATAAAAACGTGTGTGAATGAATATTTTTTACTTCTTCTTTTCCAATTTGTATGTCTTTTATTTCTTTTCATTGTCTAATTGGTGTGGTTAGGTCTTTGAATACTGTGTTGAATAGAAGGGACAAAACCAAGCATCTTTGTCTTGTTTCTGATATCAAAGTGAAAGCCTTAAGTATTTCACCACTGTGTATGATGTTAGCAGTGGGTTTTTCAGTTATAGCTTTTATTATGTTGAAGTGGTTTCCCTGTGTCTCCAGTTGGTGATTGCTTTTATCATGAAAGAGTGTTGAATTTTGTCAAATGTTGTCTTTGCATTAAGTGAGATGATCATGTTTTTTTTTGCCTTCATTTTCTTAATGCGGTATACTACACTTATTGTTTTTCATATGTTGAGCCATCCTTGCATTGCAGGAATGTATCCAAGTTGCTTATTGTATATAATTCTTTTAATATACTCTTGATTCTATTTGCTAGTGTATTGATGAGGATTTTTGTATCAATATTCATAGGATGTTAGTCTTTTTCTTTTCACTTTAACAGATATTTTCTTTTCTTATAGTATCTTTGTCTGGCTTCGGCATCACTGTAATGCAGAACTCATAGAATGAGTATTGAAGTGATTGCTTCTCTTAATTTCTTTAAAAGAAGAGTTTTAAAGAGAAGTATTGGTGTTACTTCTTTAAATATTTGGTGGAGTTCACCAGTAAAACCATCTATTTCTGGGATTTTCTTTTTAGGGAAGTTTTTGACTAATGATTCAATCTCCTTGCTAGTTGTAGATCTATTCAGATTTTTAATTGCTTTATAATAAAACCTTTGCATGTTGTATTATTCTAGGAATTTGCCCATTTTATCTAGGTTGTCCAGTTGGTGTTAATCATTCATAGCACTCTGTTATAGTCCTCTTTATTTCTGTAATATTGACAGAACTGTCTTCTTTCATTTCTGATTTCAGTTATTTGTGCTTTTTCTTTTCTTAAATCAATATAGCTAAAGTTTTGTCATTTTGTTGATCTTTTCAAAGACTCAACTCTTGGTTTAGATAATTATCTCTATTGTTTTTCTATCCTCTATTTTATTGATCTCTGCTCTAATCTTTATTATTTACTTCCTAATTCTAGCTTTGGGTTTATATATTTTAGATACTGTTTTTTAAAACCCTGTCAAAAAAACAAGTGGAGTTATAAATCAAAATTACAATAGTACTGTTACTTACGTTTATCCATGTATTTACCTTTACTGGAGAACTTTGTTTTCATATGGCTTCAATTTACTGTCTAGTGTGCTATCATTTTATTATTATTTTTTTTATTTTTATTTTTAAAATTTTTTATTAACGTATTAATTGATATACACTCTTATGAAGGTTTCACATGAAAAAACAATGTGGTTATTACATTTACCCATGTAATCAAGTCCCCACCCATACCCCCAATGCAGTCATTGTCCGTCAGTGTAGTAAGATGCAACAGATCTAATATGTGCCTTCTCTGTGCTATACTGTTCTCCCCGTGATCCCCCACACCATGTGTACTAAACATAATACCCCTCTATCCCCTTCTCCCTCCCTCCCCACCTGCCCTCCCTTACCCCTCCCCTTTGGTAACCACTAACTCATTCTTGGTGTCTCTGAGTCTGCTGCCATTTTGTTCCTTCAGTTTTGCTTCATTGTTATACTCCACAAATGAGGGAAATCATTTGGCATTTGTCTTCCTCTGCCTGGCTTATTTCATTGAGCATAATGTCCTCCAGCTCCATCCATGCTTGCATATTATAGGATTTGTTTCTTTCTTAGGGCTGAATAGTATTCCATTGTGTATATGTACCACATCTTCTTTATCCATTCATCTACTGATGGTAGTGTCCTATCATTTTAACCAAAGGACTCTCTTTAGTTCTCCTTATTGAGTAAGTCTAGTGATGCAGAACTCCCCCAGCTTTTGCTTGTTTGGGAATGCCTTAATGTCCTCAGTTTTGAATGACAGACATTTGAAACCAACAATTCTTGGTTGACAGATTTTATTTCAGTACTTTAAATATATAATCCCACTGCTTACTGGCCTGCAAGGTTTCTGCTGAGAATCCACAAATAATCTCACTGGGGATCCCTTATACATGAGTTGCTTTTATCTTGTTACTGTCAAGATTCTCTCTGTCTCTGAGTGTTGATAGTTTGGCCATAATGTACCTTAGTATGAGTCTCTTAGATTTATCCTACTCAGAATTTGTTGAGATCCTTTCATTTGCAAATTGTGTCTTTCCTCAGATTTAAGAAGCTTTCAATCATTTCTTCAAACAATAGTTCTGTCCCTTCCTCTTACTCCTCTCCTTCTGCGACTCCCATAATGTATATATCAGCCCTCTTAACGGTATCCCATCACTTCCTTGGACTCTGTTCACTTTTATGCATTCCTTTTTTCTTGTGTTCTTTAACCTCAGTGATTTCAAATGACCTGCCTTAAAGTTTGTTGGTTCTTTCTTCCTCATCTGCAAGTCTGTTCTCAAACCCCTCTAATGATTTTTTTCAATTCATGTGTTATATTTTTCAGTTTTAGAATTTATGTTTGACTTTAAAAAAGTTCTTTCTATGTCTTTATTGATATTTTCGTTTTTCTCATATATATTTTCCTCATTTACTTTAGTTGTCCACATTTCACATGAGGCTTTTTTTGGGGGGATTGTGCTCATCTGGGATATGAACCCTTAGTTTATATTATTGTGGTCAGAGAAGGTATGATTCCAATCTTCTTGGGTTTGCTAAGGATGATTTTGTGGCCTAGCATATGATCTATCCTCGAAAATGTTCCGTGTGTGCTTGAGAAGAATGTGTGTTCTTCTGTTGTTGGATAGGTTGCTCTGTGTGTGTCTATTAGGTCCTTTCGGTCTGTAGTGTTGTTCAAATCCACTGTTTCCTAATTGACTCTCTGTCTGGATGAACTATCCATTATTGAGAGGGAGTTATTAAAGTCCCCAACTATTATTACATTACTGTTTATTTTGCCATTAATTCTATTAATTTTTGCTTTATATAATTAGGTGCTTCAATGTTGATCACATAAATATTTACAATTGTTATACCTTTTTGTTATACTGACTCCTTTATCAATATGTAAGGACCTTCTTTGTCTCCTTTTATCATTTTTTAGTTTAAAGTCTATTTTGTCTGATGTAAGTATAACTATTCTCATTGTTTTTGGTTACCATTTGCTTGAAATGTCTCTTTCTTAATCTCTTCACTCTTAATCTATGTGTGTCTTTAAGACTGAAGTAAGTCTCTTGTAGGCAGCATATTGTTGATCTTGTTTTATTTAATCCATTTAGCTATCTTTTGTCTTTTTATTGGAGAATTTTATCTATTTATACTTAAAGTAATATTGGCTGGTAGGGGCTTACTATTGCCATTTTGTTGTTTTCCATAGAATCACCATTTCTTGTTTCTTATCCTGATGTCTTTGTGTTTTTGACTTTTGGTGTCTGTATGCTTTCACTTTTTATTGAGTTGTTTTGTATAACTACTACAGGGGTTTCTTTGTATTATTGTAAGGCTTATACAAAATATCTTAAACTTATAATATCCTATTCTAAACTGATAACTTAATTAATCAATAAAATTGATAAAATTGTGTTACAATTTTACATCTCCTCCACCTCACATTACTGGTTATTGATGTTACACTTTATGTTTTCTATATTGCATAACTAATAACAGATTATTGTATAATATAATAATAACCATAACTGGTTATTTTTACTATGTTCATTTAATTTTTAACTTTGAAACTAGAGTTTTAAGTGAATTATGCACATTATTACCACATTGAAGAATTTAACTATGACTGTATCTTTCCCATTTCCAGTGAGATTTTCACAACCTTTAAATTTTTATGATGTTAATTAGTATTTATTTACTTACACTCAAGGAACTCACTTTAGCATTTCTTGTAAGGCAGGTCTGGTGACAATGAACTCCCTCAGCTTTTGTTGGTTCAAGAAAATATTTATCTCTCCTTTGTTTCTGAATGATAGCTTCACTGGGTATAGAATTCTTGGCTGACAGTTACTTTTTTTCTATATTTTGAATATATCATTCCATTCTCTTCTGGTCTGAAAAGTTTCTGCTCAGAAATCCACTGATATTTTTATGGGGCTTCCCTTGTATGTAATTTATTTCTTTTTCTATTGTTTCTCTTATAATATTTTCTTTGTTTTTGACTTTTGACAATTTAGTTATGTGTATTGGTGTATCTGTATTTGAGTGCAGTCTATCTGGGGTCCTTTGGGTTTTATTTATCTGGATATCTGTTTCTGTCCCCAAGGTTAGGAATTTTCATATATTATTGCTTTAAATATACTTTCTGTACCTTTCTCTATCTTTTCTTCTTCTGGAATTCCCATAATACAAATGTTATTACTTTTTATTGTGTCGTATAATTTCCCTGTGCTTTCTTCCCTCTTTTTAATTTTTCATTTTTGCTTCTCTGACTGGGTAATTTCCATTTTCCTATCACCCAGATTGCTGATTCTTTCTTCTGCATGGTTAAGCCTACTTTTGAAACTCTTCTGAAATCTTCAGTTTGGTTGTTGTATTTTTCAACTTTAGGATTTCTGTTTGTTTTTTAATGGTTGCTATTTCCTTGTCAAAATTCTCATTTTGTTAATGCTTTGTTTTCCTAATTTTGCTTAGTTGTCTTCATTTTCTTTTAGTTCAGTAAACTTCCTTGAGAGAGGATTATTCTGAATTCTTTGACAGTTCATAGATTCCGATTTCTTTAGGGTCATTTATAGGAGTTTTGTTAGTTTCCTTTGGGGTGTCATATCTACCTGATTTTTTGTGATCCTTGATTCTTTATGTTGGCATCTGTGCGTTTGTGTAATTGGGCTCTTTCTTCAGATTTCACAGGTTTGCTTTGGCAGAGATAATTCTTCACTAGTCAGCTCAATTTGGGTTTCTGGGTGTGTCCACTGGTCATCTCCTTGGGCATGTGGAACCTACTATTATGCTTTATTTTGGGGTGAAGTGACTGTTCGAGTTCTGAGGATGGAGATGGGAGTTGTGCTACTTGCTGAGAACAATTGGATGGGATGGCCGGCTTGGGTCCCTATCTGAATAAGGCTGTAGGATGGGATCTGTGTTTGTCCTCTTGCTCAAGCACCACAGGGCTACACAGCTTCCAGGACTTGTCACTAACCCTTCTGGTCAGATTTGACTGGAAGACACTCTCCACAGTGGGTGGGGCTGTGATTCAGCCCCTAGCCTGGGTGTGGGCAAACCACACTCTAGGGCTGACAAAACTGTTTTGAGCATCTGAATCAGGTAGATATGTACCCTGACAAATTCCCTGGTCAGTGGATGAGCAGATGAGCAAAGCCTGGGATTACTACTTATGCTCTGCAGGTGTGAACTTGGTCTGCAAAGATCCATGTACTTTGGTTACAAACCCCTCTCAGATTCTCAGTGGTTGAACCCTCCAGATTCCCCTGTAATCCCCATGGTGCAAGATCAGAGACTTCCACAATTACCCCAATGCTGGCAGGGCTATCTGTTCTCCCTGTCATCTCTTCTCCCACTGAAGGAACTGAAGGCTCAGGAGAGATGTCCCCCTGTGCTGGCCAGGGGGAGGGGCAATGAGAATAATGTGTAGCCACTTCCCTTACCTTCTACACAGTCCATCTTGGTCTCTGAGGTACAGGGGGTGCTTTAGCTTCAGCCCCATGTTCTAAGATTCTCCCAGTGGTGCCTTGTTCTTGAAGATAGGTTAGTTGTTCTTATGAGGGGGAGTGAATCCTGGAATGATCCATATCACCATCTTGGTGATGTCGCTCCCCATTTGCTTTTTATAGGAAAGAAGAGGCCATAAAATGTGTGGAATATTGAAGGCAGGCAATGGGAATCTTCTTTAATTCGCTTATAAACAAACATTCAGATTCTTTTATATTCATAAAAAGTAAAATGGAAGACAGAATCTTTGCTTTAGTACAGTTGGTTGATCTAAGTTTCTTATTTGTTAAGGATAGATATTTCATAGAAAATTTTTTCAATACACATGATTTGTTATTGATTAATTCATTCAACAAATATTTTTGAGGCCCTTGAGGTGTGCCAGGTCTGTAAAGAAAAAAATGTAGACAGAGACTGTGACATTTGGAAGTTTACTTTTTGGAGGATGTAGAACTTAGAGCAGTGACTATAAACACAAAATGAAGAGTTACAAGAAGACCAAAGATAATGGTCCAGGAAGCTCAGTGAGGAGGCAGTTATTTCTGGTGGGCAGAGGTGAGGCTTTGTGGAAAAGTTGTATTTAATTTAAATTTTGAAGAATGGGCAGAATTTGTATATTTGGGGATGGGGAATGAAACTCCAGGCAGAATGCTCCACATGAACAAGACCAAGGAAAAGACACAGGGCTTTGAATGGGAGTCCTCAGTTTGAGTGGTGCATGGGATGGAAGGATGGGGATGTGGAATGAAGCTGGAAAGGAATGAAAACTTTACAATTTATGCAGTGCCTATTTTGCACCAAGCATTGATATTTCCATTTGAGTATATCTTGGTTTTTAATCCCTAAAACCAACTGTTACCCTAAAGAGTTATTTCCCTTTTTGTACAGGGTTATTATTCCTTTTCTATAAATGGGGAAATTGAGGCAAAGAGAAATTAAGGAACTTGCTAGAGGTCACCTTTTACTGAGATGTATGACTAGCATTTAAGCCGAGATCTGATGGATTCTTAAATGCATGCTTTTTCCATGTTATTTTGCTGTCTTGAATGAAATTCTAATACATGGTAGCTGAGGAACCTTTGAGGATGTTTTCAGCAGAAGGGAGGCAGCATTAGAGATTTTTGCACAGGGAGCTGGTGGCAGTGTGTTGTTCAGGCTGGAAAAAATATAGTTTATCCATTTTGTTCTCACTGAAGAAATGTGCTAATTTCTGCCTGAAGAAAAAATAATACGTGTTTTTCTAGATGCTGCTAGGCTGCTGTGAACCCAGGGTAGAACAGGGTTGCATTTAAAAAATGTACAACTTTACTGAATGCAGTGTCAATTGCTGTGCTAAGCACATTACCAACATTAGCTCAATCAATAATTATAGCAACCCAAATACTGGTGTAATCTTAAATTCACAGGAAGAAAAGCTGAAGCTTAACGAAGTTAATTCACCAGTTCAAGTTAGGTTTAATCAGGGGCAAGCAATCTTCAAATCCAGGACTGTGTGTTTCCATAACTTTCCACTGTCCTATCTCCTGCTATTATCCTATGAGACCAAAAAGAATATTAATTAAAAAACAAACTCTACTCAATTCTGCCACTTGAGAAGGGGGCCTACTCTTGGACCACAGTGAATGTCCTACCCCCCAACAGCTCTGGGACTCCTTGACTGTTAACAGCCATCTGTCCCTTTCTTTGTCTTAGTTCACTACTAAGGGCTTCTTATGTCATCTTTTATAGCCATCCTGATGTACACAAATCAGTTTTACAGACAGTGCCATGAGTATGAAGACAGCAATTCATTAATGCCAACATCTCCTTGATGAAGGGTGGTTTGTCTTTGCAAGGCCTGTGAGTCTCTAGTGAATTTCAGTTTGCCATGGCTTGCCAAGGATCAGAGGGATTGTGGTTGGGGAGAGGCTTTGAACTTCAACTAACATGTTATTGGGGGAGGCCTCTGCCAGTCTGAAAATATTATTTTGTTTGGTTTTTTTAGATGTAAGGGGGAAAGGAAAAGCTGGTAAGAAATGCAATGAACTAGTTGATGGTTTTTGTCATAACTACTCTTAAATCACCTCTATTTTTCCCCTACTTGATAATTATCCCTAACATCTAGTTTTTGCTACCTTCTCAAAATATGTGATTAAATTAGTTTTGATGTGCTTATTGAGTGACCACTATGTGCAGAGCATTATACTAGGTGTTCTAAAACTAGTGCAATGAGTCATTAACATTATGATAGAAAGATAATGATTAAGTGAATGAATGAGATTTGGATTGTCTTGCCTCTTGTGTTTTTCACAGATGTTGTTTATCTGTTTACCTAGGGGCAGATTGCATAATTCACTTTACTGTGGGATTATAAGTGTTGGTTACCTGAAATGCCATGCACTACAGTCCTCATGGAAAGTTGGAGAGTAGCCAAAGAAAGCCACTAGTTTAAAACTGTGGTAGGTACTTGGCAATTCACAGACAGCACTAGCTACTGCTGATACAAGTAGTACAAAAGATTATAATAAAGCCCTTATAATTCCATTTGGTCATGCTGTGATTATAGTATATGCCATATAGCTTGGATATCTTATAGTTGCCAAAGGCCATGAGTGAGACTATCAGTGGGTGGTAGGTCTTTAGTGATATGTGCGCATTTCTAGAAATAACGTTTCTTTTCTCCAATCTTGGAAAGGATATAGGAATAATTGAGAATTATATTGTTATTAAATGAGGTCTCTTGCCAAGTTCCTTTTGTGGCTGGATGTAGTGACTAGGGAGAAGTCTGAAATAGTGATTTTCTAATCTATTCTTTAAGTTTGAAAAAGCATAGCTATCACTATAAATTTGTATTAGGAAAATTAAAATACCTACTGCACAGAAAATTAAGCTTAATAAAATATGCTTGTCAGAAAAGAATGGACTGTGTGAGAATTGTCTTTATTTGGTTTTGGTGACTGAGTGTAGGAGGTTCTTTTTCCCCCTTTTGGGCTCTATCAGATTGTGGAGCCTTGAACATTTATGTTTTTCATAAAACCCATGGCTTTTAGAAAATATAGGTTAACTTTGGGTAACGAATGAGCTTAAGTCTTTGGGTAACTATGGGGTTTCTCTGAAGTTGTGAAAACACCTAGGATTTTGTATCTTTTAGATCAATGGCTGTATTAGTTTCCTGTGGCTGCTGTAACAAATTACCACTAGCAGCATAGATTAAAACAACAGAAATTTATTCTTTCACGATTCTGGAGGCCAGAAGTCAGCTCCTTCTAGAGGCTCTAGATAGAATCCAATCCTCCCGCTTCAGTGGCTCCCTGTGTCTGGTGACCTGCGGCCATATCACTCCAATCTCTGCCTCCAAGGTCACATTCTCTCTCCTCCTCATTTTATCTCGGATCTCCCTTTGCTTTTCTTTTATAAGAACACTTGTCATTGGATTTCAGATCCACCTGTACAGTCCCAGAATGGTCTCCTTATCTTGAGATCCTTACCGTAGTTACATCTGCAAAGACCTTTTTTCCAAATAAAGTAACATTCACAGGTTCTAGGGATTAGGATGTGAACCTGTCTTTTTGGGAGCTCCCATTCAGCCTACTACAGTGGCTTTCAAACTTGTTTTGAACTGCAGAAAGAAATGGATTTTACAGCATAACCTATCCCCATTGTATACAAAGAAATAAAGAGTTTTGCCAAACAATGCCTTCTCCCACCATGTGAGATGCACTCTGTTCTGTTCCATTCTATACCATATTACATTCCACTCAAAAAGAGTCCTGATCTATGAAATTGATCTCATGGTCCATTAATGGTGTTGCCACCTACAGTTTTAGATCTCAGATGATGCTGGGTTGTATAAGACTGCCTGGCCTCTCTTGATTGGAGAATACTAGCTTGTTTTGGATCCCTCAGTGCTGGCTGGACTGAATGGGCTTTGAAGGAGTCAGTGGGGAGGTTGAAGGTGTGAGCAAAATGCTACATTATTTGATGACTTCTTAATTATATTAATATTTGCTGACATCTTTCCATGCATCTGGCATTGTGTTAGGCATGAGAACCATAAAAATCAATTATGCAAATCTACCTCTAGGCATTCTTTAAATTCTTTTCTATGTTGTACCATACAAATTATTTTAAATTATACTCTTAATCACCAATTTCTCTGCCAAAGCAAATAGCTGTTTATAAATGGACCTTTAGGTCCACTTAGTTATTTTCCACATGTTCTTAAATACTCAAACTATAGTGTCCCACTGAAGCTACGTAAGTTCATGCTTTATAAATTATTTTAAGGGGATTGGCAAGCAACTGAAGGAAAGATATTTCAGAGGAGATAATAATCTAAATTTCTTCAAATTGTGTGGACATTTTAAGCACTTTGCAAGAGAGACTACAAATGTAAAAACAGTGACAAAAAAAAATCTGCTTCCATTTCAACCAGGTGATGTAAGAGAACTAAAATCCATGATAAAGAAAAATGAATTTGTATAAATTATAGCAGAAATGCCTGTCATCACCCATATTAGCTACTAAAATGCCTCCAGGGGGTTAGATTAGAAAAAGAAAATTACTTATCTGTAATTCTTATTCTCTTTAGGTAGCAATTATAATAGATATACACTCCTGGGTGTAAGTCATTGGTGTGAGAACCAGGAGTAGGCTAGAAGTCAGCTAAAGAATTATAACCCGCAAGGAAGATGCACCCTGGGACACCAAGGGCGTAATGCATATGGAATGTCATTGCCCTCAAATATCATTCTTTTCTGACCATCAAAAAGAACTGGTGAATTTAGTCCCTCGGAAGAAAAGAACGACTGAGTGGATCTATTATTATTATTATCATATATTAAATGCATAAAGGTCTAGCCTTAGGCAGAATTTGTGAATTGGGTCTACTCATTTTCTCTCTGTGCCTCTCTACCTACTTCAGAAATCTAATACCCACTCACTTGCCATTGCTTATAGGAAATATCTCCTTATATTTATTTACACCGAAGCCAAGACAGTCATAGTAGAAAGAGCCTGGGAGAGAGAATCAGGAGCTATAGGCCTAGTGTGGTTTGGTTACCCGTTTATAGTAGGGTGGATATCCGGTAAACCATGTTACCTCTTTGGCCTGAAACATCCCCATTTTCTACAATAGAAGGATTGAAATAGGGAGTGTAATTTCTAGGAACGATTTCATCTCCATGATTCTAAGTGGAAAAAACAGCTAAACATCAGGCCAGTTTTAGACTAAATGTTAAGCTAAAAATGTTACCCTGGAATATGGCATTTAAACTTGAGCAGAACTGAAGAAGTGTCAAGCCCACAGGGATGAAGCCTGTCTTGAGGCATCCCCTGGGACACAGGAAAGTGCTTGGGGATTTGTGTCTGTTTGATCAGAACCTCTGCGATTATATAATGTGAGTGGCTGCTACACAGAACTCCCAGACTGGCCTAAGCCTATCAGGCTAACCTGACTGGGGTGTGATGCAGCGAAGAGCCTCTGGTTAAGCAAGAGCTTTTCAGAGGCTGCATTTCTCTGGCCACGAGGGCAGTATTTCCGCAGAGAAGTGATGATTCATGAATCAGCGTCCAAGAGAGTGAGGGCCATTTCCAGAAGTGGCTGCTTCCTGGCTAAGGGGTAACTTACACCAGGAGTGTTTCTTGTTCATTCATTTCTGATGTGTGCAGGGACCAGCTGCATGTGCCTCTTTGAACAGAGAGAGAGGCATTTATGCTGATCCTTCTTTCCCTTTGCCTTTGAGGCCATTCCAGGCCAGACTGAAGGGAGGAATGCCCAGATTCCACAAGATTTTAAAGGGAGCAAAAAGGCTTTCAGCCCTGGGCAGGTACATCCAGAGATTTGCTTGGGGGAACATGCTCAGGTGAGACTGTCAACAGCTCTGGCCTATACTCCTGACTAGATGACCCACTAACCAGTTCTCCTATTTGAACCTCTCGGAGACATCCCCCAAGATAGAGTTGCTTTGTATGAGTATCTGAGGTTCTCTGTAGCGTGGTGGGAATACCTATGGTACAGCTGGTCCAGTTCACATTCTAAGATTTCAAAGTGGCTCTGTAACCTAAGGCCTGAATGAGGAATCCAGAGCCATTCCTTTGACCCAGCTGTTTGGAGCGATGGCCGATGACCGCTGATCCCTCGTACTCTTAACAGTGAGGCCACAAGAGGCAGCAGGCAGGAATGAGGGATGGGAAGTAGGGCATTTAGCTCCATCCAGAATAGACCAGAAGTCCACGTGACATGATTAGGCTGTTCTAGTTGCCCCTTTCTCTATCATTTTCTTTCTCACTTCTAATAACTTTGGAACGGCTTCATAGCAACTCTGACCCTGTGTTCCTTTTATATCTGGGAAGGAGAGGATTAAGCAGCAGGTCTTCAACCCATCCTTTCCCTTTACTACAGGGTTTTGGAAGTTGGGGAATATCCCCGGAAAAAGGGAAAGTCAGGTAACTCAGTCTAATTTCCGTGTAAACCTGGTAATTGGCAGACAGTCTGGCAAATAACCTAATGGTATTTGACAGCAAGAAGAGTCCTTATCTATGGGATGTTTTTAGCAGGATGTAACTGGTTGCCTAGGATGGCGCATTATAAACTGACAGGGAATGTATGCGTTTATGGAGTATTGCTCCCTGCAAAAAGATGCACAGACTATCTGAGGAAAAATGGATGTGCTGTACAGAAGATGGAACTCTTCTGCAGGTGATAATGAACTATACACATTGCTTAGAAATGTTGCATGTTAATCTAAGCCAGAGAGCATCTGGTGTGATGAGAAGGACCCGGAGAGCTTCAGTGGCAATTCCAGACCTCTGGCTGCGTCTGTGTGACTCTTAATGACTTGGATCCTTAAAATGACCAGTAAAGCTTGACACTGAGTAGTATTTCGCATGCATATGGCACTGGTTTGACAAGCTCATCCTTTGTGTACCTCAATTACTTCTTTGGTGGTAGCTTCTTTTCTTAGTTTTTCCAAAGTTGCATTTGATAAGTTGCTTCCTTCCTTCCTTCATCCAATTACTCATTCAACATATTTTTAGTATACACCTACTACAGATGAGGCATTGTTCTAAGTGTGGGGGATATTGAAGTGGATAAGACAGTGGAAAAATCCCTGACTTTGTGGGGCTTACCTTCCATTGGGGGAGATGTGCAAAAAACAGTAGTAGAAAAGTTAAATTGTATTTTATGATAGAAAATTGTAAGTGCTGTAGGAAGAAGAGAAAAGCAGAATAAGAAAGATGCCTGGTGCAGTGGAAGGTAACAACTCCAAGTCAAGTGGCTAAGGTAAGCTTCCATGAGAAAATGTCATTTGACCAAATGCCAGAGGACATGAGGAAGTGGAGTGTGTGGGTATTTGGGAGGAGGGCGCTGTGGACAGGGAGGGGCAGGAAAAGGTGGGAGCCTGTCTGAAGCACAGATGTGTCCTGTGTGTCTGGACTTCTCACTATCACTTTTGGTCTCAGTGATGACCAGTTGAGGAACGGCCTCTCTCTTCTAGCGTTTGTTCAATTTAATCCAGCTATACAATGACCACTTACTGAATATCTATAATATTCCAGACACTGTGCTAAGTGCTGGAGATATAAAGCTGAATGAGGCATATGCTTGCCCTTGAGAGGCTCATGGTCTATTGGGCAGACAGACGCACAAATTCATAGATGGTAACAAATATGATCTGTGTTATCATCAGGCATGGATTACATGGGTACAGAACACAGAAGAGGGAAAATTCAGCTCTTTTGGGGGCAAGACAGATTTCAAAGGGTGACACAGAGTTTTTCCCCAGGGTTTTCTGGATGTTAGTGAGTCTCCAACCTTTGCTCTGTGTCGCCTTGACAATGTTAGGGCCACTCTACCCTTTTCCTGCAGGGTATACTCAAAAGACAAGTATGGTTCAGAACTGAAGTCAAACAGCTTGTTGCTCCCACTGCATGCTGGGCTTCCCACATTCACCCCTTCCTAGGGAACATCTGAGAGTGAAGTCAGCTTGACTGTGAGCCAGATGGGCTCTGAGCTTGAGTCTGCCCCCCTTCCTGGTGTTGGGCAGAAAGGCAGTCCTTAGGTGGAAGCTGATACGCTTCATGCTGCACTTCTTCAGCCTTTAAGGAAGGCTGCTCGCACATTTGCAGTTCTCCTCACAGCTGTGCAAATAAATGGCACAAAGACTGAGGCCAGCACTCAGAGACCTGTGATCACACATCCTAGAGCCTTCCTGAGCTAATTCCTTGGACAATAACCCCGAACAGAGTTTAGAAAGGGCATCAGGATGAACCTCACCTTTCAAACTAACTTTAAGCTACTCTTTGGAGCGGTTCACTGCACTCACTTAAACTGTTACCTAGTAGTTTCCCCTCTGCTACTGAATGCAATTCAAATTCCTTGTCTCAATTGTTTCTCTCCTTTCTCTTCCCCCTTCTCCCCCTTTCCTCCCCTCCCCCTCAAACTGCCCAAGCTATTTTTCACTCTTTGCTTTGATGGCAACCACTATAAATAAAGCCAGAGAGGGAGCAGGTATTCCGGGAGAGGGGTGAGGTCGCGGAGCTGCCCTTTGAGCGTGCCGCTGGGCGCTCGTGAAGTCAGACGGACAGCCTATTTCATGCCCAACATCCCCAGCGCTGTTATCCTGGCCTCGGGCAATATTTTTGTTTTCACTGTTGTTCAGCTCCCTGGAATGTGGAGCACTTTTGGAGGCTTGCATCTGTCCAACTGTGTCTGGGTAGCCTTCGTCCTGACGAGGAGAAAGGAGCAGGGATGGGGAGGGAAGGGTGACTGAATCGAGCCCACGGGGAGAAAAGGGCTTCACAGATGCCAGGGCCCAGCAGCTTTGTCTCTGAGATCCGTGACCCTATTTCATCAGTGAAGATGGATTTGCTTGCAAATGTAGCTTCTTGTTTGGGAGCTGTTAATCCAAAACATAAAAGCTTTTAGTTTGGGCTGCTCTTAAGGGAAAATTATTATTAACTTGTATAACTGGGTGCCTAAAGCAATCCAGGATTTAAGCAACCAGGGCATCTGAATTCTGATCCTAGATGCCTGAGTAAAAATGAGAAAAATCAAATGAGAGAAAGAAATGAACATACATTGTCTGCCCTTTATGTGCCAGAAATTTTACCTACTTGTCTCATTTAATTGTGTCATAGTGGTCCTCTGAGCTGGTGCTGTGGTTCTCATGTCACAGACGCCAAAGTGAGGGTGGCGGGGAAGAGGAAGGAGGGCCCGGAGCCAGGGAGGGCCCAGGTGGGTTCACACAAACCATCTGCCCAGCTACAGTGCCAGGAAGAAGGGCTGGTGCTTACTGACTTTGGGGAAGTATACACGCTTTGTTTTAGTGTGAGCAATTCACATGCACTCTGATCTGACTGCGCTATGAGGTGTGCCTGAATGCAATGGCACTGGGAGAGAGAGGACGGTCTGCATAGAAAACCCACTATAAAAGTAGGATGTGCTAGGCAGTTCTTCATTTGTCTTCCTTGTTTTCTCCTTTTTCCTCCCTTCTTCTTCCTTCTCCCTCCCTCTCTCCCTGCCTTTCTTCTTTCTTCTCTCCCTCTCTTTGTCTCTTTCTTCCCTCTTTCCTTCCTTCTTTTCTTTTTCTCCTTTCCCCCTCCCTCCCTTACTTTGTGTATTTCACTACATTTTGGGAGATGGCGGACAATGATCGAGCTCCTGCCCTTGACGAGTTGCAGGGCATCTGAGCGGATGGCCATATCGGCCAGCTGCTGGGATGTCCTATGCAGCAGTTCTGCAAATATATGAGGGAGCCGGTCATTTTGCGTGGGGAAGAAAGGAGACGATAAAGAGAGGAAGTGGCTTTGTATCTGGCCTCGAGTGTTGGGCAAACATTTACTTTCATTCTGGGAGAGATGAGTGTGCTCTCTATGTTTGGGACACAGTAGGGCCAGGATGGCTGGATTTCAAGGGTGGTGTGAGGGCTGAGGCTGGGAGGGCAGTCCTGTTATCCACCTTTCTTTTCAAGAAGTGGGCCTATGTGACTGGGTATGGGAACATATTTCTCTGGTTGTTCCTAAGTTGGAAGCTGTCAGTTATTAATTAAGTCCTGAGCACATGGAAAAGATTATTACTGGTTTATTGTTTGGCTTCCTGGATTGTTACTAGACATAGTATTCTGGCTTTTTCTAAGTCTGACTTCTAGATGGCAGGCTGGCTTCCTGAGCTGGTTACTGTGGATAATGGGTCGGTTTCCTGAGCTGGTTGCTACCTGTTGCAGGCAAGAGATTTAATTTTATATATTGTCTGGCCAGGGTCTACTTGGACCTACAGGCTCTCGGTCCATACCCATGAAAGAAGCATTGGCTTCTGGGTTTCTTGTTGGCACTAAGAATAGGGTCTTTTTGGTAAACACACAAGCCTGTGGGATGGAAAAGGTGTAGGAAGAGCTGCCCAGCGGCAGAAATGGGGCATGGCCCAGGTGTGCTGGGTGCTCAGCCCAGTGCCAAGCAGGAGGGGCTGGGAGGGAGCTGAATTCCAGGCTGCTGCTCCTCAGGGTTGCATCCCCTGCAGGAAGGGACACCTTTTAAAGGCTCAGGGTATGGTTAGGATGTCCCTGAAGATGGGTTGTTGGCATCTAGGTTTCTTTGGATAGACAGTAGTTTGGGCTCTGTCCCGAAGAAACGCCTGGCCTGGAGCTGGGTCCCTCACAGGTGCTGTAGGAATGGGCCACGAGGAGAAAGGAGACTTCATTTTGATGAGCTGTTGAAACAGATTGCTGCAAGCTGTTTAACAGAAAAGTGACTCTCCTCTTCTCTGCCCTCCCCAAATTCTACAAGGCTTGACTGGACAGGGGCATCTTTTTTGTTTTCTTAACTAGTATCAGGTGTCCTACTTAGGCAGTTGGGTAAAATAGTCAAAATATTTTTATAGTGGCAATAAATGGTTTTACAATATACTTACTGTTTATAAGGAAGGTCAGCGTACTGGGAGGTTTGACGGCTCTGACAGATGCAGAGCGGCCAGCGTTCCTTTCAGAGTTTTGTTAAAATGCGTTAATCCTACTCACAAAGCCAGTGTAAAATTTTAGTGGCTTCTGTAACTTGCCTTTTTTTATGTTCCATGTCTGAAGCTCTTGGGAGCCCGTGGAATCTGACAGCTAAGCGTATTTTGCTTCTGTGGACTGCGCATGCGGCCATGTCCACCTACTGGGAGGGAAGGTGGGGGAGGGGGGAGGAAAGTATAAATTTCACCTTTTACATAATTACTGGAGTGAAATAAAATGACTTTACTAATGTTTTGGGAGACTTTTTCATTTAAGTTGAAGGTTTTTTCCCCCCAACCAAATGGTATCTTTTTACACAGAAAATCTAACAATTGAAAAAATTAATTGGTGAGAATTTCCAGTTTTTAAAAGGCAAGAATGGAGATATATAATGAAAAGAATGAAGATATATAATCAACTTTTTTTTTTTTTGCAGGATCAAGGAGTAAGTTTAAATTATTGGCATTCTCTTTAATAGTCCATAGCAAATAACATAGTTTAATGACCTTAATGATATAAATTCTTGTGAATTAACAACGTGCTAGAAAATTATGAAGAAGTTCTCATTAAACAGACACTCACAACCAATTTTGAGAGATGATTACAATTCAGCAGAAGTTCTTTTAAAAGCATCTGTAAAGTATGGCTGCAACAATTTTTTTTATCTCTGTTAAAGTTAATGCAACATTCCTGAATGATGAAGGCACAAATGGTGCACTGAAATGGAAAATTCAGCTCCTGATTCTCTGTTCAGAGGAGAAACATTCCTACAAGTTCACCTCGGAGATTTTCATGGCAGCCAACAGAGGGAGTGACCGAGGAAGAGATAAATGATGAGGCTTACCCGGCTCACAAGGCAAATGACATCTAATTTTTGCTTATTTGCGCATCATCACCGAACTTTGTTTCTTAAAACAGGACAGTCTCCATCAGATCTGAAATTAGAAAAGGGAAAATGTTTTTCAAAAAATTCCTAAAATCGCTATGTTATACTACTGGTGTGCAGTGCAGTTCTCCCACTCCCGTTCTTCCTGTAACGCCGTGCTCTTGTCTGTTTTTAGTTAAGTGGGGGTGATCCACCTGTCTCCTGTCTGGTCTATGAGAAAATTCACTGGAAGTGAGTGAGTGACAAGTTAAAAATTTCAGTTAAAAAATCCATTGACTGTCTATTACCTTATTCTCAGAGCCATGAATATTAGTGGAGGAACAATGTAATACAGTCCCCACTCTCACATGGCTGATGCACTGAGAAGTTTCTGGAAGCAAGCACAGAAGCAATTCTAAGTTAGTACTACCAGTTTTATGATGGGCAGGAATAGTGGGTGCAGGGGAAACACAGGACTTTTACCCAAATATAGAAGGGTTACCGTCTTTGTCTTTAAAATTTTCCTTTGCATTATTGTTTAATTTTGAAATTATACAACTTTTTAAAGTCTAAATTTAAAAACTTCAACATTAGAGAATGGGATGATTATTGGTAATGTTCTGTGATCTCATTTTTTTCTTTTGTCTTTTTGCTTGACTTACAAATCCTTCTCTCTGTATCTTTTTCTCTCATATTATAACCAAGTTATATTTGCAAACTAGAATGCATCTTTATTTTTCTCCAAGCTCAAATAATTATATACAAACTTATATTTATGCAAATGTAGGGAATTTTGGTCATTAGGTTATATAGAGATAGATTACAGGATCCTAGGATCTGATCTTAGAATTTGAACAAGGAAGTTTGTTCTTAGGCCATCTGGCGTGGAATAATCTCTAGTAACTTTTACTTCATTCATTCTAACAGAATAAATAAAGGCGTGCTCAAACTATCTTTAGTCATGGCTAAAACTGGTAAGTAAAAAGAGAGGAGCTAATTTTCCCCCTGGTCTACATATTGCCTTATAGCTAGTTGGACTGATACGTTGTTGTTCAGAATCAGGCTGAATTTGCTGACTGTATTAACATCCTCTAGGAATTGTCTAAATAAGTGGTTCTGATACTCTTGCACACAGGTAGGGAATAAATCCCAACTTTAGCTGGGCTGTACCCTACCCCTTAGAGAGATGACAGTGGAGCTTCCTGTTGGGATCAGCAATGTTCAGATTCAGTGGTGTCTTACCGGTGCTTTGCTGTCCTTCATATTGATTCCAGCACTGACTCCTAAGCCTACTAGAGAGTGAACGGCTTTCCTGTCCACTCCTTTAACACCACTCAGAGAGAGAAAAAGCAAGCTCGAGTGACAGTCCATCCCTGTCACTTCAGGACAGCCGCCAGTACTGTGCAGAGCTTTACAGAGCTCAAACTTCCAAGTACTGTTTATAAATTGGGGCCTCCCTGTTTCATGATGCCTGGTGGTCAGTTATGCTGCTAACAAACCCAGGGAGATCTTGAGAAGGTTCATAGAAAAGTCATTTTATTCACAGCCTACTGGTACCCCTACCAGCAGTAAGAATCTGTGATTGAATGCTGGTTGTTGGAGTACCTTACCTGCCAACTTCATCCAGTGAGTTCTGCACAAATGGTTCTCAGAGGGCAACACGAGCTGTGCAGGAGTTTGGGTGTGTGGGTTAGTGAAGTGGGGAGGAGGCCAGCAGGGAGACAAAGGATGTGGGGAAGGCAGGGAGGAAGAGAAGGGATAGGATGAGGCCCTCCTAGAATAATGGCTTCCATTGGAGAAGAGAGACAGTCTCTCTCTGGATCCTGTAATCGTGGGGATGGGAAGAGTCCTCAGTTTGGCTCTGAAAATGACCTGAGTGAAGTGTGAAGACCAAAAGCACAACCAATGGGATGGCCAGAGGATGCTGTAAGACCCAAGGGGATGGTCTGGTAAGTGGGGGTGAAACTCAGTTATTAGAGCAAAGAGTTACTTCTTTGGGGGCCTCTTAGGGAAAGTTTGTGGGAAGCCATAGGTCTTTTTGGTGGGCACCACGTGCCTCCTCAAACACACGTGCCCCCGCCTTCCCTGTCATCTGGGCTGTAATGCATCCAGATCATGCGTTAAGAAGTGGTCACTGATGTCTGTGAAGGCAGATGCTACAAATATCCTCTTGGAAGCTGTTTTTTCCCTTGGGAACAGCACAAAGGTCCTCCAATGGGAGGTTTATAGTTGGTATTCCCTTTTGCTTTAAGCTTGTTTTTCAAGATGAGATTAGATGATAAAGGTCTGACATCCTTAAAAATCAATCTTTAATAACTTTTTATTTTATACTATTTATAGATTTCCCTTCTACATATTTTATTTCCCTGAGACCATTTTTATGGGCTTTTGAAGCTTAGAAAAATAAACCTCTGAATGACTGACCCCATCTTTTGCATGGCATTCCAGTGATCTTTTTTTTAGCATGGCCTCAGGCTCCAACAGTCTGGCTGTGATAAAGTAGCTCTAGAGATGCTAACATTTTATTTAAACACAAGGTGGGGGACTACTCCAAGTGTGATGATCTGTTTTCCTGACCAGTAAGGTCTGTCAGGAGCTGATAAGTGGCCACTACCCTTTCCCATGTGGGTTCTGAACCAACCGAGACACAAGAGTCTGATAAGGACCACTGAAGAAGCTTTATTGCTGGTAAAACTGGATCGGAGGATATAGGATAGAGTTAAAGCAAGGAACAGTCCTCCTATCTCTCCTTTTTGAATTGGATTGGCTTCACCAGCCAGTCACATATTGAACAGCTGGGGACCGACAGGCATCCTGGCAGGGGCAGGCTGTTTTCCACCTGGAGAAGAATGTGCATGTGCTGTGGGTAGGTGAGACTGAGAAAGAGCCTGGAAGGGGCTGGGCTAAAATGCTCAGGACCTCCTTCCCAAGCTCACCATTCAGATGAGTCACTCTTTGCTGAGTGGGCAGCTAGTGAAAGGTAGCTAATCTTCCCAAATACTTCCAGAAGGCTGGAAGCCCCAACTTCTTATGGCTCAGCAAGAACACTTGGAAGGACCTGCCTCTGTGGCATGGGAGTGTCCTGCTCTGTCTACTTCAATGTTAGGGCTGCCGAACATAATGTGGACACAAGTTCAAAGGGATTCTCAATCCTCTAATAACAATAATAAAGTTCAGGAATGAAAATTCTGATCCATGTGGAGAATGAATCAAATAGGTATAACTTGATTCATAATTACTTTTTGCAGCACTTATCAGAGCTCTTTTACCTTAGGCTGCCAGATTTAGCAAGTAAAAAACCAGTATCTTATTTGGCAATTCTATCTTCACCCCATTAGTAATATTAACATTTCCACCCAAATGTCATGATTACTTTTTTTTTTTTGAGAGGGCATCTCTCATATTTATTGATCAAATGGTTGTTAACAACAATAAAATTCTGTATAGAGGACTCAGTGCTCAATGGACAATCATTAATCCACCCCAAGCCTAATTCTCGTCAGTCTCCAATCTTCTGATGCATAATGAACAAGTTCTTACATGGTTAACAAATTCTTACATAGTGAATAAGTTCTTACATGGTGAACGGTACAAGGGCAGTCATCACAGAAACTTTCAGTTTTGATCACGCATTATGAACTATAAACAATCAGGTCAAATATGAATATTCGTTTGATTTTTATACTTGATTTATATGTGAGTCCCACATTTCTCCCTTATTATTATTATTATTATTATTTTTAATATAGTGCTGAAGTGGTAGGTAGATGCAAGATAAAGGTAGAAAACATAGTTTAGTGTTTGTAAGAGAGCAAATGTAGATGATCAGGTGTGTGCCTGTAGACTAAGTGTTAATCCAAGCTAGACAAGGGCAATAAAACATCCACGGATGCAGAAGATTTCTCTCAAACGGGGCGTGAGGTTCTGAGCCTCACCTGTTGATCCCCAATTTCTCACCTGATGGCCCCCCTGCGACTGTGCCTGTCTTAGATTGTTCCTCCCTTGAAGAATCTTACCCTTCTCTGGCTAACCAGTCAGTCATGATTACTTTTTAAAAGCAACTCCACTGGGGTATGATTCACATACTATATAAGTCACCCCTTTATAGTGCATAATTTCATAGCTTTTTATGTGTAAGGGGTTGTGCATCCATCACCACAATCAATTTTAGAGCCATTTCATTAGCCCAAGAAGCTACCTGGCATCCCTGAGCCCTCTCCTTCCAAATCCCCACTCCACTATGTACTTTCTGTCTCTATAGATTTCCTCATGCTGGCATCTTGTATAAATGGATCCACACAATATTTGTCTATTTGCATCCGACTGTTTTACTTTGCATGATGTTGTCAAGGTTCATCCATGCTGTAGCCTGTGCAGAATTCCATTCCCTTTTAAGGCTGAATCATATTCCATCCTGTATATGCTACATTTTGTTTACCCATTCATCTGTCGATGGACACTTGGGTCATTTCTACTTCTTGGCTATGGTGAATAATGTTGCTACCAACACGACTGCACAAGTGTCTGTGCAAGTCCCATCTTCAGCCTTCTTGGGTAGATACCCAGAAGGGGTATATTTTGCTGAGCTATGTAGTAACTTCATGTTTAATCATTTGAGGAAATGCTATGCTTACTTTTAAGCAACATATTTTTAATGTATGGTTTTAATTGTGAAAAAAAAATAAGTGCAACAAATCTTTCAAATGCCTGTCCATGCCTCTTGGTTTTCTAATTGGGTAATGGACACAGGATGCTATGAAAAGCTTCCTTATTATCTGCCCTCTTAGCCCTAATAAAAAGGACAAAAAAATACATTGAAGTTATCTTTCTATAAAATAAAAAACAGAACGGGAAGGGAAGTTCCTTGCAAATTTACAAAAAAAAAAAAGAGCTGATGGTATATTTTTGAGGAATACTGAAAATCCTTCAAGCCCAGGAATATTTATGAACTTTCAAGTCCTTGCTTGATCCCTGATACCAAAACACAAAGTATTTTTGATAGTTTTAAAATTAAAACCCCATGAATCCTTCACAGAAATTTCGACATTAAGCCAGTCTCTCCTTGTCTTGCCCCTTGAATCATTTATTTAAGCGGCAATAATAAAAGGTGTCAGCAATTCAGTTGTGAGCTCTGGAAGATTTCTGTGCGTGTTGACCTTTAAACGTTTGCGTCTTGACAGGTGGGCTGTTCTTAACATTTCCTGTGAGATATGGTGCGGCCAAGGGGTCGGGCCTGCTAATGATAAAATTACCATTTACCTTTGACCTCAGCAGGCCCAGTGCCTGACATTATAAATGTAGGTGACCTTTCGCCTGAAGTTCTCTTCCTCTTGCTGTTAGAGACTCTGCCAGGATGAACCCGCTCATGGCGGTGGAAGACTTACAGGGGGAAAAGGCCTGGATTTCATGCTTTGCTTCCCCTTTTGGATTCCTTTTTGGGGGTGCCTTTTCTTGCTCACTCCATCTGGATAAAACAGTACCTGTTCTTGGGGGGGGGGGCCTGGGGGTGGGAGAGGAGGCCCGCTTCATCATCTCCTTTCTTGACGTTTCTGAATCACGGCCACCACTCGAGTTCCTTCTCCAAAGCTGCAGGTATTAATGAGCTTTCATCTGTAAGGGCTGTCCCTCCCTGCTGGTGCCAATAGAATGGCATTTCAGTGCTACTGGCTACGGGGTACGGTTAAGCAATTAGGGGGCTTGGTGGCAATTTACAGAGATACACGTTTCACGTTGGTGCAGAAGAAAATATAGCCCTCAGAAGGGCACTGGTAATAGAAGGGGCCTGCAGGGGAAGATGACAGTGTGGGGGAGTCATCGCAAGTTAATGAAAAAATGATGTTAAGGACAACTTCCTGGTCATTTGATGCTGCAGATGTTGTATTTTTATGTATGTATTGGTTTGTCTTTAAGGTGTCATGGCATGATCGAATTTTCTGGAAATAGCACCTAACTAAATATTTGGAGACTCTGGACTGTGCTGATGTTAAAATCAGAATGCTGTCATTATTAGGAGGTGAGATTCATTATTGAAAGTTTGTTTTCCGGTATGTTGAGACTGCAGAGCGTAACAGGAAAAGGGAAAAAGGAAAAGAGAGAGAGAGAGAGAGAGAGGGCGGAGAAAAGGAAGGAAGACGGGAGAGAAGGAGGGAAGGAGGGAGGAGGACAGGAAGGAAAGAAGGAAAGCTTTAGTTTCCACTTCTGGTCTCATTTCATCAGAAGCTTGTCCAGAGCAAGAGACCCAGGATTCTCTTCCTTCTTTCTGCACCCTAAGAAGAGAGAGCAAGTGCCTCCTTGTCCGTGTGAGGAGCTCCTGATGCGTGGGGATGGGTGGGGGGGGGTGGCTCTCCTCCATCCCAATCCTAGTTTGCACCCTGGGAGAGTGAGTAGCAGGGACCACCCAGTGATTGCTGGACCCTGCAAAGGTGTCTGTCACTGAGACCCTCCCTCCAACCTTGTACATGTGACTCTAATGACATCCGCCTGGTGGTTATAAGGATACTTTGTAAACAATGATTTTTAGGAACCCAGGAAGTCCTGCCTGGTTGCCTAATGTGTTCATTTAGCTCAAAAGTTGGTACTCTGTGATTGTCATATGGAGTAAATATTTAGCCACAAAATCTGATTAAAGATGTGTTCTAGGGAGGAAATATAAATTTTTTTGAGCATATGTGGCATATTCCAACAAAAGCTTGTGCTAATGAAATCATTCTTATGTAATTAATATATTAAATAACACCCCAGGTTGGCTCCACATGTTTGGACTGATAATTTTTATTCTTTCCAGGCACAGAGAGAATTCTCTTTCAAGATTTGTGCCACAAATAGCGCCAGAGCTTGCTGACGTTGGAACGATCTCTGCGTAGGAGGCAGACCATGGCATCCTCTTCAAGAAAATCCAGTCCTCCTACTCTTCCTCTCTGAGCTGGTGCCGAGACTGAGCGCACAGGAGAAACCTTCCCTTGCAATTCCTGAGCTCAAATCCAGAGTGTTGCTGAGGACGTCATTCAGGCTGACTGAACTGGCAGAGTCATTCCCAGCTTATCGGATCACATGCCCCTTGTCCCGCTTTATTTTTCGAATCAGTCCTACCTCAGACCAGAATCACAAGAATCCCATTTCCAGGAGACAAAGGGCTCAGTCATGCATTCAGTCATCCATTTTTCCTCGCCCTTGCCTGGGTCTAGAGTGACATGGAATGAGACAGGAGTTTTGTGTCAAATATTGCTTAAGGTTGGACCTTCTAGACATGCTCATTGGCCTAGGGGAGTGCGATTGAGCAGGTGTTGGGGTAGGGAGCAGCGGAGCCAAGTGTACTTGACAGTTTTGATGCATTTCCTTTTTCCCTTTATACCTTTAAACCACGCCTCCAAATTATTTCATTCATTTTACTTAGAAAGGAGCCCTAGCTATGAAAAGAACTGAAGTCATGGTTTCATCCTTGGTGAGAAGTCCAGTTAAGATTTGTGGGAGAAGCGAGGATTCCAAAGAACTCTCGTTCATCTCGTCCCCGGCTGCTGTGCTTGCTCTGTTCTCGTTCCTGTGCTCGTGCCTGTCGGGCACAGCTGTGTTCGTACCCAGCAAGGCCACATCTTTCCCTCACTGAGGAGGCAGAAGAGCCAAACTGTACGTTGGCGTCAGCAGAGAAGAGAGTCTTTCTCAGTGGAAGTGAATGATGTCTGCTGGGACAAGGTGGGTTCCTAAGCACCTGGGATAATGTTGCCTCTTCCAGAGAATCCTGCATGGTGTGTGTGTGTGTGTGTGTGTGTGTGTGAGTGTTTGGGGGGTGGCGGGAGAGAGAGAGATTTCTTTCATGAAGATAATATCATCAGCATTTACTCAGGTCATGCAGAGATAGGTGTGAAGCTCTCTAAGTGTGGCTATTCTTCCGGGCCACCAGGGGAGCTGTTTGGTGTACTCCCAGTCCTGGAACTTTGACCCTGAAAAGGATAAATGTCTGAACAAAATTCCTGATTCTCATCAACCAGCCAACCCTGACCCCTCCATTCCAAAGGGTAATTAATGCATTTTGTAGATTGGGTGGGAAAATAAATAGGCAACCCTCTTTGGGGAGCTTAGTTTCTTTTTACAGTAAGACCTATGTCAACATGTCTCTGAAAATTAATCAATAGTTAAAGAACTCAGGTGACAGATTGATCATTCTGGTAGAGACAAAGTCTATAAAATGTTATACAATTAAAACAGAAACAACATAGAAGGCATTTTACTTGACACTACTCAAAGTTCTACTAATCCTATCATATCTAATTCATTGTTTTTATATCATCCTCTGGACATAAGAAGATAAAACTTATAGTGAAATGAAATTTAGCCATTATCAATAACACTGATATTTCAGCTCCAACTTAAGAATAAAAAATGAGGTTATAAATTCCAAATCAGTTAAAACAGACTATATAATATACTATGTTTGCAAGGTTTTTAATAGATAATAAAGCACATTTTTAATATTGTTCAAATTACAACCTGGTTTTCTTTTAGGTGCTTTTGTTTTTTTGAAAAAATTCTTCTATAAAGTTTTAACCTGTGATTTCTCCTCATAAAAAGGAGTATGTTTCTACTTGCTTATCAATACAATGTTTCTTTTCTCTTTTCTGAGTTCTTTGCATGCCCAGTATTGCTGCAGAAGCTCATGGGCCTTTAATAAAAGAGCTTGGGCATAGATAGGTCAGGGTTCAAATTCCTCTCTCTGCTTTTTACTGGTTGCATGACCTGAGCAGGCTTCCTCAGTCTCTTGAAATCTCCTTTCAAATGTAAAGGGACTCACAGAGGAGTCTCTCTGTTAGGATGACTGTGGGAGAAAGTGAACTATATGCTCAGCATGTAGCCAGAGCTTCTCTGACTACGTACTGTGGCTACGCTCATTATCTTCATTGCCCCTATACAAAATCTCCCTGTTATTTGACATTTTTCATCTGTAAGTCTTTATTACAGCAAAATGGTGAATATCCCTGAAGTACATGATGCTCAAAATCATGACCACAACACACTGGGAGATTATGAGTTATCTTGAATTATCAAAAAAAAGTTATGTTTTAGGCAGTATAGCTTAAGTGATACTTTTTGTAAGTAGAGTCTAATTCTTAAAAGTTCTTTATTTGTGTGTTTTGACCCTTGGTGTCTACTGGAATATTTAATCGAACCTCTGACTAGGCTGAATAATTTTAAGTTTCCTATATTCTATGTGCTGTCAGGTAAACCAACAACAGAGAAGTTATGATTCAACTCTGAGGAGTGAGTGAAACCTGCAAATATAATAGTAAATAATGTTTAATAAATAATGGAAATAAATATATTGTAGGGTCAAACTGGTTACTCCTAAATTTTCTTTTGTCTGTTATTTCTTGACCTTTGAGAGAATGTGAGAGAATGGCATTATGAAGTGGCATTTATGAATCTGACCAAATTATTTACTTATAAACAGGTTATTTGGAAGTTAGGTGGCCAGCATCTATACTGGTGAAGTTAGGCCATTATGAGCTCAAATCTCAGTAGCTTAACACACAAAGGTTTATATCTTGCTCACACTACATGTACAATATGATTTGGCAGGAACAGTACGGGCTACATAATTTGTGGTGCCCAGTGAAGAATGAAATTATTAAGAATCTCAAGATGGAAACAGTGGACCATTAAAGTCGGTGCATGGCCTTCTGAGCAGAGCTTATATGGGCTGTACAGTCATGAGGCTGACCCTGAGAGGGCAGGGGGCTCTGCTCCTGGTGGGCCCTCTGAGATCTGGACTGTCTGAGACTTCATCTCAACAGATACAATTAATTACCAAGGCAGGAGTGACACATGACACTTGTCACTTCTACTAACGTTTGATTTGCCTAAGCACGTCCTATGGCCATACTCAGCTTCAGAACTGCCAAGCAAGCACCTTTCTATCCTATGGTTGGAGGGCAAACTGGAAATAAGTGGTGAAGTGTGCTTATGACCACCACTGACTTCCATGTCCACTTCTGTGTTGGAACCAAACTTAGACAACTGAGGAAGGAGGAAGGGCCTCTGGATAGGAGAGATGACCATCCCAGCATCACAGGGAGAGGTCCGAGGACACCTGTCAGCACTCACTGTGCCAGGGCTTCCTTCTAGTGGGCCAAGGGCTTTCCCTCTGCCCATGAGCAGGGCAGGCAAGATGTGCCAGGAAGTTAAACCTAGGAGCAACCTTCAATTCTGGGGCACAGTCCACTCCAGTGGTTCTCAAACTTCAGCATGCTGCAGAATTACCCTGGGTTATGTTGAAACCCAGCACCAAATCTTCCTGATTCAGTAGGTCTGAGGTAGGGACTGAGCATTTACATTTTGAACAAGTTCACAGGTGTATTAATCTAGGTTCTCTGAGAAACAGAGCCAATAGGAGATGTACAGGTGCAGATAACAGATGCATAGATATGGACTATAGACAGATAGATGATAGATTGATAGCAAGATCTGCAGTCAGCAAGCTGGAGACCCAGGAGAGCCACGAGTGTAAGTTCTAATCCAGGTCCAAGTCTGCAGCCAGGACCAATGCCTCAGCTCAAAAACAGATGGGTAGAGAGAGAATCCGCTCTTACATAGCCTTTTTATTCTGGCCACACTTTCATCGGACTGGGTGAGGTCCACCCACACTGGGAAAGGCAAAATGCTTTACTCGTTCTGTTGATTCAAATGTTAATCTCATCCAGAGACACCCACATGACACCCAGAATAATGTCTGACCAAATATCTGGGTACCTCATGGCCAAGGTCGCACATAAGTTAGCCATCACATCAGTGACACTGATTCTGGGGGTCTAAGGATAGCATTTTGAGAACAGCTGGTTCTCTACTGTGTCTCAGAGTTTCCCAGTGGGATTGAGGGGCAGCTGCCCCCACTGGTAACATGTTCCACAGCACACCCTTCACTGACTTCCGACTTTGCTCTTCTCCCCGATTATTTCTCAGAATCACCTGCCCAATAAATTACTTGCTCTCAAAGCCAGCTTCTGGGGGAGTTCGACCTAAGGCATTTGCCCATATCACAATGGTGCCTGGTGCCTGTCTATGACCATTATGTTTGAAAACGTATTGTGAACAAAAGGACATCTAATCATTGTCTTTGTGGATGTGAAGATGGTCAGTTCTATATTTTCAGTCTTAAGTTTTAGATTACCATTGATGGTCACCACGAAGGCTGTTCAAACTCTAGACAAAAGCATCATACAAGACATTTGTTGGGCCTTGCTTGTCTCTATTCTGACTCTCCCCTTTCTGATTGCTTTTTCCAAGCTCTCCTTGTCCCCCAGGGTGCTCATACTGCTCTCTACTCCCTATGTTGCATAGGAAATCCATTGGATGGCACTCTTTCACAGGAACATGTCACTGACTGATGTTTCCTTTCCCAGTTAAGTTAAAAACATTTATTGAAAACCTATTCTGTGCTAGGCACATTTGCTAGGCATAGGGAATCCTAAGAGAAAAAGTACACATCCATGCCTTGGTGGTGGGGAAAGTCAAGTCCCCATTCCTGTTTATACACTGGAATCACATTGGAAATTCAGCAAGTACAGTTTCTTAGACCACGTCCAGGAGAGAGCATGGGTCTAGTGTAGGGCTGGGAAGCAACCTATAGGAAAGCTTACCCACTTGTTCTGATATACCACCAGTCTGTTGGCTGTATAGGCCCTAAAGAGTGTTTTACCTAAAGAAATTCATCTCTAAGGAGGAAAATTCATGCATAGTGACAGGCCAGTGGAAGAGATTCTCTGGGCCTCAAAGTAGCCTCCTAGTACCCTAAAAATCACAATATGTAAGGTCAGTATTATTCTCTATACCAGGGTTCTCTTTAATGTGCTTGATGCTGATTATAAAGGATTATGATACTTAACAAAAGATCACAGCTGAATGTGGCTGAGAATCTGGTGATGTTATGGTGTTAGTTGGGCCAGACCTCGCTCCTTTCAATTCATGATTCAGGGGACAGTGCAAGGCTATCGGCCCTGAGAGTGTTTGCATGAGTACATTTTTTCCAAGGCTAGGGCAACAGATACAGTGAAAAACACAGAGGTCAAACACGTCAGGGACTAAGGTGGTCATCATGGGCATGTTCAGACTCAAATAAGCCTTTGGTGTTAAAGGTTCAGGCCTGCAGTATGTCCTCCAGCTTCTCAAAGACTGGTGTGATCGGCTCTTTCTCATGAGCACTGTCTGGGAATGGGTCTTGGGCATTCTCCTTGGACAGCAGAGGCACTTGACAGGCGGGAAATTCCTCTGGGGCAGCAGGAGGGCTGAGCTGCTTGGGAGTGAGCCTGTCACCCAAGCGAGTTTGCAGGGTGAAAGTCCCTCTTCCGCTCTGCTTCGGATCCATGACGGAGGTGCCAGAGCGAGAGACACGCAAGGCTCCAACTAGCAACAGAGAGAAAGAGTCAAGTACAAGAACATCCTCAGGGACCCCTGTAAGTACTGAGCTGCCTAAAATATCATTCTGTTTACTGTAATTTGATGCGTGAAATTCTGGCAGACATTTACACTTCAGATCCCCCTCCTGAGGGATTCCCATCTAGGGTCTGTTCCTATGGTTTATCCCAAACCTTTCTTCACTTGTGGATGGCTTGGTATCATTAGGTAAAATGCACACGCGTGCTCAGAGCAAAATGTTTGTTGTCATTATCTCAATAAATCCTTTCACAGCCCTGACACACTCTAATGTCCCCAGCACTTCGGCTGCACCCATCCTGCACCTTTCCTGTCCATCGGGTCTCCTGTCCTCTCCCTGCCAGTGCCCCGCACCCCCATCTCAAAACTTCCAAAGCGTTGTCCCCATCAATCACTGGGGTTTAGCGGACAGCAGGGAAGTGGGAGGGGGCAGGAGGGGTGGAACAGGCCCCAGAATCATCCAACTGTGTCCTTCAGAATGAGGAAAGGATAATGGCCTCTTTTGTTCCAGGGAGAAGGCAGGGGAGAGGGGGATGGAGGGAGCCTCACTGAGATGTCAGACTCAAGCTGTTTTCAAGAGGTTGACGGTGTTTAGTGGCAGCTCCCACGGTGGGTGCAGCCCCCTTTGCTGAGGAGAGAAGTCCCTCTGTCCTCAAGCTGGACCTCCACACACTCCACGCGTTTCTGGAGCTACTGCTGAAACATCATCCATCTCCTCTTTTCCCCAGCTGGGGCCTCCCTCCAGCATGGCAGTTGAGTTGGGCACCCTGATACTGGCCTGGGTAGGCTGCATTTTTCTCATTGCTAGATAAGAGAGGGTGTGATTCTCATCACTAATTATATGCTCTATTTTTAGCTCTTTCAAGTGATTTATTATGTGACCTTTGGTAAGACGCTTGATGTCTCTGGGCTTTTGTTCTCCTCCTCCTTGTTCCTCTTTATCTGACCAGTGTCCAGTTTGTTGATTTATTTATTTAGTTGCTGTTTATTTGTTATTTAGTTGTTGACATAACCATATTATAAAAATATCATAAAACAGACAAAATAAAAAATGTATTATCATGAATGTAATGAAATCCTTGTTAGGGATTTTGCTCTGTTTCTTCCCATTCTTTCTCTTGCACCTTAAAAAAAATACAGTTGCAATCAGTGAATATTCAATTTTGTAACTTGCTCTTTGTGTTGCTAAATTGTCTTCATAACCATGATTTTTTAATGGCTTTATAACATCAAGATATATTTCTTAGTCCCATCTATTTATTGCACCTAGAAAAGATAACAGATTGAGATACAGTTTTTTCACTAAAAAATTGCCCCCCTGAATTTGCTCCTGTTAGTTGTCCATTGAAATATCAGGTGGTTTCTTTTTTAACACAGGAAACTAGGGCAGCACCTTGGAGACAAAATGCACCAAACGCAAACCAAAACCAAAGAACCGGTTGATTCTTTTTTTGAAGTTAGTCTGCCCATAATACTCTAAGTAAAACATTCAATTCTTCCCAATCTTGGATTCATATATGCTAATGAGCACTCTTTGAGCTTAGTTCCTAGGACTGCTGGGAAATTCTTCTGGAAGTCAACTCTCCCTAAAGCCTACAGGAAATCCTTCTGGGACACAGAGACTGGAACATGAAGTCAGCATAGAGCTGCCCGATGCGAGGAATTGCTAATGTCCTTCTACAACCAGGGGTGAGAACTTGCAAAGACCTACAACTGCGGTGTCATTGATTAGGGGCATGGCTTTTACTGTCCCCAGGTTGCCTGGGCAGACAAAGCCGCAATTATTTTGTTATTCTTTTCCAGCTCGTAGAGTAAGTAGGTGATGCAAAGTGTGTTGGCTTCCCTGTGAAAGGCCAACCATCTAAGGAGCCTTTCTCTCTTGCTGGGGTGATATTGCACTGCAATCATAGTAGAAATATTCATATTAAAAATCCAAACAACAATATCAAAAAGTGATTATTTCTGAATAGTATTTTCTTTCATCTTTGGAAACTCATTGATTTTCTGGGTGTTTTCGTTGTGGTTCTACAGCACACATCACACTTCCTCCTTCCCTTCCCCTTCCCACACCAAGCAGCGCTTCCCCTCCCATTCATTATATTTTATCCAAACCAGATAATAGAGTGTCACCTTAGCTTTGTCTTTACTCTCTCACATCCAAACTTCACACATTCTTAATAACTCTCTCATGTGTTTGGTTTTGTATCTATCTGCTTCTCCACTCCTCTGCTCACCCTGTTTATGCAGTTCAGCTTCTCATCATTGGTTGACCAGATTTCTGGGTTAGGACAATAGTCTAATCAGTGTACTTCTCACCTCTCTTTGCACTTCATCATGTCCGATCTTACAACCCCTCCATTATTTTGTTCACTTGAATGGATGTCATTCTTCTCATAGGTCCACCTGACTATGTCACTCAACTGTTTATGAACCACATTGCTTCTATGGTGAAGTCCAAGGCTCTTGGCATGACACACACCACATTTTATCACCTGCTGCCTGCTTCCCTTCCCAGCCTGATCCTTACGCCCAGTCCTACTGAATCAGAATATCAGTTGATAGACTCCAGGAAGAAATATTTTTTAAAGCTTCTCCAGCCAATTCTGATGCAACCGAAGTCAGTCATTTGGAAACTGTGGTTCCAGAATGTCAATAAGATGCCATGTGTGACTTCATTTTTTCTCTAACCAAGTCTTAGAAATGGATGTATCAAAATGTATTTGAGTTATGGAGCCCCCTTGGTTTGGGTCCAAGATGGAATCCTGTTATGGCTAATTCTGTGTAAATAGTTTTGTTTTAGAATTAATAGAGGATATTAATATTGCTCACACCTAAATGATTATATGTTGTGAACCAGCACTTGCACTGAACTATGCAATGAAGGCTATGAAGCTGCAACCCTGAGTTACATGATTCTCCTGCCTTATTACTGGAGCAGAATACCTCTGTATGCCCATGTCCAGACTTAATTTAAGAGGAAGGGAGAGGAATATGGAAATAATTGGGTGGGAAATAAGAACAAAGGATGGCTTCCCCACAAGATAATATGGCAAAACGGCAAAATTGGGAAACATGGGTACCTAAAACTTCAGGAATTGATTATGATGTACACTTTCATGTATCATTTGGCTATATCACACATGAAACTCTTAAAATATGACTTTTAATAATATGGAAAAGCTTCTTATTTGATAATATGAAAAATTATTATTTTGATAACATGCAAAATGCAAAAACATGGAAATATTAAAGAAAATGTCAGGAGGAAAATTGCTTTTGTAATATAATATCAGTTGTGTAAAATATGCATAGAAAAAGAAACCTTAGACTATTAAGTTAATGTTAGTTCTCTCAGGTGCTGAGATAATTAATTTTTTAAAATTCTGTTTTTCTTTCTCCTCTTGACACTTCCCAAATTTCTGAGTTAACAGATACTACTTTTGGTATCAGGAAAATATAAACTTACTTATTGGGTGGGAGAAAAAAACAAGTTGGATGAAGGAGAAGTTGGCACATGTGTGTGTGCAAGAGGGAGAAGGAGGGAGAAAGAAGGAAGAAAAAGGACGGTAGTATGTGAGGGAGAAAATGGCAGTAAGGCAAGGGCACATTTTTTTTTAAAGCCCAAGGAAGCACATATTATTTTAAGACTTCACCTTCAAATTGGGACTTCTGATTATCTAAGCAGTCTAGTACTCTGATCAGGAGACACTATGAAAAGACAGCTCTTGTATAATTTATTGGTCTTCTTTACAATGACATGTGGAAACAATAATATTGAAAGAGTAATGCTCTCCTGGACATTACTTCCAAGTCATCTGCATTTTGATAAATGAGTCACAAGTTGGTAAAGTACCAGTGTTTTAGGAAAATGTTTTCTTATGACCTTTCTGCCACTTTCTAGTGTCCAGAGTCCTCTCCAATCTATCAAGGAGGCTATGAAGCTGCAACCCTGAGCATCAGTTCTCTTGTCCCCAAGGTGAGTCCAGGACTTGGCTGTTGCTGTACCAGTCCTGACCTGGAGGGAGACTCAGGTCACTGTAAGATTGACAGATGGATTAGGCCATGAATATGCAGAAAGCAGGATGATGGAAATGCCTACCCAATGCATAATGATTGAATTACAATTTTAAAATGGAATGAGTTAGATAGTTATTATCAGTGTAATTATTCATAAATGTGCCTAATTATTCATAATTATTCAGAAGCATATTACTTCCCTGATTGCCATAAGTGATCTCTGAGGCCAATTACAATTGGATTCTGGTCACAGGACTCAGTGAGTATTATCACCCCTTCTGTCTTGGTGAAGCCTGAGCTTCGTCCGGGCCTGACAGCACTGGGAGCCCTTTGTGTCATCTGGCCCTTTAAATACACACAACAAACCCATTGCTTTAAACCCAGCAGATTTCAAAGCCCCCATTGTCTTTTTCCCCTTTTCCAGTCCCAAGCTCCTCTTATTTGGGTTCAGGCTGTTCCTTTGAGAGGGCCTTTGCTGCTGCTGTTTAATTAGGGCTCACTTGTTGTCATTCCTGTATTTGATATCTTAATAGCATCGGAGGGCACACGGAGGGAAAGAGGGCAGGCAGGAGGGGACCTGTGTGCAGATAAAGGCTGCGTGGAGAAGCGGAAGCCAGGAAGACGGAGCCCTCTTGAAGAGGGTGAGCTGCTCAGTCGGTGGTTTCCGCTTCCTTGTAAACCTCTCAGGTGGGGGCGTGCAGCCTTTTTACCTCATCTCCAATAAGCTACAGCTCACTGCCTCCTGATACACATCATGCTTCTGGGGATCATTTCAAAATAGTGTAGCCTAGGATAATATTTCCAGTTTCTCCAGAATGATTTCCCTTTGACCTCAGTGTGGCAAAGCACGGATGTGGGCTCAGGCTTTATAACTTGCTCTTTGTGCGGAGGTTCTCATGAATGCACCGACTTCAGAGAGGGAGCCACGGCTCAATTTCTACTTTTTTTTTTTCCTCCCTGGAAAACATTACAGCAATTACCATATTGTGGGACGGCATTATCAAGTGCAAATTAGCATATAGATTAGTTCTGGGGGGCAGGGAGACGGAGAGGTGGGTTAAGATCTCTAAAAGCACGTATAGTTATGCTACACAAAGAGTGGTGTGCAGAAGCTGCCCAGGCGCGGGTTTACCGGACCTTGTGTACATACTACCGGATCTGATGGGTGTCAGCTGAGTTTCTAAGGGAACAAAGTCAACTCGGCTCCCATGGTAGCTGAGCCATGACTAGGAATTGGGTAGTGTAAGAAGTTGCAGATCTGTTTCATTGATTTCAAGACTTCTACCAGCTTTTCGTTCCTGGATAGAAAGCTCCTAATTTGGTTAGTAAGAATACACTGTAATTGGAATCACCAAGTTCACATTTGATCCACAGAATGAAAATAGTTGAATTTTTACTGATGGCATAAAAAAGAGGACAGAGAAAAGGAAAGAGTATAATTTAGAATTGGGACTTTTTTGGAAAGTGTGCCAAAAAATAGAATGCCAAATGGAAATAGATTAAATTATGATCTTCTAGCATAAGAATATAAAAATAGACTGATTAAAAAATAAACATTTACAGGTCTCCCTTTTTCTTTCTGGGTTCTCTAACAATACTGGGGATGGATTGGTTTATAGTTAATTGATCACTCAGTCAAGTTTTTATTGAGTATCTAGTACATACATAACTTTGTGACTGGTACCAGAGAGCAAATGGTACTCGCCTGCACATGATCTTTTGAAGAAATGGTATAGATTATGCCTGTGGTTGCTACAGAAGAGAATTCAGGGGAGAGAGAGAACTTTGAGGATCGAGTGGCCAAGAAAACTTTAATAGGCCTTGGGAACTGACTTGGAGATAAAGGTAAGTGGCATAGAAATAAGTATTTGTAAGGCCAGTCCAAGCCAGGGTCATGGACCTGGGGACTCAGGGTGGTGTGTGAGGAGACCAGCCCGGCAGAAAAGAGGGTCTCTGTTGAAGTGCTGGGAGGTAAATATAAAGGGGGGTTATAACACCTAAGGCGTTATTAACCTCTTTCTACCTTTGTATCTACTTAAATGGATCTATTGATATTGATAACTAACTTGAACACTTATTGGGGAATAAAGAAATAAATTCTTTTTCTTTATGCACTCCTGGCACATAGTAGGCAGACAGCATTTGCTTCCTAAATTAATGAACTGGCAAATTTAATTTAGCTTGATTTAATTAAATTAAAAACCAGTTAATGTCAGCTCAGGGCCCAGTGGTAAGCTCGCAACTTTCTCTGCAGCAAGTATTATCACTAAGAAACAAATAAAATAAAATGCATTTTATTAAAATAAACACAACTCCTCTTAAAAATAATATATATGTTTTCTGAGACCTTTCTGGGTCCTTTCCAAATCCTTTCTGGGACGTCTCCTCAGCTATTCTGGCTGGGAGTAGCCTTAGATTGGGATGTGGGTGAAACTGTGGCTGTGCACAGATGTGTGGGGGCAAGTCAGACAAGCCAGAAGGACCTGCACAGGGATTTCTTTTTCTCCAGTGACTTGAAAGGATAAAAACCAGAATATGAGTCCATTTCCTGGGAAGTCAACCTGGTTACAAAGCAGAATGGGTCCACGTGGCCTCTTCGATTGCTAGAGTCAGCACCACATATTTCATGGCACACTAGGTAGATTTTAAAACTTAATCTGGTCCTAAGTGGTTTAATGAAGGTAGGAATTCCTTGACAAGATAAGGATGGGATGGGGCATAAGAGAGCTATCTGGCTGGTGTAGCTCAGCATGTCTTGGGTCCCAGTCCGTGGGAGGCCCCTCAACTCTGCGCTCCACAGGCCCCAGCAAGTCATCTGGCTGTATCTTTAGCATCTCTCCCACACAGGTTCTTCAAATGCCATGGGAGCCTGGGTAAGAAAGTCCATTTTCGATCTTGGAGAAAAGTGCCTGACACATAGTAGGTGCTCAATAAATATTTGTGAAGAAATATTTGTCGAAAGAATCTTCCCTTTTGTTCAGTTTGACTCAGCAGATCCTGTAGCTTTTATTGCCTGTACTGTCCTTCATGCTGTATTTCCCATCACTTAATATTGGTATTTATAGCTATCTTTTCATTGTGTTCACCAAATAAATGTCTTATTCTCCCAGTTAGACTTCAAGCTGTTGCAGGACAGGCACCCTTTGTTCTCGTTTCTTCCACAGCATCCCGTGTAACACTTTGCTCAGGACATGTATGTGTTGATGAGCAACGGTGGGGGGCAACTCCAATCTGGCAGAACAGGCATTTTTAGTGGGAATCAGAGAGTCAGGTTTGTCTGCTCTGACAGGGAGTGTGAGAGTAAACCACAATCTCTTTGAGCCTCAGTTCAGTTATATGTAAAATATGGTAATTCATATCCTACTCGTATTACAGGATCAAATAAATTGGATTTGTAAGGATCCAGTAAATTACTGTGTGCTAAAGTGTTCCAGTAAGTACTTTGTGCACTTAGCTGTGCTGGTCCTGTACATACCTGGTCATTTCTGAAGTTGAAGCACCCCCAGTCTAAGGAAAAAACTGATTCTCGAGAGCATTAATGCAATAGAGGTGAGCTAATCCTGACTTGGGTACAACTGGATTCAGGCTAGTCTGAAGCCAGGATGCTTTGCATTTCCCTCCTAATACTGTGGAATAGGCTAGACTATTGGCCCAGAACAGCCATGAGCATACGAAACAGCTGCATCCAAATAAGAGTTTATGCTGAGCACAGAGAAACAGAAAGACCATTCTACCTGAGATTAGGCAGGCAAAACCAGCAAGATATGCAAATCCCATCAAATCCAGGTCTACAGGTCATGAGATTCCTTGGAAGAAGGTTAGAGAAGCTCTGGGTAAAGTATCTGGGAATTGTTGGTAACATATAATGTGATTGAGAGGATGTGGTGGAAAATGCATAATTTGCTCAGTTAGGCACTGGGTGAATTTTCCTATGTTTATTAGGGTCCTAGACCTTTTCACTATGTCTTTATTTCCTTCATGCTGCATGTGTCACTGGCAGGTCCCCAGTCCATCACGGAGCCACCACTGGCTGACCACCACACTCAGGACATTGCTTCATCTTCTTCTGTTTAATGCTGAGTCTACCATGACCTTCATTATAATTTAATGTCTCCACAGAAGACACTTCCCTGCTTAGTATGGATGTTTGAGGTTATCCAAACAATAGAGTAATCTTGATGGATTATCCTTGCAGTTTTGAAGACAAGTTTTCTCACTGTATGCCTTAGTTGTATTCCTGAGAACAGTAGGCTAGTAGCCCTCTACTCAGGATGCATTTAAAAATCTGGCGAACTTGATTAGCTGGATTCAGGCCAGGTAATAAGTATTTTTCAATTGCTCCCCAAGTGATTATAATTGTAGCTAGAGCTTAGAGACAGTTTATTACATAAATAGAAATTCTTGAGCCATGTTCCTGATATGCACTGATGTTTAAAGAAATACAGCAGTGACCCTTTTGTGACGCAAAAAATCAGCATTCCCACTGTCCTAAGTTTCCATTTGGAAGTCTGACTATATATATAATATTATGGTGTGTGCATGCATGTATGAATAATAAACAAATGATACCACTCCACAGACTTTGCTATATAGAAGAGCTCCCTTAATGCACAGAGAAGGTATCTTATTGCTGCATTTGCATTGTTTATAGTCATTTACACCCAAGCTGATGTATAATCTTACAGAAATGATCACATAATATGTATTTATATTTATATTTATATTAAATACATAAAATGAGAAACATCTACATGTTCCATGAGTTCCAAGAGGCCTTATTTTCTCATCATAGTACTTTTGAAGGCATCTTGTTTCTTTTTTAAAAACTTTTTATTGTGGATATTTTCAAAGATACAGAAAAATAGAACAGTTCACCCCACCCACTTTACTAATCATCCCACTTCAACAATTACTATTTTGCCCATCCGGTGTCTTGTCTTCTCTTCATCCTTTACCTTCCAATCCCTAATCTCTGACTGAGACAAATTTAACCTTGTAATTTTTGCACTTCCTTTTAAAAATCTTAATAATTGTTTAATACTCTATTGCCAACAACCCTCTCTCCCCCATCCCTGATAGAAGAGGCAGGCTGTAATTCTGTCTCTGGTTTGCAAGGTTTCCTGCTAAACCTAAAACCCTTAAGCTATGTTCTTGCAGACTGGGACATTAGCAAGATCTCTCGATTGAATTACAGAATTGCATTTCACCAAGGATTCACTTTTGTACAGTACTTAACATTGAACTACATGAGAAGGCACAAGAGTAATGGGTCTTTTCAGTAATGTCATCTTTTTTTTTTCCTTCCGTAAATCAAAGGCAATATTACAAGACCTTCAGTTTTGTGGCCTGAACAGAGTTAAAAGTATATAAGGGCTGGAAACAGCTCCCAAATTACACCATTCCTGTAATTTCTTGAAGGTTTATTCTTTTACCTGTAGTTGTTAATGTGAATCATTGAAGAATCTGAGACCTTTCTGTGATTTGAAAGTTTTTTGGGGTGCAGATTCAACAATTTCTGTTGCCTTACAAGCTGAAGCAGAATAAATTACCTAATACTTTTCTGCCTTCTGCAGTGGCCTATATGGGGGCTCTCAGAGGCAGTCCACACGAAGTGGGGTTCTTTACACTATCTTCTGGTTTGGCTCTGACAACACAATGAAAATAACCCTGTAGAGAATCTCCCATCCTCAGGGGGGTCCCTGGGCGGCCCCTGGAGAGGGAAAGACCAATAGCTGCCGGTGGCTGGGCACTCAGCCCAGGAGGAGGTGTCTGCTTCCAGCCTGGATTCAATGATCTCCCTTGTTTTATCGCAGTGGTTCTCAATCTCTAAATTTCAACTCTCTGGTGTCATCTGTTACTTCAAGGAGAGTGTGAATTTTCTGGAAAATGTCTCAAAAGAGTACTTAATTTCATTTTCATTTTATTAAAAGACAAATTCTTAAATCTGGAAGTGAAGACAGGAAGTAGAGAAAGGGGGAAAAAAAAGAAAACTGTGGAAATTTGGGAACCAAAGTCCTATAAGTCTTTTTCTGGGGGAGGAGAAGGGTAACAGAACTGTCTTATGTCCTGATTGTGGTGGAGTTTACATGAATCTGTACATGTGTAAAAGCTCATTGACCTGTACATCAAATGAAAAGAGTAAGTTTTACTGTGTTATAATTTAAAAAATAAGATAAATTATTAATCAAGGGGAAAATAACCTGCCCAGCTCTGTTTGAGGTTGGAAGTACAGAAGCCTGTGAATAAATATTGAACGTTCTGGAAAGGAAAGGGAAACAGTGCTTTGAGATTGTCAATTATTTTGAAAGTTGTTTAAAATTTTTTAAAAGGTTTTCTCTTACTATTATACAAATGATATTTGTAATGACAGAGATTTTGAAAAGTTACCAAGAATCTCCTAACTATAGGAAATCACCTGTTTGCATTATGAAAAATATTCTATAGGCTTCATTCAAACTCTGCTCTTCATTCCCTTTCCTGGACAAAGGCTACCTGGCTCCAAGCTTCAGTAGAGGAGAGAGTCCTCACTACTCCCAGGGGGGTTTGAGGATCTCTGCCCCGTTCTCTAAACCTGCTGGGTCAGAAGCTGCCCCCTAGCAAGACAGCCCTGGGTGACTCTTACAGCAAAGTTTGAAAACCACTGGTTGGAGATTTCTGTTGCCATGGAGATTCCATCCGAGGCCCCAAGTAAACCCTCCCTTGTTGGATGCCTACCAGCACATACACCTCCATGGTTCCCTCCAGTTGACAGGAAATCGCTATTCCCCAGAAGTTCTAGCAAAAGGAGCCCATATATCAGAGTTGCCCAAGAAGCTTATCTTAATTCCATTTTTAAAATATCACAGGAACTATTGAGGATGACTTCCCCTAAATGGTTTATGTTCATCCTAAAACATCTGCTTTTTCTCTTTAACTTTTAAATCATCCTCTTAGCCAGGTTGAGGGGAGCAGGCTGAGGTGGATGGGAGTGTGTAGAATCTGGGAGGAACGGGGTTCAGCTGGAATTATGGAAGCTTCTAGTTGTCAAGGGTAGTGTCTGGAGTGAAACAGTCCGTTGTTGTCTCACACTGTGTGGTGGGCGTGGAAGTGTTTGTGCAGGGCTGTTGTGCTCACACACACCCTTGTGAGGGCTCTGCCATGAAGGCTTTGTCTTGAGCATGTTTTCTGACTGCTAATGTCCAACAGAGATTTTCTGTAGTCCCCAAATGTTACTGTAGAGCTGCTCTGGAGCTCCCTGTCACTAGGTGAGCAGCCATGCAAGAGCCATCCTAAGCTAGTTGGTACTTCCCTATGAGTGACATGGTTGGGTCACATGCCTTTAATTTTATGCAGAAAATTTCCTGGTGCAAAAATGAGTTAGCACCCACTGAGATTGCTTCCATCTTATATTTTTCTTTTTAATTAATATTTCATGATCAGTTAACCAGCAGTCTGTTATCCTTCTAATAAAGAAAAAGGTATTATAACCAATAAAATATATTTATTGCCCTCATTTTAAAGTCTTAATTAAGGACCCATCCCTCATGAAAGTCCTTTTAAAAATACCATCAGAAGTGCACAATAATGAGGGAAGGAAGCCCTTTTACACTAAAAAAAGAAACATGCCCTCTTTTGGTTAACTCAGACATATTTCTCAGACATGTGTGTTTCTCAGACACATTTGTAAACTCAAGTGGTAATTAGCATGTTTGGAAGAGATAGAAATGTGTCTGTAAGTAAAAAATATGGATCTGTTGTTTGCTCAGTATAGATTTTGCATATAGCATGTGTATGCTATAGAATCATTCTCAAATTTGAGGAATTCAGAGATTTTTCCTTTCGTAAATTCATTATAAAGATAAATGCAGCTCTAAGTTAAGGAAGTCATTCAGGAACACATTATAAAAAGGGGTTTAGTGCTTAGAGGGTCATCTGAAATGAGCACATACTTATTTCTAAAGCCCTGGCTGTCATTCTTATTGCTTAGTCTGTGGTTCCAGGAATCGGGATCTGTGAAGCAGACCGCTATTCAAGATTCTGTGCAAGCTAGCTGGAGGAAGAGCTCAATGAGTCCATTCAGAGGTGGCTGAATATAAGTCAGACTGGAGTAAGGAAACAAATTCCAAACCAAAGGTTTTCTGCTTTCTTTGTGCTTTAGAGCTTTTGGTTCCGGTCCTCAGAGAAGATGGAGAAGACGGGGGCGGTCCGTACACTCTGATCCCCATTACGCTGGTCCTCACACCATGCATTTCCTAGCTTTTCCTATTCTTCTCAGTTATCTTGAAATGCCTTCTTATGCTTCATGGCATTAGGTTCAAATATAGATAAAAATCATAGTTTTATAAGTGAAAGGGAGCTGTAGAGATATTCTACTTAATTTTTCATTTGAGGAAAAAGAAGGTATGAAGAATTTAAACAATTTGCTCAAGGCGGCACAACTAGCTAGTGGCAAAACCGGACCAGAATTGCCCTCGTTCTGTTTTGTGATTGTTTTCGAACTGAGGGAAGCAAAATTCCCATTTGCGCAGCCCATTAGATCAATTGACGGGGTAAGTTCTGTGTAAAGAGCTATTTAACTTACTGCTTGCTGGTTCATCAATTGGGGGTAAGTCCAAAGTGAGTTTGACACACCCCAGTAAATGAAAAGGGTACATTTCCAGTAAACTGAAGTTAAAGACATCTTTACTTTGAAGCAGTAAAGACTATTTCTAAGGTATTATGACAAGTCTCTCTCCTTGAATCTGAATCAGCATAAATGAGGAATTCTATTAAAATATTTAAGAAATCGTGGTGATTTTGATTATTTTGGCAATGAAGTGATTTAATAAATGTTGGAAAAATCTACCAAAATCTTTACAATGTTCATAATTCTAACTAGATTGCATATGATGTTTCTTTTATTTAGACATATTCACTTTTGTGAATAATTACTTATGAAGTTTTAGTAATATATTTTGCAAATGTGAAATGCAAGTGTAGAATATTAAATTCTCCAGTAATTCTCGCTTGAGTACGCTGAAAGGTCAAATTATTTCTCCAGTTGTTTCTGTTTCCATATAAAGGATAATCAGTGAGTTTATTTTTATTGATATTTTTGCTCATTGTCGTGTTTATATCTTGTTGGCTCAAAGTTTAATGAAAAAGCAAAGCCAAGTAATTTCCACCGATACTAATAAAAATCCTAACGTTGAAATAGAACCACGTGTAGATTAGTATTTCTATTATTGGTTTTGGTGCGTATTCAACATAAAAACAAACGTTAAAGTAAACCCAACATCTTCCAATGGTATTTTATTTTTCTGCAGTGGAATGGTGGGGGAGAAAAAAAAAGGCACTAGTGTGCCACCTGGTGGTTGAATATGGATTGGCACGCTAGACTACCAGAATCCTGTTTTCACTGAATTGAGAGCATACCAACATTTTCTTAACTACGAAGTCTTTTCTCCTCGGACATATTTATTTTTCTTATTCTAAAGAATGCTCACCAGGCACTATTATTCTGTGTGAAGACCAAAAGTAATTTTTAAAATTAAAATAAGTATTCTGTCTGATGAATCACATGTCTATGGTCATTTGCCACTTGAGTTATATCAATAAATGATATTTAATAAAATTAGTAAGGACTACTAAGGACTATATAAAATAATAAAGCTACATAATCTTGAGGAATTATACATTAAGATAATAAAAGTTACTTCATCCCTGAGGAGTACCGGTTCACTTTTCAAAGAAATTCTGATTTCTGTTGCTTGATGTTGAATCAAATGCTCAACCTCTTCAGTATGTGTTTTAGCTATAGTAGATGCTACCAATACCCACAAACTATTGCTCTCCATGGTCAACCTTACCCTCTCAAGTGTGGGTAAGTTTTTGTATTCTGCACTATCGTTACATGGCGGATCCATTATATACTCTAACCCAATGAATCTGTTGTGTATTGTCCTTGATTAGGTATAGGATTTTAAGATTTTCATTGTACTTTCTATTGTGCCTTGTAAAAAATTCCAGAAATAGTAATATACTTACTGTCACAGACCTGGGGGAAGCTTTTGGTGTTTTAGGATCAGAGCCAGCAGAATTTTAGACATGGGGTTGAAACTGACCTTGAAATCACGTATTTTCCTACTACCAGTCAAATCTTAATTTTATTCTTTTGGAAACTTTCAGACGTGTTTGGATGTTAAAGTGTATCTTTTTTTTTGCTATAGCTTTTGCTCAGACTTTTGGTTAAAAACAGTGACACTGTTATTAAACCTGTCCTACTGCTTGTAATGTTTGAGGTTCTGAAGGCTTTTAAATGAAAAGAATATTTAACTACTAATCCCAGAAATTATAGCATATGTTTACATGCTATTTAAGTAGAAAATGAGGCAAAAGACACTGTTAGAAAAAGAACAAAATGAATTAATCTGATAGTTTAAAAATATTAATTGTGAGTAATGATTCTCTTTTATGCAGGAACATATAATAGAAAATATGATTCATTTCTGGGTTTGAAAATTTGATGTTCTTTATTCTGAGATCGCTTTGTCATCTTCAGTCAGAGAGAGAGATAATATCTTGTTAATATGTCTCCATGTCCCACATAATGGCATTAGTTAAATGTCATATCAAGGGCATAATGTCATATTATATTATAATAAGTTCTTCCTTCCATCTCTTTTTGTACAAAGCCACATGATTAAACATTGCTAGTAAGTGGCACCCACAGTTTTGGGTGCAGTCTTTCAAGTAAATATTACAACTCAATCAAGGACAAGAAGTTACTGTCCAAAGTTGTTATTGATCAGAGAAACCATCTTCATTAGGTTATTGTCAAGTACATTGTGCACTTTTTGTTGACTTTTTAGGAAATAGTAGGAGGCAGCATGGTGGAGAGGAAAGAACATTTAGATTGGGGTCTCACTCTGCCAGCAAAAATGCTTTGGGACTCTGGTCTCAAAGAGGTTTCCTTCTGATTGGGTATCTTATGTATTAAGCTAGTTCTGCAACTGACTGTCTGTAAGACATTGAGCAAATCATTTGATTTCATTTGACCTAGGCCTGATATGGAGCATAAAGTAATTTGGGGCATAACATAATTAAATAGTAATTACAACTACCGGATTCTGTGGTCCACTTTCAGTTCGAATTTCAGGCAAGAAGTGAATCTTCTTGCCTGAAGAGTTTTTACATGCCCCTCACATTCCCAACACTCCTCCTCAAGCTGGTGGCACCCAAGGGAGGGAGGCCCCCCAGGAGCACGGAGATACAGGGCGAGGGCTCGGATGGGAGAGGGTGGAGGGTGGCAGTCCCACTGGGGCATTGTTCCTAGTAAGTAAAGCAAGCAGCCAGCCTTTGAGAGAATCAAACTCTGCCACAGAAATCAAGTCTTGATCCCAAGGACAGGGTTGAAAAGCAGTCTAAGACCATTTTTGCGTTTGCTAATAAAGTAGCAGGAAGGGCATGTTGACAAAAAAACAATGAGATCAATGAGGGTCCAGGTTAGCTTTGAAATATTTCTCATCCAAACAGATAAAGAGTCACCACCTGTGCTGAGTGGGGAGGAAGCAGTGATTGCTGTCAGAACCATCGAGTGTACTGTTTATTGACCACTGTACAAGCCATATGTAGTTCTCATTAGTATTTGTGTGGGTTGGCTAGTGTCCTCCAAATTCATATGCTGAAATCTTTACCCTCAGTACTTTAGAATGGGACCTTATGTGAAGATAGGGTCATTGCAGATATAGCCGAAGTGAAAATGAGCTCATTAGGGTGGACCCTGATGAGTGGTGTCCTAATACAAGGGAAAACTTGGACACAGACATGTACAGAGGGGAAGCAGCCTGTGCGCATGAAGGCATAGGTTGGGATGCTGTATCGACAAGCCAAGGAATGTTAAAGACTGCTAGCAACCCCCCAAAGCCAGCGGAGATCACTGGAACTGATTCTCCTCGCAGCCTCAAAAAGAACCAGTGGGCTGACACCTTGATCTCAGCCTTCCAGTCACTAGGACTGGGGGTCAATACACAATTGTTGGTGAGCCACCCAGTCTGTGGTGCCGTGTTAGGGCAGCCCTAATGCATCCTAACACAATGCTGTAGGCTTTAAAATTCTCATTGCTTCTTCTTGTCATCTGCATGGGGGCTTGAGTGAATATTGTCTGACAATAGACAGGATGCTCAGTTAAATTTCAGTTTCAGATAAAAACAAATATTCTCTTTAGTAACAGTATGTCCGAAATATCACATGAGACACACTGATACTAAGAAGTTATTCATCCTTCTTTGAAAGGCAAGTTTGACTGGGTGCCCTCTATTTTGGTTTGCTAAATCTGACGGGCCTTTCTCAAGTGTCTATATCAGAATCATGTTCATCTGCTTGCACTGAGCAGATTCTCCGTGGCGCCTACTAGGAGGCCAGAACAGAGGAGTGCAAACACTTCAGGCTTCTCACTCAATGAGGTTTATTTCTGACTGTATTTACACCTGTTACACTGGCTCTGCCACTAACTGGCTGTAAGACATTGAGCTAATCATTTGACATATCTGGGCCTCAGTCTTATTTGTTAAATGAGGGAGCAGAACTATATGCTTGCAAAGGTTCCTTCCAGCTCTAAATGTCTGTCATTCTAGCAAAATGCTTCTTAACAGAGCATTGAATAAAGCCTGGCTTATCAAAGCACTTGGCTGTTGTTACGGCTTGGATCAAAAATATAAGCTGTCATTTCCTGGGAAGCTTTATTACGTCCACTTCTTAGCAAAGACTGAAGTTTAATGACATTATGGCACCCCTGAACGAGGAGTCTCTAATTTAGGAGGGCATTCATGATAATGATCACTTAAAAAGATCACTGATTTGAGAAATGGTTTGAGTCTTAATGGTTGCTGAAGCATGAAGGCCGAATGATTAAGTCTTTCCTGGGCTGGTAGTGTTGATGTTTGCTCTGCTAATTGTACTTAATATACTGTGAAGTTTTTTTCAGACTCCTGTTGCTCTGAGTGATGGTACTACTGGTTGAGGTATTGAAGTTGGAGCCTCTATTCTTTGACTATTACATAAGCCTTAATGGTGAAGACATCCTGAATTTATTTTTAGGTCATTTATAAAAGGGAGTGCACTGAAGTTGACCTAGGAGTTTTTGCATCTTCCCTGCACATTGCTTGTAAAACATGGAAATAATTTTACCTATCAGTTCATAAAAACCCAGGAGTTGATAAGGTTTCCAGTGATTCTTAAGAAAAGACACCAGATCATTGTTTTTCAAGAATGGTTCTAGACTTTCCTTTTTGAGAACCAGTGGGCATTTCATCTGGGACTCTGGAAAGTTGGGATGGAGGCAGTGTGAGGGCCAAGAACTGAGAGAAAAGAGAGAAAATAATCCTGATGAAAGGTGAGAGCCCTTTGCTTTGGTAGTGAGCTTGGCAGAGTACCAAGTACTCTGCAAGTGAGCTTGCAAGAGTACACTCACTGCAAGACCCTGCACATGTGCTCAGCGAAGAGGTCCGTCCTTGGGTCCCTGTGGTGCGGCTCCCGGGAGGCTGCTCATGTGACTGAGATAAAGCTGACCCAATAACCAGAAGAATCACATCTTGAATCATTCACAAACCCAATACACCCTAACCCTTATAAAGATATCTAGAAGTTCTGCTTACCCTGAGTGAGTCAATTTGTTCTGTTTCATGAATGATTTTATAAAGAAGTTTTAATTACCCTAAAATGAAGAGTATGGACATCCCCTGTTAGGTATCTACCTAATAGCAATTTCCCCTTCTTCTTGCTAGTGGAATCCTGAAATTTTTCAGCCTGCCATGTGTCTAATTCCTAGGGTTGTATCATGATTGGTCGAAAGCAGTTACAATGATCTTGTGCTCCAATTTCCAAGCAGTGGCCCTGGCCAGTGAGACAAGAGGAAGGCTGTGGTAGGGCTCCTGGAGAGAGCAGGTCAGTCCGCTTTCTATTTTGCCCTTGTCTGCATCTTCCTGCCTTTAACTGGAGTAAGATGAAGCTACAGGAGGTGAGGAGCCGGTGGGATGACAGTGAGGAAAGATCAAATTTCATTGGCCCCCAAATTACTCTGAACCTCCGACCTCAGGACATTTTGTTCTGTCAAGTATCAGAGTAGGTACTGTCTTGCCAATGGGTTTCAGCTCTGGCAGGTTCATGATGGATTCAGTGAGACCAAGGAATGGCAATGGAATGTTCTTGGGGTAAAAGGGCTTACTACCTGGCTTTGTTCTCCCAGCGATGGGTCAAGCACTAGAATCACATCCACGTCCAGCGTCTGCAGGTCTGTGATCCTCCTTTGTCTCTGCCTCCGCCCAGAACACTAGGCAGAGCTCTTTATATAGTGACTGTCTCACCTGAAATGTATTTTGTAAATGTCAGCCTTTACCTTTGGACTGTGTGGAGTTAGACAGCAGAGGCTGTAGCATATCTTGCCGCCATTTATAGCCTACTTTGTGCTGACCACAGAACCAACTTCCTTATAGGCATTATCTCTTTATAAAAACTCTGGGAGACTAGCTTTGTTTTGTTCATCTTGTAGATGAAGAAGTTATCCAAGCGACTGGGTAACCTGTTAAAAATCACCCAGCCAGGAAGTGGCAAAACTGAAATTTGAACTCAGGTCTGTGAATCCACCTTTCCCCATCATGCTTTGCTGCCTCTATTCTTTATGTTGCCCTAGACTCTAGTGCTTCAGTGTCTGTCCAATTGAATGCTTGCATGATGAGTGATCTGCTTTCCAGAGGTAACCCCGCCTTCCAGGCCCTGATCAACACCTTTGGCCAGAGTTCTGTCAACATCTCCTAACTCCTCGTCATGCAAAGTGTGTTTCAAAGACGAGCAGCTTCAGCATCACCTGGAAACTTGTTAAAAGATGTCTCTTCCAGGGCTCCACCCAGAACTCTCTCATAAGAATCTCGAGTGGCACCTGGAAATCTGTCTTGATAGGTGATTCTATAATGTATGCTAAAATTTGAGAAACACCAGTCGAATTGATTACTATAACAATGTACATATTCCACAGAGGGACAGATTTCTCAGCTATTTACTGATCTTTGGTGGCTTAGTGTAACTGAAGACTATAAGTGCATGCTCTCCTTCTGGGAGGTGGCACACAGCAGCAGAGAATGCTGGGAGAGGTGAGAGGGGCTGTGGACTTGGGAAGGGAAGCAGGTGGCCCAGGAGCCATCTCGCTGTTTGCCTCGGGCCAGCCCTGCCTAAGTTATCTCTTGCCTTTCTTCTGAGAAGTAAATGTCAAACGTAGTTTACTTTGAAGGCCATGTAGGTATGTAATACCTCAAACAGCTAGAATCCCACCAGACAGTTTTATGATGTGATAATTTACCTCTTACAAGTAAGTACACTTTGCCCAGGTAGAATTTATCTAGCTAAATTTGGGTTTCAGAAAGGAATTCTCCTGAAACAATTTCTTTTGCTTTTTGAAGGTAAATCTGATTACTTATTTTTAATTGAAAAATTAAGTTCCTTTGGGCTCATTGCATCACTGAAAGGATGGGCCAATTATTGGTCAATAAAACAGTGTGACCAGGGATTCCCGAGGCTTAAAACATTAAATGAAAGCCTCTAACCTAACTTTGGCATTGTGTAAAATGAACATGTTAATTCTTCCTGCATTTAGAAATAGTTCAGTAAAATATTCCTTACCTTTTATTTAAAAACATTCAAATAATACTCATTATATTACCAATCACATGCTGGCACTGTGTTAGGTCCTGGGGCTGCAAAGATGAACAAGACTGGATCTTGATCCCCAAGGAGCTTCTCATCCAGGGAAGAGTTTGTAGTCATAGTTACCATGTGTGCATTGTGTGTACTATATTCTCCGTCAGAATTCTTCCCACTCAATCTGTGCTTGAATATTAGCTACATAGTTGCCCATACAGACCTACCTGTAAGAATATCAACCACATGTATCAATTCAAGGCAAAAACTATCCTTTGGGCATATCAAATAGAGGGAATTTAATATAGGGGATTTGTTGCACAGGCGACAGAGGAGCAAGAAGACAGGACTGGAGTTACTCAGAGTTGAGCAGTACAAGGAAGGGCTTCAGGGACTTGGGGAAAGAGGCTGTTACCAGGCTCCAGAAGCTGGTCTTTTGGGGAGCTCTAGAACTATGGTGGGGACCTCTTGGTAGGAGTGGGAATCCAGAACAGATGCAGCTGCTACTGGAGATGCCTGTCAAAGCAGAGCAAGAAGGAGGGAATCCTTGGTTTCCCCCTTGGGTAACATGTTGAAAGTTCACTTTTGCTCCACTGAGGGGAAGGGGCTGAAGACAAATACAGCAGAAGAAGATACGGAGAGACCCTGAGCGAGGCTACCGCGGCAGTCCAGACGTTAGATGTGGCTTCTAGTAAAGGTTGGAGGAAGTGCCCCTTTGTAGGACTAATTTTTAAAAAAGTCAAATTTAAGAAGAAAGTACTTGTTTAATCCTTTTAGGACTTTCTTTTTCAACATTTGCTTTTATTGATGGCAGGACCTTCAGCTGTGGCTCTCCAGAGGCCACGGGTTCTTTTTTGGTCTCTTTGGGTGTCTCCTCACGGGCCCTGTTCTGCGTTCTTAGGCTGCTCCTGGGTCTTGGTGGGACCTTCTCCTCCTGCTAAGTCTACAACAGGCTGGTGCATGTTTCGGACATCTTCCAGTGTTGATGCAGCTGTTCAGAGATGTCATCAGCTCCCTTTTCAGGCTGCACACCTGTCTCTTTCTCTGGTGCTTGGAGGGCGTTGAGGAATGCTGACCATGGAGGGTCTCCAGGCCGTTCTGGCTAGATAATAGTGAACTGTGCCCTGGAGGTGCTCACAGTGGTTCCTGGGTAGCTATACAAAATGAGATGTGTCCATCCTGGAGGAAGCATTAGAAGTGCACCCTGGGCTTCTACCAGCACCTTGCATTGAATAAACCTAAGGAGAAGCCACAACAAGGTGGTCTGGAAACCACCATCCCTGGGATAGAAAGCAGAGCTGTGGAGAGTGGAGAATGGGTCTGAGAACAAAGAGTCCCATGGGGCAAACTCAACCATGCTCTGGGGGACTTTCTCATCAGCTGGATCAGAATAAGAGTTTAGAGAAGGTCAGGATCATCTGACCTGTTGGGGGCAGGGGCCCATGGTGAGATGCACCTCCTGGTGAGCAGCAGAGATTGGAGGTCAAAGCAGTGCAGGAGCACAGATCCATCAAGAGCCCTTTCAGAACCAAGATTCTTGGATTCTCTACTAAGCCCCAACTCTCAACTCAATTTTTTTATCTTTAACTCTTTCCTCATGCAATGATGCTCAATATATGCCTTTTGCTCTTAGAGGACATCAGTCTAACAGTGAATTCATGTGAGGCCATGTGTCTCCATTGATCGGCCTGTCAGATACTCAGAGAAGGAATTCTTAGCTCTAAGGAATAAGTTGCAAGCATCATGCAAAAGTGAACATATTTGGGACAAAAAAGGTCCTCTTGGCTCCTGCCTGTTCAACTGCAAAGAGCTCTGTTGGTCTGTCACAGTTTCCCCAGGGCTGTTACAAGTTGGGTATAATGGCTTCAGCTTAGGCCTATACTTCTCAAGGATCAATGTTTTTTTTTCTTCCCCAGTCTATTGTGGAGCCACACTTTTGCAAAATATACATTCTTAAAAGTTGATTAGAAAAAGACATACAAAGTATCAATTCAAGTTGTTTTTTTGTTAGATTCATCAGGCATGAAATTAGTCCATCCAATTGTGCTGAAAATCTCTGAACTCTTGCCCTCTGCTCTGCCCTTGTTGCAAACAGCCCTGGATGGCCTCGGGTCCACTGTGCACACTGGTTCAGAGCATACCGACTGAGATTGTCCTTACGATTCAGGGCGCTGTTCTGGACCTGCTCTGCTACCTGTGAAGTCATGACCAAGATTTAACAAAAAGCGTGATCTGTGCATCAGAGAGGACCTGGTGCAAAATAGCTCTGCGGAGGGCACTTAGCAACAGCTGAGAAGAATCTAACCCATTCTCTTTGGCATATGTATGCATTCTGGCAGTGGAATGGGGTCTACATCTTTTCCAATGACTTCATTTTATGTTCTTTCAATGCTGACAACTTGGAAAAGGCAGTGGACTTATCTAAAAATGACAGTTATCTTGAGGGAAAGGAAAATGGCAAATATTAGACAAAAAAAAATATGAAGCGAGTTTTTCACCCTGAAGGGCCAAAGAAATCATTAGAGTTATCTGTCAGCCTCTGTCTCCAGGCACATGACCTGCCTCCTGGCTATCTCATTGCTATTTATATCAGCCAGGAAGTCTATCTAGCAGCTAGAGTTGAAATCAGGTGGGATCTATAGGAGCTCAGATCCCAGCAAACTCTTATGTCTTTTTTAGATTCTGGATTCCAAATTATTCACCCATAGCTTGTAACTAATGACTCTTTTCCCAACACACACACACACACACACACACACACACACACACACACACACACACAATTTTTATTCTTCTCTCCCGCAAAACATCATATTGAGCAAAATAACACCGTAGTAGGAGTTGGTTACCGTATCTCTTCCATAAGATATCACTATACTTACAGAGTGGGTATTGAAGTAAAGTAAAATAAAAAAAGCTGCTTCTTGCCTAGGGTAAGATCCTCAAAAAAGTTATGAAATGGGGAGTTCAAAATTCTTATGTATTCTTGATGCTTACTTAAATCTACCAAGTTTCTTGTTTAAAAAGTTGCCAATATTGAAATGTTATTAGGGTGATGTAATTAAAGTTAAAAACATACCAAAGGAATATATGGTCAAATGCAATTACGTAAGGATAGACTGTTTCTTTCTGGCTGAGAAATAGATTCTCTCTGATGCCCTTTATTAAAGTTTAAAGGAAGTGTTGACTTGGCAGAGGAGGATGGGTAGGGAATGAGCTTTCTTGCAAGCTGACCTTTAGGAGCTGCCTGCTGCCCGCAGCACTATTAAGCATGGCAGGATGCAGTAATGTTTGTGAAAAAAATGTTAAAAAGTAAACAGAAGCAACAACAACAAAAACCCCTCACCTTCAAATCAGCCCCCAAATTCATCTCTCAAGATCACTCTGTGTTTTTGACATGTTTGTGTTTATGCATGTTTCCAGTGAGAGTTTGATCATTGTTCTACCTGCAGCTAAAATCCTCAGCCATAATCCTCAGCCTTATGTTAATACGTTTATCAAAGAGAAGCTTGACTTGACTGTATTCTCTTCATACTGTTGCAGCAATAGATTCTAATCACCAGAACTTACAAATCTGTTCCCACAATCTTTTGACAAGTTAGAGTTTCTCTATTTCAGCCCTCAGCAGGATAAAAAAAAATCTCACAAAAAAACAAAACAAAACCTCAGTACCTATTGAAATTCTTACTACCTGATGACGTGCTTTCTTGCTGAGGATTACATCTTCTTTTTGACTGGTTTGTGCATTTAAGACCTGAAAACTGTGACCCCCATTGCCTAGCAACTGAGAAACTCTGTCCTTAGCCCTGGTGGGTAAGATGAAAAAAGGTCAGTGTGGCAGGCCTGTCCTTATCAATATGCTACCACGGCAGCTACTTTTATTTCTTTATAGTAATATATCATAATAAGTTTTGTAGGTCTTCATACTCTGGTTCTCTTTTGAATAAAAGCATAACTAAGACTTGAGGGGATGTCTGATATAAAAGAAAATGTAACCATAAAAAAAAAAAACCCAGAATAGAAATCATCTGACTGCTGAGTACCCTGCCGGGCTGCCTGAGGCAATTACACATTTCCATTGAGTTATTTTATGATCAGGCCAGTATGTTATTGAAATATTATCTCTTTAGCCTTTCTCATTCTGATAAGAAATGACAGGCTCTCAGAACAGTAATACGTACAGAGCACAAAATAGGGAGCTGTGGACAAAATTCAGCTTGGGTAAAGCACATTGGCTTTGGAGAATTTGCATTAAAAGCGACCATCCTTGGGTTGTATTTTCAAATCAGGCACAGGACACATTCTGATGTCCACTTTAATGGTGGTGAGAATGTGGAGCCTCTGTTGATGATTAAATTTAGACCAATTATGGAACAACATTAAAGCAAAGTCTGTGTTGTTTATAGCAACCTCATTTAAGATGCAATTTCTTTAGCAAATAATGAAATGCCGTAACATTTCAAATGCACAGGTAACAGTTACAATCAAGTTTGAAGGGCCATTCATGGAAAGGGAGTAAGGAGACATAACTAAGGATACAACATTTCAAGTGAAATATTGGGGAGGTAGTCTGATTTAGAAATATCTTGGAGATGATATGCAATATACGTAGGTTTGTTACCTTACTTACAAAGCTTTCACAGGAGGTGAGGTGATCTTATTAGGGTTTATCTATTTATTCTTTATTGTTGTTTAACATGTAAGCTGTTTTATACATACAAAATCGGTATGTCCATATTTATAGATATGTAAGGTAGAGTGTGGCTCTTGCTCTGGGTGCCAGGAGAACTGGGTTCTATTCTCCATTCTGCATTGATTAGCCGTGCTACCTTGAATAAGCTGGGACTCTAGGGGTCTCAGCCTTGAACCCTATTAAATAAGGAAGTTGAACAATGTAATTTCTAGTGTTCTTTCCCATGCATCTTTCATCCTCTATCAGTAACATTTTCCCTCTATGTTCTCTTCTGCCATCTAGATATATATAATCACATTTTTGGTATGCTATTATATGTGATTTTGCATAATTGCCATTTCATATATTTTAAGACATTTTGAACTTCTGACAAATGACATTTAAGGGGACGTAAATTTAGGTTCTCAATTATTATCATTTTGGGGTTGTATATACTGACCTTCCACAAATCGGAAGTTAGCATTGTCCTCCGTTCAGGCTAGGCACTGGGAGCTTAGGGGATTCATGACTGTTTTGCTTTCTCTTCTTTTCACTTGTTCTTTCTTTCTTTTACTTTTTTTTCAGAGCATTAATGTAGAAGCAGATGTTGTCTTCCTCCTCACAAATGCTGCACAGTGAGTCATCTTAGCCTCTCTGTAAAATTTTAACTTAATGGAGTCCTGGCATTTCTGATGAGATGAGGAACTTAATTTTATAGAACAACCTATTGAACAAGCTGTTCTTGGACATTCCCATCTCAACTAAATGTTAAAAGTATTAAAATTCACATTAGCACAAGAGGAAATTTTGCATGGGTAATCCTTTAATACAGTGTTTTATGGCTCTATTAGCTGCACAGCAGCTGGTGACATGATGAATTTAATCCATTAAAAATTCAGTAAGAGGTTTAAAAGCTTTTTAAAACATTATCTTGCTGCAAGGAAAGAGAACTTCTCCTCAGGGCCGGAATCAGGGTGACTTCACACTGTGGCAAGTATGGGAAATGTACCTGCGTGCCCAGTTTTCATCTGCACAAGATTTGCACCCAGAGAGGATTAGAGTGGTGGGAACTCAGGAAGGAGCTGGGACTCTTGACTGCGGCTGACTCACATCTTCCACTTTCACCTTGCTTTTCAGAGAAGGTTTCACATGGATAGTAAATGAGGCTGTTGTTTTTAAATGGGTTAAGTATTTTTGTGTCCATGGATGTATTAACATGAAATCAGAAATACCATGCACCTTAAATAGAGAATCTGTGGCATCTTACTACACTGACGGACAGTGACTGCAATGGAGTGTGGGTGGGGACTTGATAATGTGGGTAAATGTAGTAAACACATTGTTTTCATGTGAAACCTTCATAAGAGTGTGTATCAGTAATACCTTTAAAAAAAAAAGAAATACCGTGTGCCTTTAGAGATGTAATTATTTACTTAATGAGGTAAGTAAGAAAAGATTTCAGACCTTTGATATAAATAAGCTTCTACGAAGTCATTTGTGTACCAAAGCTTTGGTACCTGAGGGAACTATCACCTTGAAGAAAGGTCCCGGGTCTGCCTGTCAGTGGAACACTGGGAAGGGTCCTGGGCCCCGGGCAGCGAGGTTGCCTCCAATCCCATCTGGAATGGCCTGATGGTGCTTGCTGTCCTGTCTGAACCACTCCCCTTAACACTCTGCATTTTTCTTTCCAAACTGTGACTTGTTTTCCCAGAGGAAAAACATCCCTGACATTGTCCACCCCCACCAACCAAGTTTGTGCCTTAATATGTTGAAGTAATTATTCTCAAAGTCAGGAGAAATTCTTTGTGACAAATACATATTTCTGAGCAGAGACCATAACAGATCACCTTGGACTGAATTGCCTACCATCTGTAAAATAGTTTGTTACTATATTCAACCCTCATGCATTGAAAACTGGTAGCTTACCTTAGGAGCAGTTTTTACCTAAACAACTCATTTCTAAAATTCCCAGGTTCGCATAAATAACTCATTTATATAATTGCCAGGTTCGTGTGCATCCCCTCAGGTTTTCCCCTCACTTAGCAGAGTTTGCTGTAGGAGGGGACTTGCTATTTCTTGTGGTACAGCTATTTTGGATCATAACCACAGACCTCAAATCCACATCATCCTTCTTGCAGAAGATCCCTAATGGTCCCTACAGTTTAAACAAACCTCTAGGTTGAAAACGGCAACAGCTATTGTATTCTTGAGTATGAACATTGGTTTGTTTTTCTTCCAACATGAAAGGCTTTATCTTTCTCAAAGTGCATTGGTTAGGTTGACATGAAAGGCCCTTCCTTCTGTTCCATGGGAGGAGGCCTGGGCATTCCGAGATGGTTATTTTCCATACCTTCCCCTCCCCACTCCCAAATGCTACCCAGAATTTACTTTTTAATGGAAAGTTCAATGTATTTAGAGAACAGTTGAACTTGAGAGCTGATTGCTGTTAGCTTGAGTGAAATCTGCTTTGATAATATCTAATCCTGTGTTGGAGGTTCACCCAGTGCCTTTACAAAGGCGCCTTTCACCCGTGAAATGGGTCCCATTTTCCAATCTACATGGTTCCTTGTGAGTGATCCTGTTGTGAGAAGGGTTGTGCATCTGAGTGCTTGACTAATGATACTGCCTTTTTTTTCTTTTAATAAAACACAAACTGCACTGAAATGCTTTCCTTATTGAAAAAAAAATGCACAGCTGAAATCCAGTCACTAGCCATGATTAAACCACATGCATTTCCATGTATATACTATTCCCACAAGCAAGAGAGATTCTGGGTGACATTTCAGATTTTATAGTCAAGGATGAAGCAAAAGCTGAATAATCAGACCTTCTCAGCCAGCATAAGTATTTGGATGGGATTTGGGAGGTTAATACCATTTCCAGAGAATTTTGAAATGGGATCAATTTGTGTTTGATGGTTTGATCAACTCCAAGGATAGGTGAACAGCCACTGCAGGATAATACAGCTTTGGTCAAAATGGGTTACTTGATGTGTAATTGGCTGATCCTAGCTTCTGAGAAAAAGCCCTCAGCCAGTCCCGTGTTTTCTCTACTTTGCAGTGGAAACGCTGTGCATGGACACATCTCTTCCCTGGCCATATGAAAGAGCTGCAGACAGCCTTTGTTTTGTCTCATAGATTGCTTTTTTCTTCCCTATTAGCATAAAAACCCATCAATACCGAACTCAAAATTTTACATAGCAATTATAAAAAAAATAGCCCAAACCAGCAAATTTTAGTCATTTAGAGACTGCCTGCTTTGCATACTCAGAGCAACCTCAGCCTCATCCAACAGTTGTGACCTACTGATGAGACAGGGCCCTTAAAGGTTATGCTCAAGCCGCTCTGCCCCACTGAGCCCTGTCCCCGCAGAGTTGCTGAGTGTCCTTCCCTAGACAGGCCGGCCCATGTTCTCCCAGGAAACCCCCTGTTCCCAGCCCCTTCCGAGCGGCGACCCCCACGCTGTGAGGCTCTTCCCAGCATGCGACCCCATCCAAGCACCACCTTTAGAAATCCATGTGTCATGAAACCCGTGGTCGTGTCATTTTCCTTGATCAGCTCTCAGATTCCTCAAATCCCTGACCTCTCTCTGTCCTCCCCCTTCCTCTTCGTCTTCTTTCTCCTTCACAATCAAGGAAGCATCCTTGCTCGCTGTGAGCTGAGAGGAGGAAGAACAGGAAGGTATGGAGATTTTTAAAGGGCTGCCAGAGTCTACACAACCTTGACCGCTGTTGTTGAACACATGCCCCTGGTCCTCTCTGGACAGGCTGCCAAAGGGGGCTCCTTCTGGGTAACACGTGGTCTCGTCACCTGGAAGCTTCAGTCTCTCTGGGTAGAAAAGAGAACAAATTCGTGGCTCCTCCTCCTGACCCACGTTCCTATAATTCAGAAGCTGGTTTCTTTTTCTGCTCCCTATCTGCTAACATCCGCTCTCCTTATTCTTTAGTTTTGTGGATTGTGATTGACTCCGCTCCGTCAGGGCACCACGGTGGGCACGGGGACGCAGCAGAGAATAAAGCGAAGATCGGAACTAGGCTGACATGTGCGGGGACCTTCCAACCCAGACAGGAAGGGAGCCAAGAGAAATCCCGCTTTTTCAAGCGCCAGTAAAATTGCAGGGAAGGGGACACGAGAGGGTCAGGAGGAGCGTGCAGGGGGTCGGAGGTAAGGCCCCTTCTTCCCGCCACTCTCTGGCCTGAGATGGGGGGCAGAGGGCCCTGCAGAGCCACCAGTTCTCTTGGGGAGAAGTCTGAGGAAGTGGGGCCTCGTGGCCTGCTCCCCTCAGGGGGGGTGTGGGAGAGCCTGCAGTTACCGACGGACATACGACAGCAATCCTTGCCCTGAATTCCCAGTGATTTCAGAAAGTGTTCAGGGTTAAAATAGGGCTCTCTGTGAACAACATTGTTTAGAAAACCCCTGCACACTGCACAGTCCTCTAAGATAATACTCAAAGTTTCTGTGCACTCAGATCAACTGGGCATCCTGTGGAAATGGGGGCCTGCACGGGGCCTGTTCTGCATTTCTAACCAGCACCCAAGGGACATGGTGCTGCTGGCCTGTGATCCATGTTTTGGGAAACAAAGCTTATGAGGTCCTTTCTGCCTCTTAGTCTATTAAAGGCACTAAAAAAGTCCCCACTAATTCACTCAGTTGGATTTGTCTAACATGGTCTTGAACAGAATCATCCCGTTACAGAGTTGCTGTGAGAGCTTTTGGAGTGCAGTTTAGGAGACATCACCTACTAGCCTCATGGAATTTCACTGCATTATCCTTCAGGAATCCTATTTACTGTATGTGAGTGTGTGTGCATTGGAGTGTGCACGTGAGCCACGAGTTCTGTGTGGCAGGTTGCAGTTTGCACAGATATAAACAGCGTTATTTCCCCACCCTCCATGGGAATCTCTCAGAACCTTGTGACTCCTCTTCAAGAGGCAGAGTCCGTGTTTCCTCCTCTCCAACGGAACCTGTGCCAGAGTGACGGTCCCCGATGAGTAGCGCGTGGCAGGCTTGTGAGGTCGTAAGAAGTGGTACAGCTTCCCCCTGCTCTCTCTGAGGGACATTTGCTTGGAGCCTTCCGTCACCACTGAGAAGTCTGGTTGCCCTGAAGCCAACTTGTGCAGAGTCCCTATGGAGAGATGAGAAAGAGAGAGAGAGAGGGAGGGACAGAGAGATGCCAAGGGCCCCAGCCGTTCCAGCACCCAGCTGTTTGAATCTCCTCAGCCCAGGCACTAAACCTGAGTCAAAAGCTTTCAAGATGACTCAGTCAGACCTCAGTTCCAGCCACAGACTGATTGCCAACTGTACGCAAGACCTTAAAGCCCAGCTGAGCTCAGGTAGTGCCCCAGATCTATAAGCAAACAAGTGATTGTTAGTGCTTTTTTTTTTTTTTTTTTTTACTTTTAAAAAAAATATGGAACGCTTCACGAATTTGTGTGTCTTCCTTGCGCAGGGGCCATGCTAATCTTCTCTGTATCGTTCCAATTTTAGTATATGTGCTGGGGCCAAAGGGAGCAGTGATTGTTAATGTTTTAAGCTACTGTTTTGGAGTGGTTTCATGTAGCCAGAGACGTCTGGAAGAGTCAGAATAATAAAAATTAATCAAATTGAGGACTTGTTTTTTTAGATTGACTTAGGGCCAAAGAAAGACTTGATAAACATCTTTGAGCTGAGATTAAAAAATCAATGAACCATTAGAATTTTCCTACCATGGTGTTCTCACTGTCTGTAGTTAGTATCCAAAACTTGAGCACCCTGTCTCCTCACACCCTCCCAGGGATAAGGGTGCACTCCATAATGCCAGATGACACTTCTGAGAAACAAGCAGACACCCATTACAATGAATGACTGTCACAAACTTTTCATGCTTATTTGTTATTAACGACAGAGAATGCGAAGGTGCAATTCAAATAGTTTGTTATTGTTATACGTTTGTAGCAATATATTACAGTTTACGCTTTGGCTTGGAAGTTGATTACAAGTTTTATGAGATTGAGGGCCTGTTATTGGCAATCTTGATGTTTTCTTTTTCCCTGTAACATGTCACAGACAATTGATTTATATGTAGTCAATGATTTTTTTATATTATATCATTTCAATAAAAAAATTAAAGAAGAAAGCATGTGATATGGAGTAGGGAAAGGATAATGAAGGTTGCATCAGTCATTTGGAGGGATTTTAGAGTATATTAATAATATGTGTGTTCTCTATGGAATCCTTTCTAAGAACATTTTATATTCCTTGCAGGAGACAAAACAACAAGTCATCAGAGGCTTTTTATAAACACAGGTGGTGCTTATTAACTGAGAAATAAAAATTTTACAATCCTGATGATTAGCCTAGACAAGTTTTCATGCTCCTGCACTTTTGGAAAATGGCTCTTATTTCCTTTCCTAGTTTTCTTCTCAATTCTGATTACTTTCATTCTATATGAACAACTTGAGCTAGTGGTGCAGTGATACCTAAAATATCTCAGATAGATTTTTGGGAGAAGAGGTTAGCAATCTATGTTACAAGATCATCATAATAAACTATGGCACTATACACATTTTAACAGACATGGCCATGAAACTTCCATGCACATAAAGACTTCACATGGGAACAGAGACTCAGGATTTACATCTACAAATAATTGGCTAAAAAGGGAAAAATCCAATTGCCTCTCTTATCTGTTGTTGCCATATATTGTTGATGTGATTATTCTTAAAACTGCCTGACTTGGCTGGTTATTTTGTTATTGTTTCAATACTATTAGATGACAGACTCAAAAAAGATACAAAAGCAAAATTAAGATTCTGTGAAACAGTAGGGACACAGGAAAAAGGAGACAGTGGCAGAAGTTTTTAAAAGAAGAGACAATGGATCTCAGAAAAATTGAAGATGTAAAATCTGTAGTGTAAGGAGTTGTGAATTCAAACTTCTGCAGGACAAGAGAGGTAATTAGGGCAATTAACTGGAGCAATTAGAGGGTATTTGGTTTGGAGATCTGTGACATTAGAGTGGCTTAGAGTGGATTAGAGGAGCAGAGGTTAAGCAAAGAAATTTAACCTTAACACATGTCACAGAGATGATTTACGGGATGATCTTGGGATGCAGGAGCCCCTGTCTATGAACAAATTGCAACTCCAATTCATTGTATCAGTTCAGTTTCTTGCTCAGAGTGCTGTAGAGATATACGAGCACGGATTGGTGAGTATTAGGTGAGCAGGTTAACAAAAATTATTTAGATAAGTATGTAAAAGTGAGTCTTTGATCTATCTATGGATCTATATCTATCATCTCTCTCTCTCTTTCTCTCATCTATCCATCCATCCCATCTATAATTTAACATTATAAACAACCTAAGATGATGGCAAAGAAGAGAGTAATCTGAAGCCATTAATTATTAATTGTGAGATGAGATGGTAGCTAGAGGAAAATGAACGAATAAAAAAGTAAATGTATGCATCAAAGCAGACAGAGTGCAAATAAATGAGAGGCAGAAGACCTGATTATTGGTCCTGGCCACCAGAGGACATCTGTCAGGGTGGAATGCTTTACAGGCAGATGAGAAGAAAGGAACCTCCACTCAGTGCAAAGAATTTAGCAATAGATACCAATGAAGAAGCTTCTGGAAAGTTATCATTTCCTGCACTATGGTTGTATATAATGGACTGGACTCTCTCAAAGGAGGGGTTCCAAACACAGCATAAGTGGATCCAATCTGGACAGATCTCAGACTCCTTTCACCTGCGCATTCCTTGAGGAGCACCCCGACCGCCTGCTCGTCTGCCCCCTTGCCTGGAAGCTGGTTAGACCTCCTACCAGCTGTGTGTGAGCCTTCCTTGGCTGATGCTAAGTGAGCCAAGAACTGGGGGACAGTAAAGGAAGGAACAATAAATGCCCGCTGAGGAAGCCCTGGGCCTCTTGGTTTTTAGTTTCTTATCAACTGTATTTGGGACTTAAATAGTTACTCAAAGGAAAGTTAATGAAACTTAATTTGGGTTTTTAGATTTAGAAACAAGGCAATGCAGAATGTTTAAATAAGACAATTTTACCTCTTAGTGAAAGAGTTCTGGCTGAAGTGGTGGCCCAGGAAAGTAAATGTATCGGAGCATAATGATGGGTAGGACTTCTTCTTTCATCTGAGTATTTACTGAGCACATACTGTATGTCCAGCACCTGTTAGTCTTGCTCTGGGAATGAAGAAGAATGCAAGTACTTTTCTGAAAAAACAAAAAAACAAAAAAAAAAAAAACAGGCAGCAGTAGTTGATGATATTTGCTATATGCTTGCACTCAGCAGGTGGAATGGTAAATATTAGTATAAAGTGCCTCAAAATTAACACCTAGGATTTATTTGTTTTTTTTTTTTTTGAGAACAAAGGTTGGAATGCCTGTCTATTTGAGATGAGTGTGAACAGGCACTGAGGAATATAGAAAAAAGAAAGAACAAGGAGTGGAATGTGGTGAGGAAGAAGAAAAGAAAAAAAGGTATATCTATTACACAAATAGACAGATGAGTGTCTCAAAATGTCCTCTGCAGACTTCTGATAGTCCCTGGTGGTTCACAAGATGCCCACAGGCAAATGGCAGTTTCAAGCAAAAAGTGATTAAATTATTTTATTCATATTCTTTACCCAAATTGGAAAGACTGTCATAATCACATAAATCCCATTACATTCTAAATAATTGCTACATTATTAAAGGCAGCATATGCTTTAAAGGGCTGTGTTGGTTGATCATCTTGGCTGATATTCATGTAAAAAAAGAGTTTTTTGGGGGGGTTATATATTTTCATATTACTTGGATCTTTGTCTTAAGTAAAATGCCCACCTTCATTGGGACCATTAAGTTGCATGACATCCCCAATTTATAAATACCACACATACAAAAATGTTCAAAAGTTATTAATTGGGTAATGGTAGACTAGTTCCTATCAGATCAGTCCTTCCAAAAATAATGACTGTAACCTTGGGGCAAAATATAAAAAGCAACTACTTGAAGGCACTGGAGACCGAATGAAAGCAGGCCGATAGTATTAGAAGCTAGATCAAGAGATGACGCCAAGTGTCTCATTAAGGCTTTAGCTTGGTGGCAAATCCCAGTCTGTGCAGTGGGGTTATGAAAACTATCATCTTTTTGGTGTAAGGAACCATACGACAAAATTTCAGGTCCAGAGCACCTGGAAACTAAGGTGGGAAATCTCTGAAAGAATGGAGCCAGAGAAGAGGGGGAGCCTCAAAATCAGGGTAAAATCTCTATCCACATCTCTAGATAACTCCCGAACAGCACATCTGAAGTGTAGACTCTGAGCAGCCCAATCAAAGCTAAAAGAACCAACTCAAGGTTTCAAAGTGTTGGCATTTGAATTCAGCTAGGTTAACTATCTGCTTAAAAATATGTATTTTAGAGAGATGAACAGCATCTATACTTTCTATAATATAGCATTCTTAATGTTCAGGATGCAATCTAAAACAGCTAGGTGAAGAAAAATGAAATGAAATTTATAAGCAACAAAGGAATCAATGGAGAGCGATCTTGAAATGTTCCAGATGCTGTTATTAGGAAACAAAAATTTCAAAACAGTATAATTGTACTCAAAGGTGTAGAGGAAAATATGATCAAAATGAGTGAAAATGTAGGAAATTTCCACAGAAAATTACAAACTATAAAAAGAGAACCAAATGGGAATTCTATAACTCAAAAGCACAAAGTCCAAAATTTTTAAAATTCTGGATATGACACAAAAGTTCATGACCTTGAGGATTGAGCTACTGAAATTATTCAGTTTGTAGGACAAAGAGGTAACAATTTAAACAGAAATGAATAGAACCATACAAAACTGTGAAAAATATCAAAACGTCTAATAGACATGCCATTTGAGTCCCAGAAGGAAAAAAGAAGGAGAATTGGCATAAAAAGTATTTTCAGTTGGCACAGTATAAAGCAGAAATATCTAAGCCAGCCAGAGAAAAATGACACTTTACATACAAGGGAACAATATTCTGGGTAATCACTGATTTTTCATCAGAAACTCTGGAGGCCAGAGGGAATGGAATAACTTCTTTAACGGGCTGAAAGAAAAGCAAAAACTATCAACCCCAAGTTCTGTATTCAGTGAAAATATCTTTTTAAATGAAGGCAAAGGAAAAACATTTTCAAATGAAAAACAATCAAGGGAATTTGTCAATAGCAGACATGCACTAGAAACAGTCGTGGAGTTCTTCTGACTCAAAGGAAATAATACCAAATGGAAACTCTTGTTTTTAGGAAAGAATGGAAAGCTTTAGAGATGGTGAATATCAGGGTAAATGTGAAATAAATTTTCCTTCCTCATTTTCTTTTAAACCATGTAGATCTGTTTAGGGCAATTATTATCACACTGGCTTGTGAGGGGTATATATTGCATGTAAGTGTAATACATATGTCAACTGTAGTATAGAAATGGACAGAAGTACAGTATTAATTGTAAAAAGACTGTGAAAAATTAAGAGTATATTATGATCCCTTTATCATCCACTAAAAGTAATGCAAATTAGTAAATGTTAAAAGCCAATAGATAAATTAAAATATTCAAAGAATCCAAAATAAGCCAAAGAGAAAATTGGGACCCTAAAATAAAGAAGACAAACAGAAAATAATAAAATGCTAGACCTATTCAATCATATCAACAAATACACTAAATATTAATGGACCGAAGACTTTAATTAAAAGACAGAGATGATCAGACTGGATAATAAGCAAGACTTAACTATGTGGCATCAAAAAAAATGTGCTCTAAATACAAAGACATAGACAGGTCAAAAGTAAATGGATAGAAAAATATACCCTATACAAATAGCAACCATAAAGAAAAAAGGAGTGGAATTAATACCAGATAAAACAGAATTCAAGACAAAGAACATTAGCAGTGATAAAGACATTTTATAATGATAAAGGAACCTGTTTGGAAGTGACAATGATCATAAATGTGTGTAAGCCTAACAACAGTATCAAAATACATATTATATTAACTAAGTATTAACAAAATATATTAATAAAAGTGAATACAATTAAAAGGAACAAATAGTCAATGCCACAACTATAGCTTGATATTTTAATATGCCTTTCTTAGAAATTGATTGAGTAGACAAAAAAAATAAATAGAGACATAAAGTATCAGAACAACACTATCAACCATCCTGACCTAAATGATATTAGAGAATACTACACCTAACAAGTGCAGAATACTCATTATTTTTGAGAACATGATATGTTCACCAATACAACATAAAGGTCAGCATATGCTGTGCAATACAAATTTCAGTATATTTAAAAGGACTGGAACCAGACACAGTACATTCTGTGATTACAGAATGAAATTACATTAAAAATACATTTTAATTACATTAAAAATAAAAAGCCCAAGATATCTATGAAAACTCTGAATATATGGAAATTAACTCACTTCTAAATAATTTAAGGGTCAAAGAAGAAATTAGAAAATATTTTGAAGTGAATAATAAAGTACAATGTATCAAAATTTGTCAGCTACAATTAAAGCAGGTTTAGAGGGAAATTTAGAGCTTTAAATAGTTGTGTTAAACTTTCTATGAAAGTCAAAGGAACCAAAAGCCAAAATAATTTTTTGAAAGAAAAAAAAAACTGGAAGACTTTACTTTCTGACTTTAAGACTTACCATAAAGCTACAATAATTAAGACAACATGATATTTGCAAAAGGAGAGACAAATAGATGAATGGAACAGAATGGCATCCAGAAACAGACCCATGCATCTAGCTGGAGTTCATAAAGGAGCTCTCTGTGGTATTCTTTCATATTTCCTCAAGTACAAAATTATGTTAGGATAAAAAACTTAAAGATAGGATAAAAAAGTTAAATCATCTGAATAGATGTTAAATCACACTAGAATAGAAATATTGAATGGGCGGAAGAAGTCTTTCAAACAGCTATGCTAAACAATGTATTTGTTTTGAAATGTAAATTTTCCTGAAGATTAATCTGCAATATTTTCCTTAAGAAAACCCTAGATATTACAATTGAGAATACATGCTTTAATGTGTGATGAGTATGCATTTAACTTCTAAAATCATATGAATACACATTTAAAAAATTAAGACCCAACATATCACTTGGGAAATGCGTTCCCAAGTAAAACTGAAAGCAAGTCTATAGACTACACGTTGTTGTAGATGCCGCTGATGCGCGCCCGTAGCCCCTCCGCCCTGGTCTACATTCACTTGCCGCTGAGGTGAACAAGATCCATGGATAGTGAATGTTTCCTACCTTGAACTATTATGGCTTTATATTTTTTTGCTTGAAGGATTTCTCCATTGTGCTTATCTCACAGGCTGGAATTACTGAGGATTAAGTACCGCTGGGAGTTTCTGTGGATACATACCCCAGCTTCCTCTTTTCTTAATGAGAAATTATCAGGATGTGTTACAAACACTTGTTCAGAGATGGAGCTCCAGTTTTCCACAGCACTAAACCGCTTACTAACTTGCTCATTATTGGTTTTTTCTCTTACCCAAATCTCACTCAGTACTTATCCAAGTATTCAAGGTTATTCAGGTTATTTAGGGGCTGCTTTCCAGGAAACCCAACCTATAACACACACTATCTTAATATAAAGGAGACAAGGAAATTTCAAAAGTTACAGGAGGTGACTAATACATTCTGAACAAATTATTAAAAAAATACATGCTGAACACAATTTTCAAAAAACAAAGGAAAATATAAGAATTAAGTAATTCATTTAAAAAGTTAGAAAATAACTAACATACCTAAAAAATATAGAGATGAGAAAGTTATACAGATAAAAACATGCATAAAATAAATTTGTTAGAAAGTGAAAGAATAAAATTAGTTAATCAGTCTAGGTGTTAATTAGTGTTCTTTGGAAAAAATAAAAATGCAGGAAATGTCTAGAAATTCTGATAAATAGTAACAACAAAACAAAATGAGAAAATACAAACAAACTAAGAGAATGATTACTACATCATATGAGGAAATAAAATAATTTAAAGAGAATTCTGTGTACATTCATGCTAACAATTTGAAAATCTTGGCAAAATGAATGATTTTTAAGGAAAATATAGATGATAACAATTAACTCAAGAAATAGCTGAATGTAATCATGGAAGGAATTAAAAATGTTTTTGAAGAATTACTTTAAAAATGCTCTAGGGCCAGATTACTTTGACACAGTGTTTTTCAAACTTTCAAATCATGGCTCATTCCTGTGTTACACAAGTCATTTCTAAGCATAGATGGGAAGCTTTACAATTCCTTTCATACAAAGAGTGTAAATTTCATGGCAAACTTGAAAAAGATAAAAAAAGAGAAAAACCACTGAATAATTTTTCTTCTGAATATTCCTAAGATAATGAAAAATATCTACAATCAAAAGGCAATAGTTTACTAGGCAGTAAAGAGCTAGAGGCATTGTCACTAAAATTAAGAACAGAACATGGATGTATGCTATTGCCACTATCAATTTATGCTGTCTTGAAAGTTACAGCTATTAAAAATGAGATGAAAAAAAGTGTACAATAGGTAATATGTTTGTTACTGAGAAAAAAAAACCCCACACTATTGTCTGTAGATGGCATGGCTATCTTTCTAGAAATTGGAAGACATCAATTGAAAAACTGTTAAGACTAATATGGTTAGATGGTTGATTAATTAGATTAATGGCTCTGGTAGCAAAGAGACTAAATGTAATAATATAATAGATTAAATAAAATAGAACTCCCTTCTCTTCTCTCACAGTAGTCCAGAGATTATTGGTCAAGAAGATTAGAACTGCTCTGCTCTTTGGGTGATTAACATACCCAGATTTCTTCTGTCCTGCTGTCCAATAGTCCTCTGAAACAGGTGTTGGCAAACATTTCCTGTAATGGGCCAGAAGGTATTTCCTCCCTCCTCCCTCCCCTCCCTCCCTCCCTCCCTCCCTCCCTCCCTTCCTTCCTTCCTTCCTTCCCAGCCATTAAAAAATTTAAAACCACTCTCAGCTCAAGGGCCATACAAAATCAGGCCACAGGTCAGATTTGCTTTACAGGCCATGGCTTGCCAACTCCTGCTTTGTAATATTGTTCACTTCCTCATGGTTAAAGACAAGTCATCTCAAATTTGTGTTCAGGAGAAAAATACAAAGATATTTTGGAGATAACATGGATGTTGCACATATCACTTGCAATCATATTCCACTGGCCAAAGCTTGTCATCTGCCCGCACACAGCTGCAAGGGAGGATGGGAAATCTGGTAGCCATGTGGCCAAGAAAAAGAGAAGAATATATTTGGATGGGACAACATAAGTCTGACACACTGTTAAAGTAAGAACTTAAGAAAAAATCAATATTTCCTGAATATTAGTAATCACCAATTAGAAAATACAATAGAAAATGCATCTTTTATAATAGCAAAATGTCTTTTTTGCTACCTAGAAAATTTGAACTAAAAATGTTCAGGATCTTCCTAAAGAGGATTAAAAATATATATATATACTGAAGAGAGTAAAATTTTGTGAATCAAAAGAAAGCTGAAACTTGGATTTAATAATCTGAGCATCAATTTTATTATAAAGCAAAGCCAATAGTATGTACTTTGTAAGGGTTTATTAAGGTCAGAATTTGTCTGGCACTACTTCTCTACTGTTCTACAAACTCTTGGAGTAAAAGACTTCATCTATCTGAAGTGATGTTACAGCCAACGTTCCTAGTATGGGCATGTCACTTGCGATTGTAGCACATGCTGCCTGCGGTTACTGAGATGGTGTGGGGGACAAGGAGAACCGGTAAGTTGGCAGGACCTTGTCTTGCTATGCTACAGAATTTCACGCAGCAGTTTAAGAGACAGCTGTCAGTTTGGTGGAAAGCTGTTCTGAATTTTAGTTTATTTGTAGCTACATAACATTGGGAACAGTACTTAATTTCTCTGTGCCCCTATTTTCTTATCGGTAGTAATTGAGATAATGTTCATGATAACATATAATAATAAGCAAGGAGCTCATGATACATTAAATCATTTAACTCTTCACACAAACCTTAGAGGAAGGTACCAGCATCATCCTCACCATTGTCATCTTCGTGGTTATTAATTGCATTTTGTAGATGAGAAAATAAAGAGGAAAAGATTTCCATAACTTGCCAAAAGTCACAAGTTATTTGATGTGGACATCAGGACCAGTATTCGGGACACCCTTCATGCTCACAAGTACTATTTACATAAGGGTACGCAGTCAAAAACCAACTGCTACAGCTGGATTAGAATAGATGGATAGGTATGTGGGTGCTCACATTACAGAGAGTGTAAATAAAAGTTGGACATTAGGATCTAGGTGGCGAGTCTTGTACAACCTTTATTTAAACAAAGGGTTGTTTAAAGGCCCAATGCAACCTTGAGGTCAGGGGCTATGTCTTGTTTGCAAAGCACTTAGAACAGTGCTTGACATGTGGTAAACATGTAATAAAGGAGGCTGTAGTGTACTAGTTCACATTGTAACTGAAGGGTTACAATGTTACAGAGTGCCTAACTCTTTATCAGCCACTCAATAAATATTTATTGATTGACTGAATGCTTTGATAAAACCTCTGATCTTCAAATGTCTTTATATTCCTGGGTTTTCCTGGAATTATGATTTTAAGACAGTGAAAGATACTCCATAGGGAAAAGTCTGGTTGCCATAAATCAGTGTTTGTCTATTACACAATCTTTCCTACTTAAATTTGTTTTAGAACTGATGAGTTGGTAAGGGAATGGTAACAGCCTGAAATAGAGGAAGTGAAACCCTAATTCACTTTGATATCAACAAACATTGGTTGAGTGTTTAGAAGCAGTAACGGATTATTTTCCAGAATTCTGGTTAGTGTGTTTTAGTACAGATAAGCATGGGAACCAGTTTTACACAATCCAGTGAAATTGCTTTACTTTGTTTTATTGAGGGAGACTAAATTATTTGCTGGGCAAAAATAAAACCACTGAAGACAACAGACATGTTTATAGATGGTGCTTTCCTACAGCATTTTGTTTGATAGTATACATGGTGCCTGGATTTCAGGGAATTTGGACTGATTTTCAGTAGTTTGCTGTACCATTTAAGGTGCTCTTATTTATAGTTATATATAGTTTACTAATCATTTGGAAATAGGGTGTCCATGAAAGAGAGAAGTCATCCTACTTTATCAGCTCTTGGAGAGATGAATGCTTTAAGATAAGAGAAATAATAGTGGGGGGAGCAGGGGCTCGAAAACAATCTTGCACTTTCCATTTTAGCTGCCAGTATCATCCCCAAATAGCTATTTGAGACCTCAATTTATTGAACCTAATGGAGATGAGAAATGGAATGGTGAGACTGATAATGATTATAATATGGAGTGCTGCCGAGGTCATGTGCATGGTTAATTCCCTTCCAAAGGGACAGAAGAAAGAAGGAGAGCGAGAAGGGTGGGTGCAGCCACTCAGACCCTCACTTTCATGCTAACTGGGAACTGTTTCTAATGAATGTCCCTGCCTCCATCAAGGGCATTTCTTCCATTTAACTAGCACGCGGGAAGCAGACATTGCTCAAGTACAAGGGTTCAGTTTGCAGTGAGCCACAAATCACATTTCATTTATCAGGCCCTACAGATGACAGGATATCATCGAATCCCTGGAGAGCCATATTCATTAAAAAGAAATCTTAAGTAATTACAACAATTAATTGGCTTGAAACAGTTTCTGGTGGATAAGGTTTACATAATTCATTTGCCAGACAAAACAAGCTTGATCAAGTCCAGGAACATGCTATTTCGGAGCATCCCTCTATCCGAGGCTGTGCGGTCTCCAAAAGGGGCTTATCAACAGGAGCTTTTTCTCCTCCATGTTTTTCTTTTTTTGGAAATGAAAGAGTAACTTACAAACTATAAAATGGGAAACTGAAAGCATCTGACACACCCTATTTTGGATCAGTAGCACTTTATGCACCATTGTTACTAAAGTGATGTGTGAAAATGAAAATGGGTTGCATTAGTCAAGAACTCTCTGAGTTTGTGGTTTTGAGAAGGTATAGCTGGAAGGCAAGAGCTTCCAAAAATCTAAGCAATCATTTAGACAAGACAAGGCCCATCTAAGAACTCCACTATCCTCAAAGTAACCTGCATGCAAAATTATTCTTGTCAAATTGATATCTGGTCAACATTTTCAGTGATTTGGTCATAAATTCTTTACTCTTAAGTTTTTAAAATGTGGGGCTTGTGGTTGAATTTGGAAAGGGTTATCCCTGGAGACCTAGCAAATAACTTCTTGTATGTGCTGTGAAATATGATTTCCCAACTACCTAGTAACACCTGGTAACATAATATAACCGTATTAGCAGGCTTTTCCTCAGTCAGTCTGGAGAAATGATTTGGAGAAATGATTTAGAGAAATGCACATAACGAGAAGCCACCCTCTAATACAGTTCTGATATACCTCGGGGTGGTAGGAGCAGGGATGATACTAACTCTTAGGAAAACAAGGAAAAACCATTTGCAGTAGAATTTCTGAGATTGTTCTAGTTTATCTCATGGCCCCAGAGAGTTACTGAGGCTCTCAGGACTTACAGGGGCCAAAGGTGGGGCAGGTACATGCAAGAGTGACAATTTCTGAGGTTTGGTTCTCCCAAGTCAAGCTGCAGATTGGGTGCCACAGTATGCTTTGGGAAACTTCTTGAGCGCCATAAATACAGGGTGCAGGACTGACACGCAGAATCAGAACCTCTGGGGGTGAGGCCTGGGCCTCTGCTGTTTTTACAGGCATTCCAAACATGATGACTATTGGTGAGATTCAGAATATTGAAAAACCTGTAGAATGAATTGATTTACTGGCATGTTTTGAAATTATTCTTCCTTCTGTGTAAGTCAGTGTTCTCCCCCAAAAACAGAACCAACAGGATATATATCTGTATCTATACTGACATGGACGTATTTCTTTCTCATGAGGAACCAAGGCTGAGAAGTTTCATGATCCACCATCTGCAAACTGGAGACCCAGAGAAGCCAGTGGTATAATTATAATTCCGTCCAAATCGGAAAGCCTGAGAACTAGGGGAGCCACTGGTATAAATCCCAGGTCAAGATCAGGAGAAGATGAGATGAGTTGTCCCTATTCAAACAGTGATGCCAAACAAAAACACCAGGGATAAATTTCCTCCGCTTTTTGTTCTGCTGAAGCCCTCAAGACACTGGGTGACGCTCACTTACACTGGGCAGGGCAATCTTTACTGAGTCCAGTGATTCAAATGCTCTCCTTTGGGAACATGCTTCCAGACACGCCCGGAAACAATATTTAATCTGGCCCCCGAAGCCAGTCAGGCTGACACATAAAACCACCCCTTCCCTTACTCACGCCACTTGTGGGGAGTCGCTCATTTCTGGGTCCTAGCATTTGGGAGAGAAGTTGCAATGTTATGTATTTCATCCACCCGCCAAGCCTTATAGAACACTGGATACCGCCTATAAACTGTTCCCAGAGCTGCAGCTGCAAAATGAATGATCTTTCCGAAAATGTGTATTTTCTTGGATTTCTTCACGGATGGATAGATTTTTATTTTGTTCCTGTATTTTTTAGGTCTGTAATTTTCATTTGCTTAAAAAAAACACTTCTATTTCTTTGTTGAGATTTTCTCTTTTTTATTTGTTTTAACAGAATTTCTAACTGATTGCTGAAGTGTTTTTAGGATGGCTGATTTACAATCCCTTCCAGATCCTTCCAACATTGGGTTCATCTGCTGCTCATGTTGGTTGGTATCTTTTCTCGTTTAAGTTGTGAATTCTTCGTATGACAGGTAATTTCCCATGGTCTCCGGGGCACTTCGGCTTTCCGGTAAGGGCTTCTGAGCCTCACTGAAATCTTGCAGGTTGGCAGGCAGCCATCCTTCTGGTCAGTTGCCAAGTCCGGCCCTGACTTGGTAGGCTCTACTTCCAACGGCTGTTTCATTTCCTGAGCCGTTGTGGCATTTTTGGTTTGCTTGGTTCATCCTCTGCCAAGGGGGCTCTCATTGGTCCGTGCTGGTGCTGCCTGAGGGCTGAAGGGGTTTCCCAAGGTGGGTCTTCTCCCGGAGCAGCTCCAGCCTCCGTAAGGGAGGGGAGCCGTCCCTCTGTCGGCAGCTGGTACTTCTCAGCAGGGAGAGGCGTCTCCAGCCCCACCTGGAAGGTGAACACACCTTCTGGTGACTCAGCCTCCTTGCCATGGTGCTGATTTTCCTCTTGCTCTTGGAGGGGATGCCTGCTCATTGCAGGGGGAGGAATGGGCCTACCTGGCTTCTCTTTTTGTGTCTGAGAAACACTGGGCCTCAGATGCCTTCTTCTGCTGTGGGACATAGGACACCCTGACCTGATGCCCTCCAGACCCCGGGTCCCGAACCGGGTGGTTTCCATCTCACTACCCGTTGGAGCTCTCCTTTGCTTGCCTTTGTGCTATTTCCAGAATTTATAGTTGTACTCGGCCTGGAGGAGCAGGGAGAAATGGGTCTGTGTTATGAATAGGTTTTAAAAAATAATATCCCATGGAAATAACCATGAATAGAATTCTAAAAACAATTTCAAGCCAAAGTTTTTTGTTAAGTCCCCAAAAAGTCATTTTCGATCATTTTCTGTGCTGCCATTTAAATGACATAAGATGTGTCAATAAATTCATGCTTTGTTAATTACATTTCTATTTGAAATCATATAGCAGAAATACCACAGGGTTTGCAAACCTCTATAATCTGGAAAGAGGAAACAGAAAAACAAATATAGTGCTCTATTTTCAATTTCAGATTTTATATAAGACAAAATTAATACTCTCATTTAGTACCATTTCCCCTTTGGTTATCTTTGAATGGATAATTGAGACAGGCAATTTCCATAGTTCAGTGTCAAAAGTTATCCAGAAGGCCTAGGCCAGGGGTTCAACCAAAGCTGGCTGATTAACTGAATTGCCTAGAGAGCTCTAAAAAGTCCCAGACTCCAGTCCCACTCCCTGAACAGTTTAAGTCAGTGGGATGAAGCTCCTGAATATATATATTTTTCTAAGTTCTCAAGTAACTATAGGTAATTGGCCATATTTCATAACTATATCTAACTAAGAAATGGGTACATTACCAAAATGTGACAGAATCTAGAAAATTAGGCCCTTTACCCAGGGTAACACTTTATGCAGGAGAGTCAAAAGGAAAACTGAAATATTAACTTTGCAATGATTTTGGCCAGCACATTTTAAAAGGGAAAAACCAGAACCTATTGAGGAGCATGACAGGGTTACTTTACATAAGGTGTAAGATACCTAGCATGTGAGAATGACTGAAATGGCATAATTGACTTGGTGAAGTAGAGCCTTGGAGACAGTGTGATAATTGCCTTCAAATATTTAAAGGACTGTTGTGAAGAGGAATCAGACTTATAGTGTTTTGGATTAGGAACGTGTCTCTTCAGTAGGCGACCCAGATGACTCTGAGGGAGACCATCCCTGAGCAGGAGCCATGGCAGCACTCCTGGCCATGGGAAGGACCCACCAGGCCTTTATGAAATGGTCTAGGTGCTTGAGGATGCAGAGCTGCGGGGACGAATTCAACAGGGAGACACCCAGGATGGAAAAGGAAGGAAGGGGCAGAGGGAGGGAGTGAGGGAAGGATGGAAGGACAGAGGCTGGAAGGAGGGGCAAGGCGGGGATGCTTTGGGTTTGGAGGGCCCACTTCTGATTAAATGCTTTGTATGACTTTCTGCTATAAAGCTCATCAATCTGAGAGACAAAGCAGAGAAAATGAAATTACATGAACTTGAAATCAGAAAAGAGTGAAGCAGATAGAGTCAAGAGTCAAGGGGTAGAGGAAATTTTGGCTGTTGGTAAGAGCAGGTTAAAATGCAGGATCTTGGCAAAACAGGAGGCAGGTGGACTCAGGAGACCAACAGACCTGGAAAAGGAAGTAAGACCAGTGGGCTAGAGGTACCGACAAGGTGGGGGGAAGGATAGAAGTGGGGAGGAAGTAGAGCAGATTCTAGATCTGGAGCATCACCACTCTTCGTGGTCTATGAGCTGAGCAGAAAGCAGCGTCCGCATTTGGAGCCAGCAGGGCAGCAGGTGCTTTGCCTACAACAATGGTTCTCAAACAGGAGCCTGTGTCAGAACCACCCACAGGGCCTGTTGAAACCCAGGGTGCTGGTGCCCCTCCCCAGAGTCTGGTTGGGTTGGTCTGGGAGGGACCCAGGGTTTGTTTCTCTATGAGCCCAGGGGTCAGGCTAATGTTCCGGTCCTGGGACCACACTTTGAGAGACACTGACCTAGAAAAAGCCAACCTGGATGAGCTGGGCTGCCATAAATTTAATACCTTTGGAGAGATGAGGACATGAGAAACTCATCCACCGTGGAGGGTTCCAGAGGGTGGAGTAAACATGGCTGGACTGACTGGGAGCCTGCACTGTGATAAGCTGCACCCAGGTAAGTTTTGGGGCTCTCCTATATGGCTGGGGGTGAGCTGGAGGGTTTCCAGAGAGCTTTCAATGTCTACACGGGCATTTCACACTTACCCATCACTCAGTGACTTCTCTTCATGCACATCTAACTTTGTTGATGCCAGGAGCAGCTTATTTCACTGTGTCTGAAAGGGATTTTGGTTCATATCCATATCGAGTACAATTGGCGTCCTCACAAAGAATAGACAGTTTGGCAGCAGAGGGCTTTAGCCTCAAACCTGATGGTATGAGAACATTGCAGACTTCCTTAAAGGCTTTCAGTGATTTCCCATAGCCCCTAGAGAAAATCCAGAGTTCATAATATTATGTCCGAGGCCTTCCACAATGGCTTTGGAGCACCTTCTCCATGAGAGTCTTCTTCCTTGTTCTCTAGAATTTTGTCCCAAAAGATGTGTCTGATTTCCTTGCATGCTTTGTGCTTTCTCCAGCATCAACACATGCTCTTGGGTTTTTTTTTGAAAATTTTTCCTCTTGCTTTACTAGCTACCTTCTAAAATCTTAATTCTCTTAATATCCACTTCAATATTTCTTCTGGATAAACTTGCCTGATCATCAAACTGGAGCACCTTTCTCCTCCCTTCTCTCAGTTGTAATTCCTTGTTCACTATCTGTTTTCCATTTTCTACCAGCAACTCCAGAATGGCAGAGGGCTGACCCACTTGCCTAGGCTGCTCTGGGATGTACCTGGTTTTCTAACTCCAAATCCCTTGTCCCGGGAACGGCTCAGGATGGTTGTCCCCTAGCCCTGTTCACACCAAACTACCCGATCCAGCACTGTGACCAGCACTTATTATGTGCTCAAAATATTTGCATGAAACTGAATTTGAGTAAGGGCTTAATATGGGCACAAGGGGGGATCATCCTTCACTCTCAATAGCCTTATGACCTCAACAAACATTAGTTGAGAAAGAGGAAAAGACAGTTGAAAGTCACTGTTCAAAATGATTCTTAACTTTCACTTTGATAATCAGTAGGTGGATTTAAGACTATAGACATATGGTCAGATAATGTGTGAGGCTGGCCTGCTGAATGTGGGAGGGTTCATCCATGCATTCATTCATGTGGCAAACCGTATCTCTTTTTTATGCCTACCCTCAAATACTCCCACCTTTCTACCAGGTTCACCGGTAAATTATATTCACTTTTTTGAGTTTTCAGAAACTTTCTAATGAAATGCAAATATGTTGGAAGGAGATGACTGATGACTTTAAGCTCTGTTAGCTACTAATATCCTATTTCTGTTTCCATATCCCTTTTTCCTCCACAATCCCCAGGGACACGAGTCCTCTCTCTCTCTCTCTCTCTCTCTCCCCACCCCTCTCTCTCAGTAAATGTATGATCCGTGCCCTTGAAGAAATGAAGTGGCTTACAAGAAACAAAATGTCCTGAGTCACGCTCGAGTAAACAAACTCTATAACTCATCTCTGAAGTCTTTTGTAATTTTAAACACACTCTGCAATGCTTTGAACGGTTGAGGAGTATTAACTAACACAGTGTGTTTAAGAGCCAGCATCAAGGATTTCAGTCTTCCAAACAGGAAAATTAGAAAGCATGTCTTGTTCCCACTGAGCCAGAGCAAGGGCAAAGGCTACTAGGACATCTCATCTGGATTATTGAAAACACCCTAACAGGGTTCTGCAGGTCAGAAGAAGGGGGACCACTGCAGCTTGGTGTGGGAACAGCTGGGTGGTGGCAGCTCGCAGACAGGTACGTGGTGATCTTGTCACTGCTCTGGAGGATGGGGATGAAAGTGAATAAAAAAGGAAATGGAAATTCTTCTCAGACCCACAATTCCTGCTTTACTCTCAATGCATGTCTCTTTTAAACTTTGAGGGGAAAAATGGAGAAAAGAAGGTGGAAAGAGAGTCTAGAGAAGAAATGGGGAAAGATGCTCAAGAGTGAGTTTCACCTGCTTTGCACCAAATCTTTATAGAGTAGGAACAGATTTCCCATTATGTCTCTCATCTCCAAGGGCGATGATGAGGGAAGCTGGGGTGATCCTTGAAATGTTCTTGACCCTGACAGTCATCTCAAGATAGGTGTTTCTGCACCAGAAGAACCGGAGGTGGAGAGTGGAATCCATCAACCTAAATCCATCAGTACTTATTCTGGTTTACCTGTTGCTGTGGCACAAATGACCCTTAACTTTAGTTGCTTAAAACAGCAACCACTTTATTAACTCTCCTGATTTTGTGGGTCAGGAATTCTGGCAGGGTTCAGTTGGATGATTCTTCCATCCAGCAAGGCATCAACTGATTACTTGGTGATGTGTTTCAGTTGCCAGGTGGGCTGATCCAGAGGATCCCAGACAGTTTCATTCACAGGTCTGATGCATTGGTGGGTGTAGTGGGCTAAATAAAGGTCCCCCAAAGATCCAGGTCCTAATCCCTGGAACCTGTGAATATCACCTTATATGGCAAAAGTCACTTTGTGCAGATGTTATTAAATTAAGAATCTTGAGATAGAGAGATTCTGTAAGTGAGCCCCAAATGTAATCAGAAAGGTCCTTATTTGACAACAGAAAGAAGTCTATGTGGTGACTGAAGCTACAACTTGCATTGCTCGCTTTGAAGCTGGAGAAAGGGGGCCCTGAATCAAAGAACACATTGAACGTGGCTCTAGAATCTGGAGAAGGCGGGGAAACATTCTTTTCCAGAGCCACCAGAGGGAATGAGGACCTCCCGACACCTCAATTTTGGCCCTGTGAAAGTGATTTTGGATCTGACCTCCAGAATTGTAAGAGAATAAATGTGTGTTGCATTCAGCTACCACGTTTGGTACAGCAGCTGTAGGATCTAACACAGCGGGTGTGGTTGGAAGCCTGGACAGAACCCAGATGTTGAAAAATGCCTGCTGCATGGGAGCTGGGCACCAGACTTCTAAGCCGGCAGTACAGGGCTCTCAGAAAGAATGTTGCAAGAGAGGATGGAAGCTTCCAGGCTCTTAAGCCTTGGGCAAAGCTATCATAGAGCCTGCACTATCACAGAGCCTGCCCAGATTCAAGGGGAGGAGACATAGACCCACATCTCCATGGGAGGAGCATCAGAGACTGACGATCTTTTTACTTGAAGAAAGAATAATTTGAAGACTCATGTCCTGCTGATTGTGGATCAACAACATCACATTCTTATGCTTATTCAATCTGCAATCAAAATCCTAGTTATGTGATGGATAAAACCATTTATCAGTTTGATATAAAAAAGGCGATAGAAGTTCGTTTGTATTCCTTATGGGATCTGAATCACATTTGCTTGTCTTCCTAAAAGAGGTCAAGAAAGCAAGTGGGCTTTTCACATGACATTCATTCATTCATTTATAGTCTTTCTGCATAATTTGCTTGAGCAACTGTGACTAATAATGTAGAAGGCACTGTTGAAAACTGACGAATCTTCATTGAAGAACTGGTTTCAATGAGAAGAGCTTGGATTTCTCTCTTCTCTGATCTGAGCATAATGACTTTGAAGAACCATACAGAATATACAGCAGCTTCTCAGAAAATATTACTGTCACCTCCACTTCTGACCCAGGTTGTCATATGGACAGATGTTCAGAGTACTCCAGGCATTTTGCCATATGTGATTTCTTTTGATTTTCTTACTGTCTTATCTCTCAGCTTATTATTTCCAACAATAGGAAACTGAGGCTGAGAAAACTTGCCTAGCTAAGTAAATGCTTAAGCCAAGACTCTGGGCTGGCATTCCCCTTTCTTGCAGCTGAGAGAAGGTTCCTGGGGATGAGCACATGATACAAGTGGATAGGGAGGTGGGTTCCCCACATATTTCTTCTGCTATTTTCTCACCACTGCAAAAGCATGCTGATCTCTTACAACTGGCCAACTTGATAGATGTTCATGTGTTTGAGCACATCTGGGGTAAAGACGGATCTGAGCTGGGGTCTTTGCATCAGCTCCATGAAAAGCACTCTGGCTGAGTCTTGAGGCTCTTTGGATGACCTGTCTGTATTTGCTGCTGCAGTGGGGAATAATTCAGACAGGGCAATAGGGACCTGGACTTAGGCCATTAATACAAACTGGTTGGACTCCCCATGCAGGTAGAAGCTCCTTTGTCTTCCAGCTACTCCAAGGTATATTTGGGTACGTACAGCAGCCCATGAAAAGTGCTATAATTAGCACCTCTCTACACAATCTTGAGGCTTTTAAGAAATCATAAACAATAAGAGCAATAATAAAGATGAAATTCCTCACACAACACATAGAGACCTCTGGGATAAAGGACTATTTGGCAGTCACAGACTTATGAGACTACTTTTCTCATATGGGAATGATGGCTGGACATCCAGGACTCTTAACCAAGTTCAAGCTCACTTTGTAGTGGGACGGGTTCCCAGGGTCCTGGCTGGCTTTTATAGTCACAATCCACTTCTACTTTTCATTAAGAACTAGGTATATGCCAAACACTGTTCTCAGCCCTTTATTTAGAGTCTTTTTTTTTTACTTAAAAGATGTATTTCCTCCAATGACCCTTCCAAGAAAAGGGTCACAAAATTCTCCTCCATCTAATGACCCACGTTACAGATGGCTGCTGAGCACTGAAGACAAAATGAGAGAAGTTTTGTACAAATCAGGTGGAGTCTGAGTTATCCTCATCATAGTTTAGCATCAGTTTTATTACTATAACTTAAGATTCAGAAACAACTTGGGTGTTAAAGTTCAAACTCCAATGTTACGGACTTCATAAAGCAACATGGCAAATAGACTACAGGGTAGTATTTTAGTCTTGCCCCCAAACCAAGAAAATGGAAGAGAAGATATATTTTGAAAGTTACTAGATGCAGCAAACATTGTCCCCAGAGGGGGACTGGAAAAGGCCATGTATTCACTTAGATTGGGTTCAGTTGCATGTGACAGAAAACCCAAAATGGTGGTGTCTTATTCAAGAGAGTTGTTACTTTTTCTCTCTCCTTGAAGAAGTCAGGACACCATGGGAAGGCAGCTCCGTAATTGTCAGGCATCCAGCTTGTGCATTTGCATTGAACCACCATCCTTGGTCTGACGTCCCCTTGCTATAGGAGTGCTTCCTGAATCCAGCCAATGTGGCTGCATTTCGTCCACCAGGAGGGATAAGGAAGAAGGACAAAAGCACAAAGGATGTGAACCAGCTCTTTTAAGGGGCTTCCTAGAAGTTCACACATACCACCACTTCCGTGTGCAGCCAAAGAACTTCATCTGGGTGAGTCTCTACTCTGGGTGAACATGTGCCCAGATGAAACTCAGCGTCTCCATCACTAAGGAAGACAGGGAAAACCAGTGGGTAGAATACTGGCAGTGGTGGCACATGCCACATCTCTAAGGGATAAAAACATGAGGATCACAAAACGAGAATGTCCTGATTTCCAGTTGGATTTCAGTGTCTGATACAAACACATTCACTTCCTTGTGTCATGTCCTCCCGTTCCAAAATCACATTAAAGTCAATTTCAATACCTGTATCACGAAACTGCTTTTCCCAAAGGTCTTTCTCTGGAAACATTAAGATGGATCTTATGTTCATTCACGTCTTTTATTCAGGCAAAGATGGTAAATATCTTATTGATAGTACCTCAGTCCTATGAAGTACATAATATCCTCATGGTTCAGAAAGGTTAGGTAGCTTGTTGAGGCCCAGAGACAGGTTTGAAATCCTATCTGGCCTCAAAACCCATGGTCTCACTGTTTCAAAATGTTTCAGGCTTCCTCAAAACATACCAAACTTTTGGGATTTAGGAAATAAAATAACCTTGATGCATGGACCTTTTTCCATGTCTCCTGTACAAGAACACTTCAGTGGTAGACAGAAGTAATTGAAAACTGAGGAAGATGGTGTTTTTGCAGTATAAAGAAAAATTGCAGTGACGTGCTGGCCCAGGCTGTCCTGGTCAGAGACTTCCATGTGACATAATGAAAGCAGTAACTAAGTCTCCCGGGTCCTTCCAGCAGCACTGTGTTCCTTTCACAACAGTCACATGCCAGGTCCCAGCTAAATTTGTGATATGGCCTGGTGGGCAGCCAGTGTGAACTATCCAAACAGAATTTCTGTGCAGCCAAACACTACAGCAGATTTCCAAATGCAGAAGAAATGTGAGAAGTAAGCTTGGACCATTTATATCTGTTGTAAACTGAAGGGGAAACAGTCTCCCAGTAGCAACAGTTTGATTTGGCATTAGAAGAATGGGGTTTTTAAAGATGATACTTGAAGAAATAGGGCAAAGGTGGTTAAGGCCAGTGTTGGAATCCAAAAGTCTCCTAGAAACAAGTGTCATCTTTTATCAGCATCCTAATTTAATCAGATATCCAAGTGGATAAGCCTTAAATTCAGGGGATGCCTAACAGCATTTTGCTTCCAGATTTCATCTAAAGAGCAGAGTTGAGTACTGTCATGACAGCTAGGTCTTCTGGAGCTATCTCTAGACACCCGAATAACTCTCTGGCACACAGCCATTTCTGTTGGTGGAGATGGAGGCTTCACAACAGGTTCAGGTTTGATCTGAAAATGATGGTGTGGTTTAAAAGATTGAGGTCTTGAACTTCATGGTTTTAGTAGAAGTGCAAAGTCAATGCTACTTTCTACCACAGAAGAGAAGAAAGTCACTTGCATCCAGGTATATTGTGGGAAAATGCATAAAGCCATCAGTGTCCCACTGAAGTCTGAACACTGGGTGAAATTAACTTCTGACTCCTGTAAGGTAGAGAAAGATAGAGAAATCATCTCTTCTCACATCAGTGATTTATTCTCATTAATACTTTGGGACTTGCTGTCAGGTATAATCATAGGACATACAAAATACATCTCCTGCATATTATGGAGTTTAACATTAAAATAGATTTGAATACCAGTTTCTGAATCACCAGTCAAGAATCATTAAGCATTTATTGCTGCTTATTTCCTGTTTCTTGAGCTATGATATTGGGTCACTTTCCACTGAGGAAGGATGCTGAGTATTTAAGGGGCCTCCTTTTTCCTTCAGCTTTATTGAGGTATGATTTGATTGACAAATAAAAATTGCATACATATAAAGGGTACAATGTGAGGATTTGGTATACATATATATTGTGAAATTATGGCCACAATCAGCTAATGAACATACCCATCACCTGGCATAGTGAAGTTTTTTTTCTTTTTGTGGTGAAAATGCTTGAAATCTATTCTTTTAGCAATTTCACCTATATTTTTTTCTGTAATAATTGTATAAGTTGGGGTTCCTCAGGGAAAAAGAACCACTAGGGTACACACACATATACACAGGATACATATACTCATATACAGATATATATATATGTATATAAGGAGATGTGTTATGAGAAATTGGCTCATGCACTCATGGAGATGTCTCACAATATGCCATCTGCAAGCTGGAGAACTGGAAACTGGTGGTATACTTTGGCCCATGTCCGAGGGCCTGAGAACCAGTGGGCATCTGGAATAAGTCCCAGAATGGGAAGGCCAAGAACCAGAAGCCCTGGTGGCCAGGGGCAGGAGAAAATAGATATCCCAGCTCAAGAAGGGAGTGAATTCACCTTTCCTCCACCCTTCTGTTCCATTTAGGCCCCCAGAGGATTGGGTGATGTCCACCCACATTGGGGAGAGTGATCTCTTCACTCAGTCTACAGAATCAAATGCTCATTGCTTCCACAAACACCTTCACAGACACATTCAGAAATAACGTTTTGCCCATTACCTGGACATGCCTTAGGTCAGTCAAGTACACACACATAAAATTATAGTCACCACGCTGTAGGTTTCCAGAACTTATTCCTCTTATAACTGAACATTTGTAGCCTTTGACCAACATCTCTCCCTTTCTCCCATCCCAGCCCCTGGTGATCACCATTCTACTCTGTTTCTTTGAATTCAATGTTTTAAGATTTCGCATGTAAGTGAGACTGTACAGTATTTGTCTTTCTGTGTTTGGCTGATTTCACTTAGCATGATGTCCTCCAGGTTCATCCATGTTGTCACAAATGGCAGGATTTCCTTTTTTAAGGCTGAGTAGTATTCTATATATATTTCACATTTTCTTTATCCATTTATTTGTCAGCATACACCTAGGTTGTTTCCATATCTCCATTATATTGAAAGATACTGTCATAAACACGACAGTGCGGACATCACTTTGGGATAGTGATTTCCTTTCCTTTGGGTATAGCCAGAAATGGGAATGCTGAATCATATGGTGGTTCTAGTTTTAATATTTAAGGAAACTCCACACTGTTTTCCATAGAGGCTACACCAATGTACATTTTAACCAGGAGTGCAAAAGAGCTCATAATGGGAATTTCTTAACCACAGAGTCAAGGAAATACTTTCTCAACTCACTTTAAGTCTTACTGCATGTGATCTCCAAGGCTGGAGAAGCATAAACTTCTATAGGAAAGATCTCTCTGGATTTACACAAGTTTGAGAGTTTTCAACTTCTTCATTGAAAGCATGTCAGATTCCTTCCTTCCTTCCTATTTTGTGTTTTCTTTGTGTTCAGTCATTCATTTATCTTTTCATTCAGTGCCTTTTGGAATGCTTTCTATGGGCAGCTACTGTGCTAGTCATGAGGATTACAAGCAGAGAGAAAATAATATGGAGAAAAGATAGAGGAAAAAAAAAAGCATAAAAATCTCCCTGCTGCTTATAGCCTAAATGGGGATGGAGACATGAATAAAAGGACCTGAGCTCTGGGCTCCAGAAGAGCCGGTCAGGGTCACATGGGAGGGGACAGCAGGGTGTTTGACTGAGGGTGGGTGGCACAGGGTTCCACAAGGAAGGTAAGATGAGAGGAGAGTGGGAAGGAGGGAGAAGAAAGTGAGTGGGAAGGGGATACTGAGGAGACAGAATAATCTGTGCAAACCCCAAGATGTGGGGCATGAGATGGGAAGAGGCCCCTCGTGCTGCAGGAGTGAAGGCAGGGAGCCGAGACAGAGAGGCCCTCTCGGGAGAGGAATGGTGTTTCCATGCCCCTTGCCCTTCCCGTGTCCCACAGCCAAGCCATCCTCAGGGTCATAGGTGGCTCCACATGAAATTAGGAGGCTGGAGCCTGCCCATCTAGTGGGGTTTCATTTCTTATTTTTCACTGCATTTCCCCATATTTTTTGCATATTACTTTAGAGTTCATGAATACCAAAAGGCTTATGATTAAATCCAGTAGTCATGACAGAAATACCCTCACCCAACCTGTAACCTTTTACCTACATGCCTCCCACACTGCCCAGTCCTGAGCAGCAACCCACATTTCATTCTTTTCACTGTTACTTTGGTTTTTTGTTGCCACACTTCTAAATATGCTCACGTTGGTACTGATTCATCTGCCCATTTCAGGCCCATCCATTTCTGTCCTGTTTACGTAGAGGGAGACTTCACTCTTTCAAACAGCCTTTCACACCCCACTCTCCCTATCTCCCCAACATGTTCTCATCACCAATTTTTAAATCGTTCACAATGAGGACCTCTGTGAGTATTCACAGTGACTATTGTAACTGTGATTGTGGCTTTTTTTTTCTTGCACAGTTTTTGGCTTTCCTTGAATTAATACTTTACCTCATTTCTTTTTTGGCTTTTCTTTCTTTATCACTAATATTTTTCTATCAAATCTGAAAAACCACCACCCCAACAAGAGCAAAACTCCTGCACTGAGAGCACGTGTGCAGCCACCAGCATTTTGGGAACAGAGAGAAAGGGGACTTAGGGGGCTGTCTTGCCAATGGGTTTCAGCCCCAGGCAAGTTCACTATGGATGCAGTGTGACCAAAGAAATGACAGTAGAACATTCTTAGAGTAAAAGGGTTATACTCAACTTTATTTCCACGGTGTCAGGACAATCACTAAAATCTCATCCACTCAGAGTGAGTCTGCATGCAGCAAGCTGACTCTACCTCTGGGTCTCTGTCCTTGGTGCTGCCACCACTACAGCCTCTGCTCTGCTCTCCTGCAGCCTTGCAGCCATGCCACCGTGTCACCCACAGCACTGGGCAGACCTCTTTATAGAGTCAATAGCAACCTACTGCCCACATGTGTGTAGTGAGCTAGCCAACCAGGGCCAGGTGAGAATCCTGGCCACAGGAGCTTTCATTTCATCCACAGGGCATTACTCACTCCATAGACTTTCCATTATCTTCCTGCTTTTAGGATGATGTCACCCACCCTCCACCAGGCCAGGTGTCTGGAGCCTCTCTAGGTGAATTTATTCAGCCACTAAGTCCAGATGAAATTAGGGTTTCTGTTGCGGGGAGGCTCTTGCAAGGGTTCGTGTTGCAAAGCAGTTTCCTCTGCTCTGCTACGTCAGTTACTAGCCTTCCATTGTCTTTCTAGCTTCCAAAAGACCCAGTTAAACTTGCTCATCTGCTGGGGTATCCTCTTCTATTTTTTTTGTGCCATGCGTTTATGCTTATTTGATTCCATTTCTCTTATTTAGGTGGTGTTTCAGAAGAGAGCACGGAGTAAGCATGGGACCGGAGCGTCGTGTCACCAGAAGTCCCCTGTGGTTTCTGCTCGGTTGTTCTCTCGGCTCCTGGGCTGTGCCCGATTCAGACCTGAGACCAGAGGGATCTCACTAGGGAAGTAGGGGATGTCTCTGCTGCTAAACACCAGCTTCCTGGACTTCCTGCTGTGGATTGCTGGGCCACACACCAAAGTCTGGAGATGTGTCAAGAAGGATCACACAGAAGATTCTTACTCATATGTGGTTTCATGGGGTTACACAATCTGTGGGGCTGGAACAGGAATGGGATGGAAAGATAATAAGAATGCTTTTTTATGCCTCTTTAAATGAAACTTTAATAATAGAAAGCCCCTCTCTCCTTTGTATCTCTTTCTCTGTATACAACTTCATTGAATTGGGCATCTGGATTATAGATGCTTACTGAAAATCTCAAAATAACAGGGTCAGTCCTGCTGCTTCCTGGGCAGGCCCCCCTGCTGACCCTACAGGGCATCTGTCTTCTGTGATCTCAGTCCTCATTGCCTTCTGGACAAAGACCTGCCTGTCCATGGTGGAGAAGGGTCCTTGAAACGTGGAGGCTTCTGCATTCCAAAGTGAGTGGAGAAAAACAAAAGGGAACATTTTGGAAACATCTTTCCAGGAAAGGTCAATGAGAGAAGAATCAAAATAAAATACAAACGGGAGTGTGCCTGATGCTTCAGCAGGTGAGAACCAGCCCCATGGACACGGAGATATTCGCATACCTCCTAGTTACTCAGCAACAGAGAATGTGAATAATACCATGGAGTTACATCCACCTTTTCAGAGGCTGCTCTCCTGGGTTAGGGTCTGTCATGCCACAGGGCAGCTGGGAGTGAATCTTTGCCCCTGCCGAAAACAGGGATTTGTAATGGCAGTACTGACAGACACTTAACGCGGCAGCGCCAGCAAGAGCTGTGATAATAGAGTAAGTAAGGGGAATGGGCTCGGCTTATCTCATCTCACAGCTGAGCTGTGTATGGCCAGATAAATCAAATCAGGGTAAATGGCTTCATCTAATAAACTGGGTCAACATATAATGTATTTGTTCAGGTTCGCACGTTCATTGATTCTCATTTGATTTAAGAAGAGATATTTCAGCACATGTTAGAACGCTTTTAGTATTCATCCCTCCTTCTGGTGAGGAGAGGCTGAGAGAGAGGACACAGAGCTGGGATTTTTCTTTTTCTTTTAAATAAATTAAGCTTTCTGATTCCTGGAAGTTCTGCTCCCCATCTTTCTGCAGGGAAGTGGGGGAGGGGCGCCCACGGGCCCCGTGGGGCGAACACCAAGAAGAAGCAGGAAAAAGAACGCCGCCGCTTCGTCTGTATTTCCCAATAATGTTTTCGCGATGTTTGCTAATGTATCATTCATTAACCATCAGCCACTGTGCAAAACATAATCCATCTCGCAAAGTGGACATTATTATCGCATTAAATCATTTCACAATATACCTGAGCGGTTCCACATGAGAGGCCTGGCCTGGCCAAGCTCGATGCCTGCAGGGCAAGTCTTCAGCAGTGATGAGATACGAAGTCTGTCTGTGATGAATACGATATTACACGTGTCAGTGGTTGCGGACGGCACCCAGAATATTTCTTCTTACAGGTTTGTTTTTTTTTCCATAGCGAAGGAACTCAGGCAAAGCACTATTAACCCAGTAAATGAAGCTCTAAAGATCACAGTGTGTCCATTAGGAGACAAGACGGTGACTAATCCAATTTTTCTTGCAGGGAGAGATCCTGATTTTTTGGTAACTTCTGGGGACGGCGGGCCCTGCATTACAGATGAGGCTCTCTGTTCTGTCCTCTCTGTCACTTCCTTCTCTGCTTTTGTCTAAGGACAATTACCGCACCGTGCCCTCCTCTCCCCTGGAACTCCTCTTGCCAAAAACCTCTGTGAGGGTGATTAAAATAATGTTCACGGCTAGTGGAAGACATTGCAATGGATAACGGTAAGGGGAAGGGAGAAAGAGCCAAATGCGAAGCCTCCCAGGTCGCATTTATAGGACTGCCTGCTGAGGCTTCGGGTCTGTGAGGGAGACAGGCTGGCATCCGCAGAAGGGTGAGGTGAGGGGTACCAGGGGCCATTTACTCTCTGCTCCTGTTAAAAGCCCATTGAACAGTCTTGCTTCTTGGGAAGTAATCCCCATCTTCATCTCTCATAAAGGCACTCACCTATTTCTTTCATTGCTTGAAACTCTTGTCTGCAGTCATTTGTTTAAAATGTTGGTGCATGGAAACAAGATTCTCGGTGCCCTTCGCCTGGACAGCCTGCAGGAGAGCTGTGGGAGGTCTGCCTGGGGTTCCTGCACAACAGAAACAAAGTGGCAACTCCTTCTCTCCTCTTACTTTGAATCTTCCCCCCCTTTCTTTTCTTCAGCAAATATTTGTTACATGTCCACTTTACTGCTGTACCCTGTGCAGGACACTCACAGTTCACGGTGTCCTTCCTCCAGCTAACAAATACAAAACGAATAAACAAAAAGCCACACCCACCCACCTTTAAAATAGCCTCAAGGAGCCGCTTTGATGCCCCAATTAGAATTGGGTTTCAGTGGCAACTGTCACATGTAACTAAATGTGATATTTGATGTTTTTAATGACAACCCTACATCATCGCTTCCCAAGAGAACATAAAAAATACATTGCCCTGAAGAGTAGCCTAGAGAGGCAGAAATACGTCCTATTCTCCCCACAGATTTATTTTCCGCATTTAATCAATTCAGAAGAATTGGCTTAATTTTCCACACTGCAAAATGCAGGTTGAAACACCCCCTTTGAAAGTCAAATTTATATTTTTTCACATTACTGTGGTGTATCAGCTCAGATGATGTGGAAAATGTAATTTTGAAAACATTTTGGCTTACTGTGGTCTTTGGAAAGGACAGCATAGTATAGCCAAGGTTTTGTATCTAAATGGATATACTATCAACTACCCTTATGCTGAAATAATTATATAGATTTTATAAATTTCAGCAAAATTTATTTACTTTGGATGAATGAACCAATCTCTCTCTGTACCCATCCCCTCTGTTCCCTTGACCCTCCTATTTCTCTTTCTTTTTTTCTTTTTCATTTGACTACAAACCAGCTAAAAGGGCATTTTACTGCTGATGTCCATATTATTCTTACAATGTTAAGAAAATATTTGTTTCCATATTTTTTCAGAAGGTGTATTTAGGTGTTTTTTCGTTTGTATTTATTTAACTTTTCTTCAATTTATAGTGCTTACCATGAATATTTTTTAAAAAATAAATGATCTGCACAATGCAACAGAATCTAGAAATTTAGAGGAGGTCAAATATTTACCAGAACACTATTTGACCAATTTTAAGATGGTTATTTTATTTCATTAGAGATGTTATTTCATTTTAACTATAGAACATATTGCCCACATCATTGGCTCAGAGCTAACAGATAAAAATAAATAGCTCCCTCTTACTTCTCAAAACTTTTGTTCTAATGTGATTATTCCTTCATGACTACCTTCTCTCTCCATTTGCCCAAATATCTATTACATATTGATTCATTTACCCCCATTGATTTGTCTAGAAAATGTTTATTGATACTGATTAGAGTATTCCCAGGTTTTGCGATTGGTTATATTTCCCCCAGCTCCTGGAAAAGTGGTTGGCACTGAGGAGGCACTAGTAAAACAAAATTTGTTGAATTGAAATAACTGTAATTGTTTTCTAGTTAGCTGTCCAGATTCTACCTTTAGTTGGTCCAGGAATGCCTTCGACAGGGCAGCTAAAGGCACCTTTATTTAAATTCTCCAGGCTGCCATTCATGGCGTCCCATTGTCTGACCTGAAGATCATGTAATAAAGCATCCCCCCCACCCCACCCCCGCCAACACACGCCCAGCACGCTCCTTGTTTTCTCCATGCCTTAGGCTGGGCTTCCTGACAGTAACTCCCCTTCCCAAATTTGCTCCTATTAGGGTCTTACCCACTTATTCAAGGCCTTCTGCAAGCTCTACCTCCCAGAATCCCTCTCTGATAACTGCAGTCCACATGATTTTTCTTTCTTACACTCACTTCTAAGGTAAATAGAGTTACCCTATTTCCATATAAGTAAGCTAAAGCTCAAAGATGTCATGTGATCTGCCCAAGCTTTTAGAGCTAATACAGGGAAAATGGAGAATTCAAACCCAGCTCTGATTAATTTTAAATCTTCCTCATTTCAAATTTTCTATGCCAGCGTCCAAGGGAGAGTCCGGAGGCATGCCACAAGTAGCTTCTCTGAAACTGACCTCTGTTAAACAGCGGGCCCTAGCGGCACATGAAAATTAGATGGAAACTTTCTAAAAATCTCATGGCCTGGACCCCTTCCTGAGAGGTTTACACTTCTAATGTGTAGGCAGGGTTGAGAAACAAATAGACTACACTGACCTTGTTTAAGGAGCTTTGACTCTACAGGGTGCGCTGTCACCAAGTCTTCCTTTCTTGTCCGCATTAGCTGCTTCCCTGCATTCGGGATGAATGAATGTCTATGAAATCACTTCTGATCCCCAGGCCGCCAACTCAACCACATAGAAAATAAGATTATTTGGCATGACTTTACCTTAGTGAACTCACATTTGCCTTTTTATTGTTATACACAGAACTGAAAATTTACCATTTTCACCATTTTTAAGTGTACAGTTCTGAGGCATTGAGTATCTTCCCAATGCTACACAGCCGCCATTCCCATCCGTCTCCACAGCTCTCTCCTCTTCCCAAACAGAAACTCTGTCCCCATTAAACACTGAGCCCCCATTCCACCCTCCCCCAGTCCCTGGAAACCACCATTCTACTTTCTGTCTCTATGAATTTGACAGCTCTAGGAACTTCACATAAGAAGAATAACACAGTATTTGTCCTTTTGTGACTGGCTTACTTCATTTGGTACAGTGTCTTCAGGTTCATCAGGTCTTAGCACATACTTGTTTTTAACAACATGTCTATTTTCATATGTGATCATTAACTTCAGGACTGGTGATCATTTAGGCCCTGTTTTACACAAATTAGGTGCCCCTAAAACTACTTATTGAATTCAATTAAATGGAACTGAGTAATGTTAACATTGCCAGCCTCTGTGGTTTCTGAAATACATTCTTTCCCTTGATAGAAAAAACAGTCTTTTCTTGGCCTCTGCATCTTTGTCCCGCTTATCACAACTGTCCATAAATTATCTGTAGAAGTTCTGTCAGTTTCTTTCAACATTATTTAAAGTCATTTGTCTGTCCTGGAGTCCTGTGCCTGCTCTTCAGTTTCAATTTCCTTGCACCTCTCTGACTTTCACGCATGGTCTGGCCTTGTTGTCCCCATTTGTCCAGGGCCTTAGGACTTTCAGTTTTAAAATGGGACAGTCCTGGATGAACTGGGATGAAATGGTCACCTTACTGGCCTGTCTTGCTCTTACTGACACCAAGCTGTTTTGATGGTGCCCCCGTAATGCAGTGAGAAAGGTCTTTTCTTTTTAAAAATTACTTTTATTCTTTTACTTGTTTTTGGTATTATTAATATACAATCACATAAGCAGCATTGTGGTTATCAAATTCCCCCCATTATCAAGTCCCCCCCACATAGCCCATTACAGTCACTGTCCATCAGCATAGTAAGATGCTATAGAGTCACTACTTGTCTTCTCTGTGCTATACTGCCTTCCCCGTGAGGTCTTGTATTCTTGACAGGCCCAGGCATTCATGTATGAATTTTGGTGTGAAATTGCTGAATCTGCCATTTGGTTTCTTCAGCTAAGCATAGTAGTCGCTTTCGTCTTTGTAACTCTGAAAGTTCCATTTGTGAGTCCCAAGGGAAAAGAAATATGGTTATTCAATTTCTTTTTCATAGGCTACTTAAAACATTCAGGAAAGAGTGGAATAAAAATGTTCTACTTCCTTTTTCTTTTTGAATTTAAATTAAGGGTTTATTACAAAATAATCATTGCCAGTGATTCTAGAAAACAAGGCATTGGGTGCAGCTGGGTCCAGAGCACAGGCCTGGGGCTGACAGGCACCGCCCCATGGCCTCCAGCAGGGACGCGCAGGTCCGTCCTGGGAGGCGGGTGAAAGGAGGGAGACGCTGACCCTGACGGACAGGCCAGCAGGGCGGCGCTGCAGTGCGGGGCGGTGGGCGTGCAGGCCGCGGCCGCGGAGCCCCAGGTGGCTCACCTGAACGCGCACCTGCCCTACCCGCTCAGTTCCTCTGGCGTCGGCGGATGCTCGGGGTCATGGATGCGTGGAACCAGATCTAGGACGGTGCGGGTCGGTGCCGCCAAGCCTGCCGGTCTGTGCTCCTCGCTGGTGGTCTGGGGCTGCTCCCCCCAGCGCGGGTGGGCGAGGGTCGTGCTGCTTGGGGGCCGCCCCAGCCCCCAGGCTGGCTGCCCACGCGGTGGGCGTGCACTGCCTCTATTTCCTTACACACAGGTACCTTGTTTATCTTTCCTGAGACACTGTGGATGTACCTCTTACTTTTCGTTTGTTTTTTTTTTCTTCTGACAGTCAACTGTTTCCTTTTAAATCTTTTTCTCCTTCGCTGGGAGACTGTGCTGCATAAAAATGCCTGTCATGGAGTTTTGTGGATTACATTTAATATGGTGATAATGACGTCTATACCAGGTGAATTTAAGTCCGGGCATCGTCGCCACTGCTGTGCACAGCTGCTCATGTTCCCTCCCGAGCAGGGGGGTAAGGGCACTTAGGACATGGTGGTACCCCAGTCAGATGGCTAACGCGTTCTTTCATTGCCCTCCTTACCTCTTTCCAGCGGCTTCGGCTCTCACTGAATCCCCCGTGGTCTCATCTGAAGGAATTATACAAAAACTACATAATGGAAAAGAAATGAAATGTTGCGTGAGCATTGAGGGCCACCTCCCCAAGTCCTTTCCAGCCCTCTTCCTCTTGATTTGATTTAGCTGTTCACTGCCCCTCCCCCCATAACTCACTCAGCTCCAGACACTCTGAGGCAATCAGTCCCATTTCTTACGTCATCTGTTGGCTCAGGCCGGTGAAATACGTGCGCACCTGAAGAAGGATTTCTTGCTTTTCTAGAAGAACCAACGGGGAAACATGGCTTCTTGTGGAGCTGTCATTTCTGGAAGTGAAATGTGCTGTCTGGCACTGTCCAGCCACCAGGAAACTGTGTGGGGAGCGAGCTGGGGACAAAGCAAGCAGGCCAAGCGTGGCCGTGTTTAAAGATGGAAGAAACCTAGGTCCCTGAAGACGTGGTGGAACCTCAGAATATAGCAGTCTTGGAGCACTCCTAACTCTTACTTCTAATTTTCCAAAGTAGAAGCCTGCAGGTTTCTGTAATGCCAGCCAAGCATTTGCATTTATTTTAAGGAATGTCTCTGAGTGTGGCCCATGCACAATCTCCAAACAGAATCTCCTGGAATACTTGTTAAAAATCAGGTTTATCTCCAGATGTATATTGTGGGTTCTGTGGATGGGGCCTAGGCACTGCCATTTTTAATTAATTCCACTGTTTACTCCTATGTTCACTCAGGATTCAGAATATGTATTTTCAGAAAAAGAATGATATTTACTGGAAAGGACCCACTATCCTGTAAGAATATCACCCTTATAAAGAACAACCTTGCAATCAACTATATTTTCTTATGTTGACCCTGAACTCCTGTGGGACATCTCAAAATCTGAAGGTCACAGCACTCCAATGAGACTTGAGTCTAAAGTCCAGGGATATGCAACAGATCAGAAGTGATAAAAGGATAAAAAACATATACTAGGACAATTAGAAGAAGAAGAAATGCTGAAATCCAAGAGGACAGGAATAATTCAGTGAGCAAATGGGTTTCCTCAAACGTATATTCAGGAGGCAGATGGTTAAGTGGAAAGTTGGCCCATTAAGAAATAATTATAGTAGGTTATGGGAGACTGGGGAAAAAGAAGTAAGAGATTTATTAAATAGCTTCGACTCATTTATGCAGAAAGGTGGCCGATCTTTGGATTGTATGTGCATGTGAGTGTGTGTTTGTGAGACCAAGTGGGCCTTGGAAAAAAGCAGCAGAGTTTAAAGACTGCCCATGGAATGCAAGAGTGCATCCGAGGGTCTTATGGCCTGAAAGAGGGAGACCAACACTCTCAGTGCCTCGCAGGCCGTCAAGTGAGTTGGGGCGCCTATGTTCTTAAATGGTAGTTGTAAAAACAATAGCTCTGTAATGTCTGATAATTAAAGGCTATTTAGATTTATTTGTTGAAAGGCACACACACGTGTGTGCCCCTCTCCCCACTTAAACCTCTTAAACACCTTGACTTCCTTTTCACAAGCTTTCAATAACTTCCAATCACTGAAGCCATAAAAGCCCTATTTTACAAAATAATACTCTTGAGGCCTGCCTGTTTGCCTCACTTACTACCTAGAAAAGACTAAGGCTTTAGTTAGGGCAGTAATTGAGATTATATTTAGTTTGGAACTTCATTCGTATGGCCCTGTAGAACAGATATTGGTGTTTGTACACATCCTTGGGTGGTCTTTTCTCTTAAGAATTAAGGGCTGGCAAGCCTAGCTTTAATGCAGTGTTATGAGAATTCTTGCAGCTGCACGCAGGAACATTTCACCAACTTCCTGCTGTCAAACCCGACTCAATGTACATCCTTATTGATCACATCCCCTTCTTGCTTGTTAAAATAGAAATTATATCCCTTGTTTACATCCAATTTCTTCACAGGAACCTCTATTCTGTTCCTTCCCACCTTCCAGCCACCTGATAGTACCCTTCCCTCTATTTTGTATTCAACCCCTCCTCTAAAAATTTTAAAATTGAGTTTATTTTTAGGGTAGTTTTAGATTCCCAGCAAAATTGAGCACAAAGTGCAGAGTTCCCATTTACCTCCTCCCCAAAGAAACCCCCCAGTGTGGTACATTTGTTATAACCCACATACCTATATCAACACATTGTTATCACCTGAAGCCCATAGTTTAAATTTGGGTTCACTCTTGGTGTTGGACATCTTGTTGTTCTAGATATGCATTAATGGCACACAGCTATCATTACAGTATCATATAGGACAGTTTCACTGCCCCAAGACTCCTCCGTGTGCTGACTATTTATGCCTCCCTCCCTGCTAACCTGGGCATTCATTGATCCTTTGTCTCCATAATTTTGCCTTTTCCAGAATGTCATATAGTTAGAATCAAACAGTATATAGCCATTTCAGATTGACTTTTTTCCTTTGAATACAGCCTACAGAATTTAGATAATACTACATTTCACGCTGAGATCAACCACCACTTAACATAAACCTTACAGAAAATTACCTTCCGAAATGGATCTCCCATTCTTTGCAGTATTTTTTTGGTATTTTACATGGACTTAAGAACTTAATTTTGATCTAAATCTAAATAGTAATATAAAAATATATATAACATAGTAAGACTAAATATTCTTAAGGAATCATTATTCTTTTCCCACTTTCTCCCATATTCCCGTGATCCCTAGGCCTCAAGCTTGGCACCAGTCTATTCTTTTCTGTCCTACTGTCATTTTTATCTGGCCTGGCCTGGCTAGGAGGCCAGACATCACCTCTACCAGCTAAACACACAGTAAAGACCATTGCTAACACCCTTCTCCTACAGCCCATGTTCTGAGCCCTCCATCTCAACATTTTCTCTTCTATTTTGTGATTTTCTTCAAGTCCTGGGCTCTGGAGCCCTGTTTCTACTTTTTAAAAAAATAATAGCTTTATTGAGGTATAATTGACACAATAATAAACTACACATATTTAAAGTGTACAGTTTGATGAGTTTTGGCACACATACATCTACACCCATGAAATCAACACCACAATACAGTGAATGTGTCCATTGGCCCCCAAAAGTTCCTCTTGCCACTTAAAATTCCTCCCCATGTCCCCAGTCCACAAAACCACTGATCTACTTTCTGTCACTGTAGATTAGTTTGCATTTTTTGGAGTTTTATATAAATGGAATCATATAGAATGTATTCTGTTTTGTCTGGCTTCTCAGCATCGTTATTTTGAGCTCCATCCATGCTAGTGCTTTCATCAATACTGCATTCCTTTTGAGTGCTAGGTAGTATTGTACTGTATGTACACATAGCAGTTTGATCATGTCCCCTGTAGATGGAAATTTAAATTGTTTCCAGTTTTTGGCTATTAAAAATAAAACTTCTATGAATATTCTTGTATAACTCTGGATGTATTTTACTTTCTCTAGCATAAATGCCTAGGATCAGAACGACTGGATCATATGGTAGAAGTATGCTTAACTTTTTAGGAAATTGCCAAACTATTTTTCAAAGTGGTTGTGTCATTTTACATCTCCACCATCTCCAGTGCTTAACAGCTGCAAAACCTCTATATTCTCACCCTTGCCTTGCTCAGTCTTTTTGATTTTAGCCATTCTAATAGATATATAGTAGTATCTCACTGTGACTTTAATTAGCATGATCCTAATAATTAATGACATTAAACATATTTTCATGTGCTCATTTGCTAGGTGCATTTTTTTTTTTTTTTGGTTGCGTTTGTGTTCAAGTTGTTTGCCCATATCTTAATTGGGTTGTTTTCTTCTTGTCGAGTTTTGAGAGTTCTTTATATATTCTGGATATAAACCTTTTGTCAGATATATGCATTGCAAAGATTTTCATCCATTCTGTGGTTTGTCTTTTCATTCTTTTTGGCAGTATCTTTTGATAAGCAGACTTTTTAGTTTTAATGAGATACCATGTATCAATTTGTTTTTTATGGACTGTGCATTTGGTGTCATGTATAAAAATTTTTGCCTAACTCAAGGCCACAGGTGTTTTCCCCTGTGTTTCCTTCTAGAAGTTTTATACTCTTAGGCTCTACATTTAGGTCTATGATCTTTTTTGAGTTAATTTTTGTATATAGTACAAAATATGGATCCAAGCTCACTTTTTTATATTGGGTGGTGCTTGCCTCTTATTTTTTAGCTTCACACTTACATCTTAGGCTTGACACTCGGGACTTATCCTTGATGACCATTTGCCCCCATAAATTGGATGCATAATGAACACACACTATTATTACACCTGCTCTGGTCAGTGTTCAGCCAAGCAGAGTTTAGCCTCAGGATTAAACTTCTTGATGATTATTAGGGCCAGTCTCTGCCTGGGTAAGCCTCAGCCCCATGCACCTCATTTTTTGAGCCTAACAGATCATTTCTTTACTGTGTACACCTCTTGATCTACCTGCTTATTCTTTAACTGCTCACGTCACATCTCTGGGTTAATTACAGTGGGTGGTAGCTTTCAGTACCTCTTCTTTTTCGTCTAATACATGGCTCATTAGAGCTGTCTCTCTATTCACACCCAGATTCTCATCTCAAATACCAAATCAAGGTCATTTAGTTCATTCAGTTTGTTCAGCCAATGCTGCATGGACCTTACAGTGGGTCATACTAAGTGCAGCATATATGGCTGATGACATCCTTGGTCTCATGAGGCTTATAGTCTAATGGTAGATACAGATGAATAAATAAGTTTTATTCATGTGCAGTGAAATGGGTGCTAAAATGGTGGAAATTATAGGAGATTCCATCAAGCCTCCTTTTTTTAATTGTTTCTACCTTCAGTTACAACTGGGCTGCTTTTTCTAAAGAAGCACATATGTCATGGTTTCTCTCTCTGCCCAATCAATCAGCCAGTATATTTTGATATTTCAGATGCGCAACATACCATTTCCACTGTTAAAATCTCTGTAAGAGTTTAAAAAACGTTGGTTCTGAATCGTCTAATTATTTGTCACTGCCCTTGATTTTGGCTGTGAGCAAGTAGCCTAATCAGGAGCTGCATTTTCTTTAATTCCAGTAGGAATTCCTTTGCTCCTGCCTCCGAGGGCTTTCTCAGTGGGTTGCATGTAAAAGTACACCTACCTTAGCCTTGTAAGACCCCAGTTCATGTCCTTGTCCATGTTTTGTGACCTATAGCTATTCTTTCTGTGCTTCAGTTTTTTATTGTATAAAATTGAGAATTTGGGGTTCTTTTGATTCTACAATGCTAGGATGGTTCATTTTCAAAATCACTTAAAATTTACTTCCTAATTTAATATTCCAAGACCATCTGTGGCTATTCCTATAATTCCGTTTTTATGTAGTTAACTATTTTATATAATTAACATAATTATACATAGCCACGTGCCTATTATAAACATTTCTTTTTCAGATGTTTGATGTCTGGTTGTATGAAAATGATACTTGATATTTTCCCCAAGATTTTAAATAGATGAAGTCAGTAGCATTTCCTATTTAAAAAAAAAAATTCGAGATATCTCTATAACCTGGCACATTGCATTAGTAAAGTGTTAACTAAATGAGTTTGTACTGATGGGTTTATATACAGATGCAAGAATTCCTTGGTAGTTTAACAAGTTTGGGCATTTCTGGTAAGCAAGGTGCAATTTCGGTCCACGTAACTGACTTTCATTAGACAGGCAGGCTGAGGGCCTGATGTGTCTAACTGAGTCACTTGTCCCCTTTGGTTTTGCTTGCATGGAAAGAGCCTCACCTCTGAGTTCCCACTTGGCTAGTTCCAGCGCAGTCCCACTGGGAGCATGGCAAGAACATTAATGCTGCTGGTGACTGCGCCATTGCCCAGAACATGCAGGTTAATGTGGAGAGAGGCAGGGAACTGCGGGAAGCAGCAAGGCAAACCCAGGAACACCTATTGGAAAGAACGGTCATGCAGCACACCGATCAGGAAGAAGCGGTAAGGGTCAGAGAGTCGGAGGAGCTCCCCCCACTCCCTGATCAAAGAAAACATGCCAGGGACGGGGAGTAAAGAAACAGCAACAGAACGAGTGCAGAATCAGTTCACGTGGACTTGGCCCTCACATAGTGCCCAGGTCCACAGTCACCCCTGAGTCTAAGTCCCTGCAGGACAGACAACCCACGTGGATGGGAAGGCTGTGATCATGTGGCAGGATACAGATATATTGTCACTCTTCCTAGTAGGTTTTGGGTCAGATTCATGTAAACCAGCAACCTGGTAAATGCAAATAACTCTATTATGAAGCAGAATGTTAAGTAAAACCAGAGAGACACAGATAAAATTATGTGATAATTCAAAGAAGAGAGAATTCAATTCTATTCAAGGTTTCATGAAGATGTGGAATTTGAGATCAGCCTTATAAAACTGGAAGATTTTGTCAAGCCAATATTGTGGGGGTAAGACAAAAATAACAAAAGAAAATGGAAGGGGAACTAGGAATTAAGAAGGTGTTGAAGAATATTACCTGTTCAGTTTGCTTGAAGGATGAGAAAGGATAGGGGGCAGAAAGAAATGAGGTGGTAATGGTAGGTTGAGGGCAAACCCTGAAGACCCTGGGTGCCTTCCGTGACTTTGTTTCTCCATTTGTCCCCACTTTCTCAAAGGTGTCTCTTTGCAGGTCTTTATCTGGGGCCTCAAGTCAGATCTAATCTTGTGGGAATACGTGAAAGCCTTCCTCATCCATTTGTGTTTGGATGCACATCATATGCCCCATAGTTTGAATCCAGAAGTCCAGCCCCACTGGTGGCCACTGACACATCTGTGCTCTCTCCTCCCCGTCCCTCCTCTGCTGCCGCATGGAAATTCCAGGGCCCAGGGCCCCAGAGTCTACCCTGCTTGCGGTACCCACCTAGGTTCCAGATCGAAGGACTCCCTACTTTATCCAGCCCCATGGCCACCAAACTGAGCTTCTACTTGCTGCCTTTTCCACAATCTGCCCAGTTGCTGTGCCTAGTATTACAGTTGTCCCCTCAAATGAATCCTAGCGGACCTAATTTGCGGCCTGGAATACTGCACAGTTCTTAACACTTGTGTCACCTCCTCCCCACCCAGGCTGGGTCTCACTACCTGCCACACCTGGGTAGCTTCCTGGCTGGATTTGTATTTGATTTGTGCTGAATTGCTAATTCGATGTTTCAGTATTGATCACTATAGAATTAGGACTAAAACTAATGTTATCAGTCCTGAGACATTGGCCCTCCACATGCTGTGGCCACTTCAATTTATCAGTGCTCTTGGCCATGTTCCACTCTAAAATATGGATCTCTGTTCAGCTGTGGCTTATCTTTTACACCTGACAATTATGCTTAGTTCCAACACCTACCTGAGATGCTGCCCCAGGACAAGGAGTTTGGACTTCATTAGATCACAGCAAAGTGGTTTCCATTGTCAACCACCCTATTGTATGTATTGCAATGTATTTATTATTTATTACTGTTTGTGTTCCAAGGAGAGTTGATCTCCTCTCTTCCATCATTTTTATAGAGGAAAAAATAACTTCAAGGATGAACACAATGTATCTTACAGAATCGATATAGGCTATATTACATAGAATTTGTTGAGGGTACGCATCAGAACTTGAACCTGGGGAATTTTAAGCAAAGGCCATTTATTGCAAGAATGTCAGAAAGTCAAAACAGTAATGGGGAGCTAGAGAAATAGGGTTCACAATGGGAGGAGCAAGCCAGTTCCACAGGGTTAGGAAGCTGAAATGGCAGAGCTGGGCTTGTGGCCGGAACTGGAGCTTGCTGTGGGGTGCCTCCACTGGCACCCATGTGACTGCCATTTTTACCGACCTTGTGTTACTCTCTGAAGATTCACAGGTACAGAAAGAGTGTCTTCTGTGTAACCACCCTCTGTGTGCAGTGTCTGGGAGGAAGGATTTGTCCAGCTAACTTCCACAGTGCTAAGCAAGTATATGTATCGTCCCACAAAGATGCCACACGATGGGGAAGAAGAAATGTTTTCAAAAAAGAATCAAGATGCTATTAGGAAAGGGAAATGGATATTATGTTGATATAAACTTACAAATAGTCATAAATATTCCATTCTTCAGGGTCTTCTATTAACATTCCAGACTTCACACATTTTAAATCTTGAAAAGCCATTTTGCTGTAGGGTGACAAAAGCAGTTGCTAACAATTTTTTCTGGCTCTATCTCTGCTTCTCTGCAGAAGCTCCAAATGACCAAGCCCCTCCCAAACGGTTCCAGGAGCGCCCCCATGGGGTCTTGTCTGTTCTGAGAACTGGTTCCCCTCTACAGGGGCTTTGTCTCTGCATTTGGAAAGGAAATTTGGGTTTCCTTGTCTCCAAGTTCTGGTTCTGTACTTGTATGTTGAGAGAATACTGGTATCAGAAGCAGACATTCTGCCATTGATAGTAGCACAGCCGTATTCCTTGCTGCCCCCAGCGCCCGAGGGCTTTGACTGTGGCCACCACCCTTATGGTCACCAGCAGTGCTTCTGGTGCCATGACCCACGGAGATGTGGAGAAATATCCCTTTTGGCTTTTCATTCCTTTTCCATTGTTACCACGCTGCATATATCTCAGACACAATCCTGTGGGCTGATCAGTGGAAAATCTGAGTGGGTGTGTGCGCCTCTCAGAATCCCTCCTATCTCTCTAAAGTTAAGCCAGTCCACTGTCTGTGAACCAAATTCCTGAGCCTTATGATGAGTTACTTACCCAGAGGATCCCAAGCACCTGTACCATCCCTTGGTTCACACGGTGGCAGGTCCGAGGCGAGACTTCGTGTGATGACCCACACCAGCTGTGCAGTCCCCTACCTCTGTCCCTTGTCTTTCTCTTCTCTTTTTCTGGAACATCATCCCCAGACAGTATCCACCTGTACAGCTCAGACTGATCTTACAGTCTCGCCTGCCCCAGCTCTATAGCTGATCGCAACAAATCCACACTCTATCCCGTAGAACGCAGGGCATCATATTGAAATTGCCTGTTGTTTCTGTCTCCCCACCTCAACTATGGGCTCTGTGAGGACAGGACCTGTGGCATTTTTCATTTCTCTCTTGAGCATGTTGCTTGCTTCCTGACACAAAAAGACACTGGACACACTTACTCATTCAGTTTTGAAATTTAAGGTGAAAGGATCTCTCATTAAAACTCTTAAACTGCTCTGTTCAAAGAGGAGTATATATAAAAGGAAATGATAAATACCATATACTTAATTTTTTAATTGTATAGCTTTATTTTTATAAAATGGATACATGATCACAGTATAAAAATTTCTGTAAGATGTTTGTAAAAAATTTGCAAAAAATCTAGTAAAATTTTTTGTAAAATTACGTGTATGTGTATAGATGCAGAAAGAAATAACTGAAAATATGTCACTAGGACAGCTCACATGGGGATGTTGAAATTCCATCTAAACTTTACATTTTTATTTGTACCTTTGTATAATATGAGAGCTTATTTTGTAATACCATGTGCTTTAAATCAGGTAGTTTAAAGACCATTAATTTAGGTAAGTGTACCAAGAAAATAAAAAGAAGATACTATTAAATATTAGTCTTTTGGGTGAGCTCATGTTTCCAGATACTATGTAAATAAGTTCTGTAGTTCATCTTTCTATATCTTTTCTTCCTGGTTTTTCTTACAGCTAAAAGTATCATTTCTAACAAATTTTTTTCTGTATACTCTTTGGTATATTTATTTCATGAAAATACATCTTTTTCTTTTCCTGCAACTGTAACAAATAAAATAATGGGAATGGTATCAAAATTGAGGTAGGAATGACTGTTTACTTCTCTCCCTATGACAATTTTCAGGCATTATCTTCGGTGTGAAGCAGAAGAAACTTAATTAAAGATGTAATTTTGTGGAAAGTCTAAGGCATCGAAAGAAGAAAGTGTGGATGCGGTGGCTCTAGGGAGACCAGGAAAATGGAATTTGGCACCAGCAAGTGTAACTTGACGAATGCTGAGAGCTTTATACACAGTATGGGCTTAAAGTGAAGAGGGTGAATCAGAGAAGAGATAACAGGTATCACTATTGGTTTTTGAGATTTATATAATCAGAAAATGCTCCCAAGTTAGAGTCGGGGCAGGTCTGTATTGCAGACCTGTGTGAAGAAGATACTCAGCATCTCCATTATGTGTTATGTGGTATCACATATGCTTTACATGCTGTAAAGCAGGGCTGTAAGGCGTTTCAACTTATGTTTTACCATCTTCTATTATTTACCATGTGCCACTCTGTCCAGGAAACCATGCATAACAAGGATAATCGATTTCCAGATTGGAAGGGCCTTTAAAATTTGTCGTCCCAAATGATCTGTCCGATGCATAAAACCCTTCTACTATGTCCTCCAAAAGTGAGCGTAAGACCTTTTCCTGAACAGCGTCAGCTCAAGCAGGTCATTCCAGGCAGTCTCTTCAACTTGGGATGAGGCAAGGGTTCAAAGATTTTCCTATCATTGAGTTAAAATCTTCTTCTGTTTAATTTCCATCTGTCGTTTCCAGCAAGGCTCTCGAGTCATGAGGGAGTACAGGCCCTCTCGTAGATGACAATTCTGTAAGTGTTGACAGACTACTGTGGTGCTTCACAAAGGTGTATTATTTTTAGGATAGAATACATTATATTAGAGAGTACTTCATCTCTAGAGAGGAACTATACCTGTGAAGTAGCAGCAAGGCCAAGGTCCCTGGATCTAATCCCAGCTGTTTTATTTCCTAGTTATCTGGAAATGGATGCATCTCCTTATTTTGAGAACCAATTTATAGTAAGACTAAATAAAATACCAATTTCATGTGCTATTTTTAGAACTCATTAATTCAGTAAGTATTTGTTGAATGTCCACTAGGCTGCAAATACAATAATGAGCAAAATAGACACACACTTGTGTGCTCTTGGAACTTAGATTCTGTGGGGTTGGGGGCTAGAAAATAAGTAAACTAGAGAGAATGTTGGTTAGTGAAAATGCTACAAAGAAAAGCAAAGCAGAAAAGTGGAGATGGGGAATACCAAGTTGGGGGGTTGCAATTTTAGATAGGGATTAAATGACACAGTGCATATGATTACACTTTGTAAACCATAGAAAGCTATACAGATGGGAGGTGTTTCTATGGCATAGGCTCTAACTCCCTCATGCTGGTCCCTTTTCTCTGCCATACTTATACTGTGTAGTGTGTCTGTCAATGGTTCGTGGCTGGAACTGAGCCTAGCATTGCAGTGTGACCTGGCCAGCTCAGCATATCACATTGATTTTGCCCTACCTACTTTCAAAGGGGGTTTTCATAGTTTATGATCAACTATATCCTAATGTCTTTCTACATAATTTCACACTTGAGCTTTCGTACAATACTCTTCCTGTCTGCTTACCTAGTGACAGGGTGGGAGAGCCATCTTTAGGAACAAGGGTGCAACTTCCAACACTATCATTTCGGTGGTACAGGTGTCCCTATCCCTATACCATCCATTTACCCAATCTTGAGGTTTTTCGAAGAGAAGAGCAAAAGTTTTCTTTCCACTTTCCAAATTTCCAAGAAATTGGGATCATTAAAAGCAAATAGATGAACTCTTGAGTAGGAAGAATTAATATTGTCAAAATGGCCATCCTGCCTAAAGCAATCTACATATTCAATGCAATCCCTATCAAAATACTGACAGCATTCTTCAAAGAACTGGAGCAAATAGTTCTAAAATTCATATGGAACCACAAAAGACCCCGAATAGCCAAAGCAATCCTGAGAAGGAAGCATAAAGTGGCAGGAATTATGCTCCCCAACTTCAAGCTCTACTACAAAGCCACAGTAATCAAGACAATTTGGTACTGGCACAAGAACAGACCCATAGACCAATGGAACAGAATAGAGAGCCAAATATAAACTCACACATATATGGCCAATTAATATATGATAAAGGAGCCAGGGACATACAATGGGGATATGACAGCCTCTTCAACAGCTGGTGTTGGCAAAACTAGACAGCTACATGTAAGAGAAGGAAACTGGATTACTGTCTAACTCCATACACAAAAGTAAACTCGAAATGGATCAAAGACCTGAATATAAGTCATGAAACCATAAAACTCTAGAAGAGAACATAGGCAAAACTCTCTTGAATATAAACATGAGCAATTTTTTCATGAACATATCTCCTTGGGCAAGGGAAACAAAAGCAGATGTGGACAAGTGAGACTATTTAAAACTAAAAAGCTGTAGAGCAAAGGATACACCCACCATCAGTAAAACAAAATAGCATCCTATAATATGGGAGAATATATTAATAAATGATGTATCCAATAAGGGGTTAACATCCAAAATATATAAAGAGCTCATGTGCCTCAACAACTAAAAAGCAAATAACCCAATTAAAAAATGGGCAGAAAACCTAAACAGACACTTCTCCAAAGAAGAAATTCAGATGGCCAACAGGCACATGAAAAGACACTCCACATCACTAATCATCAGGGAAATGCAAATTAAAACCATGAGATATCACCTCATACCAGTTAGGATGGCCAATATCCAAAAGACAAACAACAACAAATGTTGGCGAGGATATGGAGAAAGGGGAACACTCCTACACTGTTGGTGGGAATGTTCAACCATTGTGGAAAGCAGTATGGAGGTTCCTCAAAAAAATAAAAATAAAAATACTATTTGACTCAGGAATTCCACTCCTAGGAATTTACCCAAAGAATACAAGTTCTCAGATTCAGAAAGACATATGTACCCCTATGTTTATCCCAGCACTATTTACAATAGCCAAGGAATGGAAGCAACCTAAGTGTCCATCAGCAGATGAATGGATAAAGAAGAGGTGGTGCATATATACAATGGAAAATTATTTAGCCATAAGAAAAAAGCAAATCCTACCATTTGCATCAACATTGATGGAGCTAGAGGGTATTATGCTCAGTGAAATAAGCCAGGCGGAGAAAGACAAGTACCAAATTATTTCACTCATCTGTGGAGTATAAGAACAAAGAAAAAACTGAAGGAACAAAACAGTAGCAGACTCACAGAACCCAAGAATGGACTAACAGCTACCAAAGGGAAAGGTACTGGGGAGGATGGGGAGGAAAGGAGGGATAAGGGGATTAAGGGGCATGATGACTAGCACACACAATACAGGGGGGGCACAAGGAGGAAATATAGCACAGAGAAAACAAGTAGTGACTCTATAGCATCTTACTACACTGATGGACAATGACTGTAATGGGGTATGTGATGGGGACTTGACAATAGGGGGAATGTAGTAATGACATGTAAGTCCTAGGAGAGGAAATCCCAGGGCAAAATACCTCTAAAAACCAAAATCAGTCAAGGGAGAAATAAAGATTAAAGCCCATTTATTGCTTACAAACTACAGTCCAGAGCTGTCTCTCTCCTCTGCTCCTGAAGCAAGCAAGCAAAGAAGACAGCCCCTCCCTTTAAACTCTCAGGTTCAGACACACCCTCAGTTGCCCAGGTAATTATCCACTGACCTGGAGATGAACTTCTCTCCACCCCTGAGGATATGCAAATGCACTAAAGCCAGGTGAGATACTCTGGAAATGTTACAATTTTACCCACAAGCCACCCCTCCAGAAATCTCGCCTTACAATCTACACATTGCTCTTCTTCCACAGTGGTTCCTGGGCAAGAAAACTGGAGCACTGTGACAAGACTAATGATATAACAATAACAACAGCAATAAAATTATGACAATCCTCAAGCCAGAGGATTCAGCTAGGTTCAAAGTCTAATGCACATCAAGTCCATAGCTTGTCCATTCCATAGGCAGGCAGTAGCTGAGGGTTCAGAGCAATCATCATGCGGTAGTTGCAGCCAGGGGGCGCATTCAGGCCACAGGGACTGTAGGAGAAAATAACCTTAAGGGTGATAAGATACATGTTTTAATGACACCAGCACAAGCAAATCTTGTCCATCAGGAAGGGTACATGTGAAAGCAGTCTTGTGATAAAACAGTGGCAGAAATGGGATCTTGTCTGGTCTAGTATACCAGACTTTCACCCCCCTCCCTGTGGGAGTTACAGATGGGTTGATATAGGGATATGGAAGGTACATGCACTGACCATAAAGATAAAACAAAACTTCCCCACATGCTGCTCTTACCTCCTGGAAGTTTTGGGTACACTACCATGACCTTTGGGGGTCTTTCAGCTGTTACTCCAGGAATACACACAAAACCAGCTTCCAGGCCTTTCCCCCAAGGGGCCAGAAGGGCCAGTCATCACTGGTCCATGTGTTGAAATGTCCAGGGCCAGGACCATGCAACTGTCTCCAGGGCTTAAGGCAGTAGGGGCTGGCAGCAGGATGTTGCTCTGCTGGCCATATCCTGGCTTCAATAGCTCTTCTTTGGTTTGGACGTACAATTGTACAGGATAGGCAGCAAGGTGTGTGAGCATATTCACAGGGCTCAAAGCTCCTTTACGTGGCTTCTCATTCAAATGCTGTAGCACTGTCCATAGGCAAACTGACCAGCCCTTAGACTATTGGTGTCTGACTTCAGGGCAGATTTCAACAGACTGTTGTAGCTCTCTGTCATGCCTGCCTCAGTAGGATTATATGGTACATGAAATTTCCACTTTATTCCTAATTGCTGCACCCATTCTTATAAAGCATGTCCAGTAAAGTAAGTGCCTTGATCACTCTCAATCACCTGCAGTTGGCCATAGGCTGCAAAGAGACACCCCAGGCCCCTCTTGGTGGTTTGCTGATCTGCACAACATGCAGGAAAAGCAACAAATAGTCCAGTAGCTGCGTCCACACAAGTCATGGCATACTGACATCCTCCTGACATGGGCAGAGGCCCAATGTAGTCTGCCACCTGACAAGGGGTATTGGCCCCCTTACTATTGCCCCATGTTTCTATGGGACTCAGTGGTGCCCCTCTTAGAGCACACAAGGCACTCCTTCCGGGCTCTGCTGGCTTCTTCAGAGGTCAATGGCAAGCCCCACTGATAGGCTACAGCCCACATTGTATTATGCCCAAGTGCAACAAATGCTGGTGTAGCCTTTGGGCCACATCAGAGGCAGGCTTTCCTTCTAACCGGCGCACCTGGGCCAATGTGTCTGCTTCATCATTCCCTGGGGATGCCAAAGGCAAATGGCCAGTCACATAATATACAGTAGCAGTTTTAGTCTGATTGGAGGCCCATAGACCTTGCCACAACTCTTGCCCCCAAAGGGGCTAGTGACCAACCATTCCATTGGCATGATACCATGTAAGTAGCCACAGGGTCAAGCCCTGATAGATGGCCCAGCAGTCAGTGCAGACAACTACGGGGGAAGGCTCCTTGGTGATCACGAGCCATACTGCCTGCAATTCAGCCAATCTCTGGCTCCCATCCATATCATCTCAGTCTTCGGATGGAAAGCCCACTTCTGGGGCTGCCTACAACTGGAGCCGTCTGTGTACCAAGCATCTTCAGGTATAGGGGCTTTTCTCTCCTGATAAGGAGTCTTGGCTACCAAAGACTGAAAAGCAAGTTCTTCCTGCTCTCCACTGGTGTAGGTCACTGGCTCCAATAAGCACTGGAGTTCTCCACTTCAGGGGCTAGTAGAGAGGGTGCTGCACTGCTGTAAATATGTGCCCCATTTGGCCAGTGTAGGTGTTTGTGCCATGCCACTCCATGGCCTTTGGGTCCAGTCTCGCAACCAGCCCGCAATGGGATAGGTGGTTATTACCTTGGTTGGAGCTGTTCCAGCAATGGGCTCCGTAGCCAGCAAGGCATGGCACACAGCAGCCAGTTGCTTCTCTATCAAGGTGTACCAGACCTCTGCTCCTTTCTATAGTTGTGACCAGAATCCAATAGGTTGGCATGTCTGTTCAAGCCCACTGCCAAAGACCCCAGCCATAACCATCTTCAGCTACATGAACATCTAGTTCACAGGGCCTTGACAAGTCCATTATGTTCAAGGCCTGTATGGCCTTGATTTCCCACTTGGCAGCAGAAAAGCAGCTACACATGTCTCATCCCAGTTCCACCGAATGCCCTTTCGTACCAACCGGTATAAGGGCTTCAGAATTTGTGGTAAGTGTGGGATAAACACTCTCTAGTAGCCAAAAAGACCCAAAAAATCTTGTAATACTGCCACAGTAGTAGGGGTGGGGAAAGCCCGGACCTTGTCTATTACTGCTTCAGGAACAACTTTAGTTTTACCCGACCAGACAACCCCCAAGGATTTCAGACAAAACAAGTCCCTGAATCTTGATGCTCTTCACAGCCCATCTGTTTTCCTATAGATGTTGCAACAGTCTAGGAACTGCCCCTTCTAAATCTGAAAGAGAATCAGATGTGCGCATAATATCATCAATATAGTGATACAACCACACTGTTTGTGGTCTCTTCCATGTGGCCAAATTGTGGGCTACAAGTCAGTGACAGATGGTGGGACTGTGGAGGTGTCCCTGTGGAAGGACAGTGAATGTCCACTGCTGGCCTTCCCACATGAAGGCAAACTGTTCCTGGCTTTCCTGTGCTGTGTTGATAGAGAAGAAAGCATTAGCAAGGTCTACTATATAATGATACGTTCCCAGTTCAAGGCTGGGGGGTGTCCAGAATGTCTGCTGTAGAGGGGACAGCAGCATGCAAAGGGGTGTGACTTTATTCGAGTCCCTGTAGTCCACAGTCACACGCCAGGAGCTGTCTGGCTTTCTCACTGGCCACACTGGGGAATTAAAAAGTCTGAGTGGGCTTTATGATGGCCACCCTCTCCAACTCCTGTAGAGTTTCTCCAATTTCCTTGTGTCCCCCAGGCAATTTATACCGCTTAATATTTGTCACCTGCCGGGGTACAGGCAGAGCTACAGATGGGTGCTTAGCATGTCCCCTCAGAACTGCCTTTACCACACGTACCCTCAGTCTGAACTCACCTGCAGTGGTCTGTAACCACAGGCTCTGCAGGTTATCTACCCCGAGAATATATTCAGGGAAGGGAGAAATGTACACAGTATACTCCTTTGGGGGTAAATGCCTTATCCCCATTGTGATTTGGGCTTTCTTCACTCTAATTGCCTTGCCCCCATACTTATCTATCACAGCAGGGTTCCCGGGAAAATGCTTAGGGTTGCCGTGATTTGTAGAACACTCAGCAACTGTGTCCACCAGCACCAGGACATGCTGTACATTCACAGGGGACCAATGAATTGCTAATTCTACATGTGGCCTCTGGTCACTACCATGTCCCCCAAGATGAGGACTTTGATCCCCCCCCTCATTTGAACAGTGATGCCCAATCGTCCTCCTGTGGGGGTGAGGGCCCAGGCGAATCCTGAGTACTATCTCCCATGAAGTTTTGCAGGGACACAGGCCAGGCATGAGGCCTTGACTCTGGTTTCTGTGTCCCGGACCTCAGCAGCTGGAACTGCTGCTCTGGCTTTAATTGGTGCCACAGTTCTTACAATATTCTATTAGGCTGCCTTTTGAGTTTTTCTTTCACTACCCCAGCCTTTATCAAATCAACCCACATCTGGGTCCTCAAGACCTTCACAGGGCCTTTTGCACCTCTCCTTTCAGTCATGGCCCGTACTTCCCTCAGTGCCCTTATTGTTTTGACCTCCCCCAGATCTGCTAAAGTATGAGGAGCCTCCCTTATGGGTTGCCCTAGGTGGGGGGCAAGACCATTCACTAGGGACCCAAGGAGAGATGTGGGAGTTGTATGCAGCACCAGGTTTCTCATTCCTACAGTGAACACCTCCTCATCAGGGCCCTGGGGGTCCATATTATAGATGATCGTTTTCATACCCAATTCCCACGGTACCTGTTGGAGCTCTGCATACATTTTCCAACTACTGGCAAAATATGGTAAATCACCCTGATTAGGGCAAACTATCCTGATGGCAGCTGTCAGCCATTCCAGGAGTGTCTGATTCTCTGAGGCATGAAGAGTGTTTTGCAACTGCTGCCAGAGGGAAGGGTGAGTCATCAGGGAAGCCATTCTACTCATCTCAGTACCCAATATAACAATGTTTTCCATCCCCATATCCCAGAGGTGTAAAAGCCATGTAGGCAGAGATTCTGATGGCCTCTGCCTACCAGACACTCATGTTCAGCAGCTCATCTGGGGCATAGGGGTAGAGCATGGGGTGCTCCACAACCTGGGTAGGGGGCTGCTCTTCCCCCTGAGGAGCCTGTGGTTGTTTCACGTTTATTTCTTAATTATAGCTGGGCGGGCCTTTAAAACTGGAGAAAATGGTACCTCCAGTGGTGGCTGGGTAGCAGATCCGCCAATGGCCCTACCTCTCCTCTTCTCCCTTGGGCTCCTCCTCTACCATCTCTGGGGCTGAAGGCACCACTTTTTCCTCCCCGTTCCCCATGGCCTCCTACAACGTGGCTTTTCCTGCTGTCTCCCCACTTGCCGCTGTTAAGGAATCTTCTAGGAGCGTGACACCTGCCTTTTCAGTAACTGTCTCTCTTCTTTAACAGCATCCCATAGGTTATCATCCAGCTCCTTCAAGCGATGCTAAAGTGTGTCTCTCTCCCACCTAAGTCCCTCGCTAATCCTCTCTTTCTCCTGTATAACATTTTCCACAATCTCGATGAAAAGAGACCCTACAATGCCAGCCACTACCCAGCCCCCTAAGGTCTCCAAGCAATCTTCCAATTCACAGGGGGCTAATTCTGTAGCTTCCAGTGTTTCCACACTTCCCCCATTCTGGGGAAGGCTCCACCCCTCTAGGAGGTACTTTACCCTAGACCAATTCCCCACTAGGGGTTCCCAAGTTGGAAGTCCCACAGCTGGGGGGATAATAACAGGTGAAGTGAGATCCTCTGCCCCTGCTTCCACTGGGGCCTCTCCACCATCCACAGGAGCAGCCCTCCCAAAGGTCGCACTCATTATGACAGATTTTGGGTTTAGCAGCACCCTGACAACTGCTGCCAGATGTAAGTCCATGGAGAGGAAATCTCAGATCGAAATATTTCTAAAAACCAAAATCAGTCAAAGGGAGAAATAAAGTTTAAAACCTGTTTATTGCTTACAAACTGCAGTCCAGGGCCGTCTCTCCCCTTTGCTCCTGAAGAAGCAAGCCAGCAAGCCAGCCAGCCCCTCCCTTTAAACTCTCAGGTTCAGATACGCCCTCTGTTGCCCAGGTAATTACCATTGACATGGAGATGAACTTCTCTCCACCGCTGAGGATATGCAAATGAACTAAAGCCGGGGAGATATTCTGGAAATGTTACAATTTTACCCATGCCATAATGTTGCTCATGTGTCACCTGAGCATAAAATTGTATATCAATGATAACTTAATTTAAAAAAAAGCAAATACATGAAAACAGACAAATATCTCATGCATCAGAATTTCAAATAATTTGTATTTATCTAATTACTCCATCCTCAAGGAGGAGAATCATACCTTCCCACTCCTTAGGTGTGGATTTCACATAGTGACTTCCTTCCACAGATGTGAGTTTGGAAAGGGGAAAACAGCAATTTTACAGTGGAGAAACCTATCTCAGGTGGCCAAGGTCAACGTCAGCAGTCATAAATCTTACTTATACTTTACACCCTTGCTATGATGAGATAAAAATGGTAGTCTACTTCTGTGATCTACTTTCCAAAAATTCATGATCTCAGTGTAAGCATGAGAAAAACATCAATGGTGAGGCATTCTAGTAATATACTTAACACCCTCAAAATTGCCAGGCTCTTCAAAAATAAGAAAAGTCTGAGAAAAAAAGAAGTCTGGGTACATGGAAACTCTGCAGTACTGTGATCACTAATTTCATGTCAGGTTTGTTGGGCCATGTGCTGCGCATTATTCTAGGTGTTGATGTGAGTGTGTTTTGGATGAGACGAAGATTTAAATCAGTGGACTTTGAGTAAAGCATATTACCCTTCCTAATATGGTGGGTGGGGGCTCAGCCAATTTGTTGAAGGCCTGAATAGAACAAAAAGACTGGTCTTCCTAGAGCAAGAAAGAATTCTCCAGCCAGACTGTCTTTAAACTTCATTTGCAACACTGGTTCTTCCTGGTTTGTAGCAGATGCTTCCTGACTCAAGCAGTAGCATGAACTCTCGTGGATCTTCAGCCTGCCAGCCCACCCTGCAGATTTGAACTTCTCAGTCTCTGTAATTGTGTGAGACAATTCCTTCTTATCTATCTATCTATCTATCTATCTATCTATCTATCTATCTATCTACCTATTATCTATCTATCTATCTATCTATCTATCCATCATCTATCTATCTATCTATCTATCTATCTATCTATCTATCTATCTATATCTATCATCTATCTATTGCCATCATCATCTACATCTATCTACCTATCATCTATCTATCTATTATCTATGTGTCATCTCTATCATCATCTATATCTACCTATCACCTCTCTCTCATCTACCTATTTATCAGTTATTTATCCATCCACTTATCCTATTGGTTCTGTTTTCTGGAGAACCCTGATTAATACAGCTACCTTCAAAACTTTCTGTAAGTCTAAATCTATTGTAAAATAGCTTATTTGAAAAATTTATTTATTCTAACAAAGCAAGTAGTCTTGAGAGGGGCAACAGATAGGTTTAGATTTATTCTGAGGAAAATTTACCCTGAATTCTGTTCCTTTCCTGGGAGATAAAGGATTAAGATGAAACCATCCCAAGGAAAAGCAAGAATTTATGTCAAGATAATCCACTTCCTCTTATTTTCATTCCAAGTTCACAAGTCACTTTCTTATTAAGAAATTGGATTCCCAGCTATTCTGATACTTTATATTCCTACATAGAAGATATATACACACCGGAGACTGGAAAAATTCTCCACAGCGAATAATTACATGATGTTGAGCCACTGGGTCAAGTTTCCAGAGGGAACATGTGGCTGTTCTTATTTGTGCTGCACATCCTTCCCTATCCTCTATTCCCAGAGTGATCCTACAAACCCATTACTGTTTTTTTGCAATATTCCAGCTTCAAGGCCAAGAGTCAAGGCATGCAGAAGAGGGTGAGCCTGGAATATTGTGAGGAAAGCTGACTTGGTCAGGAATCTGGGTCACTGCGTGGCTGTGCCCTGGTCATCTCTGTGACTTGGCAACTCATTCTGCCCTCCTCTGACATTCATTCATTTGTGCAAGTATATAATGGGGGGAAAGGCATTTAGCAACAGAAGTGTAATCAGTGAAGTTGAGTAAAAAACCTGGAAAAAAAAATAGCTAAGCTTCTCCTTAATGAACTTTTCATTATTCTTAATAGTCAACAGAATCTTTCCAACTGGAGTTTTTCCAACTGGCAGGACAGTAATAAGAGATTAATTTTATTTGAAAAATGAGACCAGAAATGAAGCAGAAAGTCAGAGGAGTGCTTTAAATTCTGTCTTCATTGTGTTCTTTAGCTCACACTAGAAAAAGGTTGGAGAAGGAACATGGAATGTGTGAAAAACAGAAGGCTACAGAAAATAAAAATTTATGAGCTCAGTTTCTAGGGTTTCCTCTCTCTCTCTCTCTCTCTCTCTCTCTCTCTCTCTCTCTCTCTCTCTCTCTCTCTCTGTCTCTCTCTCTCTCTCTGACACACAAGTTCAAAAAATAAATACGGATAGGTGATAGTGTCACCTAATGGACACAGAACTGAAAGAAATGTTTATAATTCTGACCTCACTGACTCCATAAGATCAGTTCTTTAGTGTTTAATATTGTTTCAGAGTTTGTGCTGTTAAATCAAAAGGTTATCTATAATACATCTGGTGATATTAATGCAAAAGATCAGGGGTATTCAAAAGACATTTATTCATTATTAATATAGATAATAAAGGATCATTTATGAGGCTTCAGATGAGATTTTTATCATCAAAAGCTTAAAAAGGGAAATTTATTTTTGCTTCAGGACAGCCATGAGAGGTGTCTGTAATGGGAAATGTTAGAATCAACACAAAACTGTCAGATTCACTCTGTTTCTGAAGAGGGCTGACACTTTATAGCAACAGATTAAAATGAAAATAAAATTTTGTGCTTTAAATTTCTATTGACAGGGACTTCTTGATTTACTTTTGGTTTGTCCTTTATCAAGATGTCTTGTTGATGTTCTCTTACATTTGTAGTCTTTGATGGCTTATGTAAGTTGAATCGGGGGTGGGGGGTAGGAATTCAAACTCTACAAAATATTTGCGATTGCTGGTAAATAAACAAAAGACCAAGTTAACTCCAGAATATTTACATACTAATGAGATTACAAGTCCGGCTTTAGCTTTTATTGAACACAAAAAGTAATGAAAGAGGGTGCTTTGAAGATACACTATTTTGGAGGAAGGCAAACCTTGGGAGACTTGAAAGAGTTCTTAGATCTGGAGCATAGTATTGGGATTCCTGTTAGTTTACTCTGTTGGAGACGATCTACATGGAACTTAAATGGGTTTTTGATGGAGTTAACGGGATGTTCAGAATTTCTCTGACCTCAGTTTTTGAAATAAGCACCAACCAACCAAATCTCTAATCAAAGTTATGGTAGAAGACTTACTGGACTTTGATTTTGGAATCCACACAGGTAAGAAATAGAAAACTAAGTAAGGTCTACACAGTATCAGCTGCAGATCATGTGCTCAGGAAATGTTTGTTGAATAAGTGTAGCTGTCCTGTTAGGTCCCGGTGCCACAGTTGGTTATCTTGCACCAAAGGATTGTGGGCATATTTCAAAGGCATTCATTACTAATATACATAACTGAAAACCATGCATGTGGGATTTCAGATGAATTATCTTCATTAATGAAAGGAAAGGGGAGATTTATGGACCTAATTCCCTGGATTATCCTGTTTTCAATATTAGCTAATAATTTCAGGACTAGAAATCAAGTTCAATTCAGTCAAATTACACATTGTTTCAAACCTGCTTCATTAAGATAGGATGAATGCTAAAAAGGAGACTTTTGAGTTGGGTATAGGATTGGTTCTTAACATCCACTCCATCCTTTTCCTAATGATCCCAGGTGTACCGAGGTGCCTGGAAAAATAAAAAGTCCATTTCCTCAACACCTTTGCAGTCATGTTCCAAAGGAGAGTTATGTTTTGATAGTCAGTTAAAAACTTGCCAAACTTAGAAGTTGCAAAACTACTTGTGTTGTTTTTCCCTGGCAAACACAGTCACAGCAGCAATTTGGTTTCTCAGTAGTTCTCAGAGGCCCTGGCCCTCAATCACCAGCTTTGTTGGTTAAGAGAGCCAAGCAGCCAGCATCTCTTGGGGGCTGCAGATGACAGCTGGCAAGGCAAGGTTCTGGAACCACGAACGTAGCGTCAACTCTCTTCTTGTGCTGGTGCGCTTCTGTCTTAGCCATGGAAGAGGCAGCAGTTCCCTTGCTGGGTACAAATTGTCCCTGAAAGTTCAATCTGTTTAATATGTTTTTTCAAGTCTCCCCATGACTGTGTAAGCCAATAACAAGAACAAGCCTTTCTTGTTCAATTTGGCTAACACAGTCTTCCTAATCTTTACCCTTCCAATGCCTTACAATAATTTCCAGATCTCAGGGAACCCCTGTGTTTAAAAATGACAGTCTCTCCAAACACACCAAGATATAACTAACCCTTTCTATTTACTACTGTTCATCAGACTTTCAGAGCGGAAGTGTGGGGAAGACATAGGTCATTCTCTGCACGGTCCACTCAGAGTTTCCAAGCCTTGTTGTTATAAAACAGACAAACAAAATTGTATCTCTAGTTCATGGAGTTATGAGCATGATCTGCAAATTGTAGATATAATAATAGAGTAATAATTGTCAATCTCTTATGACAATAATCTTTTTCTGTGGCCCTCTTTATATTTGGCTAGCTTATTAGTCTACTATTTTACATGATTCCCTTTCACACAAAGTATATCAGCTCTGAATGCAAGTCTACAGCACAGTTACAGGGAACTTCAAATTTGCCTTAAAATTAATCCTTTTTGACATTTTTACCATTCCCAAGTAGATCTAAGAGTCCCGTCAAAAATTTCTGACCTTCAGATGACAGTGAAATGTGGTATATGGTCTATGGTATGGGCAAGGGTATTTTTCCCTCCATAAACTAAAAATGTAATTTGAATAAAAAGTTAATTAATCTTTCCTTTTCAGGAAGGCAAAAAATAAATTTATGCTACGTAACTAGCTTAAACCAAAATGGAAATTAATTTTTTCAGTGTTAGGCCTAATAGATTTAATTTAAATGAAGGTTATACATTGATTTTAACTAATGTTATTTACAATAAAAAAATTCATTGTTAATATTAAATAGTAAACCTAAACTCAAAGCCAAAACAACATGAATAAAAATATGGCCTAAGATACATATTGGACTCTGAAAAACATTTTTTAAACAAATGACATGATCAGGCTCAAATGTAGGTTAATACATCACAAAAATTTTATATATAAACATTGATTTCTTATAGAAGTTTTTATGTATGTTAAAGTTTTATTTTTGAAAGTAGAAATACAGAATTTACATCTTTAACATGAAACTTGTATTTATGTTTTGTTGTACAATGACTCAGTACTGGATTGAGCTTGAGGTAAACATAAATGGATTTCATTTTTAGTTGAAATGGGATGGTTTCTACCCTTGCTTTTGATATTTATGATATTTTGATATTTATGATATGTAAAAATCTTGTTTACACATGTAAGAAATTGAAAAATATAGCAAAAGATTTCTTCTGAATGGTAGCATCTTCTCCTTTTACAGAAATAGAGAACTGGTCTAGGGAGATGTTGGTAAATCTCCAGTATGAGATACTGGTAAATCTCCAATATTCAATCTTGCAAGTTTACAGATATAGTGATAAACATTGTTAACATACTTAGCACATAAAATTCAGCAATATACAAAAAGAATTATATACCATGAACAAATAGGGTTTATTTCAGGTGTGCAATCCTGGTTCAGTATTTGAAAAATCAATTAGTGGAATCAGTTACAATAAAAGGTAAAGAAGAAAAATCATGAACATATGTGTTGAAGGAAAAGCATTTCACAAAATTCAACACCTATTAATGCTAAAAATCTCAGAAAACTGGGAATAGAGTGGAACTTCTTCAACTTGATAGAAAGCTTTGCAAACATCCTATAGATAGCTTTATATTTACTGGTAAAAGACTGCTTTCCCCCTAAAATCAGAAATAAGGCAAGAATGTTTGCTCTCATCACTCTTATTCAACATAGTTCTGGAAGTTCTAGCCAATGCATTAAGGCATGAAAAGGAAATAAAGGAAATAAGCTGCATTTCTACATTCTGTCAATGAAATGAAATAAAAAATACAAGGCCATTTACAGCTGCTCAAAACAAACAAGCAAAAATAAATTCTTAGATGTAAATTCTCTTGTACAATGTGTATCCTGAAAACTACAAAATGTAGTTAATCAATATAATTGATAAAATAACTGAAACAGGAATAACACAAGGGAATAGCAATCTGAGTAGTAGAAGTGCCAGCTAGAAGAAAGGTAATTTAATCCAATTTCTGTACACTATTTGACTAAATTAAATATTAGCCAACTGAGCATTTGTTAGAAATAAGCTATATATTTGCATATATTTGCAAAAGACATACTAAAAGAATCTCTTTGCTACATCTATGACTTAAACATTGATATTTCAAACCACTTTTTAAAATCTAGCTTTTAAAAACCAGCTGTGAAAGATTCCATATTAGCTAATACAAAACTTGTAGTGCTGGAAATTGTGTAAATTTTTTCACTTCTTGGAAAACAGTCTGTGAATACAGAATTTTATCAATTAACATTGTTTATAAAGTGCAACTTGGATAATATTAATGGCTTGTTTTACAAAATTTTCTAAGAGTTGGCAGCTCAGTTACATTAGGGAGTATATTTGAAATAGCAAAGTTGGACAAGGAGGCTCATAAATCTCTGAAACTCAGAAAGTTTGCATTTACTGCTAGAAGGTGAGAGGAAAACAAAAAGCCACCTAGGCTGCCATCAGAAATTCCCTGGAGAGAAATGTTCTGGGTTAAACATTAGACACTGCAAATATACCCAGGCAACTTGGTGTCCCCTCTCCCACAATCCTTCGCCACTTAGTTTTGCCCCCCCTAACAGGTGGGCTGAAACTGACCTTATTTCAAAAATTCAAACATCCAAACTATGTAATCATGGGATAACTTCTGAGCTTGATCTGTCCAGCTGCTTATAAAGGAGTCTTTTATAATGATACATAGGAATTGTCACTGCTGACCAGGCCAGACGCTAGGCTCAGTCTGCGTTGGCCAGTCTGAGACCAACCAAATGCCAATACAGCCCTACCTTAAAAGGACCTCCACCCATTCATTTTAAGTGCACTGAAATTCATTTTATTTAGTACATCAAGGTAAGACTGTTGACCTGCTACCTGTAAACAGAGACCACTGTTGTTTTTCCAGGGTGCTGATAGATGTAATCTAAATTACACAAACGGTGATCATGGGAAGATGGCGGTGTGAGTAGTTCAGTGGAAATGTCCTCCCCAAAACATATATATTTATGAAAATACAATAAATACAACTATTCCTAAAAGAGACACCAGTGGATGCAGTACAACAGTCAGGATACATTTACATCTGCGAGAACTCAACATCACATGAAAGGGGTAAGACACAAGCCACGGCCAGGCGGGACCCTAATGCTCTCCCACCCCAGAAGCCGGCGGGAAGAAAGGAGTTGGAACGGGGAGGCAGTGAAAGGCCAGGACTGCTAAACAACCAGCTCTAGAAATCTGCACCCAGAGCACAGACACAAGGTGCACGGGGTGCTGGATATTAGAGAAATGGAAAAGCAAAACCTGTGGGCAGGTCACTGCAACTGGCGCCTCTGAGACAAAAGAAAAGCGAGTGCTTTCTGCAAGTCTTAAAGAGACAGGGACTCCACAGCTGGACAAAGTCGTCCTGGCACACTTAGCCAGCAGATGGGAATCCCGGGGAACTTTAGGTGCCCTAAACGCCGGGGAGGCAGCGCAGCTCTGAAGCCCCTGATGGCACTAAGCAGTCTGCCAGTCATTCCTCCAACTGGCGCAGACTGCAACACACTGGCCCAGTAGTGGGAGAATGGCAGCGCACGCCAGGGGCGGCGGTGCTGGAAGGGACCGGGAGCAGATCGCGTGCGCCGGCAGCGCCACAGGGGACTGGGAGAGGCTCATGTGAGCCCACAGCGGTGGCAACTGAACAGCCTGGGTGCAGCTTGCGCATGCCAGTGGCAGTGGCGCCAGAGGAGCCTGGTAGAGGTCCGCATGGGAGAGGTCTGTGCACACCTGCAGCGGTGCTAGAGGGAGCAGCTGAACTCCCAGCAACTAACCGGAATCCCAGCCCGATGCACAGCCGTCTGGGCCAGATCCAAAGACTGCTGCTGGCACACAGCGGCCCTGCAGGGGCACTGGTGTCACAGAGGAGTGCACCTGGTGTGCCTGCCACTCCCCGCAGGGCTCCACGTTGCTCTGACAGAGACCCCACCCACGGCAGCTTAGGGGACTAACCCAGTGGCTGCTGCAGGAGTGCGGGTAACCGACGCAGGCAGCAGAGAAGGGCAAGGCATCCAGCAAGCAGGAAAGGACTTTCTTCTCCCAGCTGACACACATGCAACTTGCCTACAGCCACCACTATCACCTTGAAAAGGCAAAAAAATTTAGTCCAGTCCAAGATAGTTCAGACAACACCTGAGAGAGGATCTGCAGAGACAGACCTAACCAGTCTCCCTGAAAAAGAATTCAAAATAAAAATCATAAACATGCTGACAGAGCTGCAGAGAAATATACAAGACCTAAGGGATGACATCTGGAGGGAGATTACAGAAATGAAATAATCTCTGGAAGCATTTATAAGCACAATGGATAAGATGCAAGAGGCCATTGATGGAATAGAAACCAGAGAGCAGGAGCGCATAGAAGGTGACGCAGAGAGAGACAAAAGGATCTCCAGGAATGAAACAATATTAAGAGAACTGTGTGACCAATCCAAAAGGAACAATACCCGTATTATAGGGGTACCAGAAAAAGAAGAAGTAGAGAGAAAAAGGGAAAGAAAGGGTCTTTGAAGAAATAATTGCTGAGAACTTCCCCAAACTGGGGGAGGAAATAGTTGCTCAGACTACGGAAACACACAGAACTCCCGATAGAAGGGATCCAAAGAGGACAACACCAAGACACATAATAATTAAAATGGCGAAGATCCAGGACAAGAAAAGAGTATTAAAGGCAGCCAGAGAGAGAAAAAAAGTCACCTACAAAGGAAAACCCACCAGGCTCTCATCAGACTTCTCAACAGAAACCTTACAGGCCAGAAGAGAATGGTATGATACATTTAATGCAATGAAACAGAAGGGCCTTGAAGAAAGGATAGTGTATCCAGCACGATTATCATTTAAATATGAAGGAGGGATCAAACAATTCCCAGACAAGCAAAAGTTGAGGGAATTTGCCTCCCACAAACAACCTCTGCAGAGTATCTTAGAGGGACTGCTCTAGATGGGAGCACTCCTAAAAAGAGCACGGAACAAAACACCCAACATATGAAGAATGGAGGAGGAGGAATAAGAAGGGAGAGAAGTAATCATCAGACTGTGTTTATAACAGCTCAATAAGCGAGTTTAGTCAGACAGTAAGGTAGTAAAGAAGCTAACCTTGAACCTTTGGTAACCACGAATCTAAATCATGCAATGGCAATAAGTACATATCTTTCAATAATCACCCTAAATGTAAATGGAATGAATGCACCAATCACATGACACAGAGTAATAGAATGGATAAAAAAGCAAGACCCATCTATATGCTGTTTACAAAAGACTCACCTCAAACCCAAAGACACGCACAGATTAAAAGTCAAGGGATGATAAACTTAGGGGTGCATCTGTCTTTTTCAAACTGGAGTGCTGCATTCTTAGGGTAAATTCCTAGAAGTGGAATTCCTGGGTCAAATGGTATTTCTATTTTGAGCATTTTGAGGAACCTCCATACTGCTTTCCACATTGGTTTAGGGGAGGGCTCTGCAACACAGAGCAGACAAGTAGTGATTTTACAGCATCTTACTACACTGATGGACAGTGACTGTGAGGGGTATGTGGGGGGACGTGGTGAAGGGGGAGCATAGTAAACATAATGTTCTTCATGTAATTGTAGATAAATGATACCAAAATAAAAAAATTAAAAAAAAAGTCAAGGGATGGAAAAAGATATTTCATGCAAACAAGAGGGAGAAAAAAGCAGGTGTTGCAATACTAGTATCAGAGAAAATAGACTTCAAAATAAAGAAAGTAACAAGAGATAAAGAAGGACACTACATAATATTAAAGGGCTCAGTCCAAAAAGAGGATATAACCATTATAAACATATATGCACCCAATACAGGAGCACTAATATATGTGAAACAAATACTAAAAGAATTAATGGAGGAAATAGAATGCAATGCATTCATTTTTGGAAACTTTAACACACCACTCACTCCAAAGGACAGATTCAGCAGACAGAAAATAAGTAAGGACACAGACGCACTGAAAAACACACTAGAACAGATGGACCTTATAGACATCTATAGAACTTTACATCCAAAAGCAACAGGATACACATTCTTCTAAAGTGCACATGGAACATTCTCCAGAATAGACCACATACTCGGCCACAAAAAGAGCCTCAGTAAATTCAAAAAGATTGAAATCCTACCAACCAACTTTTCAGACCACAAAGGTATAAAAGTAGAAATAAATTGTACAAAGAAAGCAAAAAGGCTCACAAACACATGGAGGTTTAACAACATGCTCCTAAATAATCAATGGATCAACGAGCAAATTAACATGGAGATCCAGCAATATATGGAAACAAATGACAACAACAACACAAAGCCCCAACTTCTGTGGGACACAGCAAAAGCAGTCTTAAGAGGAAAGTATATAGCAATCCAGGCATATTTAAAGAAGGAAGAACAATCCCAAATGAATCGTCTAATATCACAATTATCAAAATTGGAAAAAGAAGAACAAATGAGGCCTAAGGTCAGCAGACGGAGGGACATAATAAAGATCAGAGAAGAAATAAATAAAATTGAGAAGAATAAAACAATAGAAAAAAATCAATGAAACCAAGAGCTGGTTCTTCGAGAAAATAAACAAAATAGATAAGCCTGTAGCCAGACTTATTAAGAGAAAAAGAGAGTCAACAGACATCGACAGAATCAGAAATGTGAAAGGAAATATCACGACGGACCCCACAGAAATACAAAGAATTATTAGAGAATGCTATGAAAACCTATATGCTAACAAGCTGGAAAACCTAGGAGACATGGACAACTTCCTAGAAAAATACAACCTTCCAAGACTGACCCAGAAAGAAACAGAAAATCTAAACAGACCAATTACCAGCAACGTAATTGAATCAGTAATCAAAAAACTACCCAAGAACAAAACCCCGGGCCAGATGCATTTACCTCGGAATTTTATCAGACATACAGAAAAGACATAATACCCATTCTCCTTTAAGTTTTCCAAAAGATAGAAGAGGAGGGAATACTTCCAAACTCATTCTATGAAGCCAACAGCACCCTAATATCAAAACCAGGCAAAGACCCCACCAAAAAAGAAAACTACAGACCAATATCCCTGATGAACGTAGATGCAAAACTACTCAACAAAATATTAGCCAACTGAATTCAAAAATACATCAAAAGGATCATATGCCATGACCAAGTGGGATTCATCCCAGGGAGCAAAGGATGGTACAACATTCGAAAATCCATCAACATCATCCACCACATCCTCAAAAAGAAGGACAAAAACCACATGATCATCTCCATAGATGCTGAAAAAGATTCGACAAAATTCAACATCCATTCATGATAAAAACTCTCAACAAAATGGGCATAGAGGGCAAGTACCTCAACATAATAAAGGCCATATATGATAAACCCACAGCTAACATCATACTGAACAGTGAGAGGCTGAAAGCTTTTCCTCTGAGATCGGGAACAAGACAGGGTTGCACACTCTCCCCACTGTTATTTAACATAGTACTGGAGGTCCTAGCCACGGCAATTAGACAAAACAAAGAAATACAAGGAATCCAGATTGGTAAAGAAGAAGTCAAACTGTCACTATTTGCAGATGACATGATATTGTACATAAAAATCCCTAAAGACTCCACTCCAAAACTGCTAGAACTAATATTGGAATTCAGCAAAGTTGCAGGATACAAAATTAACACACAGAAATCTGTGGCTTTCCTATACACTAACAATGAACTAACAGAAAGAGAAATCAGGAAAACACTTCCATTCACAATAGCATCAAAAAGAATAAAATACCTAGGAATAAACCTAACCAAGAAAGTGAAAGACCTATACTCTGAAAACTATAAGACCCTCTTAAGAGTAATTAAAGAGGTCTGTAAGGAATGGAAACTCATCCCATGCTCCTGGCTAGGAAGATTTAATATCATCAAAATGGCCATCCTGCCCAAAGCACTATACAGATTCGATGCAATCCCTACCAAATTACCAACAGCATTCTTCAATGAACTGGAACAAATAGTTCAAAAATTCATATGGAACCGCCAAAGACCCCGAATAGCCAAAGCAATCCTGAGAAGGAAGAATAAAGTGGGGGGGGATCCGGCTCCCCAACTTGAAGCTCTACTACAAAGCCACAGTAATCAAGACAATTTGGTACTGGCACAAGAACAGAGCCACAGACCAGTGGAACAGAATAGAGACTCCAAACATTAACCCAAACATATATGGCCAATTAATATATGATAAAGGAACCGTGGACATACAATAGGGAAATGACAGTCTCTTCAACAGATGGTGCTGGTAAAACTGGACAACTACATGAAAGAGAATGATACTGGATCACTGTCTAACCCCATACACAAAAGTAAATTTGAAATGGATCAAAGACCTGAATGTAAGTCATGAAACCATAAAACTCTTAGAAAAAAACATAGGCAAAAATCTCATGGACATAAACATGAGTGACTTCTTCATGAACATATCTCCCCGGGCAAGGGAAACAAAAGCAAAAATGAACAAGTGGGACTATATCAAGCTAAAAAGCTTCTGTACAGCAAAGGACACCATCAATAAAACAAAAAGGTATCCTACAGTATGGGAGAATATATTCATAAATGACAGATCTGAAAGAGGATTGACATCCAAAATGTATAAAGAGCTCACACACCTCAACAAACAAAAAGCAAATAATCCAATTAAAAAATGGGCAGAGGAGAAGAATAGACAGTTCTCTAAAGAAGAAATTCAGATGGCCAACAGAGACATGAAAAAATGCTCCACATCGCTTGCCATCAGAGAAATGCAAATTAAAACCACAATGAGATATCACCTCACACCAGTAAGGATCGCCACCACTGAAAAGACAAACAACCACAAATGTTGGCGAGGTTGTGGAGAAAGGGGACCCCTCCTACACTGCTGGTGGGCATGTAAATTAGTTCAACCATTGTGGAAAGCAGTATGGAGGTTCCTCAGAATGCTCAAAATAGAAATACCATTTGACCCAGGAATTCCACTTCTAGGAATTTACCCTAAGAATGCAGCAGCCCTGTTTGAAAAAGACAGATGCACCCCCTATGTTTATTGCTGCACTATTTACAATAGCCAAGAAGGAAGCAACCTAAGTGTCCATCAGTAGATGAATGGATAAAGAAGAGGTGGTACATATACACAATGGAATATTATTCAGCCATAAGAAGGAACATATCCTACCATTTGCAACAACATGGATGGAGCTAGAGGGTATTATACTCAGTGAAATAAGCCAGGCGGAGAAAGACAAGTATGAAATGATTTTAGTCACCTGTGGAGTATAAGAACAAAGCAAAAATTGAAGGAACAAAACAGCAGCAGGCTCACAGAACCCAAGAATGGACTAACAGTTACGAAAGGGAAAGGGACCTGGGAGGATGGGGTAAGGCGGGGAAAGGGGCATTACTATTCACACAGATAATGTAGGGGCTGGGGGGCACGGGGAAGGCACTATAACACACAGAAGACAAGTAGTGATTCTATAGCATCTTACTGCACTGATGGACAGTGACTGTAATGGACTATGTGGTGGGGACTTGATAATAGGGGTTGTGTAGAAACCATAATGTTGCTCATGTAATTGTACATTAATAACACCAAAAAAAAAAATGAGGCTATTCGGGTGGAGCTTTACTCCACTCCAACAGATGTCCTTATGAGAAGATGGGGCCTATGGAGAAACACCAGGTATGTGCATGGCAGACAGAAGACCATGTGAAGGCGCAGCAAGGAGGCAGCCGTCTGCAAGCCAAGGAGAGAGGCCTTGGGCCAGATCAACCCAGCCAGCCTTAAGCTCCAGAACTCCATGAAAATAAGTTTCTGTAGACTAAGCCACCCAGTCTGTGGACTCCTCTTATAGCAGGGGTGCCTTCTCCCTCCCACCAATCACCAAGTCCTACCCACCCTACTTCCTAAACATCTCTGCAGTCTACGTTCTGCATACCCATTCAACTGCCCTTGTCTTTTGTGGATGCCTGTAGCAGCCTCTGAGTAGTCCTTCTGCTATCACTTCGCCCCCAAGAATCCAGTCTCCAAAGAGAGATCAGAGTGCTCATTTAAAAATGGAATCCTTTCCCTTGATCTAAAACCCTTCAATCTCTCAAAGAATAAAATGAGAATTTAATTTGGCAGGCAAACCGAGCATGATCATGAAGGCTGTCAGTCGGGGACGGGCAGCCAATGGGCGCAGATCGCGTAAGCCTGGGGCGGAGTAGTAGCTGCCGGCGCCGCCGCCGCCTTTATTCAAGCATCAGTAGCATCTTGAGCGCTGCAGGGTCACAAGCGGCCGCCGCGCCCTCCGTGCTTCGAGCCGCCGTACCGTCTGCGCAGCGGGCCGACGGAGACCAGATGATGGGCCCGCGAAGTTCTGGGCCCGCTTTGTGCTTGGCTGCGCCTTCCTCCCGACCTCGCCCCCAGCCTCGGATCGCCGCGTCGCACCCGCTGGGCTCCCGGCGCCGCACTCGCCCCTTCTCGGCTCTCTCGCGACGGGCGGAGGGCGGCGATCGGCCCGGACTTGGAGCTGCTGGCCCGGCCGGACTTCAGAGACCTCGGCTGAGAAGCGGCTCCCGCTTCCGCGGATCTGCGGTGGAGGGTCCAGAGCGGGCCCCGATTTAGGGGTGAAGACGACAGCGACGGCTCTGCGGGCTGGAAGGTACGTGGCCGCGGGGCGCGGCGGGACCCCTGCCTCCGCCTGAGGGCACGGGGAAACCGGACAAGGGGGCGGCCGTGCGAGTTGCTCGGCGGGCAGCGCGTGGACCGCGGGGCTGGGAAGCGGCCGACGCGGGTGGTGGGCTCGCGGGGCCCGGCCGGGGGCCTGGAGTCGGCGCGCTCCGCCGGAGGGGACGCCCTGGATGGGAGGGAGCGGAGCAGGTGCGCCCGGGGCGGACGTCCGAGCGGCCGGCGAAGTTCACCGTGGCAGGGGCGGAGGGGCTCGCCGGAGCCGCTGCTCCCCGCTCCCGGCCCGGGTGGGAAGCGCGGCAGCTCTCCGCCCCGCGGCGCGCAGACGGGGTGACCGGTGGGCGTTTTGTCGTGTTTGGATTTTCTCGGCGGGGGCCTCGAGGGCGATGGTCGGGCGGCTGAAGTTCAGGTGTGACGGGCGGCGGGGGAGAGGCCGCCCGGAGGCAGCGCCTTTAAAATAAAACATTTTTTCATGAGGTACCTCTCGTCTGTTTTATTTGGGAATGAAGTTTCTTTACTTTGATCTGGGAACTGACAGGGCATTCTCTTGTATTTAGAAATTCATATTTTTCTGGCATTTCGGTTTGTAATCTGCAGCTGAGTAATTTATAACTAGCCACAGAGATTCTGAGACACGGACCGTGGGTGTAGTCAGAGTAGCGTGAGGGCCTCTGGAAAAAGACCCCTACCAAAACTAGCAAATATTAAAGAATTCAGCAAAGTCAGAGTCACATTAATTCTCTAAAGTAAAATATCAAACTAGGAGTATAAGCATTCTTAAGTGAAGATTAGTTAAAACTAAAAAGGCAGGGGTAACCCGGCCTGGAATGTTTGAACATCCCCCAGATAAGAAAGTAGCTCAGCATAGCCCGTGTCTTCATTGTGTCAATTAAATGAGGCTACTGTAAAATTTACTTTAGCCTGCTAAAAGGCCCAGTTTATCTTTAACTTTGCCCAGATGCCTCTTCCAGCCCCAAATCAAGTACTATATAACCTGTGCAACTAATATGGCAATAAGCCCAGTGACAAACAACAAAGTAAAAGACAGGAAGCATCTCATCTTAAAGATAAGATTGCATTTTAACAGCCAGGAAGTTAACAAGTAAGATACTTTTTTTTTTTTTTACTAAGGTATTACTGATACACATTCCTCTGAAGGTTTCACATGAAAAAGCAATGTGGTTAATACATTCATTCACCCATATTATCTAGTCCAGGCCCCTCATACTCCATTGCAGTCACTGTCCATCAGTGTAGTAAGATGCCACAGATTCGCTATTTGCCAAGAAGTAAGAATCTTTATTTTATTTATTTTGGTATCATTAATCTACAGTTACATGAGGAGAGGAACATTATGTTTACCAGACTCCTCCCTTAACCAAGTCCCCCCCACATACCCAATTAGTCACTGTCCGTCAGTGTAGTAAGATGCTTTAAAATCACCCCCTGTCTTCTCTGTGTTGCACAGCCCTCCCTGTGCGTCCCCCCCCACATTCCCCACATTATACATGCTAGTTGTAAGGCCCCTTTCTAATCCGCCCCCCTTCTCCCTCCCTTCCCACCCATCCTCCCCAGTCCCTTTCCCTTTGGTAACTGTTAGTTCTTTCTTGGGTTCTGTGATTCTGCTGCTCTTTTGTCCTTCAGTTTTTCCTTTGTTCTTATATTCCACATAGGAGTGAAATCATTTGGTAGTTGTCTTTCTCCGCCTGGCTTATTTCACTGAGCATAAAACCCTCTAGCTCCATCCATGTTGTTGCAAATGGTAGGATTTGTTTTCATTCATGACTGAATAATATTACATTGTGTATATGTACCACCTCTTCTTTATCCATTCATCTACTGATGGACACTTAGGTTGCTTCCATGTCTTGGCTATTTGCTGCTATAAACATAGGGGTGCATCTGTGTTTTCAAATTGGGCTGCTGCATTCTTGGGGGAAATTCCTAGAAGTGGGATTCCTGGGTCAAATGCTATTTCTATTTTGTGTTTTTTGAGGAACCCCTATACTGCTTTCTACAATGGTTGAACTAATTTACATTACCCCCAGTAGTGTAGGAGGGTTCCCCTTTCTCCACAACCTGGCCAACATTTTTCGTTGTTTGTCTTTTGGGTGGTAGTGATCCTTACTGGTGTGAGGTGATATCTCATTGTGGTTTTAATTTGCATTTCTCTGATGGCAAGCGATGTGGAGCATCTTTCCATGTGTCTGTTGGCCATCTGAATTTCTTCTTTGGAGAACTGTGTCTTCAGCTCCTCTGTTGTCTTTTTTTTTTTTTTTTTTTGGTAGTGTCCTAATCTTGTTTTGGTAACTGTGATTTTGGCCTCATAGAAATGAATTTGTAGGCTTTCCTTCCTCTTCAATTTTTGGGAATAGTTTGAGAAGGATAGGTATTAACTCTTACTTCAATGTTTGAGTGAAATTCTCCTGTGAAAACATCTTGGACTTTTGATTGTGTGGAGTTTTTGGTTACTAGTTGTTAGTCTGTTCAGATTTCTATTTTCTCCAGAACAAGTTTTAACATTGCATGAGTCTAGGAACTTATCCATTTTTTTCTAGCGAGCCAAATATATTGCCATATACTTTTACATACTTATCTCTTCAATCTTTTGTATTTCAGTGGTGTCACTTGTAACTTTTTTTAAATTTCTATTTCTGATTTTGAGTCCTGTCCTTTTTATTTCTTGATAAGTCTAGGTAAGTGTTTGTCTTCAAAGAATCAGTTGTTCGTTTCATTGTTCTTTTACATTTTTTTAAAGTGTTTGTTTCATTTACTTGCACTGTGATTTAATTTTTTTCCTTCTACTTTGTATCTTCTAACTTTTGCCATTGGTCGGGGGCGGGCCTGCGCCGTGGCGCCTCGCGCTCATTGGCTGTGAGGGCCGTCTGTCGGGGACGGGCAGCCACTGGGCTCAGAAAGTGTTAAGTCCGGCGGCTGCGCAGTAGCTGCAGGCGCTGCCGCCGCTGTATTCAACAGTAGTGTCCCGAGCGCCTCTGAGAGAAGCAGTTCCTGCCAGCTCCTCCGTGTTTCGTTTCGCCGGCCGGAGCAGGAGCGGCCCGCCCATCCCTTCCGCGCAGTGGGTCCGCGGAGACCAGATGTTGAGCGTACTCGGCGGCGCCATCCTCTCGGCGCGCATGCGGGGGCGGCAGCGACCTCGCTGCAAGCGTCGTATCTCCGCCTCGCGCCCGCTGGGATCTCGGCGCTGCCTGCACTCGCCCCTTCTTGGCTCTCCCGCGGCGGGCGGAGGGCGGCTGTCAGCATGACCGCAGCGCCGCGCGTGGTGATCATCAGCCCGGACTTGGAGCCGCTGCCCTGGCCGGACTTCAGAGAGCTCGGCGGAGACGCGGCTCCCACTGCCGCGCATCTTCGTTGGAGGGTCCAGATCGTGCCCTACTAAGGAGTGAAGGCGACAGCGACAGCTGTGCGGGTTGGAAGGTATGTGGCCGCGGGGCACAGCGGGAACCCGACGGGGCGCAGGGACCACTGCCTCCGTGTGAAGGTGTCGGGGAGCCGGACGTGGGGGCGACCGTGCACGTTGCTCGGCGGGCAGCTCGTGGCCCGCGGGGCTGGGAAGCGGCCAAAGCGGGTGGTGGGTTCCCGGAGCCGGGGGCCTGGAGTTCGCGAGCTCCGCCGGAGGGGCCGCCTAGGAAGGGAGGGAGCGGAGCAGGTGCGCTCGGTGCAGACGTCCTAGCGGCGGAGGCGCCGGGGAGGGGGGAGAGGGGGCCCTCGCCGGAGCCGCTGCTCCTCCTTCCGGGCCCGGGTGGTGAGGGTGGCTGCTCTCTGCCCCGCGACACGCGTCCGCCCGGGACGGGGCCGCAGGCGGAGGGGACGGGCCGCGCCGCGCAGACGGGAGGCCGGTAAGCGTTTTGCCGTGTGTGGATTTTCTCGGCGGGGTCCTCGACGGCACGGGCCGGACGGGCTGAGGTTCAAGTGTGACCCGCGGCGGGTGAGAGGCCGCCCATACGCAGCGCCGTTAGAATTAAAATTTTTCACGAGGCACCTCCGTGTGTTTTCTTTGAATGAAGTTTCTTTACTTTGGAACTGTCAGGGCATTTTCTTGTATTTAGAAATTCGTATTTCTCTGTGTTTTCGGTTTGTAATCTGCAGCTGAGTAGTTTATAACTAGCCACAGAGATTCTGAGACAGGGACCGTAGGGTGTAGTCAGTAGCGTGAGGGCCTCTGGAAAAAGACCCCTACCAAAACTGGGAAATATTCAACAATTCAGCAAAGTCCGATTCACATGAATTCTCTAACGTAAAATACCAAATTAGGAGTATAAGCATTCCTCAGTGAAGATTAGTTAAAACTAAAAAGCCAGGACTAACGGGGACTGAAATGTATGTTTAAACATTCCCCAGATAAGAAAATACCGCCACATAGCCCACGTCTTCATTGTGTCAATTAAATAAGGCTATTGTAAAATTTACTTCAGACTGCTAAAAGGCCCAGTTTATCTTTAACTTTGCCCAGATGCTGCTTTTCCTCCCACAGCCCCTAATCAAGCAATGTATATTACCCCATCCACAGAGAACGTAGTAAAAGGCAGGAAGCAACCTGTCTTAAAGATAAAATTGCATTTTTTTTTTGAGAGGGCATCTCTCATATTTATTGATCAAATGGTTGTTAACAACAATAAAATTCAGTATGGGGGGGTCAATGCTCAATGTACAATCATTAATCCATCTCAAGCCTAATTCTCGTCAGTCTCCAATCTTCTGAAGCATAACGAACAAGTTCTTACATGGTGAATGAAATCTTACATAGTGAATAAATTCTTACATGGTGAACAGTACAAGGGCATTCATCACAGAAACTTTCGGTTTTGATCACGCATTATGACCTATAAACAATCAGGTCAAATATGAATATTCGTTTGATTTTTATACTTGATTTATATGTTGATCCCACATTTCTCCCTTTATTATTATTATTATTTTTATTTTTAATAAAATGCTAAAGTGGTAGGTAGATGCAAGATAAAGGTAGAAAACATAATTTAGTGCTGTAAGAGGGCAAATGTAGATGATCAGATGATCAGGTGTGTGCCTATGGACTAAGTATTAATCCAGGCTAGACGGCAGCAATACATCCACGGATGCAGAAGATTTCTCTCAAAGCAGGGGGGGTGAGGTTCTGAGCCTCACCTGTGTTGATCCCCAAATTCTCACCTGATGGCCCCCCTGCGACTGTGCCTGTCTTAGGTTGTTCCTCCCTTGAGGAATCTTACCCGTCTCTGGCTAACCAGTCATCTTCCGGGGCCATACAGGGAAACAAAGTTGGTAAGTGAGAGAGAAGCCATATTGTTTGAAAAGGTTAGCTTTTTACTTCTTTGCAGATTTATGCCCTGTGGCTTCTATGCCCAGCACTTGTCTCGAGGTATCTTTACCACCTGGAGGAATTATGATACTCGGTAAATTCGATATGAGGCACGAATTCTATTTAAGGGTTGTAATTAGGAAGGAAGAAGAAAAGCTATAGATGTAGCATATGGTAGGAAACATGGGAGGATTGATTATTTCTTTGACATATCTTCTTGTAGAGTACCTTAAGTATGTATAGGTTTTAAACTACTAACTAATTTGCACACACATATTAACATAATAGGAATACAGTGACATAAACAAAGCAAATCTATAATTACCATCTATCTCCAGTGAAGCCAAGAAAACCATTTAGGCACCCTAGGCATTTGTGAAAATTTATCTATGATATGATAGATATTGTCCAACTGTACTTGAACAGTCTGAGAAAAATCAGACAAATTAAAGCAGCCCATTTCTGGGATCTGTTCACATCCCGTATGTTCTTTTAACCGTAGATAGTCTATAGTCATGAGATTTTGGAGTGCTACAACTTGCACCCCTCCCAACTCCTGGTTGAGTTCCAACAGTACAGATCCTGTCAAATTCGTTGTCTCACTGTATGCAAATGCCAGCCTAGACATCTCCCTCCTCATTCCTATGGCAACCCCAGGAGACGGTGGGCTGGATGCAGCCACAACCACAGCATTGTCCGGATCCCTGTGGAGGCTTTTTGATGATCATCCCCCGGCACGAGTCCTCCAGAGAGTGCTGATGCCGGAAGCTCCTCATATCATATCTTAGTTCATTTTCTGGTATCCAAGCTAGGCCTTGATCTTCTGCATAAAAACAAACAGACCCTTTGCCCACACTTTGACATGCCCTCTATACCACTGTGCAGAACTCATGGGAGGTCAGCACACAGTAACTGCTTTTTTTTTTTTTTTTTATTAAGAGAAAGGAATATTATCAGAAAAGAATACCTCCATAGCTGATCATCTGACACCCTTTAAGTGATCAACATTAAGGATATTTAAAGCATGCGTTGATCTTTTATTTATGAATAGTTTTATCCTATCAAGGAGTAATCCCCCTTTTCTTTCTTTCTTTCTTTTTTTTTTTTTAATTTTTAATCTACACTTACATGAAGAATACTATGTTTACTATGCTCTCCCCTATATCAGGTCCCCCCTAACAACCACATTATGGTTACAGTCCATCAGCTTAGCAAAATGTTGTAGAGTCACTACGTGTCCTCTCTGTGTTGTGCAGCCCACCCTCCCCTTTCTCCCTCCCCCCATGCATGCTAATCTTAATACCCCCTTCTTCTTCCTTATCCCTCCCTGCCCACCCATCCTCCCCAGTTCCTTTCCCTTTCGTACCTGTTAGTCCATTTTTGGGTTCTGTAATTCCGCTGCTGTTTTGTTCCTTCAGTTTTTCCTTTGTTCCTATACTCCTCAGATGAGTGAAATAATTTGGTATTTCTCTTTCTCCGCTTGGCTTATTTCACTGAGCATAATACTCTCCAGCTCCATCCGTGTTGCTGCAAATGGTTGGATTTTTCCACTTCTTATGGCTGAGTAGTATTCCATTGTGTATATGTACCACGTCATCTTTATCCATTCATCTACCGATGGACATTTAGGTTGCTTCCAATTCTTGGCTATTGTAAATAGTGCTGCAATAAACATAGGGGTGCATCTGTCTTTCTCAAACTTGATTGCTGCGTTCTTAGGGTAAATTCCTAGGAGTGGAATTCCTGGGTCAAATGGTAGGTCTGTTTTGAGCATTTTGATGAACCTCCATACTGCTTTCCACATGGTTGAACTAATTTACATTCCCACCAGCAGTGTAGGAGGGTTCCCCTTTCTCCACAGCCTCACCAACATTTGTTGTTGTTTGTCTTTTGGATGGCAGCTATCCTTACTGGTGTGAGGTGATACCTCATTGTAGTTTTAATTTGCATTTCTCTGATAATTAGCGATGTGGAGCATCTTTTCATGTGTCTCTTGGCCATCTGTATTTCTTTTTTAGAGAACTGTCTGTTCAGTTCCTCTGCCCATTTTTTAATTGGGTTATTTGTTTTTTGTTTGTTGAGGCGTGTGAGCTCTTTATATATTCTGGACGTCAAGCCTTTATCGGATCTGTCATTTTCAAATATATTCTCCCTTACTGTAGGGTTCCTTTTTGTTCTATTGATGGTGTCTTTCGCTGTACAGAAGCTTTTCAGCTTAATGTAGTCCCACTTGCTCATTTTTGCTGTTGTTTTCCTTGCCCGGGGAGATATGTTCAAGAAGAGGTCACTCATGTTTATGTCTAAGAGGTTTTTGCCTATGTTTTTTTCCAAGAGTTTAATGGTTTCATGACTTACATTCAGGTCTTTGATCCATTTTGAGTTTACCTTTGTATATGGGGTTAGACAATGGTCCAGTTTCATTTTCCTACATGTAGCTGTCCAGTTTTGCCAGCACCATCTGTTGAAGAGACTGTCATTTTGCCATTGTATGTCCATGGCTCCTTTATCAAATATGAATTGACCATATATGTTTAGGTTCATTTCTGGAGTCTCTAATCTGTTCCACTGGTCTGTGGCTCTGTTCTTGTGCCAGTACCAAATTGTTTTGATTACTATGGCTTTGTAGTAGAGCTTGAAGTTGGGGAGTGAGATCCCCCCCTACTTTATTCTTCTTTTTCAGGATTGCTTTGGCTATTCGGGGTCTTTGGTGTTTCCATATGAATTTTTGAATTATTTGTTCCAATTCATTGAAGAATGTTGCTACTAATTTGAGAGGGATTGCATCAAATCTGTATATTGCTTTGGGCAGGATGGCCATTTTGACGATATTAATTCTTCCTAGCAATGAGCATGGGATGAGTTTCCATTTATTAGTGTCCACTTTAATTTCTCTTAAGAGTGACTTGTAGTTTTCAGAGTATAAGTCTTTCACTTCTTTGGTTAGGTTTATTCCTAGGTATTTTATTCTTTTTGATGCAATGGTGAATGGAATTGTTTTCCTGATTTCTCTTTCTATTGGCTCATTGTTAGTGTATAGGAAAGCTACAGATTTCTGTGTGTTAATTTTGTATCCTGCAACTTTACTGTATTCCGATATCAGTTCTAGTAGTTTTGGAGTGGAGTCTTTAGGGTTTTTTATGTACAGTATCATATCATCTGCAAATAGTGACAGTTTATCTTCTTCTTTACCAATCTGGATTCCTTGTATTTCTGTGTTTTGTCTGATTGCCGTGGCTAGGACCTCCAGTACTATGTTAAATAACAGTGGGGAGAGTGGGCATCCCTGTCTGGTTCCCAATCTCAGAGGAAATGATTTCAGCTTCTCACTGTTCAGTATAATGCTGGCTGTGGGTTTATCATATATGGCCTTTATTATGTTGAGGTACTTGCCGTCTATTCCTATTTTGCTGAGAGTTTTTATCATGAATGGATGTTGAATTTTGTCAAATGCTTTTTCAGCATCTATCATGTGGTTTTTGTCTTTCTTTTTGTTGGTGTGGTGGATGATGTTGATGGATTTTCGAATGTTGTACCATCCTTGCATCCCTGGGATGAACCCCACTTGGTCATGGTGTATGATCCTTTTGATATACTGTTGAATTCTGTTTGCTAATATTTGATTGAGTATTTTTGCATCTACATTCATCAGGGATATTGGTCTGTAATTTTCTTTTTTGGTGGGGTCTTTGCCTGGTTTTGGTATTAGGGTGATGTTGGCTTCATAGAGTGAGTTTGGGAGTATTCGTTCTTCTTCTATTTTGTGGAACACTTTAAGGAGAATGGGTATTATGTCTTCCTTGTGTGTCTGATAAAATTCCGAGGTAAATCCATCCGGCCCCCGGGGTTTTGTTCTTGGGTAGTTTTTTGATTACCTTTTCAATTTCTTTGCTCGTGTTTGGTTTGTTTAACTTTTGTGTTTCTTCCTTGGTCAGTCTTGGGAGGTTGTATTTTTCTAGGAAGTTGTCCATTTCTTCTAGGTTTTCCAGCTTCTTGGCATATAGGTTTTCATAGTAGTCTTTAATAATTCTTTGTATTTCTGTGGAGTCTGTCGTGATTTTTCCATTCTCATTTCTGATTATGTTGATTTGTGTTGATTCTCTTTTTCTCTTAATAAGTTGGGCTAGAGGCTTATCTATTTTGTTTATTTTCTCGAGGAACCAGCTCTTGGTTTTGTTGATTATTGCTATTGTTTTATTCTTCTCAATTTTGTTTATTTCTTCTCTGATCTTTATTATGTCCCTCCTTCTGCTGACTTTAGGCCTCATTTGTTCTTCTTTTTCCAGTTTTGATAATTCTGATGTTAGACTATTCATTTGGGAGTGTTCTTCCTTCTTCAAGTGTGCCTGGATTGCTATATACTTTCCTCTTAAGACTGCTTTCGCTGCATCCCACAGAAGTTGGGGCTTAGTGTTGTTGTTGTCATTTGTTTCTATATATTCCTTGATCTCTATTTTGATTTGTTCATTGATCCATTGATTCTTTAGTAGCATGTTGTTAAGCCTCCATGTGTTTCTGAGCCTTTTTGATTTCTTTGTAGAATTTATTTCTACTTTTATACCTTTGTGGTCTGAAAAATTGGTTGGTAGAATTTCAATATTTTGGAATTTACTGAGGCTCTTTTTGTGAGCTAGTATGTGGTCTATTCTGGAGAATGTTCCATGTGCACTTGAGAAGAATGTATATCCTGTTGCTTTTGGATGTAGAGTTCTATAGATGTGTATTAGGTCCATCTGTTCTAGTGTGTTGTTCAGTGCCTGTGTGTCTTTACTTATTTACTGCCCGGTGGATCTATCCTTTGGGGTGAGTGGTGTGTTGAAGTCTCCTAAAATAAATGCATTGCAGTCTATTTCCCTCTTTAGTTCTGTTAGTATTTGCTTCACATATGCTCGTGCTCCTGTATTGGGTGCATATATATTTAGAATGGTTATATCCTCTTGTTGGACTGAGCCCTTTATCATTATGTAGTATCCTTCTTTTTCTCTTGTTACTTTCTTTGTTTTGAAGTCTATTTAGTCTGATATTAGTACTGCAACCCCTGCTTTCTTCTCACTGTTGTTTGCCTGAAATATGTTTTTCCATCCCTTGACTTTTAGTCTATGCTTATCTTTGGGTTTAAGGTGACTTTCTTGTAAGCAGCATATAGATGGGTCTTGCTTTTTTATCCATTCTATTACTCTGTGTCTTTTGATTGGTGCATTAAGTCCATTTACATTTAGGGTGACTATTGAGAGATATGTACTTATTGCCATTGCAGGCTTTAGATTCTTGGTTACCAAAGTTTCAAGGTTAGCTTCTTTAGTATCTTACTGCCTAACTTAGCTCGCTTATTGTGCTGTTATATACACTGTCTGGAGATTCTTTTCTTCTCTCCCTTCTTATTCCTCCTCCTCCCTTCTTCATATGTTGTGTGTTTTGTTCTGTGCTCTTTTTAGTGGTGCTCCCATCTAGAGCAGTCACTGTAGGATGCCCTGTAGAGGTGATTTGTGGGAAGCAAATTCCCTCTGCTTTTGCTTGTCTGGGAATTGTTTAATCCTGCCATCATATTTAAATGATAGTCGTGCTGGATACAGTATCCTTGGTTCAAGGCCCTTCTGTTTCATTGCATTAAGTATATCATGCCATTCTCTTCTGGCCTGTAGTGTTTCTGTCGAGAAGTCTGATGTTAGCCTGATGGGTTTTCCTTTATAGGTGACCTTTTTCTCTCTAGCTGCCTTTAAAACTCTTTCCTTGTCCTTGATCCTTGCCATTTTAATTACTATGTGTCTTGGTGTTGTTCTCCTTGGATCCTTTCTGTTGGGGGTTCTGTGTAATTCCATGCTCTGTTCGATTATTACCTCCCCCAGTTTGGGGAAGTTTTCAGCAATTATTTCTTCAAGGAGACTTTCTGTCCCTTTTCCTCTTTCTTCTTCTTCTGGTATCCCTATAATACGAATATTATTCCTTTTGGATTGGTCACATAGTTCTCTTAGTGTTGTTTCATTCCTGGAGATCCTTTTATCTCTCTCTATGTCAGCTTCTATACGTTCCTGTTCTCTGGCTTCTATTCCTTCAATGGCCTCTTGCATCTTATCCATTCTGCTTATAAATCCTTCCAGGGATTGTTTCACTTCTGTGGTCTCCTTCCTGACATCTGTGATCTCCCTCCGGACTTCATCCCACTGCTCTTGCATTTTTCTCTGCATCTCATCCCATTGCTCTTGCATTTTTCTCTGCATCTCTGTCAGCATGTTCATGATTTTTATTTTGAATTCTTTTTCAGGAGGACTGGTTAGGTCTGTCTCCTTCTCAGGTGTTGTCTCTGTGATCTTTGTCTGCCTGTAATTTTGCCTTTTCATGGTGATAGAGATAGTTTGCAGAGCTGTTACAAGTGACCGCTGGAAGAGCTTCCCTTCTTGTTGGGTTGTGGCCTTCCTCTCCTGGGAGAAAAGCGACCTCTAGTGGCTTGTGCTGGGCAGCTGTGTGCAGACAGGGCTTCTGCTTCCTGCCCGGTTGCTATGGGGTTTATCTCTGCTGTTGCTGTGGGCGTGGCCTGGCTGGGGCTGCTCCTCCAAAATGGTGGAGTCCCGTTGGAGGGGGAGCGGCCGGGGGGCTATTTATCTCCGTAAGGGGCCTCTGTGCTCCCTGCTGCCCAGGGGGTTAGAGTGCCCAGAGATCCCCAGAGTCCCTGCCTCTGGTCTAAGTGACCTGTCCTGCCCCTTTAAGACTTCCAAAAAGCACTCTCCAAACCAAACAACAACAGCAACAATGAGAGAGGGAACAAAAAAAAAGAAAAGAAAGGGAAAAAACACGCGATTTTTTTTTGTCCTCAGGCGCCGGTCCCAGGCACCCACTCACTGGTCCTGCTGCCCTGTCTCCCTAGCACCAGGGTCCCTGTCCCTTTAAGGCTTCCAAAAAGCACTCACCAAAAAGAGAAAAAAAAAATAAAGGGAAAAACGCGCGATTTCCTCCGTCCTCAGGCGCCGGTCTCAGGCACCCGCCCACCGGTCCTGCTGCTCTGCCTCCCTAGCACCAGGGTCCCTGTCCCTTTAAGGCTTCCAAAAAGCACTCGCCAAAAACAGAAAAAAATAAATAAAGAAAGGGGAAAACGCGTGATTTCCTCGGTCGTCAGGCGCTGGTCTCAGGCACCCGCCCACCGGTCCCGCAGGGAAAAATGCGGGATATTCTTTGTCCTCAGGCGCCGGTCCCAGGCACCCGCTCACCGGTCCCGCCACACTGCCTCCCTAGCAACGGGGTCCCTGTCCCTTTAAGGCTTCCAAAAAGCACTCGCCAAAAAAAAAAAAAAACCGCTCCGGTTTCTTTCCATCCGCCGGGAGCCGGGGGGAGGGGCGCTCGGGTCCCGTGGGGCCGGGGCTTGTATCTTACCCCCTTCGCAAGGCGCTGGGTTCTTGCAGGTGTGGATGTGGTCTGGATGTTGTCCTGTGTCCTCTGGTCTCTATTTTAGGAAGATTTTTCTTTGTTATATTTTCATAGCTCTATGTGTTTTTGGGAGGAGATTTCCACTGCTCTACTCACGCCGCCATCCTGGCTCCGCCTCCAAGATTGCATTTTAACATCCAGGAAGTTAAGTGCCCTGTGACTTCATTGTGTCAATTAAATGAGGCTGTTGTAAAATTTACTTAAGCCAGCTAAAAGGCCCAGTTTATCTTTAACTTAGCCCAGATGCTGCTTTTCCTCCTCCAGCCCTTAATCAAGTGATAGATAACCTGGGCAATTAATATGGCAAGTAAGCCCAGCCACAGACAATGTAGTAAAAGGCAGGAAGCATCTCATCTAAAAGATAAGATTGCATTTAACACCCAGGAAGTTAAACCGGTAAGATTCTTTTTTTTTTTTAAGGTGTTATTGATGTACACTCCTGTGAAGGTTTCACATAAAAAAAATGTGGTTACTACATTCACACATACTATCTAGTCCCCCCATCATACCCCACTGCAGTCACTGTCCCATCAGCGTAGTAAGATCCCAGAAGTAATTAAATTGCTCTAACACCTGCAGTTAATTTTGCTCCCATAGTACTATATTTATATAGATTTTTTGGCACTTACTATGTTCAATGTATTATCTTCCCAAAGTGTTAAGTAACTACTTTGTCCATTTATATTGCCTTTGTAAAACTTAACATAATGTCTTAAATATGGTAGGCATACTATTAACTAAAATAATTTAATTGAAAATAATATATTGATTAAAACCAACCTCAGCAATTGGAGTATTTGGGGAAGAGGTCTATTTGAATTAGAGAATATGCTTAATTATATAATTATATGTAGTGGTCTTTAAAATACCATAGAATAAATTAAACTAAATAGAATAGTAGGTTTCTATAAAGAGATCTTTAGGGCTCACTTTGATCAATGAACTTTACTTGTGATTAGTTAACAGTTATTCAGTTTGTTTTTCAGACTTTTATGTAGTTCCTTTAAGGCCGAGTTTTCCAAAGTGCACTCTGAGGAATCCAATCAGTTGGTTCTGTTGAGATGCTTTGGCTACTGCTGGATGCCTTCCTTGCCCCAAAGTACAGCCCTTTATTTGTATTTTACTATACTGGGCTCCTTCCTAAACAAGATTTTATTTAGGAAAGACTCTTCTGATGAAATTGTTTAAAATAATCGCTGAGTGTAAATACTTCAACTTTATCCATATATTTAAGGTTTTCCAAGATCTTACAAAAAGATATTCCCTCTTACTCCTTTATTACCACAAACTGCAGATCAGTAGTTTATAATGAATATGGGACTTGAAAAAGTTAAGCAAATGATATGTAGTGGGCTTTGGGTATAGCAAGTAAGCTGTCTGTTCTCTGAATATTCTGTATCTGAATTTGAATTTTTGAGTTGTTAGAATATCAGAAATTACTGGAATTGGTATACAAATTGTTAGCTAGGCTGAAGAATTTTCTGTATCATGGCTTGTAAATTTTAATATGTGTAAGGTTCTGATTCAGTACATGTAGGCTGGGGCTTGAAGTTCTGATTTTCTTAAAAAAAAAAAAAAGTTTCAGCATTGCTGGACTGTGGGCCACATTTTGAGTAGCAAGGAGCTAGCTGACTTTAAAGCCTATCGCTACATTTTAGGATTGCAGTCTTGGCCCTAGATAGCAGGCTTTCATTATTACAGTAGACATTTCCTTAAACTGCCTGTTTCTCTACAGTCTGATTTATATTTTGTCATTTTAATAGAAAATTTTGGCTGTAGCTCCAGGAGTAAGGCATGGGGAGCTCCCCTCCAGAAACTAATTCCAGTGAAACCAAAGTAAGTCAAGGGAAAGGGCAGGTTGGGAGAAATCATTGTTAATGCTCACAGCTCCAGGTGTCCTCTCGGCCACTGCACACATGCGCTTTATTTTGTTTGGCTGAGGCTGTTTTAGTTGGTATTGGTATAAGTACTGCTTTTTTTTTAAGCAATTGTTATTATCATGAATTAACAGCAACTATGTGCCACAGCAGGTTAAGCTGTTAATTTTATCTGTAGCACATGTGAATTGAAAACCTAATTTGTGTAAACAACCAATGAGACAGTTATTTAGCTAAATAGATTATACTCAAAAAGAAATAAATCAATTTTGAGGGTCATTATTTTATTTAAAATATATAATATCAACCATTTTCATAGTCTTGGGCTTTATAGAAAATTATGATAACTAAATCATAGATTTAAATAATAGTTTTTTAAGAAAACTCAGTATTACTTAGTTTTGATAAATGAAAATTAGTAATTAACTTTGTAGACCAGGACAGCAGAGCAGTTTTGGGGGAAAAATTACAATTTTTATCTAAACACATTAGAATAATTTTCATACTGATAGTTATTATGTCAGCCCTACAGTATTTCACTTAATTGTCAGTAGTAGAAATTGCTGGAGGAATTGCATTATTACATACTGCATATATTATTACATTATTGCATATATCAGTAGTATCCAAGTAGGTACTAACATTGCTATAAAAGTTTTCATGTGGAGTTTATGTCAGATGTTGCAATTCTGAGTAGGAATAAACTTCCTTTGTTTGTTCTGGTAGCATCCATTGATTTTTTTTTTCTCAAAGATACTTTAATAGTGCTGATAGAAGTAGAACAGTTAGAATTTACATTAAAAATAAATGTGATGAATAGAAAGCACTACACTACATTATAGCCTTGATTTTTCTTTACCAAAGTTCCAAAATCTAAAGGACAAAAATACTGACAAGGTCAAGAAAAAAATGAAAGAAAGAAAAAGAAAATGACACCGAGGTCTTGGTTTAATACATATGTATTCCATCCAGGTGGATGGTTAATTTCATTAGCAAATCTCATTGTTGTGCAATGTCTGTTCTTCTGCAGTAAAATGAATATTGCATTCTCACAGGCTCTGTGTATCTATTTAATGTTGCATTAAATGAATACATACATATTTGTAGCTTTCTTTGGTTTATTCTTTACAGTTTGTCTTTTAAGAAAAAAAAATTGAATTACATTCTTTTGTTAAATTGGTAAAAGCTTTTCAATTAATATTATAGATATTTCCTCCGTTCTCTGAAGTAAACAATTTTAAATGGTTAATATAAAATCATTCTAATTATCCTATAACTTTCTAAATTAATCGAATATAATACTGATTGATTTAATCTTATAATTAATAATGAGCTTCTTAAGCCTATGCTTTCAATATATTTTTAAAAGGAGTGTTCTTTTAATTGCAAGAAAAATGTTAAACAAGTGTACGTATTATGCCAAATGTAAATGCCGCTACCTTTTGCAGTACTAAAGATTGTATGTTGAGATCACTAAGGTTTGAATTTTCATAAAATAGGAAATTCAGAAATAACAAATTTCAGTGGCTACACACTGGAAGAGTTCATTTAATAGTAGAAGAGGTTGCCTGGCTCTGGGTTATGTATATGAGTTCAAATATGGATCAAACTGTATTGGATACCATTGTCATTTAATCTAGACATTTTGAGGTCTGACAATAATTCACAAAATCTATTTGGTTTTTGGTAGTGTTCTCAAAAGTTGTCCTCACAACTAAAATTCTTCTGACAATCTTGAAAGTAGAAAAGCCTAAGGTTTGATGTAATATGGATTGATTGTATGCCATTTGGAAATTACCTTTGTGGTAAAAAATTGGCCTCTGGCTTACTTGATGAAATCCTAATATCTTACTTACGTTGAATAAGCATAAACTGTTATAAGTATGTAGTTGATTAACGTATCATACTAAGTTAATTTGTACTTAGAGCATTTGCGTTTCATTATTCATAGCGGGTAACGTAAAAACTAGGAATCCCAGTAACTACTAAGGGAAATACTAAAATAATTAGAGAGTAATATAGAGCTGAGTCAAGTAGGATGAGAAGGTTATATGGGCCCAAATAGCCAGGCTTTTGAGAGAGGAGCATCCTGAAAGTGATGAGATTCAAACTGCTAATGAGGTAGGAAAGCAACAGGTGTACAACATGACCATAAAGTGGGCAGTAGGAGAATTTAAATTTGGCATCTTTGGGAGACAGAGAAGAGGAAACCCAACTGTAATGGAAGATACAACTTGCTATTGCCTATTTATTAAATATCAGATTGTAGCATTGCTAAATTTTAGTAGTATTAAGTCCATATATATGGTGTATTGAGATGCTGACATTGTGGACCTTATTTTTTCTTGTATGACAAAATGGGAGATAGGAAATTCTTTTGATACTAATTTTACTGCCTCTTCTCCCCCACCAGTAACGTAAAAATAAAACCTGCCATAAAGTGTGTAAAAGATTCATACTCTAAAAGGAATCTAAATTGGTGTAGACTGAATGGGAAGATATCAGTCTAGAAACTCTTCAGTAAGATTTCTTTACCATTTCTTGGTTAGAAATACCAAATTGAGGAATAAAAATCATCACAGATTGGGCTCCCACTTGCTGAATTAAGCAGGATAATAGAAGGCCCCCTGGAAAAGTAAGACAGGGACTGTTTTAAGTTTTAAATCTTCAGGTAAGATTCCTCAAGGGAGGAACAACCTAAGACAGGCACAGTCGCAGGGGGGCCATCGGGTGAGAAATTGGGGATCAACAGAGGTGAGGCTTAGAACCTCATCCCCCCTGTTTTGAGAGAAGTCTTCTGCATCCGTGGATGTTTTATTGCCCTTGTCTAGCTTGGATTAAACCATAGTCTACAGGCACACACCTGATCATCTACATTTGCTCTCTTACAACACTAAACTATGTTTTCTACCTTTATCTTGCATCTACCTACCACCTCAGCATTTTATTAAAAATAATAATAATAATAAAGGGAGAAATGTGGGATCCACATATAAATCAAGTATAAGAATCAAATGAATATTCATTTTTGACCTGATTGTTTATAGTTCATAATGCGTGATCAAAACCGAAAGTTTCTGTGATGCTGCCCTTGTACTGTTCACTATGTAAGAACTTGTTCGTTATGCTTCAGAAGATTGGAGACTGACGAAAATTAGGCATGGGGTGGATTAATGATTGTGCATTGAGCATTGACTCCCCTATACAGAATTTTATTGTTGTTAGCAACCATTTGATCAATAAATATGAGAGATGCCCTCTCAAAAAAAAAAAAGGTCTCCTTGAAGTGTTTGGACCTATGTATTAGTGTCATCTTCATCTGACCTGGAGCCACAGTTGTCACCTGCATGACCATTTTACTTACTTATCCATCTGAGGAACCTGAATTTAGAAAATGAAATAGGACTTTGGAATATGAAAATGGACTATGTAACAAATATCCTGAGGATTGTTAGTATTTGTTTAAAGTCCCAGATGAATACCTTCTGGTGTAACTATTTACTAAAATCAACATACTATAAAAAATGTTTCAAAGCTGATAAATGAATACATATAACCCCAGATTAAATTGTAAAAGGTTTACCAGCAAGATGGTTCATTTTCTGGATAACTGTCCTTATGTTATGACCATAGCTGTGTTGAGGAAATGTTAAAAGAAACTTTCATAGGAAATCTATTACTTAATTTATATAAAGATGCTGTTTAGAAAATTACAGTACTGTCCAGTGTCCTGTTATTGAGAAGTATAGAAGAAATTTCTCTTACCTCTGAGCACTAGGAAAAGCTTTGGTGCTTGTTTGTAAATTACTTTGTATATGGAATGAAAATTTTGTAATTAGATCTTGTTTCCCACTTGATGGGTTGCTGAGAAGCTAAGAGCTGAACCACCCACATTTTAGAGTTGTGCAAGGCCTTAGGTGTTTCTGTGGTCCAACTTTACCTTGTGTTTCATCTTTCTTGCATCCTCTTATTTTCCCTTTATTCATACTAATTTGTATTTTGAAAGCATTCTATTCTACTACTAATATTTCTGTAAGTTATATTAAATAATTTTGGAGTAAGATAGGATATAAATAACTATGTGAAGCTTATTTATTGCAAGGAGAAGGCGAGCAAATAAGAGGAGGAGCCTTTCTTCTTTCTTGTGTACCCTTCCCGGCATCCTCCCTCCTTTATCTTGCACAAATTTCTTAAGTCATGGAGGACTGAACTCTTCTGTACTTTCTCAGACTTGCAAGGAGGCAGGGAAATCCTTTCTGAAGCTTTTTGCTTGTACAGAGTTACCAGGTATAGTTCGTTAGGCTAAGTGTGCCCTACACGAAAGTGCCTGACTGAGAGAACAAGTAGGGCTAAAATACATCCTAGAGAAGGAAAAGGTGACTTATTCTCATTTGTTGGCTCAGAAAGGGTCTTTTTCTAACTCACAGGGTGATATTATTTGGTTTTTGTCCCTGCCCTTTTGATTGAGTCATAAACTAATACTAAAATTTGATGACTAGTGATAAGAGTTACCTTGAATGAAGCAAAAGTTCAAATTTATTGTCTTCACCCATATATTTCTATTCCATTACCCTCTAAATTTGACTCATTGTGTTGAACTAAGATAGTTATGATCTTTGAAATAGTTGAAATAATAATTTTCTAATTTACAATTCTGTTTTGTTATATGCATTACATAATCAAAGCTACCTATTTAGTAAGAATTATATCGAACTTTCTATAAAGGAAATAAGGGTTGTGTTTGCATTCCAGGTAACAATAGGATGTTTGAAGTATTTGATTTGTTCAGCTGGAACTGTTAACTACTTAGTCATAGTTTTCTGAAAATTTTGTTATTAATGTATCATCGTAGTAAAGGTGGTGATCAGCAACTTGCATCAAGGTTATTCAAGACTGAATAAATACTCTTTTCAAATGACACACAGTTAAGTGTTTGTAATGAAACCTGCTCTGAGATTCTGTACTCCTGCTACAGTCATATCTACTTGGGTGTTATTTTTGTTGTTACAGATTTTATTGTCATTTTGTTTTCTGTATCAGTACATTAGAATTTTATTTTGCAAACACTAAATATAAACCTGACCAAGTATTTGATTTATTAATGCTCACAGGTAAATATTTTAAGTTTTGTTTTTCTGAAGTATGAATTTAAAATGATGCCAGGAATAGCTTCTAGTTGTGTGACTTTTTGATTCGTGTAATTGAGATTTTTTTCTTAAAGGTTGCCACATAAAATCAAAGTATCTCATTTTTCTGGAGCTTATCTTAATAAAAAAATAGGCTTCTTATGCTTTGATTTTTGGTCTCTGATTACAACTTAGAAACTTCTACTTTCATCAAGCAGTTGAAATTCAGAGACTTTTTTTATATTTAGGAGGTTTTGAACAGTTGTTCTTCGTTGTTTATTTTTTAACCTTGCTTTGTCTTTACAATTTACTTGCCAGAAGTAATTAATTAATTTTTTAATTTTTATTTTGTTATCATTAATCTACAATTACATGAATTACATTCTGTTTACTAGGGTCCCCCCTTCACCAAATGCCCCCCACGAACCCCATTATAGTCACTGTCTATAAGCGTAGTAAGATGTTGTAGAATCACTACTTGTCTTCTCTGTTGCACAGCCCTCCCCATGCCCCCCTCATATTATACATGCTACTCGTAAAACCCCCTTTCTTCCCCCACACTTATCCCTCCCTTCCCTCCCATTCTCCCCAGTCCCTTTCCCTTTGGTAACTGTTAGTCCATTCTTGGGTTCTGTGATTCTGCTGCTGTTTTGTTCCTTCCGTTTTTGCTTTGTTCTTATACTCCACAGGAGTGAAATCATTCGCTACTTGTCTTTCTCCACCTGGCTTGTTTTAGTGAGCTTATCACCCTGTAGCTCCATCCATGTTGTTGCGAATGGTGGTAGGATTTGTTTTCTTCTTATGGCTGAATGATATTCCATAGTGTATATGTACCACCTCTTCTTTATCCATTCATCTCCTGATGGACACTGAGGTTGCTTCCATTTCTTGGCTATTGTAAATAGTGCTGCGATCAACATAGGGGTGTATATGTCTCTTTCAAACTGGGCTCCTGCATTCTTAGGGTAAGTTCCTAGGAGAGGTGAGGTATTCCTGGGTCAAATGGTATTTCTGTTTTTTTGGGAACCTCCATACTGCTTCCACAATGGTTGAACTGACTGACATTCCCACCAGCAGTATAGGAGGGTTCCCTTTTCTCCACATCTTTGCCATCATCTGTTGTTGTCTGTCTTCTGGATGGCGGCCATCCTAACTGGTGTGAGGTGATACCCCAGTGTGGTTTTAATGTGCAGTCAGTTCTCTGATGATCAGCGATGTGCAGCATCTTTTCATGTGCCTGTCTGACACCTGAAATTGCTTCTTGGGAGAAGTGTCTGTTCAGATCCTCTGCCCATTTTGTAATTGGATTATTTGCTTTTTGTGTGTTGAGGTGTGTGAGCTCTTAATGCATATTTTGGATGGCAACCCCTTATCGGATATGTTATCTATGAATATATTCTCCCATACTGTAGGATGTCTTTTTGTTCTGCTGATGGTGTTCAAACAGAATCTTATACCCTCTGCCATTTCATTCCAATTCTAATTTTTTTTTTCCAGAACACCAACTGGACTGAGAAAACTGTTACAAAGAGGAGAAGATGTGATACAGGAACATCGAGCCTAGGATGAGAAGTGAGATGGTGTGGAGACTGGTAGGTAGTATCTTTCCATGTGCTGCTTTCAAGGGTCATAGTGAAAAAAGGTTGCTAAGGAGATAAAGCCCAGGGTGTTGACATCACCTGGTATCGGTGAAGCGACCTAGCCACTAGCCATTAATGGGAAGGCTAGCATGCGGCACTGTTTTATCTTTCCTGTGGAGTCAGATATGCGGCATCCCCCGTTTGCAGTTCTGTCAGACCCTGTGTGGGGCTGTCCTGGCACCAACAGGGGTGTACCTGAGAGCTCCACCTTTCCTGCTGGGCTGTTCCAGCATCCGTCTCAGAACAAGGCCTCAGCAGTGCTCCTGGTAGAGAGAGAGAGAGAGAATTGTGCTCAAGAGATGGGCACTTTTTTTCTGTAGCTCCATGAGCATGTTCCTGATGTTTATTTTGAGATGTTTCAGTAAGATTGATTTGAGTCCTGTTACCAGGTTCCTTTGACGGTTCGTATTTGTAGGTGGTGCCCTGGTGCCCTCTAGCTCCCAGAAGATTTACTCTCTGGAGCTGCTCAGGCCTTTGGGGGGATGGCAGGGGTCACAGGGGAACGGTGGTGGTGCCCTCCCCTGCCGGGAGGAAAGAAGTCCCTCCTGCTTCCCGGCCACAGTGCCCGTCTCCACTGCCAGGGCCAGTTTGTGGAGCACGCAGGGAGAAGCTGCCGTATGTGGGGCCGTCCTCTCGCTGGCCTGGTGCAATGGTGGGAGCCGCCAGTTAGCAAGCCAGTGCCAGCAGGGAGGCAGGCCATGTATGAGTCACAGCAGGGTAGGGGGCCTCGGAGCTGCGAGGCGAGCCAGAGGGATGGAGCGACTGGAGCTCCGAAAAGTTCTCCCGCCTGCTGGGCAGAGGGCACCCGTGCAGTTTGGCACACCTGTCCTTTCTCCTTAGTGGCAAGCTCTGGAAGCCTTGTCCCTTTAGCAGCTGTCTCGCTGTTGGCAAGTCTCTCAGACTGCCTGCCTTTCTTTTGTCCCACAGCGGCCGGATGTGAATCCCTGTGTTGTCTCACAAGTGGCTGGAATCTCAAGTCTCTCGAAGTATTCTGCCTGTCTTGGCTTTCCAACCCCACTGATCCTCCAGAGCGCACCACGTGTGGTAGGTTTGTGCTCCCAGAGCACATCTCCAGGGCTGGGTGTTCAGCAGTCCTAGGCCTCCACCCCCCTGCCCGGTTCTGTTTCTCTTCCTCCCTCCTGTGAGCTCGGGTGTGGGAAGGGCTTTGGGGTACCTCTGGATCCTGGCTTTGTACATCACCCTTCTCCTTGAGGTGACAGCCTGCCGCAGCAGCCTTCTTCCCTGCTGCTCTTCCAGGATTTGGTGTAGTTGTTCTGTTTCCATATTGTACGTATGTATGTGGTTCTGGGAGGAGCTTTCTGCCTCCCCTCTCATGCCACCATCTTTAATCCCATCAGTCCATCTTTTTTTTTTTTTCAATTTCCCTTGTGTAGGGTACCTTTCCCCACCCCTTTGACTTGTAGTTTGTCTGTGTCCTTGGATCTCAAGTAAATCTCCTTAAGGGAGCATGTAGGTGGTCCTGAGTTTTCATCCCTTCTTTTAACCCTGTGTCTTTTGATTGGAGCATTGAAAGTCTGTCCTTTCATTCTGATAATTGATAGCTGTGTCCTTATTGCACATTTTTAATTTTTTATTTATTTTTTATTTTGTTATCATTAATCTACAATTAGATGAAGAAAATTATGTTTACTAGGCTCCCCCCTTCAAGTCCTCCTCACAAACCCCATTACAGTCACTGTCCATCAGCGTTGTAAGGTGCTGAGGAATCACTGCTTGTCTTCTCTGTGTTGTACAGCCTTCCCCATGCCCCCCCCCAACACATTATACATGTTAATCATAGTACGTCCTCTTTTTACCCGCCCTTATCCCACCCTTCCCACCCATCCTCCCCAGTCCCTTTCCCTTTGGTAACTGTTAGTCCATTCTTGGGTTCTGTGATTCTGCTGCTGTTTTGTTCCTTCAGTTTTTCTTTGTTCTTATACTCCACATATGAGTGAAATCATTTGGTACTTGTCTTTCTCCACCTGGCTTATTTCACTGAGCATAATACCCTCTAGCTCCATCCATATTGTTGCAAATGGTAGGATTTGTTTTCTTCTTATGGCTGCTTATTGCACTTTTTAAACTGGATTTCATTCTTTTTTGTTTGTAGTTTCGCTCTGCTCTTTCATCATTGCTCTCCTGGTTATGAGCAATAGCTTTGTTATAATTGATATGTATCTATATCTATCTGTCATCTATTACCTATCATCTATCTATCTAATCATCTATCTGTCATCTTTCTATCTCTGTCTATCTATGTATCTATCATCTGTCATCATCTTTTTGTCTGCCCATCTCTCCTTATGTACAGAACAGTTAACAACATAGCTTATATGTCACTTCCCTACATTATGCTTCCAAAAATCTTGCAAGGTAACTAGCCTGTAGAAATAGCACTGGATTCAGAGACACTTGCAGGTCGAGTCAGCCGTGTGTGCTTACAAAACCAGTAAACGGTGGAGCAGGGACGTCAGCCCATATCTGTGTCCTCTGTCCTCTTTTACCTCCTTATCACTTGCTGACTGTATTCTATCCACATTCATTGACTAAGTGCTCCCTGAAGACCACAAGTATCCTTCCTCTGGGCCCGTTGTAGACAGAAAACTAAACTTGGTCCTTTGCTCACCACCTTGTTTGAGGGACATTGGCGTCACTGCTGATAGGAGGAGAGACAAAAAGGAACACCAAGTTCTAGACAGGAGCAGTTGGGAGGGAGCAAAGAGTGTGTTGTTGAGTGACGTGTTTGAGTGTCCAAACTTCCCTCTTTATCTAGTTATATACTTCTTTACATGTGTAAACATCATGAAATCTACGGATTTCAAAAGCCCAAACACATATTATTACAGCAATTCAGTTGTTGAGGTGAGAAAAAATGAGAAGGGCTTCACTATACCACTGAATCTATGACTGCATACTGCTAAAACCAAACAAAAAGAATCCACTGTGGCTGGAAGGGCTCTTTTCTACTCACTGTCTCTCTGGGGACTCAAACAGAATCCTTTTTTTTTTTCAGTTTCACTTGTGTAGGGTACCTGTCCCCACCCCTTCAACTTGTAGTTTGTGTCCTTGGATCTCAAGTGAGACTCCTGTAAGGGAGCACGTAGATGATCTTGAGTGAGCGATAGCTTTGTTTAGTATTATGATTTCCTGTCTACCTACCTATCTATTTATCCATCTATCCATTATCTATCTATCTATCTGTCTATCTATCTATTTATCTATCTGTCTATCTAATCTAATCTATCATCTATGTATCTAATTAATCTAATCTATAATCTATATGTATGTATATCTATCTAATCTATCAGTTATCTATGTATGTTATCTATTTTCTCAAGTTTCTCAATGTTCTGTCACTAGGTGCACATTCATTTCTTAACCTTCCCAGTTTAGTGTGCAATCTGTTTCCAGTGAGTCCCAGACTAAGACATACGCATACACATACACAGTAATGGCTTAGTGTGATGTCACATTTCCTCCTTGTATTGACCTGTTTCTCTGAAAGTCAGCATTTCTCTTGGATTTTTTATACAAGTTCACATATATGTAAATGGAAAATTCACCACCAATATGCTGTGCTTGAGTGGACAAACTACCTGAGTTTTATTTCCAACTAATTTTTGTGTCTAAAAATCCTATCATTAGCCACTCAAGCAAAGTCATGAATCGAGAAAATTCTTTTGCAGCAAATATTTATTTAAATGCTTAGAGTTACCTCAATGCCAAGGACATACTATCAATAGAAGACTCAGCAAGTATCATATATACTAGTGCAAGTGATGTATGTAAATGATTTCCTTTGATTATCTCAACAACTCTGTGAAGTACATCTATGAATAAGAATTCACCAGAAGAGTTTGAGGTTAGTGATTTTCCCCAAAGTTACCCGAAGCTGTTAAGTGAGAAACCTGGATTTGCACAGAGTGTTTGATTATAAATAGTCTACACTTAACATCTTCAGCCTCTTGTATCCTCCTCCTCTGGAAATTACAGCTTCAGAAGAGTGGCAGATGTTGTTATGCCAATGATTATATCAAATATACCAACAGTTGATTTGGTAACAAGGGTACAAGTGAGCTGAACAGGTGTTTTAGCAATTGTATAGCAGGAAGAAGCAGTTATGTACTGATGGTACTTAAGCTAAAAAATGAAGGTTAGGAGGTAAGCAGCAGAACAGGGAGTGGAAGAGTATTTCTAATAGAGGAAATCAAGTGGCTACAGGACGTAGAGCAGAAAGAGATGGGGAAATTTGAGGAAAAGATAGAATGTGGCCAGTTATGGCCTCAAACCTAGGAAGAGCGGGGAAAATAGGCCACAGATTATGTCAGTTTAGATAGAGAAGCTCATATGTGGGTTTCCATGTTGAAAATAATGGGAATTTTTAGCAATTACCTGTGTCATGAAAGAGAAGGATGGGTTTAGGAGTAAGACTCCCAAAATGGGAATTTTTATTAAAAAAAAATAAGTAAATAGATACCTAGGTTACTTTGTAAGGCTCTGCTGTACCACAGTACTACACACTGGATTGTTTAAACCACAGACATGTATCCTCTCACAGTTTGGAGTCTAGAAGTCTGAGAGTGAAGGGTCACCAGCTGGGTTCCTGCTGAGGGCTATGGCCGGGGGTCTGCTCCATGCCTCTCTCCTAGCTTCTGGTGGGTTTTGGAAATACTTGGCTTATGCAAGTGTTCCACCATACTCTGTCATGACAGTCACATGCCATTAGGCCTACGTGTATATCTGTGTTCAAACTTCTTTTTTTTTCTTGTTAGTAATCTACAATTACATGAAGAACATTATGTTTACTAGACCCCCGTTCACCAAGTCCCACCCCCACACCCCATTACAGTCACTGTCCATCAGTGTAACAAGATGCTGTAAAATCACTACTCGTCTTCTCTGTGTTGCACAGCCCTCCCCATGCTACCCCCTACATGCTAATTATACATGATAATCGTAATACCTGCCTTCTTAATCCCTGCCCTTATCCCTCCCTTCGCACCCATCCTCCCAAGTCCGTTTCCCTTTAGTAACTGTTAGTCCATTCTTGGGTTCTGTGATTCTGCTGCTGTTTTGTTCCTTCAGTTTTCCTTTGTTCTTATACTCCACATATGAGTGAAATCATTTGAGACTTGTCTTTCTCCACCTGGCTTATTTCGCTGAGCATAATACCCTCTAGCTCCATCCATGTTGTTGCAAATGGTAGGATCTGTTTTTTTCTTAATGGCTGAGTAATATTCCATTGTGTATATGTGCCACATCTTCTTTATCCATTCATCTACTGATGGACATTTAGGTTGCTTTCATATCTTGGCTATTGTAAATAGTGCAGCGATAAACATAGGGGTGCATCTGTCTTTTTCAAACTGGAGTGCTGCATTCTTAGGGTAAATTCCTAGAAGTGGAATTCTGGGTCAAATGGTATTTCTATTTTGAGAATTCTGAGCAACCTCCATACTGCTTTCCACAATGGTTGAACTAATTTACATTCCCACCAGCCTTGCATTCTTCTTGTTGATGTGGTGGATGATGTTGATGGATTTTTGAATGTTGTACCACCCTTGCATCCCTGGGATGAACCCCACTTGTTCATGGTGTATGATCCTCTTACATTCTCCACAACCTTGCCAACGTTTGTTGTTGTTTGTCTTTTCAATGATGGCGATCCTTACTGGTGTGAAGTGATATCTCCTTGTGGTTTTATTTTGCATTTCTCTGATCATTAGCGATGTGGAATATCTTTTCATGTGCCTGTTAGCCATCTGGATTTCTTCTTCAGAGAACTGTCTATTCAGCTCCTCTGCCCATTTTTTAATTGGATTGTTTGCTTTTTGTTTGTTGAGGTGCATGAGATCTTTATGTATTTTGGATGTCAACCCTTTACAGAACATGTTGTTATGAATATATTCTCCCATACTGTAGGGTGCCTTTTTGTTCTATTGATGGTGTCCTTTGCTGTACAGAAGCTTTTCAGTTGATATAGTCCCACTTGTTCATCTTTGCTTTTGTTTCCCTTACCCGGGGAGATATGTTCATGAAGAAGTCGCTCATGTTTATGTCCAAGAGATTTTTGCCTGTGTTTTTTTCTAGGAGTTGTATGGTTTCATGACTTACATTCAGGTCTTTGATCCATTTCAAATTTACTTTTGTGTATGGGGTTAAACAGTGATCCAGTTTCATTCTCTTACATGTAGCTGTCCAGTTTTGCCAGCACCATCTGTTGAAGTGACTGTCATTTCCCCATTGTTATGTCCATGGCTCCTTCATCCTATATTAATTGATCATGTATGTTTGGGTTAATGTCTGGAGTCTATATTCTGTTCCACTGGTCTTTGGCTCTGTTCTTGTGCCAGTACCAAATTGTCTTGATTACTGTGGCTTTGTATAGTAGAGTTTGCAGTTGGGGAGCGAGATCACCCCTACTTTATTCTTCCTTCTCAGGATTGCTTTGGCTATTAGGGGTCTTTGGTGTTTCCATATGAATTTTTGAACTATTTGTTTCAGTTCCTTGAAGAATGTTGTTGGTAATTTGATACGGATTGCATCAAATCTGTATATTGCTTTAGGCAGGACAGCCATTTTGACGATATTAATTTCTCCTAGCCAAGAGCATGGGATGAGTTTCCATTTGCTAGTGTCCTCTTTAATTTCTCTTAAGAGCATCTTATAGTTTTCAGGGTATAGGTCTTTCATTTCCTTGGTTAGGTTTATTCCTAGGTATTTTGTTCTTTTTGATGCAATTGTGAATGGAATTGTTCTCCTGATTTCTCTTTCTGTTAGTTCATTGTTGTTGTATAGGAAAGCCACAGATTTCTGTGTGTTAATTTTGTATCCTGCAACTTTGCTGAATTCCAGTATTAGTTCTAGTAGTTTTGGAGTGGAGTCTTTATGGTTTTTTATGTACAATATCATGTCATCTGCAAATAGTGACAGTTTGACTTCTTCTTTACCAATCTGGATTCCTTGTATTTCTTTGTTTTGTCTAATTGCTGTGGGTAGGACCTCCAGTACTATGTTGAATAACAGTGGAAAGAGTGAGCATCCCTGTCTTGTTCCCGATCTCAGAGGAAAAGCTTTCAGCTTCTCGCTGTTCAGTATGATGTTAGCTGTGGGTTTGTCATATATGGCCTTTATTATGTTGAGGTACTTGCCGTCTATTCCCATTTTGTTGAGAGTTTTTATCATGAATGGATGTTGACGTCTGTCGAATGCTTTTTCAGCATGTATGGAGATGATATTGTGCTTTTAGTCCTTCTTTTTTGTTGATGTGGTGGATGATGATGGATTTTTGAATGTTGTACCACCCTTGCGTCCCTGGGATGAAGCCCACTTGGTCATGGTGTATGATCCTCTTGATGTATTTTTGAATTCAGTTTGCTAATATTTTTTTGAGTGTTTTTGCATCTACGTTCATCAGGGATATTGGTCTGTAGTTTTCTTTTTTGGTAGGGTCTTTGCCTGGTTTTGGGATTAGGGTGATGTTGGCTTCATAGAATGAGTTTGGGAGTATTCCCTCCTCTTCTATTTTTTGGAAAACTTTAAGGAGAATGGGTATTATGCCTTCCCTGTGTGTCTGATAATATTCCGAGGTAAATCCATCTGGCCCGGGGGTTTTGTTCTTTGGTAGGTTTTGATTACCACTTCAATTTCATTGCTGGTAATTGGTTTGTTTAGATTTTCTGTTTTTGGGTCAGTCTTAGAAAGTTGTATTTTTCTAGGAAGTTGTCCATTTCTCCTAGGTTTCCCAGCTTGTTAGCATATAGGTTTTCATAGTACTCTCTAATAATTCTTTGTTATTTCTGTGGGGTCCGTCGTGATTTCTCCTTTCTCGTTTCTGATTCTGTTGATTTGTGTTGACTCTCTTTTCCTCTTAATAAGTGTGGCTCTAGAGGCTTATCTATTTTGTTTATTTTCTCAAAGAACCAGCTCTTGGTTTCATTGATTTTTGCTATTGTTTTATTCCTCTCAATTTTATTTATTCTCTGATCTTTATTATGTCCCTCCTTCTGCTGACCTTAGGCCTCATTTGTTCTTCTTTTTCCAATTTCAATAATTGTGACATTAGACCATTCATTTGGGATTGTTCTTCCTTCTTTAAATATGCCTGGATTGCTATATACTTTTCTCTTAAGACTGCTTTTGCTGTATCCCACAGTAGTTGGGGCTTTGTGTTGTTGTTGTCATTTGTTTCCATAAATTTCTGGATCTCCATTTTGATTTGGTCATTGATCCATTGATTATTTAAGAGCGTGTTGTTAAGCCTCCATGTGTTTGTGAGCCTTTTTGCTTTCTTTGTACAGTTTATTTCTACAGTTTATTTTATACCTTTGTGCTCTGAAAAGTTGGTTGGTAGGATTTCAATCTTTTGGAATTTACTGAGGCTCTTTTTGTGGCCTAGTATGTGGTCTATTCTGGAGAATGTTCCATGTGCCCTTGAGAAGAGTGTGTATCCTGTTGCTTTTGGATGTAGAGTTCTGTCGATGTCTATTAGGTCCATCTGTTCTAGTGTGTTGTTTAGTGCCTCCGTGTCGTTACTCATTTTCTGTCCGGTGTATCTATCCTTTGGAGTGAGTGGTGTGTTGAAGTCTCCTAAAATGAATGCATTGCATTCCATTTCCTCCTTTAGTTCTGTTACTATTTGTTTCACATATGCTGGTGCTCTTGTATTGGGTGCATGTATATTTATAATGGTTATATCCTCTTGTTGGACTGACCCCTTTATCATTATGTAATGTCCTTCTTTATCTCTTGTTTCTTTGTTTGATGTCTATTTTGTGTGATACTAGTACTGCAACACCTGCTTTTTTCTCCCTGTTTGGATAGAATATGTTTTTCCATCCCTTGACTTTTAGTCTGCATGTCTATGGGTTTGATGTATGTCTCTTGTAAGTAGCATATAGGTGAGTCTTGCTTTTTTTTAATCCATTGTATTACTCTGTCTTTTGATTGGTGCATTCGGTCCATTTACATTTAGGGTGATTGTTTTAAGATATGTACTTACTGCCATTGCAGGCTTTAGATTCATGGTTACCAAAGGTTCAAGGTTAGGTTCTTTAGTATCTTACTGTCTATCTTAACTCGCTTATTGAGATGTTATGAACACTCTCTGGTGATTCTTTATTTCTCTCCCTTGTTATTCCTCCCCCTCCATTCTTTATATATTGCGTTTTTTATTCTGTGCCCCTTTGTGTTTCCTTTGACTGCTTTTGTGGGTAGTTAATTTTATTTTTTCACTTAGTTTGTATTTGGTTGGTCTGCTTTCTTTGCTGTGATTCTATTTTCTCTGGTGATATCTGTTTAGCCTTAGGAGTGCTGCCATCTCGAGCAGTCCCTGTAAAATACCCTATAGAGGTGGTTTGTGGGAGGCAAATTCCCTCAACTTCTACTTGTCTGGGAATTGTTTACTCCCTCCTTCATATTTAAATGATAATCGTGCTGAATACAGTAATCTTGGTTCAAGGCCCTTATGTTTCATTGTATTAAATATGTTGTTATGCCATTCTCTTCTCGCCTGTAAGGTTTCTGTTGAAAAGTCTGAGGATAGCCTGTTGGGATTTCCTTTGTAGGTGCCCTTTGTCCTTGTCTAGCTGCCTTTGAAACTCTCTCCTTGTCCTTGATCTTTTCAGTTTTATTTATTATGTGTCTTGGTGTTGTTTTCCTTGGGTCCCCTCTTTTGGGAGGACTGTGTACTTCCGTGGTCTGTTCAATCATCCCCCCCACCCCCAGTTGGGGGAAGTTTTCAGCAATTACTTCTTCAAATACACTTTCTATTTTTCAGCAATTACTTCTTCAAATACACTTTCTATCCCTTTTTTTCTCTCTTCTTCTGGTACCCCTATAATGTGGATATTGTTCCTTTTGGATTGGTAACATACTTCTCTTAATATTGTTTCATTCCTGCAGATCCTTTTATCTCTCTCTGTGCCAGCTTCTATGCATTCTTGTTCTGTGGTTTCTATTTCATCAATGGCCTTTTGCATCTCATCCATTCTGTTTTCACATCTTTCCAGAGATTGTTTCATTTTTGTAGTCTCCCTCCCTACTTTGTCTGTTAGCTCTTGCATTTTTCTCTGTAGCTCCATCAGCATGGTTATGACCTTTATTTTGAATTCTTTTTCAGGAAGATTGGTTAGGTCTATCTCCCCAAGCGCCTTCTCAGGTTTTGTCTCTGTTAGTCTGGTCTGGATCAAATTCTTCTGACTTCATTGCCATAGAGGTAGTTTTGGGGAGTTGGTGTGTGTATCAGCTGGGAGAACATCCCATCTTGCTAGTTTGTGGCCTTCCTGTCCTGTGAGAACAGCGACCCCTAGTGGCTTGTGCCGGGCAGCTGCACGCAGATGTGGCCTCTAAGTCTGGCCCGAGCTGCTGCTCTCGGTGTAGCCGGCCTCAGGTTGCTCCTCCACTATGGCAGAGCTTTGTCGGAGAGGGAACGGGCCGGAGGCTGTTCATTGCCGTGAGGGGACTCTTAAGTCCTGCTGCCACCCAGGGGATTAGGGCGCCCAGAGTTCCCCGTGATTCCCAGCTGCTGTGTTGAGTGTGCCGGGACGCTTCTGTCCAGCTGTGAGGCCCCTGTCCCTTACAGACTTTCAAAAAGCACTTGCTTTTCTTTTGTCCCAGGGGCGCCAGCTGCACTCACCCACTCGCAGGTTTTACTGTTCTGTTTCCCTAGTGTCCAGCACACCACGCACTGTGTGTCTCTGCTCCCAGTGTGGATGTCTGGGCCTGGGTATTTAGCAGTCCTGGGCTCCCTCTCCCTCCCCGCTCCGCGTCCTCTCCTCCCGCCAAGGAGCTGGGGTGAGGGGCGCACTCGGGTCCCACCGGGCCCTGGTTTGTATCTTACCCCCTTCGTGAGGCGCTACGGTGCCGCACATGTAGATGTAGCCTGGCTGTTGTACTGTATCTTCTGGTCTCTCTTTTAGGAGTAGTTGCATTTGGTGTATTTTCAAAATCTTTATGGTTTTGGGAGGATACTTCTGCCGCCCTACTCACGTCTCCATCTTGAGTGAGTCCCCTCGTGGTTTTAATTTGCATTTGCCTGATGATTAGTGAAGTGATGTGGAGCATCTTTTCATGTGACTGTAAACCATCTGTATGCCCTCTTTGGAAAAATGTCTGTTCAGGTTCTCTGCCCATATTTTAATGGGTTCTTTGTTTTGTGGTATATTTATCCAATATATATTGGATATCCGCCCCTTATCAGATATATCACTTTCAGATATGTTTTTCCTTACAGTACGTTGCCTTTTCATTTTGTTGATGTTGTCCTTTCCTATACAGAAACGTTTTAGATCAATGAGCCTCCTCTTGTTTATTCTTTGTTTAGTTTCCCTTGCCTGGGGAGGTGTGTCGAGAAAAAATTTACTCTTGCTGATTTTCAAGAGATTCATGCCCATCTTTTCTTTAAAAAGCTTTGTGCTTTCATGCCTTTAGGTATTTAATCCATTTTGAATTAAGGTTTGTGCATGATGTTACAGTGATGCAATACCATTCTCCTGCATGTAGGTGTCTGGTTTTCCCAGCACCATTTATTGAAGAGACTGTCTTTTCCCCATTGTATATTCTTGCCTCTTTTGTCATATTTTAACTGACCATATACGTGTGGGTTTATTTCTTAGTTATCTGTTCAGTTCCACTGATTCATATATTCTTGTGTCAGTACCATACTGTTTAATTCACTGCAGCTTTGTAGTATAGCTCTTTACCCCCAGCATTGTTCTTCATTGTCAAGATTTCTTTGACTCTTCAGGGTCTTTTGAGGTTGCATATAAATTTTAGGATCTTTTCCTCTAGTTGAGTGAAAAATGCCATTGGTTTTTTGATAGGGATTGCATTGAATCTATAAGTTGCTTTGGATGATATGGCCATTTTAACAATATTCATTCATCCTATCCAGGAGCGTGGGATAGCCTTGCATTTATTTGTGTCTTCCTCAATTTCTTTCATCAGTGTCTTAGTTTTGAGAGTACAGGACTTTACCTGCCTTGGTTGAATTTTATTCCCAGTGATTTTATCCTTTTTGAGGCAGTCATAAATGGGATTCTTTCTTAAATCTCTTCCTGGTAGTTCATTTGTCTGTGTAAATGTGGCAGATTTTTGCACATTGGTTTTGTTTGTTGTGACTTTTACTGAGTTCATTTATTAATTCTAGTAGTTTTTTGATGCAGTTTTTAGGGTTTTCTCTATACAGTATCATGTCACCTGTAAGTAGGGGAAATTTGACTTCTTCCTTACCAACTTGGATGCCTTTTACTTGTCTGGTTGCCATGGCTGGGACTTTCAGGACTATGTTTAATAAAAGTGGTGACAGTGGGCATTCTTGTCTTGTTTCTGACCTTAGAGGAAAAGCTTTCAGCTTTTTGCAATTCAGTGTGATGGCAGCTGTGAGTTTGTCATATATGGCCTCTGTTATGTTGATGTATGTTCCCTCTATGCACACTTTGTTGAGTTTTTAGCATAAAAGCATGTTGGGTTTTGTGATCCTTTTTAGGACCTATTGTGATGACGATAGTTTTTATCCTTCCTTTTGTTAATGGGATGTGTCACATTGATTTGCAGATATTTCACCCTCTTTGCATCCCTGGAATAAATCTACTTCTTCTTGGTTAATGAATTTGGTAATGTATTTTTTAATTCAGTTTGCTGGTAATTTTTTTGAGGATTTTCACAAATGTGTTCACCAAGGATGGTGGTGTCTTAGTGTTCCTTTTTTGTACTGTTTTTGTTGGATTTGGTATTGGGGTGATGCTGATCTAATAAAAAGGCGTGAAGTTTTCCTTCCTTTTCAAGGTTTAGAAGTGATTTGAGAAAGGTAAATATTAACTGTACTTTAAATCTTTGGTGGAAGTAATTTTGAAAACCATCTGGTCCTTGACTTTGTAAGGATTGTTTTTTTTTTTGTTTTTTTTTTGTTTTTTTTTGTTTTGATTATCAGTGCTGTTCATTACTGTCAATCTGTCAGTAGAGATTTTCTATTTCTTCTGTCTGGTTCAGTTTTGGAATATTGTGCATTTCCAGGAGCTTTTTATAACAGCTTCTTGCAGTCCTTTGTGTTTCTGTTGTGTCAGTTGTCACTTTCATTTCTGACTTGAGTTGTCTGTGTTCATTTACACATGGCTGTCCTTTTGCCTCGTCTCCATTTGTTGATGGTGGTGAACTCTAAATAAGAAAATGGAAGAATAAACTCTAAAGGCCCTGTTTTCTGTGTGGAAGTGCTTTCATTTCTTTGGTGAGGTCCAAGTTTCTGTAATTTTGTTGGGTCCATTTGTGAACTCTGTTCTATTTCATTTATCTGTGTGTATTTATGTATTTATTTTTATTTTATTCATCAGGAGAAAAGAAGTACAATTGATAGTGTGGCTTGACATTTAAATCAGAAGGTTGCATCTAAACACACTTGCCCAGTAGAAGGGTGAATGACCTGTGGAAACCTCTGGTAGGTGTTTGTTCTAGACATCAACATTAAGACAGCTGGGTTTTTTTAATGGAGGGGTCAAGCACACGTTTGGTTTTGACTGGTAAAGCAGATGATTCAAACTAGTTGAGTTTTAGGTGTTTGAAAATATTCAGGCTAATGAGGACAGGTTTACAGATCAGGTAATACTGTAGAATGGAAAAGCAATTTGTCCACTTAATCTAGTGCAGTTTTATAACTATCTAATATGTAAGTTGCTTGCTTCCTGAAATTGGAGTTACATGCTTGGCAAGTCTGTTATCCACTTGTAGCCAGGAGGATCCTTGTTGTTGGAGCACAGATAACAAACAGGGCAACTAAAAAGACGTGTTCTGTTATTTTTTTTCTAGAAGTTTGGTAGTTAGTTTGATGATTTTTTAATAGCAAGGCAAAATCTAATTTCTCAGTCATCTTCTGGATCCATTAGGATGAAACTGCTGCTTTGGACAGTTACCATGAAGTCTCAGTCAAGGGCTGTCAAGTTCTGTTTCTTCAGTGGTTTCTATCAGGGCAGAGAAGGTGGTGTCAGTGCTTTTGTGGTTAGGAGACTTGTTTGGGGCCATTCTGATGCCGGGGTTCTGTTCACAAAGCCGAAGAATGAGCTTCATAAACACTCAAGGTAGGAGAGCAAGGTACAGGCTTTTATTTAGAGATAAAGTAAAAGGACAGAGCTCCTGGCTCACACCAGGAGGGGACAAGAGAGTCCCTGTGTGTATTCATTTTAAATATGTTCCTTTGATTATTGTAGCTTGAAATTTTAACATTCGAGTTCACCTTTTTCTTTATCATTATATAGATGAACAGGTATTCAAATGAGTTGTCAATTCCTGCAATATAGTGTGGTAAGGTTATTGTTGGGATTACTTGGGGTCTCTAAGTCCATTTGAGGAAAATGGACATCTTAGTAATGGAATTTTGATCATGGACAGTATATCTCAGTTGTTTTGTTTTTTTCTTTCATTGCTGTCAAAAATGTTTCACATGTTTTTCCCCAGAGATCTACAAGTATTTTGTTGCATTTATATTTGAGCATTTGTATTTTTGCATTTTTTAGTTTTGGTGGATATAAATGATACTGTTTCTTACATATTCCAATCATGTTAATGGTTGACTGAAAATCAGAAATTTTTATGTTCACTTTGATCTTAAGTTTATGGTGTATGTGTAAAATACCATCTGGGCACAGAACATCAGGCTCCATTTCTGTTTGAACTTAACCATGTATTTTCACTGAATAATTATGTATTGGATTTGAGCCCTTTACCAGGACTTCTAAGAAGGGGCCCAACCATCAGTAGGGGCTATGTTTGAGCTATGGGATGCTGAACCTGCCTTTTCTGGCACGCACTGAGCACGTGTGCTCCTCCTGTGCACTCTGGTACGTTTGCTAGAGTGAAGACTTGAGCTTTTGTATCTGCAGGACCCAGGAGGCTGGGCTGCAACTTTGGGATGACTTGGAGCGCAGTCCACCAGGAGGAAAATGCGTCCTGCGTGGGGTCCTGACACCTGCAGATGGGGCTTTGCCATGATTTCTTCTGGATGTTTCTGTAAGGAGTGAGTACAGAACCTGCCATTTTCTATCATATACCTAAATGCTTTTCTTTATTAAATTCTCACATAGTATTGTAACATTTTTTTTACGTGTGTTGCATAAAATTTCTTAGAAAGGTAAATAGGGCTGATTTTATCTATACAAAAAAACTGTTATGAAAGACCAGAATTAGATTATATAATACCTCTAAGGTCTGGGGCATAGTGTGTGCCCAGAAAGAAGAATATTTTGTGAATTTAAAATGCTTTATGGAAGCAGATCAAGTGAGGAATGAGCCAGCTCTTAGAGCTTTGTGCCCTTCTCTGAATCATCTTTAAAGATCGGACCCTGCAATAATTAATGTGCAATGTTCCTCATTCACTGAGGGTTTCTAAGGATTAACTTTATATTGTTCTGTATCATTTTGATTCAGGATTGTTTCTGTAGAGAAATCCCACTTCAGCATCATATACACAGTCATAAAATTCATATAAAGAAATGGGACCAGCCTGTCTTCCCTGCAACCTGAGGCAAAGAGAAAAAAGTCACACCCTAGCAAGTCCCTTCACTCACCTGTATTGTTACTTTTCCAACATTAAAGTGATTGAGATCCACGGAAAAGTGGAAGTTTAAGTACATTAAAATTCAGAACGTTATTGTGAGTTCTACTACTTTATTGATGCCAAACCAGAATTTAGTATGCTTTAATGTCCCTAGCTTTCAAAAAGCTAACTTATCAGTATGTTAATATCCCTTGTAGCTTGTCATTTTCAAACTGGATTATCATTGTGCTTGATGATTTCTCCTGAATTAGTGTTGAACATAATTTTTAAAAATTATCTTCATCTACTAATATGTTCTTTGCCAGACCTCTGTGTGAATGTATTTGTTAAAACATGCATAAATTAACCAAGGGAACATCTATCTATTTTGATACATGATTAGAGTGAGCAGATTTCATGAATCAGGTTTGGAAGATCAAAATATGATGATGTCTTTTCTCTTCATGCCACTTACTGCATGCTGCTTAAAACCATCTAAGGTGAAGTTGTTACCAAATGAAACAAACCTGTTTCCACTCAGCCAACATACAGCAAAGCCAAACACTGACCTGAGCAGTGAAACCAATCCCTGACTTTGAGATGTGGTTTTTTTTGACATTGCGTAAGAAGGTGGGCGTTCCCCAAGCAAGGAGAATGGATAGCTAAAGCTTAAAGCTCTGCACTCACTATTGGCTTCTAAACAAGGGCTTATAAAGGTTATGGGAAAGGGTTGCAGGATGTGTGATGAGCTTGTGGCATTGTTCTGACGGGTCCGTGATGAGGTGACAGGAGACTGTTTGAGGAGTGTTAGCTGTCAGTCTTCTGGCTTCACCGAGGCTAGAGTCCACGTGCTCCTCATTGTCAGGAGGTGGCTCATCTGGTGGAGCCTAAATTCCTGTAAAACAAGTCAAGGATACATGAGTCAAGAGTCTGTCTGTGGCCTTGAGGGGGAAATCAGAGTCCTGGGCCATTTTAGTTTGCTTTATCTTGGTTTGCAAACTCCCATTTTCTTTAATCTGAACGTACACATTCTGATTCCCATACTGTGGGTCATAATTGATGGACCCAGTCTTCTGTATCAATGAGATGTCTGAGGGCCTTTATTAGACAGGGAATGCCTGCACAGCTACTAAACATCGTTAGGACTGAAATCACTGTAACGCTTAAGAGCCAAAACATTGGCTGCTTTTTCCAAATGAGATGCATTTATGGAAAACAGATTTTCTCAGGTTCCAAGTAGAAAATCTGAAGGTACTTCACTTTTGTGTATCTTGGTTTCTGAGATAACAGTGAGATATTTCTAATCTCCTTCCTTTTTTTATGTGCTTCCTTCTTGTAATAATGGAAAATTCAAGTTTCTTTTTAGCATGCTCATTCCTTTACTTTTTTGGTCTATTTTGAGCTTCAGAAAAAAATGTACATAAACCTTGCTTTAGCTTTACATTCCTCTAATATACTTTCTACCTAATGTTCTTTCTTGGTTAGCTAGACGACAGGCATTCTAATAAGCATGAGGAATTACATATTGTCCTGGTTTTTCACTAGAGCTGTTTTTTAACCATTTGCTTATGATTCATATGATCATCTCATCATGATCAATTGCATTAAATTTGAGAGTCTATCTGTGCCAGCGTGCTTCTGAGTTTAGCACTATGTATTTTATGTGTTACAACTCCTGAGGAAGTTTTCTTAATTACTTAAGGAATCTGAAATTTTCTGGACTATTAACGGGTTTTGTTTTAGTTTCTCATCACTATTGTACAGAATCTTTATTTTACAAGGCATGTAAAATAGCATGCTGTAGGTTTTACTTCTTCTGAATTGTTTTCATGGAGGAAGCCTGACACAGATTCACACACAGGGGAAGTAGGTGTACATTCAGGGGATTGTCTGCTGGAATTGTGGACAGTATCTGACCATGGAATTCAGATGCTTTTTACCGATGCTTCTATTAATTCTCATAATGGTTAATTTTCTATGACATTGGAATAATTGAAATTCTCTTAAATATTTAAAGAGTGTATGTATTATATCTCACAATGTAATATTTCAAGTGCACATATTTGTACTAAAGCCAGAAATATTTTCAATTTACTGTTTTTGATTTTCAAATTCATAAAGTATATCCATGTGCTTTATTAAAGTTTTACATTCATACAACATACTTCCAAATTTATATCCTCTCATTGTGTTTTTAAAATCGAGTGAACTATTAATCATGCTGATTGATTAAATTGTCAGTTTTCAGGAGAGTCTTAAAATTGTCAGGAGACACCTAAAATTTATTTCTAGTCTCTCAATTCCACAGTGCTAATTTTCATACAATTTAATAATATTTTGTATCAAGATTTGGATTCAGCACAGTGTATATTCTCCTTTGATATTCCATATATTAACGTTTGAGTCATGTTAACCTGTGTCACAGTGCACCAATAACATGTAGTCCCCTACGGCAGCACAGGGGATGGTCTCTTCATCACATAGCCCACATACCTCTGCACCATAAATTCCCCGCAAGGTCACGTTGCTCCTTCCTGCCGCTTACCCGGTAATTTGTCCTAAGAGAATCCCACCCCAGCAGAGCCGGAGTGGTGATTCTCTCTCTCTCTAGTCCCCTCTCTTCATGTTGCTGGGTCATACCTGCAGGGACAGACTCAGAGCAGTACCACGCAAGAAGCAAAATGACAGCTGAGACCCCAGCTTCCGCCCTCCGTCAGCCTCGTGGAGAGGACTGGATGCAGTAGTTCAGGGGCACCATGGGCCTTAATGGGGGGAGTGGCGGTAAGAGGGAATGCCCTTGTCCCTGTCCTGTGCCCTGTGGCAAGGATTAGAGAATTTTCATAGTAGCCAGGTAAGGAAAGGCATCATGATAGAAAAAGGGGCTTAAAGTTCGCAGTGTTTCCCCAGGCTCCACAAATTATCCTTCACACTGTAGGTACAGTAACATTAATACAATACTCATGTACTGCCTTCTAAATGTTCAGTTTCTTACAAGGTTGATTAGCTTTAGCTTTACAACTTGGTTCATCTCTGGTAAATCAAGCTCTTCATCTGTAACATTTTGCAGTCAGATCGACTTAATGGCATAGTATGAACACAGTCATTTAGAAGAGTGTTTTCAGATAATTTCAGACTTACAGAAAACCTGCAATATCCCTGATATTCCTTCATTCAGATTTTCCAGTGGTCACTGCACCACTATATTTGCACCATCATAGAAAATTGTCCACTGTATTTTTCCAATTAGAGGCACAATTTACCACAGAAATACTACATGACCCACATTAGGAAATTAAAATTGTTGATAATTCTCACCTGCAGACCAGCTTTAAATATCAGCAAGTGCATCAACTATGAGAAAAATATGTCTGCATTCTGGTCCATAGACTTTCTGTCATTTTTATGACCTCAGTTGGGTTAAAGTCCAAAGTTCTCCAACATCATTATGTGTAGGCTCAAGAGTCCTTGTCTTCTTGGCCTTAGAGGGGAAGCTTTCAATGTTTCACTGCGGAGTATAATGTTTACTGTAGGTTTGTTGTATATGGACATTATCATGCTGAGGTTGTTCCTTCTCTGCTGTTTCTTGCAGGTTTTTGTGGTGAAAGTATATTGTATTTTGTAGCATGCTTATTCTGACTCTACTGAGATGATGTGATTTTTTTCATTTACTTCTACTAATCTCATATGATTTGCATATTGAACCATCCTTGCCTCCTTGGGATAAGTGTCAGCTGGTCATGTGGGAAATCATTTAATGTGACCTTGAATTTGGTTTACTAATATTTTTAGAAAATGCTCATCTATTTTATTATTATTATTTTTTATTAAGGTATCATTGATATATAGTCTTATGAATGTTTCACATGAGCAACAGTGTGGTTACTACATTCCCCCTTATTATCAAGTCCACAACACAAACCCCATTACAGGCGCTGTGCATCAGCATAATAAGAATTTTGCATCTATTTTCAATAAGAATATTGGTCTGCAGTTGTGTTTTTTCATGGCATCCTAATCTGGATTGATACCAGGGTAATGGTGGCCTCATAGCATGAGCTTGGAAGTACTCTGTTTTTTGGAAGATTTTGAGAAAGATTGACATTAATTCGTTAAGAGTTAGGTAGAATTCTCCAGTGAAGCTCTCCAATTACTGGAATCTCTTGTAGAGGAAGTGTTCTCTGTCTTTTTTTTCATTCATTTATTCTTTCATGAAATATTTATTTATTTTATTTTGGTATCATTAATATACAATCACATGAGCAACATTGTGCTTACTAGGTTCCCTCCATTATCACATCCCCACCACATACCACATTACAGTCACTGTCCATCAGCGTACTAAGATGCTGTAGAGTCACTACTTCTCTTCTCTGTGCTATACTGCCTTCCTCGTTTCCCCGACTGTGTTATGGGTACTAATCTTAATGCCCATTATTCCCCTTCTCCCTACCTTCCCACCCACTCTCACCAGTCCCTTTCCCTTTGGTAACTGTTAGTCCAGTCTTGGGTTCTGTGAGTCTGCTGCTGTTATGTTCCTTCAATTTTTGCTTGGTTGTTAACACTGCACAGATGAGTGAAATCATTTGGTACTTGTCTTTCTCGACCTGGCTTATGTCACTGAGCATAATACCCTCTAGCTCCATCCGTGTTGTTGCAAATGGTGGGATTTGCATCTTTCTTGTGGTTGAATAGTATTCTATTGTGTATATGTACCACCTCTTCTTTATCCATTCATCTACTGATGGGCACTTAGTTTGCTTCCCTTTCTTGGCTATTGTAAATAGTGCTGCAATAAACATGGGGGCAGGAGTTGCATATGTCTTTTTGAATGTGAGAATTTGTTTTATTTGTGTAAATTCCTAGGAGTGGAATTCCCAGGTTACATGGTATCTCTATTTTGAGTGTTTTGAGGAACCTCCAATACTACTTTCCACAATGGTTGAACTAATTTACATTCCCACCAGCAGTGTAGGACTGTTCCTCTTTCTCCCCATCCTCGCCAGCATTTGTTGTTCCTAATCTTTTGATGTTGGCCACCCTAACTGGTATGGTGAATACCTTACTGTGGTTTTAATTTGTATTTCCCTGATAATTAGCAATGTGGAGCATCTTTTCATGTGCCTGATTGCCATTTGAATTTCTTCTTTGGAGAAGTGTCTGTTCATATCTTCCGCCTATTTTTTAAAAGGGTTATTTGCTTTTTGGGTGTTGAGGTGTGTGAGTCATGTATTTTGGATGTTAACCCCTTGTCGGATATGTCATTTATAAATATATTCTCCCATACTGTAGGATGCATTTTTGTTCTGCTGATGGTATCTATCCTTTGCTGTACAGAAGCTTTTTAACATGATGTAGTCCCATTTGTTCATTTTTTATTTTGTTTCCCTTGCCTGAGGAGGTGAGTTCAGGAAAAAATTGCTCATGTTTATATTCAAGAGATTTTCGCCTATGTGATCTTCTTAAGAGTTTTATGGTTTCATGACTTACATTCAGGCCTTTGATCCATTTTGAGTTTGCTTTTGTGTATGGGATTAGACAACAATCCAGGTTCATTCTCTTGCATGTAGCTGTCCAGTTTTGCCAACACCAGTTGTTGAAGAGGTTGTCATTCCCCCATTGTGTATCCATGGCTCCTTAATTTTATATTAATTGACCATATATGCTTGGGTTAAAATCTGGGTTCTCTAGTCTCTTCCACTGGTCTATGGATCTGTTCTTGTGCCAGTACCAAATTGTCTTAATTACTGTGGCCTTGTAGTAGCGTTTGACGTCGGGGAGCATGATCCCCCCAACCCTCCACTTTATTCTTCGTTCTCAGGATTGGTTTGACTATTTGGGTTCCCTATGGTTCCATACAAATTGTAGAACTATTTGAAGAATGCTGTTGGTATTTTGATAGGGATTGCATTGAATCTGTAGACTGCGTTAGGCAAGATGGCCATTTTGACAGTATTAGTTCTTCGTATCCATGAGCACAGGATGTGTTTCCTTCCATTTGTTGGTATCTTCTTTAATTTCTCTCATGAGTATCTTGTAGTTTCAGAGTATATGCCTTTTACTTCTTGGTTAGGTTTATTCCTAGGTATTTTCTTCTTTTTGATGTAAATGTGAAAGGAATTGTTTTCCTGATTTCTATTTCTGCTCATTTATAGTTAGTGTATAGGAATGCAAGAGATTACTGTGTATTAGTTTTGTATCCTGCAACTTTGCTGAATGCAGATATTAGATCCAGCAGTTTTGAAGTGGATTATTTAGGGCTTTTTATGTACAATATCATGTCATTTGCAAACAACTTCTCCCTTACCAATCTGGATGCCCTTTATTTCTTTGTGGTGTCTAATTGCTGTGGCAAGGACCTCCATAACTCTGTTGAATAAAAGTGAGAAGAGTGGGAATTCTTGTCTTGTTCCCGATCTTAAAAGGAAAGACTTTCAGCTTCTCGCAGTTAAGTATGATGTTGGCCGTGGGTTTGTCATGTATGGCCTTTATTATGTTGAGGTACTTGCCCGCTATACCCTTTTTGTTGAGAGTTTGTATCATGAATGGATGTTGAATTTTGTCGAATGCTTTTTCAATGTCCATGGAGATGCTCATGTGGTTTTTGTCCTTTTTGTTGCTGGATTTTCTAATATTGTACCATCCATGAATCCCTGGAATAAATGCTACTTGATCATGGTGGATGATCTTTTTGAAAATAGTTTTGAATTCGGTTTGCTAATATTTTGTTGAGTATTTTTGCATCTATGTTCATCACGGATATTGGTGTGTAATTTTTTCTGTGGTGTCTTTGCCTGGTTTTGGTATTAGAGTGATGCTGGTGTCACAGAATGAGTTTGGAAGTGTTCCCTCCTCTTCTACTTTTTGGAAAATTAAGGAGGATGGCTGTTAGGTCGTCTTTAAATGTTTCATTAAATTCAGCAGTTTAGGCATCTGATCCAGGGGTTTTGTTCTTTAGGTAGTTTTTTGATTACCAGTTCAGTTTCATTGCTGGTAATTGGTCTGTTCAGATTATCTGTTTTTCTTGAGTCAGTCATGGAAGGTTGTATTTTTCTAGAAAGTTGTCTGTTTCTTCTAGGTTATCCAATTTGTTAGCATATATTTTTTCATAGTATTCTATCATCATTCTTTGTATTTCTGTGGTGCCCATAGTGATTCTTCCTTTATCATTTCTGATTCTGCTTACTTGTGTAGACTCCTTTTTTTCTTGTTATGTCTGGCTAGGGACTTATCTATTTTGTTTATTTTCTCTAAGAAACAGCTCCCACTTCCATTGATTCTTTCTATTGTTTTATCCTTCTCGATTTTATGTATTTGTGCTCTAATTTTATGTCCCCCCTCCTGCTGACTTTGGCCCTCATTTGTTCTTTTTCTAGTTTCAGTGTGAGTTTAGACTGTTTATATGGGATTGTCCCTCTTTTCTGAGGTAGGCCTGTGTTGCAGTATACTTCCCTCTTAGGACAGCCTTTGCTGAGTCCCACAGAGAGTATCAGAACAGACTCCTGTAAGTGTCTGGCCAGCTAGGCTGAGGGATGGCAAGAAAAATGGCCCCCCGCAGCCCCTCTTCCCCTCCAGGATATCCCATCCCTCTGACACACATCCCAGTGTTAATTTATAAATCACATATAATTTAGGTGCTTTGCAAACTGCTGGGTCTCAGATGGGTCATCAGCACTCCCACCCTCCAGGAACAGAGGCCAGGCCTCCGCGAGTCCTCTGGCTGTCCCAGAGTTAAGCGCACTGATCCTCAAAGCCAGATGGCTTGTCTTCCCGGGGCGGCCCTGGTGAAGGCTTCATCCCCTCACCCCCCCATGCCTGCTCCCTCTCATTCATGGGGGACGGGACAGGACAGGAGATGGGGCTGACCACAGCTCTGCCCTTTTACCCTTCTCAGTGTGGCCTCTTCTCGTCATTAGCTATGGAAGTTCTGTTTTGTCTTTAGGTTATTTCCAGAGTGGGTCATATTGCATGTAGTTTCCTAGTTGTGTACATGAGAAGAGGTGATCCCAGGGATTTTCTGTTCCACCGTCTTCTCAGAATCCCCTCTGAAGCCTACTTTTCTAGGCCTTAATTCCCTCATCTGCAATGTGAAGAATATATATAGATTTATTAGCAGGCCTTTTAAATCAATTCTCTTTTAGGTGTGAGTCCAAGTCTTTTTATAAACTAATTACCAGGAAATAAAGGATTCTGAAAGTACACTTACAAATAGGTGGTTTTTTAAAAAAAGAAGGTAACTTTGTTTTATTTGAGCTATAGTTAAATTTACTGAAAATTGTTTAGCCAGAAATAATTTGGTAAATGATTAATTCACTGAATGACTAACAGACCTAAAACCGTCAGACCAGATACCTTAATCCAGGTAAACATTCACCACAGGTATTTAAAACATTCACCACAGGTATTTCAGGCAAGGCCTAGAATAGGTACAGTTCCCAGTTCTGAAAAATGTAAGTTCATTCATTCATTTATATAACATTGATCAGTCAGGAAGTACTAGGCATCCCAAATATTAATGTGAGAGATTGACAGTTGCCTAGGACTGCAGATCTGTGAGGAAATACTTGAAGCAAAGGTTTGGTGATACTAAAAGTTAAAGAACAAAACAACAGCAAAAAAAAATCTCAGTAAGTTGGCAAATCATTCAGTGAAAGCTGACTTTTGGTGGATTGGATTTCCTCATTTACTTATTTACTGCTTTCCCCCCCATTAAACCATCCTGAAGTATATAAACTCAAACAAAAATGGGAGCAACAAAAGGAACGTAAAGACAGCGATGATATAAAAGCACAAGTGAGACTTGAGCACACGTCCTATTAAGACCTGAACACGGGCCGGTGGACAGGGGACTCTGGCCTGTCAGTGAGACAGGAAGTCCAGTTACTTAGACAGCTCAGTGTCCAAAAGGCCCAGTGAACACAGACCAGGTGCTCATGAGACGTTCAGCTATACTTGGGAGTATCATTTATGAAGAGTAATAGGAGTGTTGAAATAGAAAGTCATATTTAAATAAAATTTCATAATCTTAAAAAAATTCTGAATAATGGAAACATTCTAAAATCAATTCATTTGAGGTAATTTTTTTAATCTTGGAATACTTGAAAGCAATAAATTTATTTGCCATTTTCCTCAAGTATTTCTCCATGTTCTATCTTAACTTCGTTCAGGAAGAAAACTTTACTCCTCTTTCCCTTTTCCATGTTACTGAGAGGCCACTTGAGACCTGCCTGGTCTCCAGTCGGGCTTCTCTCCCTCACATGCAGGCAGTCCTCTCCAAGAAAAGAGCCTCATTATTTACCTGCTTTTCTAGCTCTAATTCTCAGGCCCTAATTCAGACCATCTTTATTTTGTTAAGTGGACATTTGAGACAACTTTCTGTCCCGACCTCTGCATCCTTTTTCAGACTCATCACATACTCAAGGTGAGGTTCTGGGATCGCCTGAGTCAGAGTGACCTGAGTCTGAGGTCCCAGTTAGAGATGCTTGTCCTTTGAGGAGAGGACGCTCTCCAACTTAAACGCTGTAGAGAATGTGCCTGTATAGAGTAGGTGACTCAAGTGTCTTAAGTAGCGGAAACTGTGTTTATGATGACGCACTACAGCCTAATAGTATACTGGTATGTGTTACAGTGTAGAGTGAATTTTACTCATTTACTATGATTATTTCATTCAGTCTGAAAAACATAAACCTTTTTTTTTTCTTCTCTCTCACCATAGTATTTATAGAAATGAATGTGTTACTGCTAATGATTTAAATTAGTAACTGTAGAAGAACTATAATGGTATAAAAGGCTTGATCTGTCCCCATCTCTATCTTCATAGTCATCTTTTTTCTCTATATCCTGTTTCTTTTAAATCTTAAGAAAGATTATTTTCAGGAACCATTTACTATCTTAGTCTTAGAAATTAAAAAAAGAATAAATTCCTTTTCATGCATAATTTCTGAATGATGAAAAAGCATAGGAATCAAATGATATAAATTGTATTTGCTTTTTCTAAGGAAAAGTTTACTGAGAAAAATACTTCTTTTTTTCGTCACCCACAATTGTTTTGAGTGTTCAGTGAATTAAACTTTTAATACAAACTTAAGATTTTCCTAACAATCCAGTTCTCATTTTATGAAATCCTGGAGTCAGAGGATAGCCGGTCATATGAAACACCCTTAGAAAGTTTAATTTATAAATGCCAGAAGCAAAATGTAATTGATGTCATTTGTCAGGTGAATTTTGGGCATCCACATAATCTGTTCCTTTTTGGACACAGGTATATTTTCCTAACTGAGTAAAATATAACTATTAAATATTATAACTGGATTTAAAAAAAAGATTGATTGAACCCTTGAAATTCAATCAAAAGCTCCCCATGCTGGTGAATATAAAGCTGTTCTGCTGGCTTCCTTCTTAGAATTTTATGGTGTAAAAATGCAGTTAGTACAACTGCTGATCCTACTGACTTCATTTGAAATCTCAGCAAAGATTCTGTCCTCAGAATTAATATTTAAAATGGGAATTACTGAAAAGATTTAGTATAGATAATTTTTTGACATGTAGACACGGAGTATATGCTTTGGTTGTTTCCGTAACCCTGCCATAGCGTCATCTTGACTGTGCTTTCATGCCTGAATATTGTGATCAGTGTCAAGTATAAAAATGTCTTTGTAATAGCAGTGAAGTACATGTAGTGGCTAAGACCCCAGGTTTTAGAGAGAGACAGTCCTGGGTTCAAATCACACATTTCTGTTCCTTATTGCCAGTGTACCTCAGGAAATGATTTAACCTCACTGGGCCTGTGATTCCCTCAATGGTAATATAGGGACAGTAAAACCCACCTTCCTAGGTAAAATGATTATGAAGATTAAAGTAAACAGTGCATTCAAAATGCCTCTGACAAAGCACGGTGCTTGGACTGTGGGGTGTAACTGTCATCCATGATGGGGGCAAGAGCAGTGCTTGTGTCCATGGCACCCACTGTGTGAGGTCATAATAGGCCATGATTCTGAGCCTGGCACCCCAGCATAAAGGGCAGTCAGGACTGCTGGCTCTGGCTGCAGAAGTGCCCAGAGTGGTTGAGGTTGAATCCTGCTTTGATATTCTTTGAAGGAATAAGAAACATTTAAAAATTTTTCTTAACCTTCACAGCAAAGGAATTATCTGTCAAAAAAGAAGTATAAGGTAATGTAAAATTGTTTTAGAAAGGGTATTTTGAAAGGATGCTTTTCCTATGTCTGGATATACTACTTTGGACTCTAAATAAGGTCATGTAACAGTGTATTTGATTTGATTGCCTTACAGAGGACAACCAGCTCTTGATTATTACCTATGCACTAAGCAGGCTTATTCCTGTAATACACTAGCCTTATGCTGGTGTCTGTTTCCATAAAGCTTTTTTTTTCTTTTCTCTCACCATAGTATTTATAGAAGTGAATGTGTTACTGAAAGATTTAAATTAGTAACTGTAGAAAGGAGAATTATAATGGTATAAAAGGCTTGCTCTGTCACCATCTCTATCTTCTTAGTCATCTTTTTCCCTTTATCCTGTTTCTTTTAAATCTTAAAGATTATTTTCAGGAACCGTTTACTATCTTAGTCTTAGAAATTAAAAAAAGAATAAACTCCTTTTTATGCATGATTTCTGAATGATGAAAAAGCATAGGAATCAAATGATATAAATTGTATTTGCTTTTTCTAAGGAAAAGTTTACTGAGAAAAATACTTCTTTTCGTCACCCACAATTGTTTTGAGTGTTCAGTGAATTAAACTTTTAATACAACCTTTAGATTTTCTTAACAATCAGTTCTCATTTTATGAAATCCTGGAGTTAGAAGATGGCCCAATACATGAAACGCCCTTAGAAAGTTTTATTTATAGATGCCAAAAGCAAAATGTAAATGATGTCATTTGTCAGGTGAATTTTGGACATCAACATAACCTGTTCCTTTTTGGACACAGGTATATTTTCCTAACTGAGTGAAATATAACTATTAAATACTATAACTGGATTTTAAAAAAAGATTAATTGATTGAACCCTTGAAATTCAATCAAAAGCTCTCCATGCTGGTGAACATAAAGCTGTTCTGCTGGCTTCCTTCTTAGAGTTTTATGGTGTAAAAATGCAGTTAGTACAACTGCTGATCCTACTGACTTCATTTGAAATCTCAGCAAAAATTCTGTCCTCAGAATTAATATTTAAAATGGGAATTACTGAAAACATTTAGTATAGATAATTTTTTGACATGTAGACACGGAGTATATGCTTTGGTTGTTTCTGTAACCCTGCCATAGTGTCATCTTGACTGTGCTTTCATGCCTGAATATTGTGATCAGTGTCAAGTATGAAAATGTCTTTGTAATAGCAGTGAAGTACATGTAGTGGCTAAGACCCCAGGTTTTAGAGAGAGACAGTCCTGGGTTCAAATCACACATTTCTGTTCCTTATTTATTGCCAGTGTACCTCAGGAAATGATTTAACCTCACTGGGCCTGTGATTCCCTCAATGGTAATATAGGGACAGTAAAACCCACCTTCCTAGGTAAAATGATTATGAAGATTAAAGTAAGCAGTGCATTCAAAATGCCTCTGACAAAGCACGGTGCTTGGACTGTGGGGTGTAACTGTCATCCATGATGGGGGCAAGAGCAGTGCTTGTGTCCATGGTACCCACTGTGTGAGGTCATAATAGGCCATGATTCTGAGCCTGGCACCACAGCATAAAGGGCAGTCAGGACTGCTGGCTCTGGCTGCAGAAGTGCCCAGAGTGGTTGAGGTTGAATCCTGCCTTGATATTCTTTGAAGGAATAAGAAACATTTAAAAATTTTTCTTAACCTTCACAGCAAAGGAATTATCTGTCAAAAAAGAAGTATAAGGTAATGTAAAATTGTTTTAGAAAGGTTATTTTGAAAGGATGCTTTTCCTATGTCTGGACATACTACTTTGGACTCTAAATAAGGTCATGTAACAGTGTATTTGATTTGATTGCCTTACAGAGGACAACCAGCTCTTGATTATTACCTATGCACTAAGCAGGCTTATTCCTGTAATACACTAGCCTTATGCTGGTGTCTGTTTCCATAAAGCTTTTTTTTTCTTTTCTCTCACCATAGTATTTATAGAAGTGAATGTGTTACTGAAAGATTTAAATTAGTAACTGTAGAAAGGAGAATTATAATGGTATAAAAGGCTTGCTCTGTCACCATCTCTATCTTCTTAGTCATCTTTTTCCCTTTATCCTGTTTCTTTTAAATCTTAAAGATTATTTTCAGGAACCGTTTACTATCTTAGTCTTAGAAATTAAAAAAAGAATGAACTCCTTTTTATGCATGATTTCTGAATGATGAAAAAGCATAGGAATCAAATGATATAAATTGTATTTGCTTTTTCTAAGGAAAAGTTTACTGAGAAAAATACTTCTTTTCGTCACCCACAATTGTTTTGAGTGTTCAGTGAATTAAACTTTTAATACAACCTTGAGATTTTCTTAACAATCAGTTCTCATTTTATGAAATCCTGGAGTTAGAAGATGGCCCAATACATGAAACGGCCTTAGAAAGTTTTATTTATAGATGCCAAAAGCAAAATGTAAATGATGTCATTTGTCAGGTGAATTTTGGACATCAACATAACCTGTTCCTTTTTGGACACAGGTATATTTTCCTAACTGAGTAAAATATAACTATTAAATACTATAACTGGATTTTAAAAAAAGATTAATTGATTGAACCCTTGAAATTCAATCAAAAGCTCTCCATGCTGGTGAACATAAAGCTGTTCTGCTGGCTTCCTTCTTAGAGTTTTATGGTGTAAAAATGCAGTTAGTACAACTGCTGATCCTACTGACTTCATTTGAAATCTCAGCAAAAATTCTGTCCTCAGAATTAATATTTAAAATGGGAATTACTGAAAACATTTAGTATAGATAATTTTTTGACATGTAGACACGGAGTATATGCTTTGGTTGTTTCCGTAACACTGCCATAGCGTCATCTTGACTGTGCTTTCATGCCTGAATATTGTGATCAGTGTCAAGTATGAAAATGTCTTTGTAATAGCAGTGAAGTACATGTAGTGGCTAAGACCCCAGGTTTTAGAGAGAGACAGTCCTGGGTTCAAATCACACATTTCTGTTCCTTATTGCCAGTGTACCTCAGGAAATGATTTAACCTCACTGGGCCTGTGATTCCCTCAATGGTAATATAGGGACAGTAAAACCCACCTTCCTAGGTAAAATGATTATGAAGATTAAAGTAAGCAGTGCATTCAAAATGCCTCTGACAAAGCACGGTGCTTGGACTGTGGGGTGTAACTGTCATCCATGATGGGGGCAAGAGCAGTGCTTGTGTCCATGGCACCCACTGTGTGAGGTCATAATAGGCCATGATTCTGAGCCTGGCACCACAGCATAAAGGGCAGTCAGGACTGCTGGCTCTGGCTGCAGAAGTGCCCAGAGTGGTTGAGGTTGAATCCTGCTTTGATATTCTTTGAAGGAATAAGAAACATTTAAAAATTTTTCTTAACCTTCACAGCAAAGGAATTATCTGTCAAAAAAGAAGTATAAGGTAATGTAAAATTGTTTTAGAAAGGTTATTTTGAAAGGATGCTTTTCCTATGTCTGGACATACTACTTTGGACTCTAAATAAGGTCATGTAACAGTGTATTTGATTTGATTGCCTTACGTAGGACAACCAGCTCTTGATCATTACCTATGCACTAAGCAGGCTTATTCCTGTAATACACTAGCCTTATGCTGGTGTATGTGTTGCCATGAGGAGACTTAAAGTGGGAAATCTGAAATATCACAAAAGTAGACAAAATAATGTACATCATGTACCTATCATCAGCTTTAGAATTTATCATATGAACAATATTGTTTTACATATATTCCCATCTACTCCTTCTCTTCCATAATTTGATGAAGCAAATCTTAGATGACGTACTTCATCTGTAAGTGTATCTAAAAGATAAGAATTGTTGTTTCCTACAAAAGTATCAGAATACCAAGAATACCATTATCATAATTTAAAATGATAATTTCTTGATATCATCAAATATCAGACATTGTTAAAATTTTCATTGTTTAAATTCTTAACTGTCAAAATTTCCTGGACAGTTTGTCTATTTGAATGAAAATCTAGGTAAGATCCAAACATTAGGCATGTTTGATACATCCCTTAAGGGCCCTTTAATCTTCCCACAGTGTTTTCACTTCTTGAAATTTATTTGTTGAATAAACTAGGTAATTTGTGGGATTTCCTTCAGAATGGATTTTGCCGTGTAGTTTAATATACACAGCCAATGAATTTTCCCCGTTGTTAAGTTATAGTGATTTAATCTAGAGGCTTAATCATTTCCAGGTTTGTTTTTTTTCGGAGGGGGAGGATTAGTTTATAGGTGATGAAGTGAACCTCCATCAAGAGGCTGTCGGTCCAGTTGTCTCCCTTTTTTGGTGATTGGCAACCATTCAAATGTAATGCTTAGGTCCAGTAATTCATCAGATATTGCAAAATGCTAATAGTCTGGCTCTTACTTTCCTTCTTGATTTGATGAGCTGTGTTTTTTCTGTAAGGAGAATCTTTTGTTTGTTATTTGGATAGCTTCATGTTTGGTTGACCTGATGCTCCTGAGAGCAATCCACAGAGGTGTCATCACTCAACTGATCTTTCCAAATACCTGCCAACTTGACCGTCATTATGGTTCAGAAATGGTGATTAAGATATATGTCTTTATATGTTTATAGGTACAGGTATTTATCTGTCAGTGTATTTAAAGTTGAAATCATTAAAGTAAGAATACCAAATATATACCAAAAGCCATGAACAATTATAAATGTAACTTGAATTAGAAACTAAAATTTCTAAAGGTTACAACACCTTTATAAAAATTAATATGTGCAGGTTTACCTAGAATTTTCCAACATATTGATCACTTGTGTTTATTTTGTTCATAATATTTTATTTCTATAAAATGTTAATTAAAAGGGAATGCAGTGGTGTCCTTTGAAAGAAGAGGGTGCCATTCCCCGTGTGAGGGCAATGGACGCTCATGGAGGAAGACCACCGGATCCAGAGGGAGAGCGACCAGGAGAGGGTACCAGCGTGAGCCAGCGCAGCGGTCGGCCTCCTGATGTGGGCGGTGCTGAATCTGTAGGTAACACAGATGCCAAATTGCTAAGACAACTGCAAGCTCAAGGTAGGGAACATGCATCCATCACTGTAAGAACTGTACTAAAATGTGTTCATTATTTCTACATGTATTTGACATAGGAATGATTGATAACTACTCTCAGTTTCTAAAAGGTAGGTAATTGTGTTCAAATAAAATGAGAAATAAGGAGTCCCACTGATAACTGGGGTTCTTTGATTTAATAAGCGCCTTTCAAGAGTCATACTCGTAAACACATCATACCCTGTGTGTTTAGAATTACAAAGGTAGGTGATGAACTTTTCAGGCTGGAAACTCATTTGAACAGCTCCCAATTCCTTGTGGTTTTACAAGGGAGTAACTCCAAAATATGTGGATCTGTGGAGTAAATTTTCAGTCAGAGAACTTCAATTAGTGGTAAGTTTAGTTTGGGTTCTTCTGTAGCCTGGACATATAACATTTATTTTCAAAATGCCCAACTAATAAACTTAGATCAAAAAGTATCTTAAGATCACTAGAGAGTATCATTTATCAAGTACATGCTCAAAGTAACCTCAAATGTGTTCATGATTCAAAATTATCATGAATTATCAACTTGAAGTTCCCATGCAATGTCTCACACACAGAATGCTGACTAAAATAAAATAGTTCTGCTATGAAGTTTGAATTAAGTAGTTACAACTGTGAAGCCTCTTAAGGCTGTCTCAATATATATCAATGTGTTCATGTCTTATATTCATAAGCATATATATATAAATGTATATCAATACATGCTTGTATCATAAACATAATATCAATAAAGGTTTACTAATAAAAACTGACTTAAAAGACTTACAGGATTTTACTACTCATAGTTTTATTTTTGGGAGGGAAAGCTTGACTGACTTCTATTTATTGTATACACCATTATAATACTGACTTCTCTATAGCTCTGTTTTCATTATAAAACAAGTATGCATGATAAAAGCTCATAGAATATAATGCTTTAAAATAAGACATTGACTCTCACTGACTTCAAAATAAAAGACACTCACAAGTTGGATCATAATTAACAGATTTTTGGTAGTCTATCCAGAAGTGTGTACATACAGTCACTGACACACATTCAAACACATACTTATGTGTACACATGCATATGTGATGTTCATATATGTATATGTTCTTTTTGATTTCTAAAATAAATGAACTGACTGGTGTATATACCATTCAGCTTTGTTTTTTTCCACTTAATTTTTCTTGAGCATCTTTCTATACAGCACTTAAAAATCAACCTTACACTTCCAGTGGCTGAATAGTCGGTGAGGCAAGGTATGGCTCTACCACACTTCCCTTACTCAGTCTCCTTTGGTGAGTGTTTCAGCTGCTTCCTCACCTTTGCTGTCGCAAACAATGCTGCAATAAAAACATTACGCATACCTTCATTCTTTGACAGGTATGGCTATCCACAGTATAAAATTTTAGAGATAGAATCTCTACTCCAAGGGTATGTGCATTTTCAATTTTGGTAGAAAGCAGGCAAATATTGTCTCCAAAGAGGTTGTTCCAATTCATACTTCCACCAGTGGCATATAAGTTAACTGCCTGGCCTGTAACTTAATGTCCTGTAAGTTTTTCTCTCCTTTAGTATGTTAATTTAGTACTTTTTGTGTTATTTCATTGGGTTACTATTAAGACTTTAATCTCTCCTAAATAGTTACTAGAGAAGGTTTAAAAAATGTTAATATATGAAGATATATACATACATGATGAATTTTTAAAATTAGTATTGTCAATAAACCACTGACTTTTCTGAAGAATGTATAATAGTGGGAAGTGTGCATTTTTTACATAAAATAGAAAAGCTTGAAATTAACTGATAAGCAAAGCAAGGGATTCTCACGCCTGTTTTGCATGTCTTTCACAAGTACCATTCATACTTAGTATTCAAAATGGCAACTTCATATTTGCAAAATTAACTAAATTTTATTTTAACAAAATAGAAGGTAATTACTGAACTTTTGCCCAGTGCTTTCTCCCCTTTTAGATTTCAGATTGGTTTGTATTCTATGATGTAGCTCTCCCTTGTATTATATTGCATTTTGTAAATTGTTACCTTTGACCTATGTACATGTTTTTTCTCAACATATATATAAATATTAAAAAGTCAATGTAAGTAAATGTTATTAATATTTACAAGTATGTTTGGTATAATATGCATGTTCTTTCTTGGGAAGGAAAGAAAGTAGAAATGAGTCACCTTATCACCCCTTTTATTCTAAAAGACTTCTACATTAACACTTTGGGGTGTTGTCAGTGCAGATTCTAGAAGTTTCTGTCATATTTTATTATCCTAGTTGGACTCATCTAGGCTTATAAAACGACTTAATTTGAAGGAAGGTCTAGAACAATAAAATAAATGTGGATTTTGAATGTGAAATGAGAGCTCTGTATCTTCTCAGAGAATATAGATAAGAATCTGACAGTTTGAATATAAAAAAGACTTTCAAACTGTATAAACAAACTAGCTTGTTAATTGACCAATACTGTTAATATCTGAAATGCTCTAATATATCTAATAATATACCAGTCAATTTTATTGATCATAGAATCTGGAATGCCATTGCTGTACAATGCTTCATTGTTTTAAGATAGGCCACTGCAGAAGGAAAGGGCTGCCAATTGTTAGATACATGCTGGTTTAGACATATTTCAACACTTTATTTCAAAAATAAACTTTTCTTTTTGATATTTAAGAAAGTAATCTCCTAAACCATAAAAGATATTTGTCAAGTTCACATTTCAAAAGTTAGTCATAACAGATAATATTCAACAATCATAAACCAAATAAATGAGATGTTGGTAGTAGCTTATTCCTCAGAGCCTGGGTGAAGTTTCTGTGCCTCTTAACTTCTCGTACTTCCTCCATAGTGTGCGTGATTTTTTAACCTATTTTTCCCATCTTCTCTAACTCCTCATAATAAAAAATTTTAAGCTATATGAATTTTTAATGTCTTATGAAAATTATGTCTTCCTTGCTAAAGTGAAAAGATAGTGAGTTGAACTTCTTAGTGTTTTTCTGTTCCAAGGGTTTAAAAATAAAAGTTAACTGTGCACCTGTGTAGAGTTTGAAATTGCTGATATATTCACACACAAATACACACCATATACATTACAGAGTTTCTCAGCTGTCACAGAACATATGGTTAAGTCCTTTTTAAAATCTCAAGGCATTTAAATTTTCTTAAAGATTTTTAGGACTAGTAGCATATATAGACCTGGAGTCAGAAAGATGTGGGTTTATATCTTGGCTCTGCAATTTAACCTCTGTGAGCCTTAGTTATTTCATTTGTAACCTGGGTGTAATGTTGCATATCCTATAAGGTTGTTATGAAGATTAAACAAGATCATGTAAATTTAATATGGCAGTTCAATAAATGGTGGAAATTATTAGTAGAGTTCAAGTGATTCGGGTTTTAGTCAAGTATATTCATTACTAGTGAGAATATAATATATAGGTTTCTTAAAACTCTTCATCTGTTACAAAATTTAAAGCAATATCTAATGTTAAGTACTTTAGAGTGATTCTGTAAGTGATATTATGATAGACCACTTTTATAGTTAGAAGTATTCTGACCAAGTTTGCCAGCAGAAGAAAGCATGACATTACAAGCTTTCTGTATCAGTCACCTATTGCCACAGTAATGCTAGGAAACAAGCACCCACAAAACCTCAATGGTGAACAATGCCACGTGGTAATTGGTTAGGCTGATAGAGTCCACTGGAGGTAAGGTAGGCAGCTCTACTGATCTTACCTGGCTTTGTTCACGTGTGTGGAGTCAGCTGACTTCCTGTGTTCCAGCCTCTGGCAGCGTAGCCTTAACATGTCCTGATAATAAAGGTCAAGACAGCAGAGTGGAACTACACTTGGACTAGTACAGAGTACACTCTCAAACTTACACTTGCAGTCACAGCTGCTAACATCCTGTTAGCCAAAGATCACATGTCTGAAGTTAGTATCAAGGGACAAGACAGTAAATTTCACTTCTTGATGAAAGGAACTGCAAAGTCACATTTGCAAGTAACATGGATAAAGGGGGGAACAATGAAGAATTGGGGCCACTAATTATGTAGATCTCTCCCAGTTTTATACATTTGTCCTTAAAAATAATGAGAACTAGATCGTCCTTAAACCTTGTTGATATTCTGTATTATTTTTATGTAGATTTAGTCCCTCTGTTTCATAAATGAAATTATCACTGGATTCAGAAACTTTACCATTTTTATAGCTGAGTGAAATACTATGTTTGGTGGGGGGGGCTTTGTATTCTATTTTGAGTTCTTTTGCTTTATTGTTATTTTTAAGACTGAAGCTAAATCATTCTTTTTACATATTAGCAGCTACTTTCCTCCTAAACAGGGATTATGTGAAATGTGAAAAAAAATGTACTTAAATTAGCTTCTATGATGAGGATTAAGAGAAGCATCCTTTTTGTGTGCTTCTGGGTATGGGGCTGTATGTGATGAAAAAGTTGGGCACTTTCTAAAGGAAGTAAGCATGGTACTTTCTGCCACACCATTTTTCTACCTGGTATCTAACTTTAAACAATTTTCTTAAAAAGTATGTCCTTTATCATGATGCCATTCACATAGTTAACTGTTTTTAGGTTAACAGTTAAGTAAAATTGTTAAAAGTATTCCTTCAAATTTTGTGTTTCAGAAAAAGCCCGACAAGCTGCACAAATAAGGCTTTTGAGAAAACTCCAAAAGCAGGAACAGGCTCGCATTGCCAAAGAAGCTAAAAAACAACAAGGTGAGTGAGTTAAACGAAAACATAAACTTGAAGAGTGAGTACTGGGGAGTTCACAGGAGGCTTCTCTTCTTTGTTCCTTTTCTGACGATACCTGTGTTTTGGCTTTTCATCATAGCAATAATGACTGCTGAGGAGAAGCGACAGCAAAAAGAGCAGATAAAGATTATGAAACAACAGGTATGTTCATTCACTGAACTGGTTTTATAACAGGTGATACTTTGGGAGTCGATTTACTTATGTGTATATGTACATTATTCTTATTTGATTTATGAAATAACTTTCATACTTGTTATATATCTTATTTAGAGAGTTGTCATCTACCTTTATTTAAAATTCACCTCAATTTTAAACCAAGTCTCTAAAGAAATGATACTAAACAATACAATTATGTAAGTACTTTTAGTATCCTGATAGACTGAATATAAATTAACATCTTGAAGAACTTTGAAGATTTGGTCCCATTGCTTCTGAATGATTAAAAATTATCCCCCGAAAATGAGAAAGCATTATTTTCGCATATCCAGTGTTTATCCAGTGCTCTCCTCTGTGTAGTTTTTAAAATTAAATATAGATAGATGAAATAATTTTTTAATTCTTACAGATAAAGCCTACATGGGAATATACTCAACTTCCTCTAAGATGAGAATGTGTAAACTACTCTCCTATCTCCACATACTCATCTATTAAAGCAAAAAGGAAATGGGGGGAGTACTATTCTTTTAAAAATTTTAAACTGCAAGTAGTTATTTCTGAGTCAGTTGTTATATAGACAAGCTGCTAAATAATGGCTTGGTTTGTTTGTGATGTGGTTATCTCTAATAATGTAATGAATACATTTATTTAAATACTTTCAGTATTGACTAAAGTAGTATGATTAGAGTTGAAGTAGAATTGAGAGAGAATTTAGAATTTGTAGTCACGCATGCAGGTCATTTGTAAAGTTAAATGTCGGCTTTCCTATTTAATAATTTATGACCTTAGGTGAATTAGTTAACCTCTCAGCCTTGATTTCCTCCACTGTAAAAGAAAAACAATTGTATTATGTGAACATTGAATGAATGTAAAGTGCCTACCACAGTGACTGGCACAAAGCAATGCTTGCTTTCTAAAAGATAGATATAAAACATCAAAACATTTGGTATACTCTCTTACTGTAATTTAATGTAAACTTGAATTCTTTGTTAATTGTAACTGCTAAAGACACTGTAAGGTTGACTTTAAAATATATAGTGGGATGAATATATTTATTAAAATACTGTAAATACTTACTGCCTACTACAGTATATGTGAAAATAAGTTCATTTGAAGCTGAAATACTGTTGTTTCTGTTACAGTTTTTAATAGTTTATCCTATTTCCAAATGGCTTGAGACCAGTTGTATCCCATCAGCATTTCAAATTAGGCTTTGTGTGACCTAAGCCTACATAGTGTGCTACTCATCAAAAAAAAAATTGATTTTCCAAGGTGCCAGGAGCAGTAATACAAGTGAAGTGATATTAGACGTTGATCAAGATGCTTGTCTGAGACTAGTCTTAGATTACCATTTGACTTACTCCTAATTGCCAGCAAAGTAAATTAAAGTCGTGCAGAGTCTATTTTAAAGTTTGAAGTAGATCTAGAATAAAATAATTAAAATAATAGCATGTGTTTCTTATCCTCGAGATTATTTTTTCTACCTAGTAGGCCAGAAATACCACCTGACAGTCCTCCAGGCAGTTTTCCGGAAGTGTCCAGAGGCATTATTACGAAGCAGGAGCAGAGGCAGTGGGAACTGACCAGGGCTCTGCACTCACTGTTTGACTATAGGCAAAATATTTATTTTCTAGGAGCTTCAATTTTCTCTTAGGTGAAAAGAAGATAATTTCAACTCCTGTATTGTTATTTTTTTAAATGAATCAATTAGCTACTTTATATAAAATGCCCAGTTCATTGGATGGATACTCAGTATTATAAGGTGAACACATATTGTAATAATTTATAAATAATGTTTATTTCTGATATTCCTAATGAAAGTACTGCCAATGTACATCTATATAAATCACTCAGACGAAAACAAAGCTCTACACTGGGTGAGTTAAGTCCAAGGTTCTATACCTATTTCTCTGCTTAAGAGAATAATGAATGACTTTTGTTGACTTGATTAAAGATTAAATTCAGAGTATACTTAGGTCTCAAGTTCTAATCTAAATAAATATTTCAAATGTGGATCAAGTGCAGCCTTCTCTAAGTCTTGGAAATAAAACAAAAAATACCCTTGTATTTTTAGTTTTGGTGAGCTATAATCAAAACCCAGGATCACAATCAGCAAAATCATAGAATGTGATCAGTCTTCTAAAATCACAACAGAAATTACAGAAATCTCATTATCCTGCAGTGAATCCCTACAGGGGATCAATAACATCAATGCAAAAAAAGAAATAAAAATGTATTAAAGTATAGCTTCAAAAGGTACAACTAGCATCTGGAAATAGGGGTGGGTATAGTAATATACAGTAGTATAAAATGTGTTGGCTCTGAAAATTCGTGGATAGCTGCAATTTACAAGTAGGGCAATTTAGGTGTATTTTTTTAAAACTATCCTCATCAGTGCCAATTTGGGACTTTCAAAGGGATTTATGAATATAAAATTGTTAATGATGTGCTTATAGCATATGCAGTGACTTTTTAAAATGAAAATGTAACATTATCAAAATGTAGATTGCTGAATTCAAACAATAACTACTACATTACATTTAGATAATGTGAGCACCACTTATAAGTTATTAGAAATTATTTCTGCATTTGGCTTACTGTAGTTATTGAAAGTAATGTCATTTATCATGTTACGGCAATTGTTAACACTTCGTACAATCGTGATGTACTGTGAACTTTTTTAAGCATTTTTAATTTAATTGTGACAGTGAGAAAAAGAGCAAGTGCCTCACCTGTTTTATGCAAGAGTAGTTGTTTTTTTTCATGTTCATGCAATGAGTGACAGTAATTCAGTATTAGCCTTAGGTGTCCTGATTTAGACTGTTTTATCCTACTTGTCTGTCAAATATTTATTTCCGAATGAGTATTACTTGTACTTGCAAAGATTTATAAAGGCTTGAGTTTAATCAGCTTGGTTTATGTTGTTTGTATATGCTTATTTAGCATTTGTATTTTAAAATTGTTTTGAGACATTTTTATAAAGTCATACCAATTTAAGACAGGTGGCATATATGTAATGTTAAAGTAAATAATTAAAATTTATATCCAGCATGGGCACCCTTTGGTAAATCTGTACTTATATCTTTAATTATTTGATTCCACTTAAATACCTTCCACCTAGATATTTAGTTTATTATCTTCGATTGTCATAATTTTTCCTACAGGAAAGAATTAGGAGAATACAACAAATCAGAATGGAAAAAGAACGTCGAGCCCAGCAAATTCTAGAGGTAGAATTCTCAAATTTGATATGATTAAAGTAATACAGTCATGTATTTTAAAGTCTGCAAAATGAAAATTTTATCAGTATGTTCTCACTCATACACATTAACATGTCCATCACAAATTATCTGTAAACATAATGCGTAGAATAAGGACCTTCCTGAACCTTACTACGCAAGTTTATCTAATCCTAATAGTAAAAATCCAGGAAATAAGTAAAGGAAAAAAAAAGAAAGGGGAAACCTCTCAATAGCCAATATAGTCGTAAAGATCATATGCTAAAACTCGTGCTCTCTACTTTTCAAAATGTCATTAAGTCTTATAGTCAGATACCTGCTTTTCATTTAGAAATGAAACATTCCAAAAGTAGAAGTAAATGTTCAATGTGGAAACAGTTTAACCAGGTCTGTTTTCTGAGTTCTGACAGAACTGGGCTGACAGAATAGGGCTCAAGGACATGCTGGCAACAGCAAAAGGAATAGCTAAAAGACAGCAAGGGAAAATAGGAAAAACAGAAACTCCAAAGCCTAGCAACATCTGTAATCTGGTAGTTAAATAGGAAGCAATTTTCAACACCTTAACGGCCAAAAGGCATTTCTGTTATCAAACTGTGTAGTATAGTAACTGATGTGAAGAATAACTACCCAAGTCCTCAAGAAAAAGCGAGATTATGTTAACTGTACTGTGTCTAAGCTGTATGTGTATATGTCTCAAAATTATGCAAAGTACTTTTGTCCAAAATAAACCTTTTAATTTTGAAAATTATTATAACCCAAACCCTTAGCTGTTCAGGAAACTTGCCAGAAAAATTGGCTTATTCCCTGAGGAATGCGGTTAGCTGAGGTTTTCACAGTTACAGGTTTTTTCCTTCTAAAAATATATACACATATTCCCTTACCCATTTCAAATTAATTTTAAAACCCTCCAAATTGAAAATGTTAAAGTACATTCGCAATTGCTACTAGTTAATGACTTTAAGATTACAAAGCTCAAATTTGATAGCATGAGCTTGATATTCAGAATGTGCTTCATTAAAGGTTATGTTTCCACTATATTAGAGAAAAAAATCTTGAATTTAACCACAGTAGGTTAAATCAGGTTTAATGTTTCATTTAAGTTATTTAAGTAATGGATTTATCTCAAATTTTAGGTATTACAAAAGAAACTTCAAATAAAGTAGACATGTGCATTTTTAAATGTTACTTATTTGTCCTTTAACCTTTATCATTAAAATCTATCCCGTTTTCTAAATTTGTTACAGTGATCATGTTTTACTTTCAAAAATTAGAGAAAAAGCAAAAAATGCCATAAAATCATTTTTTCTGTGATTTAGTTTTAAGGTAAAATAATACTCAAATTATTTCAGACTTTTTACAGAGTATGAAGAAGAAAACCTGACATGCTCTTATGAATTTAAGAATATTTTTGTATATCTTAATTATAATCTGTACATTAGAAATGATATTAGTATGTTAAGTGTAACAAATGGAGGGGAAATATTTAATTGTCTACATACATGTTACATACGGTTTTGTACATTGCGAGGCATGGAGCTCCATTTTCAAGTCTGAGGTTATATTCAGGTTGTAGTGGTGCTGTTACATGACTTTGAGACCTATTTTATATGCACAGGCTAAAAGGATAAAGAGGGAAGAAGCTGCAAAAGCCAAATTATTGGAGGCTGAGAAACGAAAACAGGTAAATTTAGAGGACAGTCAGAGTTTTTAATTTTTAATTTTATTTTGTTATCCTTAATCTACAATGACATGAAGAACATTATGTTTACTAGCCTCTCTCCTTCACCAAGTCCCCCCAACAAAACCCATTACAGTCACTGTCCATCAGTGTAGTAAGATGTTGTGGAATCACTACTTGTCTTCTCTGCGTTGCACAGCCCTCCCCGTGCCCCCACACCACATTATACATGCTAATCGTAATGCCGCCTTTATTTTTCCCCCGCCCTTATCCCTCCCTCTTCATCCATTCTTCCCAGTCCCTTTCCCTTTGCTAACCGTAAGTCCATTCCTGGGTTCTGTGATTGTGCTGCTATTTTGTTCCTTCAGTTTTTCTTTGTTCTTATAGTCCACATATGAGTGAAATCATTTGGTACTTGTCTTTCTCCGGCTGGCTTATTTCACTGAGCGTAATACCCTCTTGCTCCATCCATGTTGTTGCCAGTGGTAGATTTGTTTTGTTCTTATGGCTGAATAATACTCCACTGTGTATGTGTACCACCTCGTCTTTATCCATCCATCTATTGATGGGACACTTAGGTTGCTTCCATTTCTTGGCTATTGTAAATAGTGCTGCGATAAACAAAGGGGTGCATCTGTCTTCTTCAAACTGGGCTGCTTCATTCTTAGGGTAAATTCCTGGGTCAAATGTATGTCTATTTTGAGCTCTCTGAAGAACATCCATACTGCATTCTACAATGGTTGAATTAATTTACATTCCCACCAGCCATGTAGGAGGGTTCCCCTTTCTCGCCAACATTTCTTGTTTGTCTTTTGGATGGTGGCGATCCTTACTGGTGTGAAGTGATGTCTTATTGTGCTTTTAATTTGCATTTCTCTGATGACAAGCGATGTGGAGCATCTTTTCATGTGTTTGTTGGCCATCTGAATTTCTTCTTTGATGAACTGTCTGTTCAGCTGCTCTGCTCATTTTTTAATTGGATTATTCGCTTTTTTTGTTGACGTGGGTGAGCTCTTTATGTATTTTAGATGTCAACCTGTTATTGGATCTGTCATGTTTGAATATATTCTCCCATACTGTAGTGTACCTTCCTATTCTAATGATGGTGTCCTTTGCTGTACAGAAGATTTCAGCTTGATATAGTCCCACTTGTTCATTTTTGCTTTTTGTTCCCCTTGCCTGGGGAGACATGTTCATGAAGAAGTTGCTTGTGTTTATGTCCAAGAAAGTTTTGCCTATGTTTTCTTTAAAGAATTTTATGGTTTCATGACTTACAATCAGATCTGTGATCCATTCTGAGTTTCCGCTTTTGTATGGGGTTAGACAATAATCTGGTTCCATTCTCTTACATGTAGTTGTCTAGTTTTTGAATGCTGTGGCTTTGTAGTAGAGCTTGAAGTTGGGGAGCGAGATCCCCCCCACTTTATTCTACCTTCTAAGGATTGCTTTGGCTATTTGGGGTCTTTGTTCCAGTTAGACTGGAACTATTTGTTCCAGTTCGTTGAGGAAAGTTGTTGGTAATTTGATAGGGATTGCATCAAATCTGCATATTGGTGTGGGCAGGATGGCCATTTTGACGATATTAATTCTTCCTAGCCAAGAGCATGGGATGAGTTTCCATTTGTTAGTGTCCTCTTTAATCTCTCTTAAGAGTGTCTTATAGTTTTCAGGTTCTAAGTCTTTCACTTCCTTGGTTAGGTTTATTCCTAGGTATTTTATTGTTTTTGTTGCAGTTGTGACTGGAATTGTTTTCCTGATTTCTCTTTCTATTAGTTCATTGTTAGTGTATAGGAAAGGCACAGATTTCTGTGTGTTAATTTTGTATCCTGCAACTTTGCTGTGTTGCAGTATCAGATCTAGTAGTTTTGGAGTGGGTCTTTAGGGGTTTTTTTTGTACAGTATCATGTCATCTGCCAATAGTGACAGTTTAACCTCTTCTTTACCAGTTTGAATTCCTTGTGTTTCTTTGTTTTGTGTAATTGCCATTACTAGGACCTCCAGTATAGCATTTGGGAGAATGGGCATCCCTGTCTTGTTCCCGATATCAGAGGAAAAGCTTTCAGCTTCTCACTATTATGTATGATGTTGGCTGTGGGCTTCTCATATATTGCCTTTATTATGTTGAGGTACTTGCCCTCTATATCCATTTTACTGAGAGTTTTTATCATGAATGGATGTTGAATTTTGTCGAATGCTTTTTCAGGATCTATGGAGATGCTCATGTGGTGTCCTTTTTGTTTATGTGGTGGATGATGTTGGTTGATTTTCAAATGTTGTACCATCCCTGCATCTCTGGGATGAATCCTACTTGGTCATGGTGTATGATCCTTGTGATATATTTTTGAATTTGGTTTGCTAGTATTTTGTTTAGTGTTTTTGCATGTATGTGCATTAGAGATACTGGTCTGTAATATTCTTTTTTGGTGGGGTCTTTGCCTGATTTTGATATTAGCGTGATGTTGGCTTCATAGAATGAGTTTGGGAGTATTTCCTCCTCTAGTATTTTTTGGAAAACTTTAAGGAGAATGGGTATTATGTCTGCTCTGTATGTCTGATAAAATTCTGAAGTAAATCCATCTGGCCTGGGGGTTTTGTTCCTGGGAAGTTTTTTGATGACCGCTTCAATTTCTTTGCTGGTAATTGGTTTGTTTAATTTTTGTGATTCTTCCTTGGTCAGTCTTGGAAGGTTGTATTTTTCTAAGAAGTCCATTTCTTCTAGGATTTCCAGCTTGTTAGTATGTAGGTTTTCATAGTATTCTCTAATAATTCTTTGTATTTCTGTGGGGTCCATGGTGATTTTTCCTTTCTCGTTTCTGATGCTGTGGGTGTTGATTCTCTTTTTCTCTTAATAAGTGTGGCTAGAGGCTTATCTATTTTGTGCATTTTCTCAAAGAACCAGCGCTTGGTTTCATTGATTTTTTTTTTCTATTTTATTCTTCTCAATTTTATTTCTTCTCTGATCTTTATTATGTCCCTCCTTCTGCTGACTTTAGGCCTCATTTGTTCTTCCTTTTCCAATTTAAATAATTGTGACATTAAACTATTCATTTGGGATTGTTCTTCCTTCTTTAAATATGCCTGGATTGCTATATATTTTCCTCTTAAGACTGCTTTCGCTGCATCCCACAGAACTTGGGACATTGTTTTGTTGTCATTTGTTTCCATATATTGCTTGATCTCTATTTTAATCTGGTTGTTGATCCTTTGATTATTTAGAAGCACTTTGTTAAGCCTCCATGTGCTTGTGGGCCTTTTTGCTTTCTTTGTATGATTTATTTCTAGTTTTATTCCTTTGTGGTCTGAGAAGTTGGTTGGGTGAATTTCAATCTTTTTGAATTTACTGAGGCTCTTCTTGTGGCCTAGTATGTGGTCTATTCTGGAGAATATTCCATGTGCACTTGAGAAGACTGTATCCTCTTGCTTTTGGATGTAGAGTTCTGTAGATGTCTGTTAGGTCCATCTGTTGTAGTGTGTTGTTCAGTGCCTCTGTGTCCTTACTTATTTTCTGTCTGGTGGGTCTATCCTTTGGAGTGAGTGGTGTGTTGAAGTCTCCCAAAATGAATGCATTGCATTCTATTTCCTCCTCTTAGTTTTGTTAGTATTTGTTTCACATATGCTGGTGCTCCTGTATTGGGTGCATATATATTTATAATGGTTCTATCCTTTTATTGCAGTGACCCCTTTATCATTATGTAATGCCCTTCTTTATCTCTTGTGACTTTCTTTGTTTTTAAGTATTTTGTCTGCTACTCGTACTGCCACACCTGCTTTTTTCTCCCTGTTGTTTGCATGGAATATCATTTTCCATCCCTTGACTTTTTGTCTCTGCATGTCTTTGAGTTTGAGGTGGGTCTCTTGTAAGCAAATAGATGGGTCTTGCTTTTTTATCCATTCTGTTACTCTGTGTCTTTTGGTTGGTGCATTCAGTCCATTTACACGTACGGTGATTATTGAAAGATGTCCACTTACCGCCATTGCAGGCTTTAGATTTGTGGTTACCAAAGGTTCAAGGTTAGCTTCTTTAGTATCGTACTGCCTAACTTAACTTGCTTATTGAGCAACTGTAGACACTGTCTGGTGATTCTTTAGTTCTCTCCTTTCTTATTCTTCCTCCTCCATTCTTTATATGTTGGGTGTTTTATTCTCTGCACTTCTGTGTTTCCTTTAACTGGTTTTGTGTGTAGTTGATTTTCTTTTTTGTCTTTGTTTGTATTTGGTTGGTCTGGTTTCTTTGCTGTGATTTTGTTTTCTCTGGTGACATCTGTTTAGCCTTGGTAGTGCTCCCATCCAGGGCTGTCCCTCTACAATACCCTGTAAAGGTGGTTTTGGGAGGTAAATTCCCTCAACTTTTGCTTGTCTGGGAATTGTTTACTCCCTCCATATTTACATGATAATCGTGCTGGATAGAGTATTCTTGGTTCAAGGCCCTTCTGTTTTATTGCATTAAATATATCATGCCATTCTCTTCTGGCCTGTAAGGTTTCTGCTGAGAAGTCTGATGATAGCCTGATGGGTTTTCCCTGTAGGTGACCTTTTTCCTCTCTCTAGCTGCCTTTAAAACTATGTCCTTGGCCTTGATCTTTGCCATTTTCATTATTATGTGTCTTGGTGTTGTCCTCTTTGGAGTTCTGTGTGCCTCTCTGGTCTGAGCAACTATTTCCTCCCATTTTGTGGAAGTTTTCAGTTATTATTTCTTCAAGGACACTTTCTATCCCTTTTTCTCTCTCTTCTGGTACCCCTATAATGCGAATATTGTTCCGTTTGAATTGGCCACGCAGTTCTCTTCATATTTTTTCATTCCTGGACATCCTTTAATCTGTCTCTGTGTCAGCTTGTCTGCGCTCTTGTTCTCTGATTTCTATTCCATTAATGGCCTCTTGCACCTCATCCAGTCTGCTCTTAAGTCCTTCCAGAGATTGTTTTATTTCTGTAATCTCATTCCGAACTTCATCCCTTAGCTCTTGCATATTTCTCCGAAGATCCGTGAGCATGGTTATGACCTTTATTTTGAATCCTTTTTCAGGGAGATTCGTTAGGTCTATCTCCCCAGGGGAGAATGTCTAGGTTAGTCTGGTCTGTGTCAAATTCTTCTGTCTTTTCATGGCAATAGTGGTAGTTGTGGAGAGCTGGTGTTAATATTGGGTGGGAGAACGTCCCTTCTTGCTGGTTTGTGGCCTTCCTCTCCTGGGAGAACGGTGACCCCTAGCAGCTCGTGCTTGGCTGCTGCGCGCAGATGGGTTTCTTATTCTTGCCCGGTGGTTGTGCAGGAAGCTCTGCTCTGCTGCTGTGGGCATGGCCGGCCTCAGGCTACTGTTCTGCTATGGTGGAGCCCCATCGGAGAGGAAATGGGAGGGAGGCTGTTTATCACTGTGAGGGGCCTGTGAGCTGCGCTGCCACTAAGGGGTTTAGGGCGCCCTGAGTTCTGCGGGATTCCCAGTTACTGGGCTGATTGCGCCGGGGCGCTTCCATCTGTGAGGGTCCTGTCCCTTTAAGACTTCCAAAAAGCTCTTCCTTTTGTTTGTCCAAGGGACACGGGCCGCAGGGACAGCTCGCAGGTCTTACTGTCCCGTTTCTCTAGCATCCAGCTCCCCGCACGCTGTGTGTCTGTGCTCCTGGTGCGGATGGCTGGGGCTGGGTATTCAGCAATCCTGGGCTCCCTGTCCCTCCAGCTCCGATGCCTCTCCTTTCACCACGAGCCGAGGTGAGGGGCGCTCGGATCCCGCTGGGCTGGGGATTACATCTTACGCCCTTCGGAGGCACTCAGTTCTCGCAAGTGTGGATGTAGCCTGGCTGTTGTCGTATATCTTCTGGTCTTTCTTTTAGGGATAGTTGTATTTGTTCTATTTTCAAGAATATATATGGTTTTTGGAGGAGGTTTCCGCCGCTGTACTCATGCCGCCATCTTGGCTCCTTCCCCTGTAATGATTTATAAGTAATGTTTATCTCTGCTATTGCTAATGAAAGCACTACCAAGTATATGTATGTACATCTTTATAAATCACTTAGAGTAAAAACAAAGCTCTCTACACTGTGTGAGTTAAGCCCTAGGTTCTATACCTATTTTTGTGCTTAAGAGAATAGTGAGTGACTTTTGTTGACTTGATTAAAGATTAAATTCAGAGTATACTTTGGTCTCAAGTTCTACTCTAAATAAATATTTCAAATGTGGATCATGTGCAACCTTCTCTAAGTCTTGGAAATAAAAGATACACTTGTATGTTTATTTTTGGCAAGCTATAATATTCAAAACCTAGGATCACAGCAAAATCATAGAATGTGATCAGTCTTCTAAAATCACAACAGAAATTACAGAAATCTCATTATCCTGCAGTGAATCCCTACAGGGGATCAATAACATCAATGCAAAAAAAGAAATAAAAATGTATTAAAGTATAGCTTCAAAAGGTACAACTAGCATCTAGAAATATAGGGGTGGGTATAGTAATACACAGTAGTATAAAATGTGTCGGCTCTGAAAATCCTAGGATAGCTGCAATTTACAAGTAGGGCATTTTAGGTGTATTTTTTTTAAACTATCCTCATCAGTGTCAATTTAGGACCTTCAAAGGGATTTATGAATTTAAAATTGTTAATGATGTGCTTATAGCATATGCAGTGAATTTTTAAAATGAAAATGTAACTATCAAAATTTAGATTGCTGAATTCAAACAATAACTAGTACATAATATTTAGATAACATGAGCACCACTTATAAGTTATTAGAAATTATTTCTGTAATTGGCTTACTGTAGTTATTGAAAGTAATGTCATTTATCATGTTACGGCAATTGTTAATACATACAATCGTGATGTACTGTGCACTTTTTTAAGCATTTTTAATTTAATTGTGACAGTGAGAAAAAGAGCAAGTGCCTCACCTGTTTTATGCAAGAGTAGTTGTTTTTTTTCATGTTCATGCAATGAGTGACAGTAACTCAGTATTAGCCTTAGGTGTCCTGATTTAGACTGTTTTATCCTACTTGTCTGTCGAATATTTATTTCCGAATGAGTATTGCTTGTACTTGCAAATATTTATAAAGACTTGAGTTTAATGAGCTTGGTTTATGTTGTTTGTATATGCTTATTTAGCATTTGTATTTTAAAATTGTTTTGAGACATTTTTATAAAGTCATACCAATTTAAGACAGGTGGCATATATATAATGTTAAAGTAAATAATTAAAATTTATATCCAGCATGGGCACCCTTTGGTAAATCTGTACTTATATCTTTAATTATTTGATTCCACTTAAATACCTTCCACCTAGATATTTAGTTTATTATCTTCGATTGTCATAATTTTTCCTACAGGAAAGAATTAGGAGAATACAACAAATCAGAATGGAAAAAGAACGTCGAGCCCAGCAAATTCTAGAGGTAGAATTCTTAAATTTGATATGATTAAAGTAATACAGTCATGTATTTTAAAGTCTGCAAAATGAAAATTTTATCAGTATGTTCTCTCACTCATACACATTAACATGCCCATCACAAATTATCTGTAAACATAATGCGTAGAATAAGGACCTCTCTGAACCTTACTAGGCAAGTTTATCTAATCCTAATAGTAAAAATCCAGGAAATAAGTAAAGGAAAAAAAAAGAAAGGGGAAACCTCTCAATAGCCAATATAGTCATAAAGATCATATGCTAAAACTCGTGCTCTCTACTTTTCAAAATGTCATTAAGTCTTATAGTCAGATACCTGCTTTTCATTTAGAAATGAAACATTCCAAAAGTAGAAGTAAATGTTCAATGTGGAAACAGTTTAACCAGGTTTGTTTTCTGAGTTCTGACAGAACTGGGCTGACAGAATAGGGCTTAAGGACATGCTGGCAACAGCAAAAGGAATAGCTAAAAGACAGCAAGGGAAAATAGGAAAAACAGAAACTCCAAAGCCTAGCAACATCTGTAATCTGGTAGTTAAATAGGAAGCAATTTTCAACACCGTAACGGCCAAAAGGCATTTCTGTTATCAAACTGTGTAGTATAGTAACTGATGTCAAGAATAACTACCCAAGTCCTCAAGAAAAAGCGAGATTATGTTAAGTGTACTGTGTCTAAGCCGTACGTGTATATGTCTCAAAATTATCCAAAGTACTTTTGTCCAAAATAAAGTTTTTAATGTTGAGAATTATTATAACCCAAACCCTTAGCTGTTCAGGAAACTGTTGCCAGAAAAATTGGCTTATTCCCTGAGGAATGCTGTTAGCTAAGGTTTTCACAGTTACAGGTTTTTCCTTCTAAAAATACATACACATATTCTCTTACCCATTTCAAGTTAATTTTAAAACCCTCCAAATTGAAAATATTAAAGTACATTGGCAATTACTACTAGATAATTATGAAGCTACTAGTTAATGACTTTAAGATTATAAAGCTCAAATTTGATAGCATGAGCTTGATATTCAGAGTGTGCTTCATTAAAGGTTATATTTCCATAATATTAGGGAAAAAAACCCTTCAATTTAACCACAGTAGGTTAAACCGGGTTTAATGTTTCATTTAAGTTATAAATCTCAAATTTTAAGTATTACAAAAGAATCTTCAAATAAAGTAGAAACGTGCATGTTTAAATGCTACTTATTTGTTCTTTAACCTTTATTGTTAAAATCTATCCCATTTTTTTAAACTTTCTACAGTTAGCATGTTTTACTTTAGAAAATCAGAGAAGCAAAAAATGCCAAAGCGTCATTTTTTCTGTAAAGTGACACTCAGATTATTTCAGACTTGTTACAGAGCTTGAAGAAGAAAACCTGACATACTCTTACAATTTATGAATTTTTTTGTATATCTTAATTGTAGTCTATACATTAGAAATGAAATTAGTATGTTAAATGTAACAAATGGGGAAATCTGTAATTGTCTACATACATGTTACATACTGTTTTGTACCTTGCGAGGCATGGAGCTCCATTTTCAAGTCTGAGGTTATATTCAGGTTGTAGTGGTGCTGTTACATGACTTTGAGACCTATTTTATATGCACAGGCTAAAAGGATAAAGAAGGAAGAAGCTGCAAAAGCTAAATTTTTGAAGGCTGAGAAACGAAAACAGGTAAATTTAGAGGACAGTCAGAGTTTATTTTTTAAAATTTATTTTGTTATCCTAAATCCACAACGACATGAAGAACATTATGTTTACTAGGCTCCCCACTTCAACAAAGTCCCACCAAAAATCCCCATTACAGTCACTGTCCATCAGCATAGTAAGATGTTGTAGAATCACTACTTGTCTTCTCTGCGTTGCACAGCCCTCACTGTGCCCTAACTGCACATTATACATGCTAATCATAATGCCCCCTTTAATTTTCCCCCGCCCGTATCCCTCCCTTCCCATCCGTCCTCCCCAGTCCCTTTCACTTTGGTAACTGTCAGTCCATTCTTGGGTTCTGTGATTGTGCTGCTATTTTGTTCCTTCAGTTTTTCTTTGTTCTTATACTCCACATATGAGTGAAATCATCTGGTACTTGTCTTTTTCCGCCTGGCTTATTTCACTGAGCATAATACCCTCTAGATCAATCCATGTTGTTGCAAATGGTAGGATTTGTTTTCTTCTTTTGGCTGAATAATATTTCACTGTGTATATGTACCACCTCTTCTTTATCCATTCATCTACTGATGCACACTTAGGTTGCTTCCATTTCTTGGCTATTGTAAATAGTGCTGCAATAAACATAGGGGTGCATCTGTCTTTTTCAAACTGGGCAGCTGCATTCTTAGGACAAATTCTTGAAAGTGGAATTCCTGGGTCAAATGGTATGTCTATTTTGAGCTTCCTGAGGATCCTCCATACTCTTTCCACAATGTTTGAACTAATTTGCATTCCCCCCAGCAGTGTAGGAGGGTTCCCATTTCTCCACAACTTCGCCAACATTTGCTGCTGTTTGTCTTTCAGTGGTGGCGATCCTTACTGGTGTGAGGTGATGTCTTATTGTGGTTTTAATTTGCATTTCTCTGATGACAAGCGATGTGGAGCATCTTTTCATGTGTCTGTTTTTCCATCTGAATTTCTTCTTTTGAGAACTGTCTGTTCAGCTTCTGTGCTCATTTTTCAATTGGATTATTCAATTTTTGTTTGTCGAGGTGTGTGAGCTCTTTATATATTTTCCATGTCAACCCTTATCAGATCTGTCATTTATGAACATATTCTCCCATACTGAAGGGTATCTTTTTGTTCTAATAAATGTTTCCTTTGTTGTACAGAAGCTTTTCAGCTTAATATAGCCCCACTTGTTCATTTTTGCTTTTGTTTCCTTTTCCTGGGGAGATATGTTCAAGAAGAAGTTGCTCATGTTTATGTCCAAGAAAGTTTTGCCTATGTTTTATTTTAAGAGTTTTATGGTTTCATGACTTACTTTCAGATCTTTGATCCATTCTGTGTTTACTTTTTTGTATGGGGTTTAGACAATCTGGTTTCTTTCTCTTGCATATAGTTTTCCAATTTTTGAATACTGTGGTTTTGTAGTAGAGCTTGATGTTGGGGAGTTGAGATTCCCCCCACTTTATACTTCCTTCTCAGGATTGCTTTGGCTATTTGGGGTCTTTGGTGTTTCCATATGAATTTTTAAACTATTCGTTGCAGTTCATTGAAGAATATTGTTGGTAATTTGGTAGGGCTTGCAACAAGTCTGCTTATTGGTGTGGGGAGGATGGCCATTTCGACGGTATTAATTCTTCCTAGCCAGGAGCAGGGATGAGTTTCCATTTGCTAGTATCCTCTTTAATTTCTCTTAAGAGAGTCTTACAGTTTTCAGGGTATAGGTCTTTCACTTCCTTTGTTGGGTTTATTCCTAGGTATTTTATTCTTTTTGATGCAATTGTGAATGGAATTGTTTTCCTGATTTCTCTTTATGTTAGTTCATTGTTAGTGTATAGGAAAGCACAGATTTCTGTGTGTTAATTTTGTATCCTGCAACTTTGCTGTATTCCGATATCAGTTCTAGTAGTTTTGGAGTGGAGTCTTTAGGGTTTTGTATGTACAATATCATGTCATCGGCCAATAGTGACAGTTTAACCTCTTCTTTACCAGTTTGGATTTCTTGTATTTCTTTGTTTTGTGTAACTGCTGTTAGTAGGACCTCCAATATTATGTTGAGTAACAGTGCGGAGAGTTGGCATCCCTGTCTTGTTCCCGATCTTAGAGGAAAAGCTTTCAGCTTCTTGCTGTGAAGTATGATGTTGGCTGTGGGTTTATCGTATATGGCCTTTATTATGTTGAGGTACTTGCCCTCTGTACCCATTTTGCTGAGAGTTTTTATCATGAATGGGTGTTGAATTTTGTCAAATGCTTTTTCAGCATCTATGGAGATAGTCATGTGGTGTTTGTCCTTTTTGTTTATGTGGTGGACGATGTTGGTTGATTTTCGAATGTTGTACCATCTTTGCATCCCTGGGATGAATCCCACTTGGTCATGGTGTATGATCCTTTTGATGTATTTTTTAATTGGGTTTGCTAATATTTTTTGAGTATTGTTGCATCTCCCTTCATCAGGGATACTCATCTGTAATTTTCTTTTTTGGTGGAGTCTTTGCCTGGTTTTGGTATTAGGGTGGTGTTGGCTTCATAGAATGCGTTTGGGAGTATTTCCTTCCCTACTATTTTTTGGAAAACTTTAAGGAGAATGGGTATTATGTCTGCTCTGTATGTCTGATAAAATTCTGAAGTAAATCCATCTGGCCTGGGGGTTTTGTTCCTGGGAAGTTTTTTGATGACCGCTTCAATTTCTTTGCTGGTAATTGGTTTGTTTAATTTCTGTGATTCTTCCTTGGTCAGTCTTGGAAGGTTGTATTTTTCTAAGAAGTCCATTTCTTCTAGGATTTCCAGCTTGTTAGTATGTAGGTTTTCATAGTATTCTCTAATAATTCTTTGTATTTCTGTGGGGTCCATGGTGATTTTTCCTTTTTCGTTTCCGATGCTGTGGGTGTGTGTTGATTCTCTTTTTCTCTTAGTAAGTGTGACTAGAGGCTTATCTATTTTGTTTATTTTCTCAAAGAACTAGCGCTTGGTTTCATTGATTTTTGCTATTGTTTTATTCTTCTCAATTTTATTTATTCCTTCTCTAATCTTTATTATGTCCCTCCTTATTCTGACCTTAGGCCTCATTTTTTGTTCTTTTTCCAATTTTGATAATTGTGAGATTAGACTATTCATTTGGGATTGTTCTTCCTTCTTTAAATATGCCTGGATTGCTATATACTTTCCTCTTAAGACTGCTTTCGCTGCATCCCACAGAAGTTGGGGCTTTGTGCTGTTGTTGTCATTTGTTTCCATATATTGCTTGATCTCTATATTAATATAGTCGTTGATCCATTGATTATTTAGGAGCATGTTGTTAAGCCTCCATGTGTTTGTGGGCCTTTTTGTTTTCTTTGTACAATTTGTTCTAGTTTTATTCCTTTGTGGTCTGAGAAGATGGTTGGGTGAATTTCAATCTTTTTGAATTTACTGAGGCTCTTCTTGTGGCCTAGTATGTGGTCTATTCTGGAGAATGTTCCATGTGCACTTGAGAAGACTGTGTATCCTGTTGCTTTTGGATGTAGAGTTCTGTAGATGTCTGTTAGGTCCATCTGTTGTAGTGTGTTGTTCAGTGCCTCTGTGTCCTTACTTATTTTCTGTCTGGTGGGTCTATCCTTTGGAGTGAGTGGTGTGTTGAAGTCTCCCAAAATGAATGCATTGCATTCTATTTCCTCCTCTTAGTTTTGTTAGTATTTGTTTCACATATGCTGGTGCTCCTGTATTGGGTGCATATATATTTATAATGGTTCTATCCTTTTATTGCAGTGACCCCTTTATCATTATGTAATGCCCTTCTTTATCTCTTGTGACTTTCTTTGTTTTTAAGTATTTTGTCTGCTACTCGTACTGCCACACCTGCTTTTTTCTCCCTGTTGTTTGCATGGAATATCATTTTCCATCCCTTGACTTTTTGTCTCTGCATGTCTTTGAGTTTGAGGTGGGTCTCTTGTAAGCAAATAGATGGGTCTTGCTTTTTTATCCATTCTGTTACTCTGTGTCTTTTGGTTGGTGCATTCAGTCCATTTACACGTACGGTGATTATTGAAAGATGTCCACTTACCGCCATTGCAGGCTTTAGATTTGTGGTTACCAAAGGTTCAAGGTTAGCTTCTTTAGTATCGTACTGCCTAACTTAACTTGCTTATTGAGCAACTGTAGACACTGTCTGGTGATTCTTTAGTTCTCTCCTTTCTTATTCTTCCTCCTCCATTCTTTATATGTTGGGTGTTTTATTCTCTGCACTTCTGTGTTTCCTTTAACTGGTTTTGTGTGTAGTTGAGTTTGTTTTTTGCCTTTTGTTTGTATTTGGTTGGTCTGGTTTCTTTGCTGTGATTTTGTTTTCTCTGGTGACATCTGTTTAGCCTTGGTAGTGCTCCCATCTAGAGCTGTCCCTGTACAATACCCTGTAAAGGTGGTTTGTGGGAGGTAATTTCCCTCAACTTTTGCTTGTCTGGGAATTGTTTACTCCCTCCATATTTACATGATAATCGTGCTGGGTAGAGTATTCTTGGTTCAAGGCCCTTCTGTTTTATTGCATTAAATATATCATGCCATTCTCTTCTGGCCTGTAAGGTTTCTGCTGAGAAGTCTGATGATAGCCTGATGGGTTTTCCCTGTAGGTGACCTTTTTCCTCTCTCTAGCTGCCTTTAAAACTATGTCCTTGGCCTTGATCTTTGCCATTTTCATTATTATGTGTCTTGGTGTTGTCCTCTTTGGGTCCCTTACGTTGGGAGTTCTGAGTGCTTCCGTGGTTTGAGCAACTAGTTTCTCCCCCAATTTTGGGGAGTTTTCAGCAGTTAGTTCTTTAAGCACGCTTTCTCTTTTTCTCTCTCTTCTTCTTTTTCTGGTATCCCTATAATACGAATCTTGTTTCGTTTGGAATGGCCACATAGTTCTCTTCATATTCTTTCATTCCTGGACATCCTTTAATCTGTCTCTGTGTCAGCTTGTCTGCGCTCTTGTTCTCTGATTTCTATTCCATTAATGGCCTCTTGCACCTCATCCAGTCTGCTCTTAAGTCCTTCCAGAGATTGTTTTATTTCTGTAATCTCATTCCGAACTTCATCCTTTAGCTCTTGCATTTTTCTCTGAAGATCCGTCAGCATAGTCATGACCTTTATTTTGAGTTCTTTTTCAGGGAGATTCGTTAGGTGTATCTCCCCAGGTTCCTTCTCAGGGGAGGATATCTGGGTTAGTCTGGTCTGTGTCAAATTCTTCTGTCTTTTCATGGCAATAGAGGTAGTTGTGGGGAGGTGGTGTGTATGTCGGCTGGGAGAATGTCCCTTCTTGCTCATTTGTGGCCTTTCTTTTCTGGGAGAACGGTGACCCCTAGTGGCTCGTGCTGTGTAGCTGCCCGCATACGCGGTTTCTTATTCATGCCTGGTGGTCGTGGAGGGAGCTCTGCTCTGGTGCCGTGCACTTGGCCGGCCTCAGGCTACTGTTCTGCTGTGGCGGAGCCACGTCGAATGGGAAATGGGAGGGAGGCTGTTTATCACCGTGATTGGCCTCCGAGCTACACTGCCTCCGAGGGGGTTGGGACGTCCTGATCCCACTTTCTGGGCCGATTGCACTGGGATGCTTCCGTCCGGCTGTGAGGGTCCTGTCCCTTTAAGACTTTCAAAAAGCACCCCCTTTTGTTTTTCCCCGGGGCTCCGGCTGCGTGGACAGCTCGCAGGTTTTACTGTCCCGTTTGTCTAGCATCCAGCTACCCACACACTGTGTGTCTGCGCTCCTGGTGTGGATGGCTGGGTCTGGGTGTTCAGCAGCCCTGGGCTCCCTGTCCCTCCCCGCTCTGATGCCTCTCCTCCCGTCGCGATCTGAGGTGAGGGGCGCTCGTGTTCCCCCGGGCCGCAGCTTGTATCTTACCCGCTTCGCGAGGCGCTGGGTTCTCGCAGGTGTAGATGTATCCTGGTTGTTGTCCTGTATCTTCTGGCCCCTATTTTAGGGATAGTTGGATTTGTTGTATTTTCAAAAATATGTAGGGTTTTTGGAGGAGATTTTCCCCAGTCTATTCACGCTGCCATCTTGCCTCCTTCCAATGTAATGATTCATAAATAATGCTTATCTCTGCTATTGCTAATAAAAGCACTACCAAAAATGTATATGTACATCCCTATAAATCACTCAGACTAAAACAAACTCTACACTGGTGAGTTAAGCCCAAGATTCTATACCTATTTCTGTGCTTAAGAGATTAATAAATAACTTTTGTTGACTTGATTAAAGATTAAATTCAGAGTATACTTTGGTCTCAGGTTCTAATCTAAATAAATATTTCAAATATGGATCAAGTGCAACCTTCTCTAAGACTTGGATATGAAACAAAAGATACCTTGTATCTTTATTTTTCGTGAGCTATAATATTCAAAACCTAGGATCACAAACAGCAAAATTACAGAATGTGATCAGTCTTCTAAAATCACAACAGAAATTCCAGAAATCTCATTATCCTGCATTGGATCCCTACAGGGAGTCAATAACATCAATGCAAAAAGAGAAAGAAAAATATTAAAGTATAGCTTCAAAAGGTACAACTAGCATCTGGACGTAGGGGTGGGCATGGTAATATACGGTAGTATAATCCTAGGACAGCTGCAGTTTACAAGTAGGGCAATTTAGATGTATTTGTTTTAAACTGTATATCCTCATCAGTGCCAATTTAGGACTTTCAAAGGGATTTATGAATATAAAATTGTTAATGATGTGCTTATAGCATATGCAGTGACTTTTTAAAATGAAAATGTAACATCAAAATTTAGATTGCTGAATTCAAACAATAACTAGTACATAACATTTAGATAATGTGAGCACAAATTATAGGTTATTACAAATTCTGTATTTGGCTTACTGTAGTTATTGAAAGTAATGTCATTTATCATGTTACGGCAATTGTTAATACATACAATCGTGATGTACTGTGCACTTTTTTAAGCGTTGTTAATTTAATTGTGACAGTGAGAAAAAGAGCAAGTGCCTCACCTGTTTTATGCAAGAGTAGTTGTTTTTTTTCATGTTCATGCAATGAGTGACAGTAATTCAGTATTAGCCTTAGGTGTCCTGATTTAGACTGTTTTATCCTACTTGTCTGTCGAATATTTATTTCCGAATGAGTATTACTTGTACTTGCAAATATTTATAAAGGCTTGAGTTTAATCAGCTTGGTTTATGTTGTTTGTATATGCTTATTTAGCATTTGTATTTTAAAATTGTTTTGAGACATTTTTATAAAGTCATACCAATTTAAGACAGGTGGCATATATGTAATGTTAAAGTAAATAATTAAAATTTATATCCAGCATGGGCACCCTTTGGTAAATCTGTACTTATATCTTTAATTATTTGATTCCACTTAAATACCTTCCACCTAGATATTTAGTTTATTATCTTCAATTGTCATAATTTTTCCTACAGGAAAGAATTAGGAGAATACAACAAATCAGAATGGAAAAAGAACGTCGAGCCCAGCAAATTCTAGAGGTAGAATTCTTAAATTTGATATGATTAAAGTAATACAGTCATGTATTTTAAAGTCTGCAAAATGAAAATTTTATCAGTATGTTCTCACTCATACACATTAACATGTCCATCACAAATTATCTGTAAACATAATGCGTAGAATAAGGACCTCCCTGAACCTTACTACGCAAGTTTATCTAATCCTAATAGTAAAAATCCAGGAAATAAGTAAAGGAAAAAAAAGAAAGGGGAAACCTCTCAATAGCCAATATAGTCATAAAGATCATATGCTAAAACTCGTGCTCTCTACTTTTCAAAATGTCATTAAGTCTTATAGTCAGATACCTGCTTTTCATTTAGAAATGAAACATTCAAAAGTAGAAGTAAATGTTCAATGTGGAAACAGTTTAACCAGGTTTGTTTTCTGAGTTCTGACAGAACTGGGCTGACAGAGTAGGGCTCAAGGACATGCTGGCAACAGCAAAAGGAATAGCTAAAAGACAGCAAGGGAAAATAGGAAAAACAGAAACTCCAAAGCCTAGCAACAGTCTGTAATCTGGTAGTTAAATAGGAAGCAATTTTCAACACCTTAATGGCCAAAAGGCATTTCTTTTACCAAACTCTAGTATAGTAACTGATGTCAAGAATAACTGCCCAAGTCCTCAAGAAAAAGCGAGATTATGTTAAGTGTACTGTGTCTAAGCTGTACGTGTATATGTCTCAAAATTATCCAAAGTACTTTTGTCCAAAATAAGCTTTTTAATGTTGGAAATGATTACAATCCAAACCCTTAGCTGTTCAGGAAACTGTTGCCAGAAAAATTGGCTTATTCCCTGAGGAATGCGGTTAGCTGAGGTTTTCACAGTTACAGGTTTTTTCCTTCTAAAAATATATATACATATTCTCTTACGCATTTCAAATTAATTTTAAAACCCTCCAAATTGAAAATATTAAAGTACATTGGCAATTACTACTAGATAATTATGAAGCTACTAGTTAATGACTTTAAGATTATAAAGCTCAAATTTGATAGCATGAGCTTGATATGCAGAGTGTGCTTCATTAAAGGTTGTATTTCCATTATATTAGGGAAAAAAACCCTTCAATTTAACCACAGTAGGTTAAACTGGGTTTAATGTTTCATTTAAGTTATTTAAGTAAAGGATTTATCTCAAATTTTAAGTATTACAAAAGAATGTTCAAGTAAAGTAGAAACGTGCATGTTTAAATGCTACTTATTTGTCCTTTAACCTTTATTGTTAAAATCTATCCCGTTTTTCTAAACTTTCTACAGTGATCATGTTTTATTTCAAAAATAAGAAAAAGCAAAAAATGCCATATCATTTTTTCTGTGATTAAGTTTTAAGGTAAAATAACACTCGAATTATTTCAGACTTTTAACAGAGTTTGAAGGAAAAAACCTGACATATACTCTTACGAATTTAAGAATTTTTTTGTATATCTTAATTGTAATCTATCCGTTAGAAATGAAATTAGTATGTTAAATGTAACAAACTGAGGGGAAATCTGTAATTGCATACATGTTACATACTGTTTTGTACCTTGCGAGGCTTGGAGCTCCATTTTCAAGTCTGAGGTTATTTTCAGGTTGTGGTGCTGTTGCATGACTTTGAGACCTATTTTATATGCACAGGCTAAAAGGATAAAGAAGGAAAGAGCTGCAAATGTCAAATTATTGGAGGCTGAGAAACGAAAACAGGTAAATTTAGAGGACAGTCAGAGTTTTTAGTTTTTGAATTTATTTTGTTATCTTTAATCCACAATGTCATGAAGAACATTATGTTTACTAGGTTCCCTCCTTGACCAAGTCCCCCCCCACAAACCCTATCACAGTCAGTGTCCATCAGCGTAGTAAGATGTTGTAGAATCACTACTTGTCTTCTCTGGGTAGCACAGCCCTCCGCATGCCCCCATCCCACATTATGCCTGGTAAACGTAAGGCCGGCTTTCTGTTTGCCTGCCGTTTTCCCTCCCTTCCCACCCATCCTCCCCAGTCCCTTTCACTTTGGTAGCTGTGAGTCCATTCTTGGGTTCTGTGATTGTGCTGCTGTTTTGTTCTTTCGGTTTTTCTTTGTTCTTATACTCCACATGTGAGTGAAATCATTTACTACTTGTCTTTCTCTGTCTGGCTTATTTCACTGAGCATAATATACCTTAGCTCCATCCATGTTGTTGAAAATGGTAGGATTTGTTTTATTCTTTTGGCTGAATAATATTTCACTGTGTATATGTACCACCTCTTCTTTATCCATTCATCTACTGATGCACACTTAGGTTGCTTCCATTTCTTGGCTATTGTAAAATAGTGCTGCGATAAACATAGGGGTGCATCTGTCTTTTTCAAACTGGGCTGCTGCATTCTTAAGGTAAATTCCCAGAAGTGGAATTCCTGGGTCAAATGGTATGTCTATTTTGAGCTTTCTGAGGAATCTCCATACTGCTTTCCACAATGTTTGAACTAATTTACATTCCCCCCAGCAGTGTAGGAGGGTTCCCATTTCTCCACAACCTCGCCAACATTTGTTGTTGTTTGTCTTTTGGATGGTGGGGATCCTTACTGGTGTGAGGTGATATCTTATTGTGGTTTTAATTTGCATTTCTCTGATGACAAGCGATGTGGAGCATCTTTTCATGTGTCTGTTGGCCATCTGAATTTCTTCTTTGGAGAACTGTCTGTTCAGCTCCTGCTCATTTTTTAATTGGATTATTCGCTTTTTGTTTGTTGAGGTGTGTGAACTCTTATATATTATGGATGTCAACCCTTTATCAGATCTGTCATTTATGCATATATTCTCTCATACTGCAGGGTTCCTTTTTTCCTAATGAAGGTGTCCTTTGCTGTACATATGCTTTTCAGCTTGATATAGTCCCACTTGTTCATTTTTGCTTTTGTTTCTCTTGCCTCGAGAGATACTAGCAAGTCGCTCATGTTTATGTCCAAAAGAGTTTTCCCAATGTTTTCATCCAAGAGTTTTATGGTTTTATGACTTAGATTAAGGTCTTTGATCCATTTTGAATCAGCATGTTATTTTCTTTTAAATAAATGCTGCGATGGTATACCAGTATCAATTATATTCAAAATAAAAACTCAAAATGACTATATGAAATAATGTTTAGCACAGATATATGTATGTAACATGTACTTTTATTGTATGTGTATATTTGTTTCTTTATATATTGGTTTTTTGTGATGTCTTTAGCTCTTTAAGTAGCAGATCCCCCAACTCAGAAATGCAAAGTGTTGGATAATGCTTTGTACTGTGTAGTGTTTCTCGAGCAGAATGATCTCCCTAAAGCTATTTTGTGTTGTTTATAAGTTTCAAATGGCATCTGAAATCTGATTATGTCCTTAGATTATAACTTTCTCTTTGTTTCAATATTAAAAGGTGAAGCCTATAGAAACAAAAACCTAACTTTATCAGTTATTTACCAGTAATAAAAATAGTTACTGTTAATTACCGGGATGTTGTTTGAGGGTCTTTTGAGGGGTTAAAAATTGGTTTCGTGACTCTGTGATTTCAGATACTTAAAAATTCCTAAATACAACTTGAGTATTATTAACAAATGTGTTTATCTCTGCTTTTGGATACAACGTTTGTGTATAAATGAAAATTGAAAACATCAATTATGTTTGTCCGTGATATAAAATATAAAAAGTAGAGAAAAGACTGGCTATTTAATATTTTCAATGACTACTAGTACGGATGTTGACATATCTTTATGTGGCATTTGTAGAATTAATCATTAATTCATGCTTAAATAAGTTTTATATGCTAAAGCACACCAAATATGTCTGTTAGAGTCAGATAATTACTGTAGTCATAAATAAAAACAATATTTAGACCAGTGGGTGAGGAATGTTGAAATGATACGGACTTGAGAGTCAGGGAAAAGGATAAAAATCACTCAAAACTGTGCCTGGCAAATTGTACAGCTGAGAATTGAATAGGTGCATAAAGAAACGGGTAAATAAATTAGTTCTTCAGTCCACTCTAAGGTCACAATAAGATGAGAGACATTAAACAAATAATTGTCCCAGAGTTCAATAAATGCTGTATTATGTGGAAGCCAAGAAAGAAATATTAAAGTGCCTGAAGTAGTTGTGGGAAGAGTAAAAAAAAACAAAAAAAGGCTTATGTGTTGAGAAGGAGGAGCTGTGAATTCTAAGCAGGGCGGGGATGACATACACAAAGGTACAGCCTGATGACTGAGTCAGGGCCCTTGGGGTGGGGAAGACAAGGGGCAGAGGGAGTCAGTTTTCACCTTGTATGAACACCTGTCTTAGCTTTGTTGCTGCTCCTCCTCTTTCTCCTCCTCCTCCTCCATCTTCAGCAGCATCATCACATCATCATCCAAGCAGTGCCTCACACTGTCAGGCTGACTTTTCTCCACCCAGCTGTGTCAGTGTGACTAGGGCCTGGCGAATGCCGGGAGGCTGACCTTGGGTGGGGCTGGGTTGTGACCGTCTATACATGCCATTTGAAGCTGGTTTCTTGAGTCATCTTACACCAGAACCACAGGATTTGCATTAGTCCTATACAGTTCATTAAAATTCACTAAATAAATTAGTGAGTAATTTGACTAAATAATAAATTAAATTAGTGGATAAGTTCACTAAATTCACTGAATTTAGAGACACCATGTTTCCCTTGAAGTATCTGTATTAGTAAACAAAAATGGATGCCTGTCGCCAAGTGTTAAAGATCCTACTATTTTCAAAGATTTCTTGGAAATCTCCCTTTTATCCTAAAAATTGACCACACTTTTACCTTCTGTTCCATATTATAGCTATGGTTTTTTAATTGGAAAAAGTACTGCGTATCACTAGTTAAAAATGATGCCCAAGAATACACACGCACGCACACACAGAACACACAGTTGGCCTTTGAACAATGTGACATTAAGGAAACAACTCTGCATATAACACGTGACTCCCCAGAAACTTACCTACTCATAATAGCCTACCATTGACTGGGAAGCTTTACTGAAAACATGAGCAGATCATCAGCCATATTTTATGTTATATGTATTATATGCTGTATTCTCACAATAAAGGTAGAGAAAAGAAAATTTTTTCAAATTATTGCAGATCTCCAAAAAGTTACCAGTGTGTGTATTTTTTTTAAACCTGCATATAAGCGGACCCATGCAGTTCAGGCCTGTGCTGTTCAAGGATCAACTGCAGAAAAATATATACAGTCATAAGATTATTTTGAAATTCAAAGAGTGACAATACTGAAAAGCAAAATAAGTTATTTCTATGCAATCCTAAGTCTGTTGCTAAACCTGCTTGGACAGTTCTGTTCATGGACATAACACAGATCACTTTTTAAATTTTAACTAAAGGTTTTTCAAACATAATAATGGTTAAAGAGACTATGTGGGCATGGTTTTCTTTTTAAGGAAAAAGAACGGTCGAAGCAAGAAAAACGTGATGAGAATAGATTAAAGAAAGAGCTTAAACTAGAGCAACGAAGATTAGAATTAGAAATTGCAAAAGAACTAAAGAAGCCTAATGAAGACATGTGCTTAGCAGACCAAAAGGTAATTTATCATGTAAACCATTTCATTACTAAATTTAATGTTTCCTGTGTTCTCACCTCGTTCGTCTGCCAGAGCTGCCAGTACGAAGGCTTTCCCTTCCAGCTGGGCAGCGGATTTCTGTCTAGGTCAGTGTGCTTCTCCTGGATGGCCGCCAGTAAGTCTACTGACCTCCTGCACTGGGAATGGAAGTTCTAAATAAGTGGTGGAGTGCTGCCAATCTTTTTCGTTGAAATAAAAACACTGTACAAATCTACAAGGGTGAATGATAAACGTAGATAAGATTTCTGTTTCATTTGGTCCTTCCTATATGTTTAGATACAGAAAGATCTACCTTCTCCTCAAACCCCCTTAGATATTTAAATAAATCAGGATTTATAATCTGCAACCTCCTTCAGTGCTTTAGACTTGTTAGCTAACTGTCATTGAGTATGTCGACTACTTTCCAGGCACTGTGCTAAATGTTTTTTATGTATGAATTCTCCCATTTAATCCTCACCACAATCCTGTAGAAGAGCTATTTATGCCCATTTACAAGTGAGAAACTGACACAAAGAGGTGAAGGAACTTGCCCAAGATGACAGAACTAATAAGTGGCACCTTGGACCCAAACTCCAATTTGTTAAACTCCAGGGTCCATACTGTTTATCACCTTGAAAGCCAAGAAATGTGTCCAGTCAGAGGACCTCATGTATTTTCTCTCCTGTTGTTTTCACAGACGTGTGATGTTGCTAAAATACGTAAAAGTAGAAATTTGGAAAGAGTGAGATAATCATGTTAACTGGCATAATTTACATACTTATTAGAAGAAATCAATTATGTTTGGCTATAGTTAAGATGGTATTTCTAGAAAATCATCAATAATACATATTTCTGTAATACTGTCAATAATACTATAATTAGTCAATAGCATCTATATAATATGCCATGTTCATCTGATAATACAAAGAATGATTTTCTCTTTTCAGCTTTTTCTAAAGCACTTAATGCAAAAATATCCTAGTGGGGATTTAGTTATAATAATATTTTTACTTAGCACAAATGCTTTTAACTGCAAATAAAAGTATAAATACTAGTTTTAGTAAAACTGGATGTTTAAATTTTCCTACGTCCAGAGAGGGTACATAGGTTTAGTTGACACATTTAGTAGGCTCACAGTGAGCAATTTTTTAAAAATCCTAAATGACCTCTATTTTCTTGAATTTGTTACTTCTGTTTAAATCCATATGCAATAAATCAAATATAGAAGTCCATTTTAAGCCTTACTTTTGTTAGCTTTGTTATATAAATTTTTTTAATCATATGGTATGTGTATGTCTGATATGGTTCAAGAAAAAAGATTCAGACTTAGATGGTTTTCAAATGGAACATGTAAGGTTTGTATGCTGTCAGATATTATCCATAGCTCTGTGTTTCAACACAGTATTACTAGAAAAGGTCATTGGATAGTTGTTTCAGCAAGTGCAGGGTGGAGGAACATTGTTTAACAAAGACCAGTGAAATAGAAATTTTTTTTCTAATCAAAATTTAAAATACTATTATTAAGTCTCATTCATGGACCTTATTGCCTTATTTACTTCTTAAATAGACAACTGGTACTACAGTTTTGTCATTAAAATGTTAATATGTGAGCATATTTGAGAAGTAGCAAGAGGCTGCTTTCTAATCTTAGTGTTGAAAATCAATATTAGTGTTTTGCTACAAGCCTAGAGACTATTAGTTGCAGTGTAACTGGGCTCTTGATAGGATCATGGTTTCTGGTCATGTGGACCAAGTAATTTATCTGTATTAATTAGCCAAAGATGGTACCATTCTCCCATCGGCCCATAGATACACGGTAGTTTTTGAGCTACCAAAAAAGCGTGAATTATTATTCAGTCTCCATCATTAGAAGAAATTAGTACACGTGCCCTACTTAGTATGTCCATGGCCAAGTACTTTTGAAATGCTTATTTCTTATGTTGCTCCAGTTATGTAACCCATGTTCTATCAATATGTTAATTAAAATTTGTGTCCTTTTTTCAGAATTCTGAGTTTGTATTGAGTTCAACTAAAATTTATTGATGGTTGCTTGGTTTCAAAATCCCGTGCTTAGTATTATGGGGTTGCAGAAATGCCCTCAGGGAATCCACAGTCTAGACAGAAAACCACTGGTAGAATTCAAGAGCAAAGAAAGACAGCAACTTGTTCTATTTCAGAAGATCTGAAGTCATAGCCTTTTTAGTTAATTAGTTTTTCATTTTATTTTTCAGCCTTTGCCAGAGTTGCCTCGTATTCCAGGACTTGTTCTCTCTGGAAGTACATTTTCCAACTGTCTCATGGTGGTGCAGTTCTTACGAGACTTTAGTAAAGCTTTAGGCTTTAATGTGAGTACTGATATTCCAAACCTCAGTATTCTTCAGGAGGGATTGCTGAATCTAGGGGACAGCATGCATAAAGTACAAGATTTGCTTGTGAGGCTCCTGTCAGCTGCTGTGTGTGATCCAGGTCTAATTACAGGATACAAGGTAAAAAAAGAAAATACAAAAAATTATTTTAATTTGTACCCTCAGTGCACTGATAACTGGCTTTAGCATATTAGCAGAAGAGTGTATACACTGATCTAGTTTTTTCTGCATCTCACAAAGTTAAGTGTAGATTTGCTTTCAGTTGCAAATGGTCCACATCTAGGAAAACCTGGTTCATAAAGCCTAGGGAATGTAGATATTCCCAGATTACTCTTATTCTTCTCTAGCTTTTGGCCAAAACCAAGCTGACTTAAGGAAAGTGATACTCAGCAAAAGAGAATTTATTAATCATAAAGAATTAAAATTTATGTATGCCTTTTGAAATTATGCTGTGTGCTCTCAATCACTGTGAACAATTGAGGCTAATGGCAGCACCTCTAAGATCAGCATGTTAAGACTCTGTACCTCTCAGTGGATACTCAAGAAATTCAAATTGATCATAATTCCAGCTAAGATACACATTTCAGTCAGCTTTGCTGTAGATAATATGATGGAGAGAGAAGTTTCCAGGTGCATCAGTTGCTTGTTCTTCCATTTTCCTATTTAGTATACCAGACAATAAAGTCCATGACACTCTAGAGCTGGAAAAATGCAACAGTAGTGCCCCTGGGCCTCCGGCAACCCGTAGTGATAGAACGTCTAGATAAAGCCTTAGAAAGCTTGAGATAGTTTCTATAGTCAAAGAAGGTATGGTATCTACTCATCAGTTCTCATACTCTCCTTCCTGCCTGTTAACCAAGGGTCTAAAGAAGAAATAGAAAGATGCAAGTACTCAAATACCTGTCTATCATCTGTTGTCTATTTTTATCTTCACTTCATTTAAAGTGTGAATAAAGCCCTTTTCAGTAATATACAGATAATATAATTAAAGACATTTCAAAATCTTAATTGTTTTTATGCTCTGTACGGTTAGGATCAATACTGACAAAAATGCCAAACTTTTATAGGCCGAAACAGCTCTTGGAGAACATTTACTGAATGTTGGTGTGAATCGAGACAATGTTTCTGAGATCTTGCAGATCTTTCTGGAGGCCCGTTGTGGACAGACTGAGCTCACCGAAAGCCTGAGGACCAAGGCCTTCCAGGCCCACACTCCGGCCCAGAAAGCCTCGGCACTGGCCCTCCTGATCAGCGAGCTGGCCTGCAGCAGGGGGGTGGCCAGGTGAGCCTGGGCCTGGACTTCTCTGGTGCTTCCTTCCTGTTCTCAATTTGTCTAATTGAAATAATTTATATGACAAAGTAACACAAATTACCCATGCAAAATCCAAAGTTACAGAGTAGCACAAAGAAAAAAAAATTACACAATCTCACCATTCAGAGATGACTGCTACTACTACTACTACTATTTTAATGTATTTATTGCAGTCTGTTGAAAAGAATATTTGGATCTTACTGCATGTTCTTTGCAACCATTTTGTTTACTTAATAATTCTGTTAATTATTCATATAAGGAAACAAAAATAGTTTTTTCTTACTATGGCACCAGAAGGTAGCACCTTTGCAAGAATCCTGCATTTTTTCTTTCTTTGACATCTTTCAGTGATAAATAACTATGTGATTTTCCTTCATAGCCATTAATAGAATTATCCAGCTTTTTATTTTATTATGTGCTAATAACAGTTTAATATTAGTTTATTGATGTATTGTACTTTTTAAAAACTTACATTTAAGAGTCAAAGTAAATTTTGCACTCTAGTATTTCAAGTTTTGGTGAACAAATCCATGTTCATCTTGTTCTTTCTATTCATTATTTTACATATTTTAATTATTGTTACTTTTAGTTCTTTTCCTTTCTAGGAAAAGGATCAATCTGTATATTTCAGAGCCATGCTTTTCTACCATTGGTGGACATACTAAGTCTTTCTTCTGTACATCTCTTAGCTGTGACACTGTATTGATATAATTTTTCACTTGTTTTCGCTACTCATTGACATCACTTTTACTTAGCAAGAAATGGCAACAGTTTACTCACCATGTTAACATATTGCATAATTGATTAATTTCTGTATTGTAATAAATTTTTGCATTGACAGTGAAATTGACAAGAACGCTGATTATATGTCAAACTTGAGGAGAGATCAATGGATGGTAGAAGGTAAACTCCACAAGTAAGTGCTGTTTTATTAAAGTTAGTATACTGTTGCCCATTGTACAAATTCCCCAGTAAAACATAAATGCCAAACACAGAATTTAAAGTTTATTATGTCTAAGAAGTAAAAAAAGGTAAAGCTTAATTAAGATGAATTAAGAAATTAATAAAACCTAGGGTGAGAGTCTACAATGGACAGAAGTTGTAATTAGAGTCATTGAACATCTTACGCTTCAAACTTAGAAAAAAGTCAGTTTACATTTTTGCTCCCAAAGAAGTGAAGCAATCACGTTTTCTAAGATTGTTGTTGGCTATCAAGTTACTTTTGTCATAAGTAGAATCTATTTAGAACTGCCACTTTTTAAAATTGCTTTCTAATTAAAGTTTGCTTTTGTAGAGTCTAAAATATCCAAATGTGTGTATTCAGAATTAAAGCTTAATTAGTTTCCCGCCAGGAAATATAATGCTGAAATTACTCAATTTCTATGTAAGAGGATATTTCTTTTGCATAATTTGAACAGAAATTTATTCAGTCTGATAGCATGGGATCAGGAATTATCATTGGTTATTGCTAGAGTTAATTTTTTCAGCTAAGTTTTATTTTTTAAATATATTCTAATTCCAAAGAGATCCAGAATAATTCTTAAAAGTCAATATATTGTGTAATTTCTGGAAACATTTCTTAAATTTCCTTAATTCTAATTTTATTGCCATTGACTTATTACTCACCATAAGGCATTTTTGCTTAAAACTCACATTATTTTCTCAAAAAAGTATGAAGAGAAGGTTTTCTTGTACATCATAATTGTGTTACATTTTAAAGGCTCCGAATCATTTATGCTAAGAAAGCAGGCAAGAGAGACACTTCAGGTGGCATCGATCTTGGAGAAGAGCAGCACGCGGCGGCCACCCCCACAGCAGGACGCAAGCGAAGAAGGAAGGGTGGGGACAGTGACGCTGATGGCAACGAGGAGGAGGAGGAAGCCAAGGAAGACAAAAAAGGAAAGAAAACGGATGTCTGTGAAGATGAGGTAATCAAGTTTAGGTAGATTTTATTACTTGACAAAGTTAACATAACATACTGAAAACAGCAGAATTTGGAGGTCAGGTGGATTTGGGTTTGAATTCCATTTTGACGCTTACTTGCCTCAGTTTCTTCATCTGAAAATGAATATTTATAACAATCACCTCGTAAAGTTTTTTGTGATGGTTTAATAATTGCCCACACATGGGATGGGCTTACACTGAATAAACAAAGTCAAGTTTTTCTTTTTATAGAACATATTGAGAGTTCTTCAAAGAACCATGTAGATGCTTAATTTCAGTTATCCTCTTTCATTCTGGTAAAATACTAGCTTGTATGTGTACAATACTTCATGCCTTGAAATTATTGTCACATTTAGTGAAACTGATGTATTTCCCAAGCATCAGTTTATTATGTGCCTCGTTGTGGGCACTTTTGATCAAAGATGAGTAAGGTAGCAAAAGTCCTCTCTCAGTTTGCAGTCTCACTGAGGAAGATTTGCCATAAGAAAATGTAATGTACTACATGTTAACTGCTTTGCTGGTGGTATTTATTTACTCTGTGCTAGGCAGGCGGAAAGGAAGGGCATTGAACCTTTATGAGGAATAGGTCCTCAACGAAGGCTTTCTGGGCCCATTGGCTGAGGCTAAAAGGTGGGCTGGATGTTAACCTGGGGAAGAACCCGTAGAGAAGTGCTCAGGCAGAAAGAACAGCATAAACGGACGTAGAAATCTGAAACCACAATGCACTTTAAGTGACTGACAGTGCTTCATTGTTATTAGAGAGCCTCCTAGCAACAACTGTGAACTAGGATTTACACTTTTTTGGTAGGAGGAAGCCATTGCTTCCTCTTTGTAAGTAACAGAATGACAGAGTCACACTTGCTTTTTTTAGTGGCTCACTATGGCAGCTCCATGGAAGATAGAAATAGATTTGGGGTAGGGCAAGATCAGAGGTGGGAAGGTCAGTCAGGAGATGTTGCAAGAGTTTAATGAGTTGTAGGGTCCCAAACTAGCCTGATGGTAGTTGGGAAGAAGGAGGAAAAGATTTCAGTAAATACTTAGGAAGAAGAATGAGTAGTATTTGAACTGGTAGGTTGATGAAAGGGTAGGATTGATTCCCAACCATCTGGTTTGGGAGGCTGCATGGTATTCTTGCCATTAACTGAGTTAGAGAAATCAGGAGGAACAGAATAGATGATAGAGGAGGAGGGGAGTGCAGAACAATACTGGAAGACAAGAAATGATGGTGGGTTTATTTTGGACATCTTAAGTTTGAGGTGCCTATGCAGCAGTTCTGCAGTAAGTTGGATATAAGAATCTGAAAGCCTAAAGATGAGTTCAGTCATGAACATATAGATCTGGAAGTTACTCACACAGACAGTAGTTTAAAATCATGAGGTGGGTGATTTTTGTACAGGGGGATTGGTTTAGGGAACAGAGTAGTAGACTGAAGTTGGAACCCCAGAGGATGTCAATATTTCAGAATATCCTGTAGGGCTTCTTGTTGAAGAAGGAGCCATCGTAGAGGTAGGCGATGTCTGTAATGGGTCAAGGATCTCTGAGGCCATCACCAGAATCAGTGACTCACTAGGAAGACTCACACACACATCAGAATCAGCAGAGAGAAAAGGCATGTGAGCCACAGCCCAGAGGAAACCAGACCCACACTGTTAAAGAGTCTTTTCCCAGTGGAGTCACACAGGATGGGCTTAAGTCTCCTAGGAATGAGTTATGACAAGTATAAAACTCCCAGGAGAAAAACGTGTTCAGTATACACCCCATTGTTAGCACAGTTGGGTTCCAGTGAGCCAATCTATCAGCGTGGGAGGAAACCCTCTGAAATCCAAGTTCCCAGACACCAGCCAGGGACCAGCCTTGTACGCGGGCCTTTCAAAGGAGAGCAGTCAGACCTGCAATGTCAACTCTTTTCTACACATGTAGTAGTAGCAAAAATCAAGAAAACTGAACATTTCAAAAAGGAGGGAGTGATAAACAATGTTAATGTAGCAGGAGTCTAGTGTGATGAGGATCAAAAGTGTCTGTGGGATCGGGCAAGGCAGAGGTCCCTGTGGACCAGTGGCAGCACAGTCGTTAGACGGCTCAGAGCAGAAGCCAGGCAGCGACGGATCGAGAACGATAGAAGGTGAGGAGGTGAGGATGACTTCTGTAAGCATTGTGCCTCAGAGGAAAAGGTGGTTCCTAAAGGGGACAGATAACCAAGGATTACTGAGATGTGAAAGGCTAAATATGATTTCGGGTTGAAGGGAGTCCGTAAGAGAGGGGGTTGAAGATATAAAGAAAATAATCAATGGGGCAAGGTAGATAAACACTACTAAAATTTGTTACTAATTATTTAAATATCATTAATGTCTCTTAAACCACATGTATCATTTAAAGTGACCTTAATTGAATTATAGTTAGATTATAGGGTTTCATTGAGCAAAATCCTGGCAAATGTATATGTTATTAATGTGAGAAAACAGTTTAAAAACTTTTTAAGATAATAATTTTAGGACCTAACAAGTCAAAATAACATTTCTTTTAAGTGATTTTAGGGTTATCTGTTACGATGAAGAACTGGTAGCCACTTATCAATTGCCTTAAAAAGTTTAACTATTTAATGAGCCCAATGATAAGATAGCTACATTATTCCTCAAAATAGGTTTAGATTCTTGATTAAAGTTCAGTGAGAGTGCCAGGAATTAAAACTCCCTAGAAGATTAATTTCAGGGAGCCTTTCCGTTGAGACCCGTGTGATCGCTTTCAGTTAGAAGGTCCTGCCCTTGACTAAGTCCATCCCCCTTTGTCTCAAAGATGATTCCCTCTTCTCCACACTCCTCATTCCTTCAGCACATGGAGTCTGTATACCTAAACCTTCGAATTGTGTTGAAACCTACCTGAGCTCTAAGTTCACAAGTTGGCCTGGTAACAGGTTATGTGGATGTTTGAACTTTGATACATAGGGACATACAATGGCCTCTCTTTTGGTTGGGAAATCATGGAGAACCACGGCAGAGACGAGTTCTTTGTGCCTAGTCTCCTTGCCTTTCTCTCTGACCTTTCAAGTTCTACACATCTCTTAAAATTATAAGGACTATTAGTCAAAACTCCTTTGCTTTAAACAAACCTTAGTAGACACTTTACTTCCTTTTCATCTTAGGGAGAGTCTTAGAAACAGCACTAAGTTTATTTGACTGATCCATAGTTACTTTGATGTCTTTTGCAAGTATTTTTTATTACTGTTGCTTGAATTGTATTTTTGTGTAAGCGTCCTATCAAACATTTGCCCTGCAAGTCAAAAGATCACTTTAGAACCATACAGACATGTAATTATGTAATTATCTATTTGAGGGTCATTGGGCTTGTTCTCTTTTAAGGCTTCTTTCCTGAAGTAGAAATTGTGTTACTGTTAGCACAAATAGTGTGCCTAAATGCCTCTGTAACTTGCTCCCCTAAACTGAATGAAAAGTAGATAAATGATAGCTAATACTAAAGCTTCTTTTCATTTCCTTTTGTTGGGCAGATAACTACTCATCCAGAAATACCTGCTCATGAGTGGTTGGTGGCAGTGTGGCTTTTTAAAAATGCTTCTAGAAAATGAGCACCGGAAACAAATTTTACTTTTTTAAACCTAAGAAGTACCTGCATTTTCTAGATACAATTTTCAGAAAGAGGGAAAGTAACCAGTTTGTACACTATGTGCCTGGAAGTTTGCTGGTTGCTTTCAGATCTGTTTTTCTTAGCCCTCACAGATACCCCCATGTTACAGAGAATGTTATTATCAATTTACAGTTAAGGAAATAGTCTTAGAAGAGTTAAGTAGTTTGCCCATAGGAAGTAGCGTGGCTAAGATACAAAGAAAATACATGTACCTTTTACTTTATGCTTACCCTCTAAAACATATAATTTGATGGTGGTTCTCCTATATATTCATTTTCTAGAATGAAACATTTCATGTAATCACCAGTAAAGTACCACTTATGAAATTAGTAATATATATTGTAGGGATTATTTTTCTTCTATAAGCTCAATGTGTTCAAAATATAACTTAACCTTCTTTGCCCTAAAAATGACTTCTTCGGTGAATGGTGCCAGTATTTTTGCAGTCTCCCAGATTTAAACTCTTACCATAATTTACTCCTTCCTCTGTCTCCCTCACCCCTCTCTGCCTCATCCCCATGAGTTACCATGACTTAACAGTTGTAATTAGGTAATACTCTCGTACATCCATGTGCTTTTCTCCTTTTCTGTTTCTTTTACCCATGTGAGTCCCACATTCTCCCTCCCTCTTGAATCACTGCAGTGGAATACTAACCAGATTTGACAAATGTTAATCCTTTCCCTGCTGCAGGCCATTTTAGGACTATTGCCGTATTATCTTTGTAAGCATAGTTCTCACGTTTAACCTCCCTCCAAGGATCACGTTATTGACCATGGTCAAGCATTTATAGCTCTAGATCGTTTAACCCTGAACTCATCCTTGCCTCATCTCCTGTCTTACCTCTTCATGTACCTTTCATGTCAAGATACATCAGACTCTTTCTGGAATGCCCTGCCCTTTCTCTGATTGATCGAATCCGAACCATTCTTCGGTAGCTAATGAGGACACAACTTCTTCCATGTAGCCTCTCTCGGTAAAGATTCCCACTAAAAGCAATCTCACCCTCTCCTGAACTCCATGACTCTTACATCTCTACCTCTTTTGGGGTCCCTATGGCTTCCTCTGTGTAGTGGTTTTTATTTTCATAGTGTGATGTGCATGTGTCTCCCTACCAGATTATGAGTTTACAAAGAACCGAGAGCTGAGGCTGACTCATGTCCACAGGGCCTATCCTAGTGCTTTGCATATAGGAGGCCTTCATTAAATATCCACTGATTGATTGAATAAATCTTAAAACCGGTAAATGATACTGTATTTTGTCATGTATAGGATGAAGGTGACCAAGCAGCAAGTGTTGAAGAGCTAGAAAAACAGATTGAAAAACTGAGTGAAGTAAGCACTTTTCAGATTATAGCTTACATCATTTTTGCAGTGTTTTAAAAATCCACCTTGTATGGGATTCCTTTTTTCTGACTGCTAAATAAAAGCAAGCTTCTTGTAAGTAATTAAAATGGAGAGCTCCAGAAACATTCTCACAATTAAACCATGAAAGTTTCTTGCCAATGTTAAAGGCCTCCCTCTTAAGACATGGTACTAACTTAATCAAGAGCTATATTCTTTAGCTCTTTATTTAAATACAAAATATCAATAAATGCATGGTTTTATTTCTTGGAATTCATTACTTTTAAAATTCAGATTTCATGATAATAGTTTCAGCATCCTGTGTTTTATTTAACATTAGTGTATTTGTAGGTTTTATTTGCACTGGATCTATAAACTATATGTATGTACTTCTCATGTAAAACCGAATTTCAGTAGCATTAGTGAGGTATTTCAGGATTAGTATTATGAGATATCTGCATTTTATGTCATTAGATTCATCACACAGTTATTCCAAAATTTAGTCATGTGCTGCCTAAGGTTTACAGCATGAGTATAAAAATAGGCAAATACAGGTATATGTGAGTATTATTTGTTACACACTGTAATCATTAGAATTGAGTCAGTTTTCTTTTTGGCTCAGTGAAACACGTGATCACATTGTTTATTACCAAATATAAGACATGCTTTACTATAAGATATCTAATAAAACAAAACATTTTTAATCCTTGGCAACAAAAATATTCTAATTACCCTCAAGGTAATTTCTGTCTTTACAACTGTTACTGGAACTGAAGTCAGACGTGTGATATTAGTTCTTTTGCTGCCTTTCTTCAATAGTGAAATCTAGCTGCTCTAAAGCCATGATAAGTATAAAGTCACTTAAATATCAATTTTTAAAGCGCTTAACACCCATAGCATAATTGTATGCATCATTTTTTAACAGCAACAGAGTCAGTACAGAAGGGAGCTCTTTGATGCGTCTCACTCTTTACGTTCGATGATGTTTGGCCAGGATCGTTACAGACGTCAGTACTGGATTTTTCCCCAGTGTGGGGGGATTTTTGTAGAAGGCATGGAGAGCTCTGCAGGTAGGAGCCATTAATCTGTTACAAAGTAATATAACAAACCATACGTTTTAAAACCCTGTTACTCCTTTGATATATTGTGTGCTTCCAGAATCAAATGTGCATTGTGGATAAACATTGTAAAACCTTGTTTTTCATTTCTTTTGAACTCATAATGCCCCTTTCACTGATAAATATTCCTTTCCAGTCCATGATTTTTCTTCTGCACTTTCTGACATCCACCCATTTAGTGGACACAGATCTTTACCTGTATTGGACTGTGTAGCTGCTGCTCCATTTCTCTTCCTTCCCACTGTCAAATTTTCCAACATGTGCTTTACTCTTTAACCTTTGCAGCAACCATCCATCCTGACGGTAGCCCTGGAGGTAAACTGCTTAAATCTAAGACCCTTAGCATAAGACTTGTATGTGTTTGTATCTTGAAGTCTTGTATGTGTTTGAAATTTGTGATTACCTTCTTCTCCATCAAACTTCTTACTTTCTTAAGTATTATCACACATCCTTCATATTCTACCTTTAGATTCTGCTTTTCTGGCTCCGTTTCTGTTAAATTAACTAGCGCAGTACACAGTGCATTTATAGGCCCGGTAAATTGTCTTGAATTGAATGTTTCAGAATACTATGTCTGGGCATTTTCAAATGCTTAGATTCTGATGGGGCCACAGTGCCAAGTCAGTGCTTACATGTAGCCATTGCCCCAGGGTGGTGTAGGGAGGCAAAAACTTATTTCAACTCGTCTTTTTTTTTTTGAATACTCAGTATGTGCCAGGCATTTCTGGGCACTGGAGGTTCAAAGATAAACAAAACATTAGTCCATGCCATCCATGTAGATGTTTAACAGTCCAATGTGAAGAAGGGACTGATTCATCACATAGGTGTCTAGAACAGGTACTATATAACAATGTAACTACCCTTGGGGCACAAAGGACAGTTAATAATAATTGAAAATGGTTTAGAGTAGTGGCTGGCATGTAAATATTGTTGGCATATAACAAGCAGTGTTACTCTTCTGCACAGTAATTTATTTCTTGTGGATTCAAAGTATATGAAGAATGAGTATAAAATCGTGTATTGGAATGATGCGTTAAAGTCACGGTCTGCCTTCCCAGGGTACAAGTTGCTGATAGAAATAGAATCAGGGAGGGCCCTTAGAGGCTTCAGTTGTGTTTATTTTTAAAGATTAATATGGATGGGTCAGAATGTTCATTAAACAGGATAGTGTAGTGAGTTCTTTTTTTAACTGATTGCTTAAAATATTTAAACATAAAAATATTTTAAAGCACGGAAAACATAAACTAAGTAACTAATAAATCAATAAGTAAGTGGGACTGTCATACTAATAAGTCCCTGAATAGCAAAAGAAAACATGAACAGAATGAAAAGGCAATCTACTAAATGGGAAAAAATATATGCAAATCACATATCTGATAAAGGCCTGATATCCAAAGTATATAAAGAACTCAATAGCAAATATGACTCAATAGCAAAATAAACAATCTGAAGATCTCAATAGACATTTTCCCAAAGAAGACACACAGATGGCCACAAGTACCTGAAAAGATGCTCAACATCATTAATTGTCAGGGAAATGCAAACTAGTAGATACCGCCTCATCCTGTTCGAGTGGTTCTTATCAAAGAGACAAGAAGTAAGTGTTGGTGAGGATGTGGAGAGAAGGGAGCTCTTGGGTACTGTTGGTGGGAATGTAAATTGTTGCAGCCGCTATTGGAAACAGTATAGAGGTTCCTCAGAAAAGTTAGAACTAGCATATGACCCAGCACTTTCACTTGTGGGTACTTATCCAAACAAATGAAAATGTAAACTCCAAACAGTATCTGCATCCCCATGTTCATTGCAGCTATTTGCAATAGCCAAGATAGGGGACCAACCTAAGTGTCTGTTGGAAGCATAGTAAGGGCTGGAAAGAAAGGGGATTATGTGAAATCGGTGATAGAAAAACTATCTAAAGAATCTCTGTATACTTACATCCTTATAAACTTCCAAGTTTTTAAAAATAATTTTACATTTTCATGAGAGGTTTAACTGTCTATAAGTAAGAATTTGGATATTAAAGTTAATGACCCCATGAAAAGGCTATTAAAATGTATCACCTCCGAAACCCCCTACTAGTCTCAGACCTAGTGTGGTTGGTCAATCTGTTTGTTTTTGGATATATGAAAGTGATTTTTGAGATACTAGTTCTCAGAATAAATCAAGCACAAATATTAGTACTTCCTTGCTAGCTAGTAACTTGTACAAAATGAAGGAAATTTTACAGCTTTGGATATATGAATAAATATGATATCCATATAAGAATATTATGCAGCTAATTGAAGGAAAATGTGGTACAGTTCTATGTTTCACCATGGAAAGCAATCTAAGGTATATAGTGAAAATAGTAAAGCCATCCTTTTATTTCATCATCCAAAAAAGTATTTATTGAGCCCCAGTTTCATAGCAGCCACCATGTTAGGTAGCTGGGATCCTGTAAAAGCAATATAAACATTGCTCTGCCTTTAACGTTTGTTGAGTTAAATTGTAGTGTGTGGGTGGGGTATGGAATGAAATATTTAAAAATTAGCAGGTTAATGTGTATAATGGTAAATTCTGCGAAAGAAACATATAGGATGATGATATTCTAAGGTGAATAATAAGATGGGGACCCTACTTGAAATAGAGTAATCAGGGAAAACCTTTGTGAATAAGTGATACTTAATCTGAAACATGAAGGGTAAGGAGCCAGTCAACAAAACAGGATTTCAGGCAGAGGAACACCCAGTGCAAAGGCCCCAAGAAAGGAAATAACTTACCATGTTTGAGAAGCTGAAAAAAGGGAGAAAGGTGAGCAAGGTTAGGAAGGACAAGAGTGGTTTTCAGGAACCAGATCATACAGTGTTGGCGGCCTTCCTTAGGCATTTGGATTTTATCCAAATAAAAATGTTGCCGAAAACAGGAGCATCCCATTTATGTAACAGCACAAACTAATAGTGCATGCATGTAAGATTTCCCAAAGGATGTATGGACATGATTGATTAACCATAGTTACATCTGAAGATTAGAAATAAGAACGGAGGGAGTAGCGCAGGAAAGGGTTACTTTATCCTCTCATTACTGAATATTTTACTGTGAACATACATCGTTTTTCAAATTAAAGTAGGTTTATATTTTTCTAACACTTCCTATAAATTATTTTTAAAACACTGGTCAAAAATATGAACAAGAAGTTCACAAAGGAGAAATACCTATTATCCTACAGAAAAATATCCAGTCTTATTAATGATCAGAAAAAAATATAGTTTAGATTCTCACCTCCCGGATATTGCCAAAGACAAAAGTTATTGATAGTCTTCAGTTTCATTGAGGGTGTAGGCAAACAGATGCTCTTGGGTAAGACTTTCTGGAGGGCAATTTGACAATGTATTTCAAAAACTCTGAAAAGTAATATCTTAGGACTCAGTTCTTTTCTGGAAATATATCCTAAGGAATTAAGTCAGGAGATAAAAAATCCAAAGACACAGATCTAAGATCATTCATCATTTATAGCATTGTTTATAATAATGAATAATTGGACCCTATTAATAACTATCAATAGAAGATCGATTTTTTATTATATATTCCACTGAATATAGTAATTACAATTTATGATATAGGTATATATTTATTGACACATCAGAATATTTAAAGAGTATTATTCAGTAAAATGTACAGTTTGGAAAACTGTAAAATAGGATTTCATGTGTGTATAGAGAACTCCTGGAAAAATTAATACAAAAATGTTAGTAGTAATTTGTATATTATGGCTTTTAATATTTTTATTGTAATTTTTTGTGGTTAATTACAAAATTACATAATTTTTTCCAATGAGCATAACAAGCTAGTCTATAAAAGAAAAAAATGAAGAGTATTAAGTAAGCTAGAGAAATTTGTTGAAGTATTTATGCATATGACTTGATAAATAGCAATCAATATAGTATGGTTTGATCTAGAGGAACTGATCTTCGTAATGCTTTTGGATTTTGTAGGGCCTGAAGAAATTGCAAAAGAAAGAAAGAAACTAAGAAAAGCAGAAAGCATCCAGATCAAAGAAGTATTTGATACTTCTGACGAGACTTTAAATTGTTCAAATCCAGAGCATTGTAAGCAAAAGGAAGATCCTAACAAACAAGATTACACAAATCTGATTCTTCAAAAACCTGGCTCTTTTTCCAAATTAAGCAAGCTTTTAGAAGTAGCTGAGGTGCCTCCTGAGTCAGATGTAACGGCCCCCAAACCAAACAGCGGTGCAGATGGGTGTGCACTGCCTCACCAGAACAGTGGGAGACACTCACCGGGCAGCATGCAGCCAACGGTGACACAGAACAGCATGGAAAAGACACACTCGAGTCTGTTCAGTCCTGGTTCAGGTGGTGCAGGCAAGGTCTACAGTCCTCTCCCCAGTGACCAGTTGTTATTGCCAGGAACACCCTGGGAGGACGCTTCCCTTACCCATGCCGATGCGCCAGCTGCCACTTCACCAGCTCTTCAGGCCCAGCCGCCCTCTAAGTCACCTTCGCCTGGCCCAGCTCCTCTTCTTGGATCATCTCCTCAAAATCCTGTTGGCCTAAACCCGTTTGCTTTATCGGCTCTTCAGGTTAGTGCTACTAATTGTAACTCATTTTTATGTTGCTGTATTTGTCTGAGTCCATGAAAATTTTCACTAAAGGAGAATCAGTCGAATATTTACAATATTATTCCTGCCACAGTTTTGAGAACTGAAGAGAGTCAGTATTGTCTATCACCAGGCTTCATTGGAACTAACCCTTAAGTCTAAGGCAAAGCCTTCCTTTATAACTTTGTAACTTGTTACTGTTACAGTACTTCTAAAAGGGTAATTACTTTGGGGAGCAAATAAGATGGAATTTAATGTTGTTGCTGTTGTATTTAGTTTTCCTCCAGTTGAGGTAAATGAAAATATTTTTTCAGAATTTAAAAAATTTCAGATTCTAAACATTTTTCCTGACTTCTTAGGTAGTTCTACTTTTAAAATATTTTCTTTTTCCAGATGAAAAGTGGAGTACCTGTGATGGGACTCCAGTTTTGTGGGGGGCCCACGGGCGTGCTTAATTCCAGTATTCCATTCCTACCACCTGTCCCTAGTGTGGGATCAGGGTTGGGACCGTCAGAAGGAAATGCTGATGCATTCTTGACTCCCAGTGTTGGGTCAAACGAAAGTGAGCCTCCAGTACCACAGAAGGAAAAAGTCTCTTCGACTCAACCTGCAGCTCTTGAAGTAGCCAAACCAGTATATTATCCTCGTTCAAAGCCTATTCCAGAAGGTGGGTACCTTGAGAGGGTTTGCTGTAGCCACTTACTTTATTGTATTGTTACAGATCTCTATATTATAGCTGAATCTTTTATGCTTTTATATAGTTATAAATTTTTTCATTTGTATCATGCCATTAATTCATATTCTGAATATCTGTAAATGCCCTACATGTTTATCTTGGCTTAGAAATGCAGTTTGGCTGGTGGAGAATTGCTGACCCAGAGGATTTAAAAGCTTTGCTCGCAGTGCTACATCCCAGAGGAATAAGAGAACAGGCATTACACAAACAAATTCAGAAACACCTGGATTCCATCACTCAAGCCTGCATCGAGAATAAGGACGGTAGGCACCTAAAAGAGATTTCTGCTCTCTTGCTTAGTTATGCGAAGTCATTCTTTTATCTTAAAGCATATTTTAGTATGTCTTAATCTTAATTTATTACTAATAGGCTTTTTTTTTCCTATTTTGCCCGAAAACAATTTACATTTTCTTAAATTGGTACTACTTTTGATAGTTTGTTACAACCTACAGACATACTGTTCTGTTTCTTAAGAAGAGTACTTACTCCTTGTGCAAGAGTCAGCTGCCTTGCTTATTCACAAGTGAATTTGAGTGTGTTAAATGTACATGTGTACGTGTTACCCCTGGAATTTCATTCACATTCTGGAAGAAGTCATTGAGAGATAAAGTGGATTTTAAAATAAATTTCCTTTCAAATATAGTTAACATTATTGAATTAAATGAAAATGAAGAAAACCAGGTAACTCGAGATATTGTGGAGCACTGGTCAGTAGAAGAACAAGCAATGGACGTGGATTTGAGGATTCTTCAGCAGGTAGAAGATCTGGAAAGGAGAGTCGCATCAGCAAGTTTGCAAGTAAAGGTAAAATTGACTTGGAATAAAATCTGTTTTTAGAATAATGGAAGGTAACTAATACTTATTGTATGCCTGATATATGCCAGTTACTGCGCTAAATGTTCTCACTTTGATTAATTTCCCCCATCTTACAGGTAAGGAACAAGTCTCAGAGTAAGTAACCTGTCAGTGGTCATAATATAGTAAGTGGCTAAATGTGGAATCAAACCAGGTCTGTCCTCCCGAGTTGTTCTTACTAAATCTTGCCCACCTCCTCAGTGGCATTAAAAATATCATTTCTGGTCTGCAGTTCTTCACCACAAGCAGGATTTCATAGTTTCAGCCATGATCAATGTAATGGCAAACTGCTTCTGCAGTGTTTCCTATATGCCTGGTAATTGTCTTGTATGCAAGCCATGTTATAGAGCCAAGTTATATGTTGAACTTTCACTCTGTGATTTAAAACTGCTAATTATAAAATATGTTATGTTGTGATACACATACTCACATCCTATGTATATATGTAAAGTTTTATTATTTACTGACTGGGCATTACCATGTCACAGCAATGATTGAAACTAAAAGGACAACAAAAGAAAAGCTTCACCTTTGTGCAAAAATTTTTGGTTTTAAAAAGAATATAAATGTCTCTTCTCAATTGATAATGTGATGTCTCTGAGAATAAATGGATGGATGATGAATAAGCATGAGACAGACACTTGAAAAGGCTTAGAAAATGTTTGTGTAATTTGATTGAATATTTTATATTTCACTCAGAATGTGAGACTTGTGCCATGATACTGTCCTACCAATGATTACAAATTAGCTGCATTAATTACTTTAATACTGGCATTCAGAAACTTTGGAGGATCTCATCTCAAAAAATGTCATTTTTCCAGAGCTAACAAAATGTCCCTTTTTTTTTTACCACAGACATAGTTACCAACTTAGGGAAACAAAAATTCATCATTTACTGAAATTGTGCTAGCAAACTTTATGTATCCTCCTCCTGGTACTATAATACAATATAAAAATGCCCCACTTATCTGGCATCTTCAACAAATGAACTCTTTCTTCTACCCAAGTTAATTTTCTGGAGAAATGAAAATTATTCTATTTAGTGCCATCATTTTTTAACGTGTGTTGGATCGCTTAGGTCACCGTTACCCTGCCTTTTTAAATTGAGAATAGAGAGTTTGATTTAAGTTCTTTTGGTGACACCGGATCATCAGTATGAAGACCAATTACTGGGTAATGATTCCCTCAGGGACTGTGAAGAGGTTTTGCCCCTACAGTAAATTAAAAGGCCCTGGTGTGCTTTACCTTTTAAACTACTACATCTGCCTTCCGTCGTCTGTCTTCATCATCTCGCACAGTTGGTTGTTACTACTTGCTGGTTTGAATTTGGTTGGTTCTACTGTCCCTTGCTTTCCTCCCATAACCATCCCCCTCTGGGTTTAATCTGCCGGTTCTAGGTGGCCGTTGGTTGGGAAAGCAGATCATCAGCTTTTTGAAATTGTCTGTAAAGTCGGCGTGGGCCTAACGTTTTCCCGGCGACATACTGAGATCTTGGTCTATTGACCTTATCACATTACCGACTGCTTAGATGTTCTTGCCCGTGTTCTCAGCAGCTAAGATAAATGAGATTGGTTTTTTTAAGTGAGATGGTCTACCATCCTATTAGTACAGTATTATGCAATTATTATGGATTTTTTAAAGAAATGAATTGTATTTATATTAGTCTTGAGGAATCTAAAACAACAAGTAATAAAATAACCACAAAACATTTTACCATCTATAAAAGATTTAATGATTTTTTTTCCGAAAAAACAAAATATTTATGTGGTCAACCCTGGGAACTAGCCATTGTGAAGACATGTTAAGCAGGTGGCCTGGTACTACTTAGGTGCATTCATTTCTATTTTCAATATTGCTGATAATATGGAAATTCTGTTTTATATTTTAGGAAAATCTGCAAGAATCTAGTCCTGATCTGTAGAAAGTCTAATTACTCTTCTAGCTCCTGTAAACACAGCTCCTGTGTCTCTCCTTCAGTTTTCTCTTTTATAAGCAGAATAATTCCTTCAGCCATCGGTCCCGTGGAATGGTTTCCAGGCGCACGATTGTCTTCTGATTAAACACGTGTCTGTATTCTTAAAATGTACCCCTCACTGTACACAGAGATGCCTGATGTGCTCATGGGACTTCACTTCCCTTAAGCTGGCACTATACTTCGCTTCATGCCAATTTGTACTAGCTTTTTAACATCCGAACCATACCGTTGCTTCACTGAGTGTGCATTATTAGAAAAAAAATCCTTGTGCATCTTTCATTGTGCTTTTAAGTGTGTTGTATCACATCCAATATTTCTTTGATTGGTTGCTTAAACTTCAAAGCTGAAATTTACATTTATCATTGTTCTATTTTTATTCATTTCATTTGGATATATTTTTCAGCATATGAAACTATTTTTATCACAGTCGTGTCATACAGAATATTAAACTTCCTTCCTAGTTAAGTCATCTGCATATTTAATAGTTGAACCAAGCTGTTCACAAGTATATTAACATGACAAGCCAAATATAGAGAGCCCTTGGACAGTGGCAGTGAGGACCTTTTCTGAGATGGCAAGCTGTGTCTGTCACAGGGCTTTGCAGACAATTTTCAACCATCCACCTTCTCAAAATCCAATCTAGTCCTCATTTTCTTGTCTTTTGCCTTGAAAAAATCAAGATATATTACATTTATAGGATTCCCTTGATTTAGCAATTTTGGATCCCTTCCAAAATACAGGACTCAGGTTCATTTGTTATGACATATATGATGCAGTAATGTGTATGTACCCTTTATAAATTCATCCATACTTTCTAAATGTGACTATTTTCTTGAGGTAAGAGGAAATATTCTGATATATAAGAAAAATAATTATCTCTAAAGAGATTTAATAAAAAGGATCATGTTCATTCTACTTTTTACTTAATATGCTTTTACAAAGTACCTATTCTACATCAGAGTGGACACCACAAAATTGAATAAAATGTAGTTTCTGCCCTCAGAAAGCATTCCGTACAATAGGGCAATAATACATGTATACAGCCCTGCAGAATCTAGTAACGGATTATGAAGACATACAAAGTCGTTCATGAATTCAGGCCAGGAATACCCCGATTCTGGTGGGGCCAGGGGAAAGGTCAGGGAAGATTGCCTGCAGAAGTGTAGATGGAACGGGCGAAGGCGGGGAGGCTGTGACAGAGAACAAGGGGTGCCGCTGGGAAGAGTCAGTAACTGGGCAGAACACCAGGGCCAGGAAGCTCAGGACATGTTTGTGGTGTGACAAGTCACGGAGTTTGATCAGAGGGTAGGAGGCCTGAATGGGAATATGAGCGAAAGAGGAAGATTGAGGTACTTGAATGTCATGGTAAAAACTGGACTCTACTAAGCATTAGGAACTCTGAAGGGCTTTGAGCCAAAGGATCATTGTAAGCAAGCTGAATGATAAGACCATTCATTTATTCAATCAACATATATTTTGAGTGTCTAATATTTGCCTTCCCACTGCTGGAGATGAAATGAGTAAAAGTAGACATGGTCCCTGCCCTCAGGGAATTTAGGAAGTAGAAAGATATTAATTAAATTATCACAGCAGTATCAAACTGTGACTGCCACAGGTATGGGATATCACATGGTTCTAGGAGAGACTGTAGGAGAGAGGCTTACCTCCTAAAAGAGGTCAGGGAAGGATTCCCTGAAGAAATAAATTCTCACGTGAGGGCCACAGGATGAGTGGAGTCACTAACGAGGTGCAGAGGAAAGGGGAAAAGCTCTGCAGGCAAATGCAGCAGCTTATGCGGAGCCCCTGAGGCCAGGATGGGCAGTACAAGGGCCTGTTCAGGAGGAGTGGCTGAAGGAATGAAAATGAACAGGAGACACAAAGTCCCTGCTGTCGAGAGATTCCCATTTAAAGGGGCCCGTGAAAGAATAAGCTGTTAGTGTGGAGTCCCTCAGAATACTTTGCTGATCTCCACTCTACCTCTCATAATATCAAAAGTTGTTAAATTTTCTTCTTCAAACTTCTAACTTTTTAATAATTTTCTTATTTTTACCTACCATTAGGAAACACAAGGTAAAAACTTTCAGTAATGTAATGATCCTTGAGGTCTGTTGGTGTCGGCTGCTGTATTTTAAGTAAAGGTAACTCACCTGTCAGGCATTTTAAGAGGAAACCGTAATCACATTACTCTCTTGATATATAGGGTTGGATGTGTCCAGAGCCCGCATCAGAGAGGGAGGACTTGGTCTATTTTGAACATAAGTCATTTTCGAGCTTGTGCAAGGAGCACGATGGAGAATTTACTGGCGAAGAAGGAAGCAGTGCGCATGCGCTAGAGCGGAAGAGTGACAACCCCCTAGATATAGCTGTAACCAGGCTGTCTGAGCTGGAGCGAAACATTGAAAGAAGGTATCTGAAGAGCCCCTTATGTACCACCATTCAGATCAAACTGGATAATGTGGGCACAGTTACTGGCCCTGCTCCTGCACCATCCACTAGTGGTGATGATGACAGGTAGGTTATTGAAATTAACTTGAAAAATTATTGTGCTTCTTTGCTAATTGGAGCCTATTTTCTCTTGCCTGTTATCTGTGTATCTTCTTGTATGTCTGTGATCCACATGGATCATGCTATTTGCATGGTGCTTTGTAAAAAATGTTTTTTCTTTTGTTATGTGTGTTGATAATCCTGCAAAGTGATCTTACATTTACCTGATTGTGACTAAGCTTTGAGGCACGTAGCCACGGTCTGTGCACTACATCAAATTTAGTTGCTTAAACCTTATACTTATCGGCTGTTACATGTTTCATCATCACTTGGCTTTCAGTGTGATGATTGTTTCAGATTCAGTAACCGTAAGTGTGGACATGACCTACTTAATTTTTCTATATTTCAATGCAGAATTGAAGAGGATATTGTTCCCGGTCTCAGGGTCTGGCGACGGGCATTATCAGCAGCTCGCAGTGCTGCACAGGTTGGCCCTGTGCATTCAGCAGTTACAGAAATCCATAGCATGGGAAAAATCAACTATGAAAGCTGTAAGTGTTTTTATTTAAGAAATACTATAACTAATTTACTCTGTCCTGTTTTTTTCCCAACCTCCAGATTTTTCTTAATTCTACATTTCTTACTGTCAGAATAATGTATGCTGTACCTGAGTTTTCTTAATTCTTAAATGCTATATGGTTTGATACTTTCCTCCTTGCTGTGAACTTTTTGAAGTAATCTATCAAATGTGTTTATCTTTTAATCTCGATTTTTCCCTCCTTTAGATATTGTTTATAATGGACTGAAGTTGTCTTCTGTGTTCAGTCAGCATAATAGTTAATTATGTTGTTAATCTAATCATAATAGTTGTTAATGTAAATATTCTGAAGTTGTTAATCCCGATATTCTTTTGCTTTCGTAAACATGGCAGTTGCTAACATTACCTGTAGTATACATTCATTGCATCCCTAAAATGTTCCTTATGTTTTTATCAATTTTAATTTTTTTAATACTAAGAAATTCTTAGATAATAAATACAAAATAAGCAGAGAGCTCTTACTTTATCCAGTGATATCATGTATTTGACATCAGATGCAGTTCACATGAAAAGTAGATCTTTTAAGTCTTTTCTCTAATAATTCAAAAATTTTTTTCATCTTCTGTGTTTGAGCCCAGTTAGTCACTATCATGTAGTGACCCCTGTTTTGTACCAGGCACCAAATATTATGTGTTAAATCATGTCTGTGTCCCTTTTGTCTCTTATCACATAGAGAAATATTTATTATACATAGGCTTTTGTGAATTGCTTCACCATTTGCTTTTAAATTATAGATTAGCTTTAACATTCAAACATTTGACATTTGTCTGCATGAATGACTGGAAGTAAGATTACTCAACACTAGTCATTCCCCAAAGAAAAGAAGTGATCCTTCAATAATTTCGCATTCTTTCCTTCATTCTCATCTCTGTGCTTATATTACTGAAGGCCTTATTCATTCTATAGAAATAAATTCGGTTTCTTCTGTATTTTTTCAATTCTTCCTAAAATGTCCACAGAATAGTGAATCTGCAGTTTTCACAATATCCTCAAATTTCAGTCTTTCCCAGTGTAGACCAGAATTTACCATGAGTTTTAAGACAGTGTCCAGTTCATCTGGTAGCATTTTTTACCAGGTAAAAATATTTTCTTGTAAAAACTATTAAAATCAGTTTTAAAGTCACGTTGGACAAATATGTTTGGTGGAATCTAGGCTATAATGATCAAAAAATATTGAATTCCTACAACACAATTAAATTTGAATGGTCATTTTTCTAATCCACCAAGAGAATCATCACAATGTGGTCAGTTTTGTTCCAACTTTTACACAAAAAAACAAAACTGGTACCAAAAAGCTGTTTATTTGTAGTATACTTACTTCCTACAATTTACAGAATTTTTTCTATTTTTGGAAATTCATAACCATTTCCAGATAATTAATACACATTTCTCATTAACACCATCTCTCATAATTCTCTTTTTAATGTTCAATAATACAGTATTTGCTGTGAAACTACCTTAAAAAGAAGGCAGAGTTTCATGTTCAAGATGAATGAGTACATTGTAACCTTTAGTTAGATGCAACAGTGCCTATAAGAATCCTCGTAAGTCCTAGCATGATGTTTAAGTTTCTCAATACCTTTAGAAGTACCCATTTGCCAGGCACCAGCCTTACCAGGAAAGAAGGAGCTGACATAGTTTGCCTCTAGATAATTTTCTGTCCAGGGTGTTCTTCATATTGTTGTTAATATTAAACAGTAGGCAACATCTACTATTTTTTACTGTAGCAGCAAAGGAGTTAAAACCAATATTAATACATTTGCTCTAACATATTGTGAGCTATTTACTGTGATTTTTTCAAAAGTGATATGAGCTTGATATCTGTCACCCTTTCCTAGTAAGTGTCAGGAAATAATTTTATTTTTAAATGAAAAAATGTGTGAAGTAAAACAGACTTCATGGTATTTTTAGTATATTTAGAAAACAATTTACTTAATATTCATGAATTAAATTTGTTGTTAGAGGGGTTGAAGTATAACCTTCCAAATGTTTTGCACTGAGTATTTTTTTACAATAGAACGTGTAATGATGTAACTCAGTTTTGGAGAAATAATACCATATTTAGTGGTATGGTATTAGGAAGGGTCATAAAATAAAACTGTTGAAACATTAAACTGCAGCTTTTGCTGTTAGTACACATGCCAATTTTAGTATTACATATGTATCTCATATAGTTGATAGGTATTTACTAAATTGAATAGTTTTGTATTTGCTATTTTGATAAGATTCTTAAGCTATCATGAGTGTACATACTGTTATATAAGACTTTAGACTTTGAGGATTAAGACTTAGTGTTGTATTGAAGTTAAGTTTGAATAGTTAAGCTATTTTGCTTATAAGAATATATGAATACATAACTTTCAATTAGTATAAATAACATAGTTTAAATCTTTTCATTATTTGAAAATACTGGTTGCAGGATATTCTCTACTGTGACAGGGAGTATAAACGAAGTGTCAAAATACATGATGTTACTATTTACTATTTTTTAAAGGCATCTTGAAAGTTTTTACTGTCAACTTCCCTCCTTTCCCTTTGTGAAACTGGTTATACAGAGTATGTATGCATGGGAAAAAGCATTGTCTTTACAAATTTTAAAGTTCTTAATGGTATTAGAAATTTCTCAAGAGAGAAATTTTATTTTTAGTTCTAGAAAATCTATGACTTCTTAAATTATTTGGTTTAATTTTTATGTAATTTTTTTCCCTTAGAAATCATTTTGTAGGGTCCATTTTCTGCATTTGTGTCACCTGTTTGATTTGGTTTGATTTCCCCAAGTTTCCTGGGTTGGACGTGTTTGATTTTTTAATCAATCACAAATGGGTGGACAATTTTAGTCAAAATATAGGAATATCCTTTTATTACACATAGTTCTGATAACAATACAAGTTTCCTAATTTTGATCTTGAAAATTACTCTTAACTCATTTCTTTCTCAGGAGATCATGAGGATGCTAAGATAAGGAAAAAATGAAATGTATTAAAAAATTTACACACCCTGTATTAAAGCCATTCATTGCTTTATGGGCTCTAATGTCATGTTAATTATTTTATATGTTAATGTGTACATGCTTCGAAAGTGTGTACAGGCATTCAACCTGTAGCTTTGTTCTTTGCAGTGTACCTGAAATGTGCATTTACCCCAACTGAACTGCTCACCCCATCTGTGTAACGACAGATACATAGATGTGTATGGCTACTGTATATTTGTTAGCAAGCAGAATGTTCATTACTAATATGAATTAGGAATTACGGTGTGTTTAATATTCCAATAACTGTTCTTCATAATAGTATTAATTTTAAATGATTTCTCATGTATTATAGTACTGCCAGATCTGTCAAAAGGGCGATAATGAAGAACTGCTCCTCCTTTGTGATGGCTGTGACAAGGGCCGTTATACGTGATGCAGCCGTAACCTTAGGTCTATGGCAGTATGTATGACGGCCTTGTCATATGTAAGAGGGATTGGAAACTGAACCTTTTAATGGCCAGATCAAAATAGAGTTACAGAGTTTTGTGAGGATTTTTTTGAGATAGAATTCACATAAAATTCACTTTTTAGGTGTGCAATTCAGTGGTTTTTAATATATTCAGTTATATAATGATCACCACTATTTAACTCCAGAACATTTTCATGACCGTAAAAAAAAGTATCCTTGTACCCATTAGTTGTCACCCTCCCCCTTCTCCCTCAGCCTTTGGCGACCACTAATCTGCCTTCTGTCTCCACGGATTTACCTCTGCTGGTCATTATATATAAACTGAATCATAAAATAGTTTCCCTTTTGTATCTGCCTTCCTTTAGCACAGTAGTTTCAAGTGCTAAAGGGAATGGTCTGGAAAGAAAAGAGGCAATGGGCAGGCGGATGTTTGGGACTGAGTTTATGGAAAGGTAGCTGCTGGTAGTGATGAGGTCAGGCGAGTAAACAGGGAGAAGAGTGCCCGAAGGAGGGAACATCTAGTAAAGAGCCTGGCCCTCAGTTCACGCTGCCCCTTACGCTTCGTACTCCTTACTTGATAATTTGGCCAACTCACTTTTTGCTATATTATCATATTGCTTTAACCAATAGGTAGGAGCCTTCACAGTTCTAATTTAAATGTGACTGGCAAGAGACGTAAAATGCATATGCTTATTATCAGACTGCAGTCATACAAAAACCCCTCTCTCGGTGCCATGCTCTAGTGCCCCTCCCTAAGCCAGTTCCCATCTTGTGCCTCAGATCCCACCCCCTTGTTCTCTTCACCTGCATCAGCATCTCCTCCTCCCCCTGGGTTCTTCTCAGCTTCACTTCTCCTGCATCCACTTCCCGCATTTCTCTCCTTTCCTTTACAGAATAACTCCTGCTGGACAGCTTTGTTCTGATTCTCTCTGATTTCTCTTCTCCAAGTCACTCTGGGACTCTTTCTAGTCAGATTCTCACCTTCACAATTTCTCTGAAAGAGCTCCTATCGTGGCCATTCGTCAGTCTGGGGATCAGTGCTTAGGCCTCCTCTGACCCACCCATCAGTTCCAGAGCACACCCTCCTTGAAACCCTGTTTTCACTTGGCTTCTAGTACCATACTTGGTTTTCTTTCTGCCTTTGCTCCTTTTCAGTTTCCTGTGCTGGTTTTCTTACCTTCTTGATCGATAAGCATTGGAGTGCTTTCTTAGCTTCAGGGTTATCATCTGTAAAGTGGGATAGCATCTGCCTGGCGAGGATTTGTAAAGATAAAATAAGGTCACAAGTGTAAATATTTTCATGAATTTAAAGTTCTGTGACACGTTTATATTAATGTGTATGGTATTTTAGACTGTTTTACAAAATAGCAAAGGGTCTCACATGGCATCGTATTTACTAAGTTGCTTTCTTATTACTTGATCATCTTTGTCATGTATAGTCAACTATAGTTAAATAATAACCTTTATTGGTTGTACATGAATTATCTTTTAGTTTAGTCATAGTCAAGCTATAGAAAGTTTCTCTAATACTTTATGAATTACTAACAAATTAGGGTTTTAAGTCCTGGGGAATCATCTGGTAGGCTATAGGAGATTTCTGTTTCGATAAATTTGGTTAAATAGTATTCTGGCTATCTCTCATTCAGGGTATAGACCAAGAGATACAAAGATCTATAACCTCATTCAAGTCCTTCTATGTAAATACAGCTTTCTGAGCCTCTCTCTTCTTCTTAGTTTTTTAAATGTAGTGAATTAGATGTTATATTTCTTGTAGCAATAAAAAAATAAACATTCTATTTTGATTTATAAGGATTTTTAAAGTTAAATTTTAGAAATATCTTCCTAGTTAATTCATGGTTATTTGCAAATTTTTATGCTGTATACCTTGTACTCCATTGGCTATTTCTATACACATTATTGTGATTAAGTATTTTTATCCTGTGTGTATGTGCATATTTATGCCAAGATATATACATAGAATCAAAAAGCCTTGTGTGTGTATGTATACGTATTTATACACACTCACAGAGACACACACACACAAGAAGTTTCAAAGTCCAATGCCTATGAAAGCCACACAAATAACACAGAAGAGTTGAGACTATGGCAAACAGGGAAGTTATGCCCCCATTTAAGTGTCAGTCATCGCTCAACTCCTGCCAATTGTTGTCACGTAGACATGTAGGTCCAGTGTTCTAGGATCTACCAATATTTCAAGATTATGGATCTTGATGCATGTCCTCGCAAATGTTAAATGTTGGCAACAAATTTAGAATTTTTACAAGCATTATGAGCCAAACACAGTAACAACACGTGCTGTGGGCTATTTACGGTCTGTGAGCCACCACTTTACAACTTCTGATACATAAATGTACAAAAACAAATATGCGATGGTATGTACAATCTGATAGGTCCTGCTTAAGACATACTGAAGGTCCTCTGTGCTTTCTAACAAGGTAGAAAGGGTGCAAGGAAAATATCTGTCTAATAAAGTAATCAGGTAACTGAATAAAAGCTGGTTTTTAAAAATGTATCTATGTGCACAATCTAATGAAGTAGTCTGACAAGCATCAATAATTAAAGAAACAGAGACTTTACCACCATTTTGTAACAAAAGTCTTTGAATTCTGTGGTTTAAATTTCATGTTTTCTTACTGTGAGTGTTGTTAGAAAATGATCTCAGGTAACATCTTAGTTCAAATAGGAACTAGAAGCTTTAGCCCATTATTCATGAAATGTTCTTTTTATGTAAGACAACTATTCAGTCTAACTTAGTCTTAATTAAATGGACTTTTTCCTCATTATATATTCAGCATTCTCTTTTCTCTTTGTTTTAATGATTTGTGGTTTCTAAAAGCTCAGTATATTATGAAAACTCAATCAGATTTTATTGAGTAAAAATTAATAAACTAAATGGAGAGGAGACTTAGTAAAACATTTTAATTATTTCAATCAGTGACAAGAGGTAGTGATTCTTTGATATGATATGGGAAGGGTGTTAGATTTATAGTTTCGCATATTTTAATCCATTAAAATAACTCCTTAATTATGCATTTAACATCCCAATAGAGAACCAAATAATTGTAATTGCTTAAAAGCAGTTTTTAAAAAATGTTGCTAAAAGAATCATGAAATCCTCAAGCAAATTGATACAAAATACTCTAAAGAAATGTTTTCCGCCAAGTTCATTTCAAGAATATAGGCAACATTTAATTAGGCCTAGACTGAATATGTAACTCCACATTCTAAGATTTTTTTTTTGAAGATTTCTTAACAGTCTGAGTAAGGAGTAAATAATTTTCTAAAAGAGCATAAATGCTATTGTAGAGAATCAAAACACAAACCATATATTACCAGTGACCTTGCATATTTCTCTTCTTTGATCTATTATATTCATTGTAACTTTAATTCTCAAAATAGATGCTTATTTCCCAATTTCTAAATTGGGGGATGTTGGGAGGAGGGTGGGTACTCATTGTTACATTGATGTGCTGCCTACAAATTGTTAGACTACATAAGGGCCACATTGGTGTTCGTTTGTTTTTTTCCATATACTTTCAGAGCTAGAATGACCTTACCAACTGAGTGACTTATCTTCTTCTACAGATAAGCAAACAGAGCCTCACAGATATTTTTTTACAAAGTTCCATAGCTAATTACTGACAGAGCATAGCTGGCATTCATACACTTTAATTCCAGATACGATCTATTTTATGCTATTTCTTTATTGTTTTCCCCAAAAACACATCTTTTTTTTTTCTCCTCATCTTTAATAACACTGCTTTGTTCACACCTGGGAACCACAAGTTTCTGGAACTCTCTTCTTAACAGCAAATGCTTTTTTGAGAAAAATAACAGTTCCCAGAAGATTTGAGCGTTTATAAAAGACTTTTTTTTCCTATTTGACACTTCATGAGCCTTCTTTTATGTTTTGGCTACCTTTTTAATAACCTCCTCAACTTTCTTATTAGTAATCTCTATATTTCTATGTATATTCACCTTTGTTCTTAATTATACTGTGCTCTAAAGGATAGTCTTTAAATTCATTCAATTAGTGACATACAGTTCATTCAAAAGAATAGTATCTTTGATTCGTTCAAAGTCTAAAGGAAAACTGCTAAGTTCTGTAGCACCAAACATGGTGCCATGAGATCAACATCTTCAAGTTTTAAGAATCCTTTAGAGTTTTCATGCATCATTAGATTTTAGCCTAGTATTATCGGAGATCAAATTCATAGATCTCTCTTGAAAATAATAAAACTATCAACTTTTTGGGTGAGAAAGAGTATTCTTTTTGTTTATTCTGTCAGAGTTTCATAATTTAAAATAATAGAATGTCTATAGACAGTTATTTTCCTATACCTCATATATTATTTTTTTATTTTAATTAAAGGCAAGTTCACTGAAAATGGGCCGCAAAGACAGAAAAAGGAAAATAGAGGAAAACACCTGCGGTACTGGAGTAAAACAAGAAAGCTGTTCTCGTGGAAAGAAACTGAAACAGGACGACTCTGACCTGACGCTTGGCAGGTATTAATTCTGTTCCCCTGTCCTATATGTTCATAACACCCCATTGTATTTGTTTAAAGACCGTCCACCATATTAAAGGTGACTTTTTGACCGTGTAAATAGGAACTTTCCTATGTAATGTAAACTCTGTACTATAAGTAAACGTATCCTTTCATCTTATTTTATGAATTAATTTGCATTGTCTTTACTTGAAAGAGAATGAAAGCTAAACTTTTACTAAAGGTAGATAACTCTAAAGCATGGATATTGATTTCAAACATTATTTTCTCTAGTACAAGCCTTACTAAAATGCAAACTCGTCTCAATAAAGACATGAAAAAAAGAAAAAGAGAGGAAAACACCTTCAGTAACTTACCAAACCAGGAAAGCTTTAATTCTGTAAAGAAAATGAAGCAAGACCACTCTGATTTGACTCTTTCCAGGTATAATTTTTTGTTCCCCTGTCCTATATATTCCTAACATCCCATTGTATTTGTTTTGACTCTTTCCAGGTATAATTTTTGTTCCCCTGTCCTATATATTCATAACATCCCATTGTATTTGTTTAGAAACCTTCCACCATACTAAAAGTGACTTTATGACCGTTTGTGTAAATAGGAATTTTCCTATGTAATGTCAACTCTGTACTATAAGTTAATGTATTCTTTCATGTGTTTTTATGAATTAATTTGCATTGTCTTTACTTGGAAGAGAATGAAAACTAAACTTTTACTAAAGGTAGATAACTCAAGCATGGATATTGATTTCAAACATTACTTTCTCTAGTACTCTTACTGAAATGGACAGTCATGAAGATGCACGGCCTTTTGTAGAACTGCCGGAGTGCAGCACATGGAGTCGTCTGCGTTTCCGCCTCAGGAATGGAAGACACGTTTTTATTAAAAGTGTGTAAGAAGCTTTATAATAACATGTCTGGTATCTGGGGGTCTCATCAACAAGAAATAAAGTGGTTAAACACACACACACAGAACAGTCTTTCAAGAATGATCATTTTCTTTTAAACAAATACAATATCCCTGAAAAAAGGAAAGCTTGGTGTGCGTATTGGCTACTTTGGGCTGGTGTTTTCATCGCTGGTGGCACATACTCAGCAGGAGCAGCTGTGCAGGAAGTAGTAGGCATGGTATGAGAATGGCAGTTGATCCAGTAATCATTGTCACTGTACATTTGTGTATCATTTGTTCTCTGACTGACTTGTACTCAAGGTGCCCTAGGTTGAGTATATCCTCAAACCTCTATCACGGTTCTCCTCAACTAACAAAAGTTTTCCAAAGCCTCTGCTACCGCACAATTACAAGTATACACAACATACTTTCATTCAGAGGAATGAGGCTTTAACCTTAACCATCATCATTTTAGTCCTGATTGCTCTGTGAGTTATAGAACCCTGGCCTCCCCTCAAGTTTATATTTCGATTGCCATTCAAGTGGTGACCAATGAATGGTGACCAGTGAGCGCTCTGCTGTCAGACCCAGGGTAGCAGCAATTTGAAATAATATGTAGAGAAAAAAGTAATATTTATTTAGTTGTTAGCCATAGTGAAAGTCAGGTGAAATTTATCTATGGGTATGGGGATATCTTGAACTCAGAAGAGTTAAGTTATCATAAATGCACAATGATCTCTTTTCCTTGTTTCAACCTCAAAATGAAATTTGTTAAAAGCACTAATTTTAAAATGAGGGAATCTAATCTGCCTTTGGTACTTTATGCGGGGACCCCCTCTGTGCTCCTTTTTTCCATTTCTTCCACCCCCAATACCTTTTCAAAAAATTTAAAATCCTATTCATTTAGCCTCTCATTAAATACATCCTCAACAAGGAAATCTGGTATCAATCATTTACTCCTTATTGTAAGTTTTATTTGTGAGCTTCTTTCAACGTTATTTATATCTTAAGTATTTCCATTTAAGAAATGAAAGAAGTTTCTGTTGTTAAAATAATTTAATTTCAACTAGAAGTTAAGGGAGATATTTTAAGAGAATCAAAATTTCCAGAGAAATATGACCGTCGTACAACACAGGGAAACTAGTAGAGCCTTATCTACTAGGAATTTCACTAAGATCTCTTAGGCTTGCTTGGGCCATTTTATAACTCTGCCTTTAAAAAAGGACTTTTTTGGTATCACTAATCTACAGGTACATGAAGAACATTATGTTCACTAGGCTCCCCCCTTCACGAAGTCCCCCACACACACCCCTTCACAGTCACTGTCCATCAGCGTAGTAAGATGCTGTAAAATCACTACTTGTCTTCTCTGTTGTACAGCCCTCCCCTTGCACCCCCCCACTACACATGCTAATTGTAAGGCCCCCTTTCTGTTTCCCCACCCATCCTCCCCAGTCCCTTTCCCTTTGGTAACTGTTAGTCTGTTCGTGGGTTCTGTGATTCTGTTGCTGTTTTGTTCCTTCAGTTTTTCTTTGTTCTTATACTCCACATATGAGTGAAATCATTTGGTACTTGTCTTCCTCTGCCTGGCTCATTTCACTGAGCATAATACCCTCTAGCTCCATCCATGTTGTTGCAAATGGTAGGATTTGTTTTCTTCTTATGGCTGAATAATATTCCATTGTGTATATGTACCACATCATCTTTATCCATTCATCTACTGATGGACATTTAGGTTGCTTCCATTTCTTGGCTATTGTAAATAGTGCTGCGATAAACATAGGTGTGCATCTGTCTTAAAAAAAGACATTTTTTTTTAAACTTCAACTATATAAAATTGAGGTAATTCCTCTAATTTCCTTGAGCTCTTCAATTTCTTTCCCCCATATATAGATAGCTTTAATGTCTTTCCAGTCAACCTTTTATATATTTATTTAGCAACATGTATCTTTAAAAATAGGTAGTGTCAAATGCTGGGCATAGAAGCCACAGGGCATAAATCTGTAAAGAAGTACAAAGCTAACCTTTTGAAAGAATATTGCTTCTCTCTCACTTACCAACTTTACATTTCCCTGTATGGCCCCGGAAGATGACTGGTTAGCCAGAGACGGGTAAGATTCCTCAAGGGAGGAACAACCTAAGACAGGCACAGTCGCAGGGGGGCCATCAGGTGAGAAATTGGGGATCAACTGGTGAGGCTTAGAACCTCACCCCCCGTTTTGAGAGAAATCTGCATCCGTGGATGTTTTGTTGCCCTTGTCTAGCCTGGATTAATAGTTAGTCTATAGGCACAGACCTGATCATCTACATTTGCCCCCTTACAGCACTGTTATGTTTTCTACCTTTATCTTGCATCTACCTACCACTTCAGCATTTTATTAAAAAAAAGAATAACGGAGAAATGTGGGATTCACATATAAATCAAGTATAAAAATCAAACGAATAATCATATCTGACTTCATTGTTTATAGTTCATGATGCATGGTCAAAACTGAAAGTTTTTGTGATATGACTGCCCTTGCACTGTTCACCATGTAAGAACTTGTTCGTTATGCTTCAGAAGATTGGAGCATGTTGACATTTAGGCTTGGGGTTGATTAATGAGTGTGCATTGAGTCCCCTATTCAGAATTTTATTGTTAACAACCATTTGATCAATAAATGAGAGATGCCCTCTCAAAAAAAAAAAAAAAAGTAGTTTCAGTGCCAAATGATTTCCCTCATTTGTGGAGTATAACAATGAAGCAAAACTGAAGGAACAAAAGACCACCAGACTCCAAGAAGGAGCTAGTGGTTACCAGAGAGGGGAGGGGTGGGAGAGGGGTGGTGGGAAGAGAGGGAGAAGGGGGATCGAGGGGTATTATGTTTAGTACACATGGTGTGGGGGGGTCACGGGGAAAATAGTGTAGCACAGAAGGCATATAGTGAATCTGTGGCATCTTACTACCCTACTGGACAGTGACTGCATTGGGGTATGGGTGGGGACTTGATATGAGTGAATGTAGTAACCACGTTGTGTTTTCATTTGAAACCTTTATATGAGTATATCAATAACCTTAAAATTTTAAAAAATAGTGTGAAGAATATATGTACATGGAATGTTTTTAGACTTATCAGTTGCATTATACTATAAACCTCATTCTGTTTTTGTTTCAAGTTGAATAAAATATATAAATCTAGTTAATGACTTTGATGCTGCAAGGTACTCCATCACAGGGATATATCACATGTAACATCCAGGTTTCTCTAGGAATGCAAACTTAAGTTGCCTGCAGGTCCTTGTCACTGCAGTGACTTGTCATACATGTCATATGCAGACTCATGGGTAGAAGCCAGTTTCCAAAATGGTCCCAAATGATTCTCACCTTCTGGTATTCATGCCCTGGTGTAATCCTTTTCCACACTGTCACGGTTAGCCAGGATGACCAGCATAATATGGCAGAGTGACGGCAGGTAAATTCCCAGACTAGGTCATAAAATATGCTGTTGCCTCTACCTTGTTCCCTTGGGTCACTTGGCTCTCAGTAAGACCAACTACGGACAACCAAGAACTGTACCAACTTGGAAGCCATGTGACTGTGGCATTTTAGAAGTGGATCCTTCAGCCCAAGTCAAGCATTTGTTCAGGTAACTGGAGCCCAAGACAACATCTGGACTGCAACTTGCTGAGAGATCCTAAGCCACACAACCCAGAAAAGCTCCTCCTAAGGTTTATTTTATTTTTCAGTATAATTGGCATTCAGTATCCAATGACACGCATATCTCAGACAATGCCGGTTCAGTTCCACACCACAATAAAGCATCTCAAGCAAGAAAGTGAAATGGATTTTTTGGTTTTCCAGTGCATATAAAAGTTACCTTCACACTATAGTCTCTTAAGTGTGCAAAAGCAACATTATGTCTAAAAGCCTGTGTACATAACTTAAAAAAACTTTATTGCTAAAAAATGCTAGCCATCATCTGAGCTTTCAGTCACTTGTGATCCCAGGTCACCATAACAAATACAATAATAATTTAAAAGTGAAATACCATGAGAATTACCAAAGTGTGACACAAACATGAAGTGAGCAAATACTGCTGGAAAAATGCCAATAGACTTGCTCAACTCAGGACTGCCACAAAACGTCAATGTGTGAAAACCATAGTATCTGCAAAGTGCAATAAAACAAGGTGTGCCCATAGTTTAGGGTGTATATCATAATGCTTCAATGTTTTTATATATTACAAAGTGATCTCCAAATGTCTAGTTACCATCTGTCACCATACAATTATTAGAATATCAGTATATTCCCTCTGCTGAACAGTGCATCCTCATGACATGTATATTTTGTAACTGGAAGTTACCTCTTAATCCCTGTCACCTGTTTCACCTACTACCCACTGCTCCCTGCACTGGTAACCAACAGTTTGTTCCTTATATATGAGTCTGTTTTGTTTTACGTTTGTATTGTTTTTTTAGTTTCCACATACAAGTGAAATATGGTATTTGTCTTGTGTCTGATTGATTTCACTTACCATATTACACTTTAGGTCCACCCATGCTGTCACAAATGGCAAGGTTCCATTCGTTTCTATTGGTGAGTAATCCTCCTTTGTGTAAATTTATCTTCTTTATCCAATTATCTACTGATGGATAATTCGGTGGCTTCCATATCTTGGCTATTGTAAATAATGCTGCAGTGAACATGGGGGTGCATATCTCTTTGAATTGGTATTTTGGATTTTCTTTTTTTAAGTTTTTGAGGGACTTCCATATTGTCTTCCTTAGTGGCTGCACCAATTTACGTTCCCGCCCACAGTGTACGAGGGTCAGGTGGTATCTCAGTGTGGTTTGGATTTGCTCCTGATGACTAGTGATGTGGAGCATCTTTCCATGGGCCTGTTGGCCATCTGAATTTCTTCTTTGGCCAATGAAGAAATTGGCCCATTCCTCTTCATATCCTCTGCCCATTTTTTAATCGGGTTATTTGCTCTTTGGGTGTTGAGGCTGTAACATTTCCAGAATATCTCGCCTGGCTTTAGTATATCTGCATATCAATAGGCAGTCAGAGGTGGAAAGAAGTATGGCTTTAGTGCATTTGCATCATTCCTCAGGGGTGAAGAGAAGTTCATCTTCATATCCATGTATAATTACCTGGGTAACTGGAGGGCTTATCTGTACCTGAGAGGTGAAGGAACAGGGGTGTTGTGGCTGCTTGAGCAGAAAAGAAAGACGGCCTGGGACTGCAGTTTATGAGCAATAAACGGGTTTTAAACTTTTATTTCTCCATTTAACTGATTTTGGTTTTTAGGGGTATTTTGCCCCGGGATTTCCTTTCCCCAGACTTACCAATGGTCAATATAGTCTTTTGGTATTTAAGCTAACACATTAGAGATCAGCAAGGTGATAATCAGCAGGCAAGTCATTACATGATTAGGGAATTAGACCAAACCTCTATGACAAACAGATTACAGCTTGAGATGAACATCATAATTTTCTACCACAAACAATCTAACAAATACCATTTCCTATGATAAACATCCCTGTCTTGAGGTGGGACACAGTAAGAAAACCCAAACCTTTCAATATTACCTAGAAATTTCTGTCCCAACCAAGGAGAGTTATAAACACATTTTAAAAAATGAAAACATACAAAATAAGTATAGATTCAATTTAAAATACTTAGTACCAGGATATGTACGTGTTTGCTAAATCTCTCGTCTTTCTAAGTGAAGGCTAATGGTTATTAAGTACTTAACAATCTCAAAAGCAATAGCTTCCTCAGAGGCCCCTGCTATTGATATCGTCTCATTTTAACTTTCAAGGCTAAGTTCAAGATACCTGATGCTTATAATTTTCTTAATCCACTTAATGACATAGAGAAGTTTATTTGGATGTGAACATTACATTAGACAGTTTTTGATTATTCAGCTAAATATCAGGTAACATTTCCTCACAGTGGTAATAAGGAGAGTGGAGAGGAAAGTTGGAGTGATGGATACATTATGGCATAGACTGTGGTGATGGTCATGGATGTAGATTTACAACTCAGGCTGTACACATGAAACATGTACAGCTTTCTGTGTGTGTATCAATCACACCTTCATAATGTTTTTGTTTTTTTTTAAAGAGCCATTTTTAAAAAGGTGCTTGTAAAGTAACAAGGTTTGCTTCACTGAATAGACAAATGGCCTTGCTGGAGGGCTGGAGAGAGGATGTCTAAAACTGCATCCACTTACAAGGGTCAGAACGTACCAGCCCAAGGCTGCATGGCACCAACAAAGGGCCTTGGCCTTATTTCTGGATGCTGGTGACTTAAGAGTCCTCCTTGTTTCTCCCCACCCCTATATACCTGTTGTCACTGGGACCACTGAAATTGGATTTAGGGAGAATTACAATCCTGTTTCCTTCTTATGGCTGAATAATATTCCATTATGTATACGTACCACATCTTTATCCATTCATCTACTGATGGACACTTAAGTTGCTTCCATATCTTGGCTATTGTAAAAAGTGCTGCGATAAACATAGGGGTGCATATATCTTTTTGAATCTGAGAAGTTGTATTCTTTGTGTAAATTCCAAGGAGTGGGATTCCGAGGTCAAATGGTATTTCTGTTTCTAGTTTTTTGAGGAACCTCCATATTGCTTTCCTCAATGGCTGAACTAGTTTACATTCTCACCAGCAGTGTGGGAGGGTTCCCCTTTCTCCACATCCTCACCAGCATTTGTTGTTTGCCTTTTGGATGGTGGCCATCCTTACTGGTGTGAGGTGATACCTCATTGCGGTTTTAATTTGCATTTCCCTGATGATTAGCGACATGGAGCATCTTTTCATGTGCCTGTTGGCCATCTGAATTTCTTCTTTGGAGAACTGTCTCTTCATATCCAATGCCCGTTTGTTAATCAGGTTATTTGCTTTTCGGGTGTTGAGGCGTGTAAGTTCTTTATATATTTTGGGTGTTAACCATGGGTTATTCACTTCTGATGCCCCTGCCACCTCCCACTTCTCTCCTGTCCAGCCCAATACCTTCAGGGAGTGAGGAGTGGGTGCCAGTGGGCATGGCACCCTCTGCTGGGGCCCAGTATCATGAGTTTGCAAATGTAAAATAAAAGAATGAATGAATGAATGAATCTCCGGTATTTTCTTTTTACAATTTAAATTAACATCCTTCCAAATTCATAAAAATAGGGGTGTTTTTAAAATACAAACACCAGGAAAAAGTATTCCACATCTGTTAATTTCTATAATAATACAAAACTTTTTTCAGATATTCAAATGGCATTTTATGTCCTTAAATAATATTTTATACATTTGTTCATATAGGCACTGTATTTTTGTTACATTTATTCCTAAGTGTTTCTCCCAATTAAAAAAAAATTCAAACCTACAGAAAAAAGGAACACCTCATTTACCCTTCATCCTGGACTGATCAGTTGTTCACATTTTGCCATATTTGCACACCCTCTCTCTCTTTCTCTTACAAAGCATTTGAAAGTAAGTTTCCAAAACTGGATCACTCCACTCCTAAAAAATTCTGCATGTGCTAAAAGTGTAAGATAAATTTTAGCCGGAATAAGCAGGCAAAGAGAGGCAACAAAGGGCCAGGTAGTTTATTTGAGTGCAACTCCTGGGTAATGTTCCGCGGTCTGGGTATTACAGGCCGGGGAAGTCACACCCGGTCAGGGAGGTGGGGGCTTGTAAGGGGTTAGGTGGGGGAGGAGTGGGCAAGCTATCCTAGGGGGCGTGGAGAGATATGATTGGCTAAAGGTAACATAATAGACTAGAAACTTTTTTTCCTTCCAAGAGGGAGGAGGCTGACATCCACATCTTAGTTGGCACATCAGAAAGATGGAATTCAGGGAGAGCTGTCCCCTTTCCATATAAGGCACGGACCTTGGGGTCTGGTCTGTTCTCCCTCTATGGCATCTCTCTGTTCTGTTTGCATGTCCTTGTTTTTCCTTCCTCCAGCCTAACATTATACACTTGAAACCAATATAATATTGTATATCAACCATAGTCTAATTTTAAAAAAAAGGGACTTTAACTCTGAGGTAATAATGGGCAGAGGAGGATTTTTAAAAACTCATTTGTGGCATTCTAACACTGCTTTATTTATTAATGTCATAGCTGCAGGAAATGGAATGTCCACTGCTACTAGAACTCCAGTCAGACACTAAATAAACCATGACAAGCCTAGAGATAAAAAGAAAAGTCAAATGTTATAAAAAGAAACCTTGATTATAAAGGAATGCCAGTGATGCCGGGGTTCTTGTTCATGAAGCCAAAGAATGAGCTTCACAAACACTCAAGGTAGGAGAGCAAACTACAGGCTTTTATTGAGAAATAAAGTGAAAGAATAGAGCTCTTGGCTCACACCAGGAGGGGATAAGAGCCCATAGTGGTGCATTGTCTAGGGGGTTTTATAGGCAGTTGAGGATTATTCGAGAACACGAAAAAAACTGAGGGGTGTGGACTTGCATCACCTGCCCTGTCCTCAAGGTGGGCTGGGTCATAGTCTGATTGCCACGGCTGACAGCAGAGTCACGGGTTATGCTGAACACTCAGACATTCCAGGCCACGTTGGTCCTGGCCTTTTGACCTTTAACTGATCTCACTGAAGATGTCTGTATTCTTAGGCATCTTTCGCTCGAGAATTAGTGTGACCTTGACTTTGCATAACACTTAACAGTTTCAATGGGGACTTTTTTGCCCACTGTTAGGTTGCTCTGACTGTAAATATTCTGTCCTGCTTTTCCCGGAGGACTCACCCTACTCTGACTACACCCACCATCCCTGTCTCAGCAGTATCGTTCCACAGAACTTATTTTCAGCAGAACTTTTTCTTGTTGGAGTCACCTAATTTCCTGCAGAGCATACCACACTCTATAATTGATCTTTGTAATGGCGACCCTAAGGATCCACACTCTTAATTTTTTTTTCTACAGCATCAAGGAAAACTTAAATTATGTTTATTATGATTTCTACCTCCTCTATCAATCAAAATTCTTGGAAAGTCTTTAAAGTATACTTGGATAATCTATTAATGCAGTGGAAAATGAGAAAGAGTGCCATCATGAGTAGGCTAAAACTGAGAAATTCTTGAAAGAGAGAAAACAGACAGGGTCACATTTATAGAGAAACAAGTCTAGAGGGAACCTTCTCCAAAACGGGCAAGAGAGAACTTCTATAAAAGTGTAGGGCACATCCTGGAGGAATAAAGTTACAAGGAGAGGCCTCAGGGACAATCAGGTGATTCAGGAGCAAGGATGCTTGGAGCAGATGGACCAGTTTCTGCTTGGACTGAGCAACAGACAACAGTGACCTTTGCTGTAAGGAGAAATCAAACACTGTTGGTTCTGGGGATCAAGAGACAGGGAAGTTCCCCCAAAGCTAATGAACTTACCTGTAAACTACCAAAATAGTTTTTCTAATACTATTGGAGTAGTATCACCTTCTCCCCCATAGTACTGATCAGCAAGCTTGTATCCATAAACAAAGATCCTCAAAAGCACAGAGAGACAAAACAGAAAATCACTACACATTTGAGGAAACACCCCATGAAAGAAGAAATGTAATAAAAAGAGCTAACACTTAAGGAAGCAGTTAATAGAGCAAGCAGGAAAGCCTCAAAAATGAGTATAATGGTATCCTTAAAAAGATTAAAAAGGCCATTTGTGATCATTAGAAAGAAATAACACAAGTTCTGGGAAATGAAAAGCAGTTCACGTTCCTCCGCTACCGCCTCCTGCTGCTGCCCTGTGCTCACTGGGGTCATTTGTTGTACATCATCTACTTCTTTTAATGGAGCAGCTGAGGCGGGGCTGGTGCACACCCAGGCCAACAAAAAGCCCCAGGAAGCAGTTAAAAGGCAGAGCGGTTTTTTCAAAATAACATCTGATAGCATTAACCCCCTTTGTATAAAACTGTTTAATGATTTACAGATACTCTAAAGACAACACAAAGTTGTTGGCATAGGCCTGAAGCTGCTGCCTGAGCCAGCTGCTCTCCTCCTCCGTCCGAGCTTGCCGCAGGCTCCTCTCAGCCCCTCTGCCCCTCTGCCCCTCTGCCCCTCACACACTCTGCTGGGCCTCCCTGTATTGCATCTTCTACCTGCAAAACATTTCTCCTCTTCAGTGAAGTGAGCTTCTACTCTCAGTCCTCAAATCAGTCATACTTAAGAAAAACAGTTCCCTGAGATCTGTATTTGGGTCACACCTTCCTGTTATTTATTCCTGTGTACCTATTTTGAGAACATTTATTAAAGTTTTGCTTTTAAATATCTACATGACTATAAACTTCAGAGGCTGGCTGTGTATCAGGTCTGTTTTTATTCATCATTATATCCTAGCGTTCACTAGAATACCTTGGTTTTTGTTGGATGAAATAACGAAATAACATTCCAAAATTCCTGTACATTCTCAGAATTAAAACATCCCAGGACTCGACATGTTCCATAATATTAAAAAGTAGCTTTATATATTGAGACATTAAACAGTTTCAAAATCATATATAATACATGTTTGATAAATGATGGTTGCAAAATAACTTTTTCTAATCTCTACTGAAAAACGAGGATGGGAAAGATCATTAGACTGAAGTGGCTTTAACGTATTAGTAGCTCATGTAAGCAAACCAAAACCCAAGCTTCAAGGTTAAGAAATGAAATTCTAAGGATAACCAATCACAAACATCCAAGTGGGCTTTCCCAAATAACACAACCACTTAAGTTATAACCGAAGAATTTCCTTGTTCTCTTTCTGCCTCCTCTATAAAAGTCTTTCCAACAGCTGCTTTTAGTGGAGTGCTCCCAGCCACTTCTAGTCTGTGCTGCCGAATTTGAATGCATTTTTGCTAATTATTATGAGGCAAATATCTTTCTAAGCATATCACAGGTACATTCATTTAATGCCCATAACAGCTTTATGAAGTAATTACGAAAGTTACTTGCATTTTATATATTAAAAATCGAGGTACTCTAAAGTCCACAGATAGCAAGTGGTGGTAGCAAGATTCAGACATGGCAATCTGACACCAGACGGCTTTACCACACTACTAACGGCACGCTTTCCACTGTGCAAGTCATGGCACAGTGGTGGATTGTGCCATCAGTTTAATGGGCTATAACGAGTACTTTTTTAAACAAAAGAAAAGGAAACAATAGATTGTGATGCCAGGGACAGCTTCGTGTGCATGTGGCCTGTGCGGTCTCTGTGGAGGCCCCTCACCTGGTCAGTACTCTGCTGTCACCACCCAGAAAGTCTTAGTAATTTTGTCTCTAAACTTGGGTTTTGTACGTGAAGCCCAGTGAGACAACAGGCATGCTCTTGAGGAGAGAATACAAGCATGGTAAGCATGCCCATGGTCCCCTGTCACCCCAGTCACACACAGTGTTTGTGGTGTCCCGTGAGTAAAGAGTTCAGGTGGACCCACGATGCATGGGAGTTCGTCAAGACTCAACCTGAGTGCAGGCGAGCACATGATGTCTGTGAGCAAGAGGCGGTGGAGTCACTGGCGGTCCCTGGAGGCCACACTTTCCACCAAAACCAGATCTTGCCTCAAAGGAAGAAAGAAGGCAGTGGTTTCTAAGAAAGGGGAAAGGCCACGGGTAATCCTGTCCTAGTCTTGCTCACTCTGCTACTGCCCTGTAGTAGTCACTTCTGCTGGAAATGATGACGCAGAAAGAAGGCAATGCAGAGAGGCCCGCGGTCCCTTTTCTTTCTAGTCCTCCCTCACCCGTCTCTTTGCCCAAGGCAGAGCATGATGGCAGAACGTGTGCAATACACAGCTGAGATAGTTTTATACAGTATTTTCACCCTCTAATATTAGTGAGTGAAATGCACGTGCAGGTATGAGCCAAGAAATGCAAATTGTGTAATTTTGGTGATCACACATAGACGTTCAATGTTCTTACACTTTGCATTTGAAACTGGCATTATACAATATAAAGGCAAGTGGTAAAATTCATCTGAAAAAAATATATTTTTATTTAATTTTTCTTTATTTAGAATAGCAATAATAGCAAATAAAAACACCGTGACAAGTCAAGAAAGAGAAAGACCATAAAGAAAGGGAAAAGTGTATATTTTAGGACCTTTAAGAGCACTTTTTTCCTGCTTTTTTGAAGAAAGAGCCCCACATCTTCATTTTGCACTGGATCCTTCAAATTATATAGTCAGACCTGTGCTGTACAACAAAGGGTAACTGTTATTTCACAAAACTTGTTTCATGAAATATATAGTAAGCATATGTACTGGATCGCAATGTGGATTTTTATGTACATGGGTCACAAGAAGTTTAAAAACCCTATTTCCTTGCCACCCTGAGAAATAATCAACTTATAAGGGCAACACTGCTTCCTGAATCCTGCTCCCAGTTGTGCTCCAAGCTCCTGTGCCCAGTTTCTAAAGACCCTCATGATTGGGCCTGACTTCAACATTCCAACAACAATCTCACAGCCCTACGACTAGACCCTTCAGGCCAGAGGAAGCACAACGGTTCTGGCTTCCTGCCCTCCCCTCTCAAGCCCCCTCAAGGCACCCGGCTGCTGCCACCCCTGTGCCTTTACTCAGGCAGTCTCTGCACAGTCACAGTGCCTGTCCGTTCTTCCCGTCAAGTGCATCTCAAGGACCACTTCCCCGAAGTCTCACTTCTCTGCAGTATTTCTACTCTCTGTCCCCATAACAGTATACATTATAGACAATGTAGATATTGTCACACAGAGAATATGAGATGGGTTCATCCTCACTTCTCCAAAAGTCCACTGCATGTGACACAGAAGGGCTACACACGGCAGTCAGTACATAGCCAGGAGGGGGAGAAGTCACCTAGTTCTTTCGAATGCCTATGATGCATGCAGAGTGTCCTCCTCACAATTGCACTGTGAAGTAGGTGTTTTTAACCTACTTTATGCATGAGGAACCTGAGGATTAAATGACTTGCCCAAGGCCACCCAGAGACAGGATCAAGGCCCAGGCTTCCCCCTCCATGGTCACAGAGAGAGAGAGAGAGACCCTTGAAAGGACACCCACCTTTGAAGAAGCATCGCCTCCATTAAGGTAGTGATCTGCAAGTCACACAGTTAGGTGAGACTTGGACAACTGTTCCCAGAGGACAGCCACTTTCCTTTTTAATTTCCAGGCTGCCTTCCTAGTTACGGATGAGAAGTAACAAAAAAGGGAATGGTGGGCTGGGGAGGTGGACGGGCATACACGGGAGGGTGAACAGTTTTGAGATCATTTTAGGGAAACAAAAAGAAAGTACTCTCAAAAATTGTGGAACAGTGGAAGAAATTAAAGTCTGCAAGAACAAAGGAGAACAGAGGGCTGTCGATTCAAAAGACTTTGCTGACTTGGGCATAGAAGACACGCCCGCATGAGTCTGAATCTGGTGTGTGCCTTGGAGGGAGCTGGAGAAATAAAATTCACCTGTTCATGGATGGGAAGTGGGGGAACCTATCTTGAGTTTTTCTTTAAAAATGTTAGCCTATTATTCAATTTTCTACCCATCTTTTAGGGTAATCCTTCCTACAGATGAGTAAAACTATATTTTTCCCTCACTTAGAGTTTCACTGTTGGAATCCTTCCATATAAAAAGCATAATTGCCAAAATAACCACAGGTTTAATACCTGATTATATCAGAAATCCCAGTGGGAATAAAAATGTTAATGCAGGATATGAGTGTAACATGCACTAATGCACAGCATGAGAACATCCTTAAGATTTCATTCTCAGCTCAAAAGTGAAAAGAGATTTAGTTCCAGGGTAAGGAAATTCTGAAAAGCCATCTGTTTACCTTAGATGTTCGTAAGCCTATGTATATTATTATTCATTGAAAGAACAGTTAAAAATAAGGAAAGATAATGAGTTGAGCTACAGATATAATAATAGTATATTCATAAGGCAGGAAAATAAGATAGGATAAAAATAAAATCGATGAAAAAGTTGAATAACTTTAAACAGTGAAATCACAAAGTTCCATCATAAAGCTATTTTTATTCCCAATCATATTTATTTACTGTAATCTTGTCCTTTTTTTTGGGCAAAAGGTGAAATTTTATGGGAAAAAAAGGACTGATTAAATCGTCTATTTTCATTATGGGCATGTGTGTATAAAAAACCAATATACTCAATTCACAGTCACAATATAGGTTAGTCACAGGGATGGTAGTACAGTATGGAGAATATAGTCAATGATTCTGAAACACCTTTTTACTTTGACAGTAACCACACTAGATGGGTAAGGATTTGATAATGTGGGCAAACACTGTTGAACCACACATTGTACATTTGAAACCAACATAAGATTGTGTATCAACAATACTTCAATTAAAAAATGTATCTTGAACTGAGTAAAAACTTAAAAAATCAACATATTCTTTTTCAAAAATAGGTAGCTAAATGAATTTGGCACGTTAATGAATTCCACAGTTGGGTTTAATGGAATCTGACAAACCTCTATTAGAAAACTTTTAGAAAAAGCTTTTAAGCAAAGCCGGAGCCCATAGGCCACTGACACTGTGTCTAGGTGAGCTGCCTTCACCATGAAAGCTAAGCTGAGATCACTCACTCAGCCCACAGTCCACTTCTACATTCAAATGTGTGGCCTGTTCTCAGACGCATTTTAAGCTGCACATCTAACACTAGGGGATGGAACCATGCACAGCGGTCTTGTGGGTCACAAAGGAAGCAGAGGGGAGGCGGGTATCTCCGCACGCCCGTGGGCAGGGCTGACTCTAGGCCAACACAGGAAGCCCTTCATTGCTCCTGCCCAACTCAGCAACCACAAAAGTATCTTTTGTGTACCAAGCATCCTCTCTCACTTTCCCAATTTATGTATGTTGCAAAATACATGGAGGTTGCAACAATTCTGCCTTAACTTTGGAAAGGCCTTTGAATTGCCAGAGATGGTACACACTATCAAATTGGGAACTTAAGAAATAAACGCATATAGAAAAAAATCACATTAAACAATCTATGTAAATGTTTTGCACATCTGACATAGTCCTTGAATTTATGAACCTGCCAAAAGAAACTGGAAGTTGTATTGCATAGGCATCCTGCCAACCAGGCATGTTATAAATTACCCTGTGTCTGAGGATTTGGGCAATACTTTCCAGACTTGCCTATGTAACCACCAAACTGGCACTCAGAAGGGGAAGCAAAACTGACAGAAAATGGTCAAGACTACCATTCATTGAAAGAGTTTAAGAGAAAACATGCTCTTAAACTTCACTGTATTGAGCTTTTCCTCAAATAAGAAGTCAAAGTGAAGAACTGCTATTTCAAATGGATTCAATGACTTTTATCTGACCATCGCCCTTCCTCTTAACATGGAAGGTTGAGACAGTCTGGATCACGTGCAGATGCCCACCCAGCACACACATTCCCACCGACCGTCTCAGGAAAGGAAAGAGAGTGCAGGGAGGTTTCTCCGCGATGGGAAGAGGCAGCAGGGACCCGGCATGGCGTCATCAGAGCTCACTGGGACAAGCCCCAGCCCGGCTCCACCACTTCCAAGCCCATCCGTGAGTTTGTGCATCTATGCCCATGCTCACTGGGCACGAGCTCTGTACCAAGCCCTGCAGCTGCTCTTGGGTGCTGAAGACACAGAGAATAAGACAGGTCTTGCCCTTCAGAGAGGGACGGTGGATGCAAGTCCACACAGCCGCTGTTCCAGGGGCTGACAGACTTCTACTTGGGGCTCACCAGTGCACAGGGGATAGAGCCTCAAACACCCCAAAAGGGCGTGGGGGGTGGGGCCTGAGCTGATGGGAAAGAGCAGAACAAGCTTTTTAAAATGGAACTAAATGTTTATACCATTTCAGTTTGATGTGCAATGGTAATTAGGTTGTCAGTAGGTAACTGCTGAGTGTCTGCTGCCTGATGAACAACTTACCAAGTGTGATGGAACCAGAGCAGGAAGCAGAGGCAACGACCATGTCTGTCCCTGGCCAAGAGAAGTGTGCACACATATGCTGAGTGTACAGAGCAGTGCGCATCTAGACACATGTACTCATGTACAGACATCTCACTGTGAAGAGGGACAGAAAGTCCACAGAGGAGAGCCAAAGACCACGACTGCAAGGTCAGCTGACCACGCTGAATATGCAGCTGGCTCCCCTTCTCAGTGAGTCCCGACACGGGCCAGACAGTCAGGTCATTAAGGCTTCCTTTGAATGGCATGGACCTCCGAGTGTTGACAAGCCCATGATTTACTTAGGTATTCTGTAGATTACATAAGGAGAGCCTTAGGAAGCAGTGCCTATGGGATCTCACACACACACACACACACATACACACACACACACACACGATAAATGTATTCTGAGATGAAAGCCCTTCGGTAGGGCTGAAATTCCTCTTTCTTTTTTAATTTGACTACCAAATTCAACCTAAAAATTACTCCCCAAAAATCCTGGCAATTAATTTCTTGCATTAAAATCATGTGCTCCCATTAATACCAGAGCCGGAGAGTGTCTAACACCAAATCAAATGCAGCAATTCTCCGAATTCCACTGCACACTGAGAAACATCTACATCTAGTATTTCAGCCGCTTGCCTGTCTCCTACCATACCATTTTCTATTGCTTACAGTCTCAGTCACCAATTAGTCAAGTATTTATTCTTTATCACATGTGTGTTTGTCATTATACAAGGATAAAAAAGTTTAACACATAATAATTGCCTGACAAATAGTTTGCCTTCTAATTGGAAGTGAACATCCACTGACTGACAGACTTTTGATAACTCCCTCCCACCCTCCACCGCCCAGGTACCATGTTAGCATTCAGGATGCAAAGATAAAGAAAATTTTGACAGTCCCCAGCCTCAAACGGATCATGTTCCCAATAAATAACATTTAAACATTATAACATAATGACATTATAATAGCTATCATAATGAAAGTATGTAAAGAGCTAATGAAACCCTAAAAAAAGAGTGATTATTTCTGACTGAGGGCTTAATGAAGATTCATGGAGACTGAACTCTGAGCAGACTCTTGGAAGGACATTCCCCACACATAAGCGTGAGCAACAAAGACCAGAGCAGACCCGGCAAGACACAAACTGTGCAAACGGGGCCCCACTCTGCTGAGTGAGGGGCCGCTGAGGCTTCTAAGGCAGGGTCATGATCATGCCTATCTCAGAAAACCTGTGACAAGAATAGATTAAAGGGAACAAGACAGAAGGCAAAGAACTCATGAGTGGGAATGCTTACACGTAGATAAAATATGGCCTGGGGCAAGGGCAATGGGGTCTAGCGCTGGAAACCAAGTCCAGGTGTCTGCTGGAAATGGACCAAACATCACGCAGCGGGATGCAGCAAGCAAGACACACAGCTGCAAGAGGACTCAGCTCCTTGGACACGTCAGCGGGTGTACCAGGAGGATGTATCTGGAGAGGATCCACAAAGAAGTTTACTTTAGAAAAGTTTGAAAATCTTGTGACATCAGGGGAGGTATGCAGGAGGCAGCTGGGATGCAGGGCCAACGTTCCAGGGAGAGGTGGAGGCTGGGGACACAGCACAGAGCCTGTGACCTAACTGAGGGACAACTCTGTGACAGAGGGCCGGACAAGACGGATGATCTTTCTTTTCAGAGTGAGAAGGAACTGAGAGGAAGAGGAGCAAGCTGCAGACAGCAATACCACGGCACCCAGAGGGAGAGCACTGGAGAAGGCGGCAGGGCACCCGCAGATGAGCAGCTGACGCACAGGGCCAGCCAGGCAGGACGCTGCCCCGACACCCTCCTAAAGACAAGCCTCTGTGTGAGATGCCAGTTTGGTGACTCAGTACGTAAATGTGAAAGGTCAAGATAAGAGGGGGCAGGGTTATAAAGTGCTTCCCCCAGGCCTTCAGAGTTTGTGCTATGAAAGAGAAAGAAGAGTTAAAAGGAAGAACAGAGAACTGGAGAATTAGGGATCGTCAAGGGACCTAAGTAAAGAGGCCACCCTTGCTGGATTAAAGGGCTGAGGGGTAGTGGGAGATGAAGCAGGACCAGCCAGAAAGGCTACAGGAGAGCCTGCGTCCAGCAGGGATGTTGGCACCGTCCTGGGTCTGGCCATAGCTATGCCCACAGGTCCCATCTTCCAGGAGTTCCCTGCTCTGTACCAAGAAATGACCGTACAGCCCCCAAATTAATCTTGGCAACGTTCTCCATACTAGCTCCTGCCCTGCCAACTGCCTGGCCAGGAAGACAGAATGGCAGAACCGGCCTGCTGGCTTTGCGCTCAGCACAGGCTGCCAAAGACCCCCCCCCACCCCCAGCCAGTGTGCCAGTCTCCCCTGCCGGCCCGACATTCACAGCTCACTGTCCCCCAGTTAATCTGGCGAAGGGAAGGCAGAATGTTGAAGACATCGGCAGCTTAGCCCTCGGAAATTCTCACTCCCCTGACTATCGGGTGGGAAGGAAGAGATGAAGGCCCCAGACGTCCTCGCTGCTTGAACATGGCCCCCACGCAGTGAGTCTCACACCTGCTGATTCTATCTTAAAAAAGCCAGTGCAAAGCAAGAAAGAACCATGTTCACTTTTTCTCCCACCCTCTTCCTCCTCTTCTGTTTTAATTCATATGTGGGATGTTGGCAAGCTTCGATAATCTTCTTTCACAGCTTTTACTAACATGCATAGCCACAGAATATATGAAAATTACCAGTATCATAAAAAACTGAACCCGATGAAAATAAAGGAATTTAGCTCTTAAATAATTAGGTAAAAAATCAGTCCTGGTTTCTCTCTGGAATCTGGAAGCTCTTCCTACTGCAGATGGGATCAAAAGGTTACAGTGAATTTGAAGAAATGTCTGCACCCAGCTTGGAGAAATTTACACACTGGCTTTTAAATGAAAGCCCTTTTCACAGCACTAACTGGAGACTTTAAGCAGAAGGTGGGGGGGGGGGTTCATTTTATTTTGTAAGGGAAGTCTAACAGTTGTCAAATGCCTGGGTAGAAGTGGATTATTTTGAGTTTTTCTCAAGCTTTCTGAAATGAAGCTTTTACTGCCTGCAGCGTAATGGCCTTCTTTTCCCATGTAAATGTGGGATCAATCTAGTTTTAAAAAGAAAGATTTTTCTAATGCGTTTTTGGTATTTTTCAAGCTGTGATACAGCTGATAGGGGTTCTTATAAAATGTGAATTACAGGAAATTCATATTTATAAGCTTCTACAAGTAATTTTAGAGTGTTGACTTTTAAACATCTGCTAATGAAGAATTCCAAGACTAGCACCATGCACTAATTTTTAGCATTTCCCATACACACCTCCTGGCCTAACCCAGGCCCTGGTGGATTAATCACAGCTTTAGGACTCCTCAGTGTGGGTATCAATATGTGAGCAGATTCTGGTCACTGTCCCCAAGTGAGGGTGTGGCTCAGAGGCAGACAGTGGCCACACAGGAGGAAGGGTTCGTGGGTCACAGTCCCTTGAGGGAGGTCCACAGCAGCCACACGCTGGCGGTTTGGCCATCGCACACTTCTAAAGTTCCCTGTTTTGGGCTGTTAATTTTCCCTGGAGAAACACCAGCGATTATAGCATCGTGAAGTCGGCACGTGGTGGAAACATACAAACAGGTTTTCCTTTGCTCTTTCTGTATTTCGGACTGTTGCTGTAACTGATCACCAATCTCTGGGGCATAAAACAACACACACTCATTACCACACAGCTCTGGAGGTCCAAGTGTGACGTGTGTCTCACCAGGCTGAAATCGAGGTGCTGGCAGAGATGCATTCCTTTCTGGAGGCCCCTGGGGAGAACCTACCGGCCTTCCCCCCTGAGCTCCTGGGGCCCCTCTGCATTCCATGGCTACGGAGCCCTTCTATCCTCAAAGCCAACAACACCACCTCTTACAATGAGTCACTTACAGTGTCATCTCTCTGGTGTGGCCTCCTCCCTCTCCCACATTTAGGGGACCCCTAAGGAGACACTGGACCCACCAAGGTAGTTCAGGTCAACCAAGAGCAACCTCGATTCCCCCTTGCCTTGTGACATGACATTGTCGCAGGTCCTGGGCACTAGGGTGTGGATCTCTGGGGACCATTCTTCTGCCTACCACATTCCCACTAAATCATTCAGGTCAACAGCTAAAGGTTTTCAAGTCATTTTTAAGGTAAGTCAGCTAGTCACGTAGAAAGACTGATTTCATCTGTAGGAGCCATCTCTTTGTGACACATTCTAATATGATTTGAAAAAATCCCAAACACTTATGACCATGTTTTTACACACCCTGCAAATAAAGGTGTGTGAATGTGACAATGTTCTGGTGTGTCATCTTATACTCATGTCTTAGGAACCAAACAACTACAGAAATGAGTCCCCATGTGACTCACACCCACCCAACCTCAGGACTGTAGGAGAAATGAGAGGGTGCCAATCCCAAACGCCACCGCCAGCCAACTCCCAGTCACCCACTTCCTCTGTGAGAGGGTTTGGGCATGAGCTCCCAGGCCCCTGAACCAGCTGACCACTTGGACCAAACTCCTTCTCCCTCCCTGAACTGCAAGGGGTTATTAGCACTTTTCCCCCAACTCTGACATCCCAAAAGTAAACAAACAACTCTTGTGAGATATTTCTAAAGGATTTTACTGTTAGGAACTTGAGAAATAGTTTTGCAAAAATCTTTCATTAATCCAAAATGTTTATTGAGCACCTATTGTGTGTCTGGCCTTGCTCTAAGCACCAGGAAGACAGAGGCAAACATCTTCGGCCTCACGGGGCTTGAGGGGTGGGAGACGCGTTGGAGAAGACAGCCAACGTGCTAAACGGGATGACACCACATAGTGCCACGACGTCCTGGCAGAAGAGTGCAATTTAAGTCGAGTGGTGAGGGTAGGGCTCACTGAAAAATAACATTTAAATGAAGACTTGAAAAGCATGAGGAATAGAGGCAAAACCAAGATGGCGGCATGAGTAGGACAGTAGGAATCTCCTCCCAAAAATATATATATTTTTGAAAATACAACAAATACAACTATCCCTAAAAGAGAGACCAGAAGACACAGGACAACAGCCAGACTACATCCACACCCACAAGAACCCAGCGCCTGGTGAAGGGGGTAAGATACAAGCCGCGGCCCGGCGGGACCTGAGCGCCCCTCCCCCCAGCTCCCAGTGGGAGGAGAGGAGTCGGAGCGGGGAGGGAGAGGGAGCCCAGGACTGCTAAACACCCAGCCCCAGCCATCCGGACCAGAGCGCAGACACACAGTGCGTGGGGTGCCGGAAACTAGGGAAACAGGACAGTAAGACCTGTGAGCGGGTCCCCGCAGCTGGCACCCTGGGACAAAGAAAAGCGAGTGCTTTTTGAAAGTCTTAAAGGGACAGGGACTCCACAGCTGGATGGAAGCATCCCGGGTCACAGTCCAGCAGCTGGGAATCCCGGGGAACTCCGGGCACACTAACCCCGTGGGCAGCAGCTCTGAGAACCCTCACAGTGGTAAACAGCCCTCCGTTCATTACCCCTCTGGGGCCCTGCCATAGCATAGCAGCAGCCTGAGGCTGACTACACCCACAGCAAGGGAGCTTCCTCCATACCAGCCGGCAAGACACAGTGACCCAGTCTACACGCAATTGCCCAAAACAAGCCACTAGGGGTCGCCCTTGTCCCAGTAAAGAAAGGCCAGGAGCAAGTGGAAAGGGTCTAGGCTCTCCCACCTGACAGACGAGTCAATAGCATACCACTTCATCTATCAACATGAAAAGGCAAAAAAATTTGATCCAGACCAGACTAACTCAGACATCTAGCACATCTTCCCCTGAGAAGGAATCTGGGGAGATAGATTTAACCAATCTTCCTGAAAAAGAATTCAAAACAAAAGTCATAACCATGCTGATGGACTTGCAGAGAAATATGCAAGAACTAAGGAGGGAGAATACAGAAATAAAACAAGCTCTGCAAGGACTTCAAAGCAGAATGGACGAGATGCAAGAGACCATTAATGGACTAGAAAACAGAGAACAGAAATGCAGAGAAGCTGATGCAGAGAGAGATAAAAGGATCTCCATGAATGTAAGAATATTAGGAGAACTGTGTGACCAATTGAAATGGAACAATATTTGCATCATAGGAGTACCAGAAGAAGAAGAGAGAGAGAAAGGGATAGAAAGTGTCTTTGAAGAAATAATTGCTTAAAACTTCCCCAAACTAGGGGAGGAAATGGCCTCTCAGACCACAGAAGCACACAGAACTCCCATGACAAGGGACCCAAGGAGGGCAACACCAAGACACATAATAATTAAAATGGCAAAGATCACAGACAAGCACAGAGTATTAAAGGCAGCCAGAGAGAAAAAAAGGTCACCTACAAAGGAAAACCCATCAGGCTATCATCAGACTTCTCAACAGAAACCTTAGAGGCCAGAAGAGAATGGCATGATATATTTAATGCAATGAAACAGAAGGGCCTTGAACCAAGAATACTGTATCCAGCACGATTATCATTTAAATATGAAGGAGGGATTAAACAATTCCCAGACAAGCAAAAGTTGAGGGAATTTGCCTCCCACAAACCACCTCTACAGGGTGTCTTAGAGGGACTGCTCTAGATGGGAACACTCCTAAAAAGAGCACAGAACAAAACACCCAACATGTGAAGAATGGAGGAGGAGGAATAAGAAGGGAGAGAAATAAAGAATCATCAGACTGGTTTTATAATAGCTCAATAAGCGAGTTAAGTTAGACAGTAGATAGTAAAGAAGCTAACCTTGAACCTTTGGTAACCACAAACTTAAAGCCTCCAATGGCAGTAAGTACATATCTTTCAATAATCACCCTAAATGGAAATGGATGGAATACACCAATCAAAAGACACAGAGTAATAGAATGGGTAAAAAAGCAAGACCCATCTATATCCTGCTTACAAGAAACTCACCTCAAACCCAAAGACATGCACAGATTAAAAGTCAAGGGATGGAAAAAGATATTTCATGCAAACAACAGAGAGAAAAAAGCAAGTATTGCAATACTAGTATCAGACAAAATAGACTTCAAAACAAAGAAAATAACAAGAGATAAAGAAGGACATTACATAATGATAAAGGGCTCAGTCCAACAAGAGGATATAACCATTATAATTATATATACACCCAATACAGGAGCACCAACATATGTGAAACAAAATACTAACAGAATTAAAGGAGGAAATAGAATGCAATGCATTCATTTTGGGACACTTCAACACACCACTCACCCAAAGGACAGATCCACCAAACAGAATATTAGTAAAGACACAGAGGCACTGAACAACACACTAGAACAGATGGACCTAATAGACATCTATAGAACTCGACATCCAAAAGCAACAGGATACACATTCTTCTCAAGTGCATATGGAACATTCTCCAGAATAGACCACATACTAGGCCACAAAAAGAGCCTCAGTAAATTCAAAAAGATTGGAATCCTACCAACCAACTTCGCAGACCACAGAGGTATAAAACTCAAAATAAATTGTACAAAGACAGTGCTCCAGGTTACAGTCACATTACAGCGGACGGTACCTGGTAGACAGACAAACACCATTTGGAGCTGAACATGAGAAATCAACCTGTAGCAGCTGCTTTGGCAGTCACGAGTTGTCTCTCTAGCTTAACACAGTACCTTCTAGGCAGCCAGTGCTCAGTAAGTAGTTGCTAAGTGTGAATGAATGAAGGGAGTTCTGGAAAAAAGTTGTTTGCTTCCTCTGGCCACGGAGAGCCCAGCGAGGCTTCCTCGGTCTCTGGGGAAGCTTCCCAGTCTGAAGCGCCAAAAACACGACTGTTCTGGGCAGTCCAGTCCTCAGAGTTCTCCCTGAGCTGATTCTTTTTTTAGGTCCAATGTGTTTTCAAGGGGACATAAACCCAGTAAGCAAGGTATCCTATCTGATCACAACAGCTGTCAGACTTCCCCAGAAAAGCTCTGATAAAACGGCCCACCCCTACTGCAAACAGTATGAGGCTTTATACTGGGGAGCACTGCTGTGTTCCTGTCTAGAATAACCCCACCAGCCTCACAGTTAGCTCCACGTACAGCTGAGGGAGGTCCTGTTTCCTGGACCTTTGTCTGATTCCCTCTGTAATGAATTCACTCTTTTTACCCTAAATCTCAGCCTGTGTGTTAGGTGGCGTGTTTGCTTGGTTGCTCTCTCTGTTTCAATCACCAGGGCTTCATAAAAATGCCAAATATCCATCACCTGTGCCGCTGTTTGCTGCCGGACCACCTGATGAACTTACTGTCACCTGCCGCAAATGTGCACCTCCTTCCCCTGTGAGACCAGAACTGGACAGTGTCAGGCACCTTCCAACGGTGCAGGGGGTGGCCGGCCAACACAGGCACATGTCAGCTTCCCCTCTCAAAGGTATCGGAAAGAAATAGCCAGGGGAGGAGGCTTAACTAGAAATCTACTCCTTCCTTCCAGAAGTGTTGGTGTACATTCAGGAAAGCAAGCAGTAGTGGTGAGAAGTCCAAACCAAGTTCATTTAGCATGTCAATTACGAGAAAATTCTTTTTTTTACAGGGTCACTAGTTTGTTAGATGAAGAAAACAACACACAGAGTATCAGCATTTCCACATACAATTAATTAATGGATTTTCTGTGTATATGATGGTAAAATTTGGCTGGGAAATAAGATGATTATGTGGATTTAAGTGAATTCATTCATGCATTATTTTATTCAACAAATATTTACTGAGTATCTACTAAAGACTATATCAAATGCAAATCATACCAAAATGAGCGAGCCACAGAACCCACCTCTATCCAGCCCACTATCTGTGAGGGATTAACAGAAAATGGAAGAGGTCTGCACAAAGGTATACAGACGAAGTCTCATGAGCCCGCCTCGGATACGAGCAGGAGGCGGACTCCATGAGACGGCTTGGAGAACAGTGTAGGAGAGAAGCACACATAAGCTGAACCTCAGCAGCAAGTCAGCTCTCAGGTCTGGTGGCAGTCCAGGCGGGGAGGATTCCAGACAGAGCGGCATGGAGGAAACCACAAGCTGTCTGCTGTTCTGAAAGCTTCAAGCCAGTTTAGGGAGTGTTGGAAGATGATGCAAAGAGAGTCCGGCCATGAACTGGAGTGCCATGCTGAGGACCTCAGGCTTTGCCCTATAGATGTCAGGGAGCCACTGGAGGGTTCTAAGCATGTGAACCACACTTAATCAAATTTTGTTTCAGAGAGATGGCTCTGGAAATGAGCACAGAGCAGAATTCAGGGGCAAAAGGCCAGAAGAACAGTGATCAGGAGGCTGCTGTTGCCCATCAGGAGCAAAGGAGGACCCAGCCGGGGACTGGAGGAGAGATGAGAATCAGGGCGCTTTCCTGACATTCAGTGAGTAAGATCTGCAGACTGTGGGGAACAGCTGGGAATAGGTGGCAAGGGAAGGCAGAAGTCAAGATTGTGCTTAGATTTCAGGAGAGGTGGATAGTGTCAAGGACACTGTCAAGATAGAAAGTTTTAGGTGTTGACAATAGTTAATTTTAAGAATGTTGGGTATAAGGTCTTTGAACCTCCTAAAATGCTCTTCAGGGTCCAGGTGTCAGTTTGAAGAACAGCCTCTCTAATTGATCCCTAGTTGCTTCAATAAACTTATCAAAATAATTGGATACCACATGGATAGTACACTGCCAAATATCCACATTATGGTAAGATGGAAAAAAATAAATAATAACAAAATCAAGACCCAAAACAATCCTGACAGGCTGAAATATGGATCAACAAAACTAAACTTAATAGGAAAACATGAATCCTGTATTATAGGAAGATGTGATGACTTGACAGCTGTTCATATGAAAATGAATGGAAATTTTAATAGCAAGTAAATGTAATATAATTTATACTGAGTCTAAAAACATGGTCCACTCAAAATAATATGTAATATACTTTTTAGAAATTTTTCAGATTGAGGTGGGCCACAAAACCCTCAGTTCCATCAAAATATTTCAGTGGCCACCACAGTCTCTGAGGAAGGAAAGCGTGGTGGGTAGACCTCTCTACCTGCCCAGAAAACTCTTTGATTAGAAAAAAATCCCTGTTTGTTATATAAAGTGGCCTTTAAAATTTCCTTTAATAAAAGTTTTCCACTTCCAAGACCACTGATTATAACCCTAGGGTATAATCATCCACAGTAAATCCTGTATAAGTCAGATCACATCTTGGATGTTTTGCTCAGTTCATATTAAGGTGGCACTAACATGCCCAAAAGTTTGCAGGTAGGATGTGAACAGGCTGGGAGGATCCAGAAATCCTCCTCGCTGAGGAATGGCTGGAAGAGTCAGGGGTGTTTCAGCTGGAGAAAGACTGAGATGAACATCAACACTGTGTCCAAATGTGTAAAGGGCTATCAAAGGGGTGTCCTGCTCTCCACGAAGCCCACCTGATGGCTTCATCAGGAGCAGAGTGCAGACTGCAACGGGCCAACTCGGGAAGAGACTAATCACATTCAGAGTAACAGATGCAGCTGTCCCCCGAGGACTGCGCTCCCTGAAGACATGCAGGCAGTTCTATCTGCTGGAGGAAAGGCTATTAGCTTTAGCAGCCATGTTCCGCACTTCCGGAGTAAAAGGCACGCATGATCCAACTACATTCTCACTTGGTGCTTCGACTCTGTGCCAGACTGCTTCCCCAGTGTGTTCACTTCGCAAGTTTCAAGCATTCACGTCAGAACAGGACCATTCTCAAACGTGAATAAGGCCTGGTTACAGCCCTCAAGCAGCTCACGGTCTAGTGGAGGAGGCAGATCTGTGAACAAATTACTGCCGCACATGTGATGAATACAACCAGGGGGAGGACCAGCTGCCGGGCGGCCTGGGTGAGGAGACACAGGAACAGCTTCCCTCTCGCCCGAGTCCCTGACAGACATGCCTTCCTCCCTGGGACCAACACCTTATTTCCAACTGGAGGTGGATCTCCTAGGCCTACGCCTCACCTCGTCTTCCTCTGTGATCCTGGTTTGCCCTGACTGTTGTAGGCACCAACTGGGATCACTGCCTGGTTCGCAGGGACAGCCAGTGTGTAGGTGCTGGAGAGGAAGAAAACAAGCCGCAAAGCAGCACATTCAGACACACACGTGAGTGCACAGAGATTCAGGGACAGATGTGACGTAGTTAGAATGCATGAAAATTATATATGGCATTGTTTACAGGCTAAAGAGTCAAAATATTTTAGAATCAATGAACAGTGGCACCGATCAGTTAGGAGATCATACACAGCGCGTGAGGCTGTTGACCACAGCAAGAAATACCAGTGGAAAAATCAGTCCTGAGTATGGTCAGATGCTTTTTCTAATTCACTCTAAAAATTAATTATCATCCTTGAATCCTCAGTGGCTTCAAGGGTGTACATCAGAAAGCAGAAGAGGTTAGAGGTAGTCATTGAACATTGAGTTTTTCTGATTATAAGAATCATGCAATTTATCTCCTACTAATTGAACTGTAAAGTTTTTTTCCATGGGTTTTGGGCTAAATTTTAAATTGGTGGACTTTCATGAAATTATTTGGTCACTGAGGTAAAAATAGGCCTGTTCACTCATACTGCTTTTCAAGCTATTTCCACAAACTAATTTACTTAGTGGGCCTCAGTATTAGAAAATCACTCATGTTATTATTTTAATTACTAGGCATTTTGGAATGAACAGCTTGCAGACCAGGGAACTAATCAATCTCAAGATCAAGGAGATCCAAAGAGGCCATCAGTGCCCCATGGCCACACACAGGCCGGGCTGGCAGAACGTGCTGAAGGGTGCCATGCTGCAGGCAGAGGCAGAGACAGCCCCACGGGGAAGGACCAGGTGAGGCTGGGGGGCAGACTCAGACCCCTGTGCTGCTCAGAGTTTAGGGTGTTCATAAAGCTTCCACTGCCAAAAGCAGCAGGAGCAAGTTAATTTTAATCAAGAGAATGGGGAGGAAATTGAAAGGTTATATAGCAAGACGGCGGACTCCTACCTGACCACACCTGTTTGTGTCAGGTCGGAATGTCCACAGAGTGCTTGATGTTGGCATCAGGGTGACCAGGAGCAGTGACAGTGATCCCCAAAGCTTCCTCGGTGAAATCACTTTCCAGTAGTTGGGGGATTCAATCACTTGTCAACCCCTATAATGGAGTACAGGCTGAACCGGTTTGTAAGACCTGTGACCTTCAAGCAGCTGGGACTGGAAAGGCAGCAGTTCACAGCTACGCATTGGGTAGGACTAACCAGGATAAGCATTTAAGGGGAAAGACGGCTCTTGTGTTTTATGTTGTTCTCTTAACAAGTCTTTCCAAAACTATGACCAAAAAGGAGAGAAAAAACTGTGAGTCCTAATAATACTCATGCATAAAGAAAGGAATGAAATCCTGCCAGTTGTGACAACATGGATGGACCTGGAGGATACCATGCTGAGTGAGAGAAGTCAGGCCGAGAGACAAATATCGCATAATTTCTATTATATGTGGAACCTAAAAAACAAAAGAAACAGAGCAGAGAGACTCATAAACACAGAGCACAGACCTGTGGTTTCCACAGGGGAGCAGTGTGGGGGACGGCTGAACTAAGTGAAGGGGAGAAAGAGGCACAAAGTTCCAATCACAACATGAATTAGTTACAGGGATGAGTGTACAGCACAGGGAATACAGTCAGTCATGTTCTAGTACCTTTGTATGTTGACAAGTGGTAACTAGTGGTGAGCACTCAGTGATGTATACATAACTGTCCAATCACTAAGCTGTACACCTGGGACCATTGTAATGTTGTATCCTTAACTCTATCTCAACAAATAAATGAATAACTGTGAGTCCTAAACGTTTACAATGCCATCACTTGAACACGGAGCCTCCAGAAGGACAGGACGTTCCATGCCATGTGCCCTAAGATGGGACCGTGTCTCCAGAGCAGGTCTCATGCACAAGCCACAAAGGGGCACTTGCTAGTGTTCCCTGTGATTCTATGGAGGTCCTCGATGACGAGTGAGAATTAAAAAGCTTAGAGACAAAATAAGCAATGAATCATATTTAAAAAATACATGTATCTTCTGGAATTTTAAAATAATTTCTAAAATATTCCCTAAATGCAAAAACTCTAGAGCAAAAATAAATAATGAACAAAACTATTTTTCCATAGTCATGAAAAGTTCACGGCAGAGTATCTGAATATCTTTTGGCAGTGTTTTCAAGGCCTTACAGAGCGCTCAGCAACAATGGCAAAGAGCATATCCAAACAGGCCACGTCCCACCAAGCTCTTCAGACCTGTGGTTCTACTTCACGCCTTTCTAAATGTTAAAGCTTTATTCCGAAAGGAGAGGAGGATATGGGAGTGCACTTTATATTTTACCAGCTTTACAAATGGAAAATGTACAGTTTTCTCAAAAAGAAATGACCCAAATAGCAAATTCACAGTTTGCTATTATTTAATGGTACACGTATCATCTGAAAAATAAAATCCTCACTCCTTAGCCAGGTCGCCAGGCCCTTGTGAGTTCGAAGCTGGGCCTCCTCCTCCAGCTTTGAGTCATCCCACCCCATCCCAAGCAAGCCCCCACCCAGCTCCCACCCCACTGTGTCCACGCCTGCCTCAGAGCAAACGCTGGTTCTCTGCCTGGAATATCTTTCCTCGTTCGGCTCCTTGGAGAAGGTTTGTTATTTCAGCCTCAGCGCCAGGGTCTCCCTGTCCTCAGCCACCCCAGCAGAGCAGAGCCTCATTTGGCACCAACCACAGCACGGGAGCCGCACTGACTTTCCACAGGAGGCCCTGAGCTCCTTGAAGATGGACACTGCTCCTTGTCCACCCAGCGCGGAGCATGACGGAGGCAGGCGGGTGGTGAATGATGACTGACTGCATGTTCTCTACTGAGAAGGCGCTGGACACGGCCAGTCAAGACAGCCTGGGGTCTCTTCTCTGAAGCGTGTCCTCAGCCCAAACACAGAGACATGAGAGTAAACAGGAGACAGCTGGGCTCAAACAAGCTAGACCTCTCAGAAAGCTAGCGCGGAATGGAGATGAGAGCGGCCAGCAGGCTGGGCCCCCAGGCGCATGAGTTTTGACTGGAGAGAGAACAGCGCACGAGGCCCAGCTGCAGGGAGCCGAGTCTCACCCACGAGTGACAGGGGCCAAAGCCAGGCCTGCCTCTGTTTAACCCAGGCTCTGCCACCAGCTCTCTGTGATCCCAGGCAAGTTACTGAGCCTGCCTGTGCCTCGGTTTCCTCCCCTGTCAGATGAGGCTAAAAAGTCCCACCTCTTGGGGTTATTAGGACTAATGAGTTAATGTATCTAAAATGTTCAGGACAACACCTGGCACTTAACAAGTATGAGATACTATGTTATTCTAATTGTTATTGTTTTTATTGTTCTGCTCGTTGTTAAGTGAATAGCCAACCTAATCCCTCTGCTTATTGCTGCCAGGTGCTCCAGGTTATAAGGGGCTGAGGCTAGTTTAGGAGGAAGGCCTGTGGTCATGAGCTGAACCAAGCTGCCTCTGGATCCATGACAGCTACTGCCATGAGCTGGAAGTCCTACGGCACAGGAATCCCAGACTGTGGAGGGTAAGTGTGGTTCTGCCTGCAGGGTCGGATAAAGAGGTAGAGGCCACGCAGAACCACAGGAGTGGGAGCTGGGGCTTGAGCGGGCAGGGGAGAGCGCCCGGGAGAGGGGCAGGGAGAGACAGAGAAGAGGCAGAGCCTAAAGATGAAACAGTAAGTCCTCACCCCCTGCTTGATAGTTTGGCTGAAGGTTTACCTCCAATCACAACCCCCGTTTTTCATTTCTGAACTTAATACTTGTGACGAATATGGACAAGGCTCATTATGCAACCTCCTGCTAAAGAGAACTCACTGTATATAGATACACACACACATATAATACATATATATACATAGTATGGTATATACAGTATCATCCAAAAGATCTCTGACAGACAACCCAGATTTCTGCCCTAGAAACAGTTGCCACAGCAGAAAAAGTTCACCTCAGAAAGTAAAATCCAGAAACCTTCAAAATGAATAGATCATGTTGCTTAATTGCAAATAATTAAAGATCTACTTCCATTCCCAACATCATTAAAGGAAAATTCAGAAGTGGTGGCTTCCTGGGCTTACTTCTAACAGTCCAAATGAAAAAAGCATAAAACAGTTTGGAACCAAGAAGTCTAATCAAAAGACTTATTTAAAAAGAAGTATGTGAGATTGGTATAAAAATGAATCACAGGTGGTGGTACAGGACAGAACACTTGCGCACCGTGAGGTTCCCTGGGAGGAGCAAAAGCCGTCCTGACCTTTAACCTGATGCCACAGGCCCGCCTTCACTATCTGGCTGACTCAGGGTCACTGTGTCCAGTGAGGACACCAGATTCTGCACCTGGAGCGCCAGGGTAGCCACCTGTAAGTATGAGCCTGAAGCTGGTCTCCCCTGCTTCCAGCTGCCCTCGCTGTGCCTTCTCCTGCATTTCCTCTCTGTCCCTGTCCCTGGAGACCAATGCTCCTTACCTTCCACCCGCAGCTCCTGGCAGCTCCCTCACTGGCAGTCGCTCCCCGTCCCAAACCATTACTTCCTCCACTAGCAAACACAATAAAATCCTCAGGCCAACTTAGGTAGGTGAAACTTAAAGTAACATGTGGACGGTGGTAAAACATACTCTCTCCTGCTACAAACTCAGGAATTTGCGGATAAAATGTAAAGGTAATACTTATACTCATAGCCAAGCTCAAAAGAAAGGGCAGTGCCAGCTACTTTAATCGAACAAGGGTATCTCAGCGCTTCAAGGGGAGATGGACAGACTCGGGCTCTCAGAGCTAGGAGCTAGAATCCCAATGTCCATAAGGTGAAGGGCTGGAACCAAGACTGCCGCATAAAACTGGGACCATTCTAGGGGATTCCAGTCTCTGAAATGTGGACGTTAAAACTGCACTGCACCAGAAAGCAGCATAAAGCACGGCATCTCCCTGGGGTCCTTGAGAAATCAAAACTCCAACCATGCACTATGAAAAAGGCTGTAAATTCTCCACTTACAAGTAATGAAGACCTCTCCAGCTAAGAAACTAACCATAAAACTGGTCCAAAAGCAGAGAAATTCCCACATCCTCAGAAGAAGCAAATGCAAAGCACCTTCCTCAATCCTAGGCACGTAGGAGTGTCCCAGTGAAACAAGCTTCCTGTTGAAGATCAGCCCACCATCAAAATTTACAAATGAAATACAGAACCTGGCCACCATGAGGGAGAGTCAGGAGACACAACTAACAAGGAAAATAAGCACTCCCAAGGGCAACAGAACAATTTTAAGAGAGACTATTTAAAAGTGCATAAATGTATAATCTTTTGCCATTCCAACAATACTCAACTGAATATCCCCGAAGATATATTTTTGGGCACATGTGTGATTTATCTATGGGATCAGTTTGCAGAAGTAGAATTACTAGGCCAAATATCTTCTTTAATAATAATTTTTAAAAAGTACCTTCAAATGATTAGAGAAATAGAAGGGACTAGAACAATACTGAAAGACAAGAATAAACAAAAACTGGAAGATCTGGAAAATGATCAAATAGAACTTCTAGAAATGAAAAAACAATGTCATGAAAATCTAAAACTCAATCACCGATTAAATACCAAATAGACTGAACAGATTATCCCAGATGAAGAAAGTATTAGTGATCTGAAAGACAGATCTAAAGAAGTCACCAGAATGGAACATGGACAAAACACTAAAAATCACAAGAGATCAAATTCCATCGAGCCAAAAGAAAGCAAGTTGAATATTTTTCCGTAAAAAAATTACTTCAGGAAATTATGTAATCTGTTTAGTCTCCAAGGACTATTATTTTTTTTAAAACTTCATTATTCCAAATGACTAGATTTTTAGTGGTGAAATTTTAGAGTAAATAAATTTCCTAACCCCATTTAAGTTACATGTCATCTAACAGATACTCACTTAGAACATCATTATAAGATAATGTCATAGATAAGGATGGTAAGTTTTAACTTGGTAAATGGGAGAGAGACAGTTTGGGGGTTTTGCTTTTTGCTTTTTGTAAGTTAATTCTTATCTTTTCTAACACCCATACATATGCCTCCTCTTGCTTTCCTTCATGGAGCACATACAGTGAAGTGAAAACGAACTGTTGTGAAATGAGTCCCATTTTCTAATTTTCATTATAAAATCAGAAACATATATCCATAGAAAAAATTAACCCGAAAAAGAGTTGAAAACATCTGATAAAACAGCTTAAGCTGGTCTCAATATATGTAAAGGGAATCAGCTATTGTTATGTTCTGAAGAATCCTACGAAAAACCACATGAAAATATCTTTTTCAGCCATTGGCTACTACTTAGAATTACATTAAAATTATTCTGGCAAATGGCCGTAACTCTGGGAAACCAAACACTAAGACATTATTATTTGTAACTCGGGATAGTCCTTACAGCATGCAATTTTATGGGAGGGGAAGGGGCAAGAGGTGGCTTGAGGGCTCTAGTCGCCTAAAGAAGGGGTGCCTACAGATAGGGTACACTGAGGAAGGGGAACACAGCTTGAAAGAGAGGAAGGAGAATGCTCCAAAATTCCAAATAAAACTCCATGCAGTCACTCATAAATTATGCTGGGCTCTCATCAAGTAAGGACTGGTTTATACATCATCATAACACACAAAAAGAAACTGACTGAAGGGAGGGCAGCGTGGAATGCAGGTCCAGCAATGGGCATTGGAGCCTGAGTAGTGTGTTTTGAAACTCAGCTCTGCCCCTAAGGAGCTGCGTGATTCCAAGTATATTTTTTAACCTGTCTTTAAGCTCGGTTTCCATATTGGGAGGTTGGAAATAAAATACCAGCAGTGAGTGGGTGGAGCCAGGATGGCGGCATGAGTGGACCAGTGGAAATCTCCTCCCAAAAACACATAGATCTATGAAAATATAACAAAGAAAACTCTTTCTAAAATAGAGACCAGAGGACACAGGACAACATCCAGACCACATCCACACCTGCAAGAACCCAGCGCCTTGCGAAGGGGGAGAGGAAGGCAACAAACCAACAAGAAGGGAAGCTCTTCCAGCGGTCACTCGTACCAGCTCTGCAAACTATCTCTATCACCATGAAAAGGCAAAACTACAGGCACACAAAGATCACAGAGACAACACCTGAGAAGGAGACAGACCTAACCACCCCTCCTGAAAAAGAATTCAAAATAAAAATCATGAACATGCTGACAGAGATGCAGAGAAAAATGCAAGAGCACTGGGATGAAGTCCGGAGGGAGAACACAAATGTCAGGAAGGAGATCACAGAGGTGAAACAATCCCTGGAAGGATTTATAAGCAGAATGGATAAGATGCAAGAGGCCATTGAAGGAATAGAAGCCAGAGAGCAGGAACGTATAGAAGCTGACATAGAGAGAGAGATAAAAAGATCTCCAGGAATGAAACAACACTAAGAGACCTATGTGACCAATACAAAAGGAATAATATTCGTATTATAGGGGTACCAGAAGAAGAAGAAACAGGAAAAGGGATAGAAAGTTTCTTTGAAGAAATAATTGTTGAAAACTTCCCCAAACTGGGGGAGGAAATAATCGAACAGACCATGGAATTACACAGAACCCCCAACAGAAAGGATCCAAGGAGGACAACACCAAGACACATAGTAATTAAAATGGCAAGGATCAAGGACAAGGAAAGAGTTTTAAAGGCAGCTAGAGAGAAAAAGGTCACCTATAAAGGAAAACCCATCAGGCTAACATCAGACTTCTCGACAGAAACCCTACAGGCCAGAAGAGAATGGCATGATATACTTAATGCAATGAAACAGAAGGGCCTTGAACCAAGGATACTGTATCCAGCACGACTATCATTTAAATATGATGGTGGGATTAAACAATTCCCAGACAAGCAAAAGCTGAGGGAATTTGCTTCCCACAAACCACCTCTACAGGACATCCTTCAGGGACTGCTCTAGATGGGAGCACCCCTAAAAAGAGCACAGAACAAAACACACAACATGTGAAGAATGGAGGAGGAGGAATAAGAAGGGAGAGAAGAAAAGAATCTCCAGAAAGTGTATATAACAGCTCAATAAGCGAGCTAAGTTAGGCAGTAAGATACTAAAGAAGCTAATCTTGAACCTTTGGTAACCACGAATCTAAATCCTGCAATGGCAATAAGTACATATCTCTCAATAGTAACCCTAAACGTAAATGGAATTAATGCACCAATCAAAAGACAGAGTAATAGAATGGATAAAAAAGCAAGACCCATCTATATGCTGCTTACAAGAAACTCACCTTAAACCCAAAGACAAGCATAGACTAAAAGTCAAGGGATGGAAAAACATATTTCAGGCAAACAACAGTGAGAAGAAAGCAGGGGTTGCAGTACTAATATTACAAAAAATAGACTTCAAAACAAAGAAAGTAACAAGAGATAAAGAAGGATACTACATAATGATAAAGGGCTCAGTCCAACAAGAGGATATAACCATTCTAAATATATATGCACCCAATACAGGAGCACCAGCATATGTGAAGCAAATACTAACAGAACTAAAGAGGGAAATAGACTGCAATGCATTCATTGTAGGAGACTTCAACACACCACTCACCCCAAAGAATAGATCCACTGGGCAGAAAATAAGTAAGGACACACAGGCACTGAACAACACACTAGAACAGATGGACCTTATAGACATCTATAGAACTCTACATCCAAAAGCAACAGGATATACATTCTTCTCAAGTGCACATGGAACATTCTCCAGAATAGACCACATACTAGCTCACAAAAAGAGCCTCAGTAAATTCCAAAATATTGAAATTCTACCAACCAATTTTTCAGACCACAAAGGTATAAAAGTAGAAATAAATTCTACAAAGAAAACAAAAAGGCTCACAAACACATGGAGGCTTAACAACATGCTACTGAATAATCAATGGATCAATGAACAAATCAAAATAGAGATCAAGGAATATATAGAAACAAATGACAACAACAACACTAAGCCCCAACTTCTGTGGGATGCAGCGAAAGCAGTCTTAAGAGGAAAGTATACAGCAATCCAGACACACTTGAAGAAGGAAGAACAATCCCAAATGAATAGTCTAACATCACAATTATCGAAACTAGAAAAAGAAGAACAAATGAGGCCTAAAGTCAGCAGAAGGAGGGACATAAAGATCAGAGAAGAAATAAACAAAATTGAGAAGAATAAAACAATAGCAAAAATCAACAAAACCAAGAGCTGGTTCTTTGAGAAAATAAACAAAACAGATAAGCCTATAGCCCAACTTATTAAGAGAAAAAGAGAATCAACACAAATCAACATAATCAGAAATGAGAATGGAAAAATCATGACAGACTCCACAGAAATACAAACAATTATTAAAGACTATTATGAAAACCTATATGCCAACAAGCTGGAAAACCTAGAAGAAATGGACAACTTCCTAGAAAAGTACAACCTCCCAAGACTGAACAAGGAAGAAACACAAAAGTTAAACAAACCAATTACGAGCAAAGAAATTGAAACAGTAATCAAAAAACTACCCAAGAACAGAACCCCGGGGCCGGATGGATTTACCTCGGAATTTTATCAGACACACAAAGAAGACATAATACCAATTCTCCTTAGTGTGTTCCAAAAAATAGAAGAAGAGGGAATACTCCCAAACTCATTATATGAAGCCAACATCACCTTAATACCAAAACCAGGCAAAGACCCCACCAAAAAAGAAAATTACAGACCAATATCCCTGATGAATGTAGATGCAAAAATACTCAATAAAATGTTAGCAAACAGAATTCAACAGTATATCAAAAGGATCATACACCATGACCAAGTGGGGTTCATCCCAGGGATGCAAGGATGGTACAACATTCGAAAATCCATCAACATCATCCACCACATCAACAAAAAGAAAGACAAAAACCACATGATCATCTCCATAGATGCTGAAAAAGCATTTGACAAAATTCAACATCCATTCATGATAAAAACTCTCAGCAAAATGGGAATAGAGGGCAAGTACCTCAACATAATAAAGGCCATATATGATAAACCCACAGCCAGCATTATACTGAACAGCGAGAAGCTGAAAGCATTTCCTCTGAGATCGGGAACCAGACAGGGATGCCCACTCTCCCCACTGTTATTTAACATAGTACTGGAGGTCCTAGCCACGGCAATCAGACAAAACAAAGAAATACAAGGAATCCAGATTGGTAAAGAAGAAGTTAAACTGTCACTATTTGCAGATGATATGATACTGTACATAAAAAACCCTAAAGACTCCACTCCAAAACTACTAGAACTGATATCGGAATACAGCAAAGTTGCAGGATACAAAATTAACACACAGAAATCTGTAGCTTTCCTATACACTAACAATGAACCAATAGAAAGAGAAATCAGGAAAACAATTCCATTCACCATTGCATCAAAAAGAATAAAATACCTAGGAATAAACCTAACCAAAGAAGTGAAACACTTATACTCTGAAAACTACAAGTCACTTTTAAGAGAAATTAAAGGGGACACTAATCAATGGAAACTCATCCCATGCTCATGGCTAGGAAGAATTAATATCATCAAAATGGCCATCCTGCCCAAAGCAATATACAGATGTGATGCAATCCCTATCAAATTACCAGCAACATTCTTCAATGAATTGGAACAAATAATTCAAAAATTCATATGGAAACACCAAAGACCCCGAATAGTCAAAGCAATCCTGAGAAAGAAGAATAAAGTAGGGGGGGATCTCACTCCCCAACTTCAAGCTCTACTACAAAGCCACAGTAATCAAGACAATTTGTCACAAGAACAGAGCCGCAGACCAGTGGAACAAAATAGAGACTCCAAACATTAACCCAAACATATATGGTCAATTAATATTTGATAAAGGAGCCATGGACATACAATGGCAAAATGACAGTCTCTTCAACAGATGGTGCTGGCAAAACTGGACAGCTACATGTAGGAGAATGAAACTGGACCATTGTCTAACCCCATATACAAAGGTAAACTCAAAATGGGTCAAAGACCTGAATGTAAGTCATAAAACCATTAAACTCTTGGAAAAAAACATAGGCAAAAACCTCTTAGACATAAACATGAGTGACCTCTTCTTGAACATATCTCCCCGGGCAAGGAAAACAACAGCAAAAATGAGCAAGTGGGACAACATTAAGATGAAAAGCTTCTGTACAGCGAAAGACACCATCAATAGAACAAAAAGGAACCCTACAGTATGGGAGAATATATTTGAAAATGACAGATCCAATAAAGGCTTGACGTCCAGAATATATAAAGAGCTCACATGCCTCAACAAACAAAAAACAAATAACCCAATTAAAAAATGGGCAGAGGAACTGAACAGACAGTTCTCTAAAAAGGAAATACAGATGGCCAACAGACACATGAAAAGATGCTCCACATCGCTAATTATCAGAGAAATGCAAATTAAAACTACAATGAGGTATCACCTCACACCAGTAAGGATAGCTGCCATCCAAAAGACAAACAACAACAAATGTTGGCGAGGCTGTGGAGAAAGGGGAACCCTCCTACACTGCTGGTGGGAATGTAAATTAGTTCAACCATTGTGGAAAGCAGTATGGAGGTTCATCAAAATGCTCAAAACAGACCTACCATTTGACCCAGGAATTCCACTCCTAGGAATTTACCCTAAGAACGCAGCAATCAAGTTTGAGAAAGACAGATGCACCCCTATGTTTATCACAGCAATATTTACAATAGCCAAGAATTGGAAGCAACCTAAATGTCCATCAGTAGATGAATGGATAAAGAAGATGTGGTATATATACACAATGGAATACTACTCAGCTATAAGAAGTGGAAAAATCCAACCATTTGCAGCAACATGGATGGAGCTGGAGAGTATTATGCTCAGTGAAATAAACCAAGCGGAGAAAGAGAAATACCAAATGATTTCACTCATCTGAGGAGTATAAGAACAAAGGAAAAACTGAAGGAACAAAACAGCAGCGGAATTAGAGAACCCAAAAATGGACTAACAGGTACCAAAGGGAAAGGAACTGGGGAGGATGGGTGGGCAGGGAGGGATAAGGGGTGGGGGGAGAAGAAGGGGAGTATTAAGATTAGCATGCATGGGGGGAGGGAAGGCTGCACAACACAGAGAGGACAAGTAGTGACTCTACAACATTTTGCTAAGCTGATGGACAGTAACCGTAATGTGGTTGTTAGGGGGGACCTGATATAGGGGAGAGCATAGTAAACATAGTATTCTTCATGTAAGTGTAGATTAAAGATAAAAAAAAAAAAAGAAAAAAGAAAAGGGGGATTACTCCTTGATAGGATAAAACTATTGGTAAATCAAAGATCAACGCATGCTTTAAATATCCTTAATGTTGATCACTTAAAGAGTGTCAGATGATCAGCTATGGAGGTACTCTTTACTGATAATATTCCTTTCTCTTAATTAAAAAAAAAAAAAGCAGTTCCTGTGTGCTGACCTCCAATGATTTCTGCACAGTGGTATAGAGGGCATGTCATAGTGTGGGCAAAGGGTCTGTTTGTTTCTATGCAGAAGATCAAGGCCTAGCTTGGATACCCAGAAAATGAACTAAGGTATGATATGAGGAGGAGCTTCCGGCATCAGCACTCTCTGGAGGACTCGTGCCGGGGGATGATCATCAAAAAGCCTCCACAGGGATCTGGGCGATGCTGCGGTTGTGGCTGCATCCACCCCACCGTTTCCTGGACTTGCCATTGGAATGAGGAGGGAGATGTTTAGGCTGGCATGTGCATACAGTGAGACAACGAATTTGACCGGATCTGTACTGTTGGAACTCAGCCAGGAGTTGGGAGGGGTGCAAGTTGTAGCACTCCAAAATCTTATGACTAAAGACTATCTACGGTTAAAAGAACATATGGGATGTGAACTGATCCCAGAAATGGGCTGCTTTAATTTGTCTGATTTCTCTCAGACTGTTCAAGTACAGTTGGACAATATCCATCATATCATAGACAAATTTTCACAAATGCCTAGGGTGCCTAAATGGTTTTCTTGGCTTCACTGGAGATGGATGGTAATTGTAGATTTGCTTTGTTTATGTCACCATATTCCTATTATGTTAATATGTGTGTGCAAATTAGTTAGTAGTTTAAAACCTATACATAATTAAGTTACTCTACAAGAAGATATGTCAAAGAAATAATCAATCCTCCCATGTTTTCTTCCATATGCTACCTCTATAGCTTTTCTTCTTCCTTCCTAATTACAACCCTTAAATAGAATTCGTGCCTCATATCGAATTTACCGAGTATCATAATTCCTCCAGGTGGTAAAGATACCTCGAGACAAGTGCTGGGCATAGAAGCCACAGGGCATAAATCTGCAAAGAAGTAAAAAGCTAACCTTTTCAAACAATATGGCTTCTCTCTCACTTACCAACTTTACATCTCCCTGTATGGCCCCGGAAGATGACTGGTTAGCCAGAGACGGGTAAGATTCCTCAAGGGAGGAACAACCTAAAACAGGCACAGTCGCAGGGGGGCCATCAGGTGAGAATTTGGGGATCAACAGAGGTGAGGCTCAGAACCTCACCCCCCCTGCTTTGAGAGAAATCTTCTGCATCCGTGGATGTCTTGCTGCCCTTGTCTAGCCTGGATTAATACTTAGTCCATAGGCACACACCTGATAATCTACATTTGCCCTCTTACAGCACTAAACTATGTTTTCTACCTTTATCTTGCATCTACCTACCACTTCAGCATTTTATTAAAAATAAAAATAATAATAATAATAAAGAGAGAAATGTGGGATCAACATATAAATCAAGTATAAAAATCAAACGAATATTCATATTTGACCTGATTGTTTATAGTTCATAATGCGTGATCAAAACCGAAAGTTTCTGTGATGAATGCCCTTGTAGTGTTCATCATATAAGAATTTATTCACTATGTAAGAATTCGTTCACCATGTTAAGAACTTGTTCGTTATGCTTCAGAAGATTGGAGACTGACAAGAATTAGGCTTGAGATGGATTAATGATTGTACATTGAGCATTGACCCCCCCTATACTGAATTTTATTGTTGTTAACAACCATTTGATCAATAAATATGAGAGATGCCCTCTCAAAAAAAAAAAAAAAACAAATTCACAATGACATAATATTCAAAGCACAGCAAGGTAAAAGATTTCTTTTTAGCTTAAGAATGACTCAAAAGTGACATGTCATTAAAAATTTGTTCAAATCTACAGAATGTACACCAGAGTAAGCCCTAATGTAAAGTATGGACTTTGGGTGATTATGATGTATCAATGCAGGTTCATCAGTTATAACAGATGTACCACTCTACTGGGGTATGTATGAGAAGGCCATGCATGTGTAGGGGTAGGTAGGAGGGCACATGGAAAATCTCTGTACGTTCTGCTCAATTCTGCTGTGAACCAAAAATTGCTCTAAAATATAATGTCTAACTAAAAAAACTACTAAAAAAAGTAACCCAAAATATAACATACCCACCATAAGTAACACCTTCCTTGGGAAACTCTTATGAATAAATAAACATGTATTTAAATAAAATGTCCATATTGCCAAATCTTCTTATCTTAAAAAACAAAATGCCCATCAAGTCTCATCAAATTCTGACCATTGAATCAATTTCCCAGTATACCACAAATTTTTAAACTATTAGCATTCTGGTTTAATTTTCTCTTTATTGTACTTATAGAATGTTTCTAAAAATTAGACAATCCTAAAAATTCTGAACATATAATGTTAAACTTCACAGTTCTTAACTTTATTCTGAAATAATTATTTGCAAAGGACCCTTTATCTTACAGGCTGAACAAGACTTGAATCATTTTAAAGGCATTCATGAGTAAGCCTGCATGTGTTTCCCTGATGCTATGCTAAAGAGAATAATATGACCCACACGGAGTTAAAAAATAACCAATTAACCAAACCCAAGATTACTCTTAGAAATTACTGGAATGACCACTAACCAAGCTTTGAAAAAAAATTTTTTTTATTTGTCTTTCTTCTGTATTCCTTGTTATCTTTTAATATACCATGCTTACTATTTCATTATTGTCATTTTTATTCATTTAGTTTTCCAAAATGGGTTTTAGTTACCAAACTAATCCAGGCAATGGAATGTAAAATTTCCAGTAAGAATGCAGAACAGCTCGAAGTGTGTGCATACTAATGCAAGATGAAAGTCAGCAATCCTGAGTATGCAGGGGCAGTCCATGTGGGCAGAGGGCAGCTTCCACCAGCATTTAAACAAGTGTTTTACTCCCCAGGACTCCCACTGAAGGATGCGCCAGCAAGTACATGATCTACATTCAGTCTTTCATAAATACTAAGACGCTATGAGCCCACTTAGAGTTGGTAAGGTAAGGGCCACTGATATTTTGAGTGACTGTTAGTTTGCACCAACACGCACTGGCTCTGTGCTCCATGCTGAGGATTCTGTGCTGAAGAGGACAGATGGGGGCCTCCATGCCCAGTGAGCTTACGTGTGGGTGGAATGCAGGGGTGAGAGGCAGTAAAGAGAAAAGGGAGGAATACAGTACCACAGCATTACTCAGAAGCACTGGATTGCAAGTCAGCTCCAAGCCCTAGAAGCTCGCCTCCTCATTGACTTACCTGAGGCAGGTCACTTCACGTACCTGGGCAGCCTCATATACTCCACTACAGGGTAAGAGAACTGAATTTTTATAATCTCCCAACTCCCTTCAAAATTTCACATTCTCCAAAAGTAGTGAAGTGTTTTTAAAGTTCAACTTGAACAAAAATAAAAGCTTTTAAAATGACTAAAATTACGATCTTGCTAACCCTAAAATTATGATCTTGCTAACCCTAAATGTCAAAGAATTGCTAAGGCAATTGCGATCTTTATCATTTGGAACACAACATCATTAAGTACATCAAATAGGATCCAGTACAGGAATCCTCTCATAACTGTTAGAAAAATAATATAAAATTGACTCGGTCAACTAGGTTTTTTTACAAAATTAGATATAAGCTTTAGTATCAAGTGCTTACTAGGTGCCACATCTGCAACCACATGCTTCACAAGGCAAATACGATAGTAATTAAATTTGATTAACAAGAGCCAATGTTCTTAAAAAGCCCCATAGACCAGAAACACTCCCTGACATGGTTACAACACTTCATACTGCTCATGCTGACTCACACTGTCCTGAAGGGCTTACAGGCAGTTCCCACATATGGCAACCTTAACCAGAACTACTGGGCATGCTAGTGCACAGTGCTTGAGACCTTCCAAAAAATTTTTTTGTTTTTTCTTGTAGTAGAACTAAAAGCTAAATTAAAAAATTCACGCATGTTTCCCTCTCAAATTAATCCAGCCTCAAAAGTTCATGTCCTCTTTGCCCATTTTTGTATAACAACTATACTACTCTGATAGAAATACTGGTGAAATACACTTTAAGGCCAGGGTTTCAAAATATAAAATGGTACATATCTATCTATGCTTTTTCTAAATACCCAACCCCACAAATCATCCCAGATGTTTTTGTAGTTCCTTAGTAAAGTACTTTGGAATAAAGGAATTGCCCAGGAATCAAGTCAGCTCACCAGCCACCAGCAATCATTGCAGCAATTGAGGACACAAACATGCACCCCAACACAGAGAAGAAAGCAGGACTTTCACAGGTGACACTCCTCCTCCAAAGGTAAAGGCAGGTCCTAAGAGGCACCCCACATTCTGAAATACGAAGCTTTCTGCAGTAAAATCCTACACACTTTTCAGGGGTTGTTCACGTTGAGCCCAGAGGGTCCACTCATTCAATGACAATCTATCAGTTGTCATTGATCTACTATGTGCCAGGCACTGGAGTAAGTGTTGAATGTTTGTTGGCAAACAAGTCAAAATCTCTGCCCTCACAAAGCCCAAAGAAAAAGAGAGAGAGTCAAAATTAAGAAATCAATCCCCCAAAATACATAATTACAAATTATGAAAAGTGCTCTGAAGAAACTGAACCAGTTGTGAGATAAGACAGATGAGTAAAGCCTATAAAGAAAGAGCAAGCCAGGCATGCCTCAGACTGGAAAGGACAGCGTGACAGCTGCAGGCAGCAGGTGAGAGGCAAGAACTAGCTGGCAGGCATAGTGCAGGGACCTCATAAACCAGGCAAGGAAGGCTGGATTGAGCCTAAGTATAATTAAACTCCACTGCAGATTTTTGCAAAGATCATTCTGGCTGCTCGATGGAGAATAGATTGGAGAAAGCAAGCCTGGAAACAAGAGGGCCAAAAAGGAGGCGACTAAGTTACCCAAGTGAGAGATGTCTGTGGCTCTTCCTAGGGGATGAAAGGAGAGAGAGAGAAAAGCAGATAGATCTGAGATGTATACTAGAGACAGAAATTAGAACTCACTAGAAGAAAGAGCTCAAGGAGTCGGGCAAAGGGCAGTGCTACTTGTGAGAAGAGAAGAAAAGAGAAGCTTGCACTGGCTGTACAATCAAGAGTTTAGCTGTGGACATTGCATGAGAGATGCCTATGAGACCTCCAGGTAGAGCTGTCATCCAAGCAGGCAGGCTGCAGCTCATGGAAGAAGTCAGCGCTAGTGATGGTACATAACGCCTGAGACTGAATGAGCACACAAAAGAAGGGAGCAGAAAAGCAAAGAGAAGGGCTCAGGACACAACCCTTGGGGTTGAGTAATGGAGGAGAAAAAATTTCAGACATGATAGGAGAAAACAGGACAGAGAAGTAAGAGGTGAACCAAGAGACTGCTGTGTTCCAGAAGCTGAGAGAGAAGGATCAGCTGCTAGGAAACAGATCCAGGCGAGGGCAGGAAAATCCCTGGTGGATCGGTCGACACGGACACCCTTGGAGAGCGTGAGGAGAGCACTGTGAGGGGAACGGGGAGACCCTCTGGACGGGAGTCACAGACTGGAAAAGGAGGTACAGAGATGGAGAGGGCTCTTTCTGCTTAGTATTATTCACCTCTGTAGGAAACCCACAATAAGTTCAGGACAAGCCCCTTACCATATATGCTACAGCAGGACATGCAAGGCATTTAGGACAGGGATGAGGATTTCCAGCCTCCCGTGCAGGAGAGAAGAAGCTAAACTCAAGACTCTAAGCAAGGACAGACCTCCAAGGTCAAACAAGCACATGGTCAATTAGGAGGGGCTGGACCCTAACCAAGAGACAACTCCCATGGGACTCTGTGGGCCAGGAGGGGCACAGAGTAGGTCAACGGGGCAAAGGAGGGGGAAGAATGGGCCCAAAGAAAGCAAAGCACCTCATCTGCAGCTGCGCATCAGGCCGGGGCATCTGGTGTGCGTGGTGACCTGCAAAACCCGTATCCAGTGACCACCCCACTCTTGTTTCCAGAGAGACTGCTTGAACCAGTCCAACAAACAAGAGACGCACACACCAAAGCAGTGCCAAATGCAGAGTGCCTTAAGGAAAGCTGAACTTCCACATTTTCTTGAGAATATTAAAAACACTTTCTTCCAGTCTAGGAACTTTGAGCCAAACTACATTACTGATATCATTTTAAACCAATATTTTATTCAAAACCCTGTAGAATTATGTATACAGAGGCATAAAATGTGCCATGTAGGTCCTTTGACACAGAGTCTCTCACCAATTTATCCTGGCAAATTAATTCAAAAGTAGAAAAATGCTATATACCTAAAGATTTTGACTAGAATAATACATGTCAAAATGATGGAAATTACCCAAATACAAATGTATTAAATAATGTATGGCATCAACTAAATAAAACAGCATGTATTTACTATCAAAAATGATCACAAAGACTATGGAAATGTAAAAAAAGTAAATAAGAGAAACATAAGTGAAACAATGAAAAAACTTTGTATAAAATATGTCTTCTATGATTACAACTCTGTATACATGTATATATACAAAACTTGACTAAATAAAAAATAAAAAGTCCTTTTTCTATAGCAAAAATACCACATACATACACACACAAATACAGACAAACATACAGATGGAGAAAAAGTGGAAGAGAGTTTGTAGAAATGATAAAAATGCAATATGATTGCTTGAATGATGGGCTTAGGCACAAAATAGTTGTTTTTTTTCTTATTCTAAACTATTATGTTGATAATTAGTTTTTAAACTATAATTTTAAGAACTAATTTTAGCAGGGTGGTTTTGGTCATAAATAAACAAATAGACCAGTGCACAGGCTATAAAGCCCAGAAATAGTCAAAAGTAAGACGATGGGCGATTTAATATATGATCTCAAATAATTGCGGCAAATGATGCTGAGACAACTGGATAGCCTCAGTATCTTTGGAAAAAGATAAAATTAGATCTGTATCTCATACCACAGACAAGAAAGAGTAAACTCCAAATAGAAAAGTGATACAAAAATACAAAAGTGAAAATGAATCATACAAGTACTAAAAGAAAACATGGGTAAATTCCTTTTAAACCTTGGTGTAGAAAAAGTGGTGTGTAATTATATAATAATTCCAATAAAAACTGTTAAGCTTGACTAGATAAAAATTTTAAAAATCATTTTCCATAAGCAAAAGACAACAAACTAGGAGAAAATATTTGTAACATATACTACAGACAAAGCACTATCTTTAATATGTAAAGAACTATAAAAAAAATTAAAAACAGGACCAAAAACCTGAAAGAAAAATGGAGAAAAGACATCAACAGGGAATTCACAAAAACAAACAAAAAACCTAAAAATAAAGCTTGAACATATGAAAAATGTTCAAAGTTATAATTAGGCAAATGCAAAGTAAACAACAAGATATGATTTCTCACCTACTAGATCATGAGAAAATTTAAAAGCATGACAATACATTTTGTTTCCCAGGCTGTGGAGCCAGGTCCTTGCATACAGTGATGATGGGAATGCAAGCTGACCCAGAACTTCCAGAGGGGAATCTGGCAGTATCTAACAAACCTAAACACTCCCTTATCTTTTGACATAGCAGTTCTACTTCTAAGAATCTACTCTGAACATATGCTCCCAACAATACAGAAACACATATGTACAAGGTTATTCACTGTAGTATTGTTTGTAATTGCAAATTATTAGCAACAGCCTGAATGAACCATGTGTGTGAGAATGCTTGAGGAAAGTATGATGCAGCCATACCATGAAGTGCTCTGAAGCTGAAATAAAGAATGAGAAAGATCATTACCAATATGGAGAGATTCCCAGGACATATAGCAAAGTGACAAAGTGAAAAACAGCAAAGTGACAAAGAATACCTATAGTGCGAACCCTTCATGTAGGAAAGAAAGGAATAAAAAATGTGTGCATGTGCATCTGGTAAAGATCACCACCATCCAAAAGACAAACAACAAATGTTGGCGAGGTTGTGGAGAAAGGGGAACCCTCCTACACTGCTGGTGGGAATGTAAATTAGTTCAACCATTGTGGAAAGCAGTATGGAGGTTCCTCAAAAAGCTCAAAATAGAAATACCATTTGACCCAGGAATCCCACTTCTAGGAATTCACCCTAAGAATGCAGCAGCCCAATTTGAAAAAGACAGATGCACCCCTATATTTATTGCAGTACTATTTACAATAGCCAAGACATGGAAGCAACCTAAGTGTGCATCAGTAGATGAATGGATAAAGAAGATGTGGTACATATACACAATGGAATATTATTCAGCCATAAGAAGAAAACAAATCCTACAATTTGCAACAACATGGATGGAGCTAGAGGGTATTATGCTCAGTGAAATAAACCAGGTGGAGAAAGACAAGTACCAAATGATTTTACTCATCTGTGGAGTATAAGAACAAAGGAAAAACTGAAGGAACAAAACAGCAGCAGAATCACAGAACCCAAGAAAGGACTAACAGTTACCAAAGGGAAAGGGACTGGGGAGGATGGGTGGGAAGGGAGGGAGGAGGTGGGGGAAGAAGAAAGGGGGCCTTACGATTAGCATGTATAATGTGGGGGGGGGCACGGGGAGGGCTGTGCAACACAGAGAAGACAAGTACTGATTTTACAGCATCTTACTACACTGATGGACGGTGACTAATGGGGTCTGTGGGGGGGACTTGGTGAAGGTGGAAGTCTAGCAAACATAATGTTCCTCAAGTAATTGTAGGTTAATGATACCAAAGTAAAAAATAAATTAAAAAATAAATAGAAATGTGTGTGTGTATCTGGTCATTTATGGAAAAGGGTAAGAAAAGGAGAGGAAAGATAAACTATAAGCTAGAAAGAATTGTTTCTTCTTAGGGAATGGAGAGTAACTGAGTGGAAAGAATGAAGGACTAGAAACTAAATAGTAGGGAAGGAGGTGGGGGGACACTTCTCTCAGTATACCTTTCTGTACAGCTTACAACTTCTAGGGCCATGGCATATTACTAAAACCAACCCTGATACGGGGGAACCCAAAATAGACCACAAACAGCAACACTTAAGTCTAACTGTATCACAAACACCTAACACAACCACCCTGTAGGGGTGAAGAAGGAAAACAGTAAGTAACTTGAAATATAGTATTTTTACTCCATACTGGATGAATAAGGATAAAAAGAGCTACACAAATACTGACTCTATTTAATTGTCTCATAGGAGTATGGGTTGGCAATTCTAAAACTATTTTATGCTTACATGAAAATTGAACAAATACACAAGCACACTGTAAATAAAGACAGTGGGGATGCTCACTGTTAGAGAAAGAAGTTACAATAAGGAATGGGGAAGGCTAGAATGAACTCTCTGGTGCTGACATGCAACTGGAGGTATCAGTATGAACTCGGTTGTTTACATATACATTTGAACATTTGAACATATATACAGATGGATCGATTAAGAAATAAATATAGATGGTTGTATTTGCATACATACATATGCTTTCAACCTTTATCTACTGAGAGGGCCTGAGAGCCATGAGATCTCAGTAGCAAAGAGCACCTCTAATGCCCAGCTGTTGGTTTCTGCATACCACTCTCCAGTAAAAAGGATTAGCATTCTTTAGAGAAACAATCGATTGAAATGCTAGAGAAGACAAAAATGAGACTGGAACATCTTGTGGTGCTAGAAAGTAATGAAATGCTCAAAAAATGGAAACACCATGTCAAAAGGATACAAAATCTACTTGAAAGAGTCCCCAGTGGCGAAAACGGAAAATTCAATGAATAATGATGGTATTGATTTTAACCCAGAGAATATCCTCTATGAGTCTATACTGATACAAAAAAATGATTAAATGAATGAATGGATGGATGGATGGAAGAGAAAAGGTAACTATTCTGTACAGGAGAATCCCAATTAATCATGTAGAAGGAAGAATGGAAACAGATCATTAGGTAAACACCATAGTAAGTAGCTGTTACAGTCAAGAACCACCCACGGATGATAAGATTTGTGGGTGAAACCTTGAATGATGAGAAACAGTATATTTGCAGTCTCAAAGTATCTCCCCACAACATAGTTAATTACAAAGAAAAAAACCAGTGACTTCCCAGTGGAGAAATGTGGCAGAAACAAAAGTGGCCAAAGCTAGTATCACGGTAAGAAAACATATCAACACCATGTCCTCGAGGGAAAAACACAAGTTAAAAGGACTCATTCTCCCTGATGAAATTAAGAGATTTTCCTCCCCACCCTTTAATTAGAACATTTACTTAAAAAAAAAAAAAAACTTTCATTGCAAGGAATTCCTCCTCTCTTTGAAATATATGTAGTGTTTTTGAAAATCAGATACCCTCTTGTTAACTTTACAATGTCTTTTTCCAAGGACCTAGAATATAAATAACAGGGGAGACAGGACCCCTACTCCCCAGTTTCTGTGGAGATGGGAGCCTGACCTCTGTGGACGTGCTCCTCCAAGTGGCAAAACTACTTCCTGTCATAGTTCATGTACCTTCTGGATAAAGCCAATTAGCTAACAGAACGGTTACCCAATTACCAACTGAATTTAGGATGGATTATGTGTGATAAATGGTGCTTTCAAGTCCTACCTGAAGACTAGCTACTTTTTATCTTGGCAACGAGTATGTAGTGGCTGCATCTTCCTGGCTATATAAAAGAAGTAAATTTCTGTCTTTGCAGTCTCTTAGTGGACTGCCTGTAATGTGCATCATATTCTTGTTTAATGTTTATTCAATAATAAAAGTGCTTTCTATTTACTGCCTTCGTGGAGAGGATCTGTGGAAGAGGAGAAGATTGCATTTTCTATTACATTTCCACCACAGAGCCTTCCTGCACGGTGCGCTGTGCAAGTCACGACATCATCTCCTGATAGTCTTGACAAAAAGGTAAATAACTTCAATCCAATCACAAGATGGCATCAGGAAAACCCAAGTGGAAGGACATTTTACAAAATAATTCAGCTCCAAAATTGTCAAGGTCATGAAAATCTGAGGCATGGTAGCAGGTTAGTAGAAACTAAGGAGCCATGACAAGTGAATGCAGTGGGAGACCCTCTACTGGATCTGGGACCAGAAAAAAGACATTAGTGGGAAAACCAACAAAATCTGGGTAAGACCTGTAACTTAGGTGATCACATCAATTTTGATTTTCTGTTTTCAGTTACTACACTACAGTCATGTTAGATGTGAACACGAAGCTGGGGGAAGTAAAGTATACAAGGAATTCTATTATTTGGCAACGTTTGTCAAAAATTATGTCAAAATAAAAAGTTGAGCATAATGTTTGATACCCCTCATAACAACTAAAAATAGTGACACACAGGCCCCCCCTGCCTGGTCTTCACATCCCTTGCCCTGTCTTCTCCCAATAATAAGCCACAACTTAAAATGTAATAACAAAGAAAAAAACATGCTTCCTGAGAAAACCAACAAGTCCTCATCTGTAAACAGATAGAGCTTAAGTGCTGTATCATGTGACTGCATTTTTGTTTGTTCAGTTTCAAAGAAACTTTACCCTTTATTACTGTCAAGCCAAGAGACAAGCTGAAAAAAAAATCGTCCAGCTGAATTTGACCCTAAATTATTACTTGTACCACTAAAACAGAGAAGAAAACAGTTCCCTCTCCAAGCTCAGTCATGGGTTTTATCACTAATACACAAAGCAGGGAGTCTCTTTTCACATGCCAGGCTTACTAGCTCAGAATAATGAGAAACAATGGTTTTTTTGTTAACCAGTGAACCTAGCCTAATTGGGAAAATATTTGCATTCCCTTAGGGTAGAACTAGGTCCAAAAAAAAAACCACCTTCATACCAAGACTACACCATCCAGGAGGTCAAAGCACATGATGTAGATAGAGAAGAATGTTCAAAGCTCAGTGAGGTTTTTTCCATTACTTAGAAGCATAAGAAAACCTCAAAAAGTAACAGTCCAAGACTGGACGGCACAGTGACCCACCCTCCCACCTGCCGTAAGTCATTGGCCTACTGTGCGCTGATCTCCAGCCTACCTGCGTGAAACGCACACACCTGAGAACAGCGAATGCGACGGGAGTACCGCCCTGTAAGGAAAACACACGAAGAAATGAAACCTGTTCCTGTTCAGCCCACTAAGGTCAAACAGCTGCAAAAACAAACACCTTACAACATTTCGTCTCTAATTTGTAAACAACTGTTAACAGGAAAATCAAAGTTTGTTTCCTCTTAGTCCCACTTCTTCCTATTTCTATTCCTTCACTATCTGGGTTACTTGGGTCAGAGTAGCTCATGAAAGAGCCTTGACACTTTTGCATCTCAAGTGTTTAGACTAAACCAAAGAAGACAAATCAAATGCTGGAATTCACATCGAATGCAGTTCATTTTGCTCCCCATCTACCTTTCACAGGGAAAGACTAGGAATTAGGAGGATCCTTTAAGACAATCTCCCCTCTTGGAATAACCCAAAACCAGAAACCCCAGAGCCACCTGGTTCAAACTCAAACAGTCTGGGAGCAAGAGGAACACTTCTTCACATAAGACCCCTTTTCCTTTCAAATGAAGGCACGCACTTGCAGGCCACCGTCCTTAATTACCCATGAACCTTTCTGCATCACGGTAAATAGGCAGATCATAAAGCCCTCCCGGCAATGGCAAAAGCAGCGTGGCACCCTGTGGGAGAATTCTGAAGCTCTGAGGCCTCAACCAACCATCCACCTCGGAAGGCCAGCAGGCCTTGGCCCCCACTCGCAGAGACAGTGAGATCCTGCCCTGTGCTGAGGCTGGACGTCCCCCACGCCCTGAAGAATCACAAGGGAGACTGTCGTTCCCACTTCTACAAGATGACTTTGCAGAGAATGAGCCACAGGTGTCATTCACATCAGCGCCATGTCCCAGGACAGGAGTTCTCAACACATGTGCTCTGCAAAACTTTCTCTATAACTCCAAAGTACATTTAGCAAGTGGAATGGATTTTTATTATTTTTTAAAATAAGTTACTAGAGAAAATTCAGGGAATTTTTCTCACTGTCTTTTCTTTGTCACAGCATTCACATCTCAGCCTGTGGTAGGGTTTACCCCTTAGCATCGTAATAGCAAGACCTATTTACAAAAACCAAATGCCCACAGCCAGTGCCAGATGAGACACACTGTGCCATGTGTCTCATTTTTAAATAAAATTGAGTAAACTGAAAACTGTCTTTCAGTCTCAGAAGCTCCTTATACCTACTTCCATAATATTTACCTGTCATTATTCCAGACCTCCCTTCCCCCTCCCATGTTGAATCACAGACCACATACCAGTACTTTTGGTCAAATTTCACATAAAGTTCTAAAACCAGAAAAAAAAAGGGGGGGTGTCGGGGAGAGGAGGGAGAGAGGAAGGGAGGGAGAGAAGGAAGGAAGGAAGGAAGGAAGGAAGGAAGGAAGGAAGGAAGGAAGGAAGGAAGGAAGGAAGGAAGGAAGGAAGGAAGGAAGGAAGGGAGGAAGGGAGGGAGGAAGGAGGAAGGAAGGAAGGAAGGAAGGAGGAAGGAAGGAAGGAAGGAAGGAAGGAAGGGAGGGAGGGAGGGAGGGAGGGAGGGAGGGAGGGAGAGAAGGAAGGAAGGAAGGAAGGAAGGAAGGAAGGAAGGAAGGAAGGAAGGAAGGGAGGGAGGGAGGGAGGGAGGGAGGGAGGGAGAGAAGGAAGGAAGGAAGGAAGGAAGGAAGGAAGGAAGGAAGGAAGGAAGGAAGGAAGGAAGGGAGGAAGGGAGGGAGGGAGGGAGGGAGAGAAGGAAGGAAGGAAGGAAGGAAGGAAGGAAGGAAGGAAGGAAGGAAGGAAGGAAGGAAGGAAGGAAGGGAAGGGAGGGAGGGAGGCAGGGAGGGAGGGAGGGAGGGAAGGAAGGAAGGAAGGAAGGAAGGAAGGAAGGAAGGAAGGAAGGAAGGAAGGAAGGAAGGAAGGAAGGAAGGAAGGAAGGAAGGAAGGAAGGAAAATTTTTGCTCTGGTCACCTAAAGGAGTTGAAGACGCATATTTACCTATGCATAACTGCAATTTCGTTAGTATGCACATGTACAGAAATTTCCAAGTCTCCCTGTTGATGGAGAAGAGAACGGATAAGGATAATCAAAACACACTGGCTAATCCAAAAGTCATTTAAAGTCAAAATTCATTAAATCAGCATTTTGTCTATATATTTACTATCTTCCTTTTCAACTCAAGCTAATGTTAAAACAGGTCTTCATCTTTAGAACACATCAACCAACAAAAAGACATCCCCTCGTTGCTCCCAGGATAGCAGAAAATCAGCCCAAATTTTAAAATTTACTACAGATGATCCATAAAATTAGAAATTACACAAAGATTAAGAGCTGGCTGGCATATATCTTAGCTATACAGGAAACAGAAGATACAGAAAAGAAGCCAAAATTTATTCAGCAGGGGAAAAAAAGCCCCATTATTATTCATTTCAATAAAAACTAAGAATGAGAAAAAAAACAAAGAAACCAAGAATGTATGAAGCACTTTCACCTACAGCCTCAATTAAGCCATACCTTGCTGTCCTTGGGTTTTGGTATTTGGTGACTGCTGGCTCCTCAGACAAACGGCTCGCTCTGTGAGCCCAGGCTGTGTTGCAGCCAGCCCCATTCCCCCAGAGCAGCCCAGGGCCTGGCACACTGCACACGACCACAACACGTGTGTGGAGCCCCCCATCGGCCATGAGCAAGTCAGCCAGGACTCCTGGACTATCAGAGCTTGCAAGTAGCTGGAGTCTGATGAGCTGAGATGAATGGCACTGGACTCCAGTGCCATGGGATAAGGTATTATTGTCATCCCCAATTCACAGCTGGTGAAACTGAGGCCATAGGAAACACAGCCCAGGACTTTGGACTATAAATTCTGAGATCTTTCTTTCTACTGTACATAAACATTTTATTTTAACTTCTATGGTCACTTTCTGTACTAACCTATCTACGTAAAACTCATCACTTCTAATAGCTTCAGTCTTTAGCAACTGACAGTATATGATGTGTCTGAATTTTAATATATATAATCAGTTTTCACTGCTGCAATCCACTTTTAATTAATCTCTTAACATAAACTTATAATGAAGAAATGGGGTGTTACTAACAAAATTAACATTCTTTAAATAAAATCATTTTTTAAAGCCTAGCAAATGTGTTAATTTTTCTTTCCCTTTGCATGTATTGGTCTCTGCTTAGTACATATTTAGCTTATTTTCACACTTTAATGCCTAACATTCATTAGTCTCCAACAGATGGCTAAAGTGGCACACACAAGGAAATGGGGTCTAGTCCAGATTAATGAGCTTCCATTTCCAAGGAACAAATAAAGACTACTTTCTGCGTGAAGTATAAATTACCTGATGATGAGCAAGAATAGTTTGTGTGTCTAAAGATGTGTGATAAATGTTATTTGTTCAAGAACCAAAGAGGAACATTTCTTCCAGAGCAGACATCCCCATATCTATGGAAACTGGGCAAGCTTTCCTGCTCAGGTCACAGGGTGACTCTAAATCCCTTGCCTATTGGTACTGAGCTGTCAACAACTGAGGGTTTTAAGATGGATTCCCCTGTGTAGATTCACCTTCACAGTTATTAGATCTCAAGATAATAAAGAGTTTAGATTCCTGTAAAATACACTATATGCGATATTAAACTGGCTGTGCTTTGGACATCTGATCATGCAACATTCTGAATTCAACTAACTAAGGCCTTAACTTGTATCTGAATTATCTTTGGGCAGAGAGGGAATCTGTATAGTTTGAACGTTCCAAGAATTGAGAATCTCTGCTGCAGGGTCTTGATTCAGCCAAAGGGAATTTCTGTCGAGTTTGGGGCCCACAGCCTCTCACAGCCAAGAGGTCAGCTGCCCCATCTAAGTGACCACCACAGCTATGACATCTGATGCTGGTATGTCCTTGTTCGTGGCATTTTCACCTTGTCCCCAACATGTCTACTGACCGACCAATTTCTCAAGACCCAGCTCCGCTCTGAAGTGCCCTTTCTCTGCTTCCCTTGTCATGTAATATTAGTGGCATTCCCCTTGGGACAGTCATTAACACTGGGCTTAAACACTCTGGCACACCTACCCTATTTTACCACTATTTGTATGTGCATCATCTATCATTCTTGCTAGACAACAAGCTAATTCCTAGATAGGTAAGGGCTACACATTTCTTATTTTTCACCCCAATCAGCCAGTTCAGCATCTGACACATGGTAGATATTCACTTTCTATTTCTTGATAACTACAGCACCAAGACAGATACAACTTTTTCCAGTTTCCAATGTACTTTAGGTCCTAGAAGCAGGATTAAAACCAGGCCTATTTAAGCTCCAAAATCCATATTCTTTCCAGTATGTCATGATGTCTCTCCATGGTAAACTGCTAAACACAGGAATTCAAATAAAAACAGAGGGGCGTTCCCTACTGATGGAAGTATATAAATTAAGGTTTGAAGAGATAATTCAGGCTAAATAGGCTTAGTTACCCAGGATGTATGTAGATGTGTAGTAAGCAGGGAAACATATACAGAATAATAACAGAATTTAAGGACAAAGTTTACCATCATTCCCTCTGCATGTAAGATAGGCTTCTTGGAAAGCCTTTATCAAGTTCGTTTGTTTTTCTCAGCATGAAGTATCATATTAAGAAGAAAAACAAGTTTAATGAAATCTTCTATTGACTTAGGTTTGTTGAAAAATCAGTTGGAAAAAATACCACTGCATTTCAACTTCATTTCAACTCCTCATTTCTATCCTGTCATCTCCAAATTATAAAGGCAAGGTAAAGAGAATGTGATAACCTGGAACTAAGGACACACTGGATGGAGACAGACAGACAGACAAGCTAGGCAAAACCTGTCACTAGTCATCTACTGTTCCAAACAGAATGGGAAATGGGAGAGAGCGCCCTTCTATCACCCCCAGATTGGAACCAACCCATTTCCATGATTAATCTAGGTTTTATTACAAGTGGCCTAGCTTACTTTGTGCCTTAATTACATTCAATACAAATCATGCAAAATCCATAAGATGACACAAAACCAATCCCACACTGAGTCTTCCTGCACTAGCACTATGTTATTTTCTACCTGCATTTATAATGCCAAAATGAAGATGTGAATTAATAAAATGTATGAGAGCTTGTTCGTGTTCACATTTCCATGCTGCTGCTTCCCAAGTAATTGTAGTGCTCACATAACATAAAATACAGAAGGAAAAAAAGCAAATTTATTTAAGAAAGCAAGTCTCTTACAGTCTCCCGGATATGGTGGAAAAAACAGCTACTTTAACCTTCAAATAGAAAAGAAGGACACTTCATCTTGTGTTAGTCCCTCCCAACTAAAGCCTTAGTGAACACACTGCCAAGGACTCAAGGACTCAAGGACTGAAATCATTATTCTTTCTAAATTCCACTAAGCATCTTCAGAATGCCTGCACCCCAGTCAGCAATGACCATGCGCTGGAGGCCCATTCTGTCCGTAGGGCTGTCAAGCCAGTTCTGGGCTGAGCCCTCATGGCACCACTTCCACTACCAGCACTCAGAAGAGCAACCGTGTTTGTGCAGCTGGCTGCTGCAATTAGGTTTCCAGGTTACCAACTACCAAACAACACTGGGTCGAATGTAATTTCTAGACATACTGTTTCAAAGCCTCTAAAACCTGCCATACAAATCAAAAGGTAAATTGAAATCTTCACACCCATAGAGTGCACAACAATAAATAAAAATAAAAGGCCACGCTGTATAAACAGTATTGTTTGGGGAAACTTGACCTAAAAAGTCATCCTTTCTAAGCTTCAAAGGAGGAGAAATTTGACATCCTCAAGTACCTGAAAATTTGCCTTTTAAAATGGACCACCACAAATTATCTCATAAACTGGCTTTGCTAGTGTGCAAGGCAGCCTTTTTACTTGATTTCAACACTGGTCCACCTCCTTCCAGATCACTGTGGGCAGACAGGATCCCACCACTCAAGAGGGACAGGGAGAATCTGTGAGGAAACATCAGAGCACCACAGCCGCTGAAGGCAAAGGAAACAGGATCCACAAGGAAGGATGTTTTAAATGGTGACGGGTCAGTGTGGATAAAAGAAAGCTAGGCTGTGCGTTAATCTTACTTTTCTACCCAGGATGAACCCCGTTCCCGGCACAAAGGTGCCTGGCTCTGTTCCCAAAAAGCTTAAATGCAGATTTATAAACTAGGTATTTATCATTAAAATGAATTACAATGAAAAGCAATTGAGGCACTCTCTCTGCAAATGCCGTATTTGGAGACATAGGAATGCTGACACAGATGGCAAACACTGGACCTTCCTTGTTGTTTCTGGTACGACACAGACACACATCAGCAAACACCGGCTCACCTTCTTGTGAGCCCAGCTCTTTTGACGTCTCCCCTTCTTTTACTCCAATCACTACTGTGGTCTCACCCATTCTATAAAATCTTTCCCACCTGAGGACAGGAAGAGCGTTCTCTCTGGTAACACGTAATTCCCAGGGCTCTCCCTTCCCTCGCAGCCTTATAACAAGCTTTTATGCAATGTTAATAAATCCAAGCCTTAGTTTAATGGTTTCCAACTTGTCTTGAGCCTTTACAGCACCACATGTCACACATTACATGCCTCCTCTGATGAGCAACCTGGCACAGTAGCACGATGACCTTATAACAAAAGAAAACAGCAGACCTGCCCCAGTTTGAAAGAGACATATGCACCCCTATGTTTATCACAGCACTATTTACAATAGCCAAGACATGGAAGCAACCTAAGTGTCCATCCGTAGATGAATGGATAAAGAAGATGTGGTACATATACACAATGGAAGATTATCCAGCCATAAGAAGACAACAAATCCTACCATTTGCAACAACATGGATGGAACTAGAGGATATTAGCTCGGTAAAATAAGCCAGGCAGAGGAAGACAAGTACCAAATGATTCCACTCATCTGTGAAGTATAAGAACAAAGTAAAAACTGAAGGGACAAAACAGCAGCAGACTCACAGAACCCAAGAAACAACTAACAGTTACCAAAGGGAAAAGAACTGGGAAGGATGGGTGGGAAGTGAGGGATAAGGGGGGAAAGGGGACATTATGATTAGTGCACATAATGTTGGGGGGGCACGGGGAAGGCAGTATAGCACAGAGAAGACAAGTGGTGATTCTATAGCATCTTACTATGCTGATGGACAATGACTGTAATGGGATGTGGTGGGAACTTGATTATGGGGGGAGTCTAGTAACCATAATGCTGCTCATGTAATTGTATATTAATGATACAAAAAAAAATTAAGCAAGCAAGTTATTAAACAATTGTATTTAGAATTAACCTTTCTATATTAAATCTAAATACATATATTTGTATATAATATTTAGACATATCTAGAAATATCTAGTTGTAAAATTTTTAGCCATATCTGGACATATCTAAATGCTTTTCAGTATTTTTGTCATAATTATATGAAGTGTTTCTTTTAGATTATCTGCATCTTGAATGTTCGATTTTATCAAGACTAAGTGTTACATGTTAGTAATGTTTCTATTGGGTCCAATTGACAAATTATATTGCAGAATCTCAATTAAATGGCTCCTTCTGGTTCTTTCCCTTGTATTGGCAATATTCTACAGGACAGGAAAAAGGTCCCAGAGCAGAGTGGTGCTTCCTCAGCAACCAGAAAACCAAGAATGAGAAAGTGTTTATGGATTAGAATGAACCAATTAATTATATAGTGTAGTTAAACCTGAAAGCAATTAAGTGAAAAATCCATTCTTCATTTTGGGATGCTACAGGATAAGATACAGAAAGAAGGAGAGCCTCTGTGCTAAACCAAAAAGTCATCATCAAACACACCCAAACCTGAAGGTGTGCAAAACCATGTCTAAACGCTGGAAGTGAAACAAATTCCTGGTGTAGAAGACTGCATTTCCTAAAAATGGCCACAGCAGTGTTTCTGACCCACTTCCTTCTCCCGAGTCTTGCCACCTGCCCCCCTCCCTACTCTCCCACCCTTCTCTTTCACTCACTCAGCACTCATCCTGGGAAGCCACCACCATTCTGTGAAGAAGCCAAATCTGGCTCCCCACAGGGAGAGACCCCACGGGACAGGGAAGCGGAGGAGGAACTGAGGCACAGCTGACAGCACGCGTCAGCCACCAGCAACCACGTGAGCAAACAAGCCCTCAACAGATCCGAGCCTACAGCTCTCAAAGCTGCATCTCGGGCTCCAGGCATCACGGAGCAGAGAAAAACCATCCCTGCTACGCCCTCCCTGAATTCCTGACACACAGCGTCCATAAGCAAAATAAATCATTGCCTTATGCTACTAGATTTGGGGTAATTTACTGTGCACCCTGAATAACTGGAATGCCTTGTTTAAAAAACAATCATAAGAAGTTAAATATGAAGGAAACAGAAGTATTTAAAGCAAAAACTGACTACAGCCATTTTCATATACCAAGAAAGTAGCATGATTACTATTCATTAAATAAATAATTCTGTGTGCCAGGCACTGTGTTTGATGCCTGGGGTGGTTCCCTGAGGAGTATAAGCAGGCACGACACCTGACATCCTAGAGTTCACAGTCTAAGGGGAGAGATACATTTCAATCCACTACTTCACCTCACAAAGGTGAGTTCATTCATAACAAGTGCTAAAAAAGAGAAAGGCCCCATGTGCACCAACAGTTGGGGACGAGGTCCAGTCAGGACGGTCAGAGAGGGCGTGCCTGCGGAAGTGGCGTTTGGCTGGGGTAAGTGTGAGCGAAAGAGGCAGAGGGAGGAATGGGGAAGGATGGGCCAAATGCAGTGAACAGCCAAAGGCAAAAGCCCCAAGATAAGAGCTCCAAGAGGTGCACCGTGAGCCAAAGGCCGGCAGTCCCACAGCACCGTGTCCGCTGCATTCTTTTCTTCCAGGCAATCCAAAGTCTTCTCCAGGTTCAGGTGAGAGAAAAACAGACTCCACCTCTTACTGTGGGAGTGGTAATGGCAGAGAACATAAAGCAAAGGAAGTGGTGGAAGAGTGGGTCTGGAAGGGTATGAGGCACAGGATGGCACCATTCAGATTTTACTGACCACCACCAAAGCAAGGACTACATCTTACGCTGCAACCTGATTCATGCACACATACACACACACACTTATTCAAAATCACCATTTCACAAAACAGGACATAGCCCTTGCTACCAAATGGCAATCTAATATTGTCTATTTTATTTTTGTATATATTTGTCACAACTAAATTGACTTTCAACATACTAAAGCATCATGACCTGATGTTTGGAAAACACCAACCTATGGCATTATGGGCTATATTAAGGCATTTATCTCTATGTCAAGACAAATAGAAGTCACTGAAGATTTTAAAACCTTAATATTTGAAGAACAACTCAAAGATTTAATAACACAAAAAAGTTTATGTTATGCTATTTTACTTACTGATATATTTCCTTTTTCATGTATTTATGTAATGATGATCTCAACCATTTGTAAAACACCTACTCTACGGTCACTCCAGGGAGAAGGATTGATAAGTATCACCTAGCATCTGCAGAGGGCTTTACAGTCAATGGGGCACTTAAATGTGTGCATCCTCTCCTTTTGGCCACAGTCTGCAAAAGCAGCCAGTATGATGTCTTAATCCATTTACCAGCTACTCGATTCATATGAGCCTTATTACCATCAGAAGCAATGTGGTAAAACTTCAATTCATTGAGTTCCACCAATATAAGTGGCACAGTGCCAGGAACTTAGTATACATCTACATGTTTTTAATCTTCACAACAGTTCTTTTAAGAAGGCATTATTATTTTCATATTGCAGCTGAAGAATGTGAAGTCCATAGAGATCAAGTGACTTATACCCTGAGATACTTGCGGGGTGGGAGGGGCAATGCAGTTTGCAGTTGGTCTCCAACACACGGTGCATGCCCTCTTCCCTTCCTCCAATCCTACAAAGTTGCTTTGTTTGCCTAGTAACTTGGTAGATGTTACTCAAGCCATCTGGTCAGAAATGCTAAAGAAACAAAATGGCCTTTTGACAGTAAACATCATGAAAATAAAAATAAATAATTCATGATTCTTGACTCAATACCTCTTTCTCTAAACTCTTTGCACTCTGTAGTAAATTTCCATGCAAAAATATCTTTAGTTTCCGTGAGAGTCCTTTTATAAGAAGACACGTAAAAGCCACTTCAAGTGCTGTATTGGAAACATTCAACAGAAACATCCTCTCCTATGGGGAATTTTAGCGAAGGCAAAAAGAAGGTCAATAGAAAATACAACTAAAATAACTCTAGGCAAGGATGGCTTGTTAAAGAAGAACATTAAGGAAATGAAAGAAAACTGTGCCCCTTTTGGATTCAATTCCTAATTTAAGTCTTCCTTTATATATCTTCTCCTTCCTATCATCATTAAATCAAAGCATAAATAAATAAAACCCTTCACCCTCAAAATGCCCTTTCAAGAACAAGAAGACATCCAATGATCATCTCCATTTAATTTTGTCAGCTCAGTAGAAAATGCTTCTCTCTGCACTAACTCACAATATATCAACACACAGTCCCTCCTGACTGAGGTTTGCAAGACCATGACTTAGTCACCAATTTCCTCCTCTGTAAAATGGGATGAAAACAATCCCTACTTCATAAGGTTGTTGTGAAGATTAAATCAGGTAGTATTTGTAAAGTGCCTAAACCCTACTACGCACAAAGTAAAGAAATACACACTCATGCACACTCACACACACTCAGTTACACATTCATGGTGAGGTTTGGTTTCAGACATCTTCCAGCATTTGGATTGACTCGATGTTCAGACAGTTAAAACTTCAAATATTTCTGCCGCTGTTATCTAAGAACAAACATTTTCCCTGTATCAATGGATCCAGCTGCCCAAGACAGAAATTCAAGAATTGTCCTGGAAATCTTCCTTCATTATTTCCACATCCACTGGTCACTAAGTCCTGCCTTTCAAAGCTGACCCTTCTGCCATTTCCACAGCCTCTCCCATCACAAGTACCAGAGTCATGCCCATCACGTGGTCTTCTGGCGGTCAAAGTTGCTGCAGCAGCAAGAGTGATAATATCAATTCCCTGCTGAAACCCCTTCCATAACTTCCAATCGGTTTCAGAGAAAGTCAAAACACCTAAAAGCCTTGGTCCCTTTCTGATGCCTCCATCCTCCCCTCACATCCCAATGCTTTCCCACGCTTCAGCCAAACAGGATCTGTGCAAGGCTGTGAATGTGCCATGCGCTCCTTCATCTGCAGACATGCACACATGCTGCTGCCTTTGCCTGGAACCCTCTTCCTCCCCATCTGCCTGGCTGAAATCTACTCATCCCCGCTAGGTCTCCACTCAAATGCCACTTCTTCCAGGAAGCTTCTGGAGATTCCCCTAGCCTGTGGAGCTGCCCCTTGGGCACCTGTGCCACTGTACTGCCCCTAGACAGCGTGCTTCATTATGATGGCTTATCTGTTCACCTGCCTTCCCACTAGACCACAAGCTTCACCAAGGCTGTGACCTTGTCTGGCTTCCTCACCACCGTAAACCCAATTAGCATGAAGCCTGGCACATAAATCCGAGCTCAAAACTTTTTTGATGAAAAAATGTGTGATATTAATATTTTCTTACCAAAAAGAGCCATAAATTTGTGATTAGTGACATTTCCTTGAGCTCCAAACCCTCCCACATGAAAACATGCCTAAAATAAGAGCAGAGACAGAGCAATTCACCTCCAGACTCCCCTTTCCCAGATACCGCAAACAAAGCCATCTACCGTAATCCTTTAGGAGCACCTAAAATGGTAGAGAAAGAATGCCATTGTGATTTCTAATTCTGTCCATATGCTCAGAGTAATCACATGGTGCCTGGGACACACAAGCTAAACTAACATTACTACAGATTAAAATGCAGACCTCTAATGAAGGCTGTTATTTCCAGGATGAACATATTTACAATAACCATTGGACAGGAACTCCTGACACCCAGTCCAGTGCACACCACTCCACTGACTTGACTCGTGTCACACAGAACACAGGGAATTCCCAAACTGATGGGGAACCACAATTTGAACATGGTTGTATATAAGCAATTGAATTAGGGGAGTGGAGGAAGGGAAGGGAGTTTAGAAATAAGTAAGAGTCACTAAGTAATAATGCTGAAAATCCTGAAGGGCAGATCACATTGCCCATTCTTCATCACATACATATACACCCACGCAAATGCATTTAGATGGACTGATAGGTGAGAAGAACCAAGTTAATCAATATAATTGATAAAATAATTGAAACAGGAATAACACAAGGGAATAGCAATCTGATTAGCAGAAGTGCCAGCTAGAAGAAAGGTAATTTAATCCAATTTCTGTACACTATTTGACTAAATTAAATATTAGCCAACTGAGCATTTGTGAGAAATAAGCTATATATTTACATATATTTGCAAAAGACATACTAAAAGAATCTCTTTGCTGTATCTATGATGTAAAGATTGATATTTCAAACCACTTTTTAAAATCTAGCTTTTAAAAACCAGCTGTGGAAGTTTCCATATTAGCTAATGCAAAACTTGTAGTGCTGGAAATTGAGTTAATTTTTTCACTTCTAGGAAAACAGTCTGTGAATACAGAATTTTATCAATTAACATTTAGTTTATAAAATGCAACTTGGATAATATTATAATGGCTTGTTTTATAAAATTTTCTAAGAGTTGGCAGCTCAGTTACATAGGATGTATATTTGAAATAGCAAAGATGGACAAGGAGTCTCATAAATCTCTGAAACTCAGAAAATTTGCATTTACTGCTAGAAGGCGAGAGGAAAACAACAAAGCCGCCTAGGCTGCCATCAGAAATTCCCTGGAGAGAAATGTTCCGAGTTAAACATTAGACACTGCAAATACACCCAGGCAGCTTGGTGTCCCCTCTCCCACAATTCTTCGCCACTTAGTTTTGCCCCCCACTAACAGGTGGGCTGAAACTGACCTTATTTCAAAAATTCAAACATCCAAACTATGTAATCATAGGGTAACTTCTGACCTTGATCTGTTCGGCTGCTTATAAAGGAGTCTTTTATAATGATACATAGGAATTGTCACTGCTGACCAGGCCAGACGCTAGGCTCAGTCTGCGTAGGCCAGGCTGAGACCAACCAAACGCCAATACAGCCCTACCTTAAAAGGACCTCCACCGTCCATTTTAAGCACACTGAAATTCATTTTATTTAGTACATCAAGGTAAGACTGCTGACCTGCTACCTGTAAACAGAGACCACTGTTGTTTTTCCAGGGTGCTGACAGATGTAAGCTAAATTACACAAACGCTCTCGCCAGCCAGTGACTTACGCACCACCACACTTGAGAGGACAGCCGGACGGCTGGAGGCCAGACTGGGGTCTGCGTCCCAGCAGAACCAAGAGGCCCGTGGGGTGAGCCCAGATCCTCCTTCCTTGGCAAGGTGTTCTTAACATGCTTTCCCAGGAAATAGCTAAGGATTTCTTGCTACTCTGTCCTACTCTGGGTCTTTGAAACAGTTTCCACAAGTTAGGCATTTAACAAACACATACACACACACAGAATTTGTTCTAAATTAAAGGGAAATAAAAGTGAAAGTGCCTAAACTGACAAGTTTTTACATCCTGATGAAAAATCATGTTATTACAGATAACTTTATATGCTTATTTCTTATTACTGAAACTCCTCTGAGTCTCACTTCCCTTATTCCTTTAAGGTATTGCCCCTCTTGGGTTTTCTTTTTCTGGATTTACAATGATGAGAAAAACTGCAGCAGCTCTTCGAACAGCTGCCAGATGTGTGCTGGGGCTGGGCTGCCAAAAGCTCCAGATGCAAGAGCCACCCTCCAAAACAGGAAGGGCCTCCAAACTCACCACTTTCATGGTGTTGCTTCAATTGTTGCTCTTTAAAAATTCTGCCTGGAAATGCCAGCAAATCACAGCCGCACCACTCATTTACACTGAGGAACTCTGAAACTGGAGAAAATCACAGCGGGAGGCACCACACAGGGACTGCAGGGGGACCCCAGCTGGTTTGCCCCACTCGCTGACTCCCTGAGGGAAGGTGGGGCCTGGCACCGGTCCTCAGGCTCCGTGGGAGGCTCTTGCAGCAGCAGTCCAACCCTCAGAGCCTTGGACTGCCGGGCGCTTTGGGATTAAAGCCCATCTCAGTTCAGCTCCACCATCTTGGTATACAACTGAAATATGCATGTCAGAAGAATCTATTTATGTTTAGAAATAGAAAGAGGCGTGGCACTTTCAATAAATGTTTAGTAGTTCCACCATTTAAAAAGTTTTTTTTTTCTCAATCTGACCTAAGTTCTTCAACCTTCACACCACAGCTTAATGTGTTTCCCCCTCTTTGGTACCCAGCTCTGACAGAAAAGAGCTAATCCCCATTTTCTTTATAAGCACTGAAGCCAATTATTAATTAAGTCTATAATTTTCTTCCCTTGGACTAATAATCTCTGTTTTTCAATCTTCTTATTCTTCTTTGTGTATCTTATCACTCAAACCTCTTTCCAGAGTCCTCCTACAATTACCTTGTTGTCATTTCTGATAGACACATAGTATCTTTTTATATCTGTATGGCTAGAATCTAGCCCACTGCCTGGCAACCAGCAGGCTCATGAGAAATATTCTTGAGAAAATGTGAAAGATGAGCATCATTCAATAAATGGTTGAGCAAAATTTATGTCTTCATTGGCTACACGTTGCTATTTATTTAGCATATATTCCTACTATTCCTACTCTGTGGAAATAATTATATTTCCATCATGAACAGTCCCTTTGACTTCACCAGAAAACTCAATAAGTTCATGCTAATGATTATCCTTAATATGTATTTATTTTATTATAGTAGGTACATAAATATACATCAACCAAAACCTTGCTACACCTTGGCAGAATTTCAAATCATGTTTCATTCTTAAAATTTCATCTTTTATATTTCAAATCCCACGCAGTATGAGAACAAGATCTTCTCTCTTCATAGATTTTGCTGTTTGAGTTGCCAAAGGACATTATTTTAGTGGGTACTTTAGTGAAACTTCCTAGTGAGAATGGTTTGATACTTCATTTAAGTAGGATGCTTAATCATACAAATTTAGTTAGCAACTTGTTTTAGTAGATACTTTTTTCTATTTTTTTATTATAAGGTTTTTTCTAAATGTTTGTTAAATTTGTTTGCTTAGAACAGCTTTTTACTATAAAAATCTAATACATATGTCATATAATTTCATAAATGTTCAATTTCCTAAATTCATATTGAAATGCCAAATAAAGAATACAAGATGTTTAGAACAAATGCCATGGCACATGTTAATGGACAAACTAAAATCAACCATTTTGCTTTTGATCAGAGCTGATAAGGATTATCAATGGATATTCTTTATTACACCAATATTTCCCAGGCTAACATAAATACTTCTTTCTCATTCTTATTCAAATACACACACACGGCTCAATACTGAGAAATAGGTCAAATTAGAAAGTGTGAGTGAGAAATGAAATACATCCAGTTGTTCTCCAACAGGAAGCTCTGTCTTCACAGGGCTTGGGCAGGGCCACACTCGTGTGAGACCCACCACGACCACTGCTGTGAACTGGCTGTCCTTAAAAGAATGCTTCTCACTTAGCAGTTACTTTAGAGAGGAGGGGGAAAGGTAGAAAATAAAAGATTAGGGATGATCTTAAATTGGAAGAATTCACAAAAGTTGTTTTATTTTCTTCCGTTCTTAAGTAAATGAGTAAAACTGACTAACATAATCTGGTAATCTTCCCTTAAATTAAAGAAAGAAGTATTCAGGAGTTTAGCTTTTTAAGTAGTTCCCCCTTTGAGCCCAGAATTCCCAGGCTAAAGATTAGTGAGTCAAACCACACAGCCCCATGCCTTCCTGCAGGAAGGTTAATAATTACACCCAATTTCAAGTCTAGAATCCCATTCCCAACCAAAAGCCTTTAGGCAGCAGATCCCATGGTATGTTTCATTAGAGACTATGCCTGATGATTAAGCTGAAATGTGAATCTTTATCACGATACTGAAAACCATAAAGACACTCGCCAGAGTCACGGACTGGGGCACCGCCCGCGCTCCCGCAGGCTCTACAAACGCAGAGACAGGGGGGGTTTCAAAAGACCCCTTCCTGTCTCCCCTCCTCCCAGGGCACTCCTGCTGGGCCCCCACTACAAAGAAACCCGGTTCATCCGAATCCTCCTACCCGAACCCACCCACGAAGTGAGGAAGGTGTACTAGCGAGTGCTCAGTGCGAGGGCCCGGCCAGCCGGAGGGCCCCGCTGCCCGGGAAGGGGCTGACTGGCCGGCTCTGTGGGGCCCGGAGGGCGCAGTCAGCTCGGGGCCTGAGTAGGGCAGGCCTGGCCCACCGCCCTCTCCCACGGGCAGTTGCACTCTCGTCCGGTGCCCCAGCAGGCAAGTGAGGGGCAGATAAGAAAAGGGGGGAACCAAACAGACCCTTGACTTTTTAAGGTATAAATGGAAGGGAGGGGGTAAAAATTACATTTTCTGATGACCCTGAAAATACAGGTTAGCAAGAGACAAGGAACAAAACAAAGCTCTGAACTGTTCTGTGTTAGAAATCAATGCAATCTTGGGGCAGAGGTAGAACAGAGCCTGATGGGGAAAAAGAGACAGGAGGCAAGAAGCGAAGCCAGAGGCTGGGCCTGAACGGGCATCCCAGGCCACGGTGTCTGGCGGCAAGTTCTAGGCTGCTGAACCTCGTACACAACCTACAAAGTGTGCTCCATGTTTACAAATCACAGGTGAACTTCACCACACACACGTATGTGAATGGAGTATTTGGGAGGACATCAGTGAAAGGATTTCACCCCAGAGTTGACAGGGTCTTAGACACAGCCTGTAGAACAAGACAGTCGATAACACACCTAATATTTTGGAAGCGGAAGCTCAGAAGTGAGCATGAGATAATAGTCACTGCAGGAATTCACAGACATCTTGGGAAGAAGGTGGATATTAAAAAGGGAAAGCAATAGAGTTCAAGCCAAATATCCTAATCATAGAGAAATGGATAAGGTGTTCATAACTCCAGGAAATGGAACTAATTTTTCCAGGAATTAGGTGTTTATTCTCCTCAAAAATGTCCCATTGTTCTCTGACCCATTATTGATAATAAAGTTCAAAAACTGTTTACCCCTCAATAGGAAGGCTCTTAAACTCAGAAATATACATATTCTACACAAAGATCAGTGTTCACAGAGTCAATACAGAGGTACAGATGCTGGGCAGGCTGAGTGGCAGTGACTCCATGAGGACAGGGCCATGCTGTGCGGTTCTCGGGTGGTGGCACGATGTCTGGCCCAGAGCAGGCACACAGTAAGTCCCTGTGAGTGAAAACATCCATCTAATATGGCTCCAAACTATCCTAGATGTACAATAAATGTATCACACAAAGGTTTAACCACAACTAATTTTATCCCTGAAACAAAACTTAAATAGGCAGTGACCATGACGACGTCTAAGTTATTTGAGACAAATGTGAAATGTAGAATAACCAGGCATGCATGAGGCAAACAGACATCTCCCTTAACTGTCGGTTAGGAATATTCAAAATAGCAGAGAATTATAACTACTAGCAGTCTGCTAATGCTAGAATTAGCAGGTCTCCTAGAGACTCGTGATGTGAGACCAGTCTGTTGCACATGTTAAGCCCCATCAGCCAAAGGCTACTGGGACCTGTAACAACCTTGTCCAACAGAAGCAGAGGTACTGGCTTGGCTGCAGCAAGGTGACGCCTGCTGAGAAAGAGAGAGGAGGGACATGTTGTTTGAAAGGTTTGGGTTCTCTCTGAAGGATTCCGAGGAGGGGCTAAGAGAAGCAGGTTCAGTTCTGGATTGACTGAAATTTGAAATGAGATTAGGAGAGTAAGTGGGGATTAACTAAGGCTTGTTCTGAGGTGAGGGAAGTTTAGTAAAATAAGGGAACAGCAAAGCAGGTCTGGGTCTCTGCAGGAAGAAAGCAACAATCACTGAAGAGGTGCCCTACGGCCAGTGACAGCTGCTGGGCTGGGAGAGGCATGGCTCTCTGTGAGCCCTATGCCCGACTCACGGTGGGGCTGCCTCTGCCTTCTCCATCCAAGCTGATTTTCACTCTCTGTCAGAGGCTCTTACAGAGAGTTAAGTATTAAATAATCCCCCTTAATTAAGTTGTAGAAAGGGACATTCTCAAAACCCTAATCAAGGAGAAAGAGGCCAAAAATAAAATATTCTATTATATTTAAAATCATTTTAAACTGGCTGACCCACAATTCTAACCCCTTCTGCAGTTCCTCAGACCTCCAAGCATACCTCTGGCCCAGTCCATGTGCCCTGGAAAATGGTATTTCCCATCTCCTCCCCTAGATCCTAAACTCCTGGAGAGAAAGAGCCGTGAATTATTCACCTATGTCTGGCGCCCCACCAATGCCCAGCACATCCAAAGCGCTCTGTAGCCAAGCTAACTGCTTGTCCCTTCTGTATATGCGTACCCAGGCCTGTTACCCAATCAAACAGACTTTGCACTCTAAGTAACTATTTAAGAAAGTCCTAATGAGACAGGGACCATAGATGTAGTCAGAATAGAATGAGGGCCTCTGCAGGGGGCAGGGCGGGATATTTGCAGTCAGAGCAATGTAACTACATGCAAGGAAACCCCCCCTGCTAAAACTCTTATGTTAAACATTGAGCTCTAGAATCATTCTTCAGTGAAATCAGTTAATGTTCCCCAGATAAAGAAGAGTAGCACATGTTTTATTATGCTAATCAGTTGTAACCATGTGTAAGGTTCACTATAGCATGCTAAAAGGCCCAGGCCTATGTGCTGTCTTTCCTCCTTCGGATCTGACAAAGTCATTTTGCAACTGAGCAACTAACTTAGCTGCAGACCCCGCTGTAGACAGCATAGTAAAAGGCAAGAAGCATTCCATCTTAAAGATATGATTGCATTTTAACACCCAGGAAGTTCAAGAGGCAAAATTCTTTAGCAAGTAGACAATACCTCAGCCCACCTTGGGGGCTGGGCAGGCAGCCTTTTGATATGCTCCCAGACCAAGGCACCGGTGTCCCAGAGAGAAATCAAGGCAGGAAATTCCTTACAGTTAATTTTTAATATTCAGGGTCCACTTAACAAGTCCCCACCCCTAAGTTTTTTCATGTTCTCGAAAAATCCTCAACTACCTATAAAACCCCCTAGACAATGCACTGCTACGGACTCTCTTGTTCCCTCCTGGCATGAGCCGGGAGCTCTGTCCTTTCACTTTATCTCTAAATAAAAGCCTGTACCTTGCTTTCCTACCTTGACTGTTTGTGAAGCTCCGCAAACAAGAACCCTGGCATCACTAATCTGAAGGATTCACTACACTTAATGAGATGTGGGCCTGGGGGCGATCAAAGAGATTTACCACTCAAGGTCAGAGAGGAAAAACCCAGTTAGGAGATGGCTTTGCCTCAACATGATAAAGCCAAAGGCACCTTGAAATGAGCAGCTCAACACAAACGCAACCGAATCCCAACAAATCAAATCATTCATATGTGGTCCTGGAGATGCTAAATGCATCTGTCTCTTCAGCCAGATTGCAACTCCTCGGGGAGAAGCTCTGCACATCCTGTTCATTTCTGCACTCCGGCACTCTGCCTGAGCGGGACGGTGTAGGTGCCCAATCACATGGAAGCCAAGTGGATATGGTGGGGAAACAAGGAAGACTCACGCAGTGAGAGGGCACTGCCCGCTGGTGAGGAGGAGAGGCACCCCACGAGCAGATCAGAGGTGCCCAGGGCATGAGAACAGAAGACTCCCACGGACTGTCACCACAGAGGGAGGGAGGAAGCAGGTAAGTCAACATGGAAAACAGAAGCACAGAGGAGACCTGAAAAGGGCCTGGGCGGGGAGGAGGATGGAAGCAGAGAGGCCCAGAAAGACGTACATAAGGAGACGAGTTGCCATGGTCAGAGGGCAAGACACCATCTCCACTGATGCGGGGAGGGCAGGAAGAGATGAAAACAGGTGCCCCGGCTGACTGCGGAAGGGAGGCTCGGGTGCCAGGGGCATCTGGGAGGCCTCTGCCCGGTCATCCGTGAAAACAAGACCCGGGTGTGAGGCAAGGAAGTGGAAACCACTGTGTCTGGGTTATTAACTATCTAAAAAGCATCCATGTTATATGATGGACTTCAGTGAGGTGCTCTGGGAAAAGGAAATTTGCCAGAGTCCCAGCACCCCCTGGCTGGGTTTCCTATCACGTGTAGAAACAGCCACAGCGGTGAGGACCTGATGCTACACAGTCTACACAACCCCATCGCCCTGCAAAGGTCTTTCTATAGTAACATGTACTGGGGAAAATCAGAACTGACATATTTCAAGTAATTAGGGTAACCAAATCATGTGCACTGGCTTTTATATGTAGCCCAACACTGAAAACTCAAGCAGTATGAAATGAGCTCAGATTCAAGGGAATGCCTCCTGTTTTGATGAAGATGTCATTTTAATCATCCTTCTGACTGAAGCATCTTTGAATAAATGATGTTTGTGCTACTACCACATAGAAACTTCCCCATGAGACAACTCTAAGCCCTCCAATTCTGTATTCATGTCCTAAACCCACTTCAAAATTAATTCTGTGAGGTCCAAGAATATGTTCTCTACGAAGAATAGCAGTCACCGACAGTATATAACTGAGTGTACTTCTCAGTACACTTGAACGGTGACAAGAAATCACCACCTCAGATCAAGAAACTAGCATCTGTGATTTTTCTGAGAGGCCAGTATCCACACATCTGTTCTCAAATTTTGAACATAGTCCTCTGACTTACAAACGTGTTGGAATTCTACAAGTTTGTTTGTAAATCAGTTGTGGAAAGGGAAGAGGTATTTCTCCACAGTAAAAATTACCCAGACAATAGTTAGGTTCTCAGGGCAGCCCTCCAAAACATTTTTAACTTGTGCTGTACCTAAAACAACAGCAATAATACTGTAGAACCAAAAGATAAAGAGGTATCTCTGTAGGGAAGTACATTCAGATTCCCTTTTGGGATGCCAGGAACCCAAAACTCCCCCTTTCTGGTAATGAGAGTAGGGGCTACCTTTGCTCAAAGAAGGCTTCACATGTAGTCATGGTGTGGACTTTGAGGAGGAGGGTCTCTTTGTTGAAGATCAAGGGAAGCGAATACACTTCTCATCTAGACTGGGAGGGAAAATTGGGGAGGAAAAAAGTGGGAGACATGGCTTCAGGAAGCAGGTGGGAACGGGGGCTTCGGTGGGCAAGGGAAGTGCCGAAGAGCATGGACAGGCAGTCTCCTACCACCTCCTCCCATCTCCTTGGTATCCCCAAATTTTCTCTACTTCTTTCTTTTTAATCCCCTTTGAAAGGTTTTGAGGGGAATGACTAAGAAGAAATGAAAGGCTATAGCAGGGTTTATGCAGTAACGTAAGGGAGAAGATAAGGGGAGGGAATTACCAGTAGGAAAAAAAGTGGGAGAGATGCACCCCTCTAGCCACCGCAAAGGGCCAGGTTTTTCCCTGCATTCATGTGTCCATATATCAGAACTACGTGTGGCTCCTGAGTAGGCCTCAAGTAAAGAGAAAACAATAGCTACTGCTCCAAGGTGGAATTAAAATAGCAAATTAAATTAACTGGAGTCCTTGTGAATGTTTCCTTGGTTAAAGATAACCTTAATGAGAGAAAAAAGCAATCAGAGAAACTTATTGCACACCTGTTGCACTTTGCTAGCACAATGTCTTCATCAAAAACACCAGAATCCAAAGTAAATATGTTCATATTCCTTAGGAATTTACACATCCCAAATTCTATCATAGAAAGTCAGTTTCAACCACCAACTTCAAGTAAGGTTGCCAGCTTCAAACAGTTGTGTATCCTTCAAACAAAATTGTTACCCAGAACTAATTCACCAATGCAATGTCCCTTTTCCTATTTGCTCTAGATATTAACCAGTGGTTATAATTTAGCTGAAACATAAGCGCCACCTGAAACATTCATACCTTTGCCTACATTAAGCTATAAATCTTAGCACCTTCATGAATAATCAATTTGACACACATAGAAAATAAAAAACACAAACAAGAATATCAATTATTTTAAATAGCTGGGATTAGCACCTCTTTCCACAAATTATCCAAATGAAGAATTTGACCTCACATTCTTCTAAATACTGGACAATTCTTACAGTTTTTTTCTAGAGACCTAGTTGGTCCTATTGGGCATAAACACAATGCAGGAGAGGTGAGCCGCCTCTCCAAATGAACAAAAAAGTCTTTTTTTGCCAGCCGGTTTTTCACTGGCAGAACACTCATTTGTTTATGTGGGGTCAAAATGAGGAGAAGGGAGTCTGGGCTGGTGAACACAACCCCAGTCTGGGTTAGCTACGATGTTTCCTTCCGTCTCACTGCCTCACGTCCAGTGACTGCCTTAACTTTGTTCTTGTCTATTTTTCATCCACAAACTATATGTCCTGCAGAATATCTGAAAATTCCACTAGGGATTCAGAAGCTATGTGGAATGAAGTGTTCTGAATATCCACTCCCCATCTTCCCACGTGCTCTTGGGACTGTGTTCAGGTGAGCTTCAGTGCAAGTAAAAATCGAGGTGCTGTCCTGATATCACGTGCGAATCCGACAGGCTCCTCTGCAGGCCTCAGGGGCAGGCAGGGTGAGCCTGGCTACTGTAAACACTGTGCTGTCAGAGGCAATAAATTAGGAAAGGGATTGTTTTTGGTAAAGATGGGGGTCACAGCACCCAGAATCTCTTCCCACTTGACAAGGAAAATTCCTATGGATTTCAACCAGGGCACTAGAAAATGGGGAAGTAGGAACATACTGTGTCTACTTCCTACATGTCTTAAGACACCTGCTCAGTCTCTGTCGCTGATAATGATGCAAAGAAAGGATTATCTTTGCCTCAAAACCTATAATGTCCCATTTGTATATTAAACAACTTATCTCATTATTACAATGTCATCCAAATCTCTAAGACACACCATAAGAAACACAAAAACGGCACTCATTTATTTGAACCTTCAAATAATTATTTGCATTACCTCTGAATTGACTTCCATTGGTCTTTTCTTGATTTCTCCTATGTCCAAGTAACTGGGGGAAAACAAAACAAAAAAACAGTAAGGGTTTCTTTTACTGCCTTTGAGTCAGTCATATAAATGTTTTTCAAAAGTATTAAAAAGTAAAGTAAGCCATAGTAAGCACTTAAGCCTAAAACAAAAAATCAGGAGCTAGTAATTAAAAGCAATTATGGTAGAAACTGCTTCCAGTGTCACCAAGAGCTGACACATCTGCTCTAAACTTCAATGACCCTAAAATCATAGAAATACATAATTCTATTGGGGAACATTTCCCGCACCCCCCCCAATGGTTAACACCTACTATATGGTATTTCTACTTCTTATGTCAATTTGGAAGTAAGGAGTGGTTTGTGCGTAAAGATACTTAACAGCTCCATTAATCACAGGCTTTAGGTCAAAGTCCTGAGTACCTGTATTAGAATAACAACTGTGAAAGGCTGGGAGATCTTTTTCCCTATGAGAGCACTTTAATGATACAGAAATGCAGAAATGCTCAGCCATATGGGATGGTTTAGGCATCAGTTCAGCTGAGCCAGATGGGGTGAACTAGTTAACCTCTGGAGACCCCTATTATTCCATCATTAATTGCTACAGATGTTAACTAGTGATCGTTCTTTAGCTATAGTATAAGCACAACCGGAAAACGTTATACTTCTGTCAACTTCAACCTGCAAATCCATCACTGTGATCCAGTTCCACTGTGCTTCATACACAGAAGGTGCTACATAAATGTTTTAATATAAAAAATAAGTATAAATCTAGCACTTAATTATGACCATGAATAGAATGGTCTCTAGAATTCTCTGCTATAAAATAAAGGTTTAATAGCTACCTGTGGTTTAATTGTGGTTTCAAAACTATTAGAAAAAGGCTGAGCAAAGGAAATTGAAGAAATTGATCGTTTTCATTTGAAAAATATTTTTCACCATTGCCATCTTCCCCAACAACATTTAGGTTCTAAAGGACATGGATTACCCTCAGTATCTTTTGGGCTTTCTTTTGTTTTTGCCAGTTGCTTCATCTGTTACATCGTGAAACTAAACAACTGCTAAGCTCAGATACATTCAGCACTTAAATCTTCATGACTTTCATCATTATAACCGTAATACTACTACTTTACCACAAATAAACTGTTCATCTGTCAGCGTGGAAAACTAACCATGGAAACTGTTATAACAAACTTAATTTTCTGTGTGTGAGAATTCAAAGCAAAAATAGCCATGCAAATCTCCCATACATAAGGAGTGATTTCAAGTGTACTTTCTGTTTGGTTTGGAACCGTACCTGTTTTTTTCTTTCAATTGATAGTGCCAAATAAAAGAGAAAACGAATTCCTAAACAGAGTGAGCCTACAATTTTGGAGCCATTAATAGTCTCTGAAGCAGGTTTCCATTCCCATGAAATTGCTTTATATGAAAATTAGTCAATAAAAAAATCAATAAAGCAAATGATGAAAGGAACCGGACACAGAGATGCTTTCCATTCACATAACATTTTGGTGTTTATAGAACACGTTCACATCCATACCATTTACGTTCTACAGCACTGTGAGGCAGGAATTTCTGTATTAAGAAACTAACTAGCTGAGTCAAGTGCTGGTGCAAGGATAGGGAGATAACAAACATTGCTGCTTTAAGAAAGTTTCAAGTCTCTTGGTTTTCAGTTTTCAGTTCTAAGTTTCTCCGAAGTACACCTTCTCATTTAGTTCCTTTCTAAAATTAGAGAACTCACACTAAAGGAAGTTTAAGGGAAGGGAAAAATAAATCCAAATACAGCCTTCAACTCCCACAAAAGGAATGTTTGGTGTAGCAAAAGGCAAGACGAATAGAACTCAGCTTAAATTTAAGAAAGGAAGGGTGTGACGGGCTTTAGTGATATTCGGAAAAAAATTTTCTACGCAGTTAAAATCGGAATTCACAGGCATAGATTTCATGGTGAAGATATTTTTTGCTATCCTGAAGCCCAAGCTGAGTTTTAATTAAACTTTTATATTCAAAACCATGGAATACTGAGTTACCACGGGATCCAGCAATTCTCTCCTAAGTATATACCCAAGAGAAATGAAAAGCTACAGACAGGTGCTCACAGCAGCATTATTCGCAACGGCCGAGAAGAAGCAGGCCAGGCACCCACCGACTGGAAGCGGTACGTCCGCAGGGGCACGATTAGCAGTGAAGGCGGAGCACTGAGCCCCCTGCTACCCCACGGACCCGGCTTGGGAAACGCTACGCTAAGTGGAAGAAGCCCCACACGTTGTAGGATTCCACGCCGGCCAGTGTCCAGCACTCAGATGCATGCACCGCGGGCGAGCGGTCAGCAGGGGCGGGAGAAGGGGAAGTGGGAGGCACCGCGTCCTTTTGGGGGATGAACGTTGTCCTGCTAGCCTACGGTGCTGGCTGCACAGCTCTGTGAATACACTGAAACCACTGAGATGGGTGAGGTTCTATCATGGGAAACACACCTGGGTAAAGCTGCAAAACAACCCTGCGGAGTATTAAATTCCACCTGTCCTACCGCCCCCGTCCAGAAGTATCTCCGACTGAGCTCCCCTAACTTCCGCGGGCTGCAGCTGAACTGCTGCTTTGCACCCTAGGTCACCAGGGGCGAGCACCCCGCTGCCGCCCGACGGAATCCCGTCTGTTCTCCTCAGCGCCCGCGGCGGCCTGCGCGCTCACGGGGCCCGCGGTCCGCGCGCCTCCGAGCGTCACCCGGAGGATGCCGGGCCTCCGAGGCGCTTCAGCCGTCAGGCCGGGTCCGCGCGCGGGGCGGCCGGGAAGGGGCGGAGAAGGCCGCGCAGCCGGGCCACCGCCGTCCCGCGGGGTCCCGTCCCCGCTGCCGGTCGCCAGGCCCTCCGCCGAGCGCGCCCTGGGCGGCGGCGCCCGCCCTCACCTGTGCTTCTTGAAGGCCTCCCGGCCCCCAGCCACGTAGCTGGCTGGCCCCGCTCTGGACCTGCTCCAGCCTCCGGACGCGGTGCCCGGCCCGCGGGGTGTAGAGGTTCCGCACGGGCCCGAAGGGCGCCCGGACGCCGCGCGTCGCCTCCCGCAGCAGGGCGTCGAAGCTGCAGCCCTTCTCACGGAGCACCACGCGGCGCCCGGCGAAGAACGGGTTCCCGTTGCGGTACACCAGCACGCCGTTCACGGCCGGCTGCGCCTGCAGGCTGGGTCTGGCGCGGGCGCCGCTCATCCTCCCTGCGGACCGCGGCCGTCTCCTGCACCGACCTGCGAAGCCAGCCCCCGGGAGAAGCGGGGCAACGGCCGCAGCCACGGAGACCGGCCTGCAGGGCCCGCCCTTCCCGGCTTCGCCCGCGCAGCCAATCAGCGCTCTGGGCGCGGCGGGGAGCCGGGGTAGCCGCCGTCGGCGCGCGGGGCTCAAAGCGCGGGGGCGGGGGGCGCTGCGCTCGGGCGGGCGCCCGCCAAGGGTAAACCGGGAGAAGCGCTAGATTCACACGTTACGCTTGCGTCAGTGTTTCCAGACCTTGATTCCTTTCCCTCTGGCTCCCCGAATTAAAGCAATGAAGATCTGGCTGGAATTGCCCAGTTTATGCTCTGCGGAAAGATCACAGCCTAACGAACAGACGGGGCAGCCGAGCGTCAGGGCCCCTCGCCCGCCCCGAGCCCTGCTCTGCGGGCTCCGCCAGCGGGCCGGTTCTCTGGGCTTTGCCCGCCCCGGCCGGGACCAGCGGCGAGGAGGCTGGGGGGCCTCGGAGCGCTGCTGGGCGGAGGGGGGCCCGAGAAGGTCGGGGAGACGCGGAGAGCTCGGGCGGCACGCTTCGCTCTTTCCTCTGACGGGCACAGGCGAAAATTCCCTCCTGGTTCCCGGTGATTCCAGGACTGGCTTCATCACCACGTGCACCCGTCTGAAGGACATTGCGATCTGGGGCAGAGACATTTTTATTAAGTTTACTTACTAATTCATCAGTGCCTTGAAATGTAAGTTTGCAAAAGACCAAAGAGAAGAGACTAATACAGAGGGAAGAGAGAGGTGGGAAATTTTGGGAGTTCGTTGTGCAGAGCACACAGGCCAAGGGCATGGATGGGGAAAGAACTGTAGCAAATACGCCACCCCGTAGTTGAGCCAGAATACCTGTTTTGCAGGGTGGAAGGCAGAAAATCAAGCCATCCCCACACCACCCAACTCCCTTGCCTCCTGGCCGGGCCCAATACAAAATGATAAGGTGTGGCTCCTTGCTCAGAAATTAAAGAGCTTACTTAGTAAAAATATTTGTTCTATACAGTCCCACATATCTAAGGAGTTAAGAGCTAATACAAAGCACAGTTTCCTACCTTAGCTGATTTATTGCCATTTAGAGTGTGAGATGAGTAATCACAATTTCCTAAAATAACAAACATTGAACCTTCTTTTGTTTTTGTATTGCTTCCTGTCATAAACTCCAAAGAAACCTATAGCTACTTATCTTTAAATTCTACGTGAACCAAACATTACATTTCTCTAGCTTACTATTTACTTTCTCTGAAAAACATATGATTTCATGTTAAGAGATTTGATATCAGTGAGAAACTTTGCAGTTCACTAGGGTGTGATCTGCAAGCCTAACAGCAAAATTGCAAGTGCAGAGGCCGAGAGAAGGGGCGCTGGGAGAATTCACCCAGGGAGCTGCTGTTCAGTCTGCACTACCAGAGGGAATATGATCTTGCCTGGATCTTCCAGCACTCAGTTTCATGATAAAGGCAGGCATTTAATAAATATTTGTTAAGTGGATTAATCTGAGAGTGGGTGGTACAGACATGAGGGAGGAAGGAACAAGGGAGGCACCTATAGGACTGAATGATGTTCCCAGCATTGTGTTAGATACTGTGGGATACATGTGTGGTTTGCTAAATGTCCTGAATTACCCTCCTTCTAAAACAATAAAAAATGCTGGATTAAAAAACGTTTAAATCTTTTCTTTTTAAACACATTGCCAATTTCACAAGAATGAAAAGAATTCAGAAAAGTCGAAAGATGAGTAAAAACAGAAATCTTGGGAGGTAAGTAAGCCCAGAAATGAACTTTAACCTAAATATACGTGCTGATGCCCTGGTGACCTAGAACTGTTGTGCTAATAGCTAAGAGGTGGGTGTAGGGCATCCCCCAGACAGCAGGCTAGGAGGAATACCCGGGTGAATCTGGAACCTCAGAGTTACGCCATAGATGTAACAGCAAACAAGAACTGACCCTCTTCACAGAGCAAGGACAGCAGGGAGACATGCTTATTTTAATTTGTGCTAAAAGCAAAAATGGAAGGGAGGGATTAGGGAATTTCCCCCTGATAATGCCTAATCACACAGTTCACTCCCAGGTAGCCACTGAACCTAATAACTCAATAGATAATATATCTACTAGACAACCTAATAACCCAATAGATCTTCTGAATCTAAAAAAAAATGTAAAGCAGAGGATTAAATTTACAGTAATCTGGCTTGGAAATTCTCTCAGATGACAAATCCTATCTGGGGGAACATAACTTCTACTCAGTCTATAAATAATTTCGGCAGATAATGTTCCAAGGAACATGGACTCACAGTCAAAAACCATAAAACTTACAAGAAAACAGGCCGTGAATGAGAGCCTGAACACACAATAGAGAAAAGGATCTCAAAGATTTAAGATACTGAAATTACACAGAACATAAAATAATTACATGTAGTATGTTTAAAGAAATAAAATGATTGAAAATATGAGTAAGGAACAATAGATTTTAAAAATGAACAAATTAAAATATATATACAAGATAGGATGTCTAGAAATGAAAAACATAATAATTTAAAAACTCCATGGAGAAGCTAAATAGCAGATTATTCACATCCACAGACAGTTACTGAACTAGAAAACATATTCGAAAAAGTTATACAGCACAGCCAGATGAACAAATAAAAAATATCAAAGAAAGTTTGGAGGCTAAAGTAAGACTACCATATCTCTAATCAAACTCCCAGAAGGAGAAATAGATATAACAGAGCAGAGGCGTTATTTGAAGAGTTTTCTAGAATTGTTGAAAAGTACGAGTCCTCATATTCAGTCAATGAACTTATAGCAGGAGAAAATCAAAGAATCACCACCTGCATACATTGAAGTGAATCTGCCATTAAAATATACAAAAAGATGATCCTAAAAGCAGCTAGTGGGAAAGAACAAATTATCTACAAAGGAAAGACAATTAGATTAATGGCAGATTTCTCAAAAGCAACAATAAAAATTAGAAGACATTAGAATAAGATCTTCAACGTGTTGAGAAAACAATTGTAAATGTGGAATTTGAACCTAGAAGAATGTTCTTTCTCAAGAATTAGTGCAAATTAAGAACATTTGCCAACAATAGCAATCCACTAAAGAAAGTTCTCAAGAACTTAGTTTAGTCATATAAATTGATCTTGAATAATAGTAGAAAAGCAAAAGGGAATGATGGACACAGACATTGTTGACTATGTGGCAAATGCTTTGAATCACTACATGAAATAATAACACCTAGTGTGGGATTTATGATACAGTTAGAACAAAAATACTAGAAAATAATAGCGTGAAATGGGGGAGAGAATGATCAAAGTTTAAGTATAAGAATACTTTGTTTTTGTGAAAGAAGGTAAAATACCATGATAACTTGAGATATTGTTGAGAATGTATGTTAAAATATCTATGGTGTTGGATGGAGCTAGAGGCTATTATGCTCAGTGAAATAAGCCAGGTGGAGAAAGACAAGTATCCAATGATTTCACTCATCTGTGGAGTATAGGAACAAAGCAAAAACTGAAGGAACAAAACAGCAGCAGACTCACAGAAACCCAAGAATGGAGTAACAGTTACCAAAGTGAAAGGGACCTGGGAGGATGTGTGGGAAGGGAGGGATAAGCAGGGAAAAGGGGCATTATGATTAGCACACATAATGTAGGGGGGTGGTGCATGGGGAAGGTAGAATAACACAGAGAAGACAAGTGGTGATTCTATAGCATCTTACCATGCTGATGGAAAGTGACTGTAATGGGGTATGGGGTGGGGACTTAATAATGGGGGAGTCTAGTAACCATAATGTTGCTCATGTAATTGCACATTAATGATACCAAAATTAAATAAATAAATAAATAAAATATCTATGGTAACCACTTAAAAAATAGACATGCTGAATAGAACTTACAAACTGAGACATGGAGAGAAGTGGAATGAGGAAAAAGAAAAAGAATATTAATCTGAAAGAAAAAGAATTTTCATATAATATGACATAATAAGCACAAAATTATGTGATTAAAAATAAATCCAGTTAAATCGGTAACCACAGTACAAGAAATTAAATAAATGCATCACATAAAGAAAAAGGTTGTCAGACAAGGGAACAAAAACAAACTTCAGCTCTATATTATTTACAAGGGACACACAAAAACTAAAGGGCAAGGAAGCTACTACTTCATGCCCACAAAGACAGTTAAGATAGTTCAAAAAAACAACATCAGGAACAGAAAAAATAGGTGTTGATAAGGATGTGGAGAATTTAAAACCCCCATACATTTCTGGTGGGAATGTAAAATGGGACAGCCTCTTTGGAAAACAATTTGGCAGTTACTCAGAAAGTTAGAGATAGTATACCATATGACCCAGAAATTCCATTTCTATCTAGGTATATAGCCAAGAGAATTGAAAACATTTATAGAAAAATGTGTACAGTATGTTCATAAAAGCATTATTTATAACAGCCAAAAAGTGAAAACAACCCCATCAACTGATGAATGGATACACGACAAAGATGTTATACCCATAGTGTGAAATATTATTCAGTCATACAAAGGAATGAAGTATTGATACATCCTACATGGATAAACCTTGAAAACATTATAAGTGAAAGAAGCAGACACAGAAGGTCACATATTGTATGGTTCCTTTTATATGAAATGTCTAGAACAGGTAAATACATAGAGACAGAAAGTAGATTAGTGTTTACCATAGGATGCGCGAAGGGGAAATTGGGAAGTAAAGGGTTTCTTTCTGGGGTTTTGGAATTGTTCTGCAATTAGTGCTGATGCTTGTACAATACTGTGAATACATTAAAAATCACTGAATTTAAGATGGCTAAAATAGCGAATTTTATGTTATTAAGAACTGTACCTGCTCAGACAGGCCCGTCTGCTGGGGGTCTGTGGCGAAGGACAGAGGTGCAGGGCAAGTCAGGGAGGCAGCCTGACAGGAGCCCAGCGTCCCCTTCTGAGGATTTGAATGGGAGACCATCGCTCCCTGAGGCACTTAGCAATCTTGGGGAGTCCAGGGTTTATGTTCTGCTCTATCAGAAATGGCCCACAGTAATTGGAGATGCCCTCTGTCTTCTAGAGCTTAATTTTATGGAAGCCGGAATTCCCTGACAAGGTGAATGTGGGCCCCCCACCGCCTTCTCACTGTGACTCGGCATCTGGATGGGGACTTCCCTGAAGCTCCCCTCCCGTGGAATGAGACTAGAAAACCTGAAAACCATAAGCCCAGAGGCCCCATTAGAATGCAGTGAGCTGGGAATACAGCTTTGCCCCAAAGGGAGTATTCCTACACCTGAGGGCCTCTGAGACGAGGTCACTCACAGTCTCTTGCTCACCGTGGTCCCCAGAGTCACGCCCAGGTGAGCAGGGCAGGCCAATCATGCTGGGTTCAGTACAAAAGACCACTTCTTTCATCTTGAGGGACAAGGAAGCTATGTGGCCAGCTGTGACGTGCAATATGACTGGAGATAAAAATGCTGCTCTTTGCATGAAATGCTTTGCGTATTGCTGGGTCTTTCTTGCCATGAGCTCTCAGCTACACGTTCCCGTCACCAGAAGGGCTTTAATAACCCTGGATAAAGCATTCCCTCATCACTGTCACAGCACCTGTTCTACCTCCTGCCTGTAGCACTTGCCACTCCTTAGGGTGTCCAGGAGGTGGGACACTATTTGTCACCACTCTGAAGTGCTTACACCATGCTGGCACAAAGCGAGTGAATGAGCACTCCATGTGTGCGTGTGGAAGGAGAGAGAAAAAGGGGTAGGAGAGAGGAAGGAGGGAAGGCCAGGCACGATGGAGAAGGCACGGGGCACGGGAAGCAAGGGTCCTGGTGTGGGTCTCGGCGACAGCCACGGTGGGACTCTCATCTATGTGAGCAATGCGGCCGGCCTGTTAGATGGCTGCACCAGGAAGGTGCTTTTATGAGGACTAAGGCATTCCTGGTAGAAAAACTCATGGAGTAAGAGAAGCAAATGTGGTCCCAGCAGGGAAGGCCGGGGGTGGGGATGGGCTCCCAGAAGGGAGGCCTCTCACGGGTTGGCTCCAGCCCCGAGGAGCATGGCCGTCCACAAAGCCTGAAGGAACCACTCTGCGGTAAATTCTGCAGACGCCCTTCTCTCACGCCATGCACAAAATGCGAATGGGCGGCGGGGGGCAAGAGAAGAAGCCTCCGCAGCCCAGAGAGCCAGGGCGGGGCACGAGGCGCCTGTCAGAGCCACACCCGTGCGAGAGCGCATTCCCTGGGGAGCCCTGGAAGTGCCTGGGGCGCTTCCAGCGGGTGGGCACACTTTCACCCCGTGGGAAGCGCGGGCCTGCCGAGCGGCGCCTTACTGACCTCGGCCGGCATTGCGCTCTGGCCTCATACGGCCGGGAAATACGGGGCTGAGCCGTGACACGGAGCGAGAGGGGATATGCGGATAAACAGAGTCCAGTGACGCTGAAAAGACAAGTCGGGGACTATTTTAACCGTCAGTGGGCTTTTTCAGGCTGAGAAAACAACCCTGCATTAGGCAGTTTCATGCAGGGACGCTGAGACGCAGCGTCACGACTCCGACGGCCCCACCAACTCGCCGCCCGGAGCCCCCGGAGCAAGAGGCGGGACTGGGATGACACCCTTTGACCAGTACAGCCACTTGTAAACCATGGAAACCCTCAGAGGGATTCAGCAGCGCCCCCTGCCTTCAGGAGGCATTTAACTAGCCCCCTGGAGGATTCCTGACTCTAGACAATTATTTCACAGTAAGGAAGAAAAAATTGCCTGAGGTTTCCTAGTACAGTCGAATTCACTGGAGTCAATAAACATGTCAGACGGTCCGTGTAGCTGCCACTGAGAAGACACAAAACTTTGCTCTTGAAGGACGCTCTTTTCCCCACACGAAATTGTATACAGGTGCAACCAGGAGCCACGTATTCCAGGTGACAGAGAGTGTGACCTCTTAAATAGCCTCACTCAATAAGTATTGGTAATGATACACTTTCATTATGAGAGAAATGAAGGAAAGTGCTGAGTACAGATATATCTAAAAATGCAAGCACATTGCAATGCATTCAGCAAATTATTTAAACCTTAGTAAAGATTCAAATCTGTTTCACAAAAATGGTATCAAAACTGATTTTAACTTGCTTCACTGAAAGTATCACTGCACTTCAAAATAGACTGATTGTGTTGTTTTGTTTATGCATGATACTCATAACCTCGTTTTGAATCATAGCTCCATGGGTCTTTGTGGATAAAATGAGAGTTCCTGTGGTCCAGATTCTCACCTGGCTGTGGTTGACTAGCTCACTGCACACCTGTGGGCAATACATGACTGTTGACTCTATAAAAAGAACTCCACCCAGTACTGTGGGCATGACACAGAGGCAGGGCTGCAAGGCTGCAGGAGAGCAGAGCAGAGGCTGGAGTGGTGGCAGCACCGAGGACAGAGGCCCAGAGGACGGCTGTGCAGGATGACTGTGCAGAGAGGCCCGGAGGATGGCTGTGTGGGGATGACTGTGCAGACAGAGGGACCCAGAGGATGGCTGTGAGGACAGAGGGGCCCAGAGGACGGCTGTGCAGACAGAGGGTCCCAGAGGCAGAGACCGGCTTGTGGCATGCAGACTCACTCTGAGTGAACGGGATTTTAGTGACTGACCTGCCACCTGGAAATAAAGTTGGGTATAACCCTTTCACCCCAAGAACGTTTTGCTATCCATTTCTTTGGTCACACTGAATCCATAGCAAACTTGCCCAGGGCTGAAACCCATTGGCAAGACAGTCTTGTTACTTAACTGTTCTCAGCCTTAGTTTTCTCATCCACAAAATGAGCAACAAAACTCAACCCATGGAGGACTGGAGAGATCATGAATGTATAATGTTTGGAGAAATGCCTGGAATACACTATGCACCAAATAAATGTCTTTTTTAAAAGGTAAATCTTCCTTCCTTTGTGCAGATGAGCGTGGTCAATCCTAGGTGTTACACATGCAGGGACTGGCCAGGCTCAGCAGGGACCACACAGCAGAGGGAAGCCAGCCCTGCCTGAGATAGGCACTGTGGGTGCTCAGCCCAGACCCTCTTGTGTCCCAGCAATCCTGTGTGCATCCCACACCTGGCGTCTGTGTGCCACACCTGTCATTCTTCATAGGGAGCCTTCAGGCCACAGGAGTGGCACCATCTGAACTGGCAAAGAGCAGAGTTCCTGGGGGTTCATCTTTCTCTCCCAACCTCCAACCACCTCCATCCCTCACCTACCCATTGTTCCTCGCCCTGTGCCTGCCCGGGGCAAGGGGGTGAAAGCCCAGGTCCCTTGCTTTAGGTTGAGCTGATTCTAAGGCACAAACTCCAGGCACACATCAGAGCTCCCCTGTGGAGACAGGTAGAAGCTGCCTGGCATCACGCCCTTACCTGGTGTCGGTCCCTCCCTGCTTCTGACCCGCAGACAAGGGAGGAAACGCAATGAGATATCGAAGATCTGAAAGGACCAGCCAGGGTACTCAAGGCATAATGGCGCAAGAGTGGTCCTGAGAGGGCACCCTTCATATTTATTGAGGAAATACATTTTAACAACAATAGAATTCTGTGTGGGGGACTTAATTAACTAACTGTAAACTTAATCCTCATGATGTCTTACAAGGTATTGAAACAATAGCAAGGGCAATTAGGTCACAGAAACTGTTTTGGTCTTGTTTGTTCTGTTCCTGATCACTTATCCGGAATTACAGGAAAAATAATCAAGTCATATATTCTAAGGCACAAACTCCAGGCAGTACACATCAGAGCTCCCCTGTGGAGTCAGGTGGAAGCTGCCTGGCATCTTCCAAACCAAAATACATTTGATTTCTATACTTGGTTTCTATATTAATCCCACACCTGGCTCCTTACCAGTCACCCTGAGAGCCCTTCTGTAAAAAGGCCCTCCATGCAACCTATGAGCCTGCCCATTTTGACTCTGATCTCCAGTCCTGGACCTCAGCTACCTGCATAATGCATTCATTCATTCATCATTCAACCATTAGCAAGTACTAGCCCAGAAGCCTCTCTGGGCAAAGCACTATTTCTTGTTTATACGGTAATACTAGCTGATATTCTGCCTTCCTTCCACCCATCTCCATCCTCTGCTTCCCTCTCTTGTACTTCCCAGTACTCAACTGGATACCCTGGAATGAAAGGAGGAAGGGAGAGGACAAGAGAAGAAAGAAAAAGGAGGAAAGAAAGGTTTGTTTTCAACTGAGATCAAGTAGATCTTGGGAAGACACGCACACGCACACCCATTAGCACTCCCTCATTCTCCTCTCACCTGCAGTAGAACTCAACAAGTTAGGACCAGGGAGTGGTCAGTTTCTCTTCAGGTGTAAGTGGCCTCCAATCCAATTCTCAGCAAAGGTGGGGGCTAAAGGAAAGTTTATCTTTGGTGCCTCCCCATCTCAAATTTCTGCCCCATTTTCACCTAATGGCACAGGCTCTTCACTGTCTTCTAACCTTCACCAAAGGAACTTCTTTTTTTTTTTTGAAGGCCAGAAGTAGAAAGCCCTCCAGAGGTATGACAAGGCTTCTGGATCCCCCTGAATTCTTATAGGAATTTGGAAGTATTTTCAAAAGATTTCCTTGGCTATTATTTCAGGAACTGACATTTAAGAACTACAGTATGTCCTAGTACATATGTGAGAGGCACTTCATTTTAAATCAGAGAAACTAGTGGTTAGAGGAGTGGGATCTAAAGTCCAACTTCAGATGCCCTGGATCCTGGTTCTGCACATGGGGCATGTTCCTGACCCTCTCAATGCCCACAGTCCTTTCATCTGTAAAATAGGAGGGACACTAGTACCAATTTCATACGGTATCGGGAGAAGTAAAGGAGATAATACCTGTAGTGCATTTAGCACAGGTAATTATAAATAGTAGTGCTTCTTATATTTTTGAAAGACTGCCTATTCTTTTTCTAATTCCTGTATCATAAAAAACCTTCAATTTACCAATTTCTCATATTCTAAAACATCTTTTTCTGTATAAGAAAAAAACTATAAAAAATACATGATGATAATACTCTGAGGCCAACATAGTCTAAATGTAGATAAAATATTATAATTTACATTTTAAAAGAAGAGAACAGCCTCTGTTTCTGCAGCAAGAAGGTGTGATGGACAGACCACTCTTACAGACTATCCACACTTGCATCGCATTAGTCTGCTCAGCGGCCGTGACAAGCCGCTCCACCTGGGCGGCTTCAACGACAGAAACGGATGTCTCACTGCTCTGCAGGCTGGAAGCTGGGCACCGAGGTCCGTGGGGCTGCTCTCTCCGGAGGCCTCCCCCGTGGCTGCGGGTGCCTGTCTTCTCCCTGCGTCCTCACACAGCCTTCCCTCCATGCGTGTCTGTGTCCTAATCTCTCGTTATGACGCCAGCCATAACTTTTAACTTAATCGCCCTATTACAGACCTCGCTCCAAATAGAGTCCCATTCTGAGATACCGGGGGTTGGGGTGCCAACAGATGAATGTTGAGGGGTTCAAAAATCAGCTCATAATATCCATTCTGTGATTCCAGGAGTGCCAATTCTAGCCTATCACCACCCCTTCAGTTCACACTTAGTTTGCTCTAAAGAGCTTCTGGTTTATGCCTAGTAGTTATACCCATTTCCTTCCTTCAGGGAAAGTGCATAGGCCTGTAGATCTTAGAGTGGAATGAAGCTGAGTTAATGTGGTGAATGAAAAGCACTACTAACCTTCCAAGTTGGAAGAGTCTGTGAACGACGGCTCAGCCGCAGGAGGAGCGCTGCAGAAGGCAGGACTACAGTGAGCGACAGTCCTGCTCCTCGGCTTGTTTCAGTGTGTCAGTGGGTGATATGAATCCTTTGTATGATTGATTTGTCGTCACCTCATTTACTACAGGTTCTGGGAACTGAAGAAGAAGTCAGCCTTGCTCTACTTTACAGAATACCAGCAGCCCCGTGAGAACTGATCCGTTATAACAGTGAGGACTAGAGCAAAGATCTTGGCTTTTTAAATGACTTTTGCTATAGTGGGAGGTCTAAGAAGTTGTTAGGCTAACTCTACTGCCTGCACGACAGTTGGAAGTCGATGGGAAAAGTAAAAATTTTCTTTGAATAATTCTATTTATGGCACAGTTTACTGTATCTCACGAGGACTTTGTTGTGGTACTTTGATTCTTTGAACAGAAAAGCTATTGAAAACAAAGCAGTGCCTCCTCCGTGGTGATTTAAGAGTCCAGCAAAAAAGCTTTCAGATGAAAAACAGTCCGAGAGAAAAATCTTTCACAAAACCAGGCAATCTAAGCACAAAGTCCTTCCAACACTTCAGGCAAGTCTCCATTCCCTTCACTTACAATTAAATCATTTCTGCCACTCTCTGCAGGAGCAAGATTTTCTTCTATTTCAAATCGGTAAGATCAGCGCTCATTTTGTTTGGCTTGAATCTACAGACTGGCAGATGCCTCAGGGATGATTTTACTGTGCCTAAGTTTTGTTTTTTCTAGTGTCTCAGCTCTCATTTAGATGCATAACCACTAAATAAACACATATAATTATCTTATTTATATAACTCAGAAGCAGTGCTTATAAAATAAATTAAGTCAAAGCCTAGTAAGGGATTAATTTACCACTGCCCCAAGATTTCAAGGTACTCTGGATCCATGACTGGGCTTCCTGCCTACCCAAGTTAGCATCAGACGCTATTAACCTGAGACAGAATAATGCAGAGCTGAGGTTGCTGGTTTTTGTTGGTACCCGGTAATGATCAGACTTGGAGCCCTAGCGCAATGCGATGGAGCGGGACTAGGTCTGTGTCCAATATTTCAGGGGCTGCCTCATTTTTTCACACTACTGACAGGCAAGACCTTAATTCTATATAAACTCAGAACAAAATTTTCTTTTCTTTCCATTTTTTTAAATTCCTAAATTAAAATCTCTATCCTTCAGCACCAGAGTGTGCTCAGATTATGGCTCTGGCTCCATCACCATTAAAAGGCTACTGCTGGGAAAATTGTGTACATCCAGTTTGGACAACCAATTTTTAATAAGTGCTTTGGAGAATTTTCCTCAATTCACTGACAGCTACTGAGGTGAGACAATGCTGTCTCTCAGCACAGGGGAGGTCTTGGCTTTGTTTTGTTCAGGGTAAAAGCTCTTAACCATAGTGAATTATAATGAGTAGAGACTTTGATGAAGGAAACTACCCCTGCTGGAACACCTAAGGGACAAGTTAACCATTACGGAACAATTGGGCAGGATATCATGTTACTTACTGGTTCACTTCAGTTTAGTTTCTAGATGAATGGAAGGAATTCTTTGTGGGAACTGTGGTATTCTGATGTCATTGAAAGTCTGGAAATTTTAATTTAAAAATTTGCATCAGTCAATAAGACTATGGCTAGCATAGGAGGTAGTATTATTGAGCCTATAAGTGCCCTAATATTTTGTACTCAAATATATGGATTTCTAACTCAATTATAAACTAACTACAGAAGTCTCAGTAACTGCACAGTGTAACATTTTTCAGCCCCAATTTGATCATTTCCCAGTGACATTTCCAAATGGTACAGTAACACTACACAGATGTAGACTTGAAAGCACTTTCTAAAATATATGTGAACGAATGAAATGACTTTCAGACCATTTAGGTTAAAATGCAGTAAAACTTTACCTAATAAGAACACAGCCAGAACACCCTGAACTCTGATTTTTCACGTGATTAACTCAACTTTAATCTGAAAGAGACAAATGACAGAACAAGTTAACATCATCAGGAACTTACTCAGGCCAGAGGAGGAAGAGAGGAAGAAAGAAAGAAATCACTGCCACATGACATTTATTCTCAGATACACTGTTCTTCTATCATCTTTACATCTCTGAAATCAGGTTGCTTTACAAAGAAGCCTTAAAACACCCGATCGCCCTCGACCAGGCACTGTGCTGAGCGAGCAGGTGAGGCCCTGGCCATTCCTTTGACCTCGTCACCACACGTGCTGAGACATGTGCAAGGTCAGTGCCTCGTATGTTAGTTCAGTTGACTTTTAAAATTACTTTTAAGATTACACAATGAATTACGATTAACATGTATATTGTGTGGGGGGCACGGGGAGGGTCTGTACAACACAGAGAAGACAAGTAGTGATTTTACAGCATCTTACTATGCTGATGAACAGTGACTGTGAAGGGGTATTTGGGGGGGACTTGGTGAAGGGGGGAGCCTAGTAAACATAATGTTCTTCATGTAATTGTAGATTAATGATACCAAAAAAAAAAAAAGATTACACAATGATTTGAAAGAAAAAAGCTTTAGGAATGTCTTAACCAATATTTTGATGACATTTTCCCATTTATGTACAAGAATGTTATACAATAAAATCTATGTCTAAATAAGTCTAAGATAGAACTTTCAATAAGTATAAATTTAAAAAAAATCTAGTTGTAAGAAAGCCATTGTGTCATTGAGTTTTTTTCCTTTGTTAGGGGTACACAAAACACTGGTGCATCCTGTAACCACAAGCCTCTTGCACTGGAACAAGCAGTGTCATCTCGGTGCGTAGGCCAGTCCTAATAAACCTCTCCCACCATGTGCAGCAGGGATTATCCCCGCAGGCCGAAGCCCTGGGTGCCACCATCATTTCTCCAGCCCCAGCACCAGGAAGTTTCCCAGTGGAAGAGGAACAAAGACAGTCGCTGCCTTCTCAGGATCCAACCATCATCTTTTACTCTCATTAGCCAAATTGGATTTTGAGATATTATGAGAATCAAAAGTAAGTTTACCTGGTGTAAAATTTAATTAAGAGTCATAAAATTACATTTAGTATACATTTAAAATTGATATGTTTATGAACAGCAAAGATTCATTTGCTGTCATAGAAAAGAATAGTATAGTTTAAAAACACTGTCAATAAGAAGGGTTGAAACAAAGATGAGGTCTAGCTAACTACACATCAGCTAAATTGAACACATTCCCTGTACTTTCTCATAAACTTCAATTATGCCATCCTGTATTATAATTCGGACCCTATGGACCTTTCCTTAGATGCCTAGGGTTATGTTTGAAATGTATGGATGCATCTTGATCAATTTTAAAACTTCACTTCTGTGTCTGACAAACTGGAAAAAGTCTAGAACATTTCCAACCTTCCTGAAAGAGTGAAATTAAATTCTTCTCACATCATCCTAGGTAATTCATAACTTAACATAGCTTCCAATTGTGTTTGCAGAGGGAATAGAAAGTGCAGAGGCATATCCTATGATAAGCTTGGTTTTTAAAAGAGCAAATGATAAAACTGAATAAATAGCACACATGTCCTGTAATGTTTTACTCTATTTAACTCCCCTCAGTCTAAATTACTTTAAACTAATTTTGTATTAAATTTGCTGTTACCATTCTTGGCTGTTATACAATAAATTCAAGCATATTACAGTTTGAAGTGCATGTATACTTATTTTTAAAATCATACAGATGTACCCTTATTAAAACTTACCATCATTACAAGTCAAAATCTTAAACATTTTGACATAAGCTAAATCTTCATAAAAAGCAAAAAAATGCTGCCTTCTATGTGACACCTTCTCAATATACATGTAGAGAGTATATAAGTTTGAGATCACACCAGTCATCAGATGTCACTATACAGCACGTGTTTTATTCAAAGTAGAGTCTGTTATTTTTAACACTTTATTCTGAGACATTTTTTTAGAATAGCTTTGCAATGCAGCAATCTCATCTCCAGGTGCCTCTTCACAAATCATTACTGATCAAAAATCACACGTGAAAAGTTAAGTGCAGTGGCAGATAGGCACAAGCTTAGATTACTAGGATGCCCGTGTGGTCAGGGTCTCAAAGGATAATCTAGTCATGATGGTTAATTTTATGTGTCAGCTTGACTGTGCCACGAACTGACCAGATTAAACATTATTTCTGGGTGTCTGTGAGGATGTTTCCAGATGAAATTAGCAGTTGCATAATAAACTTGGTAAAGTAAATCTTTGTCCTCAATGTGGGTGGGCATCATCCAATCTGTTGAGGGCCTGATTAGGAAAAAAGCAGAGGAATTCACCACTTTTCTAACTGCCTCTCTACTGGATAATGTTTCACCTCATCTTCTGCTCTCAGGCTGAAATGTATGTCATCGGTTCCCGTTTCTCAGGCCTCAAATCAAACAGAATCAGACTCCTGGCTTCCCCGGGTCTCCGCCTGCAGAGAGCAGATAGTGGGACATCTCAGCCTTCACACTGATGTTGGTTCTGCTTCTCTGGAAAATCCTGGCTAACATATTAGCTGTGTTTCTGATTTCTAGATTAGGAAAACTCCACATCATTTAAGCCTGACAAGCATGTGTTAAAATAGTTAATAAATAAATAAGCAAGCACAGGAATAGTGCCCCCTCCAGTGGTCAAACTCCTTGAAACTTTTCAAACATGGGAAAGCTGTCTTGTAAGCCCTGGGTGGATCCTAGGCCCAGGTCCCAGAAAAGCTCCCTTACCGTTGTAGGTGCTGTGTGTAAACAGGAACATGATTTTAGAAGCTGGGCTTCTGGTTTGGGATAATGGACACAACTAAATCAGGACACATGTTTTTAAGTTGTGAAAACATAAAAAAAGGTAAAATTCAGTGCTGGTGTCTTAACATTAGATTTGCACTTTTTAATGCCTACCAGGTGTGAAGAAAATGCCTATTAACATTTAAAGTGATACATCTCATAAAGGGAAAAAAATGGTCTTGGGGTTTGAGGATTTTTATTATTATTATAAATAAAATACAGTGGTTCTCAACCAGGATGGATTTTTTTCCCCTGAGAGTGGGAAAGCTTAGAGACATTTTTGGTTATCTCAGCATGGGGCAGGGGCTACTGGCACCTGAGGGAAGTCCCTCAACACGAAGATGTCCCGCTTCAACATATCCTCCAGTCCAAAATGTCCACAAAGTTAAGGTTGAATAACCCTGACTTAAGAATGTACTCTAATCCTTTTCATTTATATGTAGTATATAAACCTTCAACTTGTAAGCAGTATTTATTAAACGTAAAAGCAAATGCATTTTCTTAAAATTCCATCAGTAAAGTCAGAAACTCAGGAAGGATGATTCTTACGAACTCAATCTCATGTTCACCACTTTCTTCTGGATTATACATTTTCTGATTATACATAAAGTGATATATTTATGATGTTTAGCCATTGTTTTGCTAAATACAAAATATATTTGGGTGTTTGGGTAGATAGCCAATAAGAGATACATTTTGTCCCTTGGAGAAATACTAGGAGATGAAGTTTAAATTTATTCCAGGTGGGTCTGAAATATTTCCATTAGAAAAACACACCTGCTTGTGACAGGTGCATTGAAAGCAGAGAAAAGGAGAGAACAGATTGACTGTGGTCCAGTCATCCCTCTGGTGACCAAGGAAAAGCAATTCTCTTAGGACCAGGATCCCCAGCCTGGGATCCCTGAATCCTTAGGCTGCATGAAAATAAGAAAAGTCTGAAAGCTATTTTCAACTTATTAGAAGTGATCTAATAAGAATTGAACACTTCTTCATAAGAAAATGTATTAGACTCACTAAAATGAAAACTTCAGCATGTAAACACTTATTACATACAAATTCATTTTATTACACTCTGATGTAATGTAGGAATTTCTAGATCCTCTGGAAAAATAATGCAAGGAGTCCTTTGTGGTTAAATAAAACGTTGGAAACTGGTGCCCTGAGGAAACCCAGCAGTGATATGAGTATGAAAAGTAAAACCATACACAGTATTGCAGGACTTTCTCTCCCACTTACTACTGTCTTGCCAATGGGTTTCAGACCTGGGCAAGTTCTCTATGGATTCAATGTGACCAAAGAAATTGACAGGAAAACGTTCTTTGGGGTGAAAGGGTTTATTACCCGGCTTGTTCTCCCTGTGGTAGATGGAGCACTAGCATCTCTGACTCTGCCCAGAGCACTGGGCCGAGCTCACTGTATAGAGCAATAATAGCTTATTGCCTAAAGGAGTGGAAGCGGTAGCCTAGCAACAGGCCAGTGACATCATGAGGTGGTTTAAGTTCAGTGAGGATCCTGGCCATAGGAACCCCAACCTCCCCACACTTCTTGCGGGACTTAGTCCAGCACTTGGTATATAAGGAAAAACTGTAAATATTTGGCTTAAGCCAGAACTTTTAAAAGGAGTAGAATCTCCTCAGCTTCAAAATCGTGGTGACTGGACAACTGAGGAACTGTGGGCTGAACCACAGACCCGTCCCTGAGAGCCCACATTTGCTCTCACCAAGGGGACCTCAGGGCTGCTTCCTTGAGGAGCGCCATGAAGATGGGCCCTGCAGTGGCACCAGGTCCCTTTGCCCGAGTCCTCCCCCAGCCGAGTCAGACACAGCTTCCAGAGCAGCCCTGCCATTTACCAGGCGTTGCTCCTCTCCAGGCCCGTGCCTGCTGAGAACCAAGGGCCCGCCCCTCGGTCTCCTTCACCGGCACCTCCCCCACCCTTCTAGTGTAGTGCAGGTGCTGTGCCCTGCACACTGCTGTGTGGACCCTTCTCTCCCCTCTCTCTAATAGCCACCCTAAGCAACCCCCTGCCCTCCCACAGCCTTACTTACTAGCTATATGTGGAAACTCCAACATTAACATGATGTGTAGCTAGACTTTCTTCCTAGCTCCAGACCAAGGTATCTGTTTATTCACTTGGATATTTACTTTGCAACCCCAAACTCAATGGGTCCAAAACAGAGTTCCCAATCTTTCCCCTGAACTCTCTTTTACTCCAGGCTTCCTTAACTCAGAACATAGCACCATAATTCACCACTTTGCTTCTCTGGGTTTTATCTTTGCCTTTTGTTATTGAATGAATTGTGTCAAAAAATTATTTTGACTCCCTAACTCCAAGTATCTCAGAATGTGACTATATGTGAAGATAGGGTGTTTAAAGAGGTAATTAAGTTAAAAATGAGGCCATTTGGGGAACCCTCCTACACTGCTGATGGGAATGTAAATTAGTTTAAGCATTGTGGAAAGCATTATGGAGGTTCCTCAAAAAACACAAAATGGAAATACCATTTGACCCGGGAATTCTACTCCTAGGAATTTACCCTAAGAATGCAGCATCCCAGTTTAAGAAACACATATGCACCCCTATGTTTATCGCAGCACTATTTACAGAAGCCAAGAAGGAAGCAATCTACGTGTCCATCAGTAGATGAATGGATAAAGAAGAGGTGGTACATATACACAATGGAATATCATTCAGCCATAAGAAGGAACAAATCCTACCATTTGCAACAACATGGATGGAGCTAGAGTATATTATGCTCAGTGAAATAAACCAGGTGGAGAAAGACAAGTACCAAATGATTTCACTCACATGTGGAGTATAAGAACAAAGAAAAACTGAAAGAACAAAACAGCAGCACAATCACAGAACCCAAGAATGGACTAACAGATACCAAAGGGAAAGGGACTGGGGAGGATGGGTGGGAAGGGAGGGATAAGGGGGGAAAAGGGGCATTACGATTCACACACATAATTTAGGGGCTGGGGAGCACGGGGAAGGCACTATAACACACAGAAGACAAGTAGTGATTCTATAGCATCGTACTATGCTGATGGACAGTGACTGTAATGGAGTATGTGGTGGGGACTTGATAATAGGGGGAGTGTAGAAACCATAATGTTGCTCATGTAATTGTACATTAATAATACCAAAAAAAATGAGGCTATTCAGGTGGAGCTTTACTCCACTCCAAGAGATGTCCTTATGAGAAGTGGGGCCTATGGAGGAACACCAGGTATGTGCATAACAGACAGAAGACCATGTGAAGGCGCAGCAAGGAGGCAGCCGTCTGCAAGCCAAGGAGAGAGGTCTTAGGCCAGACCAACCCTGTCAGCCTGTGGATCTTGGTCCTTAAGCTCCAGAACTCCATGAAAATAAGTTTCTGTAGACTAAGCCATGCAGTCTGTGGACTCCTGTTATAGCAGGGCTGCCTTCTCCCTCCCACCAGTCACCAAGTCCTACCCACCCTACTTCCTAAACATCTCTGCAGTCTATGCTCTGCATACGCATTCAACTGCCCTCATCCAGCACCCCATCAAATCTTCTGTGGACGCTTGTAGCAGCCTCCCAATAGTCCTTCTGCCCCCAAGAATCCAGTCTTGACAGAGAGGCCAGAGTGCTCATTTAAAAATGGAATCCTTTCCCTGATCTAAAACCCTTCAATCTCTCAAAGAATAAAATCAGAACTTAATTTGGCAGACAAGCCGAGCATGATCCAGCTGCTGCCCACCCCTCTGACCTCAGAATCATGTCAACCTCTTATCTTCCATCAGACACAACCACCTCTGATAGTTTTTCCAATGACTAAGAACACCATTCTTACCACCCATTTTTTTTCCCTTGTTGGAAAATTTTCTCCTCCCCTCCTCCCCTTTTGGCTAATGTTCATGCATCTTTTGGGCCTTGGCCATGCTCTTACCTCCTGGGAGAGGCTTTCACCAACCCCCCTCTGCTGTCCTCCCAGCTCTTCTGAGTCTGGGGAGAACCGTGCACTGGTTTTCATAGTGCTCCTCATGAGTGAGATTAAACATATATCTGTATGATGTTTTCATGTCTACCTCTGATATGTGAGCCCCGTAGGCTGAGTGTCACAGTGCTCGCTCTCTCTCTCTCTCTCTCTCTCTCTCTCTCTCTCTCTTTAAATTCCCACAGCCAAATACAGAGCCTGGCACATATTTGTGGAAAGGATGATGAATAACCAGAACACACGATTACTTCTAATAAATGCATCTGGGACTCCAAAGGAAGAGGATTTACTTTCTCTAATAGCCCAAAATACGTTGAGAGAGGGCTTTGGTTTAAATTCTGAAGTCACATACTGAACAGCCATGAAAACCAGAATTTACAGCAAGTTAAGCTATAAGAAGATAAAACTATATGTCTTATTTGCTTTTGATCCATATCACTGTATTTCCTAACACTGTAAAATTATTTTGTACCTTAGATGACTACAGTATACACCATCCATTAAGAGAGAGTAGAGCTTAGTTGGAATAAGGGGTTTGAGGATACCAGTGAAGATTTAAAGTGGGTATCAGGGAGAAATTAGAAGGGACTGAGAGAGATCAAGTAAGGTAACTGGCTGGCAGAACTGACAGCAGAGCTGGGGTCACTTATTTTATGGGCTCCAATCAACTAGAACTTAAGATGCATAAAGGCAGTGTATGGATTTCCCGAGGCACCATAGCAAAGTGCTATAATCTGAGTGACTTCAAATGACAGAACATTATTCTTTCACAGCTCTGGACTCTAGAAACCAACATCGAAGTGTCAGCAAGCCACACATTCCCTGAATGCTCTAGAGGAGAAAACTTCCCTGTCTTTGTCTGCTTCTGGTGATTCCCGGTTTCCCCATGTTGTGACAGAATGGCCCCAATCTGTGCCACTGTCTTCACATATTCTTCCATCCAGGTCTGTGTGCCTAAGTCTTCCTCTCCTTTCTGCTAAAGGTATTAGTCCTGAAATTAGGTCAGTCCCTAAATCCCAGATGATTTCATCTTGAGATCCTTGACTAGTTGTATCTACAAAGACTATACTTTCAAAAAAGGTCACATTCTGAGGTTCTAGGTGAGTATAAATTTGGGAGGCCACTATTCAGTTACTGATTGGTATTATCCCCTTATCAGATACATTATTTGCAAACACATTCTCACATTCACTAGGTTGTCTTCTCACATTGTTGATGGCTTCCTTTGCTGTGAGGAAGCGTTTTAGTTTGGTGTAGTCTCACTGGTTTATTTTTGCTTTTTGTTCTCCTTGCTTGGGAGACATACCTAGAAACAAATTCTATTGCCAATGTTCAAGAGTTTACTGCCCATGCTTTCTTCTAGGAGTTTTATGGTTTCTGGTCTTATTTTAGGTCTTTAAACCAGTTGGAGTTTACTTTGTGTATGGTGTAAGACAGCAGTGCAGTTTCATTCCATTGTATAAGGCTGTCTTGTTCTCCCGGCACCATTTTTGGAGACTGTCTTTTCAACATTGCATATTTTTGCTTCTTTGTCATATATTAACTGACCATATAAGTGTAGGTTTATTTCTGAGCCATCTATCCTATTCCACTGACCTGTGTCTATTTTTGTGCCAGTACCTACTCTTTGATTACTGCAGCTATACAGTACAGTTTGAAGTCAGGGAGCATGGTCCCTCTCTCTTTATTGTTCTTTCTCAAGATTTCTTTGGCTATTCGGGGTCCTTTGCAGTTCTGTACACATTTCACGTTTATGTCTCTAGTGTTGTAAAAAAATGCCATTGGTATTTGATAGGGATTGCATTGCATCTGTAGATTGCTTGGGGGTATTATGGTCATTTTAACCATATCGATTATTCCCGCCCATGAGCATGGAATATCTTTTTACGTATTTGTGTCATCTTCAGTTTCTTTCATCAGTGTCTCATAGTTTTCCTTGGTTAGATTTATGTCTAAGAACTTCATTCTTTTGGATACATTTGTAAATGGGATTGGTTTGTTAATTTCTGTTTTGGGTAGTTTATTTTTTTGTACATAGAAATGCAACATTTTTCTGTATAATGACTTTACATCTTGCAATGTTAGTGAGCTCATTTCTTCTGTTAATTTTTTGGAGTTTTAGATTTTTTAAATAAGAGTATCATGTCATCGGCAAAGGCTGACAATTTTACTTCTTAACAATCTGGATGCCTTTTATTTCTTTTTCTTGTCATTTTCTGTGGCTAGGACTTTCCAGTACTATGGTGAATAAAAGTGGTGATACTGGACATCCTTGAATTGTTCCTGATTTGAGAGAAAAAGCTGTCAGCTTTTCACCATGGACTATGATATTCGCTGTGGGTTTGTCATATAAGGCCTTTTTTATGTTGATATAGGTTCCTTCTATACCAACTTTGGTGAGATGTTTTATCATGAGTGGATACGAATTTTGTCAGATCCTCTTTCAGCATGTATTGAGATGTTTGTATAGTTTTTTTCCTTCCTTTGGTTAACACAGTGTTTGCATGTATTAATTTGCTGGTAGTGAGCCATCTTTGCATCCCTAGAATAAATCCTATTTGGTTTGGTGATTGATCCTTTAATGTATTTTTGAATGTAGCTTGCTAATATTTTGTTGAGGATTTTTACAACTATGCTTTTCAGGAATATTGGTGGGTAGTTGTCTTTTTTTTTTTTTTTTTTTGGTAGTGTCCTAATCTTGTTTTGGTAACAGTGTGATTTTGGCCTCATAGAAATGAATTTGTAAGCTTTCCTTCCTCTTCAATTTTTGGGAATAGTTTGAGAAGGATAGGTATTAACTCTTATTTCAATGTTTGAGTGGAATTCTCCTATGAAAACATCTTGGACTTCTGATTGTGTCTAGTTTTTGATTACTGATTCAATTGGTTACTAGTTGTTAGTCTGTTCAGATTTCTATTTTCTCCAGAACAGGTTTTAACATCGCATGAGTCCAGGAACTTATCCATTTCTTCTAGGGTGTCAAATTTATTGCCATATAATTTTTCATACTTATCTTTTCAATCCTTTGTATTTCAGTGGTGTCACTTGTAACTTCTCTTTAAATTTCTATTTCTGATTTTGAGTCCTGTCCTTTTTATTCCTTGAAAAGTCTATGCAAATGTTTACTCATTTTGTTTGTCTTCAAAGAATCAGTTCTTAGTTTCATTGTTTTTTTACATTTTTTTTTAGTGTTTATTTCATATACTTGCACTGTGATTTAATTTTTTTCCTTATATTTTGTGTCTTCTAACTTTTGCCATTGGTCGGGGGCGGGTCTTCGTCGTGGCACTTCGCGCTCATTGGCCTTGAGGGCCGTCTTTCCGGGACGGGTAGCCTTTGGGCGCAGAACGCGTAAGTCCGGCGGTTGCGCAGTAACCGCAGGCGCCGCCGCCGTTATATTCAACAGTAGTGGCCCGTGCGTCGCTGAGAGAAGCAGTTCCTGCCGTGCTTCGTTTCGCCGGCCTCGGCAGGAGCTGCCCGCGCCGTCGCTTCCGCGCAGTGGGCCCGCGGAGAGTAGATGTTGCGCGTGCTCGGCGGCGCCATTCTCTCGGCGCGCACGCGGGGGCGGCACCGACCTCGCTCCCAGCTTCGTATCTCCGCCTCGCGCGCGGTGGGATCTCGGCGCTGCCTGCACTCGCCCCTTCTTGGCTCTCCCGCGGCGGGCGGAGGGCGGCTGTCAACATGGCCGCAGCGCCGCGCGTGGTGGAGATCAGCCCGGACTTGGAGCCGCTGCCCTGGCCGGACTAAAGAGAGCTCGGCGGAGAAGCGGCTCCCACTAACGCGCATCTTCGTTGGAGGGTCCAGATCGTGCCCTACGAAGGGGTGAAGGCGACAGCGACAGCTGTGCGGGTTGGAAGGTACGTGGCCGCGGGGTGCAGCGGGAACCCGACGGGGCGCGGGAACCACTGCCTCCGCGTGAAGGTGTCGGGGAGCCGGACGTGGGGGCGGCCGTGCACGTTGCTGGGCGGGCAGCTCGTGGCCCGTGGGGCCGGGAAGCGGCCAACGCGGTTGGTGGGTTCGCGGGGCCCGGCCGGGGGCCTGGAGTCCGCGCGCTCCGCTGGAGGGGCCGCCCGGGAAGGGAGGGAGCGGAGCAGGTGCGCCCGGGGCAGACGTCCGAGCGGCCGGCGAAGTTCGCCCGGGCGGGGGAAGAGGGGGCGCGCCGGAGCCGCTGCCCCTCCTTCCGGGCCCGGGTGGTGAGGGTGGCTGCTCTCCGCCCCGCGACACGCGTCCTCCCGGGACGGGGCCGCAGGCGGAGGGGACGGGCCGCGCCGCGCAGACGGGAGGCCGGTCAGCGTTTTGCCGTGTGTGGATTTTCTCGGCGGGGTCCTCGACGGCGCGGGCCGGACGGGCTGAGGTTCAAGTGTGACCCGCGGCGGGTGAGAGGCCGCCCCTAAGCAGCGCCTTTAGAATTAAAATTTTTCACGAGGCACCTCCCGTGTGTTTTTTTTGAATGAAGTTTCTTTACTTTGGAACTGTCAGGGCATTTTCTTGTATTTAGGAATTCATATCTTTCTGTCTTTTCGGTTTGTAATCTGCAGCTGAGTAATTTATAACTAGCCACAGAGATTCTGAGACAGGGACCGTGGGTGTAGTCAGAGTAGCGTGAGGGCCTCTGGAAAAAAACCCCTACCGAAACTCGCAAATATTAAACAATTCAGCAAAGTGAGATTCACATTAATTTTCTACAGTAAAATACCAAATTAGGAGTATAAGCATTCTTAAGTGAAGATTAGTTAAAACTACTAAAAAGTCAGGAGTAACCCGGACTGGAATGTATGTTTAAACATCCCCCAGATAAGAAAATTATCTCCACGTAGCCCATGTCTTCATTGTGTCAATTAAATGAGGCTGTTGTGAAATTTTAGCCCACTGAAAGGCCCAGTTTATCTTTAACTTCGCCCAGATGCTGCTTTTCCTCCTCCAGCCCTTAATCAAGTGATATAACCTGGGCAATTAATACGGCAAGTAAGGCCACCCACAGACAATGTAGTAAAAGGTAGGAAGCATCTCATCTAAAAGATCAGATTGCATTTTAACACCCAGGAAGTTAAACTGGTAAGATTCTTTTTTTTTTTTTAAGGTGTTATTGATGTACACTCCTGTGAAGGTTTCACATAAAAAAACTGTGGTTACTACATTCACACATACTATCTAGTCCCCCCCGCACATTGTACCCCACTGCAGTCACTGTCCATCAGTGTAGTAAGATGCCACAGATTCACTATTTGCCAAGAGGTAATTAAATTGCTCTAACACCTGCAGTTAATTTTGCTCCCATAGTACTATATTTATATAGATTTTTTGGCACTTACTATGTTCAATGTATTGTTATCTTCCCAAGGTGTTAAGTAGACTTCTTTGTCCATTTATATTGCCTTTGTAAAACTTAACATAGTGTCTTTCTTATATATGGTAGGCATACATTAACTAAAATAATTTAATTGAAAATAATATATTGATTAAAACTAACCTCAGCAATTGGACTAGTTTGGGAAGAGATCAATTTGAATTAGAAAAGATGCTTAATTATATAATTATATGTAGTCTTTAAAACACCATAGAATAAATTAAACTAAATAAAATAGTAGGTTTCTATAAAGAGATCTTTAGGGCTCACTTTAATCAACAATGAACTTTACTTGTAATTAGTGTAACAGTTATTCAGTTTATTTTTTTAGACTTAAGGAGCTCCTTTAAGGCAGAGTTTTCCAAAGTGCACTCTGAGGAATCCAATCAGTTAGTTCTGTTGAGATGCTTTGGCTACTGCTGGATGCCTTCCCTGCCCCAAAGCACAGCCCTTTATTTATATTTTACTATACTGGGCTCCTTCCTAAACAAGATTTTATTTAGGAAAGACTCTTCTGATGAAATTGTTTAAAATAATCGCTGAGTGTAAATACTTCAACTTTATCCATATATTTAAGGTTTTCCAAGGTCTTACAAAAAGATACTCCCTCTTACTCCTTTATTACCACAAACTGCAGATCAGTAGTTTATAATGAATATGGGACTTGAAAAAGTTACGCGAATGATATCTAGTGGGCTTTGGGTATAGCAAGTAAGCTGTCTGTTCTCTGAATATTCTTTATCTGAATTTGAATTTTTGAGTTGTTAGAATATCAGAAATTACTGTAATTGGTATACAAATTGTTAGGTAGGCTGAAGAATTTTCTATATCATGGCTTGTAAATTTTAATATGTGTAAGATTCTGATTCAGTACATGTAGACGGGGCTTGAAATTCTGATTTTCTTAAAAAAAGAAAAAGCAGTTTCAGCTTTGCTGGACTGTGGGCCACATTTTGAGTAGCAAGGAGCTAGCTGACTTTCCAAAGCCTATCACCACATTTTAGGACTGCAGTCTTGGCCCTAGATAGCAGGCTTTCATTATTACAATAGACATTTGCTTAAACTGCCTGTTTCTCTACAGTCTGATTTATATTTTTCCATTTTAATAGAAATTTTTGGCTGTAGCTCCAGGAGTAGGGGGTGGGAGGTTCCCCTCCAGAAACAAATTCCAGTGAAACAAAAGTCAGTCAAAGGAAAGGGCAGGTTGGGAGAAATCATTGTTACTGCTCACAGCTCCAGGTGTCCTCTCGGCCACTGCACACATGTGCTTAATTTTGTTTGGCTGAGACTGTTTTTGTTGGTGTAAGTACTGCTTTTTTTTTAAGCTATTGTTATTATCATGAATTAACAGCAATTATATGCCACAGCAGATTAAGCTGTTAATTTTATCTGTAGCACATGTGAATTGAAAACCTAATTTGTGTAACCAACCAATGAGACAGTTATTTAGCTAAATAGCTTATACTCAAAAAGAAATAAATCAGTTTTGAGGGTCATTAATTATTTTATTTAAAATATATAATATCAACCATTTTCATAGTCTTTTGGGCTTTTATAGAAAACTATGATAACTAAATCATAGATTTAAATAATAGTTTTTTAAGAAAACTCTCAGAATTTAGTTTTGATAAATGGAAATTAGTAATTAACTTTGTAGACCAGGACAGCAGAGCAGTTTTGGGGGGAAAATTACAATTTTTATCTAGACACATTAGAATAATTTTCATACTGATAGTTATTATATCAGCCTTACAGTATTTCACTTAATAATTGTCAGTAGTAGAAATTGCTGGAGAAATTACATTATTACAAAAGTGACTTTTAAAAATATTATATTCATATTCCTTATCAAGTAGGTCCTAACATTGCTATAAAAGTTTTCATGTGGAATTTATGTCAGATGTTGCAATCCTGAGTAGGAATAAACTTCCGTTGTTTCTTCTGGTAGCATCGTTTTGTTTTTTTTCTCAAAGATACTTTAATAGTGCTGATAGAAGCAGAACAGTTGGAATTTACATTAAAAATAAATGTGATGAATAAAAAGCACTACACTACATTATAGCCTTGATTTTTCTTTACCAAAGTTCCAAAATCTAAAGGACAAAAATACTGACAAGGTCAAGAAAAAAATGAAAGAAAGAAAAAGAAAATGACACTGAGGTCTTGGTTTGATACATATGTATTCCATCTAGGTTGATGGTTGATTTCATTAGCAAATCTCAGTGTTGTGCAATGTCTGTTCTTTTGTAGCAAAATGAATATTGCATTCACAGGCTCTGTGTATGTATTTAATGTTGCATTAAATGAATATGTATGTATTTGTAGCTTTCTTTGGTTTATTCTTTACAGTTTGTCTTTTAAGAAAAAGAAAAACCGAATTACTTTCTTTCTCTTGTTAAATTGGTAAAAGCTTTTCAATTTCTATTAGATATGTTTCCTAATTTCTCTGAAGTAAACAACTTTAAGTGGTTAATATAAAATCATTCTAATTTCCTATGACTTTCAAAATTAATAGAATATAATACTGATTGATTTAAGCTTATAATTAATACTGAGCTTCTTAAGCATGTGCTTTCCAATATATTTTTAAATGTAGGAGTGTTTTTTTAATTGCAAGAAAAATGTTAAACAAGTGTACATATTATGCCAAATGTATGCGCTACCTTTTGCAGTACTAAAGATTGTATGTTGAGATCACTAAGGTTTGAATTTTCATAAAACAGGAAATTCAGAAATAACAAATTTCAGTGGCTACACCCTGGAAGAGTTCATGTAATAGTAGAAGAGGTTGCCTGACTCTGGGTTATGTATATGAGTTCAAATATGGATCAAACTATATTGGATACCACTGTCATGTAATCTAGTCATTTTGAGGTCTGACAGTAATTCACAAAATCTATTTGGTATTTGGTAGTGTTCTCAAAAGTTGTCCTCACAACTAAAATTCTTCTGACCATCTCAAAAGTAGAAAAGCCTAAGGTTTGATGTAGTATGGGTTGATTGTATGCCATTTGGAAATAACCTTTGTGGTAAAAAATTGGCCTCTGGCTTACTTGATGAAATCCTAATAAATATCTTAGTTATGTTGAACAACCATAAACTGTTACAAGTATGTAGTTGATTAATGCATCATGTTAAGTTAATTTGTACTTATTGCATTTCATTATTCATAGTGTTAATGTAAAAACTAGGAATTCCAGTGTCTAGTAAGGGAAATACTAAAATAGAGAGTAATATAGAGCTAAATCAAGTAGGATTGGAAAGGTTATGTGGGCCCAAATAGCCAGGCTTTTGAGAGAGGAGCATCCTGAAAGTGATGAGATTCAAACTGATAATGAGGTAGGAAAGCAACGGGGTACTACAACATGACCATAAAGTGGGCGGTAGGTGAATATAAATTTGGCATCTTTGGGAGACAGAGAAAAGGAAACCCAACTGTAATGGAAGATACAATTTGCTACTGCCTATTTATTAAATATCAGATTGTAGTGTTAGGGTCCAGGAACTCAGGGTTTTCCCGAGAGAACAAAGCACACAGGCATGGAGATGTAAGTACAGGCAAAGTCTTTATTCAGCCAGCAAGCTGGGGTCGACAGCACCTCCCCTGACACGCAGGCGGAGTCCGAGCTGCCGACGACCCCCAGGCAACCTAAAGGTGTTGGTTATATAGGATTTTCACAGCCGTTACACCGAAGCCTGCGCATTTCTACAACCAATAATTTTAAAACACATTGTATATTGTAACCTTTTAGGGAACACTCCAGTTGCCTGACCACTTCAATTGTTATCTCTTGCTTACCCAAGCATGTCTATGTGACATCACGAATCACGCCCCCAGGCTGTTGCCCACTTCTAGTTATCTAACTTAAAGCAGGCGCATTTCTAAGCTTAGCCTCGGGTTGTTTATTCAAAACTGGGTGGCCCATGCTTTAGGCAGTTAGGTTAAATGTTATTAGTCCTTTTTCCTGACTCTTGATGCCCTCTGCCCTCCTTTACAGTAGCATTGCTAAATTTTAGTAGTGTTAAGTCCAGATATATGGTATATTGAGATGCTGCCATTGTGGACCTTATTTTTTCTTGTATGACAAAATGGGAGATAGGAAATTCTTTTGATACTAATTTTACTGTCTTTTCTCCCCCACCAGTAACGTAAAAATAAAACCTGCCACAAAGTGTGTAAAAATTCATACTCTAAAATGAATCTAAATTGGTGTAGACTGAATGGGAAGATATGAATCTAGAAACTCTTAAGTTAGATTTCTTTACCATTTCTTGGTTAGAAGTACCAAATTGAGGAATAAAAATCATCACAGATTGGGCTCCCACTTGCTGAATTAAGCAGGATAATAGAAGGCCCCCTGGAAAAGTAAGACAGGGACTGTTTTAAGTTTTAAAAAGAGGTCTCCTTGAAGTGTTTGGACCTATGTATTAGTGTCGTCTTCATCTGACCTGGAGCCACAGTTGTCGCTTGCATGACCATTTTACTTACTCATCCATCAGAAGAACCTGAATTTAGAAAATGAAATAGGACTTTGGAATATGAAAATGGACTATGTAACAAATATCCTGAGGATTGTTACTAGTTGTTTAAAGTCCCAGATGAATACCTTCTGTTGTAACTATTTACTAAAAGCAACACACTATAAAAAATGTTTCAAAGCCAATAAATGAATACATATAACCCCAGAATAACTTATAGAAGGTTTACCAGCAAGATGGTTCATTTTTTGGATAACTTTCCTTATGTTATGACCCTAGCTGTGTATAGGAAGTGTTAAAAGAAACTTTCATAGGGAATCTATTACTTAATTTATATAAAGATGCTATTTAGAAAACTACAGTACTGTCCAGTGTCCCGTTATTGAAAAGTATAGAAGAAATTTCTCTTACCTCTGAGCACTAGGAAAAGCTCTGGTGCTTGTTTGTAAATTACTTTGTATATGGAATGCAAATTTTGTAATTAGATCTTGTTTCCCACTTGATGGGTTGCTGAGAAGCTAAGAGCTGAACCACCCACATTTTAGAGTTGTGCAAGGCCTTAGGTGTTTCTGTGGTCCAACTTACCTTGTGTTTCATCTTTCTTGCATCCTCTTATTTTCCCTTTATTCATACTAATTTGTATTTTGAAAGCATTCTATTCTACTAATATTTCTGTAAGTTACATTAAATAATTTTGGAGTAAGATGGGATATAAATAACTATGTGAAGCTTATTTATTGCAAGGAGAAGGTGAGCAAATAAGAGGAGGAGCCTTTCTTCTTCCTTGTGTTCCCTTCCCGGCATCCTCCCTCCTTCATCTTGCACGAATTTCTTAAGTCATGGAGGACTGAACTCTTCTGTACTTTCTCAGACTTGCAAGGAGGCAGGGAAATCCTTTCTGAAGCTTTTTGCTTGTACAGAGTTACCAGGTATAGTTTGTTAGGCTAAGTGTGCCCTACAGGAAAGTGCCTGTGCCTGACGGAGAGAACAAGTAGGGCTAAAATACATCCTAGAGAAGGAAAAGGTGACTTATTCTCATTTGTTGGCTCAGAAAGGGTCTTTTTCTAACTGACAGGGTGATATTATTTGGTTTTTGTCCCTGTCCTTTTGATTGAGTTATAAACTAATACTAAAATTTGATGACTAATGATAAGTTACCTTGAATGAAGCAAAATTCCAAATTTATTTTCTTCACCTGTATATTTCTATTCCATTACCCTCTAAATTTGACTCATTGTGTTGAACTAAGATAGTCATGATCTTTGAAATAGTTGAAATAATAATTTTCTAATTTAAAATTTTGTTTTGCTACATGCATTACATAATCAAAGCTACCTATTTAGTAAGAATTATATCGAATTTTCTATAAAGGAAATAGGGTTGTGTTTGCATTCCAGGTAACAATAGGATGTTTGAAGTATTTGATTTGTTCAGCTGGAACTGTTAACTACTTAGTCACAGTTTTCTGAAAATTTGTTATTAATGTATCATCATAGTAAAGGTGGTGATTAGCAACTTGCATCAAGGTTATTCAAGACTGAATAAATACTCTTTTCAAATGACACACAGTTAAGTGTTTGTAATGAAACCTGGTCTGAGATTCTGTACTCCTGCTACAGTCTACTTGGGTGTTATTTTTGTTGTTACTGATTTTATTGTCATTTTGTTTTCTGTATCAGTACATTAGAATTTTATTTTGCAAACACTAAATATAAACCTATGTATTTGTTTTATTAATGCTCACAGGTAAATATTTTAAGTTTTGTTTTTCTGAAGTATGAATTTAAAATGATGCCAGGAATAGCTTCTAGTTGTGTGACTTTTTTTTTTTTTTTTTTTTAGGTCTATATTGTAATTTTATTTTATTTATTTTTTGTGTGTGTGTTTATTTTATTTTTTATTTTATTTTATTTTTGAGAGGGCATCTCTCATATTTATTGATCAAATGGTTGTTAACAACAATAAAATTCAGTATAGGGGGGTCAACGCTCAATGTACAATCATTAATCCATCTCAAGCCTAATTCTCGTCAGTCTCCAATCTTCTGAAGCATAACGAACAAGTTCTTACATGGTGAACGAATTCTTACATAGTGAATAAATTCTTACAATGTGAACAGTACAAGGGCAGTCATCACAGAAACTTTCGGTTTTGATCATGCAATATGACCTATAAACCATCAGGTCAAATATGAATATTCATTTGATTTTTGTACTTGATTTATATGTTGATCCCACATTTCTCCTATTATTATTATTTTTTTTATTTTTAATAAAATGCTGAAATGGTAGGTAGATACAAGATAAAGGTAGAAAACATAGTTTAGTGCTGTAAGAAGGCAAATGTAGATGATCAGATGATCAGGTGTGTGCCTATGGACTAAGTATTAATCCAGGCTAGACAAGGGCAGCAAGACATCCACGGATGCAGAAGATTTCTCTCAAAGCAGGGGGGGTGAGGTTCTGAGCCTCACCTCTGTTGATCCCCAAATTCTCACCTGATGGCCCCCCTGCGACTGTGCCTGTCTTAGGTTGTTCCTCCCTTGAGGAATCTTACCCGTCTCTGGCTAACCAGTCATCTTCCGGGGCCATACAGGGAAATGTAAAGTTGGTAAGTGAGAGAGAAGCCATATTGTTTGCAAAGGTTAGCTTTTTACTTCTTTGCAGATTTATGCCCTGTGGCTTCTATGCCCAGCACTTGTCTCGAGGTATCTTTACCACCTGGAGGAATTATGATACTCGGTAAATTCGATATGAGGCACGAATTCTATTTAAGGTTTGTAATTAGGAAGGAAGAAGAAAAGCTGTAGATGTAGCGTATGAAGGAAACTTGGGAGGATTGATTATTTCTTTGACATATCTTCTTGTATAGTACCTTAAGTATGTATAGCTTTTAAACTACTAATTAATTTGCACACACATATTAACATAATAGGAATACGGTGACATAAACAAAGCAAATCTATAATTACCAGCCATCTCCAGTGAAGCCAAGAAAACCATTTAGGCACCCTAGGCATTTGTGAAAATTTATCTATGATATGATGGATATTGTCCAACTGTACTTGAACCATCAGACAAATTAAAGCAGCCCATTTCTGGGATCTGTTCACATCCCATATGTTCTTTTAACCATAGATAGTCTATAGTCATGAGATTTTGGGGTGCTACAACTTGCACCCCTCCCAACTCCTGGTTGAGTTCCAACAGTACAGATCCGGTCAAATTCGTTGTCTCACTGTATGCACATGCCAGCCTAGACATCTCCCTCCTCCTTCTTATGGCAAGTCCAGGAGACGGTGGGCTGGATGCAGCCACAACCGCAGCATCGTCCGGATCCCTGTGGAGGCTTTTTGATGATCATCCCCCGGCACAAGTCCTCCAGAGAGTGCTGATGCCGGAAGCTCCTCCTCATATCGTATCTTAGTTCATTTTCTGGGTATCCAAGCTAGGCCTTGATCTTCTGCGTAGAAACAAACAGACCCTTTGCCCACACTTTGACATGCCCTCTATACCACTGTGCAGAACTCATTGGAGGTCAGCACACAGTAACTGCTTTTTTTTTTTTTTAATTAAGAGAAAGGAATATTATCAGAAAAGAGTACCTCCATAGCTGATCATCTGACACCCTTTAAGTGATCAACATTAAGGATATTTAAAGCATGCGTTGATCTTTGATTTACCAATAGTTTTATCCTGTTAAGGAGTAATCCCCCTTTTCTTTCTTTCTTTCTTTTTTTTTTTTAAATTTTTAATCTACACTTACCTGAAGAATACTATGTTTACTATGCTCTCCCCTATATCAGGTCCCCCCTAACAACCACATTACGGTTACTGTCCATCAGCTTAGCAAAATGTGGTAGAGTCACTACTTGTCCTCTCTGTGTTGTGCAGCCCACCCTCCCCTTTCTCCCTTCCCCCCATGCATGCTAATCTTAATACCCTCCTTCTTCTTCCCCCCCCTTATCCCTCCCTGCCCACCCATCCTCCCCAGTTCCTTTCCCTTTGGTACCTGTTAGTCCATTTTTGGGTTCTGTAATTCTGCTGCTGTTTTGTTCCTTCAGTTTTTCCTTTGTTCCTATACTCCTCAGATGAGTGAAATCATTTGGTATTTCTCTTTCTCCGCTTGGCTTATTTCACTGAGCATAATACTCTCCAGCTCCATCCATGTTGCTGCAAATGGTTGGATTTTTCCACTTCTTATGGCTGAGTAGTATTCCATTGTGTATATGTACCACATCTTCTTTATCCATTCATCTACAGATGGACATTTAGGTTGCTTCCAATTCTTGGCTATTGTAAATAGTGCTGCGATAAACATAGGAGTGCATCTGTCTTTCTCAAACTTGATTGCTGCGTTCTTAGGGTAAATTCCTAGGAGTGGAATTCCTGGGTCAAATGGTAGGTCTGTTTTGAGCATTTTGATGCACCTCCGTACTGCTTTCCACAATGGTTGAACTAATTTACATTCCCACCAGCAGTGTAGGAGGGTTCCCCGTTCTCCACAGCCTCGCCAACATTTGTTGTTGTTTGTCTTTTGGATGGCAGCTATCCTTACTGGTGTGAGGTGATACCTCATTGTAGTTTTAATTTGCATTTCTCTGATAATTAGCGATGTGGAGCATCTTTTCATGTGTCTCTTGGCCATCTGTATTTCTTTTTTGGAGAACTGTCTGTTCAGTTCCTCTGCCCATTTTTTAATTGGGTTATTTGTTTTTTGTTTGTTGAGGCATGTGAGCTCTTTATATATTCTGGACGTCAAGCCTTTATCGGATCTGTCATTTTCAAATATATTCTCCCATACTGTAGGGTTCCTTTTTGTTCTATTGATGGTGTCTTTCGCTGTACAGAAGCTTTTCAGCTTAATGTAGTCCCACTTGCTCATTTTTGCTGTTGTTTTCCTTGCCCGGGTAGATATGTTCAAGAAGAGATCACTCATGTTTATGTCTAAGAGGTTTTTGCCTATGTTTTTTTCCAAGAGTTTAATGGTTTCGTGACTTACATTCAGGTCTTTGATCCATTTTGAGTTTACCTTTGTATATGGGGTTAGACAATGGTCCAGTTTCATTCTCCTACATGTAGCTGTCCAGTTTTGCCAGCACCATCTGTTGAAGAGACTGTCATTTTGCCATTGTATGTCCATGGCTCCTTTATCAAATATTAATTGACCATATATGTTTGGGTTAATTTCTGGGGTCTCTAATCTGTTCCACTGGTCTGTGGCTCTGTTCTTGTGCCAGTACCAAATTGTCTTGATTACTATGGCTTTGTAGTAGAGCTTGAAGTTGGGGAGTGAGATCCCCCCTACTTTATTCTTCTTTTTCAGGATTGCTTTGGCTATTCGGGGTCTTTGGTGTTTCCATATGAATTTTTGAACTATTTGTTCCAATTCATTGAAGAATGTTGCTGGTAATTTGAGAGGGATTGCATCAAATCTGTATATTGCTTTGGGCAGGATGGCCATTTTGACGATATTAATTCTTCCTAGCCATGAGCATGGGATGAGTTTCCATTTATTAGTGTCCCCTTTAATTTCTCTTAAGAGTGACTTGTAGTTTTCAGAGTATAAGTCTTTCACTTCTTTGGTTAGGTTTATTCCTAGGTATTTTATTCTTTTTGATGCAATGGTGAATGGAATTGTTTTCCTGATTTCTCTTTCTATTGATTCGTTGTTAGTGTATAGGAAAGCTACAGATTTCTGTGTGTTAATTTTGTATCCTGCAACTTTGCTGTATTCCGATATCAGTTCTAGTAGTTTTGGAGTGGAGTCTTTAGGGTTTTTTATGTACAGTATCATATCATCTGCAAATAGTGACAGTTTAACTTCTTCTTTACCAATCTGGATTCCTTGTATTTCTTTGTTTTGTCTGATTGCCATGGCTAGGACCTCCAGTACTATGTTAAATAACAGTGGGGAGAGTGGGCATCCCTGTCTGGTTCCCGATCTCAGTGGAAATGCTTTCAGCTTCTCGCTGTTCAGTATAATGCTGGCTGTGGGTTTATCATATATGTCCTTTATTATGTTGAGGTACTTGCCCTCTATTCCCATTTTGCTGAGAGTTTTTATCATGAATGGATGTTGAATTTTGTCAAATGCTTTTTCAGCATCTATGGAGATGATCATGTGGTTTTTGTCTTTCTTTTTGTTGATGTGGTGGATGATGTTGATGGATTTTCTAATGTTGTACCATCCTTGCATCCCTGGGATGAACCCCACTTGGTCATGGTGTATGATCCTTTTGATATACTGTTGAATTCTGTTTGCTAATATTTTATTGAGTATTTTTGCATCTACATTCATCAGGGATATTGGTCTGTAATTTTCTTTTTTGGAGGGGTCTTTTCCTGGTTTTGGTATTAGGGTGATGTTGGCTTCATAGAATGAGTTTGGGAGTATTCCCTCTTCTTCTATTTTGTGGAACACTTTAAGGAGAATGGGTATTATGTCTTCTCTGTGTGTCTGATAAAATTCTGAGGTAAATCCGTCCGGCCCGGGGTTTTGTTCTTGGGTAGTTTTTTGATTACTGTTTCAATTTCTTTGCTTGTAATTGGTTTGTTTAACTTTTGTGTTTCTTCCTTGGTCAGTCTTGGGAGGTTGTATTTTTCTAGGAAGTTGTCCATTTCTTCTAGGTTTTCCAGCGTGTTGGCATATAGGTTTTCATAGTAGTCTTTAATAGTTCTTTGTATTTCTGTGGAGTCTGTCGTGATTTTTCCATTCTCATTTCTGATTATGTTGATTTGTGTTGACTCTCTTTTTCTCTTTATAAGTTTGGCTAGAGGCTTATCTATTTTTTTTATTTTCTCGAAGAACCAGCTCTTGGTTTCGTTGATTTTTGCTATTGTTTTATTCTTCTCAATTTTGTTTATTTCTTCTCTGATCTTTATTATGTCCCTCCTTCTGCTGACTTTAGGTCTCATTTGTTCTTCTTTTTCCAGTTTTAATAATTGTGATGTTAGACTATTCATTTGGGATTGTTCTTCCTTCTTCAAGTGTGCCTGGATTGCTATATACTTTCCTCTTAAGACTGCTTTCGCTGCATCCCACAGAAGTTGGGGCTTAGTGTTGTTGTTGTCATTTGTTTCTATATATTCCTTGATCTCTATTTTGATTTGTTCATTGATCCATTGATTATTTAGTAGCATGTTGTTAAGCCTCCATGTGTTTGTGAGCCTTTTTGTTTTCTTTGTAGAATTTATTTCTACTTTCATACCTTTGTGGTCTGAAAAATTGGTTGGTAGAATTTCAATATTGTGGAATTTACTGAGGCTCTTTTTGTGAGCTAGTATGTGGTCTATTCTGGAGAATGTTCCATGTGCACTTGAGAAGAATGTATATCCTGTTGCTTTCGGATGTAGAGTTCTATCGATGTCTATTAGGTCCATCTGTTCTAGTGTGTTGTTCAGTGCCTGTGTGTCTTTACTTATTTTCTGCCCGGTGGATCTATCCTTTGGGGTGAGTGGTGTGTTGAAGTCTCCTACAATGAATGCATTGCAGTCTGTTTCCCTCTTTAGTTCTGTTAGTATTTGCTTCACATATGCTGGTGCTCCTGTGTTGGGTGCATATATATTTAGAATGGTTATATCCTCTTGTTGGAGTGAGCCCTTTATCATTATGTAGTGGCCTTCTTTATCTCTTGTTACTTTCTTTGTTTTGAAGTCTATTTTGTCTGATATTAGTACTGCAACCCCTGCTTTCTTCTCACTGTTGTTTGCCTGAAATATGTTTTTCCATCCCTTGACTTTTAGTCTATGCTTATCTTTGGGTTTAAGGTGAGTTTCTTGTAAGCAGCATATAGATGGGTCTTGCTTTTTTATCCATTCTATTACTCTATGTCTTTTGATTGGTGCATTAAGTCCATTCACATTTAGGGTGACTATTGAGAGATATGTACTTATTGCCATTTCAGGCTTTAGATTCGTGGTTACCAAAGGTTCAAGGTTAGCTTCTTTAGTATCTTACTGCCTAACTTAGCTCGCTTATTGAGCTGTTATATACACTGTCTGGAGATTCTTTTCTTCTCTCCCTTCTTATTCCTCCTCCTCCATTCTTCATATGTTGTGTGTTTTGTTCTTTGCTCTTTTTAGGGGTGCTCCCATCTAGAGCAGTCCCTGTAGGATGCCCTGTAGAGGTGGTTTGTGGGAAGCAAATTCCCTCAGCTTTTGCTTGTCTGGGAATTGTTTGATCCCACCATCATATTTAAATGATAGTCGTGCTGGATATAGTATCCTTGGTTCAAGGCCCTTCTGTTTCATTGCATTAAGTATATCATGCCATTCTCTTCTGGCCTGTAGGGTTTCTGTTGAGAAGTCTGATGTTAGCCTGATTGGTTTTCCTTTATAGGTGACCTTTTTCTCTCTAGCTGCCTTTAAAACTCTTTCCTTGTCCTTGATCCTTGCCATTTTAATTACTATGTGTCTTGGTGTTGTCCTCCTTGGTTCCTTTCTGTTGGGGGTTCTGTGTAATTCCATGGTCTGTTCGATTATTTTCTCCCCCAGTTTGGGGAAGTTTTCAGCTATTATTTCTTCAAAGACACTTTCTATCCCTTTTCCTCTTTCTTCCTCTTCTGGTATCCCTATAATACGAATGTTATTTCTTTTGTATTGGTCACATATTTCTCTTAGTGTTGTTTCATTCCTGGAGATCCTTTTATCTCTCTCTATGTCAGCTTCTATACGTTCCTGTTCTCTGGCTTCTATTCCTTCAATGGCCTCTTGCATCTTATCCATTCTGCTTATAAATCCTTCCAGGGATTGTTTCACTTCTGTGATCTCTTTCCTGACATCTGTGATCTACTTCCGGACTTCATCCCACTGCTCTTGCATTTTTCTCTGCATCTCATCCCACTGCTCTTGCATTTTTCTCTGCATCTCATCCCATTGCTCTTGCACTTTTCTCTGCATCTCTGTCAGCATGTTCATGATTTTTATTTTGAATTCTTTTTCAGGAGGACTAGTTAGGTCCGTCTCCTTCTCAGCTGTTGTCTCTGTGATCTTTGTCTGCCTGTAGTTTTGCCTTTTCATGGTGATAGAGATAGTTTGCAGAGCTGGTACAAGTGACCGCTGGAGGAGCTTCCCTTCTTGTTGGTTTGTAGCCTTTTCCTGGGAGAATAGCGACCTCTAGTGGCTTGTGCTGGGAAGCTGTGCGCAGACAGGGCTTCTGCTTCCTGCCCAGTTGCTATGGGGTTTATCTCCGCTGTTGCTGTGGGCTTGGCCTGGCTGGGGCTGTTCCTCCAAAATGGTGGAGCCCCGTTAGAGGGGGAGCTGCCAGGAGGCTATTTATCTCCGTAAGGGGCCTCTGTGCTCCCTGCTGCCCAGGGGGTTAGAGTGCCCAGAGATCCCCAGATTCCCTGCCTCTGGTCTAAGTGACCTGTCCTGCCCCTTTAAGATTTCCAAAAAGCACTCTCCAATCCAAAACAACAACAGCAACAATGAGAGAGGGAACAGAAAGAAAGAGAAAAAAAAAAAAGGAAAAAAAAGGAAACAAGCGATTTTTTTTTTTTTTTTTTTTTTTTGTCCTCAGGTGCTGGTCCCAGGCACCCGCTCACTGGTCCTGCTGCCCTGCCTCCCTAGCACCGGGGTCCCTGTCCCTTTTAGGCTTCCAAAAAGCACTCGCAGAAAAGAGAAAAAAAAAAGGGGGAAAAACGCGCGATTTCCTCTGTCCTCAAGTGCCGGTCTCAGGCACCCGCCCACCGGTCCCCCTTCACAAGGCGCTGGGTTCTTGCAGGTGTGGATGTGGTCTGGATGTTGTCCTGTGTCCTGTGGTCTCTATTTTAGGAAGATTTTTCTTTGTTATATTTTCATAGCTCTATGTGTTTTTGGGAGGAGATTTCCACTGCTCTACTCATGCCGCCATCCTGGCTCCACCGACTTTTTGATTCATGTAATTGAGATTTTTTTCTTAAAGATTGCCACATAAAATCAAAGTATCTCATTTTTCAGGAGCTTATCTTAAAAAAATAGGCTTCTTTTGCTTTGATTTTTAGTCTCTGATTACAACTTAGAAACTTCTACTTAGATCAAGCAGTTGAAATTCAGAGACTTTTTTTATATTTAGGAGGTTTTGAACAGTTGTTCTTCGTTGTTTATTTTTAGACCTTGCTTTGTCTTTACAATTTACTTGCCAGAAGTAATTAATTAATTTTTTAATTTTTATTTTGTTATCATTAATCTACAATTACATGAATTACATTCTGTTTACTAGGGTCCCCCCTTCACCAAGTGCCCCCCACGAACCCCATTATAGTCACTGTCTATAAGCGTAGTAAGATGTTGTAGAATCACTACTTGTCTTCTCTGTTGCACAGCCCTCCCCATGCCCCCCTCATATTATACATGCTAATCGTAATACCTCCTTTCTTCCCCCACGCTTATCCCTCCCTTCTCTCGCATTCTCCCCAGTCCCTTTCCCTTTGGTAACTGTTAGTCCATTCTTGGGTTCTGTGATTCTGCTGCTGTTTTGTTCCTTCTGTTTTTGCTTTGTTCTTATACTCCACAGGAGTGAAATCATTTGCTACTTGTCTTTCTCCACCTGGCTTGTTTTAGTGAGCTTATCACCCTGTAGCTCCATCCATGTTGTTGTGAATGGTGGTAGGATTTGTTTTCTTCTTATGGCTGAATGATATTCCATAGTGTATATGTACCACCTCTTCTTTATCCATTCATCTCCTGATGTACACTGAGGTTGCTTCCATTTCTTGGCTATTGTAAATAGTGCTGCGATCAACATAGGGGTGCATCTGTCTTTTTCAAACTGGAGTGCTGCATTCTTAGGGTAAATTCCTACAAGTGGAATTCCTCGGTCAAATGGTATTTCTATTTTGAGAACTCTAAGCAAACTCCATGCTGCTCTCCACAATGGTTGAACTAATTTACATTCCCACCAGCAGTGTAGGAGGATACCCCTTTCTCCACAATGGAGAACCTTGCCAACATTTGTTGTTGTTTGTCTTTTCAATGATGGTGATCCTTACTGGTGTGAGGTGATATCTCATTGTGGTTTTAATTTGCATTTCTCTAATGGTTAGTGATGTGGAGCATCTTTTCATGTGCCTGTTGGCCATCTGGATTTCTTCTTTAGAGAACTGTCTATTCAGCTCCACTGCCCATTTTTTAATTGCATTATTTGCTTTTTGTGTGTTGAGGTGCATGAGATCATGAGATCTTTATATATTTTGGATGTCAACCCTTTACAGGGTTTGTCATTATGAATATATTCTCCCATACTGTAAGGTACCTTTTTGTTCTATTGATGGTGTCCTTTGCTGTACAGAAGCTTTTCAGCTTGATATAGTTCCACTTGTTCATTTTTGCTTTTGTTTCCCTTACCCGGCGAGATATGTTCATGAAGAAGTTGCTCAAGTTTATGTCCAAGAGATTTCTGCCTGTGGTTTTTTCTAGGAGTTTTATGGTTTCATGACTTACATTCAGGTCTTTGATCCATTTCGAATTTACTTTTGTGTATGGGGTTAGACAGTGATCCAGTGTCATTCTCTTACATGTAGCTGTCCAGTTTTGCCAGCACCATCTGTTGAAGAAACTGTCATTTCCCCATTGTTATGCCCATGGCTCCTTTATTGTATATTAATTGATCATATATGTTTGGGTTAATGTCTGGAGTCTGTATTCTGTCCCACTGGTCTGTGGCTCTGTTCTTGATTACTGTGGCTTTGTAGTAGAGTTTGAAGTTGGGGAGAGAGATCCCCCCCACTTCATTCTTCCTTCTCAGGATTGCTTTGGCTATTCGTGGTCTTTGGTGTTTCCATATGAATTTTTGAAGTATTTGTTCCAGTTCGTTGAAGAATGTTGTTGGTAATTTGATAGGGATTGCATCAAATCTGTATATTGCTTTGGGCAGGATGTCCATTTTGACAATGTTAATTTCTCCTAGCCAAGAGCATGGGATGGGTTTCCTTTTGCTAGTGTCCTCTTTAATTTCCCTTAAGAGTGTCTTATAGTTTTCAGGGTATAGGTCTTTCACTTCCTTGGTTAGGTTTATTCCTAGGTATTTTATTCTTTTTGATGTAATTGTGAATGGAATTGTTCTCCTGATTTCTCTTTCTATTAGTTCATTGTTGTTGTATAGGAAAGCCACAGATTTCTGTGTGTTAATTTTGTATCCTGCAACTTTGCTGAATTCCGATATTAGTTCTAGTAGTTTTGGAGTGGAGTCATTAGGGTTTTTTATGTACCAATATCATGTCATCTGCAAATAGTGACAGATTGACTACTTTACCAATCTGGATTCCTTATTTCTTTATTTTGCCTAATTGCTGTGGCTAGGGCCTCCAGTACTATGTTGAATAACAGTGGGGAGAGTGGGCATCCCTGTCTTGTTCCCAATCTCAGAGGAAAAGCTTTTAGCTTCTCGCTGTTCAATATGATGTTAGGTGTGGGTTTGTCATATATGGCCTTTATTATGTTGTGGTACTTGCCCATTTTGCTGAGAATTTTTATCATGTATGGATGTTGAATTTTGTCAAATGCTTTTTCAGCATCTGTGGAGATGATCATGTGGTTTTTGTCTTTGTTTTTGTTGATGTGGTGGATGATGTTGATGGATTTTCTAATGTTGTACCATCCTTGCATCCCTGGGATGAATCCCACTTGGTCATGGTGTATGATCCTTTTGATATACTGTTGAATTCTGTTTGCTAATATTTTGTTGAGTATTTTTGCATCTGCATTCATCGGGGATATTGGTCTGTAGTTTTCTTTTTTGGTGGGGTCTTTGCCTGGTTTTGGTATTAGGGTGATGTTGGCTTCATAGAATGAGTTTGGGAGTATTCCCTCCTCCTCTATTTTTTTGGAAAACTTTAAGGAAAATGGGTATTATGTCTTCTCTGTGTGTTTATAACATTCGAGGTAAATCCGTCCGGCCGAGGTGCTTTGTTCTTGGGTAGTTTTTTGATTATCGTTTCAATTTCTTTGCTCATAATTGGTTTGTTTAACTTTTGTGTTTCTTCCTTGGTCAGTCTTGGAAGGTTGTATTTTTCTAGGAAGTTGTCCATTTCTTGTAGGTTTTCCAGCTTGTTGGCATATAGGTTTTCATAGTAGTCTTTAATAATTCTTTGTATTTCTGTGGAGTCTGTCGTGATTATTCCGTTCTCATTTCTGATGCTGTTGATTTGTGTTGATTCCCTTTTTCTCTTAATAAGTTTGGCTAGAGGCTTATCTATTTTTTTTATTTTCTCAAAGAACCAGCTCTTGGTCTCGTTGATTTTTGCTATTGTTTTATTCTTCTCAATTTGTTTATTTCTTCTCTGATCTTTATTATGTCCCTCCTTCTGCTGACTTCAGGCCTCATTTGTTCTTCTTTTTCCAGTTTTGATAATTGTGATGTTAGAGTATTCATTTGGGATTGTTCTTCCTTCTTCAACTGTGCCTGGATCGCTATATACTTTCCTCTTAAGACTGCTTTCGCTGCATCCCACAGAAGTTGGGGCTTTGTGTTGTTATTGTCATTTGTTTCTATATATTCCTTGATCTCTATTTTGATTTGTTCATTGATCCTTTGATTATTTAGAAGCATGTTATTAAGCCTCCATGTGTTTGTGAGCCTTTTTGTTTTCTTTGTAGAATTTATTTCTACTTTTATACCTTTGTGGTCTGAAAAATTGGTTGGTAGAATTTCAGTATTTTTGAAAATACTAAGGATCTTTTTGTGGGCTAGTATGTGGTCTATTCTGGAGAATGTTCCATGTGCACTTGAGAAGAATGTATATCCTGTTGCTTTTGGATGTGGAGTTCTATAGATATCTATTAGGTCCATCTGTTCTGTGTGTTGTTCAATGCCTGTGTGTCCTTACTTATTTTCTGCCCAGTGGATCTATTCTTTGGGGTGAGTGGTGTGTTGAAGTCTCCTAAAATGAATGCATTGCAGTCTATTTCCCTCTTTAGTTCTGTTAGTATTTGTTTCACAAATGCTGGTGCTCCTGTGTTGGGTGCCTATATATTTAGAATGGTTATATCCTCTTGTTGGACTGTGCCCTTTATCATTATGTAGTGTCCTTCTTTATCTCTTGTTACTTTTTTAGTTTTGAAGTCTATTTTGTCTGATATTAGTACTGCAACCCCTGCTTTCTTTTCACTGTAGTTTGCCTGAAATATGTTTTTCCATCCCTTGACATTTAGTCTGTGCCTGTCTTTGGGCTTGAGGTGAGTTTCTTGTAAGCAGCATATAGATGGGTCTTGCTTTTTTATCCATTCTATTACTCTGTGTCTTTTGATTGGTATATTAAGTCCATTTACATTTAGGGTGACTATTGAGAGATATGTACTTATTGCCATTGCAGGCTTTAGATTTGTGGTTACCAAAGGTTCAAGGTTAGCTTCTTTAGTATCTTACTGCCTCACTTAGCTCGCTTATTGAGCTGTTATATACACTGTCTGGAGATTCTTTTCTTCTCTCCCTTCTTATTCCTCCTCCTCCATTCTTCACATGTTGTGTGTTTTGTTCTGTGCTCTTTTTAGGAGTGCTCCCATCTAGAGCAGTCCCTGTAAGATGCCCTGTAGAGGTGGTTTGTGGGAAGCAAATTCCCTCAGCTTTTGCTTGTCTGGGACTTGTTTAATCCCGCCATCATATTTAAATAATAGTCGTGCTGGATACAGTATCCTTGGTTCAAGGCCCTTCTGTTTCATTGCATTAAATATATCATGCCATTCTCTTCTGGCCTGTAGGGTTTCTGTCGAGAAGTCTGATGTTAGCCTGATGGGTTTTCCTTTATAGTTGACCTTTTGCTCTCTAGGTGCTTTTAAAACTCTTTCCTTGTCCTTGATCTTTGCCATTTTAATTATTATGTTTCTTGGTGTTGTCCTTGGATCCTTTCTGTTGGGGGTTCTGTGTATTTCCGTGGTCTGTTTGATTATTTCCTCCCCCAGTTTGGGGAAGTTTTCAGCAATTATTTCTTCCAAGATACTTTCCATCCCTTTTCCTCTCTCTTCTTCTTCTGGTACCCCTATAATACGGATATTGTTCCTTTTGGATTGGTCATACAGTTCTCTTAATATTGTTTCATTCCTGGAGATCCTCTTATTTCTCTCTATGTTAGGTTCTGTGCGTTCCTGTTCTCTGGTTTCAGTTCCATCAATGGCCTCTTGCATCTTATCCATTCTGCTTATAAATCCTTCCAGAGTTTGTTTCATTTCTGTGATCTCCTTTCTGGCATCTGTTACCTCCCTCCGGACTTCATCCCATTTCTCTTGTATATTTCTCTGCATCTCTGTCAGCATGTTTATGATTTTTATTTTGAATTCTTTGTCAGGAAGACTGGTTAGGTCTGTCTCCTTCTCTGGTGTCTCTGTGATCTTGTTTTGCCTATAATTTTGTCTTTTCATGGTGATAGGAGTAGTTTGCCGATGTGGGACTAGTGATGGCTGGAAGAACTTCCCTTCTTGTTTTGTGGCCTTCCTCTCCTGGGAGAATAGCGACCTCTAGTGGCTTGTGCTGGGTAGCTGCGTGCAGACAGGGCTTCTGCTTCCTGCCCGGCGCTATGGAGTTTATCTCTGCTGTTGCCATGGGCATGGCCTGGCTCTGGGTGCAGCTCCAAAGTGGTGGAGTTGTGTTGGAGTGGGAACGGCCGGGATGCTATTTATCTCTGTTAAGGGGCCTCCGTGCTCCCTGCAGCCCAAGGGATTAGAGTGCCCAGAGATCCCGGGATTCCCTACCTCTGGACTAGGTGTCCCACCCTGCCCCTTTAAAACTTCCAAAAAGCACCCGCTAAAACAAAACAACCACCACAAAAAAAAAATGGCTGCTCGTTTTCCTTTATTCTCTGGTGCCAGCCTCGCGCACCCACTCACCGGACTTGCTGCCCTGTTTTCCTAGTATTGGGGTCCCTATCCCTTTAAGACTTAAAAAAAGTGCTCTCCAAAACAAAACAACAAAAACAAAAAGTGGCTGCTTGCATTTCTTTTGTTCTCTGGCGCCGGTCTCCGATACCCACTCGCCGGTCTTGCTGCCCTGTTTCCCTAGTATTGGGGTCCCTGTCCCTTTAAGACTTCCAAAAAGCACTCACCACAACAAAACAACAACAACAAAAAGATGTGCGCTCGCTTTTCTTTTGTCCTCTGGCGTCAGCCTCCGGTTCCCGCTCACCATTCTTGCTGCCCTGTTTCCCTAGTATCCAGGGCCCCACGCATGCACTGTGTCTGCGCTCTGGTCCAGATGGCTGGGGCTGGGTTTTCAGCAGTCCTGGGCTCCTTCTCCCTCCCGCTCTGACTCCTCTCCTCCTGCCGGGAGCTGGAGGGAGGGGCGCTTGGGTCCCACGGGGCTGGGGCTTTTATCTTCTCCCCTTCGCGAGGCGCTGGGTTCTCACAGGTCTGGATGTGGTCTGGATGTTGTCCTGTGTCCTCTGGTCTCTATTTAGGAAGAGTTGTCTGTTATATTTTCATAGATATATGTGGTTTTGGGAGGAGATTCCGCTGCTCTACTCACGCCACCATCCTCTCTAGGAGCTTTTTATAACAACAGCCTCTTGCAGTCCTTTGTGTTTCTGTTGTGTCAGTTGTAGCTTTTCTTTCATTTCTGACTTGAGTTGTCTGTGTTCATTTACACATGGCCGTCCTTTTGCCTCGTCTCCATTTGTTGATGGTGGTGAACTCTAAGTAAGAAAATGGAAGAATAAAGTCTAAAGGCCCCGTTTTCTGTGTGGAAGTTCATTTCTTTGGCGAGGTTCAAGTTTCTCTAATTTGTTGGGTCCATTTGTGAACTCTGTTCTATTTCATATTTGTGTGTATTCATTTATTTTATTTTTATTTTATTCATCAGGAGAAAAGAAGTGTAATTTAGAGTGTGGCTTGACATTTAAATCAGAAGTTTCATCTAAACACACCTGCCCAATAGAAGGGTGAATGACCTGGGGAAACCTCTGGTAGTGTTTGTTCTAGACATCAACATCAAGACAGCTGGGTTTTTTAAATGGAGGGTGTCAAGCACACATTTGGTTTTGACTGGTAAAGCAGGTGATTAGAACTAGTTGAGTTTTAGGTGTTTGAAAATATTCAGGCTAATGAAGACAGGTTTACAGATCAGGATAATTCTGTAGAACGGAAATACAATTTGTTCACTTAACTAGTGCAGTTTTATAACTATCTAATATGTAAGTTGCTTGCCTCCTGAAATTGGAGTTACATGCTTGGCAAGTCTGTTATCCACTTGCAGCCAGGAGGATCCTTGTTGTTGGAGCACAGATAACAAACAGGGCAACTAAAAAGACGTGTTCTGTTATTTTTTTTCTAGAAGTTTGGTAGTTAGTTTGATGATTTTTTAATAGCAAGACAGAATCTAATTTCTCAGTCATCTTCTGGACCCATTAGGATGAAATTGCTGCTTTGGACAGTTACCATGAAGTCTCAGTCAAGGGCTGTCAAGTTCTGTTTCTTCAGTGGTTTCTATCAGGGCAGAGAAGGTGGCAGTGCTTTTGTGGTTGGGAGACTTGTTGTTTGGGGCCATTCTGATGCCAGGGTTCTGTTCACGAAGCCAAAGAATGAGCTTCATAAACACTCAAGGTAGGAGAGAAAGGTACAGGCTTTTATTTAGAGATAAAGTGAAAGGACAGAGCTCCTGGCTCACACCAGGAGGGGACAAGAGAGTCCCTGTGTATATTCATATTAAATATGTTCCTTTAATTATTGTAGCTGTGCAATTAAGCTTGAGATTTTAATGTTTGAGTTCAACTTTTTCTTTATCATTGTATAGATGAACAGGTATTCAAATGAGTTGTCAATTCCTACAATGTAGTGTGGTAAGGTTATTGTTGGGATTACTTGGGGTCTTTAAGTCAATTTGAGGAAAATGGACATCTTAGTAATGGAATTTTGATCATGGACAGTATATGTCAGTTGTTTTTTCTTTCATTGCTGTCAAAAATGTTTCACATGTTTTTCCCCAGAGATCTCCAAGTATTTTGTTGCATTTATATTTGAGCATTTGTATTTTTGCATTTTTTAGTTTTGGTGGATATAAATGATAGTGTTTCTTACATACTCCAATCATATGTTAATGGTTGACTGAAAATCAGAAATTTTTATGCTCACTTTGATCTTAAGTTTATGGTATATGTGTAAAATCCCATCTGGGCACAGAACATCAGGCTCCATTTCTGTTTGAACTTAACCATGTATTTTCACTGAATAATCATATATTGGATTTGAGCCCTTTACCAGGACTCCTAAGAAGGGGCCCAACCATCAGTAGTGGCTATGTTTGAGCTATGGGATGCTGAACCTGCCTTTTCTGGCACGCATTGAGCACGTGAGCTCCTCCTGTGCACTCTGGTACGTTTGCTAGAGTGAAGACTTGAGCTTTTGTATCTGCAGGACCCAGGAGGCTGGGCTGCAACTTTGGGATGACTTGGAGCGCAGTCCACCAGGAGGAAAATGCGTCCTGCGTGGGGTCCTGACACCTGCAGATGGGGCTTTGCCATGATTTCTTCTGGATGTTTCTGTAAGGAGTGAGTACAGAACCTGCCATTTTCTGTCAGATTCCTAAATGCTTTCTTTATTGAATTCTCATATAGCATTGTAGCATTTTTTTTTTTACGTGTGTTGCATAAAATTTCTTAGAAAGGTAAATAGGGCTGGTGTTATCTATACAATAAAACTGTTATGAAAGACCAGAATTAGATTATATAAAAGCTCCAGGGTCTGGGGCATAGTGTGTGCCCAGAAAGAATAATACTTTGTGAATTTAAAATGCTTTATGGAAGCAGATCAAGTGAGGAATGAGCCAGCTCTTAGAGCTTTGTGCCCTTGTGTGAATCATCTTTAAGGATCTGACCCTGTAGTAATTAATGTGGAATGTTCCTCATTCACTGAGTGTTTCTAAGGATTAACTTTATATTATTCTGTATAATTTTGATTCAGGATTGTTTCTGTAGAGAAATGCCACTTCAGCATCATATACAGTCATAAAATTCATTTCAAGAAATGGGACTAGCCAGTCTTCCCTGCAACCTGAGGCAAAGAGAAAAAAGTCACACCCTAGTAAGTCCCTTCACTCACCTGTATTACTTTTCCGACATTAAAGTAATTGAGATCCACTGAAAAGTGGAAGTTTAAGTACATTAAAATTCAGAACATTATTTTGAGTTCTATTTTATTGATGCCAAACCAGAATTTAGTATGCTTTAATGTCCCTAGCTTTCGAAAAGCTAACTTATCAGTATGTTAATATCCCTTGTAGCTTGTCATTTTCAAATGGGATTATCATTGTGCTTGATGATTTCTCCTGAATTATTGTTGAACATAATTTTTAAAAATTATCTTCATCCTCTAATATGTTCTTTGCCAGACCTCTGTGTGAATGCATTTGTTAAAAACATGCATAAATTAACCAAGGGAACATCTATCTATTTTGATACATGGATAGAGTGATCAAATTTCATGAATCAGGTTTAGAACAAAATACGATGATGTCTTTTCTCTCCATGCCACCTACTGGATGCTGCTTAAAACCATCTAAGGTGAAGTTGTTACCAAATGAAACAAACCTGTTTCCACTCAGTCAGCATACAGCAAAGCCAAACACTGACCTGAGCAGTGAGACCAAACCCTGACTTTGGGATGTTGTTTTTTTTAACATTGGGAAAGAAGGTGGGTGTTCCCCAAGCAAGGAGAACGGATAGCTAAAGCTTAAATCCCTGTACTCACTATTGGCTTATAAGCAAGGGCTTATAAAGGTTATGGGAAAGGGTTGCAGGATGTGTGATGAGCTTGTGGCATTGTTCTGACGGGTCCGTGGTGAGGTGACAGGGGACTGTTTGAGGAGTGTTAGCTGTCAGCCTTCTGGCTCCACTGAGGGTAGAGTCCACATGCTCATTGTCAGGAGGTGGCTCGTCTGGTGGGGCCTAAATTCCTGTAAAACAAGTCAAGGATACATGAGTCAAGAGTCTGTCTGTGGCCTTGAGGGGGAAATCAGAGTCCTGGGCCATTTTAGTTTGCTTTATCTTGGTTTGCAAACTCCCATTTTCTTTAATCTGAACGTACACATTCTGATTCCCATACTGTGGGTCATAATTGATGGACCCAGTCTTCTGTATCAGTGAGATGTCTGAGGGCCTTTATTAGACAGGGAATGCCTGCGCAGTCACAAAACATCTTTAGGACTGAAATCACCGTAACGCTTAAGAGCCAAAACATTGGCTCCTTTTTCTAAATGACATGCATTTATGGAAAACATTTTCTCAGGTTCCAAGTAGAAATCTGAAGGTACTTTACTTTTGTGTGTCTTGGTTTCTGAGATAACAGTGAGATGTTTCTAATTTCCTTCCTTTTTTAGGTGCTTCCTTCTTGTAATAATTGAAAATTCAAGTTTCTTTTTAGCATGCTCATTCCTTTACTTTTTTAGTCTATTTTGAGCTTCAGAAAAAAATGTACATAAACCTTGCTTTAGCTTTACATTCCTCTAATATACTTTCTACCTAATGTTCTTTCTTGGTTAGCTAGACGACAGGCATTCTAATAAGCATGAGGAATTACATATTGTCCTGGTTTTTCACTAGAGCTGTTTTTTAACCATTTGCTTATGATTCAGATGATCATCTCATCATGATCAATTGCATTAAATTTGAGAGTCTATCTGTGCCAGCGTGCTTCTGAGTTTAGCACTGTGGTGTGTATTTTATGTGTTACAAATCCTGAGGAAGTTTTCTTAATTACTTAAGGAATCTAAAATTTTCTGGACTATTAACAGGGGTTTTGTTTTAGTTTCTCATAACTATTGTATAGAATCTTTATTTTACAAGGGTGTCCATGTCTGTTAAACCTATAGCATGCTGTAGGTTTTACTTCTTCTGAATTGTTTTCATGGAGGAAGCCTGACACAGATTCACACACAGGGGAAGTATGTGTACATTCAGGGGATTGTCTGCTGGAATTGTGGACAGTTTCTGACCATGGAATTCAGATGCTTTTTACCAAAGCTTCTATTAATTCTCTTAATGGTTAATTTTCTATGACACTGGAATAATTAAAATTCTCTTAAATATTTAAAGAGTGTATGTATTATATCTCACAGTGTAAAATTTCAAGTATACATATTTGTACTAAAGCCAGAAATATTTTCAATTTACTGTTTTTAATTTTCAAATTCATAAAGTATATCCGTGTGCCTTATTAAAGTTTTACATTCATACAACTACTTCCAAATTTGTATCCTCTCATTGTTTTTTTAAAAACGAGTGAACTAATAATCATGCTGCTTGATTAAATTGTCAGTTTTCAGGAGAGTCTTAAAATTGTCAGGAGACACCTAAAATTTATTTCCAGTACTCAAAATATCATTCCACAGTGCTAATTTGTATACAATTTAATAATGATTTTGTATCAAGATTTGGATTCAGCTTAGTGTATATTCTTTGATATTCCATATATTAACTTGTGAGTCATGTTAACCTGTGTCAAAGTTCACCAATAACATGTAGTCCCCTACGGCAGCACAGGGGATGGTCTCTTCATCACATAGCCCACATACCTCTGCACCATGAATTCCCCGCAAGGTCACGTTGCTCCTTCCTGCCGCTTACCCGGTAATTTGTCCTATGAGCATCCCACCCCAACAGAGCCGGAGTGGTAATTCTCTCTCTCCAGTCCCCTCTTCATGTTGCTGGGTCATATCTGCAGGGACAGACTCAGAGCAGCACCACGCAAGAAGCAAAATGACAGCTGAGACCCCAGCTTCCGTTCTCCATCAGCCTCATGGAGAGGACTGGATGCAGTAGTTTGGGGGCACCATGGGCCTTAATGGGAGGAGCGGTGGTAAGACGGAATGCCTGTGGCCCTGTCCTGTGCCCTGTGGCAAGGGTTAGAGAGTTTTCATAGTAGCCAGGTGAGGAAAGGCATCATGATAGAAAAAGGGGTTTAGTTTCCCCAGGCTCCACAAATTATCCATCACACTGAAGGTACAGTAACAATACAATACTCATGTACTGCCTTCTAAATGTTCAGTTTCTTACAAGGTTGATTAGCTTTAGCTTTACACCTTGGTTCATCTGGGGTAAATCAAGGTCTTCATCTGTAACATTTTGTGGTCAGATTGGCTTAATGCATAGTATGAACACAGTCATTTAGAAGAGTGTTTTCAGATAACTTCAGACTTGCAGAAAACCTGCAATATCCCTGATATTCCTTCATTCAGATTTTCCAGTGGTCACTGCACCACTACATTTGCACCATCATAGAAAATTGTCCACTGTATTTTTCCAATTAGAGGCACAATTTACCACAGAAATACTACATGACCCACATTAGGAAATCAAAATTGTTGATAATTCTTACCCGCACACAAGATTTAAATATCAGAAAGTGCATCAACTATGAGAAAAATATGTCTGCATTCTGGTCCTTAGACTTTGTCATTTTCGTGACCTCAGTTGGGTTAGAGTCCGAAGTTCTCTAACATCATTATGTGCAGGCCCAAGAGTCCTTGTCTTCTTGGCCTTAGAGGGGAAGCTTTCAATGTTTCACTGCCGAGTATAATGTTAACTATAGGTTTGTTGTATATGGACATTATCATGCTGAGGTTGTTCCTTCTCTGCTGTTTTTTGCAGGTTTTGGTGGTAAAAGTATATTGTATTTTGTAGTATGCTTATTCTGACTCTACTGAGATGATGTGATTTTTTTCATTTACTTCTGCTAATCTCATGATTTGCATATTGAACCATCCTTGCCTCCTTGGGATAAGTGTCAGCTGGTCATGTGGGAAATCCTTTAATGTGACCTTGAATTTGGTTTGCTAATATTTTTAGAAAATGCTCATCTATTTTATTATTTTTTTTTTTATTAAGGTATCATCAATATATAGTCTTAAGAATGTTTCACATGAGCAACAGTGTGGTTACTACATTCCCCCTTATTATGAAGTCCACAACACATACCCCTTTACAGGCACTGTGCATCAGCATAGTAAGAATTTTGCATCTATTTTCAATAAGAATATTGGTCTGCAGTCGTGTTTTTTCATTGCATCCTAATCTGGATTGATATCAGGGTAGTGGTGGCCTCATAGAGTGAGCTTGGAAGTGTTCTGTACTCTTCAGTTTTTTGGAAGATTTTGAGAAGGATTGACATTAATTCTTTAAGAGTTTGGTAGAATTCTCCAGTGAAGCTCTCCAATTACTGGAATCTCTTGTACAGCAAGTGTTCTCTGTCTTTTTTTTTATTCATTTATTCTTTCATCAAATATTTATTTTATTTTGGTATCATTAATATACAATCACATGAGCAACATTGTGCTTACTAGATTCCCCCCATTATCACGTCCATACCACATACCACATTACAGTCACTGTCCATCAGTGTACTAAGATGCTGTAGAGTCACTACTTCTCTTCTCTGTGCTATACTGCCTTCCTCGTTTCCCCGACTATGTTATGGGTGCTAATCGTAATGCCCATTATTCCCCTTCTCCCTACCTTCCCACCAACTCTCGCCAGTCCCTTTCCCTTTGGTAATCATTAGTCCAGTCTTGGGTTCTGTGAGTCTGCTGCTGTTATGTTCCTTCAATTTTTGCTTGGTTGTTAACACTGCACAGATGAGTGAAATCATTTGGTACTGTCTTTCTCCACCTGGCTTATGTCACTTAACATAATACCCTCTAGCTCCATCCGTGTTGTTGCAAATGGTGGGATTTGCTTCTTTCTTATAGTTGAATAGTATTCTATTGTGTATATGTACCACCTCTTCATTCATCTACTGATGGACACTTAGGTTGCTTCCATTTCTTGGCTATTGTAAATAGTGCTGCAATAAACACAGGGGGGAGTTGCATATGTCTTTTTGAATCTGAGAATTTGTTTTCTTTGTGTAAATTCCTAGGAGTGGAATTCCCAGGTTACATGGTATCTCTATTTTGAGTGTTTTGAGGAACCTCCAATACTACTGTCCACAATGGTTGAACTAATTTACATTCCCACCAGCAGTGTAGGACTGTTCCTCTTTCTCCCCATCCTTGCCAGCATTTGTTGTTCCTAATCTTTTGATGTTGGCCATTGTAACTGGTATGAGGTGAATACTTTATTGTGGTTTTAATTTGTATTTCCCTGATGATTAGCACTGTGGAGCATCTTTTCATGTGCCTGATTGCCATCTGAATTTCTTCTTTGGAGAAGTGTCTGTTCATGTCTTCTGCCTATTTTTTAAAAGGATTATTTGCTTTTTGGGTGTTGAGGTGTGTGAGTCATGTATTTTGGATGTTAACCCTGTGTCGGATATGTCATTTGCAAATATATTCTCCCATACTGTAGGATGCATTTTAGTTCTGCTGATGGTATCCTTTGCTGTACAGAAGCTTTTTAACATGATGTAGTCCCATTTGTTCATTTTTCATTTTGTTTCCCTTGCCTGAGAAGATGAGTTCAGGAAAAAATTGCTCATGTTTATATTCAAGAGATTTTTGCCTGTTTTCTTCATAAGAGTTTTATGGTTTCATGACTTACATTCAGGTCTTTGATCCATTTTGAGTTTGCTTTTGTGTATGGGATTAGACAACAATCCAGATTCATTCTCTTGCAGGTAGCTGTCCAGTTTTGCCAACACCAGTTGTTGAAGAGGCTGTCATTTCCACATTGTGTATCCATGGCTCCTTAATTTTATATTAATTGACCATATATGCTTGGGTTAATATCTGGGTTCTCTAGTCTCTTCCATTGGTCTATGGGTCTGTTCTTGTGCCAGTACCAAATTGTCTTAATTACTGTGGCTTTGTAGTAGAGTTTGACGTCGGGGAGCATGATCCCCCCAACCCTCCACTTTATTCTTCGTTCTCAGGATTGCTTTGGCTATTTGGGTTCTCTATGGTTCCATACAAATTTTAAAACTATTTGCTGTGGTTCATTGAAGAATGCTGTTGGTATTTTGATAGGGATTGCATTGAATCTGTAGATTGCTTTAGGCAAGATGGCCGTTTTGACAGTATTAGTTCTTCCTATCCATGAGCACAGGATGTGTTTCCATTTATTGGTATCTTCTTTAATTTCTCTCATGAGTGTCTTGTAGTTTTCAGAGTATGTGTCTTTTACTTCTTGGTTAGGTTTATTCGTAGGTATTTTATTCTTTTTGATGTATATGTGAATGGAATTATTTTCCTGATTTCTATTTCTGCTCATTTATCGTTAGTGTATAGGAATGCAAGAGATTTCTGTGTATTGGTTTTGTCTCCTGCAACTTTGCTGAATTCAGATATTAGATCCAGCAGTTTTGAAGTGGATTATTTAGGGCTTTTTATGTACAATATCATGTCATCTGCAAACAGTTTAACTTCTTCCTTACCTATCTGGATGCCCTTTATTTCTTTGTGTTGTCTAATTGCTGTGGCAAGGACCTCCATAACTATGTTGAATAAAAGTGAGAAGAGTGGGAATTCTTGTCTTGTTCCCAATCTTAAAAGGAAAGGCTTTCAGCTTCTCGCTGTTAAGTATGATATTGGCCGTGGGTTTGTAATATATGGCCTTTATTATGTTGAGGTACTTGCCCTCTATACCCATTTTGTTGAGAGTTGATATCATGAATGGATGTTGAATTTTGTCGAATGCTTTTTCAATGTCCATGGAGATGATCATGTGGTTTTTGTCCTCCTTTTTGTTGATGGATTTTCTCATATTGTACCCTCCTTGAATCCCTGGAATAAATGCTACTTGGTCATGGTAGATGATCGTTTTGATAATATTTTTGAATTCGGTTTGCTAATATTTTGTTGAGTATTTTTGCATCTATGTTCATCAGGGATATTGGTGTTTGATTTTCTTTTTTTGTGATGCCTTTCCCTGGTTTTGGTATTAGAGTGATGCTGGTATCATAGAATGAGTTTGGAAGTGTTCCCTCCTCTTCTATTTTTTGGAAAACTAAGGAGGATGGGTGTTAGGTCTTCTCTAAATGTTTCATTAAATTCAGCAGTTTAGGCATCTGATCTGGGGGTTTTGTTCTTTAGGTAGTTTTTTGATTACCAGTTCAGTTTCATTGCTGGTAATTGGTCTGTTCAGATTTTCTGTTTTTCTTGAGTCACTCTTGGAAGGTTGTATTTTTCTAGAAAGTTGTCCATTTTTTCTAGGTTTTCCATTTTGTTAGCATGTAATTTTTCATAGTATTCTATCATCATTCTTTGTATTTCTGTGGTGCCCATAGTGATTCTTCCTTTATCATTTCTGATTCTGCCTACTTGTGTAGACTCCTTTTTTTCTTGTTAAGTCTGGCTAGGGACTTATCTATTTTGTTTATTTTCTCTAAGAAACAGCTCCCACTTCCATTGATTCTTTCTATTGTTTTATCCTCGATTTTATGTATTTGTGCTCTAATCTTATGTCCCTCCTTCTGCTGACTTTGGCCCTCATTTTTTCTACTTTTTCTAGTTTCACTGTGAGTTTAGACTGTTTATATGGGATTGTCCCTCTTTTCTGAGGTAGGCCTGTGTTGCAGTATACTTCCCTCTTAGGACGGCCTTTGCTGAGTCCCACAGAGAGTGTCAGAACAGACTCCTGTAAGTGTCTGGCCAGCTAGGCTGAGGGACGGCAAGAAAAATGGCACCCCACAGCCCCTCTTCCCCTGGATACATCTCCAGGATATCCCATCCCTCTGACACACATCCCAGTGTTAATCAATAGATCACATATAATTTAGGTGCTTTGCAAACTGCTGGGTCTCAGATGGGTCATCAGCACACCCACCCTCCAGGAACAGAGGCCAGGCCTCCGTGAGTCCTCTGGCTGTCCCAGAGTTAAGTGCACTGATCCTCAAAGCCAGATGGCTCGTCTTCCCGGGGCGGCCCTGGTGTAGGCTTCATCCCCTCACCCCCCATGCCTGCTCCCTCTCATTCATGGAGAGTGGGGCAGGACAGGAGATGGGGCTGACCACAGCTCTGCCCTTTTATCCTTCTCAGTGTGGCCTCTTCTCGTCATAAGCTATGGAAGTTCTGTTTTGTCTTTAGGTTATTTCCAGAGTGGGTCATATTGCATGTAGTTTCCTAGGTGTATACATGACAAGAGGTGATCCCAGGGATTTTCTGCTCTACCGTCTTCTCAGAATCCCCTCTGAAGACTACTTTTCTAGGCCTTAATTCCCTCATCTGCAATGTGAAGAATATATATAGATTTATTAGCAGACCTTTAAGATCAATTCTCTTTTAGGTATGATATTCCAAAAGTCTTTTTTTAAACTAATTACCAGGAAATAAAGGATTCTGGAAGTACACTTACAAATAGAAAGGTGGTTTTTTTTAAACATAGAAGGTAACTTTGTTTTATTTGAGGTATAGTTAAATTTACTGAAAATTGTTTAGCCAGAAATAATTTGGTAAATGATCAGTTCACTGAATGACTAACAGACCTAAAACCGTCAGACCAGATACCTTAATCCAGGTTTAAAACATTCACCACAGGTATTTCAGGCAAGGCCTAGAATAGGTACAGTTCCCAATTCTGAAAAATGTAAGTTCATTCATTCATTTATAAAACATTGATCAGTCAGGAAGTACTAGGCATCCCAAATATTAATGTGAGAAATTGACAGTTGCCTAGAACTGCAGATCTGTGAGGAAATACTTGAAGGAAAGGTTTGGTGATACTAAAAGTTAAAGAACAAAACAACAGCAAAAAAAAAATCTCAGTAAGTTGGCAAATCATTCAGTGAAAGCTGACTTTTGGTGGATTGGATTTCCTCATTTACTTATTTACTGCTTTCCCCCCCATTAAACCATCCTGAAGTATATAAACTCAAACAAAAATGGGAGCAACAAAAGGAACATAAAGACAGCGATGATATAAAAGCACAAGTGAGACTTGAGCACACGTCCTACTAAGACCTGAACACGGGCCGGTGGACAGGGGACTCCGGCTGTCAGTGAGACAGGAAGTCCAGTTACTTAGACAGCTCAGTGTCCAGAAGGCACAGTGAACACAGACCAGGTGCTCATGAGACGTTCAGCTATACTTGGGAGTATCATTTATGAAGAGTAATAGGAGTGTTGAAATAGAAAGTCATATTTAAATAAAATTTCATAATCTTAAAAAAATTCTGAATAATGGAAACATTCTAAAATCAATTCATTTGAGGTAATTTTTTTAATCTTGGAATACTTGAAAGCAATAAATTTATTTGCCATTTTCCTCAAGTATTTCTCCATGTTCTATCTTAACTTCGTTCAGGAAGAAAACTTTACTACTCTTTCCCTTTTCCATGTTACTGAGAGGCCACTTGAGACCTGCCTGGTCTCCAGTCGGGCTTCTCTCCCTCACATGCAGGCAGTCCTCTCCAAGAAAAGAGCCTCATTATTTACCTGCTTTTCTAGCTCTAATTCTCAGGCCCTAATTCAGACCATCTTTATTTTGTTAAGTGGACATTTGAGACAACTTTCTGTCCCGACCTCTGCATCCTTTTTCAGACTCATCACATACTCAAGGTGAGGTTCTGGGATCGCCTGAGTCAGAGTGACCTGAGTCTGAGGTCCCAGTTAGAGATGCTTGTCCTTTGAGGAGAGGACGCTCTCCAACTTAAACGCTGTAGAGAATGTGCCTGTATAGAGTAGGTGACTCAAGTGTCTTAAGTAGCGGAAACTGTCTTTATGATGACGCACTACAGCCTAATAGTATACTGGTATGTGTTACAGTGTAGAGTGAATTTTACTCATTTACTATGATTATTTCATTCAGTCTGAAAAACATAAACCTTTTTTTTTTCTTCTCTCTCACCATAGTATTTATAGAAATGAATGTGTTACTGCTAATGATTTAAATTAGTAACTGTAGAAGAACTATAATGGTATAAAAGGCTTGATCTGTCCCCATCTCTATCTTCATAGTCATCTTTTTTCTCTTTATCCTGTTTCTTTTAAATCTTAAGAAAGATTATTTTCAGGAACCATTTATTATCTTAGTCTTAGAAATTAAAAAAAGAATAAATTCCTTTTCATGTATAATTTCTGAATGATGAAAAAGCATAGGAATCAAATGATATAAATTGTATTTGCTTTTTCTAAGGAAAAGTTTACTGAGAAAAATACTTCTTTTTTTCGTCACCCACAATTGTTTTGAGTGTTCAGTGAATTAAACTTTTAATACAAACTTGAGATTTTCCTAACAATCCAGTTCTCATTTTAAGAAATCCTGGAGTCAGAGGATAGCCGGTTACATGAAACACCGTTAGAAAGTTTTATTTATAAATGCCAAAAGCAAAATGTAATTGATGTCATTTGTCAGGTGAATTTTGGGCATCCACATAATCTGTTCCTTTTTGGACACAGGTATATTTTCCTAACTGAGTAAAATATAACTATTAAATATTATAACTGGATTTAAAAAAAAGATTAATTGATTGAACCCTTGAAATTCAATCAAAAGCTCCCCATGCTGGTGAATATAAAGCTGTTCTGCTGGCTTCCTTCTTAGAATTTTATGGTGTAAAAATGCAGTTAGTACAACTGCTGATCCTACTGACTTAATTTGAAATCTCAGCAAAAATTCTGTCCTCAGAATTAATATTTAAAATGGGAATTACTGAAAACATTTAGTATAGATAATTTTTTGACATGTAGACACGGAGTATATGCATTGGTTGTTTCCGTAACCCTGCCATAGCGTCATCTTGACTGTGCTTTCATGCCTGAATATTGTGATCAGTGTCAAGTATAAAAATGTCTTTGTAATAGCAGTGAAGTACATGTAGTGGCTAAGACCCCAGGTTTTAGAGAGAGACAGTCCTGGGTTCAAATCACACATTTCTGTTCCTTATTGCCAGTGTACCTCAGGAAATGATTTAACCTCACTGGGCCTGTGATTCCCTCAATGGTAATATAGGGACAGTAAAACCCACCTTCCTAGGTAAAATGATTATGAAGATTAAAGTAAGCAGTGCATTCAAAATGCCTCTGACAAAGCACGGTGCTTGGACTGTGGGGTGTAACTGTCATCCATGATGGGGGCAAGAGCAGTGCTTGTGTCCATGGCACCCACTGTGTGAGGTCATAATAGGCCATGATTCTGAGCCTGGCACCACAGCATAAAGGGCAGTCAGGACTGCTGGCTCTGGCTGCAGAAGTGCCCAGAGTGGTTGAGGTTGAATCCTGCTTTGATATTCTTTGAAGGAATAAGAAACATTTAAAAATTTTTCTTAACCTTCACAGCAAAGGAATTATCTGTCAAAAAAGAAGTATAAGGTAATGTAAAATTGTTTTAGAAAGGTTATTTTGAAAGGATGCTTTTCCTATGTCTGGACATACTACTTTGGACTCTAAATAAGGTCATGTAACAGTGTATTTGATTTGATTGCCTTAGAGAGGACAACCAGCTCTTGATTATTACCTATGCACTAAGCAGGCTTGTTCCTGTAATACACTAGCCTTATGCTGGTGTCTGTTTCCATAAAGCTTTTTTTTTCTTTTCTCTCACCATAGTATTTATAGAAGTGAATGTGTTACTGAAAGATTTAAATTAGTAACTGTAGAATGGAGAATTATAATGTTATAAAAGGCTTGCTCTGTCACCATCTCTATCTTCTTAGTCATCTTTTTCCCTTTATCCTGTTTCTTTTAAATCTTAAAGATTATTTTCAGGAACCATTTACTATCTTAGTCTTAGAAATTAAAAAAAGAATAAACTCCTTTTTATGCATGATTTCTGAATGATGAAAAAGCATAGGAATCAAATGATATAAATTGTATTTGCTTTTTCTAAGGAAAAGTTTACTGAGAAAAATACTTCTTTTCGTCACCCACAATTGTTTTGAGTGTTCAGTGAATTAAACTTTTAATACAACCTTGAGATTTACTTAACAATCAGTTCTCATTTTATGAAATCCTGGAGTTAGAAGATGGCCCAATACATGAAACGCCCTTAGAAAGTTTTATTTATAGATGCCAAAAGCAAAATGTAAATGATGTCATTTGTCAGGTGAATTTTGGACATCAACATAACCTGTTCCTTTTTGAACACAGGTATATTTTCCTAACTGAGTAAAATATAACTATTAAATACTATAACTGGATTTTAAAAAAAGATTAATTGATTGAACCCTTGAAATTCAATCAAAAGCTCTCCATGCTGGTGAACATAAAGCTGTTCTGCTGGCTTCCTTCTTAGAGTTTTATGGTGTAAAAATGCAGTTAGTACAACTGCTGATCCTACTGGCTTCATTTGAAATCTCAGCAAAAATTCTGTCCTCAGAATTAATATTTAAAATGGGAATTACTGAAAACATTTAGTATAGATAATTTTTTGACATGTAGACACGGAGTATATGCTTTGGTTGTTTCCGTAACCCTGCCATAGCGTCATCTTGACTGTGCTTTCATGCCTGAATATTGTGATCAGTGTCAAGTATGAAAATGTCTTTGTAATAGCAGTGAAGTACATGTAGTGGCTAAGACCCCAGGTTTTAGAGAGAGACAGTCCTGGGTTCAAATCACACATTTCTGTTCCTTATTGCCAGTGTACCTCAGGAAATGATTTAACCTCACTGGGCCTGTGATTCCCTCAATGGTAATATAGGGACAGTAAAACCCACCTTCCTAGGTAAAATGATTATGAAGATTAAAGTAAGCAGTGCATTCAAAATGCCTCTGACAAAGCACGGTGCTTGGACTGTGGGGTGTAACTGTCATCCATGATGGGGGCAAGAGCAGTGCTTGTGTCCATGGCACCCACCGTGTGAGGTCATAATAGGCCATGATTCTGAGCCTGGCACCACAGCATAAAGGGCAGTCAGGACTGCTGGCTCTGGCTGCAGAAGTGCCCAGAGTGGTTGAGGTTGAATCCTGCTTTGATATTCTTTGAAGGAATAAGAAACATTTAAAAATTTTTCTTTACCTTCACAGCAAAGGAATTCTCTGTCAAAAAAGAAGTATAAGGTAATCTAAAATTGTTTTAGAAAGGTTATTTTGAAAGGATGCTTTTCCTATGTCTGGACATACTACTTTGGACTCTAAATAAGGTCATGTAACAGTGTATTTGATTTGATTGCCTTACGTAGGACAACCAGCTCTTGATCATTACCTATGCACTAAGCAGGCTTATTCCTGTAATACACTAGCCTTATGCTGGTGTATGTGTTGCCATGAGGAGACTTAAAGTGGGAAATCTGAAATATCACAAAAGTAGACAAAATAATGTACATCATGTACCTATCATCAGCTTTAGAATTTATCATATGAACAATATTGTTTTACATATATTCCCATCTACTCCTTCTCTTCCATAATTTGATGAAGCAAATCTTAGATGACGTACTTCATCTGTAAGTGTATCTAAAAGATAAGAATTGTTGTTTCCTACAAAAGTATCAGAATACCAAGAATACCATTATCATAATTTAAAATGATAATTTCTTGATATCATCAAATATCAGACATTGTTAAAATTTTCATTGTTTAAATTCTTAACTGTCAGAATTTCCTGGACAGTTTGTCTATTTGAATGAAAATCTAGGTAAGATCCAAACATTAGGCATGTTTGATACATCCCTTAAGGGCCCTTTAATCTTCCCACAGTGTTTTCACTTCTTGAAATTTATTTGTTGAATAAACTAGGTAATTTGTGGGATTTCCTTCAGACTGGATTTTGCCGTGTAGGTTAATATACACAGCCAATGAATTTTCCCCGTTGTTAAGTTATAGTGATTTAATCTAGAGGCTTAATCATTTCCAGGTTTGTTTTTTTTGGGAGGGGGAGGATTAGTTTATAGGTGATGAAGTGAACCTCCATCAAGAGGCTGTCGGTCCAGTTGTCTCCCTTTTTTGGTGATTGGCAACCATTCAAATGTAATGCTTAGGTCCAGTAATTCATCAGATATTGCAAAATGCTAATAGTCTGACTCTTACTTTCCTTCTTGATTTTATGAGCTGTGTTTTTTCTGTAAAGAGAATCTTCTGTTTGTTATTTGGATAGCTTCATGTTTGGTTGACCTGATGCTCCTGAGAGCAATCCACAGAGGTGTCATCACTCAACTGATCTTTCCAAATACCTGCCAACTTGACCGTCATTATGGTTCAGAAATGGTGATTAAGATATATGTCTTTATATGTTTATAGGTACAGGTATATATCTGTCAGTGTATTTAAAGTTGAAATCATTAAAGTAAGAATACCAAATATATACCAAAAGCCATGAACAATTATAAATGTAACTTGAATTAGAAACTAAAATTTCTAAAGGTTACAACAGCTTTATAAAAATTAATATGTGCAGGTTTACCTAGAATTTTCTGACATATTGATCACTTGTGTTTATTTTGTTCATAATATTTTATTTCTATAAAATGTTCATTAAAAGGGTATGCAGTGGTGTCCTTTGAAAGAAGAGGATGCAATTCCCCGTGTGAGGGCAATGGACGCTCATGGAGGAAGACCACCGGATCCAGAGGGAGAGCGACCAGGAGAGGGTACCAGCGTGAGCCAGTGCAGCGGTCGGCCTCCTGATGTGGGCAGTGCTGAATCTGTAGGTAACACAGATGCCAAATTGCTAAGACAACTGCAAGCTCAAGGTAGGGAACATGCATCCATCACTGTAAGAACTGTACTAAAATGTGTTCATTATTTCTACATGTATTTGACATAGGAATGATTGATAACTACTCTCAGTTTCTAAAAGGTAGGTAATTGTGTTCAAATAAAATGAGAAATAAGGAGTCCCACTGATAACTGGGGTTCTTTGATTTAATAAGCGCCTTTCAAGAGTCATACTCGTAAACACATCATACCCTGTGTGTTTAGAATTACAAAGGTAGGTGATGAACTTTTCAGGCTGGAAACTCATTTGAACAGCTCCCAATTCCTTGTGGTTTTACAAGGGAGTAACTCCAAAATATGTGGATCTGTGGAGTAAATTTTCAGTCAGAGAACTTCAATTAGTGGTAAGTTTAGTTTGGGTTCTTCTGTAGCCTGGACATATAACATTTATTTTCAAAATGCCCAACTAATAAACTTAGATCAAAAAGTATCTTAAGATCACTAGAGAGTATCATTTATCAAGTACATGCTCAAAGTAACCTCAAATGTGTTCATGATTCAAAATTATCATGAATTATCAACTTGAAGTTCCCATGCTATGTCTCACACACAGAATGCTGACTAAAATAAAATAGTTCTGCTATGAAGTTTGAATTAAGTAGTTACAACTGTGAAGCCTCTTAAGGCTGTCTCAATATATATCAATGTGTTCATGTCTTATATTCATAAGCATATATATATAAATGTATATCAATACATGCTTGTATCATAAACATAATATCAATAAAGGTTTACTAATAAAAACTGACTTAAAAGACTTACAGGATTTTACTACTCATAGTTTTATTTTTGGGAGGGAAAGCTTGACTGACTTCTATTTATTGTATACACCATTATAATACTGACTTCTCTATAGCTCTGTTTTCATTATAAAACAAGTATGCATGATAAAAGCTCATAGAATATAATGCTTTAAAATAAGACATTGACTCTCACTGACTTCAAAATAAAAGACACTCACAAGTTGGATCATAATTAACAGATTTTTGGTAGTCTATCCAGAAGTGTGTACATACAGTCACTGACACACATTCAAACGCATACTTATGTGTACACATGCATATGTGATGTTCATATATGTATATGTTCTTTTTGATTTCTAAAATAAATGAACTGACTGGTGTATATACCATTCAGCTTTGTTTTTTTCCACTTAATTTTTCTTGAGCATCTTTCTATACAGCACTTAAAAATCAACCTTACACTTCCAGTGGCTGAATAGTCGGTGAGGCAAGGTATGGCTCTACCACACTTCCCTTACTCAGTCTCCTTTGGTGAGTGTTTCAGCTGCTTCCTCACCTTTGCTGTCGCAAACAATGCTGCAATAAAAACATTACACATATCTTCATGCTTTGACAGGTATGGCTATCCACAGTATAAAATTTTAGAGATAGAATCTCTACTCCAAGGGTATGTGCATTTTCAATTTTGGTAGAAAGCAGGCAAATATTGTCTCCAAAGAGGTTGTTCCAATTCATACTTCCACCAGTGGCATATAAGTTAACTGCCTGGCCTGTAACTTAATGTCCTGTAAGTTTTTCTCTCCTTTAGTATGTTAATTTAGTACTTTTTGTGTTATTTCATTGGGTTACTATTAAGACTTTAATCTCTCCTAAATAGTTACTAGAGAAGGTTTAAAAAATGTTAATATATGAAGATATATACATACATGATGAATTTTTAAAATTAGTATTGTCAATAAACCACTGACTTTTCTGAAGAATGTATAATAGTGGGAAGTGTGCATTTTTTACATAAAATAGAAAAGCTTGAAATTAACTGATAAGCAAAGCAAGGGATTTTCACACCTGTTTTGCATGTCTATCACAAGTACCATTCATACTTAGTATTCAAAATGGCAACTTCATATTTGCAAAATTAACTAAATTTTATTTTAACAAAATAGAAGGTAATTACTGAACTTTTGCCCAGTGCTTTCTCCCCTTTTAGATTTCAGATTGGTTTGTATTCTATGATGTAGCTCTCCCTTGTATTATATTGCATTTTGTAAATTGTTACCTTTGACCTATGTACATGTTTTTTCTCAACATGTATATAAATATTAAAAAGTCAATGTAAGTAATGTTATTAATATTTACAAGTATGTTTGGTATAATATGCATGTTCTTTCTTGGGAAGGAAAGAAAGTAGAAATGAGTCACCTTATCACCCCTTTTATTCTAAAAGACTTCTACATTAACACTTTGGGGTGTTGTCAGTGCAGATTCTAGAAGTTTCTGTCATATTTTATTATCCTAGTTGGACTCATCTAGGCTTATAAAACGACTTAATTTGAAGGAAGGTCTAGAACAATAAAATAAATGTGGATTTTGAATGTGAAATGAGAGCTCTGTATCTTCTCAGAGAATATAGATAAGAATCTGACAGTTTGAATATAAAAAAGACTTTCAAACTGTATAAACAAACTAGCTTGTTAATTGACCAATACTGTTAATATCTGAAATGCTCTAATATATCTAATAATATACCAGTCAATTTTATTGATCATAGAATCTGGAATGCCATTGGTGTACAATGCTTCATTGTTTTAAGATAGGCCACTGCAGAAGGAAAGGGCTGCCAATTGTTAGATACATGCTGGTTTAGACATATTTCAACACTTTATTTCAAAAATAAACTTTTCTTTTTGATATTTAAGAAAGTAATCTCCTAAACCATAAAAGATATTTGTCAAGTTCACATTTCAAAAGTTAGTCATAACAGATAATATTCAACAATCATAAACCAAATAAATGAGATGTTGGTAGTAGCTTATTCCTCAGAGCCTGGGTGAAGTTTCAGTGCCTCTTAACTTCTCGTACTTCCTCCATAGTGTGCGTGATTTTTTAACCTATTTTTCCCATCTTCTCTAACTCCTCATAATAAAAAATTTTAAGCTATATGAATTTTTAATGTCTTATGAAAATTATGTCTTCCTTGCTAAAGTGAAAAGATAGCGAGTTGAACTTCTTAGTGTTTTTCTGTTCCAAGGGTTTAAAAATAAAAGTTAACTGTGCACCTGTGTAGAGTTTGAAATTGCTGATATATTCACACACAAATACACACCATATACATTACAGAGTTTCTCAGCTGTCACAGAACATATGGTTAAGTCCTTTTTAAAATCTCAAGGCATTTAAATTTTCTTAAAGATTTTTAGGACTAGTAGCATATATAGACCTGGAGTCAGAAAGATGTGGGTTTATATCTTGGCTCTGCAATTTAACCTCTGTGAGCCTTAGTTATTTCATTTGTAACCTGGGTGTAATGTTGCATATCCTATAAGGTTGTTATGAAGATTAAACAAGATCATGTAAATTTAATATGGCAGTTCAATAAATGGTGGAAATTATTAGTAGAGTTCAAGTGATTCGGGTTTTAGTCAAGTATATTCATTACTAGTGAGAATATAATATATAGGTTTCTTAAAACTCTTCATCTGTTACAAAATTTAAAGCAATATCTAATGTTAAGTACTTTAGAGTGATTCTGTAAGTGATATTATGATAGACCACTTTTATAGTTAGAAGTATTCTGACCAAGTTTGCCAGCAGAAGAAAGCATGACATTACAAGCTTTCTGTATCAGTCACCTATTGCCACAGTAATGCTAGGAAACAAGCACCCGCAAAACCTCAATGGTGAACAATGCCACGTGGTAATTGGTTAGGCTGATAGAGTCCACTGGAGGTAAGGTAGGCAGCTCTACTGATCTTACCTGGCTTTGTTCACGTGTGTGGAGTCAGCTCACTTCCTGTGTTCCAGCCTCTGGCAGCGTAGCCTTAACATGTCCTGATAATAAAGGTCAAGACAGCAGAGTGGAACTACACTTGGACTAGTACAGAGTACACTCTCAAACTTACACTTGCAGTCACAGCTGCTAACATCCTGTTAGCCAAAGATCACATGTGTGAAGTTAGTATCAAGGGACAAGACAGTAAATTTCACTTCTTGATGAAAGGACCTGCAAAGTCACATTTGCAAGTAACATGGATAAAGGGGGGAACAATGAAGAATTGGGGCCACTAATTATGTAGATCTCTCCCAGTTTTATACATTTGTCCTTAAAAATAATGAGAACTAGATCGTCCTTAAACCTTGTTGATATTCTGTATTATTTTTATGTAGATTTAAGTCCCTCTGTTTCATAAATGAAATTATCACTGGATTCAGAAACTTTACCATTTTTATAGCTGAGTGAAATACTATGTTTGGTGGGGGGGGCTTTGTATTCTATTTTGAGTTCTTTTGCTTTATTGTTATTTTTAAGACTGAAGCTAAATCATTCTTTTTACATATTAGCAGCTACTTTCCTCCTAAACAGGGATTATGTGAAATGTGAAAAAAAACGTACTTAAATTAGCTTCTATGATGAGGATTAAGAGAAGCATCCTTTTTGTGTGCTTCTGGGTATGGGGCTGTATGTGATGAAAAACTTGGGCACTTTCTAAAGGAAGTAAGCATGGTACTTTCTGCCACACCATTTTTCTACCTGGTATCTAACTTTAAACAATTTTCTTAAAAAGTATGTCCTTTATCATGATGCCATTCACATAGTTAACTGTTTTTAGGTTAACAGTTAAGTAAAATTGTTAAAAGTATTCCTTCAAATTTTGTGTTTCAGAAAAAGCCCGACAAGCTGCACAAATAAGGCTTTTGAGAAAACTCCAAAAGCAGGAACAGGCTCGCATTGCCAAAGAAGCTAAAAAACAACAAGGTGAGTGAGTTAAACGAAAACATAAACTTGAAGAGTGAGTACTGGGGAGTTCACAGGAGGCTTCTCTTCTTTGTTCCTTTTCTGACGATACCTGTGTTTTGGCTTTTCATCATAGCAATAATGGCTGCTGAGGAGAAGCGACAGCAAAAAGAGCAGATAAAGATTATGAAACAACAGGTATGTTCATGCACTGAACTGGTTTTATAACAGGTGATACTTTGGGAGTCGATTTACTTATGTGTATATGTACATTATTCTTATTTGATTTATGAAATAACTTTCATACTTGTTATATATCTTATTTAGAGAGTTGTCACCTACCTTTATTTAAAATTCACCTCTATTTTAAACCAAGTCTCTAAAGAAATGATACTAAACAATACAATTATGTAAGTACTTTTAGTATCCTGATAGACTGAATATAAATTAACATCTTGAAGAACTTTGAAGATTTGGTCCCATTGCTTCTGAATGATTAAAAATTATCCCCCGAAAATGAGAAAGCATTATTTTCGCATATCCAGTGTTTATCCAGTGCTCTCCTCTGTGTAGTTTTTAAAATTAAATATAGATAGATGAAATAATTTTTTAATTCTTACAGATAAAGCCTACATGGGAATATACTCAACTTCCTCTAAGATGAGAATGTGTAAACTACTCTCCTATCTCCACATACTCATCTATTAAAGCAAAAAGGAAATGGGGGGGAGTACTATTCTTTTAAAAATTTTAAACTGCAAGTAGTTATTTCTGAGTCAGTTGTTATATAGACAAGCTGCTAAATAATGGCTTGGTTTGTTTGTGATGTGGTTATCTCTAAAAATGTAATGAATACATTTATTTAAATACTTTCAGTATTGACTAAAGTAGTATGATTAGAGTTGAAGTAGAATTGAGAGAGAATTTAGAATTTGTAGTCACGCATGCAGGTCATTTGTAAAGTTAAATGTCGGCTTTCCTATTTAATAATTTATGACCTTAGATGAATTAGTTAACCTCTCAGCCTTGATTTCCTCCACTGTAAAAGAAAAACAATTGTATTATGTGAACATTGAATGAATGTAAAGTGCCTACCACAGTGACTGGCACAAAGCAATGCTTGCTTTCTAAAAGATAGATATAAAACATCAAAACATTTGGTATACTCTCTTACTGTAATTTAATGTAAACTTGAATTCTTTGTTAATTGTAACTGCTAAAGACACTGTAAGGTTGACTTTAAAATATATAGTGTGATGAATATATTTATTAAAATACTGTAAATACTTACTGCCTACTACAGTATATGTGAAAATAAGTTCATTTGAAGCTGAAATACTGTTGTTTCTGTTACAGTTTTTAATAGTTTATCCTATTTCCAAATGGCTTGAGACCAGTTGTATCCCATTAGCATTTCAAATTAGGCTTTGTGTGACCTAAGCCTACATAGTGTGCTACTCATCAAAAAAAAAATTGATTTTCCAAGGTTCCAGGAGCAGTAATACAAGTGAAGTGATATTAGACGTTGATCAAGATGCTTGTCTGAGACTAGTCTTAGATTACCATTTGACTTACTCCTAATTGCCAGCAAAGTAAATTAAAGTCGTGCAGAGTCTATTTTAAAGTTTGAAGTAGATCTAGAATAAAATAATTAAAATAATAGCATGTGTTTCTCATCCTCGAGATTATTTTTTCTACCTAGTAGGCCAGAAATACCACCTGACAGTCCTCCAGGCAGTTTTCCGGAAGTGTCCAGAGGCATTATTACGAAGCAGGAGCAGAGGCAGTGGGAACTGACCAGGGCTCTGCACTCACTGTTTGACTATAGGCAAAATATTTATTTTCTAGGAGCTTCAATTTTCTCTTAGGTGAAAAGAAGATAATTTCAACTCCTGTATTGTTATTTTTTTAAATGAATCAATTAGCTACTTTATATAAAATGCCCAGTTCATTGGATGGATACTCAGTATTATAAGGTGAACACATATTGTAATAATTTATAAATAATGTTTATTTCTGATATTCCTAATGAAAGTACTGCCAATGTACATCTATATAAATCACTCAGAAGAAAACAAAGCTCTACACTGGGTGAGTTAAGTCCAAGGTTCTATACCTATTTCTCTGCTTAAGAGAATAATGAATGACTTTTGTTGACTTGATTAAAGATTAAATTCAGAGTATACTTAGGTCTCAAGTTCTAATCTAAATAAATATTTCAAATGTGGATCAAGTGCAGCCTTCTCTAAGTCTTGGAAATAAAACAAAAAATACCCTTGTATTTTTAGTTTTGGTGAGCTATAATCAAAACCCAGGATCACAATCAGCAAAATCATAGAATGTGATCAGTCTTCTAAAATCACAACAGAAATTACAGAAATCTCATTATCCTGCAGTGAATCCCTACAGGGGATCAATAACATCAATGCAAAAAAAGAAATAAAAATGTATTAAAGTATAGCTTCAAAAGGTACAACTAGCATCTGGAAATAGGGGTGGGTATAGTAATATACAGTAGTATAAAATGTGTTGGCTCTGAAAATTCGTGGATAGCTGCAATTTACAAGTAGGGCAATTTAGGTGTATTTTTTTAAAACTATCCTCATCAGTGCCAATTTGGGACTTTCAAAGGGATTTATGAATATAAAATTGTTAATGATGTGCTTATAGCATATGCAGTGACTTTTTAAAATGAAAATGTAACATTATCAAAATGTAGATTGCTGAATTCAAACAATAACTACTACATTACATTTAGATAATGTGAGCACCACTTATAAGTTATTAGAAATTATTTCTGCATTTGGCTTACTGTAGTTATTGAAAGTAATGTCATTTATCATGTTACGGCAATTGTTAACACTTCGTACAATCGTGATGTACTGTGAACTTTTTTAAGCATTTTTAATTTAATTGTGACAGTGAGAAAAAGAGCAAGTGCCTCACCTGTTTTATGCAAGAGTAGTTGTTTTTTTTCATGTTCATGCAATGAGTGACAGTAACTCAGTATTAGCCTTAGGTGTCCTGATTTAGACTGTTTTATCCTACTTGTCTGTCGAATATTTATTTCCGAATGAGTATTACTTGTACTTGCAAAGATTTATAAAGGCTTGAGTTTAATCAGCTTGGTTTATGTTGTTTGTATATGCTTATTTAGCATTTGTATTTTAAAATTGTTTTGAGACATTTTTATAAAGTCATACCAATTTAAGACAGGTGGCACATATATAATGTTAAAGTAAATAATTAAAATTTATATCCAGCATGGGCACCCTTTGGTAAATCTGTACTTATATCTTTAATTATTTGATTCCACTTAAATACCTTCCACCTAGATATTTAGTTTATTATCTTCAATTGTCATAATTTTTCCTACAGGAAAGAATTAGGAGAATACAACAAATCAGAATGGAAAAAGAACGTCGAGCCCAGCAAATTCTAGAGGTAGAATTCTTAAATTTGATATGATTAAAGTAATACAGTCATGTATTTTAAAGTCTGCAAAATGAAAATTTTATCAGTATGTTCTCACTCATACACATTAACATGTCCATCACAAATTATCTGTAAACATAATGCGTAGAATAAGGACCTTCCTGAACCTTACTACGCAAGTTTATCTAATCCTAATAGTAAAAATCCAGGAAATAAGTAAAGGAAAAAAAAAGAAAGGGGAAACCTCTCAATAGCCAATATAGTCATAAAGATCATATGCTAAAACTCGTGCTCTCTACTTTTCAAAATGTCATTAAGTCTTATAGTCAGATACCTGCTTTTCATTTAGAAATGAAACATTCAAAAGTAGAAGTAAATGTTCAATGTGGAAACAGTTTAACCAGGTCTGTTTTCTGAGTTCTGACAGAACTGGGCTGACAGAATAGGGCTCAAGGACATGCTGGCAACAGCAAAAGGAATAGCTAAAAGACAGCAAGGGAAAATAGGAAAAACAGAAACTCCAAAGCCTAGCAACATCTGTAATCTGGTAGTTAAATAGGAAGCAATTTTCAACACCTTAACAGCCAAAAGGCATTTCTGTTATCAAACTGTGTAGTATAGTAACTGATGTGAAGAATAACTACCCAAGTCCTCAAGAAAAAGCGAGATTATGTTAACTGTACTGTGTCTAAGCTGTATGTGTATATGTCTCAAAATTATGCAAAGTACTTTTGTCCAAAATAAACTTTTTAATGTTGAGAATTATTATAACCCAAACCCTTAACTGTTGAGGAAACTGTTGCCATAAAAATTGGCTTATTCCCTGAGGAATGTGGTTAACTGAGGTTTTCACAGTTACAGGTTTTTTCCTTCTAAAAACATATACACATATTCCCTTTCCCATTTCAAATTAATTTTAAAACCCTCCAAATTGAAAATATTATAGTACATTAGCAATTACTACTAGATAATTATGAAGCTACTAGTTAATGACTTTAAGATTATTGATATTCAGAATGTGCTTCATTAAATGTTATGTTTCCACTATATTAGGGAAAAAAACCTTGAATTTAACCACAGTAGGTTAAATCAGGTTTAATGTTTCATTTAAGTTATTTAAGTAATGGATTTATCTCAAATTTTAAGTATTACAAAAGAAACTTCAAATAAAGTAGACGTGCATTTTTAAATGTTAGTTATTTGTCCTTTAACCTTTATCGTTAAAATCTATCCCGTTTTTCCAAACTTTCTACAGTGATCATGTTTTACTTTAAAAAAATCAGAGAACAAGCAAAAAATGCCATAACATCATTTTTTCTGTGATTTAGTTTTAAGGTAAAATAATACTCAAATTATTTCAGACTTTTTACAGTTTGAAGAAGAAAACCTGACATACTCATACGAATTTAAGAATATTTTTGTATATCCTAATTATAATATATACATTAGAAATGATATTATTAGTATGTTAAAGGTAACAAACTGAGGGGAAATCTGTAATTGTCTACATACGTGTATGTCTACATACATACGGTTTTGTACCTTGCGAGGCATGGAGCTCCATTTTCAAGTCTGAGGTTGTATTCAGGTTGTAGTGGTGCTGTTGCATGACTTTGAGACCTATTTTATATGCACAGGCTAAAAGGATAAAGAAGGAAGAAGCTGCAAAAGCCAGATTATTGGAGGCTGAGAAACGAAAACAGGTAAATTTAGAGGACAGTCAGAGTTTTTACTTTTTTATTTTATTTTGTTATCCTTAATCTACAATGACATGAAGAACATTATGTTTACTAGCCTCTCTCCTTCACCAAGTCCCCCCAACAAAACCCATTACAGTCACTGTCCATCAGTGTAGTAAGATGTTGTGGAATCACTACTTGTCTTCTCTGCGTTGCACAGCCCTCCCCGTGCCCCCACACCACATTATACATGCTAATCGTAATGCCGCCTTTATTTTTCCCCCGCCCTTATCCCTCCCTCTTCATCCATTCTTCCCAGTCCCTTTCCCTTTGCTAACCGTAAGTCCATTCCTGGGTTCTGTGATTGTGCTGCTATTTTGTTCCTTCAGTTTTTCTTTGTTCTTATAGTCCACATATGAGTGAAATCATTTGGTACTTGTCTTTCTCCGGCTGGCTTATTTCACTGAGCATAATACCCTCTAGCTCCATCCATGTTGTTGCCAGTGGTAGATTTGTTTTGTTCTTATGGCTGAATAATACTCCACTGTGTATATGTACCACCTCATCTTTATCCATCCATCTATTGATGGGACACTTAGGTTGCTTCCATTTCTTGGCTATTGTAAATAGTGCTGCGATAAACAAAGGGGTGCATCTGTCTTCTTCAGACTGGGCTGCTTCATTCTTAGGGTAAATTCCTGGGTCAAATGTATGTCTATTTTGAGCTCTCTGAAGAACATCCATACTGCATTCCACAATGGTTGAATTAATTTACATTCTCACCAGCCATGTAGGAGGGTTCCCCTTTCTCGCCAACATTTCTTGTTTGTCTTTTGGATGGTGGCGATCCTTACTGGTGTGAGGTGATGTCTTATTGTGCTTTAATTTGCATTTCTCTGATGACAAGCGATGTGGAGCATCTTTTCATGTGTCTGTTGGCCATCTGAATTTCTTCTTTGATGAACTGTTGAACTCCTCTGCTCATTTTTTCATTGGATTATTCCCTTAATTTTTGTTGATGTGGGTGAGCTCTTTATATATTTTAGACGTCAACCTGTCATTGATCTGTCATGTATAAATATATTCTCCCATACTGTAGGGTACCTTCCTATTCTAATGATGGTGTCCTTTGCTGTACAGAAGAAGCTTTTCAGCTTGATATAGTCCCACTTGTTCATTTTTGCTTTAGTTTCCCTTACCCGGGGAGATAGGTTAATGAAGAAGTTGCTTGTTTTTATGTCCAAGAAAGTTTTGCCTATGTTTTCTTTAAAGAATTTTATGGTTTCATGACTTACAATCAGATATTTGATCTATTCTGAGTTTCCTCTTTTGTATGGGGTTAGACAATAATCTGGTTCCATTCTCTTACATGTAGTTTTCCAGTTTTGAATACTGTGGCTTTGTAGTAGAGCTTGAAGTTGTGGAGCGACATCCCCCCCCCACTTTATTCTACCTTCTGAGGATTGCTTTGGCTATTCGGGGTCTTTGGTGTTTCCATATGAATTTTTGAACTATTTGGTCTAGTTCGTTGAACAATGTTGTTGGTAATTTGATAGGGACTGCATTGAACCTGTATATTGCTTTGGGCAGGGTGGCCATTTTGACGATATTTATTCTTCCTAGCCAAGAGCATTGGATGAGTTTCCATTTGTTAGTGTCCTCTTTAATGTCTCTTAAGAGTGTCTTATAGTTTTCAGGTTCTAAGTCTTTCACTTCCCTGGTTAGGTTTATTCCTAGGTATTTAATTTATTCTTTTTGTTGCAGTTGTGAATGGAATTGTTTTCCTGATTTCTCTTTCTATTAGTTCATTGTTAGTGTATAGGAAAGGCACAGATTTCTGTGTGTTAATTTTGTATCCTGCAACTTTGCTGTATTGCAATATCAGATCTAGTAGTTTTGGAGTGGGTCTTCAGGGCTTTTTTTTGTACAGTATCATATCATCTGCCAATAGTGACAGTTTAACCTCTTCTTTACCAGTTTGAATTCCTTGTATTTCTTTGTTTTGTGTAATTGCCATTACTAGGACCTCCAGTATTATGTTGAATAGCATTTGGAAGAATGGGCATCCCTGTCTTGTTTCCGATCTCAGAGAAAAAGCTTTCATCTTCTCACTATCATGTATGATGTTGGCTGTGGGCTTGTCATATATTGCCTTTATTATGTTGAGGTACTTGCCCTCTATAGCCATTTTACTGTGAGTTTTTATCATGAATGGATGATGAATTTTGTCGAATGCTTTTTCAGGATCTATGGAGATGCTCATGTGGTGTTTGTCCTTTTTGTTTATGTGGTGGATGATGATGGTTGATTTTCGAATGTTGTACCATCCCTGCATCTCTGGGATGAATCCTACTTGGTCATGGTGTATGATCCTTGTGATATATTTTTGAATTTGGTTTGCTGGTATTTTGTTGAGTATTTTTGCATGTACGTTCATTAGAGATACTGGTCTGTAATATTCTTTTTTGGTGGGGTCTTTGCCTGGTTTTGATATTAGCGTGATGTTGGCTTCATAGAATGAGTTTGGGAGTATTTCCTCCTCTACTATTTTTTGGAAAACTTTAAGGAGAATGGGTATTATGTCTGCTCTGTATGTCTGATAAAAATTCAGAAGTAAATCCATCTGGCCCGGGGGTTTTGTTCCTGCTAAGTTTTTCGATGACCACTTCAATTTCTTTGCTGGTAATTGGTTTGTTTAATTTTTGTGATTCTTCCTTGGTCAGCATTGGAAGGTTGTATTTTTCTAAGAAGTCCATTTCTTCTAGGTTTTCCAGCTTGTTAGCATATGGGTTTTCATAGTATTCTCTAATAATTATTTGTATTTCTATGGGGTTTGTTGTGATTTTTCCTTTCTCATTTCCGATGCTGTGGGTGTGTGTTGATTCTCTTTTTCTCTTAATAAGTGTGGCTAGAGGCTTATCTATTTTGTTTATTTTCTCAAAGAACCAGCTCTTGGTTTCATTGATTTTTTTTTCTATTTCATTCTTCTCAGTTTTATTTCTTCTCTGATCTTTATTATGTCCCTCCTTCTGCTGACTTTAGGCCTCATTTGTTCTTCCTTTTCCAATTTAAATAATTGTGACATTAGACTATTCATTTGGGATTGTTCTTTCTTCTTTAAATATGCCTGGATTGCTCTATTCTTTCCTCTTAAGACTGCTTTCGCTGCATCCCACAGAAGTTGGGACATTGTTTTATTGTCATTTGTTTCCATATATTGCTTTATCTCTATTTTAATCTGGTTGTTGATCCTTTGATTATTTAGGAGCACTTTGTTAAGCCTCCATGTGCTTGTGGGCCTTTTTGCTTTCTTTGTACGATTTATTTCTAGTTTTATTCCTTTGTGGTCTGAAAAGTTGGTTGGTAGAATTTCAGTGTTTTTGAATTTACTGAGGTTCTTCTTGTGGCCTAGTATGTGGTCTATTCTGGAGAATGTTCCATGTGCACTTGAGAAGACTGTGTATCCTGTTGCTTTTGGATGTAGAGTTCTCTAGATGTCTGTTAGGTCCATCTGTTGTAGTGTGTTGTTCAGTGCCTCTGTGTCCTTACTTATTTTCTGTCCTTACTTATATCCTTTGAAGTGAGTGGTGTGTTGAAGTCTCCCAAATGAATGCATTGCATTCTATTTCCTCCTCTTAGTTTTGTTAGTATTTATTTCACATATGCTGGTGCTCCTACATTGGGTGCATATATATTTATAATGGTTATATCCTCTTGTTGCACTGACCCCTTTATCTTTATGTAATGCCCTTCTTTATCTCTTGTGACTTTCTTTGTTTTTAAGTCTATTTTGTCTGCTACTAGTACTGCCAGACCTGCTTTTTTCTTCCTGTTGTTTGCATGGAATATCATTTTCCATCCCTTGACTTTTTGTCTCTGCATATCTTTGAGTTTGAGGTGGGTCTCTGGTAAGCAAATAGATGGATCTTGCTTTTTTATCCATTCTGTTACTCTATGTCTTTTGATTGGTGCATTCAGTCCATTTACACGTACGGTGATTATTGAAAGATATGTACTTATTGCCATTGCAGGCTTTAGATTTGTGGTTACCAAAGGTTCAAGGTTAGCTTCTTTCGTATCTTACTGCCTAACTTCACTTGCTTATCGAGCAATTATAGACACTGTGTGGTGATTCTTTATTTCTCTCCTTTCTTATTCCTCCTCCTCCATTCTTTATATGTTAGGTGTTTTATTCTCTGCTCTTTTGTGTTTCTTTTAACTGGTTTTGTGTGTAGTTGATTTTCTCTTTTGTCTTTGTTAGTATTTGGTTGGTCTGGTTTCTTTGCTGTGATTTTGTTTTCTCTGGTGACATGTGTTTAGCCTTGGTAGTGCTCCCATCTAGGACTGTCCCTCTACAATACCCTGTAAAGGTGGTTTCGGGAGGTAAATTCCCTCACCTTTTGCTTGTCTGAAAATTGTTTACTCCCTCCTTCATATTTAAATGATAATCGTGCTGGATAGAGTATTCGTGGTTCAAGGCCCGTCTGTTTTATTGCATTAAATATATCATGCTATTCTCTTCTGGCCTGTAAGGTTTCTGCTGAGAAGTCTGATGATAGCCTGATTGGTTTTCCCTGTAGGTGACCTTTTTCCTCTCTGTAGCTGCCTTTAAAACTATGTCCTTGGCCTTGATCTTTGCCATTTTAATTATTATGTGTCTTGGTGTTGTCCTCTTTGGAGTTCTGTATGCCTCTCTGGTCTGAGCAACTATTTCCTCCCATTTTGTGGAAGTTTTCAGCAATTATTTCTTAAAGGACACTTTCTTTCCCTTTCTCTCTCTCTTCTTCTTCTCTTACCCCTATAATGCGAATATTGTTCCATTTGAATTGGCCACACAGTTCTCTTCATATTCTTTCATTCCTGGACATCCTTTTCTCTCTCTCTGCGTCAGCTTCTCTGCGTTCTTGTTCTCTGATTTCTATTCCATTAATGGCCTCTTGCACCTCATCCAGTTTGCTCGTTAGTACTTCCAGAGATTGTTTTATTTCTGTAATCTCCCTCCAGACTTCATCCCTTAGCTCTTGCATATTTCTCCAAAGATCTGTGAGCATGGTTATGACCTATCTTTTGAATTCTTTTTCAGGGAGATTCGTTAGGTCGATCTCCCCAGGTTCCTTCTCAGGAAAGAACGTCTAGGTTAGTCTGGTCTGTATCAAATTCTTCTGTCTTTTCATGGCAGTAGTGGTAGTTGTGGGGAGCTGGTGTGAATATCAGGTGGGAGAATGTCCCTTCTTGCTGGTTTGTGGCCTTCCTCTCATGGAGAATGGCTACCCCTAGCAGCTCGTGCTGGGCAGCCTCGCGCAGATGGGGTTTCTTATTCTTGCCTGGTGGTTGTGCAGGAAGCTCTGCTCTGCTGCTGTGGGCTTGGCTGGCCTCAGGCTACTGTTCTGCTATGGCAGAGCCCTGTCGGAGAGGAAATGGGAGGGAGGCTGTTTATCACTGTGAGGGGCCTGCAAGCTGCGCTGCCACTGAGGGGGTTAGGGCGCCCTGAGTTCCGCGGGATTCCCAGTTACTGGGCTGATTGCGCCGGGGCACTTCCATCTGTGAGGGTCCTGTCCCTTTAAGACTTCCAAAAAGCTCTTCCTTTTGTTTGTCCAAGGGACGCGGGCCGCAGGGACAGCTCGCAGGTTTTAGTGTCCTGTTTCTCTAGCATCCAGCTCCCCACACGCTGTGTGTCTGCGCTCCTGGTGCAGATGGCTGGGGCTGGGCATTCAGCAGTCCTGGGCTCCCTCCACCTCCTGCTCCGACTCCTCTCCTTCCACCATGAGCTGGGGTGAGGGGCGCTCGTGTCCCGCCGGGCTGCGGATTCCATCTTACGCCCTTCGTTGGTGCTCAGTTCTCGCAGGTGTGGATGTAGCCTGGCTGTTGTCCTGTATCTTCTGGTCTTTCTTTTAGGGATAGTTGTATTTGTTCTATTTTCAAAAATATATATGGTTTTTGGAGGAGGTTTCCGCCGCTCTACTCACGCCGCCATCTTGGCTCCTACCCCTGTAATGATTTATAAGTAATGTTTATCTCTGCTATTGCTAATGAAAGCACTACCAAGTATATATATATGTACATCTTTATAAATCACTCAGAGTAAAAACAAGGCTCTCTACACTGGGTGAGTTAAGCCCTAGGTTCTATACCTATTTCTGTGCTTAAGAGAATAGTGAATGACTTTTGTTGACTTGATTAAAGATTAAATTCAGAGTATACTTTGGTCTCAAGTTCTACTCTAAATAAATCTTTCAAATATGGATCAAGTGCAACCTTCTCTAAGACTTGGAAATAAAACAAAAGATACACTTGTATGTTTATTTTTGGTGAGCTATAATATTCAAAACCTAGGGTCACAGTCAGCAAAATCATAGAATGTGATCAGTCTTCTAAAATCACAACAGAAATTCCAGAAATCTCATTATCCTGCAGTTAATCCGTACAGGGGATCAACATCAATGCAAAAAAATAAATAAAAATGTATTAAAGTATAGCTTCAAAAGGTACAACTAGCATCTGGAAATAGGGGTGGTTGTAGTAATATACAGTAGTATAAAATGTGCTGGCTCTGAAAATCCTACGATAGCTGCAATTTACAAGTAGGGCATTTTAGGTGTATTTTTTTTAAACTATCCTCATCAGTGCCAATTTAGGACTTTCAAAGGGATTTATGAATTTAAAATTGTTAAGGTTGTGCTTATAGCATATGCAGTGACTTTAAAATGAAAATGTAACATCAAAATTTAGATTGCTGAGTTCAAACAATAGTACATAATATTTAGATAATGTGACCACAAATTATAAGTTATTACGAATTATTTCTGTATTTGGCTTACTGTAGTTATTGAAAGTAATGTCATTTATCATGTTACGGCAATTGTTAACACTTCGTACAATCGTGATGTACTGTGCACTTTTTTAAGCGTTTTTAATTTGATTGTGACAGTGAGAAAAAGAGCAAGTGCCTCCCCTATTTTATGCAAGAGTAGTTCTATTTGTTCAAGTTCATGCAATGAGTGACAGTACCTCAGAATTAGCCTTAGGTGTCCTGATTTCCTGATGGACTGTTTTATCCTACTTGTCTGTCCAATATTTATTTCCGAATGAGTATTACTTGTACTTGCTAATATTTATAAAGACTTGAGTATAATCAGCTTGGTTTGTGTTGTTTCTATATACTTATTTAGCATTTGTATTTTAAAATTGTTTTGAGACATTTTATAAAGTCATACCAATTTAAGACAGGTGGCATATATGTAATGTCAAAGTAAATAATTAAAATTTATATTCAGCATGGGCACCCTTTGGTAAATCTGTACTTATATCTTTTAATTATTTTATTCCACTTGAATACCTTCCACCTAGATATTTAGTTTATTATCTTAAATTGTCATACTTTTTCCTACAGGAAAGAATTAGGAGAATACAACAAATCAGAATGGAAAAAGAACTTCAAGCCCAGCAAATTCTAGAGGTAGAATTCTTAAATTTGATATGATTAAAGTAATATAGTCATGTATTTTAAAGTCTGAAAAATGAAAATTTTATCAGTATGTTCTCTCACTCATACAAATTAACATGTCCATCATAAATTATCTGTAAACATAATGCATAGAATAAGGACCCTCTGAACCTTACTAGGCAAGTTTATCTAATCCTAATAGTAAAAATCCAGGAAATAAGTAAAGGAAAAAAAAAGAAAGGGGAAACCTCTCAATAGCCAATATAGTCATAAAGATCATACGCTAAAACTCAGTTCTTTACTTTTCAAAACGTCATTAAGTCTTATAGTCAGATACCTGCTTTTCATTTAGAAATGAAACATTCCAAAAGTAGAAGTAAATGTTCAATGTGGAAACGGTTTAGCCAGGTCTGTTTTCTGAGTTCTGACAGAACTGGGCTGACAGAATAGGGCTCAAGGACATGCTGGCAACAGCAAAAGGAATAGCTAAAAGACAGCAAGGGAAAATAGGAAAAACAGAAACTCCAAAGCCTAGCAACATCTGTAATCTGGTAGTTAAATAGGAAGCAATTTTCAACACCTTAATGGCGAAAAGGCATTTCTGTTATCAAACTGTGTAGTACAGTAGCTGATGTCAAGAATAACTGCCCAAGTCCTCAAGAAAAAGCCAAATAATGTTAAGTGTCCTGTGTCTCATCTGTACATGTATATGTCTCTAAATTATCCAAAGTACTTTTGTCCAAAATAAAACTTTTTAATGTTGAGAATTATTAAAACCCAAACCCTTAGCTGTTCAGGAAACTCTTGCCATAAAAATTGGCTTATTCCCTGAGGAATGTGGTTAGCTGAGGTTTTCACAGTTACAGTATTTTTCCTTCTAAAAATATATACACATATTCCCTTACCCATTTCAAATTAATTTTAAAACTCTCCAAATTGAAAATTATTAAAGTACATTCGCAATTACTACTAGATAATTAGGAAGCTACTTGTTAATGACTTTATGATTATAAAGCTCAAATTTGATAGCATGAGCTTCATATTCAGAGTGTGCTTCATTAAAGGTTGTATTTCCATTATATTAGGGAAAAAAAACCCTTCAATTTAACCACAGTAGGTTAAACCAGGTTTAATGTTTCATTTAAGTTATTTAAGTAAAGGATTTATCTGAAATTTTAAGTATTACAAAAGAATCTTCAAATAAAGTAGAAACGTGCATGTTTAAATATTACTTATTTGTCCTTTAAACTTGATTGCTAAAATCTATCCCGTTTTTCTAAACTTTCTACGGTTAGCATGTTTTACTTTAAAAAATCAGAGAACAAGCAAAAAATGCCATAACATCATTTTTTCTGTAAAGTGACACTCAAACTATTTCAGACTTGTTACAGAGTTTGAAGAAGAAAACCTGACACACTCTTACGATTTATGAATTTTTTTGTATATCTTAATTGTAATCTATACATTAGAAATGAAATTAGTATGTTAAATGTAACAAACGGAGGGGAAATCTTTAATTGTCTACATACATGTTACATACTGTTTTGTACCTTGCGAAGCATAGAGCTCCATTTTCAAGTCTGAGGTTATATTCAGGTTGTAGTGGTGCTGTTACATGACTTTGAGACCTATTTTATATGCACAGGCTAAAAGGATAAAGAGGGAAGAAGCTGCAAAAGCTAAATTTTTGAAGGCTGAGAAACGAAAACAGGTAAATTTAGAGGACAGTCAGAGTTTTTAGTTTTTAAATTTATTTTGTTATCCTAAATCCACAAAGACATGAAGAACATTATGTTTACTAGGCTCCCCAGTTCAACAAAGTCCCACCAAAAATCCCTATTACAGTCACTGTCCATCAGCGTAGTAAGATGTTGTAGATTCACTACGTGTCTTCTCTGCGTTGCACAGCCCTCACTGTGCCCAACCGCACATTATACATGCTAATCGTAATGCCCCCTTTAATTTCCCCTGCCCTCATCCCTTCCTTCCCACCCGTTCTCCCCAGTCCCTTTCCCTTTGGTAACTGTTAGTCCATTCTTGGGTTCTGTGATTGTGCTGCTATTTTGTTCCTTCAGTTTTTCTTTGTTCTTATACTCCACATATGAGGGAAATCATTCAGTACTTGTCTTTATCTGCCTGGCTTATTTCACTGAGCATAATACCCTCTAGATCAATCCATGTTTTTGCAAATGGGAGGATTTGTTTTCTTCTTTTGGCTGAATAATATTTCACTGTGTATATGTACCACCTCTTCTTTATCCATTCATCTACTGATGGACACTTAGGTTGCTTCCATTTCTTGGCTATTGTAAATAGTGCTGCAATAAAATAAACATAGGGGTGCATCTGTCTTTTTCAAACTGGGCTGCTGCATTCTTAGGATAAATTCCTAGAAGTGGAATTCTTGGGTCAAATGGTATGTCTATTTTGAGCTTCCTGAGGATCCTCCATACTGCTTTCCACAATGTTTGAACTAATTTACATTCCCCCCAGCAGTGTAGGAGGTTTCCCCTTTCTCCACAACCTTGCCAACATTTGCTGTTGTTTGTCTTTCAGATGGTGGCGATCCTTACTGGTGTGATGTGATATCTTATTGTGGTTTTAATTTACATTTCTCTGATGACAAGCGATGTGGAGCATCTTTTCATGTGTCTGTTTTTCCATCTGAATTTCTTCTTTGGAGAACTGTCTGTTCAGCTTCTGTGCTCATTTTTCAATTGGATTTTTCACTTTTTGTTTGTTGAGGTGTGTGAGCTCTTTATATATTTTCGATGTCTACCCTTTATCAGATCTGTCATTTATGAACATATTCTCCCATACTGCAGGGTACCTTTTTGTTCTAATAAAGGTTTCCTTTGTTGTACAGAAGCTTTTCAGCTTGATATAGCCCCACTTGTTCACTTTTGCTTTTGTTTCCTTTTCCCAGGGAGATATGTTCATGAAGAAGTTGCTCGTGTTTATGTCCAAGAAAGTTTTGCCTATGTTTTCTTTTAAGAGTTTTATGGTTTCATGACTTACATTCAGATCTTTGATCCATTCTGCGTTTACTTTTTTGTATTTGGTTAGACAATAATCCGGTTTCTTTCTCTTGCATATAGTTTTCCAATTTTTGAATACTGTACTTTTGTAGTACAGCTTGAAGTTGGGGAGTTGAGATCCCCCCACTTTATACTTCCTTCTCAGGATTGCTTTGGCTATTTGGGGTCTTTGGTGTTTCCATATGAATTTTTGAACTATTCGTTGCAGTTCATTAAAGAATATTGTTGGTAATTTGGTAGGGCTTACAACAAGTCTGCTTATTGGTGTGGGCAGGATGGGCATTTCGACGGTATTAATTCTTCCTAGCCAGGAGCATGGGATGAGTTTCCATTTGCTAGTATCCTCTTTAATTTCTCTTAAGAGAGTCTTACAGTTTTCAGGGTATAGGTCTTTCACTTCCTTGGTTAGGTTTTATTCCTAGGTATTTTATTATTTTTGATGCAATTGTGAATGGAATTGTTTTCCTGATTTCTCTTTGTGTTAGTTCATTGTTAGTGTATAGGAAAGCACAGATTTCTGTGTGTTAATTTTGTATCCTGCCACTTTGCTGTATTCCGATATCAGTTCTTGTAGTTTTGGAGTGGAGTCTTTAGGGTTTTGTATGTACAATATCATGTCATCTGCCAATAGTGACAGTTTAACCTCTTCTTTACCAGTTTGGATTTCTTGTATTTCTTTGTTTTCTGTAACTGCTGTTAGTAGGACCTCCAGTATTATGTTGAATAACAGTGCGGAGAGTTGGCATCCCTGTCTTGTTCCCGATCTTAGAGGAAAAGCTTTCAGTTTCTTGCTGTGAAGTATGATGTTGGCTGTGGGTTTATCGTATATGGCCTTTATTATGTTGAGGTACTTGCCCTCTGTACCCATTTTGCTGAGAGTTTTTATCATGAATGGGTGTTGAATTTTGTCAAATGCTTTTTCAGCATCTATGGAGATAGTCATGTGGTGTTTGTCCTTTTTGTTTATGTGGTGGACGATGTTGGTTGATTTTCAAATGTTGTACCATCCTTACATCCCTGGGATGAATCCCACTTGGTCATGGTGTATGATCCTTTTGATGTATTTTTTAATTTGGTTTGCTAATATTTTTTTGAGTATTTTTGCATCTCCATTCATCAGGGATACTCGTCTGTAATTTTCTTTTTTGGTGGAGTCTTTGCCTGGTTTTGGTATTAGGGTGATGTTGGCTTCATAGAATGAGTTTGGGAGTATTTCCTCCTCTACTATGTTTTGGAAAACTTTAAGGAGAATGGGTATTATGTCTGCTCTGTATGTCTGATAAAATTCAGAAGTAAATTCATCTGGCCCGGGGGTTTTGTTCCTGCTAAGTTTTTCGATGACCACTTCAATTTCTTTGCTGGTAATTGGTTTGTTTAATTTTTGTGATTCTTCCTTGGTCAGTCTTGGAAGGTTGTATTTTTCTAAGAAGTCCATTTCTTCTAGGTTTTCCAGCTTGTTAGCATATGGGTTTTCATAGTATTCTCTAATAATTATTTGTATTTCTATGGGGTTTGTTGTGATTTTTCCTTTCTCATTTCTATTTCTGTTGATTTGTGTTGAGTCTCTTTTCCTCTTAATAAGTGTGGCTAGAGGCTTATCTATTTTATTTTCTCAAAGAACCAGCGCTTGGTTTCATTGATTTTTGCTATTGTTTTATTCTTCTCAATTTTATTTTTTTCTTCTTGATCTTTATTATTTCCCTCCTTATGCTGACCTTAGGCCTCATTTGTTCTTCTTTTTCCAATTTTGATAATTGTGACATTAGACTATTCATTTGGGATTGTTCTTCCTTCTTTAAATATGTCTGGATTGCTATATACTTTCCTCTTAAGACTGGTTTCGCTGCATCCCACAGAAGTTGGGGTCTTTGTGCTGTTGTATTCATTTGTTTCCATATATTGCTTGATCTCTATATTAATATAGTCATTGATCCATTGATTATTTAGGAGCATGTTATTAAGCCTCCATGTGTTTGTGGGCCTTTTTGCTTTCTTTGTAGAATTTGTTCTAGTTTTATTCCTATGTGGTCTGAAAAGTTGCTTGGTTGAATTTCAATGTTTTTTAATTTACTGAGGCTCTTCTTGTGGCCTAGTATGTGGTCTATTCTGGAGAATGTTCCATGTGCACTTGAGAAGACTGTGTATCCTGTTGCTTTTGGATGTAGAGTTCTCTAGATGTCTATTAGGTCCATCTGTTCTAGTGTGTTGTTCAGTGCCTCTGTGTCCTTACTTATTTTCTGTCTGGTGGCTCTATCCTTTGGAGTGAGTGGTGTGTTGATGTCTCCCAAAATGAATGCTTTGCATTCTATTTCTTCCTTTTAGTTTTGTTGGTATTTGTTTCAGGTATGTTGGTGCTCCTGTACTGGGTGCATATATATTTATAATGGTTATATCCTTTTATTGCAGTGACCCCTTTATCATTATGTAATGCCCTTCTTTATCTCTTGTGACTTTCTTTGTTTTTAAATCTATTTTGTGTGCTACTCATACTGCCACACCTGCTTTTTTCTCCCTGTTGTTTGCATGGAATATCATTTTCCATCCCTTGACTTTTTGTCTCTGCATGTCTTTGAGTTTGAGGTGGGTCTCTTGTAAGCAAGTAAATGGGTCTTGCTTTTTTATCCATTCTGTTACTCTGTGTCTTTTGGTTGGTGCATTCAGTCCATTTACACGTACGGTGATTATTGAAAGATCTCTACTTACCGGTATTGCAGGCTTTAGATTTGTGGTTAACAAAGGTTCAACGTTAGCTTCTTTAGTATCTTACTGCCTAACTTCACTTGCTTATTAAGCAATTGTAGACACTGTCTGGTGATTCTTTAATTCTCTCCTTTCTTATTCCTCCTCCTCCATTCTTTATATGTTGGGTGTTTTATTCTCTGCTCTTTTGTGTTTCCTTCAACTGGTTTTGTGTGTAGTTGAGTTTGTTAGTATTTGGTTGGTGTGATTTCTTTGCTGTGATTTTATTTTCTCTGGTAACATCTGTTTATCCTCAGTAATGCTCCCATCTAGAGCTGTCCCTCTACAATACCCTGTAAAGGTGGTTTGCGGGAGGTATATTCCCTCAACTTTTGCTTGTCTGGGAATTGTTAACTCCCTCCTTCATATTTAAATGATAATCGTGCTGGATAGAGTATTCTTGGTTCAAGGCCCTTCTGTTTCATTGCATTAAATATATCATGCCATTCTCTTCTGGCCTGTAAGCTTTCTGCTGAGAAGTCTGATGATAGCCTGATGTGTCCCTGTAGGTGACCTTTTTCCTCTCTGTAGCTGCCTTTAAAACTATGTCCTTGGCCTTGATCTTTGCCATTTTCATTATTATGTGTCTTGGTGTTGTCCTCTTTGGAGTTCTGTGTGCCTCTGTGGTCTGAGCAACTATTTTCTCCCCCAGTTTTGGGAAGTTTTCAGCAATTATTTCTTCAAGGACACTTTCTCTTTTTCTCTCTCTTCTTCTTTTTCTAGTATCCCTATAATGCAAATCTTGTTTCGTTTGGAATGGCCACATAGTTCTCTTCATATTCTTTCATTCCTGGATATCCTTTTATTTCTCTCTGTGTCAGCTTGTCTGTGTTCCTGTTCTCTGATTTCTGTTCCATTAATGGCCTCTTGCACCTCATCCAGTTTGCTCTTAAGTCCTTCCAGAGATTGTTTTATTTCTGTAATCTCTTTCCGAACTTCATCCCTTAGCTCTTGCATATTTCTCCGAAGATCTGTCAGCATGGTTATGACCTTTATTTTGCGTTCTTTTTCAGGGAGCTTCGTTAGGTTTATCTCCCCAGGTTCCTTCTCAGGGAGGATGTCTGGGTTAGACTGCTCTGTGTCAAATTCTTCTGTCTTTTCATGGCAATAGAGGTAGTTGTGGGGAGGTGGTGTGTATGTCGGCTGGGAGAATGTCCCTTCTTGCTGGTTTGTGGCCTTCCTTTCCTGGGAGTACTGTGACCCTTAGCGGTTCGTGCTTTGTAGCTGCCCGCAGACGGGGCTTCTTATTCTTGCCTGGTGGTTGTGCAGGAAGCTCTGCTCTGGTGCTGTGCACGTGGCTGGCCTCAGGCTACTGTTCTGCTATGGCGGAGCCACGTTGAAGGGGAAATGGGAGGGAGGCTGTTTCTCACCGTGAGGAGCCTCTGAACTGCACTGCCTCTCAGGGGGTTGGGACCCCCTGTGTTCCGCGGGATTCCCAGTTACTGGGCTGATTGCGCTGGGACGCTTCCGTCCGGCTGTGAGGGTCCTGTCCCTTTAGGACTTTCAAAAAGGTCTTGCTTTTGTTTGTCCCAGGGGCTCCGGCTGCGTGGACAGCTCACAGGTTTTACTGTGCCGTTTGTCTAGCATCCAGCTACCCACACACTGTGTGTCTGCGCTCCTGGTGTGGATGGCTGGGGCTGGGTGTTCAGCAGTCCTGCGCTCCCTGTCCCTCCCCGCTCTGATGCCTCTCCTCCCGTCGCGATCTGAGGTGAGGGGCGTTCGTGTTCCCCCGAGCCGCAGCTTGTATCTCACCCTCTTCGCGAGGCGCTGGGTTCTTGCAGGTGTAGATGTATCCTGGCTGTTGTCCTGTATCTTCTGGCCCCTCTTTTAGGGATAATTGGATTTGTTGTATTTTCAAAAATATGTAGGGTTTTTGGAAGAGAATTTCCCCCAGTCTATTCACGCCACCATCTTGACTCCTTCCAATGTAATGATTTATAAATAATGCTTATCTCTGCTATTGCTAATGAAAGCACTACCAAAAATATATATGTACATCCCTATAAATCACTCAGACTAAAACAAAGCTGTACACTGGGTGAGTTAAGCCCAAGATTTTATACCTATTTCTGTGCTTAAGAGATTAATGAATAACTTTTGTTGACTTGATTAAAGATTAAATTCAGAGTAATCTAAATAAATATATCAAATGTGGATCAAGTGCAACCTTCTCTAAGACTTGGATATAAAACAAAAGATACCTTGTATGTTTATTTTTGGTGAGCTATAATATTCAAAACCTAGGATCACAAACAGCAAAATTATAGAATGTGATCAGTCTTCTAAAATCACAACAGAAATTCCAGAAATCTCATTATCCTGCAGTGGATCCCTACAGGGAGTCAATAACATCAATGCAAAAAAAGAAATAAAAATATTAAATTATAGCTTCAAAAGGTACAACTAACATCTGTACGTAGGGGTGGGTATGGTAATATATGGTAGTATAAAATGTGTTGGCTCTGAAAATCCTAGGACAGGTGCAATGTACAAGTAGGGCAATTTAGATGTATTTTTTTAAAACTATATATCCTCATCAGTGCCAATTCAGAACTTTCAAAGGGATTTATGTATGTAAAATTGTTAACGATGTGCTTATAGCATATGCAGTGATATTTTAAAAGGAAAATGTAACATTGTCAAAATTTAGATTGCTGAATTCAAACAATAGCTAGTACATAACATTTAGATAATGTGAGCACAATTTGTAAGTTATTACAAATTATTTCTGTATTTGGCCTACTGTATTTATTGAAAGTAATGCCATTTATCATGTTATGGCAATTGTTAACACTTCGTACAATCGTGATGTAGTGTGCACTTTTTTAAGCGTTGTTAATTTAATTGTGACAGTGAGAAAAAGAGCAAGTTCATCACCTGTTTTATGCAAGAGTAATTGTATTTTTTCATATTCATGCAATGAGTGACAGTAACTCAGGACTAGCCTTAGGTATCCTGATTTCCTGATAGACTGTTTTATCCTACTTGTCTGTCCAATATTTATTTCCGAATGAGTATTACTTGTACTTGCAAATATTTATAAAGACTTGAGTTTAATCAGTTTGGTTTATGTTGTTTGTATATGCTTATTTAGCATTTGTATTTTAAAATTGTTTTGAGACATTTTTATAAAGTCATACCTATTTAAGACAGGTGACATATATATAATGTTAATGTAAATAATTAAAATTTATATCCAGCATGGGCATCCTTTGGTAAATCTGTACTTATATCTTTAATTATTTTATTCCACTTAAATACCTTCCACCTAGATATTTAGTTTATTATCTTAAATTGTCTTAATTTTTCCTATAGGAAAGAATTAGGAGAATACAACAAATCAGAATGGAAAAAGAACGTCGAGCCCAGCAAATTCTAGAGGTAGAATTCTTAAATTTGATATGATTAAAGTAATATAGTCATGTATTTTAAAGTCTGAAAAATGAAAATTTTATCAGTATGTTCTCTCACTCATACACATTAACATGTCCATCACAAATTATCTGTAAACATAATGCATAGAATAAGAACCTCTCTGAACCTTACTAGGCAGGTTTATCTATTCCTATTAGTAAAAATCCAGGAAATAAGTAAAGGAAAAAAAAGAAAGGGGAAACCTCTCAATAGCCAATATAGTCATAAAGATCATACGCTAAAACTCGTGCCCTCTACTTTTCAAAACATCATTAAGTCAGATACCTGCTTTTCATTTAGAAATGAAACATTCCAAAAGTAGAAGTAAATGTTCAATGTGGAAACAGTTTAACCAGGTTTGTTTTCTGAGTTCTGACAGAACTGGGCTGACAGAATAGGGCTCAAGGACATGCTGGCAATAGCAAAAGGAATAGCTAAAAGACAGCAAGGGAAAATAGGATAAACAGAAAGTCCAAAGCCTTGCAACAGTCTGTTATCTTATAGTTAAATAGGAAGCAATTTTCAATACCTTAATGGCCAAAAGGCATTTCTTTTACCAAACTCTAGTATAGTAACTGATGTCAAGAATAACTGCCCAAGTCCTCAAGAAAAAGCCACATTATGTTAAGTGTACTGTATGTAAGCTGTACGTGTATATGTCTCAAAATTATCCAAAGTACTTTTGTCCAAAATAAGCTTTTTAATGTTGGAAATTATTATACTCCAAACCCTCAAACCCTTAGCTGTTCAGGAAACTGTTGCCATAAAAATTGGCTTATTTCCTGAGCAATGCGGTTAACTGAGGTTTTCACAGTTACAGGTTTTTTCCTTCTAAAAACATATACACATATTCCCTTACCCATTTCAAATTAATTTTAAAACCCTCCAAATTGAAAATATTAAAGTACATTAGCAATTACTACTAGATAATTATGAAGCTACTAGTTAATGACTTTAAAATTATAAAGCTCAAATTTGATAGCATGAGCTTGATATTCAGAATGTGCTTCATTAAAGGTTATGTTTTTATTATATCTGGGAAAAAAACTTCAATTTAACCACAGTAGGTTAAATTGGGTTTAATGTTTTATTTAAGTTATTTACGTAATGGATTTATCTGAAATTTTAAGTATTACAAAAGAATCTTCAAATAAAGTAGAAACGTGCATTTTTAAATGCTACTTATTTGTCCTTCAACCTTTATTGTTAAAATCTATCCCGTTTTTGTAAACTTTCTACAGTGATCATGTTTTATTTAAAAAATCAGAAAACGCAAAAAATGCCGTAACATCATTTTTTCTGTGATTAAGTTTTAAGGTAAAATAACACTCGAATTATTTCAGACTTTTAACAGAGTTTGAAGGAAAAAACCTGACATACTCTTACGAATTTAAGAATTTTTTTGTGTATCTTAATTGTAATCTATCCGTTAGAAATGAAATTAGTATGTTAAATGTAACGGAGGGGAAATCTGTAAGTGTCTACATACATGTTACATACTGTTTTGTACCTTTCGAGGCATGGAGCTCCATTTTCAGGTCTGAGGTTATTTTCAGGTTGTAGTGGTGCTGTTGCATGACTTTTAGACCTATTTTTTCTGCACAGGCTAAAAGGATAAAGAAGGAAGAAGCTGCAAATGCCAAGTTATTGGAGACTGAGAAACGAAAACAGGTAAATTTAGAGGACAGTCAGAGTTTTTAGTTTTTAAATTTATTTTGTTATCCTTAATCCACAATGTCATGAAGAACATTATGTTTACTAGGCTCCCCCCTTCACCAAGTCCCCCCCACAAACCCTATTACAGTCAGTGTGCATCAGCATAGTAAGATGTTGTAGAATCACTACTTGTCTTCTCTGCTTAGCACAGCCCCCCACATGTCCCCACCCTACATTATACATGGTAAACGTAAGGCCCGCTTTCTGTTTGCCTGCCGTTATCCCTCCCTCCCCACCCATCCTCCCCAGTCCCTTTCCCTTTGGTAGCTGTGAGTCCATTCTTGGGTTCTGTGATTGTGCTGCTGTTTTGTTCTTTCAGTTTTTCTTTTTTCTTGTACTCCACATGTGAGTGAAATCATTTGGTACTTGTCTTTGTCCACCTGGCTTATTTCACTGAGCATAATATACTCTAGCTCCATCCATGTTGTTGCAAATGGTAGGATTTGTTTTCTTCTTTTGGCTGAATAATATTTCACTGTGTATATGTACCACCTCTTCTTTACCCATTCATCTACTGATGGACACTTAGGTTGCTTCCATTTCTTGGCTATTGTAAAATAGTGCTGCGATAAACACAGGGGTGATCTGTCTTTTTCAAACTGGGGTGCTGCATTCTTAAGGTAAATTCCCAGAAGTGGAATTCCTGGGTCAAATGGTATGTCTATTTTGAGCTTTCTGAGGAATCTCCATACTGCTTTCCACAATGTTTGAACTAATTTACATTCCCCCCAGCAGTGTAGGAGGGTTCCCCTTTCTCCACAAGCTCGCCAAAATTTGTTGTTGTTTGTCTTTTGGATGGTGGGGATCCTTACTGGTGTGGGGTGATATCTGATTTTGGTTTTAATTTGCATTTCTCTGATGACAAGCAATGTGGAGCATCTTTTCATGTCTGTTGGCCATCTGAATTTCTTCTTTGGAGAATTGTCTGTTCAGGTCCTGCTCATTTTTTAATTGGATTATTCACTTTTTGTTTGTTGAGGTGAATGAACTCTTTATATATTTTCGGTGTCAACCCTTTATCAGATGTGTCATTTATGCATATATTCTCTCATACTGCAGGGTTCCTTTTTTTCTAATGAAGGTGTACTTTGCTGTACATATGCTTTTCAGCTTCATATAGTCCCACTTGTTCATTTTTGCTTTTGTTTCCCTTGCCCTGAGAGATACTAGGAAGTCGCTCATGTTTATGTCCAAAAGAGTTTTCCCAATGTTTTCATCCAAGAGTTTTATGGTTTTATAACTTACTTTCAGGTCTTTGATCCATTTTGAATCAGCATGTTTTTTTTTTTAAATAAATCCTGCGTTGGTATACTGGTATCAATTATATTAAAAATAAAAACTCAAAATGACTATATGAAATAATGTTTAGCACAGATATATGTATGTAATGTGTGCTTTTATTGTATGTGTATATTTGTTTCTTTCTATATTGGTTTTTTGTGATGTCTTTAGCTGTTTAAGTAGCAGATCCCCCAACTCAGAAATGCAAAGTGTTGGATAATGCTTTGTAGTGTGTAGTGTTTCTCGAGCAGAATGATCTCCCTAAAGCTATTTTGTGTTGTTTATAAGTTTCAAATGGCATCTGAAATCTGATTATGTCCTTAGATTATAACTTTCTCTTTGTTTCAATATTAAAAGGTGAAGCCTATAGAAACAAAAACCTAACTTTATCAGTTATTTACCAATAATAAAAATAGTTACTGTTAATTACCAGGATGTTGTTTGAGGGTCTTTTGAGGTGTTAAAAATTGGTTTCATGACTCTTTGATTTCAGATACTTAAAAATTCCTAAATATAACCTGGGTATTATTAACAAATGTATTTATCTTTGCTTTTAGATACAATGTTTGTGTATAAATGAAAATTGAAAACATCGATTATGTTTGTCCACGATATAAAATATAAAAAGTAGAGAAAAGACTGGCTACTTAATATTTTCAATGACTACTAGTACAGATGTTGACGTATTTTTATTTATGTGGCATTTGTAGAATTAATCATTAATTCATGCTTAAATAAGTTTTATATGCTAAAGCACACCAAATATGTCTGTTAGAGTCAGATAATTACTGTAGTCATAAATAAAAACAATATTTAGACCAGTGGGTGAGGAATGTTGAAATGATATGGACTTGAGAGTCAGGGAAAAGGATAAAAATCACTCAAAACTGTGCCTGGCAAATTGTACAGCTGAGAATTGAATAGGTGCATAAAGAAACGGGTGAATAAATTAGTTCTTCTGTCCACTCTAAGTTCACAGTAACATGAGAGACATTAAACAAATAATTGTTCCAGAGTTCAATAAATGCTATATTATGTGGAAGCCAAGAAAGAAATATTAAAGTGCCTGAAGTAGTTGTGGGAAGAGTAAAAAAAAAAAAAAGGCATGTGTTGAGAAGGAGGAGCTGTGAATTCTAAGCAGGGCGGGGATGACATACACAAAGGTACAGCCTGATGACTGAGTCAGGGCCCTTGGAGTGGGGAAGACAAGGGGCAGAGGGAGTCAGTTTTCACCTTGTATGAACACCTGTCTTAGCTTTGTTGCTGCTCCTCCTCTTTCTCCTCCTCCTCCTCCATCTTCAGCAGCATCATCACATCATCATCCAAGCAGTGCCTCACACTGTCAGGCTGACTTTTCTCCACCCAGCTGTGTCAGTGTGACCAGGGCCTGGCGAATGCCCTGAGAGTAAGACGGGAGGCTGACCTTGGGTGGGGCTGGGTTGTGACCGTCTATACATGCCATTTGAAGCTGGTTTCTTGAGTCGTCTTACACCAGAACCACAGGATTTGCATTAGTCCTATACAGTTCATTAAAATTCACTAAATAAATTAGTGAGTAATTTGACTAAATAATAAATTAAATTAGTGGATGAGTTCACTAAATTCACTGAATTTAGAGACGCCATGTTTCCCTTGAAGTATCTGTATTAGTAAACAAAAATGGATGCCTGTCGCCAAGTGTTAAAGATCCTACTATTTTCAAAGATTTCTTGGAAATCTCCCTTTTATCCTAAAAATTGACCACACTCTTACCTTCTGTTCCATATTATAGCTATGGTTTTTTAACTGGAAGAAGTACTGCATATCACTAGTTAAAAATGATGCCCAAGAACACACACGGACACACACACAGAACACACAGTTGGCCTTTGAACAATGTGACATTAAAGAAACAACTCTGCATATAATACCTGACTCCCCAGAAATTTAACTACTCATAATAGCCTACCATTGACTGGGAAGCCTTACTGATAACATAAGCACATCATCAGCCATATTTTGTACGTTATATGTATTATATGCTGTATTCTCACAATAAAGCTAGAGAAAAGAAAATGTTTTTTCAAATTGTTGCAGATCTCCAAAAAGTTACCGGTGTGTGTATTTTTTTTAGACCTGCATATAAGCGGACCCATGCAGTTCAGGCCTGTGCTGTTCAAGGATCAACTGCACAAAAATATATACAGTCATAAGATTATTTTGAAATTCAAAGAGTGACAATACTGAAAAGCAAAATAAGTTATTTCTATGCAATCCTAAGTCTGTTGCTAAACCTGCTTGGACAGTTCTGTTCATGGACATAACACAGATCACTTTTTAAATTTTAACTGAAGGATTTTCAAACATAATAATGGTTAAAGAGACTATGTGGGCATGGTTTTCTTTTTAAGGAAAAAGAACGGTCGAAGCAAGAAAAACGTGATGAGAAAAGATTAAAGAAAGAGCTTAAACGAGAGCAACGAAGATTAGAATTAGAAATTGCAAAAGAACTAAAGAAGCCTAATGAAGACATGTGCTTAGCAGACCAAAAGGTAATTTATCATGTAAACCATTTCATTACTTAATTTAACTTTTCCTGTGTTCTCACCTCGTTCGTCTGCCAGAGCTGCCAGTACGAAGGCTTTCCCTTCCAGCTGGGCAGCGGATTTCTGTCTAGGTCAGTGTGCTTCTCCTGGATGGCCGCCAGTAAGTCTACTGACCTCCTGCACTGGGAATGGAAGTTCTAAATACATAAGTGGTGGAGCGCTGCCAATCTTTTTCGTTGAAATAAAAACACTGTACAAATCTACAAGGGTGAATGATAAACGTAGATAAGATTTCTGTTTCATTTGGTCCTTCCTATATGTTTAGATACAGAAAGAGCTACCTTCTCCTCAAACCCCCTTAGATATTTAAATAAATCAGGATTTATAATCTGTAACCTCCTTCAGTGCTTCAGACTTGATAGCTAACTGTCATTGAGTATGTTGACTACTTTCCAGGCACTGTACTAAATGTTTTTTATGGATGAATTCTCCCATTTAATCCTCACCACAATCCTGTAGAAGAGCTGTTTATGCCCATTTACAAGTGAGAAACTGACACAAAGAGGTGAAGGAACTTGCCCAAGATGAAAGAACTAGTAAGTGGCACCTTGGTTCCAAACTCCAATTAGTTAAACTCCAGGGTCCATACTGTTTATCACCTTGAAAGCCAAGAAATGTGTCCAGTCAGAGGACCTCATGTGTTTTCTCTCCTATTGTTTTCACAGATGTTGCTAAAATATGTAAAAGTAGAAATTTGGAAAGAGCGAGATAATCATGTTAACTGTCATAATTTACATACTTATTAGAAGAAATCAATTATGTTTGGCTATAGTTAAGATGGTATTTCTAGAAAATCATCAATAATACATATTTCTGTAATACTGTCAATAATACTATAATTAGTCAATAGCATCTATATAATATGCCATGTTCATCTGATAATACAAAGAATGATTGTCTCTTTTCAGCTTTTTCTAAAGTACTTTAAGCAAAAATATCCTAATGGGGATTTAGTTATAATAATATTCTTACTTAGCACAAATGCTTTTAACTACAAATAAAAGTATAAATACTAGTTTTAGTAAAACTGGATGTTTAAATTTTCCTACGTCCAGAGAGGGTACATAGGTTTAGTTGACACATTTAGTAGGCTCACAGTTAGCAATTTTTTAAAAATCCTAAATGACCTCTATTTTCTTGAATTTGTTACTTCCGTTTAAATCCATATGCAATAAATCAAATATAGAAGTCCATTTTAAGCCTTACTTTTGTTAGCTTTGTTATATAAATTTTTTAAATCATTTGGTATGTGTATGTCTGATATGGTTCAAGAAAAAAGATTCAGACAGACGGCTTTCAAATGGAACATGTCAGGTTTGTATGCTGTCAGATATTATCCATAGTTCTGTGTTTCCACACAGTATTACTAGAAAAGGTCATTGGATAGTTGTTTCAGTAAGTGCAGGGTGGAGGAACATTGTTTAACAAAGACCAGTGAAATAGAAATATTTAAAAGTTCATTTTTTTCTAATCAAAATTTAAAATACTATTATTCAGTCTCATTCATGGACCTTATTGCCGTATTTACTTCCTTAATATTCATGACAACTGGTACTACAGTTTTGTCATTAAAATGTTAATATGTGAGCATATTTGAGAAGTAGCAAAAGAGGCTGCTTTCTAATGTTAGTGTTGAAAATCAATATTAGTGTTTTGCTACAAGCCTAGAGACTATTAGTTGCAGTATAACTGGGTTCTTGATAGGACCATGGGTTCTGGTCATGTGGACCAAATAATTTATCTGCATTAATCAGCCAAAGATGGTACCAATCTCCCATCGGCCCATAGATACACGGTAGTTTCTGAGCTACCAAAAAAGCATTAATTATTATTCAGTCTCCATCATTAGAAGAAATTAGTACATGTGCCCTACTTAGTATGTCCATGGCCAAGTACTTTTGAAATGCTTATTTCTTATGTTGCTCCAGTTATGTAACCCATGTTCTATCAATATGTTAATTAAAATTTGTGTTCTTTTTTCAGAATTCTGAGTTCGTATTGAGTTCAACTAAAATTTATTGATGGTTGCTTGGTTTCAAAATCCCGTGCTTAGTACTATGGGGTTGCAGAAATGCCCTCAGGGAATCCACAGTCTAGACGGAAAACCACTGGTAGAATTCAAGAGCAAAGAAAGACAGCAACTTGTTCTTTTTCAGAAGATCTGAAGTCATAGCCTTTTTAGTTAATTAGTTTTTTATTTTATTTTTCAGCCTTTGCCAGAGTTGCCTCGTATTCCAGGACTTGTTCTCTCTGGAAGTACATTTTCCAACTGTCTCATGGTGGTGCAGTTCTTACAAGACTTTGGTAAAGCTTTAGGCTTTAATGTGAGTACTGATATTCCAAACCTCAGTATTCTTCAGGAGGGATTGCTGAATCTAGGGGACAGCATGCGTGAAGTGCAAGACTTGCTTGTGAGGCTCCTGTCAGCTGCTGTGTGTGATCCAGGTCTAATTACAGGATACAAGGTAAAAAAAAAAAATACAAAAAATTATTTTAATTTGTACCCTCAGTGCACTGAAAACTGGCTTTAGCATATTAGCAGAAGAGTGTATACACTGATCTAGTTTTTTCTGCATCACACAAAGTTAAGTGTAGATTTGCTTTCAGTTGCAAATGGTCCACATCTAGGAAAACCTGGTTCATAAAGCTTAGGGAATGTAGATATTCCCAGATTACTCTTATTTTTCTCTAGCTTCTGGCCAAAACCAAGCAGACTTAAGGAAAGTGATATTCAGCAAAAGAGAATTTATAAATCATAAAGAATTAAAATTTATGTATGCCTTTTGAAATTATGCTGTGTGCTCTCAATCACTGTGAACAATTGACCTCTAAGATCAGCATGTTAAGACTCTGTACCTCTCAGTGGATACTCAAGAAATTCAAATGGATCATAATTCCAGCTAAGATACACATTTCAGTCAGCTTTGCTGTAAATAATATGATGGAGAGAGAAGTTTCCAGGTGCACCAGTTGCTTGTTCTTCCATTTTCCTATTTAGTATACCAGACAATAAAGTCCATGACACTCTAGAGCTGGAAAAATGCAACAGTAGTGCCCCTGGGCCTCCCGTAACCAGTAGTGATAGAACGTCTAGATAAAGCCTTAGAAAGCTTGAGATAGTTTCTATAGTCAAAGAAGGTATGATATCTACTTATCAGTTCACATACTCTCCTTCCTGCCTGTTAACCAAGGGTCTAAAGAAGGAATAGAAGGACACACGTACTCAAATACCTGTCTATCATCTGTTGTCTATTTTTATCTTCACTTCATTTAACGTGTGAATAAAGCCCTTTTCAATAATATATAGATAATATAATAAAAACATTTTAAAATCTTAATTGTTTTTATGTTCTGTACGGTTAGGATCAATACTGACAAAAATGCCAAACTTTTATAGGCCGAAACAGCTCTTGGAGAACATTTACTGAATGTTGGTGTGAATCGAGACAATGTTTCCGAGATCTTGCAGATCTTTCTGGAGGCCCGTTGTGGACAGACTGAGCTCACCGAAAGCCTGAGGACCAAGGCCTTCCAGGCCCATACTCCGGCCCAGAAAGCCTCGGCGCTGGCCCTCCTGATCAGTGAGCTGGCCTGCAGCAGGGGGGTGGCGAGGTGAGCCTGGGCCCAGACTTCTCTGGCGCTTCCTTCCTGTTCTCAATTTGTCTAATCGAAATAATTTATATGACAAAGTAACACAAATGACCCATGCAAAATCCAAAGTTACAGAGTAGCATATAGAAAAAAAAAATCACACTTAATCTCACCATTCAGAGATGACTGCTACTACTACTACTATTTTAATGTATTTATTGCAGTCTGTTGAAAAGAATATTTGGATATTACTGCATGTTCTTTGCAACCATTTTGTTTACTTAATAATTCTGTTAATTATTCATATAAGGAAACAAAAATAGTTTTTTCTTACTATGGCACCAGAATGTAGCACCTTTGCAAGAATCCTGCATTTTTTCTTTCTTTGACATCTTTCAGTGATAAATAACTATGTGATTTTCCTTCATAGCCATTAATAGAATTATCCAGCTTTTTATTTTATTATGTGCTAATAACAATTTAATATTAGTTTATTGATGTATTGTACTTTTTAAAAACTTACATTTAAGAGTCAAAGTAAATTTTGCACTCTAGTATTTCAAGTTTTGGTGAACAAATCCATGTTCATCTTGTTCTTTCTATTCATTATTTTACATATTTTAATTATTGTTACTTTTAGTTCTTTTCCTTTCTAGGAAAAGGATCAATCTGTATATTTCAGAGCCATGCTTTTCTACCATTGGTGGACATACTAAGTCTTTCTTCTGTACATCTCTTAGCTGTGATACTGTATTGATATAATTTTTCACTTGTTTTCGCTACTCATTGACATCACTTTTACTTAGCAAGAAATGGCAACAGTTTACTCACCATGTTAACATATTGCATAATGGATTAATTTCTGTCTTGTAATAAATTTTTGCATTGACAGTGAAATTGACAAGAACGCTAATTATATGTCAAACTTGAGGAGAGATCAATGGATGGTAGAAGGTAAACTCCACAAGTAAGTGCTGTTTTATTAAAGTTAGTATACTGTTGCCCATTGTACAAATTCCCCAGTAAAACATAAATGCCAAACACAGAATTTAAAGTTTATTATGTCTAAGAAGTAAAAAAAGGTAAAGCTTAATTAAGATGAATTAAGAAATTAATAAAACCTAGGGTGAGAGTCTGCAATGGACAAAAGTTGTAATTAGAGTCATTGAACATCTTATGCTTCAAACTTAGAAAAAAGTCAGTTTACATTTTTGCTCCCAAAGAAGTGAAGCAATCACATTTTCTAAGATTGTTGTTGGCTATCAAGTTACTTTTGTCATAAGTAGAATCTGCTTAGAACTGCCACTTTTTAAAATTGCTTTCTAATTAAAGTTTGCTTTTGTAGAGTCTAAAATATCCAAATGTATTCAGAATTAAAGCTTAATTAGTTTCCCGCCAGGAAATATAATGCTGAAATTACTCAATTTCTATGTAAGAGGATATTTCTTTGCATAATTTGAACAGAAATTTATTCAGTCTGATAGCATGGGATCAGGAATTATCATTGGTTATTGCTAGAGTTAATTCTTTCAGCTAAGTTTTATTTTTTAAATATATTCTAATTCCAAAGAGATCCAGAATAATTCTTAAAAGTCAATATATTGTGTAATTTCTGGAAACATTTCTTAAATTTCCTTAATTCTAATTTTATTGCCATTGACTTATTACTCACCATAAGGCATTTTTGCTTAAAACTCACATTATTTTCTCAAAAAAGTATGAAGAGGTTTTCTTGTACATCATAATTGTGTTACATTTTAAAGGCTCCGAATCATTTATGCTAAGAAAGCAGGCAAGAGAGACACTTCAGGTGGCATCGATCTTGGAGAAGAGCAGCACGCGGCGGCCACCCCCACAGCAGGACGCAAGCGAAGAAGGAAGGGCGGGGACAGTGACGCTGATGGCAACGAGGAGGAGGAGGAAGCCAAGGAAGACAAAAAAGGAAAGAAAACGCATGTCTGTGAAGATGAGGTAATCAAGTTTAGGTAGATTTTATTACTTGACAAAGTTAACATAACATACTGAAAACAGCAGAATTTGGAGGTCAGGTGGATTTGGGTTTGAATTCCATTTTGACGCTTACTTGCCTCAGTTTCTTCATCTGAAAATGAATATTTATAACAATCACCTCGTAAAGTTTTTTGTGATGGTTTAATAATTGCCCACACATGGGATGGGCTTACACTGAATAAACAAAGTCAAGTTTTTCTTTTTATAGAACATATTGAGAGTTCTTCAAAGAACCATGTAGATGCTTAATTTCAGTTATCCTCTTTCATTCTGGTAAAATACTAACTTGTATGTGTACAATACTTCATGCCTTGAAAGTATTGTCACATTTAGTGAAACTGATGTATTTCTCAAGCATCAGTTTATTATGTGCCTCGTTGTGGGCACTTTTGATCAAAGATGAGTAAGGTAGCAAAAGTCCTCTCTCAGTTTGCAGTCTCACTGAGGAAGATTTGCCATAAGAAAATGTAATGTACTACATGTTAACTGCTTTGCTGGTGGTATTTATTTACTCTGTGCTAGGCAGGCGGAAAGGAAGGGCATTGAACCTTTATGAGGAATAGGTCCTCAACAAAGGCTTTCTGGGCCCATTGGCTGAGGCTAAAAGGTGGGCTGGATGTTAACCTGGGGAAGAACCCGTAGAGAAGTGCTCAGGCAGAAAGAACAGCATAAACGGACGTAGAAATCTGAAACCACGATGCACTTTAAGTGACTGACAAGTGCTTCATTGTTATTAGAGAGCCTCCTAGCAACAACTGTGAACTAGGATTTACACTTTTTTGGTAGGAGGAGGCCATTGCTTCCTCTTTGTAAGTAACAGAATGACAGAGTCACACTTGCTTTTTTTAGTGGCTCACTATGGCAGCCCCATGGAAAATAGAAATAGATTTGGGGTAGGGCAAGATCAGAGGTGGGAAGGTCAGTCAGGAGATGTTGCAAGAGTTTAATGAGTTGTAGGGTCCCAAACTAGCCTGATGGTAGTTGGGAAGAAGGAGGAAAAGATTTCAGTAAATACTTAGGAAGAAGAATGAGTAGTATTTGAACTGGTAGGTTGATGGAAGGGTAGGATTCTACCTTGATTCCCAACCATCTGGTTTGGGAGGCTGCATGGTATTCTTGCCATTAACTGAGTTAGAGAAATCAGGAGGAACAGAATAGATGATAGAGGAGGAGGGGAGTGCAGAACAGATACTGGAAGACAAGAAATGATGGTGGGTTTATTTTGGACATCTTAAGTTTGAGGTGCCTATGCAGCAGTTCTGCAGTAAGTTGGATATAAGAATCTGAAAGCCTAAAGATGAGTTTAGTCATGAACATATAGATCTGGAAGTTACTCACACAGACAGTAGTTTAAAATCATGAGGTGGGTGATTTTTGTACAGGGGGATTGGTTTAGGGAACAGAGTAGTAGACTGAAGTTGGAACCCCAGGGGATGTCAGTATTTCAGAATATCCTGTAGGGCTTCTTGTTGAAGAAGGAGCCATCGTAGAGGTAGGAGATGTCTGTAATGGGTCAAGGATCTCTGAGGCCATCACCAGAATCAGTGACTCACTAGGAAGACTCACACACACATCAGAATCAGCAGAGAGAAAAGGCATGTGAGCCACAGCCCAGAGGAAACCAGACCCACACTGTTAAAGAGTCTTTTCCCAGTGGAGTCACACAGGATGGGCTTAAGTCTCCTAGGAATGAGTTATGACAAGTATAAAACTCCCAGGAGAAAAACGTGTTCAGTATACACCCCATTGTTAGCACAGTTGGGTTCCAGTGAGCCAATCTATCAGCGTGGGAGGAAACCCTCTGAAATCCAAGTTCCCAGACACCAGCCAGGGACCAGCCTTGTACGTGGGCCTTTCAAAGGAGAGCAGTCAGACCTGCAATGTCAACTCTTTTCTACACATGTGGTAGTAGCAAAAATCAAGAAAACTGAACATTTCAAAAAGGAGGGAGTGATAAACAATGTTAATGTAGCAGGAGTCTAGTGTGGTGAGGATCAAAAGTGTCTGTGGGATCGGGCAAGGCAGAGGTCCCTGTGGACCAGTGGCAGCACAGTCGTTAGACGGCTCAGAGCAGAAGCCAGGCAGCGACGGATCGAGAACGATAGAAGGTGAGGTGAGGATGACTTCTGTAAGCATTGTGCCTCAGAGGAAAAGGTGGTTCCTAAAGGGGACAGATAACCAAGGATTACTGAGATGTGAAAGGCTAAATATGATTTCGGGTTGAAGGGAGTCAGTAAGAGAGGGGGTTGAAGATATAAAGAAAATAATCCATGGGGCAAGGTAGATAAACACTACTAAAATTTGTTACTAATTATTTAAATATCATTAATTTCTCTTAAACCACATGTATCATTTAAAGTGACTTTAATTGAATTATAGTTAGATTATAGGGTTTCATTGAGCAAAATCCTGGCAAATGTATATGTTATTAATGTGAGAAAAAGTTTAAAAACTTTTTAAGATAACAATTTTAGGACCTAAGAAGTCAAAATAACATTTCTTTTAAGTGATTTTAGAGTTATCTGTTACGATGAAGAACTGGTAGCCACTTATCAATTGCCTTAAAAAATTTAACTATTTAATGAGCCCAATGATAAGATAGCTACATTATTCCTCAAAACAGGTTTAGATTCTTGATTAAAGTTCAGTGAGAGTGCCAGGAATTAAAACTCCCTAGAAGATTAATTTCAGGGAGCCTTTCCGTTGAGACCCGTGTGATCGCTTTCAGTTAGAATGTCCTGCCCTTGACTAAGTCCATCCCCCTTTGTCTCAAAGATGATTCCCTCTTCTCCACACTCCTCATTCCTTCAGCACATGGAGTCTGTATACCTAAACCTTCGAATTGTGTTGAAACCTACCTGAGCTCTAAGTTCACAAGTTGGCCTGGTAACAGGTTATGTGGATGATTGAACTTTGACACATAGGACACACAATGGCCTCTCTTTTGGTTGGGAAATCATGGAGAACCACGGCAGAGACGAGTTCTTTGTGCCTAGTCTCCTTGCCTTTCTCTCTGACCTTTCAAGTTCTACACATCTTTAAAATTATAAGGACTATTAGTCAAAACTCCTTTGCTTTAAACAAACCTTAGTAGACACTTTACTTCCTTTTCATCTTAGGGAGAGTCTTAGAAACAGCACTAAGTTTATTTGACTGATCCATAGTTACTTTGATGTCTTTTGCAAGTATTTTTTATTACTGTTGCTTGAATTGTATTTTTGTGTAAGCGTCCTATCAAACATTTGCCCTGCAAGTCAAAAGATCACTTTAGAACCATACAGACATGTAATTATGTAATTATCTATTTGAGGGTCATTGGGCTTGTTCTCTTTTAAGGCTTCTTTCCTGAAGTAGAAATTGTGTTACTGTTAGCACAAATAGTATGCCTAAACGCCTCTGTAACTTGCTCCCCTAAACTGAATGAAAAGTAGATAAATGATAGCTAATACTAAAGCTTCTTTTCATTTCCTTTTGTTGGGGAGATAACTACTCATCCAGAAATACCTGCTCATGAGTGGTTGGTGGCAGTGTGGCTTTTTAAAAATGCTTCTAGAAAATGAGCACCGGAAACAAATTTTACTTTTTTAAACCTAAGAAGTACCTGCATTTTCTAGATACAATTTTCAGAAAGAGGGAAAGTAACCAGTTTGCACACTGTGTGCCTGGAAGTTTGCTGGTTGCTTTCAGATCTGTTCTTCTTAGCCCTCACAGATGCCCCCATGTTACAGAAAATGTTATTATCAATTTACAGTTAAGGAAATAGTCTTAGAAGAGTTAAGTAGTTTGCCCATAGGAAGTAGCGTGGCTAAGATACAAAGAAAATACATGTACCTTTTACTTTATGCTTACCCTCTAAAACATATAATTTGGTGGTGGTTTTCCTATATATTCATTTTCTAGAATGAAACATTTCATGTAATCACCAGTAAAGTACCACTTATGAAATTAGTAATATATATTGTAGGGATTATTTTTCTTCTATAAGCTCAATGTGTTCAAAATATAACTTAACCTTCTTTGCCCTAAAAATGACTTCTTCGGTGAATGGTGCCAGTATTTTTGCAGTCTCCCAGATTTAAACTCTTACCATAATTTACTCCTTCCTCTGTCTCCCTCACCCCTCTCTGCCTCATCCCCATGAGTTACCATGACTTAACAGTTGTAATTAGGTAATACTCTCGTACATCCATGTGCTTTTCTCCGTTTCTGTATCTTTTACCTATGTAAGTCCCACATTCTCCCTCCCTCTTGAATCACTGCAGTGGAATACTAACCAGATTTGACAATGTTAATCCTTTTCCTGCTTCAGGCCATTTTAGGACTATTGCCGTATTATCTTTGTAAGCATAGTTCTCACGTTTAACCTCCCTCCAAGGATCACGTTATTGACCATGGTCAAGCATTTATAGCTCTAGATCGTTTAACCCTGAACTCATCCTTGCCTCATCTCCTGTCTTCCCTCTTCATGTACCTTTCATGTCAAGATACATCAGACTCTTTCTGGAATGCCCTGCCCTTTCTCTGATTGATCGAATCCGAACCATTCTTCGGTAGCTAATGAGGACACAACTTCTTCCATGTAGCCTCTCTCGGTAAAGATTCCCACTAAAAGCAATCTCACCCTCTCCTGAACTCCATGACTCTTAAATCTCTACCTCTTTTGGGGTCCCTATGGCTTCCTCTGTGTAGTGGTTTTTATTTTCATAGTGTGATGTGCATGTGTCTCCCTACCAGATTATGAGTTTACAAAGAACCGAGAGCTGAGGCTGACTCATGTCCACAGGGCCTATCCTAGTGCTTTGCATATAGGAGGCCTTCATTAAATATCCACTGATTGATTGAATAAATCTTAAAACCGGTAAATGATACTGTATTTTGTCATGTATAGGATGAAGGTGACCAAGCAGCAAGTGTTGAAGAGCTAGAAAAACAGATTGAAAAGCTAGAAAAACAGATTGAAAAGCTGAGTAAAGTAAGCACTTTTCAGATTATAGCTTACATCATTTTTGCAGTGTTTTAAAAATCCACCTTGTATGGGATTCCTTTTTTCTGACTGTTAAATAAAAGCAAGCTTCTTGTAAGTAATTAAAATGGAGAGCTCCAGAAATATTCTCACAGTTAAACCGTAAAAGTTTCTTGCCAATGTTAAAGGCCTCCCTCTTAAGACATGGTACTAACTTAATCAAGAGCTATATTCTTTAGCTCTTTATTTAAATACAAAATATCAATAAATGCATGGTTTTATTTCTTGGAATTCATTACTTTTAAAATTCAGTCAGATTTTATGATAATAGTTTCAGCATCCTGTGTTTTATTTAACATTAGTGTATTTGTAGGTTTTATTCGCACTGGATCTATAAACTGTATATGTACGTACTTATCATGTAAAACTGAATTTCTGTAGCATTAGTGAAGTATTTCAGGATTAGTATTATGAGATATCTGCATTTTATGTCATTAGATTCATCACACAGTTATTCCAAAATTTAGTCATATGCTGCCTAAGGTTTGCAGCATGAGTATAAAAATAGGCAAATACAGGTATATGTGAGTATTATTTGTTACACACTGTAATCATTAGAGTTGAGCCAATTTTCTTTGGCTCAGTGAAACACTTGATCACATTGTTTATTACCAAATATAAGACATGCTTTACTGTAAGATATCTAATAAAACAAAACATTTTTAATCCTTGGCAACAAAACCCTCAAAGTAATTTCTGTCTTTACAACTGTTACTGGAACTGAAGTCAGACGTGTGATATTAGTTCTTTTGCTGCCTTTCTTCAATAGTGAAATCTAGCTGCTCTAAAGCCATGATAAGTATAAAGTCACTTAAATACCAATTTTTAAAGTGCTTAACACCCATAGCATAATTGTATGCATCATTTTTTAACAGCAACAGAGTCAGTACAGAAGGGAGCTCTTTGATGCGTCTCACTCTTTACGTTCGATGATGTTTGGCCAGGATCGTTACAGACGCCAGTACTGGATTTTTCCCCAGTGTGGGGGGATTTTTGTAGAAGGCATGGAGAGCTCTGCAGGTAGGAGCCATTAATCTGTTACAAAGTAATATAACAAACCATACGTTTTAAAACCCTGTTACTCCTTCGATATATTGTGTGCTTCCAGAATCAAATGTGCATTGTGGATAAACATTGTAAAACCTTGTTTTTCATTTCTTTTGAACTCATAATGTCCCTTTCACTGATAAATATTCCTTTCCAGTCCATGATTTTTCTTCTTTTGCTCTTTCTGACATCCACCCATTTAGTGGACACAGATCTTTACCTGTATTGGACTGTGTAGCTGCTGCTCCATTTCTCTTCCTTCCCACTGTCAAATTTTCCAACATGTGCTTTACTCTTTAACCTTTGCAGCAACCATCCATCCTGACGGTAGCCCTGGAGGTAAACTGCCTAAATCTAAGACCCTTAGCATAAGACTCATTCATCTTGAAGTCTTGTATGTGTTTGCAATTTGTGATTACCTTCTTCTCCATTAAACTTCTTACTTTCTTAAGTATTATCACACATCCTTCATGTTCTACCTTTAGACTCTGCTTTTCTGGCTCTGTTTCTGTTAAATTAACTAGCGCAGTACACAGTGCATTTATAGCCCTGGTAAATTGTCTTGAATTGAATGTTTCAGAATACTATGTCTGGGCATTTTCAAATGCTTATATTCTGGTGGGGCCACAGTGCCAAGTCAGTGCTTACATGTAGCCATTGCCCCAGGGTGGTGTTGGGAGGCAAAAACTTCTTTCAACTCGTTTTTTTTTTTTTTTTGAATACTCAGTATGTGCCAGGCATTTCTGGGCACTGGAGGTTCAAAGATAAACAAAACATTAGTCCATGCCATCCATGTAGATGTTTAACAGTCCAATGTAAAGAAGGGACTGATTGATCACAAAGGTGTCTAGAACAGGTACTATATAACAATGTAACTACCCTTGGGGCACAAAGGACAGTTAATAATAATTGAAAATGGTTTAGAATAGTGGCTGGCATGTAAATATTGTTGGCATATAACAAGCAGTGTTACTCTTCTGCACAGTAATTTATTTCTTGTGGATTCAAAGTATATGAAGAATGAGTATAAAATCGTGTATTGGAGTGATGCGTTAAAGTCATGGTCTGCCTTCCCAGGGTACACGTTGCTGATAAAATTGAATCAGGGAGGGCCCTTAGAGGCTTCAGTTGTGTTTATTTTTAAAGATTGATATGGATGGGTCAAATGTTCATTAAACAGGATAGTGTAGTGAGTTCTTTTTTTAACTGATTGCTTAAAATATTTAAACATAAAAATTTAAATATGGAAAACATAAACTAAGTAACTAATAAATCAGTAAGTAAGTGGGACTGTCATACTAGTAAGCCCCTGAATAGCAAAAGAAAACATGAACAGAATGAAAAGGCAATCTACTAAATGGGAAAAAATATATGCAAATCATCTATCTGATAAAGGCCTGATATCCAAAGTATATAAAGAACTCAATAGCAAATATGACTCAATAGCAAAATAAACAATCTTAAGATCTCAATAGACATTTTCCCAAAGAAGACACACAGATGGCCACAAGTACCTGAAAAGATGCTCAACATCATTAATTGTCAGGGAAATACAAACTACATTAGATACCGCCTCATCCTGTTTGAGTGGTTCTTATAAAAAAGACAAGAAGTAAGTGTCGGTGAGGATGTGGAGAGAAGGGAGCTCTTGGGTACTGTTGGTGGGAATGTAAATTGTTGCAGCCGCTATTGGAAACAGTATAGAGGTTCCTCAGAAAAGTTAGAACTAGCATATGACCCAGCACTTTCACTTGTGGGTACTTATCCAAACAAATGAAAATGTAAACTCCAAACAGTATCTGCATCCCCATGTTCATTGCAGCTATTTGCAATAGCCAAGATAGGGGACCAACCTAAGTGTCTGTTGGAAGCATAGTAAAGGCTGGAAAGAAAGGGGATTATGTGAAATCGGTGATAGAAAGACTATCTAAAGAATCTGTATACTTAACATCCTTATAAACATCCAAGTTTTTAAAAATAATTTCACATTTTAATGAGAGGTTTAACTGTCTATAAGTAAGAATTTGGATATTAAAGTTAATGACCCCATGAATAGGCTATTAAAATGTATCACCTCTGAAATCCCCTTACTAGTCTCAGACCTAGTGTGGTTGGTCGATCTGTTTGTTTTTGGATATATGAAAGTGATTTTTGAGATACTAGTTCTCAGAATAAATCAAGCACAAATATTAGTACTTCCTTGCTAGCTGGTAACCTGTACAAAATGAAGGAAATTTTCAAGCTTTGTATATATGAATAAATAAATTATGATATCCATATAAGAATATTACACAGCTGATTGAAGGAAAATGTGGTACAGTTCTATGTTTCACCATGGAAAGCAATCTAAGGTATATAGTGAAAATAGTAAAGCCATCCTTTTATTTCATCATCCAAAAAGTATTTATTGAGCCCCAGTTTCATAGCAGCCACCATGTTAGGTAGCTGGGATCCTGTAAAAGCAATATAAACATTGCTCTGCCTTTAAGTAACGTTTGTTGAGTTAAATTGTAGTGTGTGGGTGGGGTATGAAATGAAATATTAAAAAATTAGCAGGTTAATGTGTATAATGGTAAATTCTGCAAAAGAAACATATAGGATGATGATATTCTAAGGTGATAATAAGATGGGGACCCTACTTGAAATAGAGTAATCAGGGAAAACCTTTGTGAATAAGTGTTACCTAATCTGAAACATGAAGGGTAAGGAGCCAGTCAACAAAACAGGATTTCAGGCAGAGGAACACCCAGTGCAAAGGCCCCAAGAAAGGAAATAACTTACCATGTTTGAGAAGCTGAAAAAAGGGAGAAAGGTGAGCAAGGTTAGGAAGGACAAGAGTGGTTTTCAGGAACCAGATCATACAGTGTTGGCGGCCTTGCTTAGGCATTTGCATTTTATCCAAATAAAAATGTTGCCGAAAACAGGAGCATCCCATTTATGTAACAGCACAAACTAATAGTGCATGCATGTAAGATTTCCCAAAGGATGTATGGACATGATTGAGTAACCATAGTTACATCTGAAGACTAGAAATAGGAACGGAGGGAGTAGGGCAGGAAAGGGTTACTTTATCCTCTCTTTACTGAATATTTTACTGTGCACATACATCGTTTTTCAAATTAAATAAAGTAGGTTTATATTTTTCTAACACTTCTTATAAATTATTTTTAAAACACTGGTCAAAAATATGGACAAGAAGTTCACAAAGGAGAAATACCTATTATCCTACAGAAAAATATCCAGTCTTATTAATGATCAGAAAAAAATATAGTTTAGATTCTCACCTCCCGGATATTGCCAAAGACAAAAGTTATTGATAGTCTTCAGTTTCATTGAGGGTGTAGGCAAACAGATGCTTTTGGGTAAGACTTTCTGGAGGGCAATTTGACAATATATTTCAAAAACTCTGAAAAGTAATATCTTAGGACTCAGTTGTTTTCTGGAAATATATCCTAAGGAAGAAAATCAGGAGATAAAAAAATCCAAAGACACAGATCTAAGATCATTCATCATTTAAAGCATTGTTTATAATAATGAATAATTGGACCCTATTAATAACTATCAATAGAAGATTGATTTTTTTATGATATATTCCACTGAATATAGTAATTACAATTTATGGTATAGGTATATATTTATTGACATCAGAATATTTAAAGAGTATTATTCAGTAAAACGTACAGTTTGGTAAACTGTAAAATAGGATTTCATGTGTGCATAGAGAATTCCTGGAAAAATTAATACAAAAATGTTAGTAGTAATTTGTGTGTTATGGCTTTTAATATTTTTTATTATTGTAATTTTTTGTGGTTAATTACAAAATTACATAATTTTTTCCAATGAGAGTAACAAGCTAGTCTATAAAAGAAAAAAATGAAGAGTATTAAGTAAGCTAGAGAAATTTGTTAAAAGTATTTATGCATATGACTTGATAAATAGCAATAAATAGAGTATGGTTTGATCTAGAGGAACTGATCTTCGTAATGCTTTTGGATTTTGTAGGGCCGGAAGAAATTGCAAAAGAAAGAAAAAAACTAAGAAAAGCAGAAAGCATCCAGATCAAAGAAATATTTGATACTTCTGACGACACTTTAAATTGTTCAAATCCAGATCATTGTAAGCAAAAGGAAGATCCTAACGAAAAAGATAACACAAATCTAATTCTTCAGAAACCTGGCTCTTTTTCCAAATTATGCAAGCTTTTAGAAGTAGCTAAGGTGCCTCCTGGGTCAGATGTAACGGCCCCCAAACCAAACAGCGGTGCAGATGGGTGCGCACTGCCTCACCAGAACAGTGGGAGACACTCACCAGGCAGCATGCAGCCAACGGTGACACAGAACAGCATGGAAAAGACACACTCGAATCTGTTCAGTCCTGGTTCAGGTGGTGCAGGCAAGGTCTACAGTCCTCTCCCCAGTGACCAGTTGTTATTGCCAGGAACACCCTGGGAGGACGCTTCCCTTACCCATGCCGATGCGCCAGCTGCCGCTTCACCAACTCCTCAGGCCCAGCCGCCCTCTAAGTCACCTTCGCCTGGCCCAGCTCCTCTTCTTGGATCATCTCCTCAAAATCCTGTTGGCCTAAACCCGTTTGCTTTATCGGCTCTTCAGGTTAGTGCTACTAATTGTAACTCATTTTTATGTTGCTGTATTTGTCTGAGTCCATGAAAATTTTCACTAAAGGAGAATCAGTCGAATATTTACAATATTCCTGCCACAGTTTGAGAACTGAAGAGAGTCGGTATTGTCTGTCACCAGGCTTCATTGGAACTACTGGGTTCTAGGAGTTTAAGTCTAAGGCAAAGCCTTCCTTTATAACTTTGTAACTTGTTACTGTTACAGTACTTCTAAAAGGGTAATTACTTTGGGGAGCAAATAAGATGGAATTTAATGTTGTTGCTGTTGTATTTAGTTTTCCTCCAGTTGAGGTAAATGAAAATATTTTTTCAGAATTTTAAAAATTTCAGATTCTAAACATTTTTCCTGACTTCTTAGGTAGTTCTACTTTTAAAATATTTTCTTTTTCCAGATGAAAAGTGGAGTACCTGTGATGGGACTCCAGTTTTGTGGGGGGCCCACGGGCATGCTTAATTCCAGTATTCCATTCCTACCACCTGTCCCTAGTGTGGGATCAGGGTTGGGACCATCAGAAGGAAACGCTGATGCATTCTTGACTCCCAGTGTTGGGTCAAACGAAAGTGAGCCTCCAGTACCACAGAAGGAAAAAGTCTCTTCGACTCAACCTGCAGCTCTTGAAGTAGCCAAACCAGTATATTATCCTCGTTCAAAGCCTATTCCAGAAGGTGGGTACCTTGAGAGGGTTTGCTGTAGCCACTTACTTTATTGTATTGTTACAGATCTCTATATTATAGCTGAATCTTTTATGCTTTTATATAGTTATACATTTTTTCATTTGTATCATGCCATTAATTCATATTCTGAATATCTGTAAATGCCCTACATGTTTATCTTGGCTTAGAAATGCAGTTTGGCTGGTGGAGAATTGCTGACCCAGAGGATTTAAAAGCTTTGCTGGAAGTGCTACATCCCAGAGGAATAAGAGAACAGGCATTACAAAAACAAATTCAGAAACACCTGGATTCCATCACTCAAGCCTGCATCGAGAATAAGGATGGTAGGCACCTAAAAGAGATTTCTGCTCTCTTGCTTAGTTATGCGAAGTAATTCTTTTATCTTAAAGCGTATTTTAGTATGTCTTAATCTTAAATTTATTACTAATAGGCTTTTTTTTTCCTATTTTGCCCGAAAACAATTTACGTTTTCTTAAATTGGTACTACTTTTGATAGTTTGTTACAACCTACAGACATACTGTTCTGTTTCTTAAGAAGAGTACTTATTCCTCCTTGTGCAAGAGTCAGCTGCCTTGCTTATTCACAAGTGAATTTGAGTGTGTTAAATGTACATGTGTACGTGTTACCCCTGGAATTTCATTCACATTCTGGAAGAAATCATTGAGAGATAAAGTGGATTTTAAAATAAATTTCCTTTCAAATATAGTTACCATTATTGAGTTGAATGAGAATGAAGAAAACCAGGTAACTCGAGATATTGTGGAGCACTGGTCAGTAGAAGAACAAGCAATGGGAGTGGACTTGAGGATTCTTCAGCAGGTAGAAGATCTGGAAAGGAGAGTCGCATCAGCAAGTTTGCAAGTAAAGGTAAAATTGACTTGGAATAAAATCTGTTTTTAGAATAATGGAAGGTAACTAATATTTATTGTATGCCTGATATATGCCAGTTACTGTGCTAAATGTTCTCACTTTGATTAATTTCCCCCATGTTACAGGTAAGGAACAAGTCTCAGAGTAAGTAACCTGTCAGTGGTCATAATATAGTAAGTGGCTAAATGTGGAATCAAACCAGGTCTGTCCTCCCGAGTTCTTCTTACTAAATCTTGCCCACCTCCTCAGTGGCATTAAAAATATCATTTCTGGTCTGCAGTTCTTCACCACAAGCAGGATTTCATAGTTTCAGCCATGATCAATGTAATGGCAAACTACTTCTGCAATGTTTCGTGTATGCCTGGTAATTGTCTTGTATGCAAGCCATGTTATAGAGCCATGTTATATGTTGAACTTTCACTCTATGATTTAAAACTGCTAATTTTAAAATATGTTATGTTGTGATACACATACGCACATCCTATGTATATATGTAAAGTTTTAATTATTTATTGACTGGGCATTACCATGTTACAGCAATGATTGAAACTAAAGGAACAACAAAAGAAAAGCTTCAACTTTGTGCAAAAATTTTTGGTTTTAAAAAGAATATAAATGTCTCTTCTCAATTGATAATGTGATGTCTCTGAGAATAAATGGATGGATGATGAATAAGCATGAGACAGACACTTGAAAAGGCTTAGAAAATGTAGTTTCTGTGTAATTTGATTGAATATTTCATATTTCACTCAGAATGTGAGACTTGTGCCATGATACTGTCCTACCAATGATTACAAATTAGCTGCATTAACTACTTTAATACTGGCATTCAGAAACTTTGGAGGATCTCATCTCAAAAAATGTCATTTTTCCAGAGCTAACAAAATGTCCCTTTTTTTTACCACAAACATAGTTACCAACTTAGGGAAACAAAAATTTATCATTTACTGAAATTGTGCTAGCAAACTATATGTATCCTCCTCCTGGTACTATAATACAATATAAAAATGCCTCACTTATCTGGCATCTTCAACAAATGAACTCTTTCTTCTACACAAGATAATTTTCTGGAGAAATAAAAATTATTCTATTTAGTGCCATCATTTTTTAACATGTGTGTTGGATCGCTTAGGTCACCGTTACCCTGCCTTTTTAAATTGAGAATAGAGAGTTTGATTTAAGTTCTCTTGGTGACACCGGATCATCAGTATGAAGACCAATTCTTGGGTAATGATTCCCTCAGGGACTGTGGAGAGGTTTTGCCCCTACAGTAAATTAAAAGGCCCTAGTGTGCTTTACCTTTTAAACTACTACATCTGCTTTCCGTAGTCTGTCTTCATCATCTCTCAGGGTTGGTTGTTACTACTTGCTGGTTTCACTCTGGTTGGTTCTACTGTCCCTGCTTTCCTCCCATAACCATCCCCCTCTGGGTTTAATTTGCCGGTTCTAGGTGGCCGTTGGTTGGGAAAGCAGATCATCAGCTTTTTGAAATTGTCTGTAAAGTCAGCGTGGGCCTAACGTTTTCCCGGCGACATCCTGAGATCTTGGTCTATTGACCTTATCACATTACCGACTGCTTAGATGTTCTTGCCCGTGTTCTCACCAGCTAAGATAAATGAGATTGGTTTTTTAAGTGAGATGCTCTAGCATCCTATTAATACAGTATTATGGGATTATTATGGATTTTTTAAAGAAATGAATTGTATGTCTTGAGGAATCTTAAACAACAAGTAATGGAAATAACCACAAAACATAAAAGATTTAATGATTTTTTTTCCCAAAAAACAAAATATTAATGTGGTCAGCCCTGGGAACTAGCCATTGTGAAGACATGTTAAGCAGGTGGCCTGTTACTACTTAGGTGCATTCATTTCTATTTTCAATATTGCTGATAATATGAAAATTCTGTTTTATATTTTAGGAAAATCTGCAAGAATCTAGTCCTGATCTGTAGAAGTCTGATTACTCTTCTAGCTCCTGTAAACACAGTTCCTGTGTCTCTCCTTCAGTTTTCTCTTTTATAAGCAGAATAATTCCTTCAGCCATTGGTCCCGTGAAATGGTTTCCAGGCGCACGATTCTCTTCTGATTAAACACCAGTGTCTGTATTCTTAAAATGTACCCCTCACTGTACACAGAGATGCCTGATGTGTTCATGGGACTTTTACTTCCCTTAAGCTGGCACTATACTTCTCTTCATGCCAATTTTTACTAGCTTTTTAACATTCAAACCGTACCATTCCTTCACTGAGTATGCATTATTAGAAAGAAATCCTTCTGCATCTTTCATTGTGCTTTTAAGTGTGTTGTATCACATCCAATATTTCTTTGATTGGTTGCTTAAACTTCAAAGCTGAAATTTACATTTATCATTGTTCTATTTTTATTCATTTCATTTGGATATATTTTTCAGCATATGAAACTATTTTTATCACAGTCTTGTCATACAGAATATTAAACTTCCTTCCTAGTTAAGTCACCTGCATATTTAATAGTTGAACCAAGTTGTTCACAAGTATTATTAACATGACAAGCCAAATATAGAGAGCCCTTGGACAGTGGCAGTGAGGACCTTTTCTGAGGTGGCAAGCTGTGTCTGTCACAGGGCTTTGCAGACAATTTTCAACCATCCACCTTCTCAAAATCTAATCTAGTCCTCATTTTCTTGTCTCTTGCCTTGAAAAAATCAAGATGTATTACATTTATAGGATTCCCTTGATTTAGCAATTTTGGATCCCTTCCAAAATCTGGGACTGAGGTTCATTTGTTGTGACATACATGATGCAGTAATGTGCATGTATCCTTTATAAAGATTCCCTTGATTTAGCAATTTTGGATCCCTTCCAAAATTTGGGACTGAGGTTCATTTGTTGTGACATACATGATGCAGTAATGTGCATGTATCCTTTATAAATTCATCCATACTTTCTAAATACGACTATTCTCTTGAGGTAAGAGGAAGTATTCCGATATATAAGAAAAATAATTATCTCTGAAGAGATTTAATAAAAAGAATCATGTTCATTCTACTTTTTACGTTATATGCTTTTACAAAGTACCTATTCTACATCAGAGTGGACACCACAAAATTGAATAAATTGTGGTTTCTGCCCTCAATAATACATGTACACAGCCCTGTGAAATCTAGTAGCAGATCGTGAAGACGTACGAAGTCATTCATGAATTCAGGCCAGGAATACCCCGATTCTGGTGGGGCCAGGGGAAAGGTCAGGGAGGATTGCCTGCAGAAGTCCAGATGGAAGGGGCGAAGGTGGGGCAGGGAGGCTGTAACAGAGAACAAGGGGTGCCGCTGGGAGGAGTCAGTAACTGGGCAGAGCACCAGGGCCAGGAAGCTCAGGACATGTTTGTGGTGTGACAAGTCACGGAGTTTGATTGCAGTGTAGGAGGCCTGAATGGGAATATGAGCGAAAGAGGGAGATTGAGGTACTTGAATGTCATGGTAAAACTGGGCTCTGCTAAACATTAGGAACTCTGAAGGGTCTAGAGCCAAAGGATCATTGTAAGCAAGCTGAATGATAAGACCATTCATTTATTCCATCAACATATATTTTGAGTGTCTAATATTTGCCTTCCCACTGCTGGAGATGAAATGAGTAAAGGTATACGTGGTCCCTGCCCTCAGGGAATTTAGAAGTAGAAAGATATTAATTAAATAATCACAGCAGTATCAAACTGTGACTGCCACAGGTATGGGATATTACATGGTTCTAGGAGAGACTGTAAGAGAGAGGCTTACCTCCTAAAAGAGGTCAGGGAAGGATTCCCTGAAGAAATAAATTCTCACGTGAGGGCCACAGGATGAGTGGAGTCACTAACGAGGTGCAGAGGAAAGGGGAAAAGCTCTGTAGGCAAATGTAGCAGCTTATGCAGAGCCCCTGAGGCCAGGATGGGCAGTACAAGGGCCTGTTCAGGAGGAGTGGCTGAAGGAATGAAAATGAACAGGAGGCACAAAGTCCCTGCTGTCGAGAGATTCCCATTTAAAGGGGGCCCGTGAAAGAATAAGCTGTTAGTGTGGAGTCCCTCAGAATACTTTGCTGATCTCCACTCTACCTCTCATAATATCAAAAGTTGTTAAATTTTCTTCTTCAAACTTCTCTTATAACTTTCTAATAATTTTCTTTCTTATTTTTACCTAGCATTAGGAAACACAAGGTAAAAACTTCTAGTAATGATCCTTGAGGTCTGTTGGTGTCGGCTGCTGTATTTTAAGTAATGGTAACTCACCCGTCAGGCATTTTAAGAGGAAACCGTAATCACATTACTCTCTTGATATATAGGGTTGGATGTGTCCAGAGCCCGCATCAGAGAGGGAGGATTTGGTCTATTTTGAACATAAGTCATTTTCTAACTTGTGCAAGGAGCACGATGGAGAATTTACTGGCAAAGAAGAAAGCAGTGCGCATGCCCTAGAGCGGAAGAGTGACAACCCCCTAGATGTAGCTGTAACCAGGCTGTCTGAGTTGGAGCGAAACATTGAAAGAAGGTATCTGAAGAGCCCCTTAAGTACCACCATTCAGATCAAACTGGATAATGTGGGCACAGTTACTGGCCCTGCTCCTGCACCATCCACTAGTGGTGATGATGACAGGTAGGTTATTGAAATTAACTTGAAAAATTATTGTGCTTCTTTGCTAATTGGAGCCTATTTTCTGTTGCCTGTTATCTATGTATCTTCTTGTATGTCTGTGATCCACATGGATCATGCTATTTGCATGGTGCTTTGTAAAAAATGATTTTCTTTTGTTATGTGTGTTGATAATCCTGCGAAGTGATCTTACATTTACCTGTTTGTGGCTAAGCTATGAGGCACGTAGCCACGGTCTGTGCACTACATCAAATTTAGTTGCTTAAACCTTACACTTACCGGCTGTTACATGTTTCATCATCATTGGCTTTTAGTGTGATGATTGTTTCAGTTTCAGTAACCGTAAGTGTGGACATGACCTACTTAATTTTTCTATTATTTCAATGCAGAATTGAAGAGGATATTGTTCCCGGTCTCAGGGTATGGCGACGGGCATTATCAGCAGCTCGCAGTGCTGCACAGGTAGCTCTGTGCATTCAGCAGTTACAGAAATCCATAGCATGGGAAAAATCAACTATGGAAGCTGTAAGTGTTTTTATTTAAGAAATACTAGAGCTAATTTACTCTGTCCTGTTTTTTTCCCAACCTCCAGATTTTTCTCAATTCTACATTTCTTACTGTCAGAATAATGTATGCTGTACCTGAGTTCTCTTAATTCTTAAATTCTATCTGGTTTGATACTTTCCTCCTCGTTGTGAGCTTTTTGAAGTAATCTATCAAATGTGTTTATCTTTTAATCTTGATTCTCTGTCCTTCAGATATTGTTTATAATGGACTGAAGTTGTCTTCTGTGTTCAGTCAGCATAATAGTTAATTATGTTGCTAATCTCATCATAATAGTTGTTAATGTAAATATTCTGAAGTTGTTAATCCAAATATTCTTTTGCTTTCGTAAACATGGCAGTTGCTAACATTACCTGTAGTATACATTCATTGCATCCCTAAAATGTTCCTTATGTTTTTATCAATTTTAATTTTTTTAATACTAAGAAATTCTTAGATAATAAATACAAAATAAGTAGAGAGCTCTTACTTTATCCAATGATATCATGTATTTGACATCAGATGCAGTTCAATTGAAAGGTAGATCTTTATAAGTCTTTTCTCTAATAATTCAAAAATTTTTTTCATCTTCTGTGTTTGAGCCCAGTTAGTCACTATCACGTAGTGACCCCTGTTTTGTACCAGGCACCAAATATTATGTGTTAAATCATGTCTGTGTCCCTTTTGTCTCTTATCACATAGAGAAATATTTATTATACATAGACTTTTGTGAATTGCTTCACCATTTGCTTTTAAATTATAGATTAGCTTTAACATTCAAACATTTGACATTTGTCTGCATGAATGACTGGAAGTAAGATTATTCAACAATAGTCATTCCCCAAAGAAAAGAAGTGATCCTTAAATAATTTAGCATTCTTTCCTTCATTCTCATCTCTGTGCTTATATTACTGAAGGCCTTATTCATTCTATAGAAGTAAATTCGGTTTCTTCTGTATTTTTTCAATTCTTCCTAAAATGTCCACAGAATAGTGAATCTGCAGTTTTCACAATATCCGCAAATTTTGGTCTTTCCCAATGTAGACTAGAATTTACCATGAGTTTAAAGACAGTGTCCAGTTCATCTGGTAGCATTTTTTACCAGGTAAAAATATTTTCTTGTAAAAACTATTAAAATCAGTTTTAAAGTCACGTTAGACAAATATGTTTGGTGGAGTCTAGGCTATAATGATCAAAAAATATTGAATTCCTACAACACACTTAAATTTGAATGGTTGTTTTTCTCATCCACCAAGAGAATCATCACAATGTGGTCAGTTTTGTTACAACTTTTACACAAAAAAACAAAACTGATACCAAAAGCTGCTTATTTGTAGTATACTTACTTCCTGCAATTCACAGAATTTTTTGTTTTTGGAAATTCATAACCTTTTCCAGATTATTAATACACATTTCTCATTAACACCATCTCTCATAATTCTCTTTTTAATGTTCAATAATACAGTATTTGCTGTGAAGCTACCTTAAAAAGAAGGCAGAGTTTCATGTTCAAGATGAATGAGTACATTGTAACCTTTAGTTAGATGTAACAGTGCCTATAATAATCCTCGTAAGAAAAATTTCATGTTTTCTTTCTGTGAGTATTGTTAGAAAATGATCTGAAGTAACATCTTAGTTCAAATAGGAACTAGAAGCTTTAGCCCATTATTCATGAAATGTTCTTTTTATGTAAGACAACTATTCAGTCTAACTTAATCTTAATTAAATGGACTTTTTCCTCAGTATATATTCAGCATTCTCTTTTCTCTTTTCTTTTTATGATTTGGGGGTTCTAAAAGCTCAGTATAATATGAAAACTCAATCAGATTTTATTGAGTAAAAATTAATAAACTAAATGGAGAAGAGAGTAAAACATTTTAATTATTTCAATCAGTGACAAGAGGTAGTGATTCTTTGATATGATATGGGAAAGGTGTTAGATTTATAGTTTGCCTTATTTTAATCCATTAAAATAACTCCTTAATTATGCATTTAACATCCCAACAGAGAACCAAATAATTGTAATTGCTTAGAAGCAGTTTTTAAAAAATGTTGCTAAAAGAATCATGAAATCCGCAAACAAATTGATACGAAATACTCTAAAGAAATGTTTTCCGCCAAGTTCAGTTCAAGAATATAGGCAACATTTAATTAAGGCTAGACTGAATATCTAACTCCACATTCTAAGATTTTTTTTTGAAGATTTCTTAACAGTCTGAGTAAGGAGTAAATAATTTTCTAAAAGAGGATAAATGCTATTGTAGAGAATCAAAACACAAACCATATATTACCAGTGACCTTGCGTATTTCTCTTCTTTGATCTATTACATTCATTGTAACTTTAATTCTCAAAATAGATGCTTATTTCCCAATTTCTAAATTGGGGGATGTTGGGAGGAGGTGGGTACTCATTGTTACATTGATGTGCTGCCTACAAATTGTTAGATTGCATAAGGGCCACATTGGGATTCGTTTGTTTTTTTCCATATACTTTCAGAGCTAGAATGACCTTACTAACTGTGTGACTTATCTTCTTCTACAGATAAGCAAACAGAGCCTCACAGATTTTTTTTTACAAAGTTCCCTAGCTAATTACTGACAGAGCATAGCTGGCATTCATACCCTTTAATTCCAAATATAATCTATTTTATGCTATTTCTTTATTGTTTTCCCCAAAAACACATCTTTTTTTTTTTCTCCTCATCTTTAATAACACTGCTTTGTTCACACCTGGGAACCACAAGTTTCTGGAACTCTCTTCTTAACAGCAAATGCTTTTTTGAGAAAAATAACAGTTTCCAGAAGATTTGACCATTTATAAAAGACTTTTTTTCCTATTTGACACTTCATGAGCCTTCTTTCATGTTTCGGCTACCTTTTTAATAACCTCCTCAACTTTCTTATTAGTAATCTCTATATTTCTATGTATATCCACCTTTGTTCTTAATTATATTGTGCTCTAAAGGATAGTCTTTAAATTCATTCAATTAGTGACATTCAGTTCATTCAAAAGAATAGTATCTTTGATTCGTTCAAAGTCTAAAGGAAAACTGCTAAGTTCTGTAGCACCAAACATGGTGCCATGAGATCAACATCTTCAAGTTTTAAGAATTCTTTAGTTTTCATGCATCATTAGATTTTAGCCTAGTATTATCAGAGATCAAATTCATAGATCTCTCTTGAAAATAATAAAACTATCAACTTTTTGGGTGAGAAAGAGCATTCTTTTTGTTTATTCTGTCAGAGTTTCATAATTTAAAACAATAGAAGGTCTATAGACAGTTATTTTCTTATACCTCATATATTATTTTTTTAATTAAAGACAAGTTCACTGAAAAGGGGCCGCAAAGACAGAAAAAGGAAAATAGAGGAAAGCACTTGCGGTACTGGAGTAAAACAAGAAAGCTGTACTCGTGGAAAGAAACTAAGACAGGACTCTGACCTGACTCTTGGCAGGTATTATTTCTGTTCCCCTGTCCTATATGTTCATAACACCCCATTGTATTTGTTTAAAGACCGTCCACCATATTAAAGGTGACTTTTTGACTGTGTAAATAAGAACTTTCCTATGTAATGTAAACTCTGTACTATAAGTAAACGTATCCTTTCATCTTATTTTATGAATTAATTTGCATTGTCTTTACTTGAAAGAGATGAAAGCTAAACTTTTACTAAAGGTAGATAACTCTAAAGCATGGATATTGATTTCAAACATTATTTTCTCTACTACAAGCCTTTCTAAAATGCAAACTCGTTTCAGTAAAGACATGAAAAAAAGAAAAAGAGAGGAAAACACCTTCAGTAACTTACCACGCCAGGAAAGCTTTACTTCTGTAAAGAAAATGAAGCAAGACCACTCTGACCAGACTCTTTCCAGGTACAATTTTTGTTCCCCTGTCCTATATATTCATAACATCCCATTGTATTTGTTTAGAAACCTTCCACCATACTAAAAGTGACTTTATGACCGTTTGTGTAAATAGGAATTTTCCTATGTAATGTCAACTCTGTACTATAAGTAAATGTATTCTTTCATGTGTTTTTATAAATTAATTTGCATTGTCTTTACTTGGAAGAGAATGAAAGCTAAACTTTTACTAAAGGTAGATAACTAAAGCATGGATATTGATTTCAAACATTACTTTCTCTAGCACCCTTACTGAAATGGACAGTCATGAAGATGCACGGCCTTTTGTAGAACTGCCGGAGTGCAGCACACGGAGTCGTCTGCGTTTCCGCCTCAGGGATGGAACACACGTTTTTATTAAAAGTGCGTAAGCAGCTTTATAATAACATGTCTGGTATCTGGGGATCTCATCAACAAGAAATAAAGTGGTTAACACACACAGAACAGTCTTTCTAGAATGATCATTTTCTTTTAAACAAATACAATATCCCTGAAAAAAGGAAAGCTTGGTGTGCATATTGGCTACTTTGGGCTGGTGTTTTCATCACTGGTGGTACATACTCAGCAGGAGTAGCTGTGCAGGAAGTAGTGGGCATGGTATGAAAATGGCAGTTGATCCAGTAATAATTGTCACTGTACATGTGTGTATCATTTGTTCTGTGACTGACTTGCACTCGAGGTGCCCTAGGTTGAGTATATCCTCAAACCCCTACTACGGTTCTCCTCAAATAACAAAAGTTTTCCTAAGCCTCTGCTACTGCACAATTACAAGTATACACAACATACTTTCATTCAGATGAATGAGGCTTTAACCTTAACCATCATCATTTTAGCCCTGATTGCTCTGTAAGTTGTAGAACCCTGGCCTACCCTCAAGTTTATATTTCGATTGCTATTCAAGTGGTGATCAATGAATTATAACCAATGAGTGCTCTGCTGTTAAACCCAGGATATCATCAATTTGAAATAATATGTAGAGAAAAAAGTAATATTTATTTAGTTGTTAACCATAGTGAAAGTCAGGTGAAATTTATCTATGGGTATGAGGATATCTTGAACTCAGAAGAATTAAGTTATCATAAATGCACAGTGATCTCTTTTCCTTGTTTCAACCTCAAAATGAAATTTGTTAAAAGCACTAATTTTAAAATGAGGGAATCTAATCTGCCTTTGGTACCTTATGCACCCCCTCTGTGCTCCTTTTTTCCATTTCTTCCACCCCCAATGCCTTTTCAAAAAATTTAAAATCCTATTCATTTAGCCTTTCATTAAATACATCCTCAACAAGGAAATCTGATGTCAATCATTTACTCCTTATTGTAAGTTTTATTTGTGGGCTTCTTTCAATGTTATTTATATCTTAAGTATTTCCATTTAAGAAATGAAAGAAGTTTGTGTTGTTAAAATAATTTAATTTCAACTGGAAGTTAAGGGAGGTATTTTAAGAGAATCAAAATTTTCCTTCCAGAGAAATATTACTGTCATACAACACAGGGAAACTAGTAGAGCCTTATCTACTAGGAATTTCACTTCAATAAGATCTCTTAGGCTTGCTTGGGCCATTTTATAACTCTACCTTTAAAAAAAGACTTTTTTTTTTTGGCATCACTAATCTACAGTTACATGAAGAACATTATGTTCTCTAGGCTCCCCCCTTCACGAAGTCCCCCCCACACACCCCTTCACAGTCACTGTCCATCAGCGTAGTAAGATGCTGTAAAATCACTACTTGTCTTCTCTGTTGTACAGCCCTCCCCTTGCACCCCCCCACTACACATGCTAATTGTAAGGCCCCCTTTCTGGTTCCCCACCCATCCTCCCCAGTTCCTTTCCCTTTGGTAACTGTTAGTCTGTTCGTGGGTTCTGTGATTCTGTTGCTGTTTTGTTCCTTCAGTTTTTCTTTGTTCTTATACTCCACATATGAGGGAAATCATCTGGTTCTTGTCTTCCTCTGCCTGGCTTATTTCACTGAGCATAATACCCTCTAGCTCCATCCATGTTGTTGCAAATGGTAGGATTTGTTTTCTTCTTATGGCTGAATAATATTCCATTGTGTATATGTACCACATCATCTTTATCCATTCATCTACTGATGGACATTTAGGTTGCTTCCATTTCTTGGCTATTGTAAATAGTGCTGCGATAAACATAGGGATGCATCTGTTTTAAAAAAAGATTTTTTTTTAATCTTCAACTATATAAAATTGAGGTAATTCCTCTCATTTCCTTGAGCTCTTCATATATAGATAGCTTTAATGTCTTTCCAGTCAACCTTTTATATATTTATTTAGCAACATGTATCTTTGAAAACAGGTAGTGTCAAATGCTGGGCATAGAAGCCACAGGGCATAAATCTGCAAAGAAGTAAAAAGCTAACCTTTTCAAACAATATGGCTTCTCTCTCACTTACCAACTTTACATTTCCCTGTATGGCCCCGGAAGATGACTGGTTAGCCAGAGATGGGTAAGATTCCTCAAGGGAGGAACAACCTAAGACAGGCACAGTCACAGGGGGGCCATCAGGCGAGAAATTGGGGATCAACAGAGGTGAGGCTTAGAACCTCACCCCCCATTTTGAGAGAAATCTGCATCCGTGGATGTTTTGTTGCCCTTGTCTAGCTTGGATTAATACCTAGTCTATAGGCACAGACCTGATCATCTACATTTGCCCTCTTACAGCACTAAATTATGTTTTCTAACTACCACTTCAGCATTTTATTAAAAAAAAAAAATTATAAGGGAGAAATGTGGGATTCACATATAAATCAAGTATAAAAATCAAACGAATAATCATATCTGACTTGATTGTTTATAGTTCATGATGTGTGATCAAAACTGAAAGTTTCTGTGATATGACTGCCCTTGCACTGTTCACCATGTAAGAACTTGTTCGTTATGCTTCAGAAGATTGGAGACTGTTGAGAATTAGGCTTGGGGTTGATTAATGAGTGTGCATTGAGTCCCCTATACAGAATTTTATTGTCAACAACCATTTCATCAATAAATGAGAGATGCCCTCTCAAAAAAAAACAAAAAGTAGTTTCAGTGCCAAATGATTTCCCTCATTTGTGGAGTATAACAATGAAGCAAAACTGAAGGAACAAAAGACCAACGACTCCAAGAAGGAACTAGTGGTTACCAGAGGGGCAGGGAGGGTTGGGGGTAGGGTGGTGGGGAGAGGAGAAGGAGGATCGAGGGGTATTATGTTTAGTACACATGGTGTGGGGGGTCACAGGGAAAATAGTGTAGCACAGAAGGCATATAGTGAATCTGTGGCATCTTACTACCCTACTGGGCAGTGACTGCCTTGGGGTATGGGTGGGGACTTGATATGAGTGAATGTAGTAACCACATTGTGTTTTCATTTGAAACCTTTATGAGTACGAGTATATCAATAACCTTAAAATTTTTAAAAATAGTGTGAAAAATATATGTACATGCAATGTTTTTAGACTTATCAGTTGCATTATACTATAAACCTCATTCTGTTTTTGTTTCAAGTTGAATAAAATATATAAATCTAGTTAATGACTTTGATGCTGCAAGGTACTCCATCACAGGGATATATCACATGTAACATCCAGGTTTCTCTAGGAATGCAAACTTAAGTTGCCTGCAGGTCCTTGTCACTGCAGTGACTTGTCATACATGTCATATGCGGACTCATGGGTAGAAGCCAGTTTCCAAAATGGTCCCAAATGATTCTCACCTTCTGGTATTCATGCCCTGGTGTAATCCTTATCCACACTGTCACGGTTAGCCAGGATGACCAGCATAATATGGCAGAGTGATGGCAGGTAAATTCCCAGACTAGGTCATAAAATATGCTGTTGCCTCTACCTTGTTCCCTTGGCTCACTTGGTTCTCAGTAAGACCAACTACGGACAACCAAGAACTGTACCAACTTGGAAGCCATGTGACTGGCATTTTAGAAGTGGATCCTTCAGCCCAAGTCAAGCATTCGTTCAGGTAACTGGAGCCCAAGACAACATCTGGACTGCAACTTGCTGAGAGATCCTAAGCCACACAACCCAGAAAAGCTCCTCCTAAGGTTTATTTTCTGTTTTTCAGTATAATTGGCATTCAGTGTCCAATGACACACATATCTCAGAGACAATGCCGGTTCAATTCCACACCACAATAAAGCATCTCAAGCAAGAAAGTGAAATGGATTTTTTGGTTTCCCAGTATATATAAAAGTTACCTTCACACTATAGTCTCTTAAGTGTGCAAAAGCATTATGTCTAAAAGCCTGTGTAGCATAACTTTATTGCTAAAAAATGCTAGCCATCATCTGAGCTTTCAGTCACTTGTGATCCCAGGTCACCATAACAAATACAATAATAATTTAAAAGTGAAATACCATGAGAATTACCAAAATGTGACACAAACATGAAGTGAGCAAATACTGCTGGAAAAATGCCAATAGACTTGCTCAACTCAGGATTGCCACAAAACGTCAATGTGTGAAAACCACAGTATCTGCAAAGTGCAATAAAATTGTGCCCAAAATTAGTTAGTAGTTTAAAATCTATACATACTTAAGGTACTCTACAAGATGATATGTCAAAGAAATAATCAATCCTCCCATGTTTTCTTCCATATGCTACCTCTATAGCTTTTCTTCTTCCTTCCTAATTACAACCCTTAAATAGAATTCGTGCCTCATATTGAATTTACCGAGTATCATAATTCCTCCAGGTGGTAAAGATACCTCGAGACAAGTGCTGGGCACAGAAGCCACAGGGCATAAATCTGCAAAGAAGTAAAAAGCTAACCTTTTCAAACAATATGGCTTCTCTCTCACTTACCAACTTTACATTTCCCTGTATGGCCCCGGAAGATGACTGGTTAGCCAGAGACAGGTAGGATTCCTCAAGGGAGGAACAACCTAAGACAGGCACAGTCGCAGGGGGGCCATCAGGTGAGAAATTGGGGATCAACAGAGGTGAGGCTCAGAACCTCACCCTCCCTGCTTTGAGAGAAATCTTCTGCATCCGTGGATGTTTTGCTGCCCTTGTCTAGCTTGGATTAATACTTAGTCCATAGGCACACACCTGATCATCTACATTTGCCCTCTTACAGCACTAAACTATGTTTTCTACCTTTATCTTGCATCTACCTACCACTTCAGCATTTTATTAAAAATAAAAATAATAATAATAATAAAGGGAGAAATGTGGGATCAACATATAAATCAAGTACAAAAATCAAACGAATATTCATATTTGACCTGATTGTTTATAGTTCATAATGCGTGATCAAAACCGAAAGTTTCTGTGATGAATGCCCTTGTACTGTTCACCATGTAAGAATTTATTCACTATGTAAGAATTCGTTCACCATGTAAGAACTTGTTCGTTATGCTTCAGAAGATTGGAGACTGACGAGAATTAGGCTGGAGATGGATTAATGATTGTACATTGAGCATTGACCCCCGTATACTGAATTTTATTGTTGTTAACAACCATTTGATCAATAAATATGAGAGATGCCCTCTCAAAAAAAAAAAAAAAGGTGTGCCCGTAGTTTAGGGTGTATATCATAATGTTTCAATGTTTTTATGTATTACAAAGTGATCTCCAAATGTCTACTTACCATCTGTCAGCATACAATTATTAGAATATTAGTATATTCCCTCTGCTGAACCTTACATCCTCATTACATGTATATTTTGTAACTGGAAGTTTCTTCTTAATCCCTGTCACCTGTTTCACCTACTACCCACTGCTCCCTGCACTGGTAACCAACAGTTTGTTCCTTATATATGAGTCTGTTTTGTTTTACGTTTGTATTGTTTTTTTTTAGTTTCCACATACAAGTGAAATATGGTATTTGTCTGTGTCTGATTGATTTCACTTACCATATTACCCTTTAGGTCCACCCATGTTGTCACAAATGGCAAGGCTCCATTCGTTTCTATTGGTGAGTAATCCTCCTTTTTGTAAATGTATCTTCTTTATCCAATTATCTACTGATGGATAATTAGGTGGCTTCCATATCTTGGCTATTGTAAATAACACTGCAGTGAACATGGGGGTGCATATCTCTTTGAATTGGTATTTTGGATTTTCTTTTTTTAAGTTTTTGAGGGACTTCCATATTGTCTTCCTTAGTGGCTGCACCAATTTACGTTCCCGCCCACAGTGTACGAGGGTCAGGTGGTATCTCAGTGTGGTTTGGATTTGCTCCTGATGACTACTGATGTGGAGCATCTTTCCATGGGCCTGTTGGCCATCTGAATTTCTTCTTTGGAGAATTGTCTCTTCATATCCTCTGCCCATTTTTTAATTGGGTTATTTGCTCTTTGGGTGTTGAGGCTGTAACATTTTCAGAATATCTCGCCTGGCTTTAGTATATCTGCATATCAGTAGGCGGTCAGAGGTGGAAAAAGTATGGCTTTAGTGCATTTGCATCTTTCCTCAGGGGTGAAGTTCATCTCCGTATCAGTGGGTGATTACCTGGGTAACTGGAGGGCGTATCTATACCTGAGGTGAAGGGGAGGGCCGGTTTTGCTTCTGCTGGAGCAGGAAAGAGAGAAGGCCCCAGACTGCAGTTTGTAAGCAATGAACAGATTTTAAACTTCATTTCCCCTTTTGGCTGAGTTCAATTTTTAGAGGTATTTTGCCCCAAGATTTCCTTTCCCCAGACTTCCAGGCACCTACAGGGCAGGAGGAACCAGCCTTCCTCATCAACCTGCAGGCTTTCTTTGGAGACCCAACTCTCTGCCTCCAGAGGGGGCTGCCTGCAGCCCAGACGCTCAGCACTGGAGGCTGAAGGATCAGTTAAAGAAGAGCAGCAAGTGGGAGGGGGCAGTGGTGCTCCAGGAGGGAGAAGGTGCCCTTTGTTTGTTCCTCCCCAGGTGGCCCCCAGATGGAGAGTGGGTTGGGCAAACAGGTTGTAAGTCTAGAAAAGGAAATCCTGGGGCAAAATACCTCTAAAACTGAAATCAGTCAAAGGGAGAAATAAAGTTTAAAACCTGTTTATTGCTTACAAATTGCAGTCTGGGGCCTTCTCTTCTGCTCCAGGAGAAGCAAAACCAGCCCTCCCGCACCTCTTGGGTACAGATAAGCCCTCCTTGCCCAGGTAATTACCATTGATATGGAGAGGAACTTCTCTCCACCCCTGAGGAATAATGCAGATGCACTAAAGCCATACTTCTTGCCACCTCTGAATGCCTTATTGATATGGAGATGTCCTAAAGGCCAGGCGAGATATTCTGGAAATGTTGCAATTTTACCCACACAGGTGCTGAGCAACTTTTGGGGCAGTAGGGGCCTCCTCTTGGGCGATTACAACAGAGTGGAGACAAAGGTGTTGCCAAGAACGGCAAAGTAAGAAGAACTGGTGAAAGGTACCTGGGGCAGACTGGCTGGGGCGGGCTGCTTCCTGTACCCCCTGCTACCTTCCCGCGGCAGCTCTCCTGACGTAGCAGCTGCTAGAATGAAGGCCCCGCCCCTAGGAAGGGGAATTAGGGAGAGTGGCCCCTAATCACCCACGCACCTTTGAACCCTGTTCATCAGTGTAAACCTCTGCTAGTATCCTTTCTGTTTCTCACTGGCCCTCCTGCAGTGGCTGTGGCCTCATTACTGTCATACTATTATGCTCCCCATTTACAGATGAGAAATATTTCTATATTCTTGTCTAACTCTACCAAGCAAGCTAGGTCTGTGCCCTTTGAGAAACTTAACAGTTTTCTTAAGAATTTGTCCCAGAGTTCTTCCTTTTGCCCCTCTAGACCTATTCTCCACCTGCCTGGTGACCCAGGGGGCCAGTCAGAGTGGACCACACATGGGCCCAGGGAGGAGGGCAGCCTTCCTTCAGGCCCAGCTCTACTGGGGGCAGCCACATCCCAGCCCACACTCCTCTCTGCGTGGCCTTTTCTTGGTTCTGGGCTCTCAGTATGCTTAGGAGTGGTAAGAGATCCCCTCACAAGGGTTGGAGTAAACTTCACTTTATTTTGTGGTTTCCTTATTCCCTGTCTACACTTTTATAAATATACCCCTTTGTTAAAGCCTGTTCAAATTCCTAATTTCAGAATACACCAATCTGTTTTCTGCTGGAACACTGAAACAAATATCACTCTTAATAAAACAAACAATTATTTAAGAGAAAACCATATAAAATGTGTTGGTAGGAACTGTGGATTTCAGATGGATAAATTGATGAAGAATCTCACTGCAAGATCTCAACAAACCCCAGGGCCACCATGGCATGGACATAGCACTTAGGACCCAGGGGCAGCGCCTACCTTGGTCTCTAAGCACAATGTTAACGGATTTCTTCTTCGGCTTTATTATTGCCTGCCCTTGGCATTTTCTTCTGGAATGAAGCCCTCTACATAGATGCAGGATAACATTTAAACTTACTGCTACAGTGGGATTCTGTGACCCAGGTACTTCTCTGAGCAGAAAGAATCTGATAGCTCTGGACATTCTTGTCCGCTTGGGATGAAGATGCCAAATGTGGTGGCAAAATGGGAAGCAGAAGAAGGGCAAGTGAAGACCTAGAAAGAAAATATGGCCTTGGCGTCTTCTCTGCCCATATCCAAAGTGTTTTCCTTACTGTGCTGAGGGCTTAACCTTGGTTTTTTAAAAAGACAAGCCAAGAACAAAAATGGGAACAACATAAATAAATGCTCAACCACTTTGGTCCAGTAACACAGTGAAGTGTGAAGGATAATTATGGAAACTGTGTGGAAACATGGGAACTGTTTATGAAAGTTAAACGAATGAAGCACAACATTCAGTAGCATATATACCATGGTTATAACTCTGAAAAATATTTAGGTACAAAGATAGATTCTGTAAGGATAAAACCAAAAAAGGAAAATAGTGCATTAAAGTCATAGAACTGTGTCTTTTATCTTTTTTGTCTTTATTGGAAGAGATTGTCCTCTTTGGGCCTTTTGACTCCTTCCATATCTTTGGGAATTCCAGCCCTGTTGGTCTGGGTTGGTGCAGCTGTCAACCTTGAGAGATGAGGTAATATTGCTCCCCAGACAAAGAATAGACTTGCTTATTGCTTATTCCAAATCAGTGGATTACTTAAGCTCTGTGTTCTTCAGCTGTGATGCCGAGTGTCCCTCTGAGTCCATGGCATCACCTGAGTGGGGGCGGGGCTGAGGGGCACTGGCTCGTGAATGTGCCTGCTGGTGGTAGTCCTATGTCTCTGACCTAGTTTTCTCATGTCTTCTGCCTGCATTCATGACACAGGAACAGGCTGACTTAGCTTATAAGGAGGGTGAAATCCGATCTCAGACTTAAACATTATTGCAAAACCAATTTGTAATTATTTATTTAATATTTCTCTTTCCCACCAGACTATAGATATTAGGGGATAAGAATTATGTCTGCCCTTTTTGCCACTGTTTTCCCAGCACTGAAGAAAGCACAGCACAGGGTCCGCTTCAATGAACGTTAATTGATTGATGGATTGAAGGAGCAGAGGTGTATAAGGAGCAAGTTAGGAGAATGAATCAAACCCAAATAGGTAGTTTGAAGGCTAGACTGGCACTTTGCAATCATATCTCCTATTGCTCACTAACAGCTAAAAACACCATGACTGGTGCCAGGTCCTCTTCTAGGTGATTTTCCAAATTTATCACATTTCAGTGCCCATACCCTCCATTTTCTAGGTTACAAAGTGCTTTCACATACAGTGGACCTTAGGCACAACTCTGTGCATCGTTAACCCCAAAGTAAAGCCAGTAATAATTGCAAGAAATGGCTAACATTTATTGAGGAGTTACTATGTGTAGGCTCTTGTATTAACTTGCTTCACCATCCCATGGATTCTGTGAGCACATAACTGTCATCCCATTTTACATTTGAGAAGATCCACCAACAAAGTGGTAACTGGCCTGTCCACAGTCAACCTGCTGCTGAGCAGCAGTGCTTGAATTAAGAACAAGCAGTCATACTGAAGGCCAGAGGCCAGAGCCACTAAGCTGCTACATTTCAAAAGAAGAGAAAAGCAATGTGAGCAAGAGTCCATTGCTGTTGACATCAGCCAGCTAATAAGTGGAAGAGCTGGGACTCATACCCAGCTCACTTATGAACACTGCTTGGACCTGAACCCAAATCCTAGACCCAATAGTCATAGCCAATCCGAAAATACCCATCTTGATCTGGTCCCACAGTCTGAGAGCCCTGCAGGTCAGCCACCTTGGTTTCTGCTGACTCTTGCCAATTTGCCTGCTTAGTGGCTGCTGATTGAGCTGCTGCTCTCTGACCTATGGCCTCAAACAAACTTCAGACAGAACTTCTGGACACATTCAAAGGGCTGGTCATTGCAGCAGGAAGAAGGATCTCACGATGCTGCTGAGTCTGAGGGCATGATTCAAAGACGGGGGCTCTGACGCCCTGTGGCTGTGTGATTCTGAGCCAGCCACCTGCTGCTTGGGCCTGAAGTCCCTTACACTCTGTTTCTCACATGGCATATACTGCATCATTTCCATTTAGCACACATTTGTAATTTCCTGTGGAGGGCCTGAAACTTTTCAGTCCATCAGACCTACTCAGTGAGAGCCTCCTTGCCCCAAGACTCTTCCCATTGCCTCTGGCAGCCCTGCGACTCTCTGGGCTTCCTCAGTCATTCATCAAAACTTCCCTGTCCATGGGGCCCTGGGCTCATCTGTGAAAAAGGACACTTATATTTCACCACGAAAGTTAAAATTTTGGCCATCCAGTTAAAATTTTATTTCTTCCAGGAAACTTAATGCCTTAAATCTCTTTAACTATCTCTATTACAAAAGGCTTATTTATTATCTCCAAATACCTACCTTATTACAGATCAGAAGCAAGTTCACTGATCACAGGATATTAACCTTGGAAGTGTCAATCCTTAATATGTGGTAGGCAGGAGACTGAATGAATCAACTAACATTTCATTTATTAAGTCAATAAGCATTTATTTATTAAACACTTAGTTACTATGTGTCTGGCCCTGTGCCTAGGTGCCAAGAAGACAGAATGAACAAAGACAGAAATACTCAAGCACTTTATGGTTAAGAGGGAAAGACAGGCATGCATGAACTATTATATATTTTATGCCATAATGCATCAACACACACGAGCAAGTGATAAACCGCTTGAGGAGATCCAGAAAGGCTTCACAAAGGAGGTGACATTTTCATTCTTCTGCATGTAGCTGACCAATTTTCCCAACACCATTTATTGAAGAGACTCTTTTCCCCATTGCATATTCTTGCCTCCTTTGTCATAGATTAATTGACTGTATAAGCCCAGGTTTATTTCTGGGCTCTCTCTCTTGTTCTATACACCATACACAAAAATGAGGTTGAACTGGATTAAGGATCTAAATGGAGGGCCTGAAACCATAGAACACCTGAAAGAAAGCATAGGCAATAAACTCTTGGACATTGGCCTTAGCAATTTTTTTCTGTATACGTCTCTCCAGGCAAGCAAAACAAAAACAAAAACAAGTAGCACTACATCAAACTAAACAGTTATGCACAACAAAGGACACTTTCTGCAAAATGAAGAGGCAGCCTACTGAGTGGGAGCATATACTTCGTAAATGACATACCTGGTAAGGGGCCAATATCCAAAAACTGTATAAAGAACTCATACAACTCTACATCAAAAAACCCAAATAATTTGACTAAAAATGGGCAGAAGACCTGAATAGATATTTTCCCAAAGAAGACATACAGATGGGCAACAGATACATGAAGAGATGCTCCCCATCACTGATCATCAGGGACAGGCACGTCAGAACCACAGTGAGGTCTCACCTCACACCTGTTAGAATGGCTGCTATCAAAAAGATGAGACAACAGCATTGGCAAGGATGTGGAGAAAAGGGAAGCCTCCTACCATGTTGGTGGGAATATAAACTGGTGCAGCCACTATTGACAACAGTATGGCGGTTCCACAGAAAACTAATATTAGAAATACAATACAATTCAGTCATTCCACTTCTGGGCATTTACCCATAGGAAAAACCCTCACAAATTCAAAAAGATATGTGGACACCTATGTTTATTGCAGCATTATTTACAATAATCAAAATATAGAAACAACCTAAGTGTCTGTCAACAGATGAATGAATTAAAAAGTGGTACATATATACAATGGAACATTACTCAGCCATAAAAAATAATGAAATCTTGCCATTTGCGACAACATGGGTGGACCTGGAAGGTGTTACACTAAGTGAAATAAGTCAGACAGAGAAAGAGAAATACCAAATTATTTCAGGTATATGTGGAATCAAAAAACAAAACAAGTACCCAAACCAAACAAAACAGAAATAGACTCATAGACACAGAGAAAAAACTGGTGGTTGCAATAGAGGAGATGGTTGGGGGTAGGGTGAAATAGGTGAAGGAGATAAAGAGGGACAAACTTTCAGTTATAAAATAAGTCATGGGAATGGAAGTACAGCATAGGGAATATAGTAATAACTTTGTATGGTGACACATGGTAACTATACTTACTGTAAGCATTTCATAATGTATATAATTGTTGAATTATACATCTGAAACCAATATAATATTTATTGTATATCAATTCAATTAAAAGAATGTTTTGAAGAGAATGAAGTCTGAGCCAAGAGTTTCTCCTGAATTTCAACCACAAACCATATTTGGTGCTTCCTTTCCCCACAGTTCTGGGCAGAAGTTGAGAGGAAGATAGGTCAGCTACTGTGGGTGAAACCATAAAGGTTCTCCATCACTCTTGTGTGGCAAAGGGGTCCTCTAGAGGGAGCCAGATGACTGTGAGAGGGGGAAAGATTTGAGGCACCCTCTTTGGTGTGTTTGGCCAACTCCTCATTTGCAAAACATTCCTTTTAAACAGTTTTACCTAACTCCCAAATCACCGTAATCTTATAAATCTGAGTGTTTCTTTCTGAGCAACTTATTGATTTCTCTTACTTGATGTAGAAATGAAATCTGAGTATAGGTATAGGTAACAATTCAGATATTTCCATGGAATTTAACACAAGGGCCCCCCTCTTTTGAGTGTTGATGCTCACATTGGTTTGACTATATCTTTGCAGGTGTTCTTTTGAAGAATAAAATAAGCTTTTGAAGCCTGTCTATGAATTCTTGTTATTTCGGAATTTCAGAATACAGTTCTTTTTTTTTCTGCTTTAAAAAAAAAAAAAGATGAAATTTATTCTCTCACAGAATGGGTGCCAGAGGTCTGAGGTAAGGTGTTGGCAGGGTTGGTCATTCTGAGGGCTCCTTGTGGTTTGCTGACAATTTTTGGTGCAATTTTTGGTGCACCTACTCCCTGGTTCATCTTCACCAGGCTCCGTGTGTGTGTGTGTGTGTGTGTGTGTGTGTGTGTGTGTGTGTGTGTGTGTGTGTGTGTGTGTGTGTGTGTGTGTGTGTGTGTGTGTGTGTGTGTGTGTGTGTGTGTGTCACCAGGCTCCGTGTGTGTGTGTGTGTGTGTGTGTGTGTGTGTGTGATTCTCCCTGTCTCCAAATGTGTGTGTGTGTGTGTGTGATTCTCCCTGTCTCCAAATGTGTGTGTGTGATTCTCCCTGTCTCCAAATGTGTGTGTGTGTGTGATTCTCCCTGTCTCCAAATGTGTGTGTGTGATTCTCCCTGTCTCCAAATGTGTGTGTGTGATTTTCCCTGTCTCCAAATGTGTGTGTGTGATTCTCCCTGTCTCCAAATGTGTGTGTGTGTGTGTGTGTGTGTGATTCTCCCTGTCTCCAAATGTGTGTGTGTGTGTGATTCTCCCTGTCTCCAAATGTGTGTGTGTGTGTGTGTGATTCTCCCTGTCTCCAAATGTGTGTGTGTGTGTGATTCTCCCTGTCTCCAAATGTGTGTGTGTGTGATTCTCCCTGTCTCCAAATGTGTGTGTGTGTGTGTGTGTGTGTGTGTGTGATTCTCCCTGTCTCCAAATTTCCCTTTATTAGGACAGCAGTAATATTGGATTAGGACCCACCCTAAGGAGTGCATTTTAACTTGACGTCTTCTGTAAAGACCCTATCTCCAAATAAGGTCATATTCTGAGGTACTGGACACTAGAACATCATCATATAAATTTGAGGGGAACACAATTCAATCCAAAACAATGCCCAAGTTAGACTTACTGTGCATGCTCCTACTTCCAGACTCCCTAACCCAGTCTTTAGCCAAGTTTCGTTGCTTCTCTCCAAGGCCACCTCCTGGCCTGTACCTTTATCTCCAGGTGACCTCTGACCCCAACCCATCTCCTCTAGCCCATCGTCCCTGCAAACTGCTGTAGTCCTCAAACCACACAGCACTAGGTTTGTTACATTGTTCTGGCTGCTCAAGGACACACACCAACTGTCTAGTAGTTTCAGAATCAAGTTGGGAGGTCTCGCAGGTACATCGCCACACTGTGGGGACGCTGGCTGGTTCTCAATGGCCCCCAAATGTGAGCTGTTTAGTCTGTTTGCAAGCCTCCCATGCCATCCCTGCCCAGCACAGTGTCTGAGATATACAGGATATCCATAAATGTTGGGTGAATGAGGTGAAAAATAAGTGATCTATGACTTGGTGGATGAAAGAGTGACTTACTTGATGACTGTGTGTCTGAAAGGCGATGCTAAGGGCAGGGTTCCACGCCTGCTGGCCACTTCATTAAATCCTCACTTGTGATGATGGAGGGGGCCTCAGTGTGACAGAGAATTGCTCCCTAGGGGCTATGCTGCTCCAGGCTTCGTCCTCACTGAGGCAACCTCAGAACCATTCTCTAGCTCAGAAGGGAGTGTAGAATGGCTGGAAGCTCCCCACCATGCCGTGTGGCCCAAAGCTTCTTTCAGATAAGTACTGTGTTTTAGACCTTCATAGACACAGGAAGAGTGATTTAGATTTTCAGTGGGAGGCTCGTATGCAGGCACCTGGACAGGTTTGCTCATGATCACCTGTACCCCTGACAACTATGGCCTGCCAAGAGGCAGGTGAAGGAATGTCCTGATGTTTCCCAATGTGCTGCCCAAAGGGGAAGGATTTAGCCCTGACCTTTGTTCAGGGTACTGTGTGAACAAAGCACAAGAACACCTTAACCAATGGGCTTCTTGATTACTTTTATCAACAGAGAAGTAACCAAAAGGAACCTTGAGATCAGAGGTCATTGCCTCCCCATGTGCCCACAACAGCCCCGACAGTGGCCGTTTCTACTTGAACACCTGCAGCCTTCACCTGCAGGTGAGACAGATGCTACTTCACAATGAAAATGCAAGAGATGTGTGTGGGCATTTAAAAGCCCCCAGAGGAGAGGACCATTCTCAGCCCATGATGGAAGCCCTAGCATTTGTAAGGCGGGAACCCCTCTGGGACCTGATGCTGCTGGGGCCTGGGTGCAAGGCAGAGGGAGATGGAAGGGCGGGCTCGCTCCCTCTGAAGGTCCTGCTTTGGTTTGTGTCAGGACTGGAGTTGGAAACATTTGGAGGTCAAACCATGAGAATAGGTCCCTAAGGGCCAACATGGCAGGAGAATGAGCCACTTCTACCCTGAAGACAGGCCCACCCAAGACTAGATACATAATGTTCTGGGCCCAGTGCACAATGAATGTGAGGGATTCCCTTGTACAAAAATTATCAAAAAATATTGTTAAAAAAATATCAAGATGGTGACATCAGCAGAGCATCAAGCCAAGTGTGGGGATCTTCTGAGCATGAGACCTGTGATCAGTCAGGCCTCCCGCCTGGAAGTCAGGGCTGGCCCCACATGGTGGGAGCACAGGGACCCATGCCCGGCCCCACCAGGGCCCCTGCTCAGGGCTTGTGTCCCCTGGTTGCTTCTACCCATCACACCTGGAGCCTCTGTCCTTCCTGCAGTGCGGGAGCTGGCTGGAATATTTGTTTATAATAGCACAGTATGGGTACACCTGATGTGTTTCTATATATGCTTACATATAAAGTAAAAATGTTCTTTAAGAACAACAACTTTAACCTAAGAGCTTGAGTTTTATTTGAAACTAGTTGCAGTGTGCCCAGTGTGGGTCACCTGGGTCAGGGTGAGCAGATGGCATTGGCCAGAAGTCCTAGGGAGAGCTGCTCGTGGGGCCCAGTGGGAATGGGCCCCCGAAGCAAGCAGGACTTAGATAGCAAGGAAGGAGCCAGCCACCTGGGAAGGGACAAGACAGAATCCAGTGATCAGGTGGCAATGTGTCTGTCCGTCCCCAGCAGGCGTGAGAGTTGGCGGCCACCTGCCAAGGGAGAATGCTGCCCGCCAGCAGGAGACAAAGGTAACTTATCAAATCAATGTCAGTATTACCTGAACAGCTGAGGTGTGCTGCCCTCGCATGTGTGTCAGCTCAGGCCCATGCAGCACGCACATGTCTGCACAGGGGCTGAGCGCCTGGGACAGAGGATGCCCGAAAGCTGAGGGAGATGGTGCACTGCATCACTGTGTGTGCTCTGCATTTAGGGCCTGCTTAACTTCAGACTTCAGTGCTACCACGCTGAAGCTGCGGGGCTGTGGCGAGATTCTGAACATCAGTTTCTTCATCTGTAAAATGGGAATAGAGTCTTTATTTAAGATTGTGTGAAGATTAAATTAATTATTAGATGTATTGTGCTTAGAGGCCTGGGACAGAGTCAATACTCCCCATATGTCCCTTATTATAATTGGGGTTTAATCATAATCACTGCAGGACATGATTCCTGAGTCAAGTTGTTGTCTGAGTTAGGCTTGGGGTGGGAGGCTTACGCAATTTTGCCTGTACCTTCTACCTTCTGAGTTTTAAGAAGTGGAGCACCTTGGGGCATTCCCGCTGACGATCAACTCCTACACGTAGGCATAGTGCCTAGAACGTTGTGGCCAGTCTTCCACATGGGCTGCCACTCAGAGGTGTACCTTGCACGTTTCAAAAAAGTAACTTCCTTAATGCACATCTGTAGGGTTTTCCTTCCTCTCTCTCCTCTTTATTTCCTTTTTTTCATCTTACTTTAAACTTCTTGAGAATATTAACAAGATTGAAAAAATTTCCCCGGTCCTTTTTTTAACTGCACTATAATTCAGCATGCTTCTGATCATTCTCTTATTCTGGAAATATGGATTTTCTTGACCTTTAGGGACCTAGTTCAATGTGCTTGCCTTATATGACTTACTGTGACACCAGAAATAGACTGTGATTAATTTATAGTGTTTCTGGAAGCACAGTCACATTAAGAGGCATTTGTCATGTGCTTGATATCTTTCACATACTTTTTTGTGGTTTATTAATCTCATGCAAGGATTCAGAGAAAGTATAATTCTTATAAGAAGATTAGTTGGATGAGGAGAGAATGGGTTCAGGACCACGAAGCAATTCAGAGATAAAATTGGAATTTGATTTATAAAATTTTAATGCATTGAATTTCATGTAGGAACAAAATATCACCAAACAGAAGATGACCCAATGATTTTGTTATAGTGGAATTAAAATGCATGTATTGTCAGAGTTGCATTCTCCTGTACTTTGTGGGGCAGGTGCTTAGCCGAGGGTTTTGTAGTGCAGCAGCATGTGGGAAGAAGTGATAAGAAAGAGGTGTGTTGGGTGATGGCAGGTGACCTTGTTTTGTTGTATTGTTTTCTTCTAGAAGGGTGGTAAGGATCTAAATGGGAGAGAGGAACAAGAATTAAAAGGTAATTTCTTCCTAGAGCAACCGAAGTGTCCATCAATAGAAGAATGGATAAAGAAAAGGTGGTACATATACACAATGGAATAAATGGAATATTATTTAGCCATAGAAAGAAATGCTGCCATTTGTGACAACATGGATGGATCTACAGGGAATTATGCTAAGTGAAATAAGCCAGGCAGAGAAAGACAAATACCATATGATTTCACTTATATGTGGAATCTAAAAACAAAACAAAACAAAGTAAACAAAATAGCACTAGACACATAGACATTGAGAAGTGACTGGTTACCATGGGGAGGGGTTGGGGTGGGTGGCTGAAATACGTGAAGGGGATAGAGTGGCACAAAATCTCAATCATAATATAAATTAGTCACAGGGATGGAAGTACAGCATAGAGAATATATTAAATCATTCTGTAACATCTTTCTATGTTGACAGATAGTAACTACACTAATGGGGTGATGATTTAATAATGTATATAACATTTGAATCACTATGCTGTATTCTTAAAACCAATATAATATTGTATATCAACTATACTTCAATAAAAAAGTTTTTAAAGGTAATTGTGTCCTAGAAATATCAAAGGAGGAAAGAATTAGAGGACAATAAGGAATTACTATTAATTTTCTTAAGAATTATGGTGGCTTGTGATATCACTGCATAATGAACTATAAAGAGAAAATGTCATAATGTCTGTAAATACCTAATATCTGAAATATTGTAACAAAACTAAGTAGATGGGAAGAATAAAGATGGAGGACTCACACCACCTGATTTCAAGAATTACTATAAAGCCACAGTAATTAAGCCAGTGTGGTATTTGCTAAAGATAAATAAATATAGATCAATGGATTGGAACAGAAAGCCCAAAAATAGATCTGCACTGATATGGCCAATAAAGTATTGACAAAAGTGCAGAAACAAGTTGATGGGGAAAGGAGTCTTTCCAGGAAAGTGTTGGGATAATTATCCATATGTGGAAAGATGAGCTTAACCCACGCCTCATACCCGACACCAGGTAAAACATCAGCTATGAAACTGTTAACATTTTGGTTGATGTCTTTGTAGTATTCCATGCATATGAAGTTGTATCAGACTGTATATTCTGTATTTGTAATCAGCTTTTTGTCACTTAACATTGAATAATTACATTGCTTCCTTTCACTAAAAGACTCCTCCTGGCTTTTCACTGAAAACATCCTCTGTCTCTAGAGTTATAAGGCAGGGGACTCTTGGGCCCCTTGAGAGGGAACCCAGAAACCCTTGGTGGCCAAGCTTATCTGTCCCATAGGGGTGGCTCAGAATGAAAAACATGACCAGTCTCCAATGATAAACCTCAGAACTGTGCTGGAAATCAGGTACCTCCTGAAGAATCCTGAAATGAAGATACCTGCAAAGAGGGCTGTGCTTCATGGGTCACCTGATGCGGCTATGGGGGCCAGAACTCCTCTGACACTGACAGTATTTAGCCTTTTTTCCTTTGGCCCCACTGCTCGTGTTTTCCAGAACCACAATATCCTGTGAAGTCTGTGTCTGTGCCTGTCACCATCTTATTTAAGAAAACCCCAAACCACACAAATTTTAATAATCAAAGATATTTTGAATTCCACCCTTTAGTTTTATTATCACATGTAAAGGTTGTAGATGGTTGACACTGGTGAATTCATTATAGGAAATGGTCATATGACTTCCTTCTGGAGGAGATTCCTGTGGAGGAGGGAGAGCTATGACTCATGTTCAGGGGACACTGAGATATATTTAGCCTCTCACAGCATGAGCTGTTGGGTTGGGTCACACCAGTTCTATTCCTCTGTGAGATCTTCAGGCATCAATTGACCTATTAAGTAGGTTCTATTATCTGTCTTAGTTTCATCTACTTAAATGTAAGATTCACTCCATGAGAACAAAAGCTGGACCACATCTCTATTGTTCTCCTCTTTATTCCAAGCATAAAGCAGAGTGCCTGACATCTGATAGGTATGAATTTTAAAACTATGTTGATGGACGGTTGAATGGATGCATGGATAGACTGAATGAATGATGGATCAGATGGATGGGATGAATTGGTGATGGATGAATGGATGGATGTTTGGTTGGATGGATAGATGGATGAATGGGATGAATGGATGATGGATTCATTGGATGGATGGAGTGGGGGATGAGTTGTTACTGACTTGGTGGTCCTGTAGTTCATTTGGGTACTCCCTTGAAGTGATGAACCCAGGTTTCACTCCCACACATCCCAAACATCAGGCTTCTGTACTGACAGTGGTTTTGTTTCAGTCATAAGAGGAACCAGATAATGAGCTGACTTTAGTTTCTCTCTATTCCTTATAAAACCCCTTCATTTGCCACCAAACATCACCACATCAACAAAGACATATAACCCAGTCCCTGCAGCCCCTTCCCTGCCAGGGTCTTCCAGCATGGTGGGATCAGTCTTCCAAGCCATCTGCATTTTCATTAGGACATGAGAAATGTGTGTGTGCCTCAGGTTTCTGGCATGGAACAACTACATTTCAGTGAGTCCAGCCACTGTGAAACTGCTGGCACCTAGTCCCCTCAGATGCCCAGCAGGAAACCCTCCTCCTTTGAGCCCACAGGCCTGTGCCTTTTGGAGCTGCCAGTTTGCTTTTTTCCTTAGAATGAGGAAAGTTTATAAGGGATCCTAGCAAAAGCAAAGACAATGTATTACAGGCATAATCACATTAGGTAAGGCTCCTATGGGGCTCTTTAAAAAGTTGACATCTACATAGGACTCCCATCACCATTCTGGCACATTCCTCGGAGTCTGGACACATACCTGTTGAGGGATCCCACGTTATCAAGCCCTGTAAGGCCATACCCAAGACACACTTGATTTTAGTTCTTATCAGCAGGAGTTTATTGAGAGTTTATTTACCTAGAGTGTGCTAGGTACCATGAATTCCTGCATAACAGGAACGTACACCTATTGGGTTGAAGAGAAAAGATGATGCCATTAGAGAAGAACACGAGGCAAAATATACTCAGAAGCAGAAGGTGAACTCCATGCCCTCTAGTCCAAAAGGGTAGGAGTGTCTTTCTCTACCTTTAGGTAGTCATCCAGCAAATTTCCCAAAGTTAATCTGCTATAGAAAGGGAAAGTTAAAAAATATAAAATATAATGATGTCATATAGAGAATCATGACAAATATGTGTTAGAAACTGTTAATAAAATGAACCAGAACCACCTACAAAAAATTGACACTCCAGGAACTTAGTCTCCAATTTCAACTATCTGATAATTTGGGAGTAAACAACAGAAGATCTCTAAACAGAAAAACAGATGCAGCAAAGTTTGTGCACCAGACGTAAGTGAGCCCCATCTTCATTAAAGATCTATTTATTCTTTCTGCCCAGTTCTCACAAGTGTAATATTCCTGATTACTAGCCAAAAATCAGACAACAGAAAATATTTAAAGCAGAAAGAATGCTGCCATAAGTGGAACTGAATTTAGAAAAAAAAAAGAGGCAGCTGAAAGCAAACAACTACATAAAAAGATTTTAGAATGTCAGGTGCAGGAATGCAAAAGCAGAAGAATTCATGACAACTTCAAAGTTGACATAAATTCAAGCAACCGGTTTTACATTTTCATGACAATACACTTCAAACATTACCTGATTCTAAAGTGGTATTCTAAATATAACTATATGCTACCTTGGAACCCAGAGTAACTGTTCTTAGATAAAATGTGTAAACAATGGTTTTGTTTTTAGGTCAGCCCCTTAAAGTTAATGTCCCCTAAGAGTTAACCCCTAACAGTTAATGTCTTCCGTAATACACCTGCAATATTTATCAACTGTAGTAAACATACCAGAAAAACAATTCTAGACCCACTGCTTTCTTTCCCACTTAAGAAAGCCATATGGCAATACTAATAAAATAGGTCCACAGCCTGCAACGCTCCCTAAACCACTGATCTGGTCCAGAGCCCACACCCATCTGGTGGAGGCTGAGGCTCCTTTTGCCAGATTTCCCACACAGACCCCTGGAATCCAGAATCCAGTCAGGACTGGAGCAAATGCTTGTGTGAAAGGATGGAGGAGGCTAGCACTTGCCTCTAAAGAACAGAGATCTAGTTTGCCACTAAGAAGGATTTAGAGCATTCTCCTTAAGTTGCCATATCCGATCACAGGGCATCTGTTCTTTACTAGAACCACGAGGGCAGGGCCACCCCCCTGCATCCCCAGCACCTGCCAACTGGGACGGGGTAAACAACAAATGTACTGTGGGCAAATGAAGCTGAGTGGACGATGGTATCCTTTCCTAGAAGAGGGCAGCCACGAGAGTGGGGTGGTGGCCCTGGTTTACTGCTGGTCTCCAGCTGTAAATCACTACTTGTCTTCTCTGTGTTGCACAGCCCTCCCCGTGCTCCACAAGCACTATACATGATAATCGTAATGCCCTCTTTCTTTTTTCCCGCCTTTATCCCTCCCTTCCCACCCATCCTCCCCAGTCCCTTTCCCTTTGGTAACTGTTAGTCCATTCTTGGGTTCTGTGATTCTGCTGCTGTTTTGTTCCTTCAGTTTTCCTTTGTTTTTGTACTCCATATATGAGTGAAATCATTTGGTACTTGTCTTTCTGCATCTGGCTTATTTCACTGAGCATAATACCCTCTAGCTCCATCCATGTTGTTGCGAATGGTAGGATCTGTTTTCTCTTATGGCTGAGTAATATTCCATTTGTATATGTACCACATCTTCTTTATCCATTCATCTACTGATGGACGTTTAGGTTGCTTCCATATTGTGGCTATTGTAAATAATGCAGTGATAAACATAGGGGTGCATCTGTCTTTTTCAAACTGGGCTGCTGCAGTCTTAGGGTAAATTCCTAGAAGTGGAATTCCTGGGTCAAATGGTATTTCTATTTTGAGCATTCTGAGGAACCTCCATACTGCTTTCCACAATGGTTGAACTAATTTACATTCCCACCAGCAGTGAAGGAGGGTTCTCCTTTCTCCACAACCTCACCAACATTTGTTGTTGTTTGTCTTTTCGATGATGGTGATCCTTACTGGTGTGAGGTGATATCTCATTGTGGTTTTAATTTGCATTTCTCCAAAGATTAGTGATGTGGAGCATCTTTTCATGTGCCTGTTGGCCATCTGGATTTCTTCTTTAGAGAACTGTCTATGCAGCTCCTCTGCTCATTTTTTAATTGGATTATTTGCTTTTTGTTTGTTGAGGTGTGTGAGCTCTTTATATATTTTGGATGTCAATCCTTTATCGGATCTGTCATTTATGAATATATTCTCCCATACTGTAGGATACCTTTCTGTTCTATTGATGGTGTCCTTTGCTGTACAGCTTTTTAGCTTGATATAGCCCCACTTGTTCATTTTTGCCTTTGTTTCCCTTGCCCAGGGAGATATGTTCATGAAGAAGACACTCATGTTTATGTCCATGAGATTTTTGCCTATGTTTTTTTCTAAGAGTTTTATGGTTTCATGACTTACATTCAGGTCTTTGATCCATTTCGAATTTACTTCTGTGTATGGGGTCAGACAGTGATCCAGTTTCATTCTCTTACATGTAGCTGTCCAGTTTTGCCAGCACCATGTGTTGAAGAGACTTTCATTTCGCCATTGTATGTCCATGGCTCCTTTATCATATATTAATTGGCCATATATGTTTGGGTTAATGTCTGGAGTCTCTATTCTGTTCCGCTGGTCTGTGGCTCTGTTCTTATGCCAGTACCAAATTGTCTTGATTACTGTGGCTTTGTAGTAGAGCTTGAAGTTGGGGAATGAGATCCCCCCCACTTTATTCTTCCTTCTCAGGATTGCTTTGGCTATTTGGGGTCTTTGGCGGTTCCATATGAATTTTTGAACTATTTGTTCCAGTTCATTGAAGAATGCTGTTGGTAATTTGACAGGGATTGCATTGACTCTGTATATTGCTTTGGGCAGGATGGCCATTTTGATGATATTAATTCTTCCTAGCCAGGAGCATGGGATGAGTTTCCATTCGTTAGTGACTTCTTTAATTTCTCTTAAGAGTGTCTTGCAGTTTTCAGGTTATAGGTCTTTCACTTCCTTGGTTAGGTTTATTCCTAGGTATTTTATTCTTTTTGATGCTATTGTGAATGGAATTGTTTTCCTGATTTCTCTTTCTATTAGTTCATTGTTAGTGTATAGGAAAGCTAAACATTTCTGTGTGTTAATTTTGTATCCTGCAACTTTGCTGAATTCCGATATTAGTTCTAGTAGTTTTGGAGTGGAGTCTTTAGGGTTTTTTATGTACAATATCATGTTATCTGCAAATAGTGACAGTTTGACTTCTCCTTTACCAATCTGGATTCCTTGTATTTGTTTTGTCTGATTGCCATGGCTGGGACCTCCAGTACTACGTTGAATAACAGTGGGGAGAGTGGGCATCCCTGTCTGGTTCCCGATCTCAGAGGAAACGCTTTCAGCCTCTTGCTGTTCAGTACCATGTTGGCTGTGGGTTTATCATATATGGCCTTTATTATGTTGAGGTACTTGCCCTCTATGCCCATTTTGTTGAGAGTTTTTATCATGAATGGATGTTGAATTTTGTCGAATGTTTTTTCAGCATCTATGGAGATGATCATGTGGTTTTTGTCTTTCTTTTTGTTGATGTGGTGGATGATGTGGATGGATTTTTGAATGTTGTACCATCCTTGCATCCCTGGGATGAACCCCACTTGGTCATGGTGTATGATCCTCTTGATGTATTTTTGAAATTGGTTTGCTAATATTTTATTGAGTATTTTTGCACCTACGTTTATCAGGGATATTGGTCTGTAGTTTTCTTTTTTGGTGGGGTCTTTGCCTGGTTTTGATATTAGGGTGATGTTGGCTTCATAGAATGAGTTTGGGAGTATTCCCTCCTCTTCTATTTTTTTGGAAAACTTTAAGGAGAATGGGTATTATGTCTTCTCTTCATGTCTGATAAAATTCCAAGGTAAATCCATCTGGCCTGTGGGTTTTGTTCTTGGGTAGTTTTTTGATTACTGATTCAGTTTCATTGCTGGTAATTGGTCTGTTTAGATTTTCTGTTTCTTTCTGGGTCAGTCTTGGAAGGTTGTATTTTTCTAGGAAGTTGTCCATTTCTCCTAGGTTTTCCAGCTTGTTAGCATATAGGTTTTCATAATATTCTCTAGTAATTCTTTGTATTTCTGTGCTGTCCGTTGTGATTGTTCCTTTCTCATTTCTGATCCTGTCGATGTGTGTTGACTCTCTTTTTCTCTTAATAAGTCTGGCTAGAGGATTACCTATTTTATTTATTTTCTCGAAGAACCAGCTCTTGGTTTCATTGATTTTTTTTCTATTGTTTTATTCTTCTCAATTTTATTTATTTCTTCTCTGATCTTTATTATGTCCCTCCTTCTGCTGACCTTAGGCCTCATTTGTTCTTCTTTTTCCAATTTTGATAACTGTGACATTAGACTATTCATTTGGGATTGTTCTTCCTTCTTTAAATATGCCTGGATTGCTATATACTTTCCTCTTAAGACTGCTTTTGCTGTGTCCCACAGAAGTTGGGGCTTTGTGTTGTTGTTGTCATTTGTTTCCATATATTGCTGGATCTCCATTTTAATTTGGTCATTGATCCATTAATTATTTAGGAGCATGTTGTTAAGCCTCCATGTGTTTGTGAGCCTTTTTGCTTTCTTTGTACAATTTATTTCTACTTTTATACCTTTGTGGTCTGAAAAGTTGGTTGGTAGGATTTCAATCTTTTTGAATTTACTGAGGCTCTTTTTGTGGCCTAGTATGTGGTCTGTTCTGGAAAATGTTCCATGTGCACTTGAGAAGAATGTGTATCCTGTTGCTTTTGGAGGTAGAGTTCTATAGATGTCTATTAGGTCCATCTGTTCTAGTGTGTTGTTCAGTGCCTCTGTGTCCTTATTTATTTTCTGTCTGGTGGATCTGTCCTTTGGAGTGAGTGGTATGTTAAAGTCTCCCAAAATGAATGCATTGCATTCTATTTCCTCCTTTAATTCTGTTAGTATTTGTTTCACATATATTGGTGCCCCTGTATTGGGTGCATATATGTTTATAATGGTTATATCCTCTTGTTCGACTGAGTCCTTTATCATTATGTAATGTCCTTCTTTATCTCTTGTTATTTTCTTTGTTTTGAAGTCTATTTTGTCTGATACTAGTATTGCAACACCTGCTTTTTTCTCTCTGTTGTTTGCATGAAATATCTTTTTCCATCCCTTGACTTTTAATCTGTGCATGTCTTTGGGTTTGAGGTGAGTCTCTTGTAAGCAGCATATAGATGGGTCTTGCTTTTTCATCCATTGTATTACTCTGTGTATTTTCATTGGTGCATTCAGTCCATTTCCATTTAGGGTGATTATTGAAAGATATGTACTTATTGCCACTGCAGGCTTTAGATTCGTGCTTACCAAAGGTTCAAGGTTAGCTTGTTTACTACCTTACTGTCTAACTTCACTCACTTATTGAGCTATTATAATCACAGTCTGATGGTTATTTCTCTCCCTTCTTACTCCTCCTCCATTCTTCACATGTTGGGTGTTTTGTTCTTTGCTCTTTTTAGGAGTGCTCCCGTCTAGAGCAGTCCCTCTAAGATACCCTGTAGAGGTGGTTTGTGGGAGAGAAATTCCCTCAACTTTTGCTTGTCTGGGAATTGTTTAATCCCTCCTTCATATTTAAATGATAATCGTGCTGGATACAGTATCCTTGGTTCAAGGCCCTTCTGTTTCATTGCATTAAATGTATCATGCCATTCTCTTCTGGCCTGTAAGGTTTCTGTTGAGAAGTCTGATGATAGCCTGATGGGTTTTCCTTTGTGAGTGACCTTTTTTCTCTCTCTGGCTGCCTTTAATACTCTCTCCTTGTCCTTGATCTTTGCCATTTTAATTATTATGTGTCTTGGTGTTGTCCTTTTGGGTCCCATCTCTAGGGAGTTCTGTGTGCCTCCATAGTCTAAGCAACTATTTCCTCCCCCAGTTTGGGGAAGTTCTCAGCAATTATTTCTTCAAAGACACTTTCTATCCCTTTTTCTCTCTCTTCTTCTTCTGGTTCCCCTATAATGTGGATATTGTTCCTTTTGGATTGGTCACACAGTTCTCTTAATATTGTTTCATTCCTGGAGATCCTTTTATGTCTCTCTGTGTCAGCTTCTATGCGTTCCTGTTCTCTTGTTTCTATTCCATCAATGGCCTCTTGCATCTTATCCATTCTGCTTATAAAACCTTCCAGAGTTTGTTTCACTTCTGTAGTCTCACCCCGGATGTCTGTAATCTCCCTCCAGACTTCATCCCTTAACTCTTGCATATTTCTTTGCAACTCTGTCAGCATGTTTATGATTTTTATTTTGAATTCTTTTTCAGGGAGACTGGTTAGGTCTGTCTCTGCAGATCCTCTCTCAGATGTTGTCTGAACTATCTTGGACTGGACTAAATTTTTTTGCCTTTTCAAGGTGATAGTGGTGGCTGTAGGCAGGTTGCATGTGTGTCAGCTGGGAGAAGAAAGTCCTTTCCTGCTTGCTGGATGCCTTGCCCTTCTCTGCTGCCTGTGTCAGTTATCCGCACTCCTGCAGCAGCCACCGGGTTAGTCCCCTAAGCTGCTGTGGGCGGGGTCTCTGTCAGAGCAACACGGAGCCCTGCGGGGAGTGGCAGGCATGCCAGGTGCACTCCTCCATGATAGCAGTGCCCCTGCAGGGCAGCTGTGTGCCAGCAGCGGCCTTTGGGTCTGGCCTGGGTGGCTATGCATTGGGCTGGGATTCTGGTCAGTCGCTGGGAGCACGCCTGCTCCCTCTGGCTCCACTGCAGGTGCGCACGGGGCTCTCCTGCATGGGCCTCTACCAGGTTCCTCTGGCTCCACTGCAGCCGTTGCGCACGACCTGCACCCAGGCTGTTCGGTTGCCACCGCTACGGGCTCACACAAGCCTCTCCTGGCCCCCTCTGGCTCCATTGGTGCACGCAATCTGCTCCTGATCCCTTCTGGTGCTGCCGCCCCCAGCATGCACTGCCACTCTCCCGCTACTGGGCCGGTGTGTCAGGGTCCGCACCAGTTGGAGGAACAACTGGCAGACTGCTTAGTGCCATGGGGTCTTCAGAGCTGTGCTGCCTCCCCAGGGTTTAGGGTGCCTAAGGTTCCCTGGGATTCCCAGCTGCTGGCTAAGTGTGCCGGGACGACTTCGTCCAACTATGGGGTCCCTGTGTCTTTAAGACTTGCAGAAAGCACTCACTTTTCTTTTGTCTCAGGGGCACTGGTAGCAGGGACCTGCCCACACGTTTTGCTTTTCTGTTTCTCTAATATCCAGCACCCCATGCACCTTGTGTCTGTGCTCCAGGTGCATATTTCTAGAGCTGGTTGTTTAGCAGTCCTGGGCTTTCATTCCCTCCCCGTTCCAACTCCTTTCTTCCTGCCAGGTTCTGGGGTGGGGGAGCATTTGGGTCCCGCCTGGCCATGGCTTGTATCTTACCCACTTCGTGTGATGTTGATTTCTCACAGATGTAGATGTATCCTGGCTGTTGTACTGCATCCACCGGTGTCTCTTTTAGGAATAGTATTTATTGTATTTTCATAAATATATATCTTTTGGGGAGGAGATTTCCTCTGAACTACTCATGCCACCATCTTCCTGTGATCCGCTTCTAATGTGCATTTCTTAAAACAACAATGTGAATATACTCAATGCCAATAAGAATTATACACTTAAACACGGTTAAAATGGTAAATTTTAGAGGCGGAGCCAGGATGGCGGCGTGAGTAGAGCAGTGGAAATCTCCTCCCAAAAACACATAGAGCTATGAAAATATAACAAAGAAAAATCTTCCTAAAATAGAGACCACAGGACACAGGACAACATCCAGACCACATCCACACCTGCAAGAACCCAGCGCCTTGCGAAGGGGGTAAGATACAAGCCCCGGCCCGGCGGGACCCGAGCGCCCCTCCCCCGGCTCCCGGCGGGTGGAAAGAAACCGCAGCGGTTTTTTTTTTGGCGAGTGCTTTTTGGAAGCCTTAAAGAGACAGGGCCCCCGTTGCTAGGGAGGCAGGGTGGGTGGACCAGTGAGTGGGTGCCTGGGACCGGCGCCTGAGGACAAAGACTATCCCACGTCTTTCCCTGCGGGACCGGTGGGCGGGTGCCTGAGACCGGCACCTGAGGAAGGAGGAAATCGTGCGTTTTTCCCCTTTTTTTTTCTCTTTTTGGTGAGCACTTTTTGGAAGCCTTAAAGGGACAGGGACGCCGGTGCTAGGGAGGCAGGGTGGCGGGACCAGTGAGCGGGTGCCTGGGACCAGCGCCTGAGGACAAAGAATATCCTGCATCTTTCCCTGCGGGACCGGTGGGCAGGTGCCTGAGACCGGCACCTGAGGACGGAGGAAATCGTGCGTTTTTCCCCTTTTTTTTTCTCTTTTTAGTGAGCACTTTTTGGAAGCCTTAAAGGGACAGGGACCCCGGTGCTAGGGAGGCAGGGCGGCGGGACTGGTGAGCGGGTGCCTGGGACCGGCACCTGAGGACAAAGAATATCGCGCGTTTTTCCCTGCGGGACTGGTGGGTGGGTGCTTTTTGGAAGCCTTGAAGTGACAGGCACCCTGGCGCTAGGGAGACAGGGCAGCAGGACCAGTGAGCGGGTGCCTGGGACCGGCGCCTGAGGACAAAAAAAACAGTCTCGTGTTTTTTCCTTTTTTTTTTTTTTTTTTTTTCTGTTCCCTCTCTCATTGTTGCTGTTGTTGTTTTGGTTTGGAGAGTGCTTTTTGGAAGTCTTAAAGGGGCAGGACAGGTCACTTAGACCAGAGGCAGGGAATCTGGGGATCTCTGGGTACTCTAACCCCCTGGGCAGCAGGAAGCACAGAGGCCCCTTACGGAGATAAATAGCCTCCCAGCCACTCCCCCTCCAACGGGGCTCCACCATTTTGGAGGAGCAGCCCCAGCCAGGCCACGCCCACAGCAACAGCGGAGATAAACCCCATAGCAACTGGGCAGGAAGCAGAAGCCCTGTCTGCACACAGCTGCCCAGCACAAGCCACTAGAGGTCGCTATTCTCCCAGGAGACGAAGGCCAGAAACCAACAAGAAGGAAAGCTCTCCCAGCTGTCACTTGTACCAGCTCTGCAAACTATCTCTACCACCATGAAAAGGCAAAACTACAGGCAGACAAAGATCACAGAGACAACACCTGAGAAGGAGACAGACCTAACCAGTCCTCCTGAAAAAGAATTTAAAATAAAAATCATGAACATGCTGACAGAGATGCAGAGAAAAATGCAAGAGCAATGGGATGAGATGCAGAGAAAAATGCAAGAGCAGTGGGATGAAGTCTGGAAGGAGATCACAGATGTCAGGAAGGAGATCACAGAAGTGAAACAATCCCTGGAAGGATTTATAAGCAAAATGGATAAGATGCAAGAGGCCATTGAAGGAATAGAAGCCAGAGAACAGGAACGTATAGAAGCTGACATAGAGAGAGATAAAAGGATCTCCAGGAATGAAACAACACTAAGAGAATTATGTGACCAACCCAAAAGGAATAATATTTGTATTATAGGGATACCAGAAGAAGAAGAAAGAGGAAAAGGGATAGAAAGTCTCTTTGAAGAAATAAATGCTGAAAACTTCCCCAAACTGGGGGAGGAAATAATCGAACAGACCATGGAATTACACAGAACACCCAACAGAAAGGATCCAAGGAGGACAACACCAAGACACATAGTAATTAAAATGGCAAGGATCAAGGACAAGGAAAGAGTTTTAAAGGCAGCTAGAGAGAAAAAGGTCACCTATAAAGGAAAACCCATCAGGCTAACATCAGACTTCTTGACAGAAACCCTACAGGCCAGAAGAGAATGGCATGATATACTTAATGCAATGAAACAGAAGGGCCTTGAACCAAGGATATTGTATCCAGCACGACTATCATTTAAATATGATGGCAGGATTAAACAATTCCCAGACAAGCAAAAGCTGAGGGAATTTGCTTCCCAGAAACCACCTCTACAGGGCATCCTACAGGGACTGCTCTAGATGGGAGCACCCCTAAAAAGAGCACAGAACAAAACACCCAACATATGAAGAAGGGAGGAGGAGGAATAAGAAGGGAGAGAAGAAAAGAATCTCCAGACAGTGTATATAACAGCTCAATAAGCGAGCTAAGTTAGGCAGTAAGATACTAAAGAAGCTAACCTTGAACCTTTGGTAACCATGAATCTAAAGCCTGCAATGGCAATAAGTACATATCTCTCAATAGTCACCCTAAATGTAAATGGACTTAATGCACCAATGAAAAGACATAGAGTAATAGAATGGATAAAAAAGCAAGACCCATCTATATGCTGCTTACAAGAAACTCACCTTAAACCCAAAGATAAGCATAGACTAAAAGTCAAGGGATGGAAAAACATATTTCAGGCAAACAACAGTGAGAAGAAAGCAGGGGTTGCAGTACTAATATCAGACAAAATAGACTTCAAAACAAAGAAAGTAACAAGAGAAAAAGAAGGATACTACATAATGATAAAGGGCTCAGTCCAACAAGAGGATATAACCATTCTAAATATATATGCACCCAATACAGGAGCACCAGCATATGTGAAGCAAATACTAACAGAACTAAAGAGGGAAATAGACTGCAATGCATTCATTGTAGGAGACTTCAACACACCACTCACCCCAAAGGATAGATCCACTGCGCAGAAAATAAGTAAGGACACAGAGGCACTGAACAACACACTAGAACAGATGGACCTAATAGACATCTATAGAACTCTACATCCAAAAGCAACAGGATATACATTCTTCTCAAGGGCACATGGGACATTCTCCAGAATAGACCACATACTAGCTCACAAAAAGAGCCGCAGTAAATTCCAAAATATTGAAATTCTACCAACCAATTTTTCAGACCACAAAGGTATAAAAGTAGAAATAAATTCTACAAAGAAAACAAAAAGGCTCACAAACACATGGTGGCTTAACAACATGCTACTAAATAATCAATGGCTCAATGAACAAATCAAAATAGAGATCAAGGAATATATAGAAACAAATGACAACAACAACACTAAGCCCCAACTTCTGTGGGACGCAGCGAAAGCAGTCTTAAGAGGAAAGTATACAGCAATGCAGGCACACTTGAAGAAGGAAGAACAATCCCAAATGAATAGTCTAACATCACAGTTATCAAAACTGGAAAAAGAACAAATGAGGCCTAAAGTCAGCAAAAGGAGGGATATAATAAAGATCAGAGAAGAAATAAACAAAATTGAGAAGAATAAAACAATAGCAAAAATCAACGAAACCAAGAGCTGGTTCTTCGAGAAAATAAAAAAAATAGATAAGCCTCTAGCCAAACTTATTAAGAGATAAAGGGAATCAACACAAATCAACAGCATCAGAAATGAGAACGGAATAATCACGACAGACTCCACAGAAATACAAACAATTATTGAAGACTACTATGAAAACCTATATGCCAACAAGCTGGAAAACCTAGAAGAAATGGACAACTTCCTAGAAAAATACAACCTTCCAAGACTGACCAAGGAAGAAACACAAAAGTTAAACAAACCAATTACGAGCAAAGAAATTGAAACGATAATCAAAAAACTACCCAAGAACAAAACCCCGGGGCCAGACGGATTTACCTCGGAATTTTATCAGACACACAGAGAAGACATAATACCCATTCTCCTTAAAGTGTTCCACAAAATAGAAGAAGAGAGAATACTCCCAAACTCATTCTATGAAGGCAACATCACCCTAATACCAAAACCAGGCAAAGACCCCACCAAAAAAGAAAATTACAGACCAATATCCCTGATGAATGTAGATGCAAAAATACTCAATAAAATATTAGCAAACAGAATTCAACAGTATATCAAAAGGATCATACACCATGACCAAGTGGGGTTCATCCCAGGGATGCAAGGATGGTACAACATTCGAAAATCCGTCAACATCATCCACCACATCAACAAAAAGAAAGACAAAAGCCACATGATCATCTCCATAGATGCTGAAAAAGCATTTGACAAAATTCAACATCCATTCATGATAAAAACTCTCAGCAAAATGGGAATAGAGGGCAAGTACCTCAACATAATAAAGGCTATATATGATAAACCCGCAGCCAGCATTATTCTGAACAGCGAGAAGCTGAAAGCATTTCCTCTGAGATCAGGAACCAGACAGGGATGCCCACTCTCCCCTCTGTTATTTAACATAGTACTGGAGGTCCTAGCCACGGCAATCAGACAAAACAAAGAAATACAAGAAATCCAGATTGGTAAAGAAGAAGTTAAACTGTCACTATTTGCAGATGATATGATACTGTACATAAAAAACCCTAAAGACTCCACTCCAAAACTACTAGAACTGATATCGGAATACAGCAGAGTTGCAGGATACAAAATTAACACACAGAAATCTGTAGCTTTCCTATACACTAACAATGAATCAATAGAAAGAGAAATCAGGAAAATAATTCCATTCACCATTGCATCAAAAAGAATAAAATACCTAGGAATAAACCTAACCAAAGAAGTGAAAGACTTATACTCTGAAAACTACAAGTCACTCCTAAGAGAAATTAAAGGGGACACTAATAAATGGAAACTCATCCCATGCTCATGGCTAGGAAGAATTAATATCATCAAAATGGCCATCTTGCCCAAAGCAATATACAGATTTGATGCAATCCCTATCAAACTACCAGCAACATTCTTCAATGAATTGGAAGAAATAATTCAAAAATTCATATGGAAACACCAAAGACCCCGAATAGCCAAAGCAATCCTGAAAAAGAAGAATAAAGTAGGGGGAATCTCACTCCCCAACTTCAAGCTCTACTACAAAGCCATAGTAATCAAGACAATTTGGTACTGGCACAAGAACAGAGCCACAGACCACTGGAACAGATTAGAGACTCCAGAAATTAACCCAAACATATATGGTCAATTAATATTTGATAAAGGAGCCATGGACATACAATGGCAAAATGACAGTCTCTTCAACAGATGGTGTTGGCAAAACTGGACAGCTACATGTAGGAGAATGAAACTGGACCATTGTCTAACCCCATATACAAAGATAAACTCAAAATGGATCAAGTACCTGAATGTAAGTCATGAAACCATTAAACTCTTGGAAAAAAACAGGCAAAAACCTCTTAGACATAAACATGAGTGACCTCTTCTTGAACATATCTCCCCGGGCAAGGAAAACAACAGCAAAAATGAGCAAGTGGGACTACATTAAGCTGAAAAGCTTCTGTACAGCGAAAGACAGCATCAATAGAAAAAAAAGGAACCCTACAGTATGGGAGAATATATCTGAAAATGACAGATCCGATAAAGGCTTGACGTCCAGAATATATAAAGAGCTCACACGCCTCAACAAACAAAAAACAAATAACCCAATTAAAAAATGGGCAGAGGAACTGAACAGACAGTTCTCTAAAAAAGAAATACAGATGGCCAAGAGACACATGAAAAGATGCTCCACATCGCTAATTATCAGAGAAATGCAAATTAAAACTACAATGAGGTATCACCTCACACCAGTAAGGATAGCTGCCATCCAAAAGACAAACAACAACAAATGTTGGCGAGGCTGTGGAGAAAGGGGAACCCTCCTACACTGCTGGTGGGAATGTAAATTAGTTCAACCATTGTGGAAAGCAGTATGGAGGTTCATCAAAATGCTCAAAACAGACCTACCATTTGACCCAGGAATTCCACTCCTAGGAATTTACCCTAAGAACGCAGCAATCAAGTTTGAGAAAGACAGATGCACCCCTATGTTTATCGCAGCACTATTTACAATAGCCAAGAATTGGAAGCAACCTAAATGTCCACCGGTAGATGAATGGATAAAGAAGATGTGGTACATATACACAATGGAATACTACTCAGCCATAAGAAGTGGAAAAATCCAACCATTTGCAGCAACATGGATGGAGCTGGAGAGTATTATGCTCAGTGAAATAAGCCAAGCGGAGAAAGAGAAATACCAAATGATTTCACTCATCTGAGGAGTATAGGAACAAAGGAAAAACTGAAGGAACAAAACAGCAGCGGAATTAGAGAACCCAAAAATGGACTAACAGGTACCAAAGGGAAAGGAACTGGGGAGGATGGGTGAGCAGGGAGGGATAAGGGGGGGGAAGAAGAAGGGGGGTATTAAGATTAGCATGCATGGGGGGGAGGGAGGGCTTCACAACACAGAGAGGACAAGTAGTGACTCTACAACATTTTGCTAAGCTGATGGACAGTAACTGTAATGTGGTTGTTAGGGGGGACCTGATATAGGGGAGAGCATAGTAAACATAGTATTCTTCATGTAAGTGTAGATTAAAAATTAAAAAAAAAAAAAAAGAAAGAAAGAAAGAAAGAAAAGGGGGATTACTCCTTGATAGGATAAAACTATTGGTAAATCAAAGATCAACGCATGCTTTAAATATCCTTAATGTTGATCACTTAAAGGGTGTCAGTTGATCAGCTATGGAGGTACTCTTTTCTGATAATATTCCTTTCTCTTAATAAAAAAAAAAAAAAAAAAAAGCTGTTCCTGTGTGCTGACCTCCAAAGGGTTCTGCACAGTGGTATAGAAGGCATGTCAAAGTGTGGGCAAAGGGTCTCTTTGTTTCTATGCAGAAGACCAAGGCCTAGCTTGGATACCCAGAAAATGAACTAAGATACGATATGAGGAGGAGCTTCTGGCATCAGCACTCTCTGGAGGACTCGTGCCGGGGGATGATCATCAAAAAGCCTCCACAGGGATCCGGACGATGCTGCCGTTGTGGCTGCATCCAGCCCACCGTCTCCTGGACTTGCCATAGGAATGAGGAGAGAGATGTCTAGGCTGGCATGTGCATACAGTGAGACAACGAATTTGACCGGATCTGTACTGTTGGAACTCAACCAGGAGTTGGGAGGGGTGCAAGTTGTAGCACTCCAAAATCTCATGACTATAGACTGTCTACGGTTAAAAGAACATTTGGGATGCGAACAGATCCCAGAAATGGGTTGCTTTAATTTGTCTGATTTCTCTCAGACTGTTCAAGTACAGTTGGACAATATCCATCATATCATAGACAAATTTTCACAAATGCCTAGGGTGCCTAAATGGTTTTCTTGGCTTCACTGGAGATGGCTGGTAATTATAGATTTGCTTTGTGTATGTAACTGTATTCCTATTATGTTAATATGTGTGCGCAAGTTAGTTAGTAGTTTAAAACCTATACATGCTTAAGGTACTCTACAAGAAGATATGTCAAAGAAGTAATCAATCCTCCCATGTTTTCTTCCATATGCTACCTCTATAGCTTTTCTTCTTCCTTCCTAATTAAAACCCTTAAATAGAATTCGTGCCTCATATCGAATTTACCGAGTATCATAATTCCTCCCGGTGGTAAATTACCTCGAGACAAGTGCTGGGCATAGAAGCCACAGGGCATAAATCTGCAAAGAAGTAAAAAGCTAACCTTTTCAAACAATATGGCTTCTCTCTCACTTACCAACTTTACATTTCCCTGTATGGCCCCGGAAGATGGCTGGTTAGCCAGAGACGGGTAAGATTCCTCAAGGGAGGAACAACCTAAGACAGGCACAGTCGCATGGGGGCCATCAGGTGAGAATTTGGGGATCAACAGAGGTGAGGCTCAGAACCTCACCCCCCCTGCTTTGAGAGAAATCTTCTACATCCGTGGATGTCTTGCTGCCCTTGTCTAGCCTGGATTAATACTTAGTCCATAGGCACACACCTGATCATCTGATCATCTACATTTGCCCTCTTACAGCACTAAACTATGTTTTCTACCTTTATCTTGCATCTACCTACCACTTCAGCATTTTATTAAAAATAAAAATAATAATAATAATAGAGGGAGAAATGTGGGATCAACATATAAATCAAGTACAAAAATCAAATGAATATTCATATTTGACCTGATTGTTTATGGGTCATAATGCGTGAACAAAACCGAAAGTTTCTGTGATGAATGCCCTTGTACTGTTCACCATGTAAGAATTTATTCACTATGTAAGAATTCATTCACCATGTAAGAACTTGTTCGTTATGCTTCAGAAGATTGGAGACTGACGAGAATTAGGCTTGAGATGGATTAATGATTGTACATTGAGCATTGACCCGCCTATACTGAATTTTATTGTTGTCAACAACCATTTGATCAATAAAATAGCTCATTAATTTTCCATATTACATATTGAAGTGATAATATTTTGGATATAATGGGCTAAATAAAATATATTACTAACATTAAAAAGAAAAACAAAAAAAAACAAAAAAAATGGTAAATTTTATATTGTGTATATTTCACCACAGTAAAAAGAGAACTATACCTCAATAATGTTGGTTTTATGAAAATGAAAGAGGGTATTCAAAATAGAATGTTGAAATAGAATGAAATACGATGTTTGGAAATGAATATATGGATTTGGAACTATAGAGATTCTACTAGACGCTTGCAAGATGTTTGCTGCTATAGAGCTGTAAGAGAAGATGAAAATGGCAGTAGAGCAGACGAAGAGCTGGAATTAAAATCCAGAGGTCGAGCTCATGCACAGGTCACTGTGGGGCCTGCTTCTGACTGTTTTCTTCTTTGAGGTTGGGTTGTGTTAGCAGTAACACGTGGGAGACGGACTGGCTTGCACCCAGGTTCCTGCCCAGTGCTAACACTTTCTATATCCATTAAGGATGTACTTTCCTATGGAGAGAGAGAATGGGAAAAGGAAGGTCCATAGCTTAGGTCAGAGAGACCAAGGTGTGCTCTAAAGAAGTGAAAAATGTTCTGGTCATGATAACAATGATTTATCTTAAAGAAGTCATGCCATTTTTTTTCAGTTAACTTTTACCAAGCACACCTGTTTTGTGCCTAGATCTCCCTCCCTCCTTCCCTGCCTTCCTTCCTCCCTTTCTCCTCCTTGCCCTCCCTCCCTGTCTGTGTTTTTCTTTCTCAAATCAGAAACCCATGTATCAAACTCCCCCAAACTTGTTCTACCAAAGGTCAGAGTGACCTGCTTCCTCAGTGCCAATTCCAAAGCACTCTTAAATCTTCATCTTACCTGAGTTCTCCACCAAAATCAACAGGGTTAAGTGCTCCAGTTTCTCAGAGAACTTACAACTCTTCACTCCTGAGCTGCTGGTCTGTCTGGCTGCTCAGTCTCAGCCTCCTCTTTTTCTCTTCACCCCTTCCAGGGTCGGGCAAACGTTTTCTCTAAAGGGCCAGGTAGTAAATTATTTTAGGTTTACTGGGCCACATGGTCTCCGTCATACATTCTTTCTTTGTGTTTTGTTTCAAACCCTTTCGGATGTAAAAGCCATGAGACCAGTGCTCCTGACCTATGTGGTTTTTCCCTCTCACTCTGCGGGGTCTTCCAGGCTCATTCCGTCTGCAGCAGTCGCTCCGACACCCACCTGTAACTCACCGGCCTACAAAGTGATGGTCCCACCTTTCCTTGAGAGGGGTGTTAAGAAAGCCCCATTTTTGCATTTCAAGATAAATGGTAGCTGTGCAAAAGAAGTAGGGTGAGGACACAACAGATGATTTACAAAATAGTAAATGTCAGTGGCTTTCAAGCATATTAAGATACTCAGCATCATAGGTGAAGAAACAAAGGCAAAGTCAAACCACAACAAGACGCGGTTTTTGATCTTGCAGAGTAACAGAAATAAGAGAGTGATAATGCACGGTGTTGATGACGTACTGGAGAAAGAAGCACCAGCCTTTTTGGGTGGCATTTTATCAAAACATAATATGCACATGCCTTCGGACCCAGCAGGTCCCTTTACTGACAGTTACAGTGAAGAGGTCAGAATGGAAAATACATGTGAGCATGTTGCTGCTTGTATAAAGAAGGCCTGCAGAGTGTATAAGCATGCACAAAAGAGTGGTTAGGGTGGAGCAGAAACTAGTGTGCTGGGAGGAGTGAGAGGAGAAACTTACTTTTTCACTTTGGATCTTTTTGTATTGTTAGATAATTTTATCTTATACATATAGGTTTTTTTACCAAAATAAATAAATGAACAAATAAGTGGATAGATAGATAGAGCTTATAAACAAAAGGATAGGACTAGTTTAGATGGAAGGGACCTTAAAGGTGATCTAATCCAGCAACATCGTTTTCTGAGGAAGAAACGGAGCCCAGAGAGCTCTGTGAGTTTCCGAAGGTCTTACTGTTCCTGCTCTGCTGAGACTTGAGTCCAGGCCTCCCAGTTCTCAGTGGACCACAGGTCTCTGTACATCACACCACATTACATTCTCTTAGGTGACACCTTTGATGCAGGAAGTTCATCTACATAAGTTGAACTCAAGGAAGAAATAATGGCATTTATAAAATTGAACATTTGCAATATGTTTTCTTTTAAAAAATAAGGTCCATTCTTGTATTTTAAAATTACCAAATTAGATGCTTTGGTTTCTAGAGAATTGGGAGAGAACTTAATTTGGAAGTTTATTGTAGTGTTGTTTCCAAAGCAAACATTCCGCCCTTCCCCATCATGTGGCAGTCATGAGTGATTTGCTTGGGACCAACTCCTCTCCCAGCTGCAAGATGGGGTAGTGATAATAGCGTATACATCATTGGGGAATCGCAAAGATGAGATGAACTAGTAAACGTAAAGCAATCCATGCAGAAAAAACAGCTGACATTATACTATACATGTAGTTGTAACTCATTTTTTTTTTCCACCAGATATCTTTCTATGTCACTAGAATAAAATCTACCCTGTTCTTTCTAACAGCTATATAATATTACATGATTGGATGTATCTTGATTTGCTTCATTCCAATGGATTATTTTTCCTATTTTTAAAATTGCAGTAAAATATACAATATACATATTTATCATTTTAACCATTTTTAAATGTACATTTCAGTGGCAGTAAGTACACTCACATGATTGTGCAACTATCACCACCATCCATCTCAAGAACTTTTTCCATCATCCCAAACCAAACCCTATACCCATTAAACAATAACTATTCAGCCCCTGGTCACCTGCATGTTACTTTCTATCCTTTCTATCTCTATGAATTTGGCCATTTGAGGTCCCTCATAGAAGTGGAATCATACAATATTTGTACTTTTGTGTCTCCAGTGGATTTTGAAAGATACATCTTCTCTCAAGCATCTCTTCCTGCAGTCTGTATTCTGAGTCCTGAAATCTCTGAGGAGCAAGGAGTTGTCCTTCTCTGTGGCCTGCACAGGAACTGGGTCTGAGCTGTTGACCTTTTGTGATGTGCAATATCTGCAGGCTTTGGAGTCTGTAGCTAACAAAACCCACTGTCACTTTCTTTGTCTGAGCCCCCACCCTGGGCCAGCCATGTGCTGACGACTGCCCAGTGTTCTGTGAGGTCAGGAAATGATCCCCATTTTGCAGATGCTGAAACTGAAAAATCAGAGAGACAAACGACCTGCCTGCTGTTACTTGATTATTTAGGGACAGAAGTGGGTCAAACTTAGGTTCTGGCTCCAAAGCCCATGCCCTTTCCACCACCTACTAGTCTGGCAAACAGATAAACAATTTTTCTGGTGTTTTCCGGTGTTTCCGGTGTTTCCAGTGTTTTTCGACAACATTCTGATTAACAGAGGTGGAGTGTAAGTTTAGCAAACCTGGCAACTGAAGAATCGGATCTATAGCATGATAAGCCAAATAATTGGGATACTGGTTTAAAGAAAGGAATTCATCACAATATCTCTCTTGAGCAAAAGCTTCTCAGTTTTTACTTAGTTTCCCAAATAGAGAATGTGTCCAGCTGCTTGTGTGTCTGACAGATTTATACTGTCTACTTTTATTGTCCGGCCTGCTTTTTTCCTCATCACCAGAGTATGTTGATTTAGAGCAGTAGTTAAGCAAGCAAAGGGCTAGGAAAACCTCAAAAAGCAGTTTCTTGTAGAGCTAAACCTATCCTAAAACACCCCAGTGTCTCCCTTCAGTGCTTTGGAAGGAACAAGAATGCTCAGAACCACTGTGGTGCCTGACATAAATAGCAAAAGTCAAAATGCTGGTTTGATTTCTTGAACTATTCTCTGGCTAACTAAATGGGCAAGTGGGGTGTGTGTGTGTGTGTGTGTGTGTGTGTGTGTGTGTGTGTGTGTGTGTGTGTACGTGTATCCAATTACTTCATACAACTAGACCCAAATGTTCTATTTTTTAAAAATAAAACATGCTTTTAAATGCAATGGAAAAATTCCTCTAAAAATGGCTGTAACTATCACATCTAAATATTCTGTCTCTTTCTACTATGAGGTGTCTTTTGTCTCTTGTTTTTGCCAAGAAGAGAGAATGCTGTTTATGTTTTACATCACCCTCTTCACGTGTTTCCAGTCCGGGATCCTCCTCACCAGGCTCACGTGTTGTTTGGCAGCCCACACACATTCTTTCCTGCTTCCACCCCTTAAAGGAGCCATGATCAGCCACTATGTTGTCATTCATTGTGATCACCAACAAGAAGAAACAATAACCGTAATATCCGCAAGGGCTCTTGGAAGGTACACTGCTCAGACGGTCAAGATTTTCCAGGTCTGATGCTTTTTAGTGACTTGGGTCAAACCAGTTAATGTTTCTGTGGTGATGAGTAATATCCATTCCCTACATAGTAACTAGGGATTTTATTGTAAGACAAATTTCTGATTTGTTATTATAAATAAGTCCAAAATTTAAGTCACATGTAATGTGTAGCTCCATCCACTGAACAGCTTTGAAGGATCCACAAGAAGCACCCTCCACCCCCTTATATAACAAGGCTGTAACACAATAAAAGGCTGAGGGTGCAGATCACACTAGGAAAGTGTTCTTATTATTTTCTTATTGCAGCAAAGGCTGCTGCTTATCTTAACTCAGATTCTGTATTAGAAGGTACTCTTAATCTTTTATCCCTCTCTTTTGCTGGTTTATAAATATAATTGTGCACCCACATTCAGTGAGTCTCCTCCAAATTATGGGCCTGTACTATTACAAGAGTCCAGAAAAACAGGGCTATAAATAAAGCCATCTCTCCAGTTTTATATGCGTGCCACTGACCATCCATTTGATGGAGGTAAAATACGGTATACATGGCTTCTGGGCTCCATGTGGTTACTGTCTATGCTAGATTATACTTCAGTCATATTTATGGGACTTTTCAATGCTGAAGCCTGCCTCAGTCAAGAGACTGAGCTAAACAAGAGAATAAGAGATGAAATAGCTAGTGGCCATCCTTCTGAAATGGGTCCTGCCTTTCTCTTTCCACCCGAATATCATGTCCATACAGAGGGTGGCTGGTTTCAATCACTCAACAAGACACAGGGAAGTATATGTTTAAGGAACTTACCATCTAGTTCAGGAGAGAAGAGGTCCATACAAAAAAGAGCTATAGATCAATACAAGGTCACATAGAATCAAGTGCTAGAATCTAGTAACAAAGACATGAGGATGGACTGGAATTTTGAAAGGGGATAAAATGACTGGGCTCAGGTTCGTGAGTGAAGGTCTTCATGAGCTGGCCCTTGACTGAACTGTGGAATTGAACGAATGTGAAGGACAGAAAAGTGCGCATTTCAGACTGGAAGAGAGATGAGCTTGAGCAAAGAAGAGGGGAGAATGAAAGGACAAGACATGTGTGCTTCTCTTTGTCCTGCCTTTATATATACATATTTTTTGCAGCTTCACGGCAACAGAGTTCCTCCAACTCCAGCTAATAGGCTGCAAATTTACAGAATAGCCACTTGTGTTTTACACCATCTGTTCAGGGAATGTTTTGTACCTACTTTCCCAACCTTGGGGGAAGGGGAGGAGAATTATATTTAATGAGAAAAAAAAATGCAATTATTACAGAGAAATGTGCTCTTTTCCTTTCCTTCCCTTCCCTTTCTTCCCACATGATTCAGTCCTACGGTACTAGATGGGGCAGAGGGAGGTGGACATCTGTGGGGTGGGGAGAGAGGCTGAGCCACAGGGTGCCACCTTCCCAGGCAAGGTAAAGAAGCCTCCGTGCAAAGGGGAGACTGGGTATGCGAGGCAGCGCTGGTGCGGGTGAGGGGGTGTCTGATGTGGGGGCTGCGTGGCCGTCAGAGTCTGAGCATGAGCAGAGGTGTCCTCAGGTGAGGGCAGCCCCAGCCAAGGGGAAAGCATCTGTAAGAGGGGCAGGATGGCAGTGGAGGTGAGGAATTGATCAAATAGATACATGCATGAGAAGGGAGTTACAAGTTTGGAAAGGAAGAAGGTGAAATGAACAAGGTGATGTGGCGCTGGAATTGGAAGTAGTAGGAGCCGTGCTTTTCCAGATAAAAAGAGAGATGGTGATAGGTAGATGACAGAACTATAGACACAGATACACACATGCATATATGTGCTGTTGCAGACAGTCTCTAAGATGGCCCCCAGTACTCACTCTGGGGCCTGGGTCTCCCTTGCCTCTGTTACTGCAGGAGGTAAATGCAGTAAGAAAATGCTAAGATGGTCCCCAGTGATCCGCACCTCCTGGTATTCCTGCCTGTGTGTAATTCTCTCTCCTTGAGTGTTGCAGGCCCATGAGCTGCTTCTAACCAGTAGAGCACAGCAAAGATAATGCCATGTCTGTGGCTGTGTTACAGACGAGTACAATGTCTGCTTCCCTGGAGGCTCTCTCCCTTGCTGGCTTTAATGAAGCTTCTCTGCTGTGAGTGGCCCTGTGGAGAGGCCCACATGGCAAAGAACAGAGGGCAGCTCTAGCTAACAGCCAGTGAGAAACTGAGCTTCTCAGCCCATCCAAATCCATGAAGAACTGAATTCTGCCACCCCACAAGCTTGGAAGTGGGTGCTTGCCCAGCTGAGCCGGGAGATGATTCACAGCCCCAGCTGACACTTTATGAGACCTTGAGGCAGGGCAGCCAGCTAGGCCATGCCAACACACCTGACCTCAGAAACTACAAGACAGTAATGGTGTGTTATTTGAAGTTGTGAAGTTTGGGGTGATTTGTTACACAACAATAAATAGCTGATATATGTATACACCTTAGCTCTCCCTCACAAGGCCTTAGAGTAACAGCACTCTGAGAGCAATAAGCACACCTAGTACCCAGATTTTGGCTTCAAATGCCATTTTTGACAAGAGGAACTATGGCTCTTTGGAGAAAGGACTAATTCCAGGGTTGTAGTATGGAAAATACAAGATGAGTCTGGAACATCTGGCTCATGCCAGAAAGTAAGAAAGTGCCCAAAGAATGATGAAAGCATGTCAAATGGAGAAAGAAGCCAGATGGAAAGGGTTCCCACCAGCCAAATCAGAGGTAATTTGAGCATCAAAATAAACAAAAATAGTACTGGATTATGAGCCTGTTGAATAAAATAGGAAACCATGAGTCCGTAGAGAGATAAATAACTAAATCATTAAAATAAAATATTAATTGATAAGGAATGAGATATTTAGATAATTTAAAAGACTCCTTCACAAAATCTTTACTATTTACAAAGAGGAAAAGGGTAAGTTTAAAGTGGAGAAGCCTGACAGATACCACCTTTATTTAATAACCAAAGTTAACATCATATTAATGGGAGACACAGAAATCATGCATCACCTGATAGGATGCACTGAGAGGAACTCAGAGACGTTTATTTGATATTCCTGCCCAAACTGCAAAACCTGAATCTACTCAAGACGAAATACCAGACAAATCCAAATTGGGAGAAACTCTAAACAATTGGCAATAACTCAGAAAGTGTCAGGGTTATGAAAGTTGATGATACTGAGGGACTGTCCCTGGGTATGGAAACATGACAGCTACCTGCAATGTGTGTGTTTCAACTGGATTCTTTGGCTGGAAACAATGGCATTAGGATGACTGGCAAAACTTGAATGGGTGTGAAGATGAGATGGTAGTAATGTGTCAGTGTTCCTTTCGTGATGATGATGGTTGTACTTTGGTTATGCAGAAGGATGGATATCTTTGTAGGAATTCCACACTGACATATTAGAAGGTGATAAGGATTGTTTGGGTTGGCAACTTTTCCCTCAGTAAAAAAAAAAAAAATTCTTTGTACTGTATTTACAATTTTCCTGTAATTTAAAAAAATTTTTTTATTTTGATATCATTAATGTACAATTACTAGAACAACATTATGGTTACTAGACTCTTCCCATTATCAAGTCTCCCCCCCACATACCCCATTACAGTCACTGTCAGTGTAGTAAGATGCTATAGAATCACTACTTGTCTTCTCCATGTATACTGCCTTTCCCATGTCCCCCCACCCTACATTATGTGTGCTAATCGTAATGCCGCATTTTCCCGCTTATCTCTCCCTTCCCATCCACCCTCCCTAGTCCCTTTCCCTTTGGTAACTGTTAGTCCATTCTTGGGTTCTGTGTGTCTGCTGCTATATTGTTCCTTCAGTTTTTCCTTTGTTCTTATACTCCACAGATGAGTGAAATCATTTGGTACTTGTCTTTCTCCATCTGACTTATTTCACTGAGCATAATACCCTCTAGCTCCATCCATGTTGTTGCAAATGGTAGGATTTGTTTTCTTCTTAAGGCTGAATAATATTCCATTGTGTATATGTACCACCTCTTCTTTATCCATTCATCTACTGATGGACACTTAGGTTGTTTCCATTTCTTGGCTATTGTAAATAGTGCTGCAATAAACATAGGAGTGCATATATGTTTTTCAAACTGGGCTGCTGCATTTTTAGGGTAAATTCCTAGGAGTGGAATTCCTGGGTCAAATGGTATTTCTATTTTGAATTTTTTGAGGAACCTTTATACTGTTTTCCACAATGGTTGAACTAGTTTACATTCCCACCAGCAGCATAGGAGGGTTCCCCTTTCTCCACATCCTCACCAACATTTGTTGTTGTTTGTCTTTTGGATGTTGGCCATCCTAACTGGTGTGATGTGATATCTCATTGTGGTTTTAATTTGCATTTCTCTGATGATTAGTGATGTGGAGCATCTTTTCATGTGCCTGTTGGCCATCTGAATTTCTTCTTAATTTTCCTGTAATTTTATGTGTCAAAATTTCAAGAAATTTTTTAAAAGAAGACACGCTAGTCCAGTGATTCTCAGAGCGTGGTCCCCAGACCAGCAGCAGCATCCTGACCTGGAAACTTGTTGAAAATGCAAATTCTGGAACCCCACCTTAGACCTGTGCTCCTGGTGATTGTGATGCACTGTAAACTTTGAGAACCACTGTTCTAGTCCATTTATTCAAAACTTAACATTGCTTGGCTGAGTGTAACTCTTACTATTAAACATAAACAAGATGGGTCTTTTTGAATTCCTACCCCGGCTACCATTGATGATCCCCACAAAGTTGATACTAAGTAAAGACAATAGAATAATAGAGTTTGAAACTGTTTGAAAAAACAAGAAAGGAACCTATTTATTGAGAGTATTTCACATGCCAGGCTTCATGCTAGGTGCCTTCCTACAGGAAATAACATCCATAGATTTTTCAAGATAGCCTCCAGAAATTTCAGTCCCCCAGTATCCCCACCCCAAGTCACTGAGTATTCTAACTTTTTAGAAATCCATTCAAAACTCATTCAATGAACATCTATTGATCACCTACTATGTGTCAGAGAGTGAGCAAAGCATTTACAGCTATACTGTAATAAATTCACATACACAGTATTTGGTGCTATGACAAAAACCTTTATAGGACCTACAATCTTTTTTTACTAATACCTATATTGAGACAAAATTCATATTCCACATACTTCATCCACTTAAAGTGTGTAATTCAATGGTTTTTAGTCTGTTCAAAAGTTGTTCAACCATCACCACACTGAACTTTAGAATATTTTCATCACCTCAGAAAGAAACTCTATTATTAGCATTCAGTTCCTATTCCTTCTTCCCCTCTGCTCCTGGCAACCACTGATCCACTTTCTGTCTCTATGGATATCCCTACTGTGGACATTTTATATAAATGGGTAAATGGAATCATAAAATACATGGTCTTTTGTGAATGTCTTCCTGCATTTAGCATAATGGTTCCAAGGCTCATCTGAGCAGTAGCATGCATCTGACCTTTTGTTATTGCTGTGATATGCCATTGTCTGGACACACTATGTTTTATTTATCCATTCATGCACTGATGGATGTCTAGATTGTTTCTGCCTCTTAGCTTTAGGAATAATGCAGTTATCAATATCTGTGTACAGGTTTGTATGTGGACATGTTTTCATTCCTCTTGTGACTATACCTAGGAGTGGAATTGCTGGTTTATGTGGGAATGCTATGTTTAACCTTTTGAGGAAGCACCATACTATTTTTCAAAGTGGCCACCCCTTTTTCCCTTCCCACCAGCAGTGTGGGAGAGTTCTGATTTCTCCACAGTCTCGCCAGTGCTTGCTATCAGTATGTGTAATCTTTGCATCATAATCAAACTGTGAAAAACTTCATTCTTAGAATGGAAACCATGGGGTGGGTTATAAAGACCTGGACTATCTTGCCCGATGCATGAGGAAGCAGTTAAGGGGTGCCTGCTAGATGCAGAGCTCTGTGACTGGATATGGGCTCTCTTAAGGTGTTTCTCATAGTTGTGTTAAGTAAATGGGGCACCTATGACTCAGATTTCCCTGGCAACCCAGGAAGTATCTGAAGCTCTTTTAGTCTGGTTCTACAAGCAGGGCAGCATGACTGAAAAATCTGGTGCTTCCAAATCACCCAGAGCGAGCAGAAGCAAGCAGTAACGGTTTGGGCGCCTCAGCGAACCAGGCAGATGTTAGACAGCAGAGCACACTCAGGACATCTGTAACTGCCTGAGTTCAGAGCAGCCTTTAGGCCACAACCTGGCGACCCATTCACCTGATCTGCCCCACGGAGATGTTTTGTTTGGCCCATGGAGTGTTATGATTTGAATTCCCTTATACTTTTCAGACTGTTTACAGCTCCAACTACTGTGGATTGTTTTCTACCTACTCTGGCTCACTCTTCTACATTATCTGTCTGGCTCCTAGAGGCATTTGAATGTGCACATTCTGCTGAGGATGATGCCTTAGTCACATGGCTAGAGCCTGGGCAACTATTAAGTTGAACAACATTGCCATCATCAAAAGCAAATTGTCACGTATTGACACTGCATCATCAACAAGAAGCAGGTATTAAGCAGATAATTGTACAACATGTCGCACAGAAAACAGCAAACAGTTGTGACCTGTACCTATGAGGACCTTACAGACTGAAAAAAAAATGCACGGACACAGAGAGAGATTCATGTGACCAACACAAGTGGAAAAAGACATAAAGACATACAGAGCATGAAGATAAACCGGACAGATGGAGGTCCGCACTGAGCCAAACTCATACCTGTGTTCCCACTCAACATGCATTCTAAAAATGGATCTCTTGACAAAAGACACGCTTCCCAGATTATTCCTCTTAAAATTCAAAAGTATTTGCTGATGGCACCTCCCTAAAATGATTTGCAATACTTGGGACATTTCAAAACCTTTCAGTAATGCAAACAATTTTTTTCTTTCAGAGAGCTCTCTTACACCAGATACATTCACTGAAATGATCAGCTGGTTAATTAGAAATACAGTTTGAATCCGAGTCCATACATCCCTGGATGCTGTGAGTACCCTGAGCAGGTCCCATTCCCTGCCAGATCCCCTATTCAGGCTGTTGTGAGCGTTGGTTGCCCATGGCCACGCGGCACTCTTCACCAGAGAATTGTTTTTGTCTTACGGGAGTCTCCTTGCCTAGAGATGCAGGGATGTTATGCTTCCCAAGGGAGAGAGGCGGTCTGGTCTGCAGCTAAAGAGTAATTAATACAGGTTGTAAAAGTCCTGGACTAAGGTGGGGCAATCCCATAGCTCATACCCACTCCAGAGCTCTGTGTGCAGTCAGACTAAAGCCAGACTTCACTGAACTCTCATCTCCGCCTGGCTTCATGCCCTTACTTCCTTACAGATTTCACCTGGAAGCACCATCACAAAAAATGACTCACATCAGAAACCCCATCTCCAACTCTGCTTCTAGGAAACCTGATGCAAGAAAACTGGCCTATCCTACGAAATTATCCTTATGGGGATCAGATTTTTAAGTGGTTGATAAAGCATAATACATATGACATTAGCATGCAATGGTTAAAAAGTAACAGCCCTGAGCTGTGGCAGCCAAGGTGACCTTCTAATGGTATTCTTAAGGCAGTTTTATGGCATTTATGCTTCTGCCCAATGCAAGAGCCATTTCAGTTCATACCCCAATCATGAAATCACTTTTCCATCAAACCAGAGTGCTTACAACCCCTTCCTTTACTGTGGTCAGAGCTCAGAATGATCAGAGAGAGGATAAGCTGTGAAATTATGAAGACAACTAGTCAGCCTAGATTTGCCTTCTTGAGGCATACAATTTACATGACACATGCGCTCAGAATCTTACAGAAGAGTACATTCAAATAAAAAGCATTGCAAGTTTGATGAGGGAAAAGTGTTAATGTATCACTCTGGATTCTGTAGTTACAGTGTACTTAATCTTCCTAACAACTTTGCACTACATTTTTTTTGCAGAACCTAGTCAGCTTGAAGTGTGTGTGCATTAGTTTCCTAGGGCTGCTGGTGCAAATTACCACAACTTGGTAGTTTAAAATAACAGAAGTGCATTGTCTCAGAGTTCCAGAGGCTGGAAGTCCAAGATCAAGGTGTCCGTAGGGCTAGCTCGTTTGCAATACTTGGGACATTTCAAAACCTTTCAGTAATGCAAACAATTTTTTTCTTTCAGAGAGCTCTCTTACACCAGATACATTCACTGAAATGATCAGCTGGTTAATTAGAAATACAGTTTGAATCTGAGTCCATACATCCCTGGATGCTGTGCAAAGGGAGGAACCATTCTTTGCCTTGCAGCTTCCAGCAGCTGTTGGTATTCCCTGACTTGAGCCTCTGCCTCTGCTCAGTTTCCTCCTCCTCTGTCTCAAACCTCCTCTGCCTCGTTCTTCTAAGGGCACTTGCCAGTGGGTTCAGAGTCCCCCAGGATAATCCAGGATTATCTCATCTCAAAATCCTTAACATAATCACATTTGCAAAGACCCTCTTTCCAAATAAGGTCACATTCATGGGTTCACAGGTGGATGTCTTGTGGGGGCCGTTTTTGGGTCTACCACAGTGTGGACCTGTGTGTGCCTCAATGACCACGCCAAGACAAGTAGGGATGTGCACATTTGCAGGATCTGACCAGGGCAGTACTTGCGCACTGAGACTCACAGTCTTTCTCTTTAGAGCAGTCCAGAGGATTCTGGACATAATTCTGGCTTTTGCCAAGCACAAATTGCATAAGGAGTGATTGGGTTGGTGCACTTGATGGAAAGAAATATGTACTCAACATTCACCTATCAGCGTGGCTTCAGTGTTCCCTATCTAATCTTACAGATTATTCTCAATATACTTATTGAATTTGATGGGGTGGCCTAATATGCTATGGTGGGATTTGAAGTTTAAGGATTTAGAAAGGTTTGGGGACTCTTAAGAATGCCAACAATCAATAATCTATGGGAAAATTTCATATGGACAGTACTATAGGAAACATGTGGGGGAATGATACTGTTGGTGCTAGTAGGAGACCAGTATTCAGCAGCAACTGCCATTCCTTTAAATAATTGATATTGAATTGTAAGTTAAGTATTTGTAGGAAAAACTAATTGCAGCTAATGCAAAAAAGTACTAAAGAGTCTCTGAAATATCACAATTTAAAAGAGCCTCACATATTGCTGGGCATATTTTCCTTACATATCTTTAAAAACACTTAAGGAAAATATATAAAAATATTAAAAAAATTAATTGCCAAGTGAGAAATGCTGTATAGCCATATTGAAAGAACCTGTGACTTGCAAAATAAATTGCTCCACTGAGTTACTTTCTTCTTATAATTACTTAAGATTGCAAATTAGGCCTTGCATCTTCTTTAAGGATCATCATGATAAAAAAAAATGTATTATACACAATGGAATACTATTCAACCATAAGAAAGAAACAAATCCTACCATTTGCAACAACATGGATGGAGCTACAGGGTATTATGCTCAGTGAAATAAGCCAGGCAGAGAAAGACAAATACAGGTTGTGGAGTATAATGATGAACAAAACTGAAGGAACAAAACAGCAGCAGATCAGAGACTCCAAGAAGGGACTAGTGGTTACCAAAGGGGAGGGATGGGGGAAAGCAGGTGGGGAGGGAGGGAGAAGGGGATTGAGGTGTATTATGATTGCCACACATGGTGTTGGGGAAGTCAGTGCAACCCAGAGAAAACATGTAGTGACTCTGTGGCATCTTACTACGCTGATGGACAATGACTACAATGGGATATGGGGGGACTTGATAATATGGGTGAATGTAGTAGCCACATTGTTTTTCATGTGAAGCCTTCATGAGAGTGTATATCAATGATACCTTAATTAAAAAATTAATTAATTAATTTACAAAAAAGGATACCTAAAAAAAAAGAAATGTATTAATTACCTCCATGCCATTACCTAGGTACAAAGAAACTTAAATTGAAATATTAATTCATTTTACTTATAAACTGGTTAAGCTGAAGAACCACTTTTCCTGGGATATTAGAAAGACAGCCATAGTGCTTTTTATCTCCATTATAGCACTTTTCATACTGCATACTGAAAAGCTGGTTATGTAAGTAATGTTCTTTCCCACAGAACAATAAACTCCTTGAGGGCAAGGGCCTTGAGTTTCCCATGCCTTTAAAAAAAATTTTCCCATGCTGCCTAGAACCGTGTATTGCATATAATAGGCACTCAGTAAATGGAGACTGAAATTCAGGCCACACCTCAGGAAAATAGGGGACTAAGCCACAGTGGGTAGGCAAGTTATAGAAGTATAGCCCTCAGTGGTGTCTGGTACTTTGGGGACTATTTATCATTATCCTTTAAGGGCACATCTTTTTTTTCCCTTTGCTCTTTGTTCTGTTTTGTCCTGTATCTTCCTTCTGCCTTTCTTTTTCCTCCTAATATCTGCTACAGACTGAATGTTTGTGTCACCCTTAATCCATACGTTGAAACCTAATACCCAATGTGATGGTATTTGGAGGTGGGGTATTTGGGAGTTGATTAGGTCATGAGGATGGCGCCTCATGAATAGGCTTTAGTGCCCTTCTTAGAGATCCCAGAGAGCTCCCTCACCCCTCTCCCAATGTGAGGACACAGTGGAAAAAACAGCTGTCTTTGAACAAAGACGTAGGCTCTTACCAGACACTGAATCTGCTGGCACCTTGATCTTGGACTTCCCAGACTCTAGAACTGTGATAAATAAATGTTCACTGTTTATAAGCCACACAGTCTATGATATTTTATCATAGCAGCCCTAACAGGCTAAAATGGTATGCCAGCATGATATGGAATCCATTTATTCTGTAGGCATTTCCTAGGCCGGTAGGTGACATTGTCTGGATCTTGGGGAAATTCCGGAGCAGGCTCCCCATTCCATGATTCCATCAAAAACTTGATCACACTTACTCAAAAATTACAGAGCAGCCTTCCCATTCCACGATTCCATCAAGCACTTGATCACACTTACTCAATAGCAAGAAAAAAGAACATAGGAATCAATATGAAGAAAAAAAATGTCAGTTTTGACAAATGGAAGATGAGTTAAAGTGGACTAGAAAAGCAGAAGGCAAAATTCAGGGGGAAATAATAAGATGGATAGTAGATTAACTTAAGCAATCGTTAGCTCAATTTCTTTAAGCCAAAACTGATATTTTTGTTCAAATTCTTCTAGGATAGATTAATAAAACATAGTTGCCTGTCAACTTAATAGCTCTTGGTTTTTCACATATATTTTATTAACAAATACTGAAATGAAATGATGCATTTGTGTTATCCTATGTGATTCTGCAGATCCTTTCCACCCAGAACCCTATGCCCCAGGAATACTATCTCCTGGTATTTGGTTATAGCCACCACCACTATTGGTCTGGCCAAGCCAACATGCAAAGTCCTCCCTCATTAGACTGGGACTTGGACTCTTCAAAGCTTTTGTTTCTAAAAAGCGTCCACTGTTTCTCTAAGTCTTTGCTATTCAAAGGATGGTCCATGAGCCACCAGCAGCATCAGCACATGGAAGCTGTTAGAAATACAGAATCCTGGGTCCACTCAACAAATCCCCACGTTCAGGTTTGAGAAGTGCTGTTCATGTGTACTAATCTTGCCTTTTCAACTAGACTATTTCACTGAAGGACTAGGTTCTTTCCTGCCTTGTTCATCTCTGTAATCCTTCTTCCCTCTTTTCCTTACTCCATGCCAAGAACCTAACACATGGTTCCATACATAATAGATGCTTAGTAGATACCCACCCACCACTACTCCCAACTGGGGCTCCGCCTGCTGTAGTTTCCTAGCATTCAGCTGTTTGCCATTCCTTTCAATTGCCACATATTGAGCGTAGAAATATCCTGATTCCATGCACAATGGCATTAGGTCTGTTCAAGACTCAAGGGTGCAGCACACACTGTTGGTAATAAAGTGCACTTGTTGACTCCTAGAATTTCATTGCTAGTGACTGGTCTTGCTATTTAGTGTTGAGAATGGTTTATAAAGGATGATGATATAATGGTCTAGAATAGGGCTCACAAAGTACAGCCTGTAGGCCAAATCCAGCCAGCTGCCTATTTTTGAAAATAAAATTTTATTGGAACACAGCCATAGTGTTTGGGTATTGTCTATGGCTACTTTTCATCCATAATGGCAAAGTTGAGTAGTTTCAACAGGCACAGAGAGCCTAAAATATTTTGTATCTGACCCATTATAGAAGAAGTTTGACAATTCCTGGTCTAGAGGCTGTATTTGACATGTATGTGGTAAGTGTGGTCCCCCTGGGTCATTGGAAGTTAGGATGACTCTAGTAGGCAGCTTTGAAATGGCCTGCAAGACCCCCACCTTCCTGAATTCATGCCCTTGTGTCATCTCCTCCCCTTGAATGTGGGCTGGACCTAGTGACTCTTTTTGGAACCAACAGATCACAGCAAAAGTGATGGATGTCATTCTGTGACTTTTGTCCCACTGCTACTGCTTTCTCGGGTTGCACATTTTGATGAAGCAAGCTGCCCCGCTGGAGAGGCCCCAATGGCAAGGAACTGAGGGCCACTTCTGGCCAATAGCAGCAAGGAACTAAGGCCCTCCAACGGTCTGGAGTCACTGAATCCTGCCAACAACCATGTGACTGAGTTTAGGAGCACATCCTTCTCCAGTCAGGGCTTAAGATGAGTGAAGCCCAGTTGATACCTTCAAAGCTGGTAGAAGACTCTAATGAGGAGGACCCAGTTAAGCTGTGCCAGATTCCCGATGCCCAGAAACTGTGCGAAAATAAATGTTATTTGAAGCCACTAGGTTTGGGGGGTAAATGGTTAAGCAGTGGTGGGTAACTAATACAGTCCTGGAACCCATACTATAGATCTTGGCCCACTTTGCCCATCACATTTTCCAGTACCTAGAAGGATACTGCCATGGACATTTACTGAAACTGTCTGGCCAGTGTCTGACTGTCTTTCCTGGTAGAGGAAAATTCTTAACTATTGGCATCAGTGGCCCTCTTCCCACTAGGGTAGTATGTTCTAATCTCTTTCATGTCATGCTATACATAGAAAATGAGTAAGCTATGTAAAGCAATGTACAAATGCATGAGGCTGCTCACTGTCAGAAGGGACCAGCTCCAATGGCTCGAGGCACTCCAGGCCCACCCTGAGCTGAGGGTATAAATAACTCAGCACTTCTATATAAGTACCCATAATATAACCTGAGAATCTCTCCTCACTGGTAGCCCCTGGCATGGGCGTACAACCTAGGTTTGGCCAACTTTGAAACTTGAGTGAGTGATGAAAAGATGGAAGTGAGAGAGATGAAAGTCTGGGTGGTAGAGGGGGCAGATGATGGTGGCTGCTGTAATTAGTGGGGAGCCAGTGTATTTATGCTGCTTTACCTCCTGTGGTCTTTGTTTTTAGGCCTGGTCATCCAGTCTTCTGGTCAATTCTGAGAATCATTTAATAGCTTTCCAGTAATTTCTTAAAAGAGCTAGAATTGGCCCCTATTGTTTGATACTGAGAACCACAGCAAATAGACATATACCAATATAACATTACATGGCGAAGACTGAAAACAGGTGCAAAAAGATTTTGAACGAATTCAAAGCTAATTTATTTTTACCACTTATATCTCTCCATATGTCTAATATTTTCATAATAAGAATTTACTTTTAATCATATACTACAATTTTCCATTATGGAAACATTTGGGGATTTTCCTTCATATCTTTCTTATTAACAATGGATAGGCTTTTTTCCATTTAGCACATCATAACCACTTTTCTATGTGAAATTAGGCCCTTATCTACTAAATCAAAAGGAAGGGGTGCCTTTTTCTAATTTGTCAGATGTATTTAAAAAAAAAAATTCTAACAAATGTGTTAATATGTGTTCCCAGAGTCCTAATTCCACTGAATTCATACAGGATCATTTCTTCAACTAATCCCTTTAGCTTGGTACTTAATTTGCTTCCATATTTCATCTTTCAGTACTTACTATTGAACATTTTTGGTCAAAATTCCTTCCATATTTTCCATTTTTGTTACTTGGTTTTGATTTTGGGGTGGGAAAAGTCAAAAGGTACAAATACCTGTATGTCTCTTTATAAATATCACCAAAGATAAGCCTTCTAAAAACGATGTTATCAAGGTTCTCTGCCACCTTCGGTATGAGAAAGTGCTCCCTCCCCGGCATCTTCCCCAACAACTGAAATTAGTTTCTTAAGGTTGCTTTTTTCCTAATTTCTTAAGTCGCTGCTATAAAAAGCTTCCAATAAAATGTCACATTCATTCTCTCAACCATTTCTAGTGTAAGTAAAGTTCTACAGAGTTTTTAAGTGTGCTGATAGAAAAAAATACATCTTCACAAATAAAACCTTGATAACTATTTCAAGAAAGTTTGATGAGGCTTGGAGCCATTTATTTACCCTGGCTTTTTAAATGGCCAACATTTAAAAGAGCTTGGTTAATTTAACTCATTGTTACTGTAATATAAATGGACGTTTTAGAGCAATTTAAATACAATGACATCATGTAATTTAATGTGCCCTGGCTTGAAAGAAGTCACCAAACAATAGGTTACAATTATCAGATATTTTTATTAAAGAACCACAGAGCATCTAGTTGTCTGGGTAATTGGGGGAGAAATTAGACTAAATGACTTTGTTAGTTCTGGCCAGACACTGAGGGCCTTCAATTAAATCGCCATTTACCTACCCTCTTGAAAACTAAACAAATATCCGTTCATCAAAACGTTCCTTGTTTATTTGGCCAAAGAAGTACAATCACGTCTTTAGCAGCAAACAAATACCAGAATTACTATCATGTAGTTTGCCCTAGTAAAGCTCGATTTTGCCAGCCACAGAAGGGATCACCTAAACAAAGGGAAGTAGTGAAAACAAAATGCAATGCTAGAACGGGACAGAGAGCAACACTTGGCAAGTTGTGCCAAATTAGTCGAACAAGCAAAGCACTCTACTAGGAGATGCAAAGTAGGAAGTCCTATTTTTGGCTTAGCCGACCTCGGTGAATACTGCCTTGTTTTAGAAATGGTAATAATTCCTTGCTACCTAACAGGCCTGTTGTGAAAATTAATGAGTCTATGAAATATTTTGACGTCTCTAGAAGCCCTTCCTAAATACACACCTTACATTCATACAGTTCGTGCAGCCTCTTTGAAAATATGCCAATCTTTATTAGTATTCCCGTGACACCTTCTACCAATGCACGTTCACTTTAAGTCCTTGCTAAATTAATTAATAAAATGCTGACTATTTTAGGTGGGAGACTTTGCCGTCGGAAATGGTTTCCACTCCCCACATGATACATGTTAAGGTACCAAACACTGTGGAGTATGAAGAGCCATAGGGTCATAAAGAGGGAGGTGGCAAACAGGAATCTGCTCTGGGGCAAGAGCTCCCAGCAGAGCTGAGACCCCGGCGGGCACTCTCCAGATTGCTCCTCGGGGCACCGATCTGAGCTCTCGGGATCCAGGCCGCTCGGCTCATCCGGGCCTAGTGGGCCCCGTGCGCCCGCAGGCCGGGCTTGCGGCCGCCCCAGCGGGGCTCGATTACTTTCGCCTGGGCAAGTGGCAGCCCCGCCGCTCCAGCGGGCACCCTACAGTGGGGAGGTGGGGCGACGACAACAAAAAGCACTAAAGTAGGCGGAGATTCCCCCGGGGAGGGCCGGGCGCGCGGGCGGACCGGCCGCGGACTCGCTGGAAGAGGCCGGACCTCCGCTGGGCCCCTGCGCCGGGAGCCAAGCGCCCCGCACCCTGCGGCCGACGGGCCCAGCCCCGCAGGCCAGGCCGCGCACCCCGGCCCTCCCCCACCGCCCTCGCACCGCCCTCCCTCTCCCGCCCCTCGCACCTCCGTCCCGCCCTCTCGTGTAGCACCGCCCGCGCGCAGCGTCTCGCGCCGCTCGGTCCTCCCGCCGGGAAACATCCGCGAGAGCAGCGGCCGCGGAGGCCGCCACTGCGCCTTCCCTTGCCTCGCTCCCGCCCTCGCGTCCGGGCCCGCGCTCCGGTCAACGTGCTCTCGCAGCCTCTCCGGCCCCGCCGCCCACCCCCGGGCCTCCGAATCCCCCAACCGTCGCGCTTTGCCTCGGCGCGCGGCCCGCCGCCTGCTTCCGGGGCGGGCGGACCAGGCTCCTGGTGCCGGCGGCCGCCGCGACAGCGCCCCCGGGAAGCCGAGGAGGAAGGAACGAGGAGGTGGAGGTGGCCGCAGGCTGAGTCGCGGCCGGGATGTCCGGGCAGCCGCCGCCGCCGCAACAGCAGCAGCTGCCGCCGCCACCGCCGGCAGCCGTGGCCCCCGTCCCGGGAGTGGTCCTGCCGGCGCCCCCGGCCGTCAGCGCCGGCTCCTCTCCGGCCAGCTCGCCCGGCGGCGGCGGCTTGGGGGCCGCGGCGGCCGCCCTGCTCCTGCACCCGCCGCCGCCGCCGCCGCCCCCGGCCACCGCGGCCCCGCCGCCGCCGCCCCCGCCGCCCGCCTCGGCGGCCGCCCCCGCCGCCGCGCCCCCCGCGCCCCCGGGCCTCGCCGCGGGACCCGGCCCGGCCGGAGGCGCCCCGGTCCCCGCCGTGGCGGCGGGCAGCAGCGCCGCGGCCCTGTTCCCGCACGGGGACTCGGCCCTGAACGAGCAGGAGAAGGAGCTGCAGCGGCGGCTGAAGCGCCTCTACCCGGCCGTGGATGAGCAGGAGACGCCGCTGCCTCGGTCCTGGAGCCCGAAGGACAAGTTCAGCTACATCGGCCTTTCTCAGAACAACCTGCGGGTGCACTACAAAGGTACTGGGCGTGCGTCCTGCGGTGGGAGTGGGGCCACTGACCCGACGTGTCCGCCGCCGCCTCCGGCCCTCGGCCCGCCCCCGCCCGCCCTCCCGGGGCTCGGTGCCCTCCGAGGTGACCCGCCGCCCGCTCTGCTCCTGCGAGGGTGGGATTGGGGTCACGGTGAAAGGGGAGACATTCTTGGAAGCGGAAGGTGAGTGTAACGCGCGAGGTCTAGTGCAGCTGGTCATACTAGGCCAGGACTAGCACACCTTGAGGGAATCCAGGATGACAGGACAGAACTCGCTTTCTGATTTCCGTTTAAGATAAACCTTAGGGCTCATGGAGAGGAATCTATGGCCTCGGAGTTGGGTTACATTGTTCTGCAGGTGATGATGGGTCAGGCGTTCTCTTCTAACGTGGGAGGAGAGAGGCACGATTCCGAGGTATGATTGCTGATGAAGGGAGAGCGGGGGGGGCGGGGGGAGGAGAGATCTGTGGAGGATTTGGGCCAGAATTAGGCCAGATATTGTCCAGGGAGACAAAAGGACCAGGGGCCCAAGTTCAGCACCAGTGTGTCTTACTAAAAGCAACCGGCAGCGTAGGGGAGGTGAACCCTCGGTAGTACGCGTTTCTTAACGCGAGCAGAAATCTACCACTGCTGTTCGGAAATGCCCTGTTTACATGCTGGAATTACATGAAGTCCTGTTGTAAACAGGGGTTTTTTAAAAATTTTACTTAGGATTTTAAAGGAAATTCGCTTATGTTTTATACCTGCAGTTAAAAAAAAACAAACCTTACGTTTGTGCTTGTTTCTCTCCTCCCTCACCTACCTTTCTTATTTTAAAACAAAGCGTTAAGATCAGGTGTATATAAAATTCTAAGTTGCTATGGGAATTTTTGAAATGTAATCCAAATTAATAGCATGCCTCAAGTTTATTTGTTTGGGGGGAAAAGAAAAATCAACCTAATGTATTCATCTGTCTAGGAACAAATCAAGTATTTTAGGCCCCAAATCTGAAGCAGGAGCCTTTACATTCAAAGCAGCCTCATTTTGATTGGCTACAAAGGGAGGGTCTTAATCAGATGCTAGTGACATGGATTTAGAGGGTATAAGCAACCTTTGTGGTTAAAGTATACAGAATTGAAATTTGAGAAGAACCTTGATAAATAAGTAACTATTTAATCAGAAAGAATGGTCACAGGAAATGTACCAAGTGATTTGGCTGCAGAAAATCACACACAAAAACAGGCCTTGTTGAATATTCCTTTTTATCCATAGATGCAGAGAAATGCTTTCAATTTAAAAATGTTAGGTTACATAAATGGCTGAAAATTATCTTTTTTTTAAGGACATTTTTGTTAATACACTGGGAAGGCTATTATTTATTTTGTGTTTTAGTTTGTATGAACTGTTGTCTGTTGTGAAATGTTACTTCTGATCTGGCTACAAGAAAGATTTTTGTTAGACTTGACAAGCTCGTATTTTAAATTTATGGTGAATGGTTAATAATTAGCGTAAAAAACCAAAGGTAGAAGATAGGGAAGATTATGGAACAAAGAATCCTAGCTTTCAGGAGTCCTGCAATCATTTGTAATTTTAGGCATGTTACAAGATAGGGCCTCGGTTTCTTCCTCTTGAGTAATGAGGGAGTTGAGCCTTCGTGGTTGGTAGGGAAATTTCCAGCTCTGAATTTCCATGATAACTAAGATTTGTGATCACAGCTAATTTAGTATTGTAACATACCTTTTTTACTTCTACTAACTCCTTTTACATAAAATTGATGATTTGGGTCAGAGAAAAGTGCATGGTCATGTGAAATTGGTTGGAGTTTGGAATATTTACGACACTGCTGACTCAATTACTTTTCATGTTGGCCTTTTCATTACTTTTTGTTGTGTAATACTAAGATTCACTTTCTGGAAACTTCACTCTTTTGTAAACATAAATCATCATCTCTGGAAGAACAGATGTAGTTGTTTGTCATACTTTTTCTTTTCTCTCCCTCTCTTCTGTCTCCCGTTTGTCTCTCCCTCCCTCCTTGTCACACACACACAGTCCCTTTTCCCCCTTCTACTGCTTCTTCCTCTTGTTTTATTAATGTGTGGGGTTTTTTCCTGTTGTTTTTCTGTGTGCCTTCCGAGTGGACCACACCAAAAGTACCCAGCTGCTCTTCCCAGAAATAAGGGGAGCAAAGGGGAAGTGTCGTAGGTAGTTGGTAACAAAACTTTGAAGTCAAAGAATACCCAGAGTGAATTTTGTTTAACTTGTTATCATGCTGCATTGACTTTACCTAAGGATTTTGAAACACTATTAAGGTTAAAAACTACTGTACATTAAGTATTGTTGATAATTACAGAATGTCAAAAGATTGATGAAAACTGTTTTCTGGAATTCTGAGGATTTTACTTACCCGTGAGGTAGAAATATCTTAGTCTCCTTTGCTTTGAACATACTCTCTTTTTAAGATGTTTTTCTTCTAAGTTGGAATTACTGTTTTTGGAAGCCATATGGTTCCTTAAATGATTTGTGGGATTAAAGTTAAACAATGCCAGACATGCAAAGTTGATTGGATTGCAAAGGAATAGCAGTGTATATACTGTATGTTAAAAAATTTTTAGACCTTTTGCTTAGCAGTTACACACCAACCATTGATACACTCAGGCATGGCCCCTTTTATTTTTAAAATCCTTGTCATCTTTGAATAAGTACCAGTGTGACAATGTTAGAGTTAGTTATAACTTTACTCTAGCTTAAAGCATTTTAGCGACTAAGGACTAAGGATTTGATGTCTAAGTGTTCACTTACATCTTGAATTTTTATATTTGAAGTTACTGCTGTTTTGGATACTTTACACAGCATTTTGATAGATACCCACACACATACATGCACGTGTGTTAGTGGATTTGGACTAGATGGTGGAATTCTCATCTTAGATGTGAGAAAGTGGGAGCTCTTGCAGTTTAGATTTCCCAGTCACAAGTAAGCCAGAATTGAAAACTAATTTTTATCAACTCTAAATGTAGTGCTCTTTTCACTATACCATTTATACTACTGTTTAAATTTGTATGAGACTTGTTTTTTCAAATAGATAAAATCCAGTCATCATATTTAGAACTTCTTGAAGAATAATTGACATTAAAAGTACTTCCTCTGGGGAAAAATGTTATCTGGCACCCACTTAACGCCATGGAAAAGTCCAGACACCTTGATGATTTTAGGGCTGCTTGGAAGAAAAGCAAGATCTGTGAAAGTTGGGAATGATAAGCAATGAAATAGTGAATTGCATTTTTTAACTGATGCGTCATTAAGGGTATCTAACCAAATGGGTTTATCTTTTGGTGTGCCTAACTTCATGCCCTCAGTATCACCCATCATTAGGTCTTTAATACTTTCTAAATTTAATTTTTTATCTAATTTCTTGCACTGAAGGTTGAACAAAATCTCAACAAATATCTGCTTGCCTACCAATACAAAGGTATTTTAAGAATTATGGGGGTGATATAAAAATGTTCCTTAAAATCAAACTGAACTTTTCCCATGGTTCTTTGGCCAAAATTTGGGAAATTTAGCTTTTAAAATGCCAGTTGAAAACTGCAAGAATTCAGTGAATCTAATAAAATCATACTTAGAGGAAAGTAGATAGTAGTAATGGTAATTTATTGAGTAATTGCTCTAATGCAGATTTTTTGTTAGGTGCATTGCATGTATGCCTTGCTCTCTACTTTTATTTTTTTATTCAACAAGTATTTAGTGAATGTTTACTTTGAGCCAGGCTCTGGGCTCTCAGGGGTGAATAAGATACTGTCTTTGAATTCAGAGAGCTTGAGGAACATGAATGCAGTACGGAAAGTGTTGTGAAGAGTACCAAAGTGTTGTGAAGAGTACCGTGGGAGACCAAAGGAGCGTGCCCCTCAGGCCGACACTGGAAGGGATGAACTTGATGTGTCAGGGACAGCTTCTTGGAGGGGATGAGGCCAGTGGTCGGTCTTAAAAGTTGAATAGGATATGGGGGGAAAAGGAAGGTCTGGTCATTGCAAGTGAAAATGCACAAGCAAAAGCATAGAGGAGAGAATTTTACAGTGTATGTTTGAATCTATAAGCAGTGTTTTGATTGTTGGAATTTAAGAGTGTGTGACAAGTAGCAGCTGGGAAAAGATCATGAGGGGCCTTACAGGATATTTTTTTGAGCTTAGATCTTATTCTGTAGGAGATGAAGAATCTTCAAAGGATTTTAAGTAGGAAGTGACTGGCTCATATTTTCATTTTTGTAAGATTATACAACTAACGAGAGGATGAACTTAAGGGGTATGAAACTGGAAATAACAAACAACTTAGAAGGCTGGTACAGCAGACCCTATAAGAAGGACCTGAACTTGGACAGTGGTAAGGGTGCAGCAGAGCAGGCATTTTTGTGTTAGTTTTAAAGTAACCCTGACAGGATATGACAGAATGATGGAGAGGGAAATCTAAGATGACCACTTGGGTTTCTAGCTCTGTTGGGTTCTTGTAATGAGCCAGGAAACAGTACAATGTATTTGGAGATAAGTAAAAATGGGAATCTTAACTATGTGATTTGACTTCGTGGAAACCAGAAGAATCCAAGGAAATAAGCCTTAGAGAAAAAACAGGAACAGGCCTTCTGGAGTTAAGGTGGCTCTAAGTAATCAAACCGCTGGAGTTTGTGACCCTCCACTTCATTCTGCTGTTAAAGTGATGCAGTTACAGTGCTACTTCCTGGTGGTTTTCTTCAGTTCCCACTGACCGGCTTCTCTTCTATTTGAGATTCCTGAGGGACTTGGCAGATGGGCCTAGCTAATTGCCATCTCTCTTAGTTGGGGTAGAGCTTTTCATTACATACTGTGGTGTGAACTGCTGGCCTTCACATCAGGTGCTGCTAACCTGTGTTGAATCCAGCTGTCAGGGTGGGAGGGTAGATGTGAAATAAAGAACATCTTCCTGGTACAAGGATAGTGTGGGCTCCACCTCTTTCAGTAGGGACACCTGTGTGAGGCAGTTTGTCCTAAGGTATGTGGGCACCCACCATAATTGACCTGAGCTTGGGAGAGCGGTCTAGGTCATGACTGATTTGTGAGTCTTTCTCTAGTTGGTAGTTGAACTTGGAGTCCATGAGAGACTAGGTAAAGTGGGAAGAGCAGTGGGCCAGAGGTGGAGCCCTGAGCAACACCAGCATGAAAAGACGGGATGGAACCCAAGAAGGAATTGTTAAGAGGTACCTGGACAGGGGGGAGAGGGGTCACAGAAGCTGAGCAGGGAAGTATCAGAAATGAGGAAGTGATCTTTTAGTGTCAAATGCAACAGATAGGTTTAGTGAGATAAGCACAGAGAATTTCCACTGGATTTGGGAATAGACCATTGTAAACGTAGGGAGTGCAGTTTGAATTGAGTGATGGGGGCAAAAAGAGGTAAAAACAGAGAGGATAGTGAACATCCATGACTCCTGAGAAATAGGAGGAAAGAGATTAGGAGGACAATGGTGTTTAAGGCGGGTTTTTTTTTTTTTTTAATATTTGATAGTGAAGTTACAGTGTACCTGGAGATCAGCTTCTAATGTCCAGGAAAACCACCAGGAAGTAGCACTGTAACTGCATGACCTAGAAGATGAAAATCCACATAATCAAAATTATCCCTAAAAACCCTATTGGAAAGTTACCATGTTAGAGACTGCTGTATCGTTTCTAAGTAAGTTTCGTTTCAGTTTGTGTGGGTAAAACGGAGTGACATTAGAGTATGAAGTTCATCCAAGATAATGGAGTCCCAGTAAATGTCTACAGATTTCATATATATTTGGACAGTTATACTCCCCATATTCACCAGCAGCCCCAGTGCATTACTGTCAGTGATTTATAGCACAGAGGCATACCAGTTTATGGAAAGTATGTACATTTTGGAGATGCTGTGCCCCTACAGATGGAGGGGAAGAAGAGTAAGAGGGTAAGGGTGAAAATACCATCTTGGGGGACTGATGGCATGTAAGGGCTTGGAGGAAGGAAAGTGTCAGGAGCATAGGTTGATTAGTCTTGAGGAAGAAAGAGGTGCACCTGCTGTTTCTCTGGTATCCGTGGCAGAGGTGAAGACTGGTATGGACGCAGACCAGTTGGTAATAGAGTGGAGAGTAGAACATGACCATACATATAATGGTAAAGTTCTGTTTCAAGATTAAGACCGGGAAGGTAGTTTGCTCACTGATTTCAAGTAGAGGACAAAGCTCAAGGTGGATGATGAAAAGGTGGAGTAGCCATTGATGAGAATGGGGAACAAGCTAACTTAAAGATTTCTGAGTATGTTGTTGACAGCTGTGGGAGAACCCAGCTGACATCATGAATTCGTAGCACTGGCTACTGGCATAATTGTTGAATTCAGCGGACACTAACTGCCCAGAGCAGGAGTAAAGAAAGTGGATTATAATACTGATCTGAGGCTGTGGATTTGAGGTGGGTATGGTGGAAAGATAGTCATATGAAGGAAATCAAGGATATTTGATAACTTTTAAGTTAATTACCATGTAGCTTATCCTGGAAGAGTAAAAGGGGTAAAAAAACCCTAAGAAAAGGGTTCAGTGAATTGGAGTTCCCTTGATGTTGTTGAAGAGGAAGTGTAGGAGTGAAATCATTAGAAAGGGGGGAAGACAGAAGGTCACATCCTAGAGGAAGAATATAGTCATTTCCGCTATAATGCCACAAATGTGTTAATGGAAAAACCATGTTTTCTGCAAAATTGTGAATATAAAGTAATAGGGCTAATGGGAAAAATAGGGCTGGGGAAGACCACTTAAACTATGGAACTTCATAACTAGAGCACTACAAAAATAATAGTTCCAATAAAATACAAGCTATTCAGTTTCCACTGGCATTTGTGCCCAGTATCATACATAGGCTGCTGATCCTTTCCAGCCTTAAACCCAGGCTTCCTTCTTAGAAACATAAGTGCTTGACAACTGTTTAATCAGAAACAAGAATCTGACTCAGGGGGCTAGCCCTTTTCATCACCTTTTTTTTTTTTTTTAACAGAAAATGCATACTTTTAGCTATTAGAATGGCTAAAATCCAAAGAGAACCTGACAGTGACTATTACTGGTAGAGGATACAGAGCAACTGGAGCTCTCATACTGCTGGTGGGAATGCAAAATGGCACAGCCACTTTGGAAGATGGTTTGGCAGTTTCTTACAAAGCTGAACACAGTTTTGCCATATGATCCAGCAATTAACTGATCTGAAAACTTATGCCCACACAAAATCTACCTGTGAATGTTCATAGCAACTTTTCTCATTATCACTAAAAACAAGATGTCTTTTAATAGGTGAAGGGGTAAACTGTGGTATGGCCATACAATAATGATAAAAAGAAAAGACCTACCTATCCATGCAAAGACACATACAGATGTTAGATGCATATTACTAAGTAAAGGAAGCCAGTGTGAAATGATTATATATTGTGTAGTCTCCATTATATGACATTTTGGAAAAGGCAAAAGTGTAGAGACAGTAAAAAGATGAGTGGTTGTCAGGGACTTGAGGGAATGGGGAGAGGGTGGGATAGGCAAACCGGGGGATAGATTTTTTAGTGCAAAGTATTCTGTAATTGTGGACACATGACCCTATGTATTTATCAAACTCATGGAATTTTACAACATAAACAGTGAATCTTGATATGAGCAAAATTTAAAAAATATTTAGGAGGAGGGGGGAACCCCAGGATAGAATGCAAAATGTGACAAAACAGTGTAACTGTATTACAGATGTATGAATCAACCTCAGAGAAGAGGGAGGAAAAGGTGCTGACCTAAGTAACTTTGAAAATCAGTGGAGTCTGTAAAACTAAAGGTGAAAGAGACTACACAGCACTGAATTCTTGTTCATGAAGTTGTATGCTAAGGGGATGTATGAGTTAACAATTTTGATACTGTTATACATGTATATTGGAACTTTTAAGTAAATAGATGGTAGGGGAAGGCAGATTTCTTACTGGTGGAGTGGAATTTTACAGATAAGCAAAGGGAGGAGGCTGGAGTGATCCATGTTGTAGTGGATTAGAGTTGGAGACATCAGTATGAACTCAGGTTCTACATGTGATTACATATGGAAATACAGATAAGTGTATTTGCAGGAGTTCAGCATACATACATGTATTTCCTTGTCATCAGTGAGACGCCCAAAACAGTGACATCCCAATAATAAGGAGCATACCTAGCATCCAGAGTTTCAGTTCCAAAGCCACTGGCTGATGAAAGGAGCTGGGCTCCTTGGAGAAATGGCTGATGCCAGGACTGTGGCAGGAAATACACAAGATGTGATCCTCCAGCATCTTGTAGTGCCAGAAACTAACAAAAAACATATAAAGGAGGTATGTCAGAGCAGCAGAGCAGCCAAATGAAAAAGCTCCCAATGGCAACAGTTTGAGCAACAAAACAAAGTAGTGTTGAATTATAATGCGAAGTATAAGATAAATATGTGTGCGTTACATGAGTCCATGCTGATAAAAACCAAGAGGAAATACCTTAGTACTTTTTTATCTGTACTACACTTGAATATTCCCCAGAAGGCTTACTATAGGGGCAGATGTCCTGTGGCTGAAGCCTCTGAGAATTGGGCACTGCGGAATGTACTTCTGTTGGAATCCAGTTTTTTGGCTTTGAACCTTTTGTGTATTGCTGTTTTTCTTTTTAGTTCATTAATGTACTAGGAGAAGCTGTGCTATGAGCAAAATGACTTCTTTATTAATGCTCACATCATTCCCATATTTATCAAGTACATGTGAGCTAATTTGTATTCAAAAAACGTGCTTTGTAGCAAAACAGACTTTGTGAGAATTTAATATTTCTGAGGTGGAGTAGTTTCAGGTGATGTCAGAATCTAGAGTGTAGCTCCAGGAAGGAATGATTGAAGTTTTAGTGGAAGTTAGTGGGAATAAAGATGTCTAGGAATTAAAATGCAAAAACAGTCAAATAATCACAGGTAAATGCTAAGTGTGAATATTGTGTGGGAAAGGTACGTGTTGCTATGAAGGCATATAAAAGAGGTTAGAGGAAGAAACACCGAGGAAGCAGAGCTTGAGCTAAGTTTTGCAGTCTGAGCATCAGGGCTAGCTTCCAGTGGGGGCGGGGGTTAGCTTAGCAAAGAAGGCCGCTACTGTGAAGAACTGGAATAGGCATCTGTGGCTGGAGCTGAAAAGAAGCAGGGGACAGGATCTCACAAGGTTTCAGGAAGTTTATCTTTTTCTTAGGCCGAATGGGAGGCTTTTAAGAGGGAATTTTAGTTGTATTGAGGGATAGCGAGCGATACAAGGCAGTCTGATTTGTATTTCCAGAAAGGCACTCGGCTTTGTGTTAGAGACTGGAAAGGAATGGGGTGGGCTTGCAGTCAATAGATTGTTTGAATAGAAAGAGCTAAACTTGCTAGATTTAGAGTTTTGAAGTAATAAACGTATTGCTTCTTGAACAGTGTTAAGAAAATACTTAACATTGTAGTCGGTGTGGTTTTAAAAGTTTGATAATATGAGGTTGTTTTTTTGTTTACAGAATTTAAGGTAACCTTCCTGCTCATTATTAGAAATAGGCCCTTCATTCTGATACTGCTGGTCTTTCCTAAGAAATAGTATGAATCCTTTTAGTCTCACATCTAAATTTTTTCGTAGGTCTTTAAATTTAAGTTTAATTTAGAGAATTTTTCTATAGTGTTTTAGGAGAACATAATAAATATAATGGAACCTTGAAGGTTTATGGTTGTGTAGTTCTTTACAGTTACTTTTGCATGATGGAAAAATGTAGATTCTAATTCATACGAGCATTAATGCATGGTTCTGCTAACTTGGAACAAGTTATATAACCTCTGTAAGAATTTCTCCATTTTTAAAGTGAGGTTAAATAATGCCTGTCTCAGAGATGAATGAGAAAAATCTAATTAAAAGCACCTGATACTTTGAGGGATTTGTTTGCTCTCAAATATTAGTTTTCTTTCTCTCTTCCTGTAGAAGTAGCAAGAGTACATGTGAAGTGATCCCAGAATGTTCACTATAACTGACTCGTTCTGTGGGTTCAGAAATTGTACTGGATCAGGCTTCTTGAATTAAATCCCAGTACAAGTCCTGGTTTGGGTATTCTTGCACCACAGTATCACCCTGGGAGGGTTTCTTTATCTTTCCTTAATGTCCTCAACTGTGAAATGATTAATAAATAGTGTCCACTTCATAAGTTGTTTTGAATGCTAATGAGTTAATAAGTACAATGCCTTTGGAACAGTGCCTTTCACATAATATTAAATGTATGCTAACTATTATCACTTATTATTTTTATTAAGTATACCTTGAGATGATCCCTAAAAATTTTTGGTCACTTCCAAGAAAACTGAAACCAAAATAAACCTAGTTGATTTATTAACTTCAGGATTAATCAGGGTTTTCTTTAGGTTTATTTTTAACTGTCTAAATTTAAAAAATGCATTTAGTTTAGATGACCTTTTCCTACACAACTCAATTATTTGAACATATTTTTACTGAAAAGACGTTTTGCTGAAACCATAATTTATTTTTAAAAAGTGACTGGTATTATTCTGCAGATTTGTGCTGTTTCTTTTTTCTTCTACTTAGGTCAGTATGAATCTGTTGCCTACGTATGTTACAGCCATTTTAGGGGCATCTATGTATTGCTGCTTTAATTTTTACCTTCCTAACCAGCTTTATTACCTTCCAGTGTCACCAGGCTGAGAACTTGTGTCTGCCCATAATACATACACATCTGTGGACACATTTTCTTGGTAATAAAAGGGACTGACTGAGTTCATTAATTTCTTTTGGGCTGTGTGAGCATGTGCTCACAGCATTGCAAGTGTAAACTTAACTTTAATGGTAGGGTGTACATTGGTAATTTGGTAAAGTGAGTGGTAAGGGAAGATTTGATCTCATTGGTATGTGATGTGATGGTTATTGTATAGCTAAGATAGAATTTTTGACTTTTAAAAGAAGGTATTTCGTTTTAAAACAATGGTGGTAAATTTGAGAAGGGGATATGCTACCCATGAAGGTAATGTTATAGTATGACTAAAAGATTACTGGTAGAAGATTGTATTGGGTGAAGTATACCTAACACGGACACCTGAATAACAGTTTAGAGTTCTGCTTCTCATACAGTCTGTTTGGGGTTATGGAGACTTGTCTCTCCCACTCTGAGGACTTTGTGACATGCTATTTCTGTCTTTATTCTCCTGTGATTTTATGGGCATGTTTTCCCTTGCTTACTTGATACTGTTCACATTCTGTCTTTCAAAGTAATTTGTGTTTTGGGCAAGGGACAGGGGAGGTGATTGTGAGTGAAGGAAACCCTCTGTAATTAGAATTGAGAAATCACTATTTAAAAAGTTTAGAAGCCATTATCTAACATTTCCAAAAGATGTCTGCAATGGTGTGGTGTTCTATTCCTTTTTTTAAAAAAGAAAGAAAGAAAATACAACTAGAGGTTAGACATATTTTTCAGTCCGCTGTAATTGACCAAAGAAATGTTGTGGATCAGCCTTTGTATAGGATTAAAGATAAGAGTATGTCAAAGAATAATATTGTAAATTCTTAAAATAAGAAAGCTGTTTTGTTAATTCAGTCTAATTGTATAAAATTATACAATTATATATATATATACACACACACACATATATATATATATATACTCTATGATACAAATGCTTCTGGTTTAAATGTAAGCCATTTGGCAAAAGAGTTGCTTAGGAATTTTATAAATTATATGCAAATCTAGATCTAATAAAATTAAGATCATAATCTTACTCATTAAAATATAGTCTACTCTGAAATACTTTAATAAAACTATTAATAAAATATTTATTTGCAAAAGGACTGCTTTGTTCAATGTGTTCAGTTTCTGAGTTTATCAAGACTAATAGTAGTGTGGGACTTACATGGCTAAATTGGGTTGCTTTGCGTATTGGATTATGATAAATGTTTCATTCAGTCTTTAATTATATCTGCTGATAAGAGCAGAAATGTATGTCATTCTAAAAAAGCATATTTGTTCATCAGTTGTTTAAGATTTTCATTTGAATATCTCCTTTGATTTTTGTTTCCCTTTCTGTTTCACATACAGGTCATGGCAAAACCCCAAAAGATGCAGCGTCAGTGCGCGCCACGCATCCAATACCTGCAGCCTGTGGGATTTATTATTTTGAAGTAAAAATTGTCAGTAAGGGAAGAGATGGGTAAGTGTAAATTTTAGTGAGAAAAATCATTTGCTATTCTTGGATTATGATTTTTGTTTTGATTTATAATGTTTATGATGTAATTGGAAAATTGGAATCTTGGAAATTGTCGTAACTGGAAAAGTGGAATCTGAATATTCCAGTATAGCAGGATGGATCTGGTTGTGCTTAAATTAGTTGAAGCTAACGCTTGAGCTGGTGAAATTAAGCAAGTGTTTTTGGTAGGTTTGTCACTAAAACAGAGAACTGGAATTAAACTAGAGACCCTGACTCATTTTTTAATGCCTTTTTTTATACTGCCTTTTTCTGAATTGTGCTGAGAAGTTAAATTAAATCTTCTCAAAGTTAATTATCAAAGCCAAAAGGTGATTCATATGTATTTTACAGGGGCCAGAGCTTAGAATTTTAGGTTTAGATCAGAAAAATATATGTTTGCATGCTCTCAATTGGAGGTGATTCCCATGGTTTAGGATGTCGTTGAAGCTCCCAAATGAGAATTCCAAATAGATCCTGGAACCAGATTTTCTATCACTGCTTTTCAGCTTGGGATCAGTGTGTAGGGTGCATATATCAGAGTGTATATAGCAGTGTGTATATAGCAGAATCACTTATGGAACTATTAAAAATATAGTAGTTTGGGCTTTACCGCCAAAATTTCTAAATCAGTATTTTAAGGTATAGAACTTGGCAAGATCGGCATTTCTGAGAAAGCTCCACAGGGAATTTTGCTGGTTAAGAACTAATTACCTAGAATCATTGGACCTGTCCTGTCATACTTCCTGGTAACTTCTCTACAGTATCAGAGATCCTTTAGAGCATCCATAGTCATTTGTCCAGATACCAAGATAAAGTTATTAGGCTGTGTAAGTTAACTTCTATTTGAAGTGAATCATTTAATCCCTTTAGCACTTCTTGTATGTTTAATTGATAAAATAAATGTATTCAGTAGAATATTCATTGAACTTTATTTGCGGAATATTCTCATCAGCAGTATGGAAAGTAGAACATGAAACGTTGGAATTCACTGATAACTTTTTATTTAACTGCCTTAGTTTACCCAGGGTGATCAAGCCAAAAGTAAAATTAAAGAAGTCAAATATAAAGTGGTTGAGAGACCCCTGATGGAAATAGGCACGTGATCTTAGCCATTTCTAACTCTGCTCTGCATACTCAGTAAGCCAGTTCCTTTTGTCCTTTGGCTTACATCATCAACCCCATACTGCTGGGTGTTGCACAAGATGATTCCCAGGTTCCCTTTACCTGTGTCACTCTATGTATTCTATCTTTGCATGATCTTGACCTTGTATTTTTATGGCTGCAAATATACTGGTGAATCTCAAATCTAAAGCTACCTCTGCAGTTCTTCCCTTGAGCTCTAGACCAGTATGTCTGAACAGATGTTTACATTTGAATGTCCCACAGGCACTTAAATTTAGCTTGTGTAAAATCTTTTTCTCAACACCAGCTTAATTAGTGGTTCTATTGCTAGAAACTTGAGAATTTCCTGCATTTGACTTTCTCAGTCCATCTCTGTGGCCTCTGCTTAGTCAGGTCTTGCTAACTTACTGCTAAAATACCGAGGTGGTTGGTCTCCCAGTTGCTCCCTGGTTTGCTTTTACTCCAGCCTGTAACTATTGTCAGTAGTCTGTCTGATACAGAACTGAATTGCGCTGTCCCCTTCTTGAGATCTTTTAGTATACCTGTTGCTTTGCTGATAAATCTAAAACTTTCTGTTGTGACTAACTCATTTGTAATTTTTCAATCTTACCTCTTGGTTGCCAGGATTCCTGATTCTCTTTTTTTCCTTTTGTTTTTAAATTAGTATATATTTATAGTAAAAGCATCATTTTTAGTGTGCAGATCTGAGTTTTGACAGATGTGTACTGTTATGTAACCACCACTAGTCATTACATAGAACAGGTATGTCACCCTGAAATACAATTCCATACCCTTTTTGTAGACAGTCCTTCCCCATATCTAGTTCCTGACAACCACTGATTGTTTTTTTGTTTCTATAGTTTTCCTGTTCCAAACATGGTGTATAAATGGAATCATATAAACTGTAGCCTTTTACATTTAGCATCTTACACTTGGTGTAACATGTTTGAGACGCATCCTTTTTGAGTATATTAATAGATAAGTCCTTTTTATTGCTGATTGTATGGTGAAACAAACACTGAAATGATATCCATGCTTTAGTTGAAGGACATGTGGATTTAATTTTGGCTATTAGGAATGTAACCCCTATAAACATTTTATGTACTGATTTTTATGTAAATACAAGTTTTCATTTCACTTGGGTAAGTGTCCAGGAGTGAGATTGTTGTGGATCATTTTTTAAATGCATTTTTAACTTTATAAGAAACTGCCAAGTTGTTTTGCAAAGTGGCTGTACTAGTTTGCATCTCCACCAGCAGTGTATGAGAGTTCCCATAGCTCTGTCTCCCCAGTAACACTTAATATTGTCAGATTTTTTAATTTAACATTTTTAGCCATTATAATAGGTATCTAGTGATTTTTTTATTCATTTTATTATTAATCTACAATTACATGAAGAACATTATGGTTACTAGACTCCCCCCTTCACCAAGTAACACTCCCCCCACAAACCCCATTACAGTCACTATCCATCTGCGGACTAAGATGCTGTAGACTCTCACTACTTGTCTTCTCTGTGTTGCACATCCCTCCCTATGCCCTCATCCACATTATACATGCTAATCATAAGGCCCCCTTTCTTTTTCCCCACCCTTATCCCTCCCTTCCTGCCCATCCTCCCCAGTCCCTTTCCGTTTGGTAACCATTAGTCCATTCTTGGGTTCTGTGATTCTTCTGCTGTTTTCTTCCTTCAGTTTTTCTTTGTTCTTATACTCCACATATGAGTGAAATCATTTGGTACTTGTCTTTCTCTGCCTGGCTTATTTCACTGAGCATAATACCCTCTAGCTCCATCCATGTTGTTGCAAATGGTAGGATCTGTTTTTTTCTTACAGCTGAGTAATATTCCATTGTGTACATGTACCACATCTTCTTTATCCATTCATCTACTGATGGACATTTAGGTTGCTTCCATTTCTTGGCTATTGTAAATAGTGCTGCGATAAACATAGGGGTGCACCTGTTTTTTTCAAACTGGACTGCTGCATTTTTAGGGTAAATTCCTAGAAGTGGAATTCCTGGGTCAAATGGTATTTCTATTTTGAGCTTTTTCAGGAACCTCCGTATTGCTTTCCACAATGGTTGAACTGATTTGCATTCCCACCAGCAGTGTAGGAGGGTTCCCCTTTCTCCGCAACCTTGCCAACATTTGTTGTTTGTCTTTTGGATGGTGGCGATCCTTACTGGTGTGAGGTGATATCTCATTGTGGTTTTAATTTGCATTTCTCTGTTGACAAGTGATGTGGAGCATATTTTCATGTGTCTGTTGGCCGTCTGAAGTTCTTCCTTGGAGAACTGTCTGTTCAGCTCCTCTGCCCATTTTTTAATTGGATTATTTGCTTTTTGTTTGTTGAGGTGCTTGAACTCTTTATATATTTTGGATGTCAACCCTTTATCGGATCTGTCAATTATGAATATATTCTCCCATACAGTAGGGTACCTTTTTGTTCTATTGATGGTATCCTTTGCTGTACAGAAGCTTTTCAGCGTGATATAGTCCCATTTGTTCATTTTTGCTTTTGTTTCCCTTGCCTGGGGAGATATGTTCATGAAGAAGTCACTCATGTTTATGTTCAAGAGATTTTTGCCTATGTTTTTCTCTAAGAGTTTTATGGTTTCATGACTTACATTCAGGTCTTTGATCCATTTCGAATTTACTTTTGTGTATGGAGTTAGACAGCGATCCAGTTTCATTCTCTTACATGTAGCTGTCCAGTTTTGCCAGCACCGTCTCTTGAAGAGACTGTCATTTCCCCATTGTATGTCCATGGCTCCTTTATCATATATTAATTGACCATAAATGTTTGGGTTAATATCTGGGATCTCTATTCTGTTCCACTGGTCTGTGGCTCTGTTCTTGTGCCAGTACCAAACTGTTTTGATTGCTGTGGCTTTCTAGTAGAGCTTGAAGTTGGGGAGCGAGATCCCCCCAACTTTATTTTTCCTTGTCAGGATTGCTTTGGCTATTCGGGGTCTTTGGTGGTTCCATATGAATTTTTGAACTATATGTTCTAGTTCGTTGAAGAATGTTGTTGGTAATTTGATAGGGATTGCATCAAATCTGTATATTTCTTTGGGCAGGATGGCCATTTTGACAATATTAATTCTTCTTAGCCAAGAGCATGGATGAGGTTCCATTTGTTAGTGTCCTCTTTAATTTCTCTTAAGAGTGTCTTATAGTTTTCAGGGTATAGGTCTTTCACTTCCTTTGTAAGGTTTATTCCTAAGTATTTTATTCTTTTTGGTGCACTTGTGAATGGAATTGTTTTTCTAATTTCTCTTTCTATTAGTTCATTGTTAGTGTATAGGAAAGCCACAGATTTCTGTGTTAATTTTGTATCCTGCAACTTTGCTGTATTCCGATATCAGTTCTAGTAGTTTGGAGTAGAGTCTTTAGGATTTTTTATGTACAATATCATGTCATCTGCAGATAGTGACAGTTTGACCTCTTCTTTACCAATCTGGATTCCTTGTATTTCTTTGTTTTGTCTAATTGCCATGGTTAGGACCTCCAGTGCTATGTTGAATAACAGTGGGGAGAGTGGGCATCCCTATCTTGTTCCCAATCTCAGAGGAAAAGCTTTCAGCTTTTCACTGGTCAGTATGATGTTGGCTGTGGGGTTATCATATATGGCCTTTATTATGTTGAGGTACTTGCCCTCTATACCCATTTTGTTGAGAGTTTTTATCGTGAATGGATGTTGAATTTTGTTGAATGCTTTTTCAGCATCTATGAAGATGATCGTGTGGTTTTTGTCCTTCTTTTTGTTTATGTGGTGGATGATGTTGATGGATTTTCAAATGTTGTACCATCTTTCCATCCCTGGGATGTATCCCACTTGGTCATGGTGTATGATCCTGTTGATGTATTTTTTAATTTGCTTTGCTAATATTTTGTTCAGTATTTTTGCATCTACATTCATCAGGGATATTGGTCTGTAATTTTCTTTTTTGGTGGGGTCTTTGCCTGGTTTTGGTATTAGGGTGATGTTGGCTTCATAGAATGAGTTTGGGAGTATTCCCTCCTCTTCTTTTTTTGGAAAACTTTAAGGAGAATGAGAATTATATCTTCTCTTTATGTCTGATTAAATTCTGAGGTAAAATGATCTGGCCCAGGGGTTTTGTTCTTGGGTAGTTTTTTGATTACCCGTTCAATTTCTTTGCTGGTAATTGGTTTGTTTAGATTTTGTGTTTCTTCCTTGGTCAGTCTTGGAATGTTTTATTTTTCTAGGAAGTTGTCCATTTCTTCTAGGTTTTCCAGCTTCTTAACATATAGGTTTTCATAGTAGTCTCTAATAATTCTTTGTATTTCTGTTGGGTCTCTCGTGATATTTCCTTTCTCATTTCTGATTCTGTTGATGTGTGTTGATTCTCTTTTTCTCTTAATAAGTCTGGCTAGAGGCTTATCTATTTTGTTTATTTTCTCAAAGAACCAGCTCTTAGTTTCACTGTTTTTTTTCTATTGTTTTATTCTTCTCAATTTTATTTATTTCTTCTTGATCTTTATTATGTCCCTCCTGCTGACTTAGGCCTCATTTGTTCTTCTTTTTCCAATTTCGATAACTGTGACGTTAGACTATTCATTTGGATTTGTTCTTCCTTCTTTAAATATGCCTGGATTGCTATATACTTTCCTCTTAAGACTGCTTTTGCTGCATCCCACAGAAGTTGGGGCTTTGTGTTGTTGTTGTCATTTATTTCCATATATTGCTGGATCTCCATTTTCATTTGGTCGTTGATCCATTGACTATTTAGGAGCGTGTTGTTAAGCCTCCATGTGTTTGTGAGCCTTTTTGCTTTCTTTGTACAATTTATTTCTAGTTTTATACCTTTGTGGTCTGAAAAGTTGGTTGGTAGAATTTCAGTGTTTTTGAATTTACTGAGGCTCTTTTTGTGGCCTAGTATGTGGAACATGCTCCAGAAGAGACCACATACTAGGCCACAAAAAGAGCCTCAGTAAATTCAAAAACACTGAAATGGAGCATGTTCCATGTGCACTTTAGAAGAATGTGTATCCTGTTGCTTTTGGGTGTAGAGTTCTATAGATGTCTATTAGGTCCATCTGTTCTAGTGTGTTTTTCAGTGCCTCTGTGGCCTTACTTATTTTCTGTCTGATTGATCTGTCCTTTGGAGTGAATGGTGTGTTGAAGTGTCCTAAAATGAATGCATTGCATTCTATTTCCTCCTTTAGTTCTGTTAGTATTTGTTTCACATATGCTGGTGCTCCTGTGTTGGGTGCATATATATTTATAATGGTTATAGCCTCTTGTTAGACTGAGCCCTTTATCATTATGTAATGTCCTTCTTTATCTCTTGTTACTTTCTTTGTTTTGAAGTCTATTTTGTCTGATACTAGTACTGCAGCACCTGCTTTTTTCTCTCTGTTGTTTGCATGAAACATCTTTTTCCATCCCTTGACTTGTAGTCTGTGCATGTCTTTGGGTTTAAGGTGAGTCTCTTGTAAGCAGCATATAGATGGGTCTTGTTTTTTTATCCATTCTGTTACTCTGTGTCTTTTTATTGGTGCATTCAGTCCATTTACATTTAGGGTGATTATCGATAGGTATGTACTTATTGCCATTTCAGGCTTTAGATTCGTGGTTACCAAAGGTTCCAGGTTACTTTCCTTACCAAGAGTCTAACTTAACTCACTTAGTATGCTGTCAGAAACACAATCTAAAGGTTCTTTTCTATTTCTCCTCCTTTTTCTTACTCCTTCATTCTTTATATATGAGGTATCAAATTCTGTACTTTTTGTCTTTCCCTTGATTGACTTTGAGGATAGTTAATTTAATTTTGCATTTGCTTCCTAATTAGCTGTTCTACTTTGTTTACTGTGGTTTTATTACCTCTGGTGACAGCTATTCAACCCTAGGAGCACTTCCATCTATAGCAGTCCCTCCAAAGTAGACTGTAGAGATGGTTTGTGGGAGGTAAATTCTTTCAGCTTTTGCTTATCTGGAAATTGTTTAATCCCTCCTTCAAATTTAAATGATAATCTTGCCAGATAAAGTGATCTTGGTTCCAGGCCGTTCTGCTTCATGGCATTAAATACATCATGCCACTCCCTTCTGGCTTGTAAGGTTTCTGCTGAGAAGTCTGATGTTAGCCTGATGGGCTTTCCTTTGTATGTGATCTTATTTCTCTCTCTGGCTGCTTTTAGTAGTCTGTCCTTATCCTTGATCTTTCCCATTTTAATTACTATGTGTCTTGGTGTTGTCTTCCTTGGGTCCCTTGTGTTGGAAGATCTGTGCATCTCCATGGCCTGACAGACTATGTCCTTCCCCAGATTGGGGAAGTTTTCAGCAACTACCTTCTCATCCCTTTCTCTCTCTCTTCTTCTTCTGGTATCCCTATAATGCGAATATTGTTCTGCTTGGATTGGTCACACAGTTCTCTCAATATTCTTTCATTCTTAGAGATCCTTTTTTCTCTCTGTGCCTCAGCTGCTTTGTATTCCTCTTCTCTAGTTTCTATTTCATTTATTGTCTCCTCCACTGTATCCAACCTGCTTTTAATACCCTCCGTCGTGCTCTTCAATGATTGGATCTTTGACCTGAATTCATTCCTGAGGTCTTGGATGTCTTTCCATACCTCCATTAGCATGTTGATGATTTTTATTATGAGGTCCATATCATTTAAATCTTTCTCCGGAGTTGTATTAATAATTTTACTCTGGACGAGGTTCATTTGGCGGTTCATGTTTGTATATGGCGCCCTCTAGTGTCCAGAAGCAGTGGTCTCTGGAGCTGCTCAGCCCCTGAAGCAATGTTGGGGGTCGCAGGGGAGTGGTACTGGTGCCTGGGGGGAGGAAAGAGCTGTTTCCCTGCCTCCCCACTGTTGTGCCTGTCTCCACTGCCTGAACCAGTGGGCTGAGCCCACAGGTATAAGTTTTTGTCCCAGATCAGCCAGATATGGATCCCTGCTTTCCACAAGATGCCAGAATCCCCATCTCCCCAGGAACTCTGCCAGTATTAACTTTCCAACCCGGTAGTCATGCGAGTCTCATGAAAGCACTGTGAAATGTAGGTTTGTGCTCCCAGAGCAGATCTCCGGAGCGAGGTATTCAGCAGTCCCAGGCCTTCCACTCCCTCCCTGCTCCGTCTCTCCTCCTCCCACCAGTGAGCTGGGGTGGGGGAAGGGCTCAGTCCCAAGCCACAGCTCTGGTACGTTACCCCGTTCGCTGAGGTCTGCTCTTTTCTCCAGGTGTGTGCAGCCTGACGTCCTCTTCCCTGTTGCTCTCTCAGGGTTAGTTGTACCAATTAAATTTTCTAATTGTATCCAGTTTTAGGAGGAAGCCACTGTCTCTCCTCTCATGCCGCCATCTTTAATCCCATCCTCTAGTGATTTCTTATTGTGGCTAAAATTTGTATTTCCATGATGACTGATGATGTTGAAGAATTCTTAATTCTTACCTGCTTTTTATTTTAAAACAAAGTAATTCCTTTATTTTGATTTTAATCATTTGCTGTGGAAGTGATTAAGAAATGACTTTCAAGATACACTTGAAAGTACCGAATTGATAGCTAAATAGATGTTTCTTAGGGCTGTTCTTATTTTGTCATTTACTCCAATTAAATTCAAGGCTTTTATACCTCATCTCTTTTTTGAGTAATGGGAGCTCTAATTGGCATCCAGTTAATGTCCATTTCTACTTTGCTGCAACCTTAGCCTTGGAGAAATAAGCTGCAGAAAATGGAAAGCAGGATGCTAAACAGAGTTGAATCAACATAAAGTGACTCGAAAAAAGAGGGATGGAACAAATTTTTTAGATTAAAAAATACTCCTAAGGACCTAATTTCTCATCAGAATTGGCCTCTGTAGAAAATCTGTTGGGTAGATGACAGTTACGTAGCCCCATGAGGTACTGTTTGTAGTTCTTGGACCGTATCCGCTGGCTCATATTTCTAGTTCTATGTGCAGCCCTTCCTTTCTTCTTACATTTACCTTTCTTGTCCCTTTTCCCTGTTAGCTTAACTAATTACTCCACAGTTCTGGTTTAAAGGTACTTTATTTGTGGCACTTTCTCCTCCTCTAAATAGGATTGTGCTTTTCTGTGCTCCCTATATGTTTTGGGCAGCCTGTAATTATATCTATGCTACTTCAGTTGTCTGCTTACTGCTAGCGTATAACTACAGATTCAAGGGTAAGGGACTACATTTCTGTAACTCCAGTACTTAATTTATAGGTGTTCATATGAATGAATAAATGATGGATGAGTAACAGTACCTACCTCTTCTATATTCTTGGAGAAAGCTGTGGTAATTCTTTGGTCAGATTCTGTTTATTTTTCTGGTAAACTTTCTGAAGTTTACCCAATGCTTTTGGAAAGGAACAACAATTCATTTATGGAAGAAAAGCAAATCTTGTTCTTAATTTTGGCCAAATAATGTCTTTCTGGAGATGTATTCAAGAAATAAAAAATTCCTTCCTAAATCCTAAAAGCTTCTTAAAGAATGATTCAGAAAGAGCACTGTTAGTCACCTCTCATTTTCAGTGATAAGTGCTCATCTGAGAGTTTATTATACTGAGATTAAAACTGAATTTTCTTTTAAGCAGTATGTCTATCCAAGATTAGGACAGGTAAATAAATACTTGGAGAAATTGTCATTGCAGCAAATTTTGTCATGAAATGATAAGAATTTTGGCATGATGCGCATTATTTCTAGGTCAGCCTTGGAAAATTAGGACTATTACCATGATGACTGTTAGTTGTGTATCTTTATTGCTTGAGAAATAAGAACTTGAAGGAACTTCTTTGTTGAGTGAAAGAAATAATGTAATAATGGAAATATTTTTTTTCTGCCTTGAATTTTCATTTAAACATAATTTTTTTGTGTATGTTCAGAATAAGCTCAATTTATTAGGACAAAATAAACTGCCTGAATTTTATGATTAATTTAAAAATAAATTTCTAAATGATCTTGCGTCAAAAGAATTAAATCATCTTATCTGCATACCTTTCCTTAGGAGACACATTTAAAGGGTATATATTTGTGTTTTTGTTAATGATTGTTGACTGACTAGCTGAATTTCCAAAAGCAGCCTCTGTCTCATGAATGTACTTTCAGTTCAGGAATTTCAAGTTTTAAATTATGCATACTAATAGAAGCAGTGGAGATCTATTTCATTTTAAATGTGAGAGGTAATAAATTTTTTATTTGAAAAATTTTAGAATTATAATTTAGTATGAGTGGTATGTTTAGCTCTTCAAACAAAATATTGATGCCACTGTGCCAGCAATTCAGGAGAAACCAGCAAGTAATCCAGTGCCTCTGTTCTATTCCTAAATTCTGCTGATAATAAAGTGCAGTCTTCAGAATGTTCCTTTTATGCTTGCTCACTTTCTGGATTACTTCTTGGAGTGGAAAAGAAAGGCCTTTCTTCCCACTTCAGCTTTAAAAGGCTTTTAAAAGTTCTTTCCTTCTAGTTTCAGTTGGTGATAAGCAGCAAAAGGAAATACAGATGGAAAATGTGACCAAAGACATCAAGTAAGCAACATTTTAAGTTAACAGATACACTGAACACATATGTGTCAGGCATTGTCAGCACCTCAGCAGCTGACTGAGGACAAGTAAATTATTTTATTCATTTCTGTCTTAGCCATAGTCCCTAAGAAAGGACCTGACACTTAGTAGAAACTCAGTAAATATGCTAATGGAACTGAATGTGGGTCCTGACCCTCAAAGAATGTTGAATAGAGTGTTGGAGGGTGCAGTGAGAAGGGCAGGGAGCAGACATACGCAGATGACTCTAGATTAAGACATTGTATGTCGAGTGCTTTCAGAACAGGGGAGCGTATGAGAGAACTGAGGAGAGAATGATTCTGACTCAAAGGAAACAGATTGATAAAAAGTAGTGTTTGATAGGCCTATAAAAGTGAGCAAGATTTTGAGAGCCTTTGTTGGGGAAAAATATTCTGGGCTGTGATAAATGGCAGGATTAGTCTTATGGGAGGAGTGGAACTGGATGGCATCTTTGGCTAAGATAATGGCTCTGTATTGTTGGAGATTTGCAAGATTACAGTGAAGAGTGTACAGAAAAATGGAATCCAACATTGGAGTCCCTTAATGTAGTTCTAAGGTGAAATATTCTATAGGTAGTAGGGAGCCTTCAGTCTTTTTGGGCAGGATAGTGATAATACCAGTTTTAGAAAGACAGTCAGGTGGGGAGGGGATGCGGTACATGATGACATTGTGAAAGATGGCTAGAGATAGGAGTTAGGTTATGATGTTGTTGCCCAGGGATAGATTGTGATAGAGAGTAAAAAAAAAAATAGCAGAGGAGATGGTTTAATTTGTTGGCCGCCTGTTTAGTGCCAGATACTGTGCCAGGAGCCTAGGATTTTCAAGGATGGATTGGCTGAGACAGGGTCCCCACCCTCTGGAATTTTTCAGATAAAAAGGGAAATGAACATATCAATAAATAACTAAAAATAGTATAAAAATATATAGTAATAGACTTATCAACAAAGTAGAGAAGAAGTATGGGTGGAGGAAGTGACAAACTACTGGAAGATGGTGTGGCAGGCGGGGACACCTCCGGAAAGTTTGCATGCAGTTATGGAAGGGGAAGACTTAGTTAGACATAAGTCTCTCTCACTTCCCCTGACCTGCTTCTCCTTTTTCCTCCTTAGACTAATTTCCTAGGACCTCCTTCACAGGCAGTCTATGAGCAGAATTTTCAAAGATGAAGCTGTTTGAGAAGCTGATGAGTTAGTTACTTTTGCACGAAATATAGTGGAATACTAGGGGATTGGAAATAGGGAGATTAGAATATTGGTTCTGCCACTTAATAGTTCTTATACTTTTTCAACAAACTCTTTTTTTCTCATCTGTGAAATGGAAATAATAGTACCAACCTCATAGGATTAGATTAACCATTTAAAGCATTTAGATTAAACCATTTAAAACCTGGTACGCATACCTGATGGCTATTGCTGCTGGAGCCAAAAAAAAGCAGCAGTTTTGTAAGTAGAATGTGTCTAGAGATGACCATGAAGGGACACCTAATGCTGATGGGTGTTACCTTTTATCTTTTAGGTGCTAGTTTAAAAGCAAGGGAATGGTAATGATTGAATTTGCATTTTAGAGAGATTACTCTGATAATAATATGGAAAATAGAGACTGACATCAAGAGGGCCAGTTGGGCTATTACGATTTTCAATTATCTGTGTCTTAGAGCTAGTGAGAAAGTAGACAGATTTACCAGTTATTTATGAGAGCAAAAAAAACTTGGGCTAGGATGGTGAGAGCAGCTGTGAGATGAATGACTTCCAGGTTTCTGCCTTCGACAGTTGATAAGATAGATGTTGCTGTGACCGAACAAGATAAAAAATACTGGAGGGAAGGAGCTTTGAAGTTGCAGATGACTGGAACACTGAACTGTTGTGGGACATTCAGATGAGTAATGGTAGGGCTTTGACTAAAAGTAAGAGGGATTTTTGGAGAGAGGGCAGATTTTGGGGTCTTCATAATGTAAATCGTTGAAGCCACGGGGTTTGATCTGATCACCTAAGTAGGTCATGTAAAAGGGAAGAGGGCTTAGGGTGGACACTTGACACACCAAATTTATAGCATATATATAGGAGAAGAGTCTCTAGCTTAAAGCTTCTGAGAAGGAATGGCCAAAGAGTTAGAAGGAAAGATTCTAGAGAATGTTGTGTGTTGGAAGCCAAGGAAATAAATTGAAAGGAGAACTGAAATGTGCATTGGTTTGTCGTTTAGGAGGTTGTTAATCCTTGTTAGTTTCCTTAAAGTTAGCATGGAAGCCGGTGTAGTGCATCAGAGTTGGGTATAAGGAAGGGAGATAATGGATCCAGAGGATTGCCTAGCCGTGTTGCTCTTAAGCAAAATGTTAATTCTTATCTATTCAGCTAAATATTGCACTATCAGTTGAAAAATTCAAAGAGTACAGAGAAATACAAGGAAGAAAAATTATGACCTTATATAATCACTGTTAATAATTCAGCTAGCTGTTCCCTTCCAGTTTTTAAAGTATATATACTTTTAAAATACATATACTTTAAAAACACAAAGGTACATTCTTAAAAAATTTTAATTATACTTCTCTTATAGATTTTTACATCCTGTTTATAATTGACTTAGTTATATGTATTTATTTTTATGTATTTCTTACATAGTTATAAGTATTTTCCTATAAGATTAAAAGCCCTAAGAATCATTTTTCTTTTTGTTTTTTTTGTCCTGGGTACATATAACAAGGCACATCCATGGCTATTCTCCTATTGCCTTTCTGTAAATACTTTTTTATGTATAAAATCTGTCTCTATTTCCTTAGGAAAGATTTCTTGAAGTAGAATTATTGGATCAGAAGAAAGGGTATACACATTTTTAAGACTTGTGATACAGTGGGCAGATTACTCTCCAAGAAGATGAGTCCAACTTCCAGTTGGGTGGGAGGGACTTGGATGTATGTGTAAGTTGATGAGTGGAAATTACTAGTGGGTCCAAGGAAAGACTGAGAAAGCAAATTCCTTTGCTGAGGTGGTAGAGTTGGGGATTTAAATAGAAATTAGGAATGTGGGATAGAATATGGAATTGATCAGAATATAATTTCTGTACTTCGGAGAGCCTGTTTTGACAGGCTTTTTGCCTCCAAACTGGGTTAGACTCTTTTATCTGTTCATAGCACCTCTACTTCCTCTTCATAGCTTTTTGTCATATTCATAATTACTTAAGATGTGTCACCTTTGTTATTAGAGTGTTAGCTCTACAAGAGCTCAGACTTTTGTCTTTTTCACAGTTTAATCTATGCTGTCTCACACGTAGATAGTTACTTAGTAAATATTCATTGATCAGGGAAGTAAAAGTATCGAGGAGCTCTGAGATTTAAAACCATGAATTTATCGTGCCAGCAGTTTACATGCATAATACTGTTTTCTCTCTACTCAGCTTGTCAGGGAGGAAAGTTGAATTGTATGGTTGATGCAGGGTAGGAAATCATAGGTTAGGTAAGGCTGGAGGAATGGTTGCTATAGTTGAGGTTACTGGTGAGGGAGCTTTTAAATGGACAGCTTTAGTTCAGCCTGGGTAGGAAAGAAATGAAGACAGTAAGGAACTGATAGACAAAATGGAGAGATTTATATGTTCTGTCTGTAGTGAGGTCTAAGAAGACATGTGGTGGGATTTCCAAGGTGGAGTTGGCTAGGTTGGATGTATCAATGAAAGACAGCTTACAAGAAGAAAAGTAGGCCAGATTTTTGGTCTGTTTTGTTCACTAGTCTATCTTGAATGTATAGGTACAGTGTAGGTGTTAGATAAATATGGTCACCTAGAGGAAGTGAGTAGGGATAACATCTTTTCTTCTGTTTATCCCTAGTCCTGTGCCTTGTACAGAGTATAGGTACTTGGCATTTATAGAATGAACAAAGTGAGTGTTGGATTTTGTATACCTCTTTGCCTGTGATTGGAAACCACCGAAAGTGGTGGCAGCTGCATTTTTGGCGGTGAGGAAAGTGACTTAACAAAGTACCCAGTGAATGGGGAAAGTGACCTAGAGATTTATTACTACTATCACATTTTAAAAATAATTCCTGGGTTAGTTATCTTCAGTGAAGTTGAAATCCCAAGTCAACCTTACTTCTTACTCCATCAGTTATTTTATCAAATACATGTGGACTTTTTTTTTTTTTTTTTTTTTTTTTTTTTTTTTTTATTTTTTTTTTTTTTTTTTTTTTTTTTTTTTTTTTTTGAGAGGGCATCTCTCATATTTATTGATCAAATGGTTGTTAACAACAATAAAATTCAGTATAGGGGGGTCAATGCTCATTGTACAATCATTAATCCATCTCAAGCCTAATTCTCGTCAGTCTCCAATCTTCTGAAGCATAACGAACAAGTTCTTACATGGTGAACGAATTCTTACAGAGTGAATAAATTCTTACATGGTGAACAGTACAAGGGCAGTCATCACAGAAACTTTCGGTTTTGATCATGCAATATGACCTATAAACCATCAGGTCAAATATGAATATTCATTTGATTTTTGTACTTGATTTATATGTTGATCCCACATTTCTCCTATTATTATTATTATTTTTATTTTTAATAAAATGCTGAAGTGGTAGGTAGATGCAAGATAAAGGTAGAAAACATAGTTTAGTGCTGTAAGAAGGCAAATGTAGATGATCAGATGATCAGGTGTGTGCCTATGGACTAAGTATTAATCCAGGCTAGACAAGGGCAGCAAGACATCCACGGATGCAGAAGATTTCTCTCAAAGCAGGGGGGGTGAGGTTCTGAGCCTCACCTCTGTTGATCCCCAAATTCTCACCTGATGGCCCCCCTGCGACTGTGCCTGTCTTAGGTTGTTCCTCCCTTGAGGAATCTTACCCGTCTCTGGCTAACCAGTCATCTTCCGGGGCCATACAGGGAAATGTAAAGTTGGTAAGTGAGAGAGAAGCCATATTGTTTGCAAAGGTTAGCTTTTTACTTCTTTGCAGATTTATGCCCTGTGGCTTCTATGCCCAGCACTTGTCTCGAGGTATCTTTACCACCTGGAGGAATTATGATACTCGGTAACTTCGATATGAGGCACGAATTCTATTTAAAGTTTGTAATTAGGAAGGAAGAAGAAAAGCTATAGATGTAGCATATGAAGGAAACTTGGGAGGATTGATTATTTCTTTGACATATCTTCTTGTATAGTACCTTAAGTATGTATAGGTTTTAAACTACTAACTAATTTGCACACACATATTGACATAATAGGAATACGGTGACATAAACAAAGCAAATCTATAATTACCAGCCATCTCCAGTGAAGCCAAGAAAACCATTTAGGCACCCTAGGCATTTGTGAAAATTTATCTATGATCTGATGGATATTTTCCAACTGTACTTGAACCATCAGACAAATTAAAGCAGCCCATTTCTGGGATCTGTTCACATCCCATATGTTCTTTTAACCATAGATAGTCTATAGTCATGAGATTTTGGGGTGCTACAACTTGCACCCCTCCCAACTCCTGGTTGAGTTCCAACAGTACAGATCCAGTCAAATTCGTTGTCTCACTGTATGCACATGCCAGCCTAGACATCTCCCTCCTCCTTCTCATGGCAAGTCCAGGAGATGGTGGGCTGGATGCAGCCACAACCGCAGCATCGTCCGGATCCCTGTGGAGGCTTTTTGATGATCATCCCCCGGCACGAGTCCTCTAGAGAGTGCTGATGCCGGAAGCTCCTCCTCATATCGTATCTTAGTTCATTTTCTGGGTATCCAAGCTAGGCCTTGATCTTCTGCGTAGAAACAAACAGACCCTTTGCCCACACTTTGACATGCCCTCTATACCACTGTGCAGAACTCATTGGAGGTCAGCACACAGTAACTGCTTTTTTTTTTTTTTTTTTAATTAAGAGAAAGGAATATTATCAGAAAAGAGTACCTCCATAGCTGATCATCTGACACCCTTTAAGTGATCAACATTAAGGATATTTAAAGCATGCGTTGATCTTTGATTTACCAATAGTTTTATCCTGTTAAGGAGTAATCCCCCTTTTCTTTCTTTCTTTCTTTTTTTTTTTAATTTTTAATCTACACTTACCTGAAGAATACTATGTTTACTATGCTCTCCCCTATATCAGGTCCCCCCTAACAACCACATTACGGTTACTATCCATCAGCTTAGCAAAATGTTGTAGAGTCACTACTTGTCCTCTCTGTGTTGTGCAGCCCACCCTCCCCTTTCTCCCTCCCCCCCATGCATGCTAATCTTAATACCCCCCTTCTTCTTCCCCCCCCTTATCCCTCCCTGCCCACCCATCCTCCCCAGTTCCTTTCCCTTTGGTACCTGTTAGTCCATTTTTGGGTTCTGTAATTCTGCTGCTGTTTTGTTCCTTCAGTTTTTCCTTTGTTCCTATACTCCTCAGATGAGTGAAATCATTTGGTATTTCTCTTTCTCCGCTTGGCTTATTTCACTGAGCATAATACTCTCCAGCTCCATCCATGTTGCTGCAAATGGTTGGATTTTTCCACTTCTTATGGCTGAGTAGTATTCCATTGTGTATATGTACCACATCTTCTTTATCCATTCATCTACAGATGGACATTTAGGTTGCTTCCAATTCTTGGCTATTGTAAATAGTGCTGCGATAAACATAGGAGTGCATCTGTCTTTCTCAAACTTGATTGCTGCGTTCTTAGGGTAAATTCCTAGGAGTGGAATTCCTGGGTCAAATGGTAGGTCTGTTTTGAGCATTTTGATGCACCTCCATACTGCTTTCCACAATGGTTGAACTAATTTACATTCCCACCAGCAGTGTAGGAGGGTTCCCCTTTCTCCACAGCCTCGCCAACATTTGTTGTTGTTTGTCTTTTGGATGGCAGCTATCCTTACTGGTGTGAGGTGATACCTCATTGTAGTTTTAATTTGCATTTCTCTGATAATTAGCGATGTGGAGCATCTTTTCATGTGTCTCTTGGCCATCTGTATTTCTTTTTTGGAGAACTGTCTGTTCAGTTCCTCTGCCCATTTTTTAATTGGGTTATTTGTTTTTCGTTTGTTGAGGCGTGTGAGCTCTTTATATATTCTGGACGTCAAGCCTTTATCAGATCTGTCATTTTCAAATATATTCTCCCATACTGTAGGGTTCCTTTTTGTTCTATTGATGGTGTCTTTCGCTGTACAGAAGCTTTTCAGCTTAATGTAGTCCCACTTGCTCATTTTTGCTGTTGTTTTCCTTGCCCGGGGAGATATGTTCAAGAAGAGATCACTCATGTTTATGTCTAAGAGGTTTTTGCCTATGTTTTTTTCCAAGAGTTTAATGGTTTCGTGACTTACATTCAGGTCTTTGATCCATTTTGAGTTTACCTTTGTATATGGGGTTAGACAATGGTCCAGTTTCATTCTCCTACATGTAGCTGTCCAGTTTTGCCAGCACCATCTGTTGAAGAGACTGTCATTTTGCCATTGTATGTCCATGGCTCCTTTATCAAATATTAATTGACCATATATGTTTGGGTTAATTTCTGGGGTCTCTAATCTGTTCCACTGGTCTGTGGCTCTGTTCTTGTGCCAGTACCAAATTGTCTTGATTACTATGGCTTTGTAGTAGAGCTTGAAGTTGGGGAGTGAGATCCCCCCTACTTTATTCTTCTTTTTCAGGATTGCTTTGGCTATTCGGGGTCTTTGGTGTTTCCATATGAATTTTTGAATTATTTGTTCCAATTCATTGAAGAATGTTGCTGGTAATTTGAGAGGGATTGCATCAAATTTGTATATTGCTTTCGTCAGGATGGCCATTTTGACGATATTAATTCTTCCTAGCCATGAGCATGGGATGAGTTTCCATTTATTAGTGTCCCCTTTAATTTCTCTTAAGAGTGACTTGTAGTTTTCAGAGTATAAGTCTTTCACTTCCTTGGTTAGGTTTATTCCTAGGTATTTTATTCTTTTTGATGCAATGGTGAATGGAATTGTTTTCCTGATTTCTCTTTCTATTGATTCGTTGTTAGTGTATAGGAAAGCTACAGATTTCTGTGTGTTGATTTTGTATCCTGCAACTTTGCTGTATTCCGATATCAGTTCTAGTAGTTTTGGAGTGGAGTCTTTAGGGTTTTTTATGTACAGTATCATATCATCTGCAAATAGTGACAGTTTAACTTCTTCTTTACCAATCTGGATTCCTTGTATTTCTTTGTTTTGTCTGATTGCCGTGGCTAGGACCTCCAGTACTATGTTAAATAACAGTGGGGAGAGTGGGCATCCCTGTCTGGTTCCCGATCTCAGTGGAAATGCTTTCAGCTTCTCGCTGTTCAGTATAATGCTGGCTGTGGGTTTATCATATATGGCCTTTATTATGTTGAGGTACTTGCCCTCTATTCCCATTTTGCTGAGAGTTTTTATCATGAATGGATGTTGAATTTTGTCAAATGCTTTTTCAGCATCTATGGAGATGATCATGTGGTTTTTGTCTTTCTTTTTGTTGATGTGGTGGATGATGTTGATGGATTTTCGAATGTTGTACCATCCTTGCATCCCTGGGATGAACCCCACTTGGTCATGGTGTATGATCCTTTTGATATACTGTTGAATTCTGTTTGCTAATATTTTATTGAGTATTTTTGCATCTACGTTCATCAGGGATATTGGTCTGTAATTTTCTTTTTTGGTGGGGTCTTTCCCTGGTTTTGGTATTAGGGTGATGTTGGCTTCATAGAATGAGTTTGGGAGTATTCCCTCTTCTTCTATTTTGTGGAACACTTTAAGGAGAATGGGTATTATGTCTTCTCTGTGTGTCTGATAAAATTCCGAGGTAAATCCGTCCGGCCCCGGGGTTTTGTTCTTGGGTAGTTTTTTGATTACTGTTTCAATTTCTTTGCTTGTAATTGGTTTGTTTAACTTTTGTGTTTCTTCCTTGGTCAGTCTTGGGAGGTTGTATTTTTCTAGGAAGTTGTCCATTTCTTCTAGGTTTTCCAGCTTGTTGGCATATAGGTTTTCATAGTAGTCTTTAATAATTCTTTGTATTTCTGTGGAGTCTGTCGTGATTTTTCCATTCTCATTTCTGATTATGTTGATTTGTGTTGACTCTCTTTTTCTCTTAATAAGTTGGGCTAGAGGCTTATCTATTTTGTTTATTTTCTCAAAGAACCAGCTCTTGGTTTCGTTGATTTTTGCTATTGTTTTATTCTTCTCAATTTTGTTTATTTCTTCTCTGATCTTTATTATGTCCCTCCTTCTGCTGACTTTAGGCCTCATTTGTTCTTCTTTTTCCAGTTTTAATAATTGTGATGTTAGACTATTCATTTGGGATTGTTCTTCCTTCTTCAAGTGTGCCTGGATTGCTATATACTTTCCTCTTAAGACTGCTTTCGCTGCATCCCACAGAAGTTGGGGCTTAGTGTTGTTGTTGTCATTTGTTTCTATATATTCCTTGATCTCTATTTTGATTTGTTCATTGATCCATTGATTATTTAGTAGCATGTTGTTAAGCCTCCATGTGTTTGTGAGCCTTTTTGTTTTCTTTGTAGAATTTATTTCTACTTTCATACCTTTGTGGTCTGAAAAATTGGTTGGTAGAATTTCAATATTTTGGAGTTTACTGAGGCTCTTCTTGTGAGCTAGTATGTGGTCTATTCTGGAGAATGTTCCATGTGCACTTGAGAAGAATGTATATCCTGTTGCTTTTGGATGTAGAGTTCTATAGATGTCTATTAGGTCCATCTGTTCTAGGGTGTTGTTCAGTGCCTCTGTGTCCTTACTTATTTTCTGCCCGGTGGATCTATCCTTCGGGGTGAGTGGTGTGTTGAAGTCTCCTACAATGAATGCATTGCAGTCTATTTCCCTCTTTAGTTCTGTTAGTATTTGCTTCACATATGCTGGTGCTCCTGTATTGGGTGCATATATATTTAGAATGGTTATATCCTCTTGTTGGACTAAGCCCTTTATCATTATGTAGTGGCCTTCTTTATCTCTTGTTACTTTCTTTGTTTTGAAGTCTATTTTGTCTGATATTAGTACTGCAACCCCTGCTTTCTTCTCACTGTTGTTTGCCTGAAATATGTTTTTCCATCCCTTGACTTTTAGTCTATGCTTATCTTTGGGTTTAAGGTGAGTTTCTTGTAAGCAGCATATAGATGGGTCTTGCTTTTTTATCCATTCTATTACTCTATGTCTTTTGATTGGTGCATTAAGTCCATTTACATTTAGGGTGACTATTGAAAGATATGTACTTATTGCCATTGCAGGCTTTAGATTCGTGGTTACCAAAGGTTCAAGGTTAGCTTCTTTAGTATCTTACTGCCTAACTTAGCTCGCTTATTGAGCTGTTATATACACTGTCTGGAGAGTCTTTTCTTCTCTCCCTTCTTATTCCTCCTCCTCCCTTCTTCATATGTTGTGTGTTTTGTTCTCTGCTCTTTTTAGGGGTGCTCCCATCTAGAGCAGTCCCTGTAGGATGCCCTGTAGAGGTGGTTTGTGGGAAGCAAATTCCCTCAGCTTTTGCTTGTCTGGGAATTGTTTGATCCCACCATCATATTTAAATGATAGTCGTGCTGGATACAGTATCCTTGGTTCAAGGCCCTTCTGTTTCATTGCATTAAGTATATCATGCCATTCTCTTCTGGCCTGTAGGGTTTCTGTTGAGAAGTCTGATGTTAGCCTGATTGGTTTTCCTTTATAGGTGACCTTTTTCTCTCTAGCTGCCTTTAAAACTCTTTCCTTGTCCTTGATCCTTGCCATTTTAATTATTATGTGTCTTGGTGTTGTCCTCCTTGGATCCTTTCTGTTGGGGGTTCTGTATAATTCCATGGTCTGTTCGATTATTTCCTCCCCCAGTTTGGGGAAGTTTTCAGCAATTATTTCTTCAAAGACACTTTCTATCCCTTTTCCTCTTTCTTCCTCTTCTGGTATCCCTATAATACGAATGTTTTTCCTTTTGTATTGGTCACATATTTCTCTTAGTGTTGTTTCATTCCTGGAGATCCTTTTATCTCTCTCTATGTCAGCTTCTATACGTTCCTGTTCTCTGGCTTCTATTCCTTCAATGGCCTCTTGCATCTTATCCATTCTGCTTATAAATCCTTCCAGGGATTGTTTCACTTCTGTGATCTCTTTCCTGACATCTGTGATCTCCTTCCGGACTTCATCCCACTGCTCTTGCATTTTTCTCTGCATCTCATCCCACTGCTCTTGCATTTTTCTCTGCATCTCATCCCATTGCTCTTGCATTTTTTTCTGCATCTCTGTCAGCATGTTCATGATTTTTATTTTGAATTCTTTTTCAGGAGGACTAGTTAGGTCTGTCTCCTTCTCAGGTGTTGTCTCTGTGATCTTTGTCTGCCTGTAGTTTTGCCTTTTCATGGTGATAGAGATAGTCTGCAGAGCTGGTACAAGTGACCGCTGGAAGAGCTTCCCTTCTTGTTGGTTTGTAGCCTTTTCCTGGGAGAATAGCGACCTCTAGTGGCTTGTGCTGGGCAGCTGTGCGCAGACAGGGCTTCTGCTTCCTGCCCAGTTGCTTTGGGGTTTATCTCCACTGTTGCTGTGGGCTTGGCCTGGCTGGGGCTGTTCCTCCAAAATGGTGGAGCCCCGTTAGAGGGGGAGCAGCCAGGAGACTATTTATCTCCGTAAGGGGCCTCTGTGCTCCCTGCTGCCCAGGGGGTTAGAGTGCCCAGAGATCCCCAGATTCCCTGCTTCTGGTCTAAGTGACCTGTCCTGCCCCTTTAAGATTTCCAAAAAGCACTCTCCAAACCAAAACAACAACAGCAACAATGAGAGAGGGAACAGAAAGGAAAAAAAAAAGAAAAAACACGCGATTTTTTTTTTTTTTTTCCTCAGGTGCCGGTCCCAGGCACCCGCGCACTGGTCCTGCTGCCCTGTCTCCCTAGCACCAGGGTCCCTGTCCTTTCAAGGCTTCCAAAAAGCACCCACCCACCGGTCCCGCAGGGAAGGAACGCTCAATATTCTTTGTCCTCAGGCACTGGTCCCACGCACCCGCTCACCAGTCCTGCCGCCCTGCCTCCCTAGCACCGGGGTCCTTGTCCCTTCAAGGCTTCCAAAAAGCACTTGGCAAAAAGAGAGAAAAAAAAGGGGAAAAACGCGCGATTTCTTCCGTCCTCAGGTGCTGGTCTCAGGCACCCACCCACCGGTCCCACAGGGAAAAATGCGGGATATTCTTTGTCCTCAGGTGCCGGTCCCAGGCACCCGCTCACCAGTCCCGCCGCCCTGCCTCCCTAGCACCGGGGTCCCTGTCCCTTTTAGGCTTCCAAAAAGCACTCGCAGAAAAGAGAAAAAAAAAAGGGGAAAAACGCGCGATTTCCTCTGTCCTCAAGTGCCGGTCTCAGGCACCCGCCCACCGGTCCCGCAGGGAAAAACGGGGGATATTCTTTGTCCTCAGGCGCCGGTCCCAGCCACCCGCTCACCAGTCCCGCCACCGTGCCTCCCTAGCACTGGGGTCCCCGTCCCTTCAAGGCTTCCAAAAAGCGCTTGTCAAAAAGAGAAAAAAAAAAAAAGGGGAAAAACGCGCGACCTCCTCCGTCCTCAGGCACCGGTCTCAGGCACCCGCCCCCAGGTCTCGCAGGGAGAAACGCGGGATATTCTTTGTCCTCCGGCGCTGTTCCCAGGCACCTCCTCACCGGTCCCGCCACCCTGCCTCCCCAGCAACGGGGGCCCGTCCCTCTAAGGCTTCCAAAAAGCGCTCGCCAAAAAAAAAAACTGCTCCGGTTTCTCTCCACCCGCCGGGAGCCGGGGGGAGGGGCGCTCGGGTCCCGCCGGGCCGGGGCTTGTATCTTACCCCCTTCACAAGGCGCTGGGTTCTTGCAGGTGTGGATGTGGTCTGGATGTTGTCCTGTGTCCTGTGGTCTCTATTTTAGGAAGATTTTTCTTTGTTATATTTTCATAGCTCTATGTGTTTTTGGGAGGAGATTACCACTGCTCTACTCACGCCGCCATCTTGGCTCCCCGCGCATGTGGACTTTTTAAGAACTTTTTTTCTCCTGTTATAAGGCAATACATTCTTTATTTCCTTCAGTTATATGCTTTACAAAATCTTCACCACAAAAAGTGTAGTTACCATCTGTCATCATACAAAGTTATTAAAATATTATTGGCAGTATTCTGTATCTGTACTTTCATCCCTGTGACTTACTTATTTTATAATGGAAAGGTTGTGCCTCTTTATTGCCTATTTTTGCCCATTTCTCCATCCCCTTCTATGTCAACCATCATTTTGTTCTCTATTTTAGTATTTGTCTTTGTGTGACTTAATTTCACCCAGCATAATGCCCTCTAGGCCCATCCACATTGTGAATGGCAAGGTTTCATTCTTTTTTATGACCGAGTAATAGTCCATTGTGTATATGTACCACATCTTCTTTTCCATTCATCTATTGATGGACTCTTAGTTTGTTTCCATATCTTGGCTCTTGTAAATAAGACTGCAATAAACATAGGGGTGCAGATACCTTCTCACATTAGTGTTTTTGTTTGCTTTGGGTAAATACCCAGAAGTAGAATTACTGGGTCATATGACAATTTTAATTTCTTGTGGAACCTCTATACTATTTTCTATAATGACTGTACCATTGTACAGTCCCACCAACAACACAGCATGCAAGGGTTCCCTTCTCTCTGTGTCTTCACCAACTCTTGTTATTCTTGTCTTTTTGATACTAACCATTATGACTGGTGTGTGGTGATACCTCATTGTAGTTTTGATTGGCATTTTCCTGATGATTAGTGGATACAGAGCATCTTTTCATTTCATTTGTCTGTTGGACATTTGTATGTCTTCTTTGGAAAAATGTCTATTCAGTTCTGCCCATTTTTTTAAATCAAATTATTTGGGTTTTTGCTGTTGAGTTGGTTGAGTTCTTTAAGGGTTATGCATTCACAATGCAAAAGGGGAAGTCGAACTAACAAGTCCTGTGGAATAGAAAAAAAGAGGCATAACTACTTTAAAAAAGTATCTGTAATCCCACCACTATCTGTAATCCTACCACCCATAGTGAAATACAGTTGACCTTTTTGGTATATTCTCCCAGCCTTTCCTTCCTCCATTCAGACAAATTTAAACATTAAGGAGAAGAATTGGTTTAATTTAAGGTATCTTTAAATCACAAAGGAAATTTAAAAAATACATTATTCTCCTGCATACCACTCACTACTTATACTTTCACCTTAATATAGGTTTCATTTAAAGTTCAGAGAGAAAATCCCAATTTTATAATGTCTTGAAGGTATCCCTAATCTTACAACATATCTGTAAAGTTGTATAGCTTTGTTGTAATGAGTATATTGCCTGAAATCATTTTTCAGTTTTTCAGAATCAGAACAACAGTCTATAACCAGTGTATTTATGTTTATTTCAGATATATTAGTGTTTGCTGTTCGCCTGCTGCTGGAATCATTTCCAGAGTAAGGAGAAATAGCCTTTTGGTCCCAGACCTTTTGACTTAACTGAATGATTTGGCAGAGTGGGTAGGCTTTCCTGGAGTGTTTGAAATGTTTCAAATGATTACAGAGTAGTAATTGTTTTTAGATAGAAGCATAGGCTGGTTAAGAATTGAGCTTCATCCCAGTGTTTCTCTTCTTGTGATTTAAACATTACAGAAAGTTAAGCAGTTTTCTTCTCCAGCTCTTTCACACATAGACAAGAATTAATATAGTGAGCACCATGTACCTACCACCTAGAGGTTAGAGTTGAGATTTTGCTGTATTTGCTGTGTGACAGTTGTGTCCATCCATTCTCCTGTCTTATTTTTTAATGCATTTCAGAGTAAGTTGCAGTTTCCAAATTAGTTTTGCTTAGATTCTCTAATTTTACACTTGTGTCTCTTTCTTACTCTTTGTTTGTAATGTTATTGGCATAATTTTTCATTTACCTTGTCCTAAAATATAACTGTACATTTCTAAATTAAAATAACTATATATTTTTTTGCTTGATTTTTTTTAAATTTAGATATAATTTACTGACTTTACCTACAATTTACCTACTTTAAAGTAGGTAAGGGTTTCCTTTTCCTATGCATTGGTAAACAGATGTGTGGCCCATGCTTTTTTAATACTTCTTCGTTTTCCTTAATGTCCTATTTCTGTGCCAGGATCCCAGCCAGGGTACCACTCTGCATTTAGCAGTCATGTCTTTTTAGGCTTCTCTAGTCTGTGACAGTTTATCAGACTTTCTTGTTTTTAATGACCATAGCAGTTTTGTAGGGGCTCTGGTCAGGAATTTTGTAGAATGTTCCTCAATTGGGATTTGTCTGATGTTTTTCTCATAGTTAGACCACGGTTATGGGTTTGGAGGAGGAAGAGCTAGAGGTAAAGTGCCGTTCTCATCACATCATGCCAAGGATATGTAGTATCAACATGCACATGGATGTGAGCCTTGATCACCTGGCAGAGGTGGTGTTTATCAGGATTCTTCACTATAATGTTCCTCTTTTTTCCACTTTTCATACTGTACTCTTTGGATGGAAGTCATTATATGCAGCCATACTTAAGAAGTGGGGAGTTATGCTTCACCTCTTTGCGGGCAGAGTGTCTACATTATTTATTTGGAATTCTGCATGGGAGATGTATGTGGGAAGGTTTTTAATGACACTTAATTTCATTCATAGATATGACTATTTAGATTGTCTACTTCTTCTTGTGTTACTCTTGGTACCTTGATTTTTGTCCCTAGGAATTAGACAATTTTCATCTAAATTTTCAGATGTAGTGGTTTAATGTTTAAAATATTCTTTTACTATCCTTTTAACATTTGTAGGATTGTAGCAGTGTCCTGATTTTTATTCTTGATATTGAGAAATAATGCTCTTTCTTAATCAGTCTTGCTAGGAGTTTATCAATTATATTGTTCTTTTAAAAGAACTAACTTATGGCTCTGTCAATTTTCTCTTTTGTACCCATTTTCTAGGTCATTAAGTTCTTTATTCTTTCCTTCTACTTTCTTTGCACTTAATTTTCTGTTGTTCCTCCATTTTTGAGATGGGCTCTAGGTCACTGAGTCTGTGGGGCCCTCTATGTGTTTTTAGCTGTACATTTCCTCTAAGCACAGCTTTAATTGCATTCCAAAAGTTTTGATTCATTGTATTTCCCTTATCAATGAGTTCAAAATATTTTCTAATTTCCATTGTGATTCTTCTTTGACTCATGGGCTATTTAGAAGACTAGTGCTTAATTTCAGGCATTTTGGGGTTTTACTGTTTCTCTTTTTTGTTTTTTATTTCTAGCTTAATTCCACTGTGGCCAGAGAAGTAGTCTCAATGATTTCAGTCTTTCTAAAGTTAAGACTTGCTTCATGCCACAGCATACGATCAATTTAACCCTTCTAGGGCACTTGAAAAGATGTATTTTATGAAGTCATGGTGTGTAATAAATAATCTATATCTGTAAATTAGGTCAAAGTTGTTGTTTGGTTTGTTGAGATCTTCTACTTTCTTCACTGAGTTTTTGTTTGCTATTTCTCGTTTCCCTAGAGAGAATATTAAAATGTTGCACTGTGATTATAGATGTGTCTATTTCTCCTTTTACTTCAGTCAGTATAGACAGGTATTTATATTTTTCTTGTGGATATAATGACTCATTATTGTCAAATGTCCCCTTTATCTCTAGTAATGATCTTTCTTTTGATCACTGTTTGCATGACATTCTTTCCATTCTATTTTCAACCTTACTGTGTCTTTATATTTAAGGTATGCCTCTTTAAGCAGCATGTAGTTGGGTTTTTTTTTCCATTTAGCAATTTTTTAATTGGTGTACTTAATCTGTTTGCACTTAATTTAATTATTAATATACTTGTGCTTATTTTTGCCTACTATTTTGTGTCCTCTCTGTTTTTGTCTCTTTTTCTTTCCTTCACTTCTTTCAGATTACTCAATTTGGCGATTATCCATTTACCTTTTTATTCATTTATTTAGTTGTTTAATCTATTATTTTCGTGGCCACCTTAAATATTACACAATTTTTTATTAATAAGAATGTTATACGCCGTGCCTCGGGGAAGATGGCTGCGGGGGCGAGGTGAAGTGTTGGCATTGGAAAGCGGGGGCGGGGGCGGAGTGATGGCCCGCGCCGGGCCGGATAAAAATAACAATATTTTTACTAAACAAAATACTGATTGTATGATTTTATCATAGTTTTTTTTTTTTGTCTTTACAATATACCCCACTAGGGATAGATATTCAACATTCTGTGCTTGAAAGTCACTTGAAGTAATTTCTTTGTGTTTTTACCACCAACTTGTCATATTACTAGTTTCACTTTTTAAAATTTTTATTCCCTTTTTAGAGATTGTTTTTTTCTTTTTGATTTTTGTTTTCTTTAATTATGCAAAACATTGAAACACATTGTTCCAAAATAAAAACTGTACAAGTAGATACTTTACTAACGGCTCACTTCATCCATGTCTTTTTCCCACCTGCCCTCACAAGTAACCATTTTGACTAGTTCTTGGTTTATCTTTCCATTATTTCCTTTAGAAAATAGAAGCAAATATGCCATAGAAAACTGAACAGTTATCGCAAGTAACTGGTGACACTAGTTCCTTCTAGATAGGGGAAGTGGTTAGCTGGAGACAGGAGTGAAAAGAAACTAAACGTTTTGTCCCTTTTGAGTTTTGTTTTTTTTAGTGGTGTCTATTTTCTTTGCTCTTTTGGGGGGAAAGGCTAATATATTTTTACATATAGAAAATTATTTTTATATGAGTACATGTAGTCCCCTCCGTATAAGGTACTCTGTTGTAAGTGATAATGGAATTAGCTAGTAACCTCTTCACCTTTTCTTCCTTCTTTCCTGGTATCTATTCTTTCAGCATTTAAAAATTTATTACTGATTTACATGCAGTAAAATTACTTGTTTGGTGGAGGGTGAATAATTCTGTTAGTTTTGACAAATGCATGTAACTACCACAATCAAGATACAGAACAGTCCCCTCACCTCCCCAAATTCCTTCATGATGCCCTTTTAAAAAATCAAATCCTCCTCCCACCCTTGATTCCTGGCAACCACTGATCTGTTTCCTATTGTATAGTTTTCCTTTTGAAGCCACAGTGCCATGTAAGTGGAAATATGGTATAAATGTAATCTTCTGGGTATGGTTTTTCTTCACTTTACATGATGCATTTGAGATCCATCTAGGTCACCAGTGTACCAGTAGTTCATTCTTTTTCAGTAAACTCTCCTTCTCCACTTTGTTAATTATTTCTATGTTGTAAAAGGATACTACATTTGCATACTGTACTGTTACCTCGTCATGTAGCATTAGTTCTAAGTTCCGTTATGTTTAACACTCACCACCACACCTTATATGATAAACATTCTCTTAGGGTTTTTGGTTGTCTGAATCTCATTCTTTATTAGAGAGCTCAGAAATTGCTAGTATGAATAATATTTAAGTCCTTTCTGGTTCATAACTACTTGTTTATGACTGTTACACCCCTTACACCCATTTTATTTGAAGGTTTGATTGGAAATAAAATCCCTGGTTTGTATTTTCTTTTGAGCTCCATGGACTTTAATATGAAGTACCATTGTCAATGTCTTATGCCATTTTTTTCTTCATAAGAAACTTGGTCTTTTGCTTGGATATCTAAAAGATTTTTCTTTAAAGAGCCAGTACTAGAATATATGTTGTGTTAACCTTCATATATGGCCTTAAATAATAGGGTCAAATCTTTTATTTTAGAAAAGTTTTCTTGTATGAAAATTTTTGTATTTTTGCCCTGTTCCATTACATAGGTTTCTTTTATGGGGACTCCTAATTATGAGTCCCCATAAAAGGGATCTTTTCTGTATCATTTGCTTACAAAATGTTTTTCTTTTCTTTGTTTATTAAAAAAAAATTTATTCCATTTTGTTCCTTCTTTTCCTGTATGGGGGTCTGTTCACGCTTGTGTTCCATTCAGTTTGTTTTCATTTCTGATATAATTTTTTTCCCTTTAATTCGTATATGATGCAAATAAAAATACTACTTTCCCACTTATTTATACTAATAATTGGAGACTTCCTATGAAAAGGTCTTAAAGACCCAATGTGAAGTTTAAGTTCTGACACTTCTGAAGAGAAATGTTATTGCTGAAAGACCAGAGAATAAAATACACCCCCCGCCCCAGTCTCCATACTTTTTATAGGTACACCTCACTTGGTATGATGGATAGTACATGTAAAGCTTATAAAAGTGAAGCAGTTTCTTACTAACTTATGTGCATAATTTGGAGTTGATGTTTTTGTTAATCAGTTTTGTAGGGCCATGCTGAAGAATAAGAGGATTTTAAATGAGTATAATATAAATTTTATCAATGATAATTTCAGTTCATTAAGAGTCATAAGTAACTTAGTGCCATTGAGGTGAAAAGTAGGATGTATTTTATGCACATAATGTGATGGATTATTTTTTTCACCCTACATTTAACACTGTAACAAGTCCCTTTAAAAAGTCAGGACACCAAGTTGTGCTTCTGTGTTGTGATAAACTACAGATGAGATTCTTTGACGAAGAGCTATTAGAGGAACTGTCAAAACTACTAGTATTCTGCTTTTGTTGATCTTAGAGTTTTATTTAATTATTACTTAAAAGACAGGCTAAATGCAGGTGGAGAAAGACAAATGCCAAATGATTTCCCTCATTTGTGGAGTATAACAATGAAGCAAAACTGAAGGAACAAAATGGCAGCAGACTCAGAGACTCCAAGAAGGAACTAGTGGTTACCAAAGGGGAGATTGTGGGAGGGTGGGTGGGGAGGGAGGGAGAAGGGGATTGAGGGGTATTATGTTTAGTACACATGGTGTGGGGGATCACGGGAAGAACAGTGTAGCACAGAGAAGGCACACAGTGACTCTGTGGCATCTTGCTGCACTGATGGACAGTGACTGCATTGAGGTATGGATGGGGACTTGATAATATGGGTAAATGTAGTAACCACATTGTTTTTCTTGTGAAACCTTCATAAGAGTGTATATCAATCATACCTTAATAACAAATTAAATTAAAAAAAAAGACAGGCTAAATGGATAGCTGAAGGCCAAAGGTGCTTAATTTAAGGTATTGTGTATTTATATAGCTGTTTGAGAGGTAATGGGAGAAATATGCAGCTGGAGGGTTGATGCATATTCTTGTGGATTTTCCAGAGGCAAGAAGTAGAGCCTGTTACTTTTTGTTTTCCATTATCCTGCTTTGGGAAGAGGTGTGGAGGGGTGGCAACATAGAGAGAATTAACAGAGTGGAAAGGAGAGTTTACTGAAAAAGGAGGTAGCTGCTTTGCTGTCAGCATAGAGTTAAATTTGGAACAAAATTTTGTGTCACAGACAAGTCAAAATTAATGCTTTAGATTTGAAGAATAATTCTGAGAAGTACTTCTGTTTTCTGTTACTTCATTGATAAATTTCTTCAATTCTCTTGGCTCAGATAATTAGTGATTAGTACTTAATTTGTAATATTTTGGGTGTGCCTATTCTTGAATTTCTTTTTGTTTATTAATAGTGGCTGTTCCAAGAATGTACATGTTTGGATATGGTAAAGTTGTTGTGGCCACAGAAGGAAATAAGGACGCTTGGAAAGACATTTGTTATACTCAGGCCCCAGAGGAGGGGTCATACATGCCAATCAGGATCACAGGGGAAGCACCAGGTTTTGGTCAGTTAGCAGAAGACAGCAGTGGGCAAAGGCCTAGGCCAGAGTCTTCATTGGGGTTTCCTTGGGAAAGACAAGTCAGGGCGGGGTAAACAGTTTAGGATTGTCGAGTTTGAACAATTCCAGTGGGCTTTGGTCTCTTGTCTGGTACCTGACCCTGGGGTCACTTAGAGTAGGGGAAATTCTAGCTTGTATTGTTGAAAATTAGCTAAGGAAATGGCTGGGGCTGTAGACTCAGAATTGGTTGATTTGTATCTGAAAGGCATGGTTGGAGCAAGTCCTTTGCTGTCTCTCAGAAACGGCTAGCCTTGCTGCCTAGCCAGCAAGCTTTTTAAGATGTCCAAACATCATATAAAATACAGAAAATAAAACATGACTAGCACAGTGGCCAAGTGAAATTTCATCTGTTTATACTCTGATCTTATAATTTCTGAGGTGTTCATTATCTTTTAGAACCTGAGCTTTCTAGACAGTTGTTTTTCTTTCGTTTACTTTTAAATCAGTTCTTAAACCTTTAGGTTAGTGGTTGCCTTTTTCTTTTAACCCTGTAATAATGCATCTTTAGAAAACTCAACTGAAATATTTTCACAAGAGCATCTGCAAGTTCTGATGAAATGTTTTTGGTTTAATTTTCTAGCACAGCCATATAAATCACCGGTTGGGTATATATATCAGCAGTTCACTTAATGATTGGAAGTAGTTGTCCATTTTTTCTTCCACATGAAGAAGAAATGGATGTATGATCTTATCGTTTTAAAATGTTTAAAACTGGTAGCTATGAATCATAGATTCAATGCCCCGAGTTTCTGTAATAGAAATAGGTAGATAAACATACACCAGTGTATCTTGCAGCAATAATTATCTTTTGGTGCTCTTAAGAGCCTTTTTTCATTACAGTCATGCCATTCTGCCATTTGGCAGAAATAAAACATTTTATTCCAAAGGTATTAAGTTATTTTCAAGTCTTGTGAGACAAAAAGATCCCTCTTGTAGCTGGAGTAACATGAAGAAACTATTAAAAATTTGACATTTTAAAATTAAACATCAAGTAAGGAATTTTATAGATAACCATTATGCCCATTGGATAAATGCTTACTGAACAGCTAACATTTAATATACTTTGAAATTTATTTATTTCTGAAATGTAAACATTTGTATTAGGAAATTATGTTCACAAAATTGCTTTTGAGTTTCAGCTAAGTCATTGGTTTAATCGATTAGCTTATAAATTGAAAGCTAACTCCAGTCTTATAGGACAGAATTGTCCACCTCACCAGTCTTTTTGAAACTGCTAAAAATTAACATTTTTCACTTGAAAGTGCCAATCTACCCTCCATATTTATCCTTTTGGAAAACATTACTACATTTCCAACAAATGTACACCCTGTTTTATAACACTAACCTCCCCATTGTCTTATGTCTTTACATTTTATTAAATAGTACTTTTATACCAGTATTTATAATGACCACATAGGTTTGTTTTGTTTTTAAGGCTTTAGGGACTCTTGCAGGGCCTGGCCAAAGTTTGGTGGCTTCTCAGTTGCAGAATCATCTCTTCCTCTACCTATCAAGTTTGCACAGTAGATACTTGCAAATAGGTTGTGATGTGTGAACCTTTTTCTTTTTTTTCCTCGCAGTGTTTTTAAGCATACAGTATATTAAGAATATAATCCTTCATTAAATATACTGGAATGTTTATCCTAACTTGTTTGCTCTTTATATTTGTTTATGGTGATTTTTCCCCCTAATTAATAGACTTTGCTTTTTAGAGCAGTTTTAGATTTACAGAAAAAATCAAGTAGACAGTATAGTTCCCGTGTGCCTCTCCATCCCCCACAGTTTCCCTTGTGAAAGGCATGCCTTAGTATGGTACATTTAAAATTGGTGAACCAATATTGATACATTATTATTAACTAATGTCCATAGATTACATTAAGATTCACTCTGTGTTGTACAGTTGCATGAGTTTTGGCAAATATGTAATGTCATGTATCCACTGTCACAGTGTCGTGCAGAATAGTTTCATTGTCCTTGGTGCACCTGTTTATTCATCCCTCCCATCTTTACCCTCCATTGCCAAACTCCTGGCAACTTCTGTTACTGTCCATAATTTTACCTTTTGCAGAGGATCCATAATTTGAACCACAAAGCATCTATGTAGCCTTTTCAGACTGGCTTCTTTAAAACTTAACAATATGTGTTTTAAGATCCCTCTGTTTTCATGGCTTGATTGATCGTTTCTTTTTATTACTGAATAGTATTCCATTGTATGGATGTATCACATTTTGTTTATCCACTCATTGAGGGACATTTTGGTTATTTCTGGTTTTTGACAGCTAGAATAGAGCTGCCACAAACATTCATGTACAGGTTTTTTGAATGGACATAAGTTTCCAGCTCATTTGGGTAAATGCCTAAGAGAACGATTGCTGAATCATATGGTAAGACTATTTTTAGTTTTGTAAGAAACTGTCAAATTAACGTCTTCCAAAGTAGCTATACCACTTATATGCCCACCAGCAATGAATAAGAGTTGCTGTTGCTCCACATTCTCATTGGCAGTTGGTATGCCAGTTCTTTGGATTTTTAACCATTGTAAAAATGAGTGTGTAGTGGTATCTCATCATTATTTTAATTTGCAGTTCCCTAATGACATATGATTTTAAGAATCTTTTCATACACTTATTTGCCATTTGTATAGTTCTTCTTTGGTGAAGTAAGTATCTGTTCAGATTTTTTACCCATTTTTTAATTGGGTTGTTTTTTTATTGCTGAATTTTAAGACATCTTTGAATATTTTAGATACAAGTCCTTTATTGGATACATGTTTTGCTATTATTTTTCTCCCAGTGTGTGGCTGCCTTCATTCTTTTAACACTGTCTTTTGAAGAGCAGAGTTTTTAATTTTAAGCCAACTTACCAAATTTTTTTTCACAGATCTCTTGGTTTTATATTTAAAAGTTAACACTGGGCCCAAGGTCACCTGTGTTTTTTCTGATTCTGTGTCCTAGACATTTTATTTTGTGTTTTACATTTAGGTTGATGATCCATTTTGAGTTAATGTTTGTGAATGGTGTAAAGTCTGTGTCTAGATTCACTTTTGCAAGTGGCTAATTGTTCACCATATTTGTTGAAAAGACTCCTTTTTCCACTCTTCTGTTCCATTGATCTATTTGTCTTCTCTTATGGCAGTAGCATGCCGTCTTGAATTCTGTAAATTTGCACTATGTCTTCAAGTTTGGTTATGTCAGTTCTCTGGCTTTGTTCTCCTCTTCGATATTGTTTGCCCTTGTGGATCTTTTGCCTTTCCATATGAACTTTAGAGTCAGTTTGTTAATATCTGTACAGTAACTTGCTTGGCATTTGATTGGGATTATGTTGTGATCTGTAATATCAATTTATCAATTTGGAAAGTACTGACATTTTAACAATACCAAATAATCATCAAAGTTTGGTAATTTTCACCATAAAAAATCTTGTACTGGTTTATATCTTGCTAGATTTATACTTACGTATTTCCTTTTTCTTGGTGCTAATGTAAATGGCATCATGTTTTTAATTTCAAATTCTAATTGCTCATTGCTAGTATATGGGAAATTGTTGCTTTTGCATATTAACCTTGTATCCTGCAGCCTGCTGTAATTGCTTATTAATTCCGAGTGTGTTTTGTCAGTTTTTTGGGGATTTTCTGCATAGACATTCTTGTCAGCTGCAAACAAAAACAGTTTTATTCTTCCTTCCCAATCTCTATACCTTTTATTTCCTTTTCTTCTCTCATTGAGCTTCTAGGACTTCATTATGATGTTGAGTAAGAGTGGTAAAGGAGGTTTCCTTGCCTTGTTCTCAGTCTTAGTGAGAAAGCATCTAGTTTCTCACAATTAAGTGTGTTAGGTGTAGCTTTTTTTGTAGATGTTCTTTGTCTAGGTGAGGAAGTTTCCCCTCTATTCCTAGTTTACCGAGAGTCAATATGAATGAGGGTATTAGGTTTCGTCAAGTGGTTTTCTGCATCTGCTACAATCATACGTGATTTTTTTCTTCTTTAGCCTATTGAAATGGATTATATTGATTTTCAAATGTTGAGCCAGCTTCATATACCTGGAATAAATCCCACTTGGTTGTTAGATTTTATATGCTAATATTTTGTTGTACTTTTCTTACATATGTGTTCATGGGAGATATTTGGTCTATGGTTTTCCCTTGTGATACCTTTATCTGTTTTTAGTACTAGTGTAATCTGGTCTCATAAAATGACTTTGGAGCCATTGTATGCTTATATTTTCTGGAAGAGATCAACTTGTGTCATTTATTTTTAAATGTTTTATAGGATTCACCAATTAAACCATCTGAGTTTGGTGTTTTCTTTTTGAGAGGTTGTTATTGATTCAGTTTCTTGAATATGTAGAAGCATATTCATTCAGATTATCTATTTCTCCTGCTGTGAATCTTGGTAGATAATGTCTTTCAAGGAATTTTTGTCCATTTCATCTAAATTACCAAATTTGTGGGCGTAGAGTTGATAATATTCCTTTATTATCCTTTTATTGTCCATTGAATCAGTAATGGTATAATTACTGATAATAATTGATAATAATTACTCATTTCTTTCATTCTGATATTAGTAATTTGTCTTTTCTCTGTTTTCTTGATTAGCTTGGCTAGAGGTCTATCAATTTATTGATCTTTTAAAGAACCAACTTTTAGTTTTGATAATTTTCTGTTTTCCTGTTTTCAATTTCATTGATTTCTGCTCTAATTTTTATTATTTCTTTTCTTCTGTTTGCTTTAGTTTTATATTTTTAGTTCCTAGTTCCTAAAGTGGAAACTTAAATTATTCATTTTAGATAATAATATTCAGTGCTGCGAAGAAGACAAGTAAAGACTCTATAGCATCTTAGTACGCTGATGAACAGTGACTGCACTGGGGTGTGTGAGGTGGGTTGATAATATGGGGAATATTGTAACCACAATTTTGCTCATGTGAAACCTTTGTAAGATTGTATATCAGTGATATCTTATTAAAAATTGAATAAGATATCAGTGCTGCAACTTCCCCCTGCATACTTTTTTCACTGCATCCCACAAATTGTGGTGAGTCATGTTTCCATTTTCATTCAGTCCAAAAATATTTTAAAATTTCTCTTAAGACACTTTTTGCAACCCATTTTTTAGAAGTGTGTTTTTAATCTTAAATATTTGGGATTTTTCAGCTATCTTTTATTGATTTCTAGTTTAATCCTATTGGAATCTGAGAGCATATTTGTATTGCTACAACTTAAAAAACTCGTTCAGGTGTTAAAAGTCTTATGGTCTAGAATGTGGTCTGAGTGAAACTTCTGTGAACTTCATTCTGCTGTTTACCAGATGAAGTATCCTGTACATGTCAATGAAGTCTAATTGGCTAATGGTGCTGTTGAATTTGACTATATCCTTACTGCCAGTTACTGATGCAGGTTTGTTGATGTGTCCAATTATAATAGTGTATTTAACTACTTTTCCTTGCAGTTCTATCAGTTTTTGTCTCAGATCTTTTAGTATTTTGTTATTGGGTCCATAAACATTAAGGATATCCTTTGAGAATTTTTAAATCCTTATCATTATGTAATACTCTGCAGTAATTTTCTGTGTTCTGAAATCTGCTTTGGTTTAAATTAAAATGTATTCATTTACATTAATAAATATTAATACTTCTTTTGATTAGTGTCAGCATGGTATTTCTTTCTCCATCCCTTTACATTTAATATATCTGTGTCTTTATATTTAAAGTGGGTTTCTTGTGGACAGCATATACTTGAGTCTTGTTTTTTTATCCACTTTGTCAGTTCTGCTTTTAAATTGGTGACTTTTAAAAGAAGTCACATTTAAAGTGACTTCTTATAGTTGGGTTGATATCAACTTTATTTGTAACTTTTCTATTCATTGCATTTGTTCCTTGCTGCTTTTTAAAAAATCTTTTCCTTCTTCCTTCACTGGTTTTAATTAAGCATTTTTTATGATTGCATTTTTTCTCCTATCTTACGATATCAATGATAGTTCTTTTAAAATTTGTATTGATAATTGCCCTGGAGTTTGCAGTAGATATTTTCAGTTAAAATATAAGTCCATTTTAAAATAACATTTTATCACTTTACAGGTAGCCTTATAACCGATTATAACCAATTCCTCTCTGTCATCTCTTACAATAATGCTCTCACTTATTTCACTTTAACCATAAACTGTAGTTACTGAATTCACTGTTACTGTCATTAATTTGAAATTATCTAAGATTATGAAGAAAAATCAAAGATGTATCTTCATTTATTCCTTTGACTCTCTTTATGTAGATCTGAGTTTCTCAACTGTGTCTTTTCTATCTAAAGAACAACTTAAACATTTCTTTCAAAGCTTGTTTATTGGCAGTTCTCTCAGTGTTTATTTGTCTGATAGTCTTTATTTGTCCTTAACTTTTGTGGGATAATTTTGCTGGGTATCAAATTCTAGACTGGAAGTGTTCTTCTTTCAACGTTCAAATATTTTACTCCAGTCTCTTCTTCTTTGCATAGTTTCTGAAGAGAAGTCTAATGTAATTCTTACCCTTCTTTCATATAGGCAAGGTAGTTTTTTGTCCTTTAGCTTTTTTTTTTTTTACAAGATTTTCTCTTTGACTTCCTACAGTTTGAATATGATATACACCTTAGGTGTTGGTGTTTTGGTATCTGTCATAGCGTTTTCTGAGCTTTCTGGAATTTTAGTTTGGTGTCTATCATTAATTGTAGAAAAATTATCAGCCATTATTACTTAAAATACTTCTTTTTCTTCTCTGATATCACTGTTATGTGTGTGTTCCACCTTTTAGAGTTTTCCTGCAAATATAGTTGTACATTCTATTACAGGTTTTTAAAATTCTTTTTTCCTCTGGGGATTTCAGTTTCTACTGACATAACTTCAAGCTCACTGATTGTTTCCTCAGTTGTGTTTAGTCTAATGATGACCATCCAAACCATTCTTCCTGTATGTTAGCACTTTTTATTTCTATCATTTGTTTTGATTCTTATAGCCCATGGCATATTAATCACAGTTGCTTTAAATTCTTAGTTTGATAATTCCAAAATATCTACCATATCTGAGTTTGGTTGTTATGCTTGCTTTGTCTCTTTAGAATGTAATTTTTCTTTCTTCTTAGCATACAGTGTAATTTCTGTTGAAAACTTACATGATTTATTGGGTAATTGGAACTTAGGTAAATAGATACTGTGAGGTTTTGTAATTATCTGGCTAGGAGTTAATATGTGTTTAATGTTTGCTAGGTGTTTGTATTGTTTGTACGTGTCAGAGGCTTTAATTTTCTCTACTTCTCTTATTTTTGTCTTCCTTGTTTTGGGTTTCCCTAGCAACTCCTTAAATAGAGTCTGTATCTTACAGCTCTCTAAATTATAATCTACGGTTATTATACCAGAACCTTGTTGATGTGGTGGAAAGGTACTCTGGAAATGTTCTATAATTCTATGGTTACATCTCAGTTACAGTGGACCAGAGTACCTAGCCTGTGGTCTTCAGGTGAGTTCTAGCCTTTTTTCCCTCCCCCCTTACTTCAGTCAGGAAGGTTAGCTGGGACTGGAGTTGTCTAATTGCCTTTTCTCTAGGTTGAATAAGGCTCTGAAAAGTAGTTTTCCTTGAAGGCAGGCCTATGTTAAAGAGAACAGATTGCTCTGGGCATTTCTCAAAATAGTAACTTTTCCTTTCCTCATGCCCAAAACTAGAAAGGATTTTTTTCCCAGGTGATAACTTGGTAGGGCTTCTGAAGGAAAATCTCATATGAGAATGTAGAGGCTTCGCCAAGACTGGTCCCCATGGGAGTTTTAAAGCCAAGCTTGTTTACATTCAGCCTGCAGTAATTCATGAGTTACCTTTATAAAATAGTCTTACCAGTTACTATCTTCAGAGGCTCTTGCTCCTGGTAAGCTCTGATTCTTTGTAAAATGCACAGAGAGTTGTTGCATTTAAGTTCAACTTTTTTTCTTGTTGAGTGTGGGATTCCATGCTCTTTATGTATTAGAGCTAAAACCAGCAGTTCTTATCTACATTTTAATGAGCATTTTGAGACGTAATTCACATACTATAAAAAAATTTACCCTTCAGAAGCATATAGTTCATTAGATTTTAGTATAGTCACATAATTGTAACCCTAACCCCTATTTAATTTTACACCATTCTCATCACCTGAGAAAGAAATCCTATACCCATTAGTAGTCACTGCTCTCAGTCCTTGATAACCGCTTACCAATTTTCTTTTATGGATTTGCCTATACTGGACATTTTATATAAATGGAATCATCCATTTTTTGTTTCTGACTTACTTATCTTAACATAATATTCTGAAGGTTCATTTATGCTGTAGCATTTATCAGTATTCCATTCCCTTACGTTGCCAAATAATGCTCCATTGTAAGGATATATCACATTTTGTTTATGTACTCATCAGTAGGTACAACGCCTTTTTGGCTTTTACGAATAATACTGTTACAAATACTTGTGTAATTTTTTTGTGCGGATCTTTTCATTTCTTCTGGATAGATTTCTAGGAGTTGAATTGCTGGGTCATAAACTCTATGATTACCATTTCAAGGAACTGTCAGACTGTTTTCCATAGTGGCTACAGCATTTTACATTTACACAAACTGTTGAAGTTCTAAATTCTCCACATCCTTGCTAACACAAGTCTTATTGATTCTAGCCATCCTAGAGTGTGTGAAGTGAGATCTCATAGTGGTTTTAATTTGTATTTTGCTAATAACTAATAACATGGATGAACATTTGTTTATCTATTTTGGAGAAATATTTACGTTCTTGCCCATTTTTTAGTTGGGTTTTCTTTTTATTGTTGAGCTGTAAGAGTTGTTTATATATTCTGGATAGAAACCAACTATCAGCTAAATAATATGCATGTGTTTTCTCCTATTTTGAGAGTTGCTTTTAACTTACTTTTCAGTATCCTTCAAAGCACAAAAGTTTTAAATTTTTCTGAAGTCTTGTCTTTTTCTTTTTTTGCTTGTCTTTTTGGTGTTACATCTATGAAACCTAATCCAAACTCATGAAGATTTACTCTAATATTTTTGTCTAAGAATTTATAGTTTTAGCTCTTAGTTGTTTAATCTATTTTGAGTTATATTTTTGTACATGATGTGAGGTATTGATCCACTCTCATTCTTTGGTATACATACATTCACTTGTCCCAGCTCCATTTGTTAAACTATTCTTTCCCCCACTGAATTGAATTGTCCCTCTTGTCCAAATCAACTGACCATAAACGTGTAAGAGTTAATTTCTAGACTCTCAATTCTACTGCATTAATATATGTCTATTCTTAAGCCAGTTAATACACTCTTGATTACTGTGAGTTTATAGTGAGTGTTAAAATTGGGAAGGGTGAGTCCTCCAATTGTGTTCTCATTTTTCAAGATTGTTTTGGCTCACCTGGGCCCCATTGCATTTCCATATTAATTTCAAGATCAATTTGTCAATTTTTGCAGAAAAGAAAATTAGACTTTTGATAAGAATTGCCTTGAATCTTAGATTAATAAGGGGAGTATTGCCATCTTAACAAGATTAACACTGCTAATTCTTCCAGTCCATGAACATGGTTTTCTTTCCATTTGTTTTAAGTGTTGTTTAATTTCTTTAAATAATGTTTTCTAATTTTTAGTGTTGAAGCCTTGCAATTTTTTTGGTTAAATTATTTTTAGATATTTGGTTCTTTTTTAATCTATAGTAAATGGAATTGTTTTCGTAAATTCATTTTCAAATTGTACATTGTTAGTGTGTAGAAATAAAACTTATGTTTGCTTATTGAACTTGTATCCTGCAATCTTGATGAACTTATTAATGTTAATAGCTTTTTGGTAAGTATTTTTTTATATACAAAACTGCTTATGTGAATAGAGGATATTTACACCTTCCTTTACAATCTGGACAATTTTTATTATTTTTCTTGCCTTTTTTCCCAGGCTAGACCCTCCAGTACTATGTTGAGTAGAGGTGAAAGAGGATATCCTTTTCTTATTTATGATTTTAAGGGGAAAGTGTTCAGTCTTTTGCCATTAAGTATGATGTTAGCTATGGGTATTTTTCATAGGTGCTTTTTATCAGGGTAAGAGGCTCTCTTTTATTCCTAATTTGTTGGGTGGTATCAAAAATGGGTGATGGATTTTGTCTCATTCTTTTTCAGTGTTGGCTGATTGTATGGCTTTTTCCTTTATTTCATTATATGGTGCATTTTATATTGGTTTTGTTTGTAAACCAACCTTGTATTCCTGGGATAAATTATTCTTGGTCATGATATATAATCCTTTTTGTGTGTTGCTGGATTTGGTTTGCTAGAGTTTGCAGAGGATTTATGCTTCTATGTTCATAAAGGATATTTTCCTTTCATTTTCTTGTGATGTCTTTATCTGACTTTGGCAACAAGGTAACACTGGTTGTCGCGACCCTTCAGGGACCGAAGCAACACGCCCAAGGTCTTGATTCTTCTCTTGGCTTTATTGTCTAATCTCTCACGGTGGTTACAGCAGTTGTCGGGAAGCTCTTCTCCCTCCCCGCGGGCTCCCTTATATTCAGTCACCCAACCAATCCGGGACAGTATCGTGCGTGACCTTTAAGCGGATAGGTGTCTCCCGCCACTCTAAGCGGGCAGCACGAGCTGTGCACGGGTACGGAAGTCAGCTGGGCCAATCCCCAACAGGGAAGAGGGGAAAGGGTGGTGAGCAGGAAGCAGGCGCCATCTTTAGGGCGTTGTCCAGCTAGAGTGGGGCTCAGCCTCCGCCGTAGGCCGGGCCCCCACACTGGTCTTGTAGAATTAGTTAGGGAAGTGTTCCTGACTTTCTGAGAAGTCTGAGGAGGATTGGTGATATCTTCATATGTTTGAAAGGACTCACCAGTGAAGCCATCAGAGCATGGGCTTTTTGTGGAAAGTTTTAAGATTGCTTATCCAGTTTTGGAAGTTTATGATTCCCTAGGAATTTGTCCATTTTAAGTAGGTTATATAATTTTTTGCTATATAGTTCATAGTATTTTCTTGTCATTCTTTTTATTTTCTTATAATCTTTTCATAGTTTGGCAGTAATATCCATTCTTCCATGCCTGATTTTTAGTAATGGGAGTCTTTTTTATTTCTTGGTTAGTAGAACCAACTTTTGGGTTCATTTCATCAAGTCCATCGTTTTTCTGTTCTCAATTTATTTCTGCTCTGATCTTTATTATTTCCTTCTTATTGTCTGCTTTGGGTTTATTAGTTCTTTAATTCTAGTACCTCAAGGTGTAGAGAGTTGGATTATTCATTAGAGATGTTTCTTTTTTAATATAGGCAATTGCAGCCATAAATTCCCTCTATTTAACTGCATCACTTAAGTTTTGGTGTGTTGTGTTTCATTCTCATTAATTTTTAAGTATTTTCTAATTTCCTTTGTGATTTCTTTATTGCACTGATTTTATGAGTGTGTTCAGTCTCTACATTTTGTGTATGTTCCAAATGTCCTTCTGTTTGTGATTTCCAGTTTAATTTCCTTGTTGTTAAAGAATATACCATGTATGATTTCAGTTCTTTTACATCTATTGAGGCTTATTTTTTTGGCCTGATATATATCCTGGAGAATCTTCTGTGTGCATTTGAGCAGCATATATATCCCACCATGATTGCTGGAGGTTGTATAGGCATCCATTGGTTCAGTTTGGCTTACGGTTGTGTTCAGGTTTTGTATTACCTTGTCAATCTTGTGTTAGTTCTTTCATTTATTATTTAAAATGGGTTATTGATGTCTCCAACCACTATCAAGAATTATATTTCTCCTTTTAATTCTTTAATTATAACTTTAAATATTTTAGGGCTCTGTTATTAGGTTCATACTGGTGGATAATTTTTATGCCTTGATGTACTGACCATTATATCATGATAAAATATATTGTAATACTTTTGTCTTAAAGTTATTTTGTCTGCTATTAGTATAGCTGTTTCAGCTTTCATGTAGTTACTCTTTCCTTTTTCCTATCTTTTACTTCAACACATTTGTGTGTTCAAATCTAAAATTTTCCTTGTAAACAACATGTCATTGTATTAAAAAAAAAACTATTCAGTGAAACTCTGCCTTTTGATTGGATGATTTTATCCATTTCTTTTAGTTTTTAATCACTGATAAGGTAGAACTTAATCTGCTAGTTTGATATTTATTGTTTATATGTCATGTCTTTTTGTTTCTGTGTTCTTCCATTGCTTCCTTTTGTTTATAGTAGATATTTTCTAGTGTACCTTTTAATTTCATTGTGGTTTCTTTTCTGTACATTTTAGTTATTGGTGGTTACTGTGGAGGACTACTTAGTATCTTAAAACAGTATAATTTGGATTAATAACAATTTAATTCCAATAGTATATTAAACTTTGCTGCATAATATCTCCATTTTTCTCACCTCTCTTTTTTGCTATTATTTTCATAAAACTATGTCTTTATACAGCTTAATCCAGGGAGTTAAAATTATTACTTTGTCTTTTAAATTAGGTAGAATCAAAGAATTACAAACCCAAATAGATTTACACTGTCTTCTGTGTTTACCTCTACAGTTGTCTTTAACTGCTATTCTTTGTTTCTTTGTGTGGATCTGAGTTACTACTGTCTCATTTGCTTTCTTTTCCACCTTAATTTCTTTTAGTGTGGGTGTGTTAGTGACAAATTCTGTTTTTGTTTATTTGGAAATGTCTTAATTTCTCCATTTTTGAAGTATAGTTTTGCTGGATATAGAATTCTTGGTTTATGGTTTTTTTCTTTCAGCTTTTTTACTATGTCTTCCCACTGCCTTCTGGCTTCCATAGTGAGAAGTGTGTTGTTAATCAATTGGGTTAAGTAAGTAGCATTTACTATGTAAAGCATTAACAGCAGCACTCTTTCGTGGAGTTTGTGATGTATAAAGAGGTAAAACATGACAAGAAGCAGCAAAAAATTGGGGGGGAGGAAAACAGGGTTTTAAAAATTGTGTGTTGAGTTGTTAGCTTGTGATAAATGTACTAATTCAATCAAGAATATAATATATTAAAGGTGGATTTTTTAAAAAGACTTTTATGGTACTCATTAATACAGTGCCAAAATGTATAGGAAAAAGCTAATAGCAAAGGTACTAAAATAGGAAATAGAAAACAGAAAAGAATGGAGAGAACAGATTGGAGAAGTAACAAGATAGTAGACCTAAACCTTCCTATAATAGGAATTACACTAATTAGTCCTCTTAGTCTCTTTTCATTTGATATTTGGCACAACTATTATTTGCTTAACAATGTGTAATTTGAAATTACCTGTATTGTTGTATTAATCTGAAACATCTTGGTGTTCATTTCCCTTTCTAGATGTATAATAGCACAGTAATAAATTTCTTGTCCATGAATTTAAGCAAATCTTGCCACTCTCTCACTGCTGTTGAATTTGAGCTTGTGTTTGTATGTCGTGTAACACCTCAAACATTTACCAGCTTTGTTGGTTCAGTGTGTTATGCACCACACCCATCAACATCTGGTGTTACAAATTTTCCTCTGCAAGTAACTCTTCTTCCATCACTTCACAATAACTTAACTAGCTGCAATCCTTTAACCACCCACTTCCCCAAGTAAACTTCAGGACTTTTTCAGTATAAAGTGCCGTATTTATGGTAGCATTTGTTTTTGTTAAGAATGTAACATTTAAAGACATTTTTATTTAATTTTTCAAGTTTTTATTAGGCTCTTTTTTTATGTGTTACTGATGAAGTTTTGGAATGCTGTGTCTTAACTCTGTTTTTCTCATAAATGTTGTGGGTTTTGCATGATTTTATATATAGTATGATTTTAAGGAACTCAAATGTCATGGTATAGCATGGGTTCCCCTCCTCTCTGCACTTTGATATTTTGTTCTGTGGTCTTCTGGACTTTTTTTTGTGAGAAGTCAATGAATTTTCAGTTTGGTATTTCCTATGAAAGTAATACATCTTTTTTTTTTTTTTAGCTGATTTCAATGTCTTGTCTTTATTCTTAGTTTTAAGCAATTCAACTGTGATTGGCACCTAGGTGTGCTTTTCTTTGTATGTAACTTGCTGATGTTTGCCATGCTTCTAAAGTCTGTTTTTTCTTTTACAGAGTTTGGGGAATTTTTCAGTTTTTTTCCCCCATTCTCTTTTTTTTCTCCTCGTGGAACTCTTGTTACATGTATACTAGGCCTTTCAGTAATACCCCAGGGACTCTCTTTTTATTCTTTCAGTATTTTTTCTGTGTTTCAGATTAGTTCTGTCTTCCTGTTCACTCCTTTGCCATTTTCAATGTGCCATTAAGTACATCAGTAAATACCTACTTCAGATATTTTTCAGCTCCAGATTTTCCATTAGGTCTTTGTGATTGTTTCTTTGTTGAAATTTCTTGTCATTTCATTCAGTACAAGCGTATTTCCCTTCATATCCTTGAGCATTATAACAATAGCTGCTTTAAATTCTTTATTATTTAATTGCAGCTGCTTGACTATGTCAGGGTCATTCTCTTCTGTTTCCTTTCTCTTGAATAGGGGGCATGTTTTCCTGTCTTCATGTCAAATAATTTTGAATATACCTAAAAAAAATTTTTTTGATCACACTGTCCATTGATTAATGTCAACTAGAATGAATTGTGTTCTAGTTGTATATTTCATTGGGTTTATTTATATTTTTGGTATATTTTAGAATTTTGTTTTGCAGCCTCATTTTGATTGGAAAGCATAAATTTTTCTCTATCATTCATCTCTCCTTTTCTGTACTTTTCTTTATTACTTATGTCCTTTTTTGTACTTGCTTTCTATTCCTGAGCCTCCTTATAGAAACCAGGTCTATGTTAGAATATCCACATTCTTTCTTCAAGGTGATAACGGGAATATTGCAGATAGGTCCCTGATCCACTCAGCAGCTGCATTCAGGTGCTAGTCAGGAGACTGCCGTGCTCCCTCTCCCCTGAGCTAGGCCACAGTGTCCAGTAAGCTTAGCCAAGACAACAGGTGGTATCAGTAGTTGCTTATCCTCCTCAGGAGCGGAAGCCTTTTTCAGTCTTGGGCTTTAAGCAGTGAGCAGGGCTGATGCTCCTTGTGGGGCGTTTTCCTCAGAAAGGGGAACATTTTACACAACAGTGAGTCTTCATAGACACAGAGCTTTGCAAGTCATAGTTGATTCCCTGCTCAGAGGGTTGTGTTTCTTCTCAAAGATTTTCTTGTGCCTTGTTTACTCTTTTTTTGTTTGTTTTTAATATTTACATTGTACATTGTATTTTGAACAAAGAGACTGAATCAAAATACAAACTAAATTTAGTCTTCTTGACTAGACATTTAAGTGTTTACTAATGTTTTGTCATTCTTGTTTCACTTGACACCTGCTGTTATTAGTAATGTTGCTTTTGTGAATTAACACTGAGTTTTAATACGTGCTTGAACAAAAACTAAGTTATTATTTTTAAGATTTTGTCTTTTCACATCTTTATTTTTACATAGGAATTTTAAAACCATTATTCCCAGTTTTAAAAATGTACTTGTAATCTATCTTTAATTACATACATGTATTAATTTTAGAATGTTTGCCATTTTTATTTGTCATGTTATCCAGATATGTGGTATACCAATTTGTTTATGATTTTTAATATTTCATTTGGGAGGGGGCTAATAAATTTTTTTTATTAAGGTATCATTGATGTATAATCTTATGAAGGTTTCACATGAGTAACATTGTGGTTACAACATTCACCCATATTATCAAGTCGCTGGACACCCCATTGCAGTCACTGTCCATCAGCCTAGTAAGATGCTATAGAGTCACTACTTGTCTTCTCTGTGCTATACTGCCTTCCCCATGACCCTACTACATTATGAATGCTAATCATAATGCCCCTTAATCCCCCTTCTCCCTCCCTTCCCTTTGTTAATTGCTAGTCCCTTCTTGGAGTCTGTGAGTCTGCTGCTGTTTTACCCCTTCAGTTTTGCTTTGTTGTTATACTCCACAAATGAGGGAAATCATCTGATACTTGTCTTTGCAAATGGTAGGGTTTGTTTTCTTCTTATGGCTGAATAATATACTGTTGTGTATATGTTCCACATCTTCTTTAGCCATTCATCTACTGATGGACACTTAGGTTGCTTCTATATCTTGTCTATTGTAAATAGTGCTGTGATAAACATAGGGGTACATATGTCTTTTTCAAACTGGGCTCCTGCATTCTTAGGGTAAATTCCTAGGAGTGGAATTCCTGGGTCAAATGGTATTTCTATTTTTAGTTTTTTGAGGAAGCTCCATACTGCTTTGCACAATGTTTGATCTAATTCACATTCCCACCAGCAGTGTAGAAGGATTCTCCCTTCTCTGCATCCTTGCTGGCATTTGTTGTTTCTTGTCTTTTGGATGTTGGCTTTCTGAACTGGTGTGAGGTGATATCTCATTGTGGTTTTAATTTACATTTCCCTGATAATAGCAATGTGGAGCATCTTTTCATGTGCCTGTTGGCCATCTGAATTTCTTCTTCAGAGATGTGTCTGTTCAGATCCCCCACCCATTCTTTAATCGGGTTATTTGCTTTTTGGGTGTTGAGGTGTGGGTTCTTTATGTATTTTGGATGTTAACCCTTTATCGGATATGTTGTTTACAAATGTATCCTCCCATACTGTAGTTTGCCTTTTCATTCTGCTTATGGTGTCCTTTGTTGTACAGAAGCTTTTTAGTTTGATGTAGTCCCATTTGTTCATTTTGCTTTTGTTTCCCTTGCTTGAGGAGATGTGTTCAGGAAAAAGTTGCTTGTGTTTATATTCAAGAAATTTTTGCCTGTGTTTTCTTCCAAGAGTTTTATGGTTTCATGATTTATATTCAGGTCTTTGATTCTTCAAATTTACTTTTGTATATGGAGTTAGACAATAGTCCAGTTTCATTCTCTTATATGTATCTGTCCAGTTTTGCCAACACCAGTTGTTGAAGAGGCTTTCATTTCTCCTACTGTATTACCATGGTTCCTTCATTGCATATTAATTGGCCATATATATGTGGGTTTATATCTGGGCTCTCTATTCTGTTCCATTGATCTATGGGTCTGTTCTAGAGCCAGTACCAAATTTTCTTGATTACTGTAGCTCTGTAGTAGAGCTTGAAGTTGGGAGTGTAATCCCCCCAGCTTTATTCTTCCTTCTCAGGATTGCTTTGGCTATTCAGGGTCTTATGTGGTTCCATATGAATTTTAGAACTATTTGCTCTAGTTTGTTGAAGAATGCTATTGGTATTTTGAACTAGGGATTGCATTGAATCTGTAGATTGCTTTAGGCAGGATAGCCATTTTGACAATACTAATTCTTCCTAGCCAAGAGCATGGGATGAAGTTCCATTTATTAGTGTCCTCTTTAATTTCTCTCAAGAGTGTCTTGTAGTTTTCAGAGTATAGGTCTTCCACTTCCTTGGTTAGGTTTATTCCTAGGTATTTTATTCTTTTTGATGCAGTTGTGAATGGAATTGTTTTCCTGATTTCTCTTTCTGCTAGTTCATCATTAGTATTTAGGAATGCAACAGATTTCTGTGTATTAATTTGTATCCTGCAACTTTGCTGAATTCAGATATTAGTTCTAATAGTTTTGGAGTGGATTCTTTAGGGTTTTTTTATGTACAGTATCATGTCATCTGCAAATAGTGACAGCTTAACTTCTTCCTTACCAGTTGGATGCCTTGTATTTCTTTGTTTTGTCTGATTGCTGAGGCTAGGACCTCCTGTACTGTGTTGAATAAAAGTGGGAAGATTGGGCATCCTTGTCTTGTTCCCAGTCTTAGAGGAAAAGCTTTCAGCTTTTCACTGTTAAATATGATGTTGGCTGTGGGTTTGTCATATATGGCCTTTATTATGTTGAGGTACTTGCCCTCTATACTCATTTTGTTGAGAGTTTTTATCATGAATGGATGTTGAATTTTATCAAATGCCTTTTCAACATCTATGGAGATGATCATGTGATTTATGTCCTTTTTGTTGATGTGGTGTATTATGTTGATGGATTTTCTAATATTGTACCATCCTTGCATCCCTGGTATAAATCCCACTTGGTCATAATGAATCATGTTTTTGATGTACTTTTGAATTTGATTTGCTGATACTTTGTTATGTATTTTTGCATGTATGTTTATCTCAGATATTGGTCTGTAATTTTCTTTTTATGTGGTGTCTTTGCCTGGTTTAGTATTAGAATGATGCTGGCTTCATAGTATGAGTTTGGAAGTATTCTCTCCTCTTCTACTTTTTGGAAAACTTTAAGGATTATGGGTATTAGGTCTTATCCGAATGTTTGATAAAATGCAGTGGTGAAACCATCTGCTCTAGGGATTTTCTTCTTTGGTAATTTTTTGCCTACCAGTTCAATTTCATTGCTGTTAATAGGTCTGTTCAGATTTTGTTTCTTCCTGGGTCAGTCTTGGAAGGTTGTATTTTTCTGTAAAGTTGTCCATTGTTTCTAGGTTATCCAGTTTGTTAGGATATAATTTTTCATGGCATTCTCTAATACTTCTTTGTATTTCTGTGGTGTCTGTAGTTAATATGTCATTGTTGAGCCGTACTTGAGATCTTTATTCCTGTTTTATGATTTCTTTATTGTGACTAGTATATTTATGCACACTTCTTTTCTCTAGCTGATTATTACTAGAAGAGAAATTAAAATCTTTTCCTTTTATCTATTCATTTTGCCAAAATACATAATTGGTTCTAAAATCTTTTAGTAGATCTGTAGTTTGCTATGTAATAATCATAGCAAGTACAATAAAGGTTATTTCATATCTTCATATTTATGTTGGTTATTTAACTTTCTTATTTTATTATCTAAAACCTTGACAGTAATGTTTAGCAGTTGTAGGCATTTCCATGTTTGTGATTTTAATGGAAATGGCTTCGTGTTTTGCTGTTGAGTATCTTGCTTATTGTATTAAATTTGGAAAAAAGTGTGTCATATTTAAGTGGTTCCATTTTATTTCACTTGAGTTTTTATTAGGAATGGTAGCTGAAATTTGGTAAATGCCTTTTTAAATTTTGATACAAACACAGTTAATTAACCTCTTAACAGATTGGATTGAGTTTGCTGTTTATTTAGTTTTCCTTTTTGCTTCAATACTTAACAAATGTATTGCTTTATTATTTTCTCTTGTTTGAACTACATCAGATTTTATTAATACTTTATGAGCTTGTAAAAATGAATCACATACCATAAAATTGCCTTTTCCTCTTGTACTTTGTGAAGATAATTTTATTCTTCTGGTTTCATAAATTAGTAATTAAGAGTCCCTAGTTTATTAGGTCAGTTTTGTCAATTTGCCAAAACACTTGTAGAAAACCAATATATAGACACCATATGATACACGCTTTTTCTTTTATAATTTTATTATGTTATTTTGTTAAGTATTTGAGATGTTTTTATATGAATTGGACATTTTTTCCAAATACGTATCCATGTCCCTTTTTGTTTTGTGAGTTTGTGGTCTAGATTTTTACTGTCCTTTTGAAAACACATTTGTTTCTTATTTGATGTTTCTTATTTGATGTTTCTTTTTATTCCCTGTAAGTTATCCTGTGCTTCTTATTAGCAGTCTTAATCCTAAATATTTATTTGTAGATAAGTTGGAAAGATTTTATAATTGTAAGAGTGCACATCATCACTAATATTTTGGGTGTATTTGTGATTGATTACTATAGGAATTTGCTGTGAATCTAGGCTTTATTGTTGCTTAATATTGCTCCTTTAGCTCTTTAATGAAGTGTAATATCTCTTTTGTAGCTACCTTAACTTGGGCTTGGTTCTGATAATGTTTGAGTGTGTTTGGTAATTTACATATATACGACTATAATAACCTGCTTTTCTTTCCTTTCTTTTTTTTTTTTTTAAACAGTTACATGGGAATTGGTCTTTCTGCTCAAGGTGTAAACATGAATAGACTACCAGGTACTGTCTATGTTTTTAATCACCTGTGAGTTCAAAGTGGAAGCTGAATAGTTTTAATAAATTTAAATGTTATGCTATTTATAATTATATATTCCATGCTTTTTTGTGTTTTGTATTTTGGTATTTTTAACTGGTAGTATATAGTCTTACCATCTGCTTTAAATGTCTTAATGTGGTTGGTTCTGCTTGCTACCCAACACACTTGTGGCATTCAACCTTTTTTTTCAGTTCTTTAATATTCTTGGAACATAGGCTTATATTAAAAGTAAACTAAAGAAGGTATGAATAAGATGGCAGAACTGTTTCCCAGAACCATTGATCAGATGGAAGGGATTCTTGCATTACATTTTCTAGTATCCTATTTATAAATGTTAAAAACTAATTTTGGGGAAAACTTTCAGAAAATAAAAAGCAAAATAGAAAAATTTTGTGTTAAATTGGGTGTCTGTGTGTGTGTTTAGACTAAAAGCAAAATTCCTTTTGTTCTGTTAACAAAGGAAATATGCTTGAAAAGTGTCTTGCTGTTTGTTTTGTAGGAGTTCTCTCTTTAATATGTGTGTTTTAGTGTTCTGTGTGATGTATTTAATTTCCTTAGTGTTGTAAACAATATTGTAATATAGAAATTATGTAGTGTAATTGTTCAGAATTTCAGTGTACATTTGAGAATTTTTGTACTATTTATTGTAATGATCTTGTTAGCATGTCATCTTAGTGAAAAGCTTTAGTACAGAGGAATCTTACTTTTCATTGTAAATATACCAGAACTTTCTCTTTAGGCTGGGATAAACATTCATATGGTTATCATGGGGATGATGGACATTCATTTTGCTCTTCTGGAACGGGACAACCTTACGGACCAACTTTTACAACTGGTGATGTCATTGGCTGTTGTGTTAACCTTATCAACAATACCTGCTTCTACACCAAGAATGGACATAGTTTAGGTACTAAGATAATGGTTTGCATGTAAAATAACCAAATATTGTAATTATTGTATTTACAGCATGGTGATATTATGTAATTTTCCTTTATAAACAGATGCCTCTGGAAATGATTTCCTTCCCCCTTCCAGGTGGAAGTTGAGGAAATAGTATCAATTTGTATTCAGTGAAGGCCACATTGTATCGTATATATAGGAATAACTGTAGAAATGCTCCCTGTGGTCACATATTTATTCTAGTAATAGAATGCTTAGTATTTTCTGCTTAGCTTTAAATAAAGCCCTTCACAGTATGATCCAATTCTCTAAGTAACAGGTGCTAAAACAAATAGGGCTTTCAGTTTTTAGTACAGTATGGGGCTCATAGCAAAGGACGGAAAAGCTACCAACCAAATGGACATTGACATACTAAAGTACTAAAGAGTCAGGCCTCCCAACGAAGTTTGATAAAGAATAATTGCAAGTCAGTTCTGCAAAAGGAAGCAGAATTAAAGCAAGCAAGTAACAAAACTTCTAAGGATAAAAGACAAGTGGCAAAAATGAGAAATAGATTAATGAAAACTTGAAGAAACCCGTTCATTTCAAGACTAAAAGAAAATTGGGGTTTTTAATTGAATATGCTCCTGTGGCACTTCAAATTTAAACTTGTATATGATTGTTATATGCCTTTTTTTTTAAGAAGTCTTGTTTTTGTGTTTTGTATTACAAAGTATGAAGGATAGCAAGACTGATCCTTTAAAAAATGAAAGGCTTCACATTACTTTTACTGTTTGAAATGGCCTTGATTCATAGCATATTGTTTCTAATGAGGTAAAGGGAAAGGAGACAAAAACCAAGTCAACCAAGAAGGCAGACATTGCTGTTTGCTTATAAATAGTACTTAAAATGAGACTGCAGAGCATATGCTTATATATATAGTGGGTGTTCTTTAATATATATAACACAATAACTCTGTCATTTCAAAGTGGAAAATTGTAAGTTTCTGGCTACATTGGTAGTAGGTATTCTTTTTAGTGTCTCACCATATTCTAATGTAAAGTTAGTGTCTTCAAATTTATATTCAGCCTAAAACTTTCCTTTTGATTATTAATATTGATTCTGAAGTCCTGTGTTATCTGACTTAAAGGCTGTCCCAAGTCAAAAAAGATCCTTATATTCTCATCAGTACAAGAATGTTGATTAAGGATGTAAGGATGCCATCCAAAAAATGTGTATTTGTGCTTTGATTGTTGTGACCATCTGGTTTCTAGAAGGGTACAGCCCCTTGAGCTAGTTGTTAGTATTCTAGCTCTGACTTAACCACAGCAGTCAACTGGGATAGTCTTAGTTGGTAGACTGCTTAAGATATTTCAGGTCTTAAACCAGGAGAAGTCTTCTTTTAAGTATGACTTTGGTTCAGAAATGCAGAAGAAAACATATTTTATAAACCAAGATTAGTCTTGTTACAGTTCTTTAAACTTTATTCCAGAGAAGAAATTTTATTTGAGAGATGGGAGGATCATAGGTAATGTGCTTTCATTTTCTTTTCCTGTTATATTTTCACAAACATATTAAAGTAAACTTTTCTCTTGAATAAGAAAACTATTTTAAAAATGTGAGATGCTTTTCAAGAAAAGACTGCATAATAATTGAAGCACATTCTAATTTTAAGTAAATCTGGAACATTGGGCTTCATTCATTCATGTATTTAATATTTATTAAGCACATAGAAAGGCAATATAATAACAGTGATAAATATATGGCTTCTTTAGTTGCTGGGGTTTGTCTCCTGGCTTAGGCCATGTGACTTTATGCAAGTTACTTAACACTTCCATGCCACATTTGTCAAATAGGATCATTTATAATACCTATCTTATTGAGGTCATTAGAGTAAACTGAAATGGTGTACATGAAGTTCTTAAGTGATTGCCTGGCACATAATATTTACTAAGTGTTGTTTACTATCCTTATTTGCCTACTTTTGTGCTAGGTGCCTGGGATATAGTGGTAAAACATTAGCGAGCAAAAATTAATTCCTTTCCAATAGAGGTCAGGAAGCTATGGCCTATGGGCTAAATAGGTCTGTCTGTTTCCTTAAGTAAAGTTTCATTGGAATACAGCCACACCCATTCATTTGTGTTCTGTGTATGGCTACTTTCCTGCTATAATGGTAGAAATGAGTAGTTGCAGCAGAGACCATCTGGCCTAGAAAGTGGAAAATATTTAGCTCTCTGGCCCTTTATAGAAATGGGCTTATCCTGGTCTAGATTCTAGCATCTAGAAGATAAAATATTGTTCAGATACTGTTCCTTTCTACTTCCCAAAGTGGATAATTTCTACCCAAAAGCTGACGTATCTTTAGTTTCTGTCTCATGAAGGTTTTCAAAATACATATTTACTTACCATTAAAGAGAAATGGAAAGGTTTTTACTTGAGAAAATAAAGGAGAAACATTTCAGTATGTAGGTTAACTTAATTAAAAAATTTTTTACTTTGTTTTATTGAATATCATTCATTTTTTGGAGGTTGCTTTTCAAAAAGCCTCTTGGTAAATAAGGAAATTAGAAATGTGAAAAGGTTGTTTTCTGTGTAAAATTTAAATAATTATATAATCTTGTTAAAGTGGCATCTTTTTGTATAGCCTTTGGTAGCTATGTTTGGTCATGTTCAAAAATGTTATTCTATGGAATTAAGTTGGATTTTTCATTACAGTTTTTGGTAAGAGTAATTTCAGTAATTACTAAAAAAAAGGAATTTTTGCTAAAACAATATAAATTTAGACAATCTTTGTAATAGACACCTTTGAAAAAAGTTGATTAGGCTACTATGTTATGAAAATGGTAAAGATAGGGATGGTAGTGTTCTACTAAAATATTCTATTCACTATTGTTTTCTGTATTCTTTTTAGTTTAATGAAAGTTTTGGAATAAATTTTCATATTTGTTTGACCCACAGTCACTTTGCTTTCTATTTATTAATGAAACTAAAAGTACTAAGTATGTCTTATGGGGAGTGGAGGAGGAATCTCCAGCTTTTCTCTCCTTTTGACAAAACAACCTGAATTTGCTAGTCATACTAGTCATTTTAAAAGTCATAAAAACAGGACTTTAACTACAAAGCATGAGTTTTACACATTCATTTAAAAATGTATATATATAGTAGAAATTTATAGTCTGTCTTTTAACTTTATTACTTTAATAGAGTCAGATAATTGTATTTTCTGATGGTACAGCACAATTAGTCAAGGAATCTCAAGTGGGAAAGGCCTTAAGATAATCTAAAGGAAATGCCCTCATTTTTTAGATGGTGATCAGCATCTTAGAGGTAGTGGTTCTGGTGTGGGTTTTTTGTTTTGTTTTAATATGTGTTCAGATTGGAAGAATTGAGATTAACCGATCTACCAACACCACTTCCTTCTGTTATTCTAGAGCGCAATCTCTTTAAACATATAAATAGGTCCTATGGAAATGATTGGTTTATTTATTATTTTATTTTCAGCTAAGTAATATATTTGAATATTTAAAGGGAGATTATGTAATTGTCACTTTAGGATGCCAGTAGACTTATTCCAAAGATAGTGCCATTTTGCAAGTGTGTTTGGAATGTGACTGCTGAATTACTATCAGAGGACATTCAAGAGAAATTTTCGAAGGATAAGTCTTTATCCTTTAAAGGAAGAATTGATTTTTTTCCCCACAGTAATCAAAAGTTATTTAAGAATGTACCTATATAAGAAAAAATTTTTAACTAATAGAAATACTCTACTGCCCATTGTTTCCCTTTTCTTCTGTCACAGAATATCTCTTCTTTCTCTCCCCCACCCAGCCCCCCAAATTACTAGGAAGTCAAAAATCAGATGTTTACTAATTGGCAGCCAGTTTTTTTATGTTTTCTAACATAGCTTTTAAGATAAATCTAAAACCATTTTAAAAATCCTGGAGGCAATAGCAGTCCCCTAGAAATAAAATTGTTGTGTGACAAGGATAATAATGATCTTGAAAGGAGAAAGCATCCATTGAGGCCTATGTTAATGTTATTGAGAAAAAAAGAGTCTTATTATTCTAGATCTTAGGTTTATAATTTTTTCCTTTAGAAATTCAACTTGTCACCTTTGAAAACCATCTTCTAATGCCTTTTTTTTTTTTTTTTTTTTTTTTTAGGTATTGCTTTCACTGATCTACCGGTAAGATATAATTTTTTGTAAGAGTAGTTCTGCCTTCTTAATGAAAAGAAGTGTAAGGAAACTTGTGGAGAATGTTCATATTGCAGTCTTAACTTATATTTAATAAGTTCATACACCATGCATAGAATGGAGTTCCTTTCTCTAGCCACTGTTGGTGTGGACCTTCAGAAATTAAGCTCCAAATTGCACTGGACACCATTGTACAAGGGAAACTTCATTGTACTAAAAAATAAATCAGAATTGATTACTTAAAATACACTTTTTAATGTACCAAATTAAAAGTATCTTTCTTTGGTATTGTTGGACTTTTCAGTTCACCAAGTGGCTGTACAATAACTGTAGTCATTCATTAATTCAGTATATACTGAGTGGCTGCTGTGTGGCAGGTATTGTGGTTGGGATACAGCATTCAACAAAACAGGTAAAGGTCTCTGTCCTCTTGAAATACTCAAGCTGGAGAAGTAAGGGAATAAGCAATACATTGAAAATAAGTAAATTAAAGCATATTTTTAAAGGTTTTAAGCACTTTTTAAAGAAAGAGAAAAAGTACAATGTGGGAGTATGAAAGGCAACCTGGGTGGTGCAGCTTGCCCACCTTTGCCAAGGTAAGACTTGAGCAGAGACTTTGGAAGAAGTGAGAGAGTTAACTAAACTAGCATGTAAAGCATGAATGTTCCAGGAAGAGGGAACAGGTAGGGAAACAGTACTAAGGCAGGGGCACATCTAGAGTGTCTGAAGAACAGCATCTAGTGAGAGCCGTGAGGAGGCCGAGAGTAGTGGGTGAGTCTGAGGACGGTGGAGGATAGTGACCTAGATTACCTAGACTCTGAGGGCCTTTGAAAAGCCTTCAGTATTTCCTCTGAGTGAAATACAAAGATATTGCAGTTTAGTTTTAACAACTTCAGTTTTTAAAGGATCACGGACTGCTGGCTTGAAAAACAGCCTGTACTGGAGAGTAAGGGTAGAAGCAGGCAGACCTGTGTGTGAGGAGGCTGCTGCAGAAAGTTAGGCAAGAGGTGATGGAGGCTCACATCATTAGAAGTGCTTTGATTTTAGGTGCCTTAATTACCAAATCTAAGACTATCAGTTATAATACGCATCACATACAACACTGAGCAGAAAAAACACTATGAACTATGACACTATACTTTCTTATCACTTACAATTTTTAGTTTATTTTTACTGGATGATCTCCCAGGGTTTTTAAATATAGATTTTTAAATCAGTATCACTTGTTGCACACCTAAAAATGATGAAATAAGCAATATAAATTAAGGTATTGCCCAAACTTAATGTTCAGAGTCCAACCTTTTAGACCACTGTTTTAGAGTTGATGTCTGTGTTTTTCTGTGTGATACTGTCTTCTGTGTCCACAGGAACACTTCTTAAGAGTTCTCCATTATGTCTCTGGCATTTGGTCCTAAACCTCTGATCATATTGTGCAGGTTTTGATGCTATCACTTCCTTAATATTACCAGAAGGCATTAACCAGAGGTTTTCTGACACTGGGACTCTAACATTCTTTTCTCAGTTAGTCAGTAAGTGGCTTGTTGACTAACATGTCTGAGAGGTTGCAATTATCCAGCTGTTTCTCCAGGAAGAAATTCAAGTCCCAGGTTTATGGTGAGCTTATCCTTTAACAAATTCACACCTGTGCAGGCAGACAGCAACCTCCTGGCAGCCTCCTGACCAGATGCAAGGCGCCATCACTTGGAAGACACATTCCAGTTTCAGAGATGTTCTGAGAGAGCTGATAGGAGACTCAGGCAGAGAATAGACACCCAGTCTAGATTATTAGTATTCCTGAAGTATCAAAGTTCTAATAGAAGACAACTTTGCCAAGCCAAAAAAATTCAGCGTCTGCAGCTCAAAATTGCTCTCAGCAAGAAGCAATATGTAATAAGCAGCAATGGGACAAGTGTTTATCTTGTTGAAAAAAAATCTACAATCTTAGGGTTTTTGTCTTATATTTATACCAAAGTAAGTTAGTATTAAAGAGAAAAAAAGTAAAAAAGAACAAATAAAAAAATTCAACTGAGATCCAAGAGAACTTTCTGATGGACTGATGTGAAAATGTGACGAAGAAGATCTTACTTCAAAAGTTGTGGCCTGAGGAATTGAAAGAGTGGAAATGCCACTTACAGATAATGGAGAAGGCTGAGTATAGGTGAAACAAGTTTTTGAGGGGGGAAATTTGGAGTTCAATTTTGGGTAAGTTAAGTGGAGCCGTCAAGTATACAATTGGCTATACAAGCCTGAAGTTTAAGAGCGTGGTCTGGGCTGGAGATGAAAGTTCGGGAGTTATGGGCATTTTGGTGTTTAAATTTATAGTCATGAGATTGGATGAGATCAGCAAGGGAGTGCCTGTAGGCAAAGAAAAATGGGCTAATGGCTGTTTGGAGGCATGCCAAATTTGGGAGGAGGGAGGGAACCAGAAAAAGGAGAAGCAGCCATCAGTGAGGTAAGAGGAAGGCTAAGGATTGGTGACCTCAAAAGCAAGCCAAGAAAATATCTCAAGAAGGAAGGAGTAAGTCGGTTGTGTCCAGTGCCACTGTAAGACATCCCAGAAGCTGAGGACAGAGAACTGACTAGTGGATTTAGCGGAGTGGAAGGCACTGGTGACAAGAAGGTTTCAACAGAGTGAGTGATGGAGAAATCCTGATTGGAAAGGGTTTAAGAGAGAATAGGGAGAGGGAGATTATAGAGTGTGGACAACTTTGGAGGATTTTGACCATAGTGGGAGTAAAGAAATGGGAGGTAGTAGCTGGTGGTAGAAGGTGGGAGGCAATTAGGGGATTTTCTGGTGATACAGCAGGATGCTTGTTTGCTCATGAGAAAGACTCAGTGGCAAGCCAAGAAAAGAATGTAGTATGGAGAAAGGGAAAGTAAGGAATTGATCATACCCTTGCGTAGACAGGTGGAGGTGTGATTGAGTGGGTAGGTGGCCGTGGGCGGGGGGGGGGGGCGGCAGAGCCGGGGTGTGGACGCTGGTAGGTGGGTTGATGTGGTTCGGAACCACTGCACAGGCTTTGGTAAGACTGTTCATTTGGGTTGGTTAGAGGGCTTGGCTGTGTGTGTTTTTCCCTTTTTTTTGTGGCACTAAGCAGATGAAACCAATTTACTAAAGCAAGCAGATTTTTTTGTTTTGTTTCTCATGGGTAGATTAGTGATGATAATTTGGAAAAAGGCTTAGCTTGTTATAGACACGTTTAACTGTTTTTGTGTTGCCTACTAGTTATTTTTTGTCCCATTTTAGAATCACCAGTTAGGTTTTCTTGCCATGTCTGAAATTAACCAGTGGTGATGTTCAATTTTGTAACAGGTGAAGTCGTGGTTACTATGGTTGTTAAAAAAAAAGTTTCCTTTCAATATAGTGGTTCTGAGAGTTCCTCACTTTTATGACTGTGAGATCTTCTGGGACTTCCACATGAAACATATCATTCTTCTACTTAACAGAGCAGAAAAAGTTAAGTCTTTCCTCTAAAGGCACTCCCAGACAGATGTTTAAATGTTCTGTGCCTGTGATAGCTCTTTAGCCGGTTGGAGCATTAAATCCTGGTAGAGAATATATTTATGGGAAAAAAAAGTGTGTTCCACCTATCATAGAACCTAGAGTATTTATTCAGCTTTGAGAACCTTAGATCTTTTTCAGAATGACTTTTCTTCCCCAGCTCACCTCACGAGTTTGAGAAATGTCCATCTATAAACTGACTAATTCAGGTAAATTTCTTTCTTAAAGAAGCTATCTTATTTTAAATGATGCTGCTTTCCATTGCTATAGGCTGATTTGAACTACTTTCTAATAGATACATTATTTTCATTTTCATTAGAATAAATATTTTAAATGTATTAGGTCAGAACTGTTACTGAGAATATATTATTGTATATATTTAGCTTTTGTATAGTATTTTTACTATCTGTCTTAATTTTTCATAGCTTCATAGAAATGGGATCTGTTTTCCTGTTCTCTTCATAGAGACTTGCTGTTCTCATTTCTAATTCTACATGGGAATGACTTTTTTTAAAATTCAGAAATAGTTTCCTAGAAAACATTGTTTTATATAAGTTCATAATCTAGACATATGCTACAGCATGGATGAACCTTGAAAACATGTTAAAGAAGCCAGACCCAAACACCACATACTGTGTAATTGCTTTTATACAAAATGTCCAGAATAGGCCTATTTGTAGACTCACCGAGTAAATTAGTCATCAGGAGTTACAAGGATGGGGGAATGGGAGTGACTGCTAATAGGTACAGAGTTACTTTTTGGAATGATGAAAATGTTGCAAAATGAGATAGTGGTGATAACTGCACTCTATAGGGGTTATACTAAAACCAACACTTTGTTACATTCTATTTTTAGAAATCTATACTCCAGCAGGTTAAAATCTGTCATTTTTATTTATAGTTTAGCTAGTTAAGGGCTATGTCCTTAATCCCTTTCCCTGAAATTCTGAAGTTTTAAAGTTGAGTAAGTGGTATAAAAATAATAGTTACTTTGAGCTCAAACTGACTTTACCATTTTGTTATTTATCATTTTCTGATTATAGATATAATATATAATGTTAAATATTTAAATAGTAAATGTTTATAAATAGGGAAATGTACAGCAGAGAACTTCCTCTTAATCCCAACCTCTATATATGATGACTGTATTAATTTTGAGTATATGTCTTTCCAGATCTGTTTCTGAACTGTTAGGTGTGTCCATTATTTAAATGTTTACAGAAAAGATGGGATCATAGTTTATTTTTGTCATTTTATGTTTCTTCTCAAATTGCTGCTTGAGAAAATTAAGCTAATAATCTTTGTCCTCCTGTATTGTGAGAATATGTTTTCATATTTGGAATATTGATCCTTTCTTTTATATGTGTGATACTTTTTTTTCCTATAAAAGTCCACTTGTCTTGATATTTTATGACGTTTTGTCACAGGGTAGTTTTAAATATTTTTATGGCATAATATTATCAGAGTATTCATGAATGTTGACTTTCTTTATAGTACTATTATAATTTTCCTGAATTTGTCTGGAATATTTAGCTTAAACCATTTTTAAAGCGCCTCTGTTTGGACAATGCTGAATGTCAGAATTATAAACTCAGCTTAATGAACAGGATTGCTTTTTGATCTTATTAATATCTTTATTAAGAGTATTTGGCTTTATGTGCTTTTGATTTATAGCGTATTTGGTAATGTATTGTCATGGAAAGACTACTGTGCTAGAAGTAGAGGCAGGAGTTTTTTCCTTTATTGTGTCATTAACATGCTGTGTGCTTCTGAATAAATCCCTGCAACTTCTTAGGTCTCAGTTTTCTCATTTTTGAAATGAGAAAGTTTCAATGTAAGCATCTCACTTGTCTTCAGCTTAGAATTCTGTGAACCTGCTCATTTTGTTGATTATTAAAACTTGGTACATTTACATACATTGCGTTACCATTTATGGCCCTAATCTAGTGTGACTAGTGCTCACTACTTTGATGCAGTTACTCTTTTGTTTCTGATTTTGGTTGCTTGGTTGATCAGTTTTTAAGTATACCCTCTTTTTGCTGTGAAATCTATGTAAGCATCTTATATTTACACCCAGGTTATCACCTCTTAATCTTTGCCTGATTTTGTACTGAAAATATTTGCTAACAATTTAAAAAAAGAAATAAGGCATAAATACAGAGAACAAAGATAAAGTAGAATTTGGAGTAACAGGAAGAAAAATCGAACTCAGATTTGGTGTCAGATAAACTACTGTTCCAGTTCTACTGCTACAGTGTAGAAGGACCATGAGCAACTTAATTTACCCTAAATCCTCCATTTCTTTTTTATATAGAAAATCCCCACTCTTAATGGCATGGTGTTTTGCTTATAGTTAAGTTATCACATCCCTTTATAAAAATGTCCCAAATGTCCAGATAAGTGGAATTTGGTAAGCTTAAGATAGTACATGCCCATTTAGAATTGTATTTCAGTGGTAACTAGCTTTCACATGCAGTTTCTAGAAATGGTATCACATATACATAAAAGGATAAACCTGAGTATGTTTAGACTTGAACCTTTGAACTACTATGTGACATGCTTAAGAGTAAAAATTGTGCCTTTGTTTATTAGAAGCATAATGGCCCATAGTCTCTGAATAAAATAGGTGCCTTAGGTTATCTCATATTTTTCTTGATCATTGGATTACGGGAGGTAGTATTTTTCATCCAGTATACAATGGGTTTTAGATAACTTGCTTTAGTTTTCCTCTCTTAGTTTTTGATTGAGACTTTAAAATATTCATGAAGTAAATTTACAGTTCTGTTACTTTAAAGTCAGCATATGAAAGAATGGGTAAGTCTTTAACACAAAGGGATTTGATGGTTAGTGAAATGTGTTATCTTACAGCCAAATTTATATCCTACGGTGGGGCTCCAGACACCAGGAGAAGTAGTTGATGCCAATTTTGGGCAGCATCCTTTCGTGTTTGACATAGAAGACTACATGCGAGAGTGGAGAGCCAACATACAGGCGCAGATAGACCGGTTTCCGCTCGGAGATCGAGAGGGAGAATGGCAGACGATGATACAGAAGTAAGTCAAAAAATCTGAATTGACATGACTCAAGTATATTTTTTATAAAACATTACTCTTCAGGTATAAAAGAATATTTGTGGATACTTTTTAATTTATATCCTCATAGTTTTAATGTGTTACTATATTTTAATCTCTGTGTAAAAACTAATTTACTTAAATAGTTAAGATAATTTTTTATTTGGTGGTATGTGTATAGAATTTTATTTTAGTCTGATATTAATTTAATGAAGGAAATAAAGTGATACTAGGTCACCTAAGTTAAATTCATTTGCTGTCCTCAGTAATAGGATTTAATGATTTCCATAGGCTATATGATTCAACTATTAATAGTGCCAATGCAAAAGATAAATTCAGAAAAATTAGATTTTATAATGCTGGACCTGTGATTTTTGGACAGGAACTTGGCTGTGCTGTTCAGCAGTAGTTCATATATTCACAGGGAGAAGAATGATTGCTCAGTAAGAAAAGCCGAGTAATGGTGTATGTAGTTCATGTGCTGGAATACAGGCTTGATACATACATATCTCATGTCAGGATTTATCTAGTGAGTGGGTTACTCTGTAAGAATAATACCAGCTATTTTTGCTTATTAGGATCCCTTTTTTACTAAATATTTGTATTTTATCATATAGATTCAGGGAGGTATAATTGCCCCTGTTCTAAATTGGAAAATCTGACCAAAAACCTCCAGCTTAAGAAAAATCTTAAAAAATATCTTAGTAATTATATTTAATGCCATTTACTTGTATATGTTATCATTAGATATTTAAGAGAAGGTAAAGGGAATGAAGACATAGGAACAGTGGATAAGGAGTTTGGATTCCTAAGTTCAGGACTTATTAATAATAGTGGTGGAGGATCGGTAGCAGCAGAGCGAACAGTGGGTGTTAGGAAAATTGCTATGAAATTAATAACCTTTATCCCAACTCATTCTTTACCAAAATTTTTCAGCTTATTTTATTACGGAGCTTTTTATGAAAAAGAATAACGTTATGGAAGTCAGAAGGAAAATACAGTTCCTATCACAGTCAACTTTTTCAGACTGTGCCTTTGCTGAAAGGCTAGAGATGACACCTGGATGTCAGTACTTAATGGTAGCTTTTAAAGCTTGACATTGAATAAATTAAATTAAAAATTAAATATCACTAAGTTTAAATAGTCATTTCAGTACTGTAGCTTAACCCAAGAAAATAGCAGTCTTTCCGATAACATCAATCGGACATAATTCTTCTTAAATGTCTGTATAACTGCTTTGAATAATCTTAAATTAACAACTTAATAGATTCTTGGAGGAGCTAATGAATGGAAAATGTGATGATGATTCCAAAAACATGCTTCTTGCCTAGAGCTTTTATCATCTGGTATCACAGAAGCCTCTGCACTAGAATTTTTGTCCAGCAAAGTTGAAAGAATAGTGAATCCTGACTCAGGACCTTGTGGTGCCATGAGTTAGAGTTTGGGTAGGTTGCTCTCCTGGGTCACGTCCCCTTAATGCTTTAATTATGGTTGCCACTGAGAATCATAGTAGGATGAGGAAACAGTATTTATCCTAATTCTACAGCCAGAGTTCAGTGAGGGCTCCCACTCCCACTTGACGAAGTTGACACTCATCATGAGCTCCTAGGAAGTCCAATTTCAAAGGTTCTTCCCTACCCTCTTAACTTAATTTGAACAATCAGATGAAATTAAATAAAAATCTATTTCTTAGAGGTATCTCCACTCCCCAACTGCTGCCTGCTCAGTCCCTCTTTCCTATAAACAGCTGCTTCCTGTCATTTTTCTAGTAGGCCCTTAATAGTGTCAAATGGAGGCAGGCTTAAGGGTTGAATATTTGGATATATTGGATATATGGGTTAATAATGTTGAGTCAACAGTTTCCTAATATTTTGTGGTTAGATGTAAATATGTGTTCTGATCACTTGTTGGCTTTTTAAAAAATTAATTTGTTCTTTGAAGTTTGTCATTTCCTTGTAAATCTTATTTGAGTAATCAGTCTACCATATACAGTCATACTAAATTGATTTAGATTAAAAAGCCAACTTCTCCCTATTATCTCCCTAATAGGCTTTGTTCTGGACCTTAGTATTCCTCATGTTTATACCTTATCATCCCATCCCATGTAATTAACTGGTGGATATAAAAGGGTTGAACTCTGAACACAAAGAGTTAACCTGTTGTTTTTAAATTGTTCTGTTTAGAAAATGCTAACACTTTACTGGGATAAGTCATGGGAAACAGGTAAAACATAAATTACAGTTATTAGGATTGAATATAAGGATGAGGAATAATAGGAAAGGACCTGCAAATAATGGGGTGCCAAGAGTCAAGGGAAGAGTTATTTAATGTCCTTGATTCTCTAGTAATATTTACTTTTAGGGAGAGTTGTTTCAATATAGCATTTACAGTTATCTTTTGGGGAATACTGCATGAATACAGCAAAATGTTTTTTCAAACTTAAATCCTTAATTGCTTCAAGAGGAGAGGTTGGTTTTGTAACATCAGAGTAGACCTTGTTTATATAAATTGTAGTATGAAGCATGTATTCTCTCAACTAAAAGATGTGTGTTTCTTCTTTTTAAGAATGGTTTCATCTTACTTAGTCCACCATGGGTACTGTGCCACAGCAGAGGCCTTTGCCAGATCTACAGACCAGACCGTTCTAGAAGAATTAGCTTCCATTAAGAATAGACAAAGTAAGGACCCTGTGGAGCATGGTTAACACTTGTTTTCAGATTATAGGTCTCATTATATTGATTTTTAGAAAATTTAGTTTTTAAATTAAAAATTTTTTTCAAATATATTAATGTAAAGTTGATACCTCTGAAAAAGATTTTCGTTGATATTATTGAAGATTACCTTTAAAAAAAGGGTCACATAGGACTGTGTTAGTCTTCTGAATGTAAAAAGCTATACTTTTGGAGAAGGTTCTGTAAGAAGTATTTACATTTTTTTCTTAAAATGTTTTCTTGAGCTTTGAAGAAGTTAATACTCAGTAATTTTTTTTAATTGGCAAAGTAGTCTCACAATTAGAAGTTAGTGGAGATAACATGTGAAAAGAAATTTAAATATTTGTGTTTAAATGGATAGTATTGATCTTAAAACTAGGGCTTATGGCCAGAGCTGTAGGGCCTGTTCTAACAAGGGCGAATCAGCATGATAACTGGCCCACAGTTAGCTATCCTAATATTCTGACAGTTCGTCAGTCAGGGAAAGTACGGACTTGAGAGAATAGGCATAAAAGTAAAACACGTGGGTGAAATCGTGATGTATAGAAACAATTTTTTTACAGGTCAAACTGCTGTAATAACACTGATTACATTTTGCTGTGGCTAATTATATGCTTGTCTGTCATACTACATTATAAACTCTGGCAAACAGGAGATCACATGTATATTGTATCCTCATCATCTAATTTAACAATGCTAATGCCCTGACACACAGGGAATGCTAGCATTCTTTTAGTACTGGATTCAAAGGTTATATTTGATGATACATTTTGACTATAATTTCTTTAATGTTTATTTTGGTCTTTATTTTTTTTTAATGTTATTGATATGGTTGACATTAAAAGTTGTGCATATTTAGTGAATGTAACTTGATGAGTATGGAGAAAAGTATGTATCTATGAAACCATCACCAGTGTATACTACAAAGATACCATATTTTTAATCTTAGTGTTTAATACTTTAATATTGCTTAACAGATGTTTTTCCTATATGTTAATTGTGATTTTTTAAGTATTTGTTTTTTTATGAAAGCTTGGTTTTCATGAAAGTACTTATTTTTCTAGTTTTTTAATGTCTGAAGTTTTTCCTCGATTGCCTAATTGAAACTATAATTTTAGGATTATATACAGTAATTAATACAGTAATTTATTTAAAGATCTTTTTATTAACTTTTTTTTGATGGTCTACTAACTTTATGTTTCTATCCAATTAGTCTCTTGCTTTCTTTTTCTAAATAGGAATTCAGAAATTGGTGTTAGCAGGAAGAATGGGAGAAGCCATTGAAACAACACAACAATTATACCCAAGTTTACTTGAAAGAAATCCTAATCTCCTTTTCACATTGAAGTGAGTTTAATAAAACATGGTATATTACATTTATGTGTGTGGTATATGTAACCAAAATTATCTTCATGTTAATAGTCTCAATTTTTATTTTACTTTGTTTCAAATGTTTGCATATAATTTTGTAATGTATTAGTACATGTAAGTAACAGATTATTTAAAAAACTTGTATTGAGGACTGTAAGCAAATGGCATCTTTTGCTGTATGTTTGTTCTTCTCTCTTTTTATCTCCATGTTTTAAAGTGTGAAAATCTTACTGAAGATGGTACCTATTTTTCTTCCTGTAGAGTACCTTTTAATAAGTCTGTGGACTTTAAAAAAATTGTGGTAAAATATATATATAACATAAAATTTGCCATTTTTACATGTAGTTATGTAGTACTAAGTACATTTGCCTTGTTCTGCAACCATCACCAATATGTCCCTGGAACTTTTGTCATTATTCCAAACTGAAGCTCAGTATCCTATAAACCCTAACACCCTTCTCTCTCTCCCCCTATCTCTTAGCAACCACCATTCTATCTTCTATCTCTATGAATTTGATTGTGACTACTCCAGGGTACCTCATATAAATGGAATCATAAAATATTTGTCCTTTATAACTGGCTTACTTCCTTTAGCATAATGTCTTTAAAGTTCATCCATGTTGCAGCATGTGTCAGAATTCCCTTCCTTTTCAAGGCTGAACGATATTCCACTGCACATATACGTCACATTTTGTTTACCCATTCATCCATCAATGGACATTTGGGTGCTTCCACTTTTGGTTATTGTGAATAATGCTGCTATGAACCAGGGGTATACAAATATCTGTTGGAGTCCCTGCTTTCAATTCTTTGGAGTGTGTACCCTGAAGAGGAATTATTGAACCATATGATAATTATATATTTCATTTTTTGAGTAAATTAATCCTTACAGTTCCATAGCCTCATACCATTTTACATTCCCACTAACAGTGTGGAAGAGTTCCAGTTTCTCTACATCCTCACCAACACTTTTTATTTTCTGTTCCTTATTCTTTTTTATAATAGCCATACTAATTTGGCTTTTTAAAAAAATTGAACCCTCGTTGTTTTAAACTTCAGGTGTTATTAAGCTTTTTTATAATAGCCATCCTAATTTGGCTTTTTATTTTTATTGAATCCTCATTATTTTAAAATTCCGGTGTTATTAAAATTCAGTGCTTAAGATTGCAGCTCTTTAAGCACTAGAAACCCTTTGTAAGCCAAATGTCAGTATTGTTTTGCTTTAGAGTAAAAGTTGAAATGTGGCCCATTTTGGTTAAGAAGTTGCAAATGGTATTAGAGATGAGGAAGGGTAGGGAGAAAGGCTCTTTCTTTGTATTTATCATATGTACATAAAAGCACATCATGTTCTTACATATTCTTTGCTACCAAGTGCAAATATTATTTAAATTCTTTTAGCTAAAAAATGAGGTCTATTTTTATTATTTGTTATAGCGACAGATTTTCATTTTCTTAGTAAATAACATACTCTCTTACATTACACTATCATTTTTTTCTGGAAAATTTTAAATTCTAAGCAATACAACATATGAAATGATATTTCTTATTTTTAGCATATTACCTAAAGATCAAACTTAATGGTAAATATAAGTTCCTAAAATATTTCCTTTGAGAAATCTGTTGGCTATTAAATAAACAGCTACTTGAAGATTATCTAAGTAAATTTGTCTTGTCCTTTTTAGAGTGCGTCAGTTCATAGAAATGGTGAATGGTACAGATAGTGAAGTACGATGTTTGGGAGGACGAAGCCCAAAATCTCAAGACAGTTATCCTGTTAGTCCTCGACCTTTTAGTAGTCCGAGTATGAGCCCAAGCCACGGGATGACTATCCACAGTCTAGCTTCAGGCAAAGGTGGTACTGCACATTACTCTGGTGAGATTCAATCTTATCTTTAAAATTTTACCTTTCTATGTTTTTGAACCCAAATAAAATTTTAAAATCCATACATTCTACATAACTCTTTTGCACATGTGTATACTTGGTCTCAAAGTAGGTGCATCAGATTTGTGTGTTTTTAGTACCAGGGAGTAACTTGAGAACTGTTGCTGAGAATAGGTTAATAGCAGATCTTCATAAACAAAGGTCAACATTGCAGTTGTCTCTAGAAAGTAAATCATAGATATTTGGTAAAGAAAAGGTAGTTGCATGTTCTAAAGAAGTATAAATGTGAAGGTGGATATCTTAGGCCATCAGTCACCAGACCTTGCTGGACCGCCTTCTGTCTCATTCTTTCTCAGCCAGGCTTCTTGCAAGAGTCTATTCACCCAGTTCGTTTTCTCCTAATCCCTTTTTGGCTCAGCAGTCTTACTCTCTGAGGCTTTTGGTGTTCTTTTAATTAAAATTTTCTCTCCTTTCTTGGCTTTCATGACCTCACTTCTATAGGTTTATTTCTGATCCTTCTCGGTCTTCTTTCTTGTCTCTTTAATTCTTTTTTCCAAGGTGTTACCTTTCCTCTGTGCATTTAACTTTCTAAAAGTGATGTCATATACTGTTTCCTTTCCTTGCATAGAGTAAAATAACACCTTTGTTTTTTCTCGGGCAGCATATACCTTTCTGTATTACTCTCTCTTGGTTTATTTATACTACCATTCACAAAATGAGAGTGATCTCTTATATTTATGTGGTTAGCCAGCACCTTTCTTGACTATCATATAGTCACTGCAGGTACAAATTCTTAGCCTCAGTGTGTTCTCATGTAAAATGGGGGCTGATGATAATACTGCCTTTCAGGGGAATTGTAAGGATTAAATAAAACCCCTAATTAAGCCTTCAGTAAGTGTTAGAGGAGATGACAGTCACAGCTTACAATTAAATACCTTTGTATTCTTCCCAAGAGGTTATCTGTTTACTAGTTAAGTAGTCCGTTGACTCCTATATTACGGAAGTTTTAAATACAAGATCAGAATATGGGTTCATTACTTGTAACCTTACAGTGAGTTAATATGTTTCTATTTTCATGACGTGTCTTTCTTCATTTTTTTCCAGGTTTTGAAAGTTGTAGTAATGGTGTAATATCAAATAAAGTACATCAGTCATATTGCCATAGTAAACACCAGTCCTCCAATTTGAATGTTCCAGAACTGAATAGCATAAATATGTCAAGATCACAAGTTAATAACTTAACCAGGTAAATGATTTCCCTAGCTTTTACATCACTATAAGCAACCTAACTGTAGGTGTCATCATTTTTAATAATTTGGAAACATTGCCCATATGGGACCTGGGAGTTCCTAGGCCCCGAGAGAAGAGAGAGGTAGGGAGTCGAGTTCCCGAGGCGTTTCCGTCTCCCAGGATGCACACAGGCTCTTCCCTTCCTTCGTCTTCCTCTCCATTCCCTCTCCCCGCTGGTGGGCTTATAGGGACAAATTCTGGTCTTTCTACCACCACAGACCTATTTAACATCTCATGTTAACATATGATCTGTTTACAGACAGCTATTTTTTTCTCTGTACGTGGAATGTTATTTGATGTAAATGTGTAGAATATTTCCTGAGTTCCAAATAACCAGCTTTACAAAGGATCTTTTCTGAGAGCCTGTCTTTAGGTACCTTGCATATAACAGATCATGGTTGCATCATTTAGGAAACGCACACAGCATGAATACTACTGAGGACCTTTTGGGTGTCAGTTGCTCTGCCGGGCATGGTCTGGGCCTTGGAAGAGCTTTGAGAGAAGAGACGTCTTTATCAATATACTGTGACCCTTGATATGCTCAGGTTTAATATTCATTGAACCTAAAGGTTTGTGAAATGTAACCATTTGAATTAAGTTCTAGTGTGTGAGAGCAAGTTCTTACAAATTCAGCCTGCCTAAATTATCCAGAATCTGAATCTCAGTTTGGTTCAGTACTAGTAGAATAACTTTTTTTTCTCCATAAAAATAATTAGTAGATTTTATCAATTTGATATTGGTTTAGTTTTATAACATGAATTGATCGGTCACACTGCATTTCTGGGGAATGTTCATCCTTGCACAATTCTCTCACCACAGGAGAGAGAGGCTAAGTTGTAGTGTGGAATCTTAATGGAAATACAATTCTGGAGAAAGGAGTATATGTAAAAATCTGTATTTGCAAATTTGAAAGTCCCCAAGTTATCAATCACAAGTGACAAGGATTTACTGAAGAAATGGTGGTGTGAGGTACAGGTTATAGTGGAAGCCCACAGAAGTGGTATGAGAAGACCAGTAGAAAAAAATGACTTGATGATTAGGTCAAGGTAGTTGTTCACAGTAGAGATGACATATTGGGAAATACAAAATGAGAGTACTGTATTATAATAACATGTATGTAAGTTTAGAAAGTTAATGAGTCCTTAGTGTTTTATTGCATTTTATGGTACATTAGTACTTTTTTGCTGTAGAGGGTTCTGCCACTGTTTGAAGGTAGGATGGTTGTCAAATTGGGGGTTTTAAATACTATCCTCATGGCAGGAAGTTGCTAAAGAGACAGACGTACCTGAGTTCAGGGAAGCAAGCTTAAAGGAAGGGGTGGTTGACACACCATCCTCCCTGTGTGCTGTGTCAGTCACAAGAAGAAAGTAAGCTTTTAAACTCCCTTAAACTGTTTAGCAGTTAACTGTTATTTTATAGTTGGTAATGGCTTTCCTTACAATATTGTGGATTAGGCAAAGATGATATTAACTATTAAAACCATTTTACAGATGTAGAGCTGAATACTGAAAAGTAATGACTTTTTTTTAAGATTGCTAAAGTAGCTAGTAAGTTGCAGAACTGAGACTACTTCCCAGGATTTCTGACTTCCAGACTTGGACATTTTCCGTTAAACTTCACCCCATCTGAAATGCTCTTTCCTCGCCCTCCTCCTCCAATCCTGACTTCTGTTCAGGCAAACTGTCAGAAGTCTGTTTCAGATGTTACCTTTTCCAGGATGTTTTCCTTGGTACACATCCCTGCCAAATGTTGTGTCTCTCCCTGTGACTGACTTTCACTGTAGCACTGAGCCTCTGTAATATAATAACTTCATTAGCTTTTCATAGGCTCTTTGCTCCTGGAGGGTAGAGACTGGAGCATTATATCCTTAGCATCTAATATGGAACATGGATCAGAGGCTCTTAAATGTCTGTTGAATGAAAGAATCCTTCTTAAATACTGTGTTGAATTGTCCAAAAGGTATAGTATATTTATTAACATCATCAAAAGCTGTGATTTTTAAGGATTTCCATTCAATCAAACACTATTTTTAAAGTTTGATTTTTCTTACCAATTCTCAAAGTTTTGTCAAGATAGTAATAAACAAACTTCCCTGACTGACAAAGGAGTCCTAGAACCATTGATCCCTTCTTCCTAGATCTCTGTTTATGTTACAGGTTCTACTGATAGAAATGTGTATGCACCCAGGCACCCATAGTTCCATTCCCCCCTAAGCCCAAGTGTTAACCACTGCTTACCTCTGGGGCATTATGCATAAAGTGCTTTTTGCTTATTTGCATTAAGTGTTTTTTTTATTCCCCTACCAATGAATATAGATTGCCTTTTTAATGATAAAAGGTCATTTTTATTTAAATACTCCTGAATGTGTATCAAGTGTTTCCTCTGGGTTACATAGGAGAAATCTTATAGATTAGATAGATATTCTCTGTGGATGAATCTGAAGGGCATACGTGACAATTCCAATATGTCCAGATACAGTTATTGTACATAGTTATTCCTTCAGTAAATGTGAAATGAGCAAAAATTGGAAACATCCTACATATCCAAAACAACATTTTTAAATTAAGATTTGGCAGTACTTTAGAATCTTTAGCCAATAAAAAAGCCTGTGAGAGGAAAATAGTGTTGGGTACTGGAAAGATATGAAGAGGATGTGACTGGGTAGTTTTTAAGATTATTTATTTACCTTTGAAAGAAGGTATATTTTTAAGGAGTGAAGGCAAATAATAAAATGTTGAGACTACTAAAGAAAAATAATTTAGAAGTGAGCTGAATATGAGGGCAAGAAAGAGGTGACGTTAGTTCCAGTAGGAGCTTGTTTGGGGAGTGAGGTTTCCCCCTACATACTGGAAGTGAGTGCTGACATGAGGGGCTTAGATTTTGGGGCAAGAGTTGATTAACAAAGAATAAAGTGCAGATCTGAGTTTGGAAACTCTAGTGGTAGTATATGTTGAAGTCTGATTTCTCCATATGGATATCAAGTCATAAACCCACTACATTTTTCTCCCTTATCTCAGGAGTACAAATTTGTTGAGTCAGTTACATACTTGGCTTTGAATACATTCAAGATTTAGCTAACTACCTTTTGTTCAGATTGTTATTGCCTTGTGAAGTCAGTTTATAAGTAGGCTATGTAGTTGAGTAGTCATTTATTCTAAACTAAGCTGAAAGTGTGCTATTTCTAAAATTAGGTTTGTTTTTTCATTTTCAGTAATGATGTAGACATGGAAACAGATCACTACTCCAATGGAGTTGGAGAAACTTCATCCAATGGTTTCCTAAATGGTAGCTCTAAACATGATCACGAAATGGAAGATTGTGACACCGAAATGGGTCTGCAGTGATACTTCTTACATTTTTAATAAAAAATGATGACTACATGGTTATGTTTTTATTTGTACTGATTCACAGCTGATGAGCATAAATCAAACTTAAAGATGTATGTGCCATTGGATTTGACAGTGATATGTTAAGTCTCTTAATTTCTTGTGAGAATGGGTTGCTGGAGAAAGTAAAGTAACTTTTCAGCGCCTTCTGAAGTTAAGTGCTAAACAGTTTTCTTCACTGAACTCTGTTTTGGCTCAATGCTAGTACTGTCATCAGTGCTGCAGTACTAACGTATTTATCCCTTAGGATATTTAAAGTTGGAGATATGAAAAGTTTTTACACTTCAGTATAGCCAGTAAAGGCCAAATGGATAGAGCGGATTTTATAAATTCTAATCAGACACTTTCTTAAATTCATTTACTCTGAGTATATGTGACTGCGCATAGTTCAGTGCTTGGCATAGAGTTAAGTGCTTGAGTATGGCCTCCCTCCCCTGCCCCTCAATTATGTGGCTGAAGGATACATTAGCATCATAATTTTACTTTGTTGACAACTTGTGGAGTGAATTGTACCATAAAGTTAAACCATCAGCAAACTTTCCCATCAACTGAAACATGAAAATTATTGAAGCTTATAAATTCTCATTGGTCAGAATTCTGTGGTAGCATTAGATTTCTTATTATTTTGAAATTAAAAGGTATTTTTTCAAATCATTAGAGTATAAGAAACTACGTTCTGTATACAAACTTATTCTTTTATTACTTACACAACTACCTTGTTGAGGATTATGTGTTCCAATGTATAATTCACTTTTTGAAGCAAGGAATATGATTAAAAAGGCAGGTTAGCTCTATAGGTAAGGCAATCACAATATTCAGTAATTTAAGCAAAGTGACTATAAGGAGTTCTAGAGCCAGATTACCTAGATTCCTGGATTTGAATTCTGCAACTGCCATTTACTAGCTATGTAACCTTGGACAAGTTACTTAAGAGCTTTGTGCCTCGGTTTCTTCATCTGTAAAATGGGTATAATAACTGCTTCATGGGTGATAGTGAAGATTGAGCTGATCTCTAAAGTTAGTAACACCAAGTAATGCTTAGTAAATGTTAATGATCATCATCATCATTGGTGATTTCTATGTTGTGATTTATAGGGTTACATTATTTGTCAGTGATTATTGGCAACCAAGATAAAAACTATAAAATTATTTTGTAAAAGAGTTTTTTTATGGGAATCATTTAGCCTCGCAGTCTATAGGAATCATTTTACTCCATCTATATTCTCTGTCAGTTAAAGTAGCCTGAGAAGCAATTACAAACTTTTTTCTGTTTTTCCTAATGCAGTTTTAGACAGTTGTACTAGTCATGAAATTTTCCTTGACATATAGGTAACATCCTAATACTGAAAGGCTGTCACCTGACTTTGAACTGCATGCTACATTTTGTATTCTAGACTCTTAAAGACCTAGATAAAATACACCTTTTAGCTGTAAATTCCATATTAAGTTAAAAACCTGCATATATAGATTAAATACTAGGTAATAGTTACTAGATGAAGTAAACAAAGTTTTATAAGCAGCCTATGTTCATTTCTCCGTTGTACTCCATTTAGTGAAGTCGTGAATTACTTGTTCACTTTGCTTACAGAAGTTGATTCGAGTCAGTTAAGACGCCAGTTGTGTGGAGGAAGCCAGGCCGCCATAGAGCGAATGATCCGCTTTGGAAGAGAGCTACAGGCGGTGAGCGAACAGCTGAGGAGGGAATGTGGGAAGAACACAGCAAATAAAAAAATGCTGAAGGTAAGTTTGTTTTGCCTCAAAAAATTATAAATGTGTCAGTGTACTAAGATGTAGTTTTGTAACTCATTGAGTAGTGCTAGAAATTCCTGTTGAAAACCTTGGATGTGAACTTCCAGGCATCCTGCCTATTTAAGAATGAAGGTGTTTGGTGGGGTCAGTCAGCTCTGTTTCACTTTGAGTAAGAACAGGGAGTGAATTCCAGGTCTGCCGCCTATCGGTGTTACATGCCCTTTGTCAGCTCACTTTCTTAGTCTTATTTTCTGCTGTAAAATTGGCAAGGTTATTAGAAGAAATGTGTATAATAAAACCATAAATTTGAGTTAGTTTATTTTACTGAACAGTCTTCGAGGTTGTAGCAAATTGAATGTACAGTACATGCTTTTGTTCTTCTGAAGGATTAGGTCATCTCTCAAAGCCCAAAGAATAGTTAAAACACATTTTCATGTCTATTTTTGGTGGATGTTTATGATGTATAGGAAGATATGGATAACATTTAAAACAGTTTAGTAAGCCACAATTTTGTGTTCTCAGTTGAAGATGGAGGAGTTTTCCCTACCTTAAGTCAGCATTGCATTTCGTTGTAGAGATGTTTCGACTCTTTAAAAGTTTCTTTTCCCCATACTCATAAAAGTCCCAACAGCCCTGTAAGCCTATGAAACATTAACCCAGCAAGTAAGTATGTGTGTGTCTTTACCCTGCGTTAGGTTGGGCTGAGAGGTGATTGGTTATAAACATTTTCTCCTGAATATTTTCAAAGAAGTCCAGAAAACAAAGGGGAGATGTACGTAGTGGCCATGAGACTGTGGTTAGATGTAGTGAGAAAGGGCAAGACTCCTGCCATTCCTCTGGACCCAAACTGAGAGAGAGTCAGTGCAGACAGCAACACCCAGGATCAACAAATTTGACCTAAAATGGTCACAACAGGACAGCACCTGTGTAGACATACCTGCCTGGTCTGCAGGTCAGGGAGCCTCCTTAAACACACTTCCTGTTACAGCTGTGTACAGCCGTGTAGTGTAGCAGGGGCTGAGGTGGGAATACAGGAGCCGTACTTGCTACATTTAGTACTACCTTTACTAGGTAGCACAGCTGTTGTTCTAATGCTGACCCTGAGCTATCAAAAAAAAGTTAGGATTTTTATGCTAAAGAAAGAAAACTGGTAGATTGTATAAGCAGTTTTTCATTTAACAAGTCAAATCAGACCTTCATATATTTGGAAAATAGCTGTCCATGTTTCCCTTGTAAGACTAAGAGTTCCTTAGGTCAGTCTAGATTTTTATTTAACTTCTCCCCTTTTAAATATGTCTAATGCATGCAACACATTGGTATTCAATGAATGTTTAATAAATTGAAGTTGAACTCATATGAAAAGTGTAATTGATTTTCCAACTGTGAATTTTCATCACTGTGCTACTCAGAACCTTTTCTCATACCAAGAATGCTAAGAATAAACTTGTCAGCCTTTCTTAAGTTATTTTAAGTATCTAAAGTTGTCCTTTTGGGAAACTGAGTACTTCTTTGCTAGGTAGTGAGAATGTTTTAGGGGAGTGTTTCTCAACATTTCTGGCATCTACACAATTGAAAAAAACTATTTGAAGATTCCCAAAGAGTTTTTATTTATATAGGTTATATTTATTGATTTTCACCATAGTAGAAATTAAAACTGAAGCTAAAATTATTAATTAATTTAAAAATAATCCATTAAATATTTTTATGAAAAATATCTTCCTATTTCTTTATGAAAACTATCTTCCTAAAAGTAAAAAAAATGAGAGGTGACATTATTTTGCATTTCATAAATTGTATTTAATGGACAATAGGCTGGATTCTCATCCCTACCTCTACATTCAGTCTACTCTCATACCACACATTTCTGTAGGCTCTGGAAAACTGTACTATGTAGTTGTGAAAGAATGAGAAGGAGAAAAGAGTAATATTTTAATGTTATTATGAAAATAATTTTGACCTTCGAAACCTCTGAAAAGGGTCTTGGACCCAGGGTCCCTGGACTATACTTTGGGAACTGCTGTTTTAGGGGATATTTGGGAATATGAGATGTTTTTAAAAATTCATAGACTTTTAAAAACTAGGTCATGTGACTCTTTTCTTGTTACGACTGTATGCCAGTTGAGCATGCATGATAAAGGAACATGTGATTTATGTAGTGCCTTTGAAAATTTACAGTTTCACTCAATCAGCTTACTGTCTGGTTCTAATTTACATGAAGCTTGAAAAATGGCATCACATGGCCTTATTCTCACAAATGTTTATTCCTTGATTATATATTCAATTATGTGATGATGTAATTCATCTTTTTCATCTAAATAATAGGGATTGCTTTGGTTTTTGTTCCTCTGACTACTAAGCAAATGCCAGCTGCTTTAAGAGTCTTTCTCAGTATTCTGAGCCTTTTCCGTCCCATTTGCCAGACTTAATCTTGACCTAAATAGGGGTGAGTTACTGATCCAACTTTTATACATACATAAAGAACAAGGCTAGAGGTTTTGAGGACAACATGAAGAGAAGCTTTTCTTGGCCACAGCTGAGAAGGTTTAAAAGTTACTTGTTTTGTTTTTGTTTTTCACTTCAGGTCACATGTGATGGTAGTGATGTATTTTTAGCTTTATTTTTAAACTTTTGCATACTTTTGAATCATGCATATATATAGAGAGAGAATGATTTGGTTCAATTTGAAAGTAAGATTGACCTAAGTGCTTTACTGTAAGGTACACATGTGTTTTGCATCCTCGCAGCCGTGGAGAAGCAGGCCTTGTGCAGATGGTGGGGGGCTCACTGTGGAACCACGGGAGGAAGTTCCTGCAGCAGCCCCATTTCTCTTGACTTTTCTTACCAGTTTTCTCAGACTTCCTTTCTCATTCTTGTTGTCTTTTTATTCCTTACTTGCGATATTTTCAGTTTTGTGCATTAAATCTCATGTGGATATATTGTCATCCCTAGTTAGTAACTGTAGTTGTACTATTTGCATTGTTTTATTATATATTTATTATATATCGTCATAAAAACTTCTAGTTTCTGGCTCCTTGATACTCTGTGTTGCTGTATCAGTTCAGTTAAGCATTGCTCTCTCATTAGATACTGTATTTGCTTTTGCTTTTATTCATGTGCTTTAGCAGCACCTCTATACGTGTAACTTTATGTTTCTTAAAATATTCCAGTGGGCTAGAGTCCTAGGAATAGAAATACTGAGTCAAAGGGTATGATTGTTGTGGCTTCTGCTACATATTGCTGAATTGCTGTCCAGGAACCTGCCAACATTACCAGCAATGATGATGGAAGGTGCCATTGGCACTGTCTTAATCTTAACCTCAGTGGGTTCAACATCAGTCACATCTTAAAATTTCTTATTTGCATTTCTTTGGTTACTATCACCAATTAAGTTTTATAGAAGGATTTAAAACATTAATGTTGCTTTGCTGACTTTATTACCTTTAGAAGGGAAGATAAAGTTCTAGATATTTACTACTGGGGACTTGATGTTAACCCCTCTTTTTTGTTTTTAAAATTTTATTAGATTTTTTGCTTACAACTTCACTCTCTTCTCAAGCTCTGTTTCATTGTGTTACTGTGTGGTCCTTCTAAAATCAAGTCTAATCCATACCACTTTTTTATTTATAACATTGCCTTCGTAGAAAAAATTCAGATTTTCTTGTGTGATTTTGGGAGGCACTTGAGGATCTCACCCCTTATACAAGGTTCCAGCCAGGCCCTTTCTGTTCCAGCCAGGCCCTTTCTTTTCCTCAGCTTCAGTTTCCTTAGACCTGGAGCCAGTTTTTGTGATTGTACGTGTGACACAATACATTGTATGTTAATGAGCTTATTTGTACATGCATGTATGTGCTGTATGTATGTAACTACCTTGTTTATTTACATGTCTGTCTTCCTTGAAAGACTACATGAGCCCTCGAAACAGTGATGAGGTCCTGGTGATTGTTCTGTCTGCAGTGTCTCGCAGCTGTGTCTAGTAAATATTTGCTCAATTGTACTGAAAATATTAGACCAAAATTTTAGACTTTTTTCCTCTTAATATGAAAACTGTGTCTGATAAAGGAAGTACAGTCCTAGCTGTGCGATCTAACTTGTCACTGTCTCAGTTTGCTTCTCTGTAAGGAAGTGTTCATGACAGTATGCACCTCATACAGTGATCCCCGTAGTGCTTGAAACATTGCCCCACCCAGTATTCGTGTATAAAAAAGTACTACCATCAGTACCTTTTTCTCTGAAGTTCTTGCTTTAAATACTAGAAGGTCTAGACAGAATGATCTTGATTTGAAATGTGGATCTGCAACATTGCACCTTTTAGGTAGCATGTCCATCATGATATGTAGACACAAGAGGATAGTTTTGTGCATAAAGTTTTTGTGTATAATTACTCCTTGCACAATTACTTAATATTTCTAAAATGTATCTGTTCTATGGGGATGGTACCTTTTAGGTGGCAGTGGGGTAAATTAAGTGTTGAGCAAAAGTTCAGTCTTTAGAAATAATGTGATTGATTAGAATTAGTGTTATAGAATATCACACATTAATATTCTTTCCACCAGTAAATGTGGATTTGGGGGAAACCAGAAAATAGAACCTAGTCACTGATCTTCAGAGAACTTTCATTATAATTGGGTGGGCACAAAGTCCAAGGTGAATGAAACACTCATTAGTATATGGTATTTTAAAGGCCCATGTTCCCTGTCTGGTAGCCTCAGACCGCGGCTCAGCTTTGCTTTGTGGACAGTTCTTCTCTTTAATCACCGCAATATAAAGGCCAACTTGGATGTGAAAGGGGAAAAGTATAGGCCAGGAAGCCTTTCCCCTGCCTGTGGTTTCAGAACACTGCGAAGCCAACTAGGGGAACGTGGGAGCAGCTGTACTTCAGAGATAGTATTCTTTAGGAATTTCAGTCTTCCACGTTTCAGTAATCAGCATTTTTAAAGTGTTACTGAATTCACTGATTTACCTCTTCATGTATGACTTCTGATTTGGGAATGTGTCCTGTATCTACTCGTTTATATCTGTATTATATTACTCTGCATTAGGGCATCAGTTTTTATTTTATTTCCCCCCCCCCCCGGCTTTTGTTTTATTTATTTATTTAAAATATTTATTTATTTATTTTGTTGTCATTAATCTACAATTACATGAAGAATATTTTGTTTACTAGGGTCCCCCCTTCACCACATGCCCCCCACAAACCCCATTACAGTACTGTCCATCAGCGTAGTAAGATGCTGTAGAATCACTACTTGTCTTCTCTTGTGTTGCCCAGCCCTCACCGTGCCCCACCCCACTATACATGCTAATCATAATGCCCTCTTTCTTCTTCCCTGCCCTTATCCCTCCCTTCCCACCCATCCTCCCCAGTCCCTTTCCCTTTGGTAACTGTTAGTCCATTCTTAGGTTCTATGATTCTGCTGCTGTTTTGTTCCTTCAGTCTTTCTTTGTTCCTATAGTCTTTGAGTTTGAGGTGAGTCTCTTGTAAGCAGCATATAGATGGGTCTTGCTTTTTTATCCATTCTATTATTCTGTGTCTTTTGATTGGTGCATTCAGTCCATTTACATTTAGGGTGATTATTGAAAGATATGTACTTATTGCCATTGCAGGCTTTAGATTCGTGGTTGCCAAAGGTTCAAGGTTAGCTTCTTTAGTATCTTACTGTCTAACTTAACTCGCTTATTGAGCTATTTTAAACACTGTCTGGTCATTCTTTATTTTTCTCCCTTCTTACTCCTCCTCCTCCGTTCTTTATATGTTGGTTGTTTCATTCTGTGGTCTTTTGTGCTTCCTTTAACTGCTTTTGTGGGTAGTTGATTTTATTTTTTGCCTTTAGTTAGTATTTGGTTGGTCTGCTTTCTTTTCTGTGATTTTATTTTCTCTGGTGACATCTATTTAGTCTTAGAAGTGCTCTCATCTAGAGCAGTCCCTCTGAAATACCCTGTAGAGGTGGTTTGTGGGAGGCAAATTCCCTCAACTTTTGCTTGTCTGGGAATTGTTTAATCCCTCCTTCGTATTTAAATGATAGTCGTGCTGGATGCAGTATTCTTAGTTCAAGGCCCTTCTGTTTCATTGCATTAAATATATCATGCCATTCTCTTCTGGCCTGTAGGGTTTCTGTTGAGAAGTCTGATGATAGCCTGATGGGTTTTCCTTTGTAGGTGACCTTTTTTCTCTCTCTAGCTGCCGTTAAAACTCTGTCCTTGTCCTTGATCTTTGCCATTTTAATTATTATGTGTCTTGGTGTTGTCCTCCTTGGGTCCTTTCTGTTAGGAGTTCTGTATACTTCCATGGTCTGATCGATTATTTCCTCCCCCAGTTTGGGGAAGTTTTCAGCAATTATTTCTTCAGAGATACTTTCTATCCCTTTTTCTCTCTCTTCTTCCTCTTGTACCCCTATAATGCCGATATTGTTCCTTTTGGATTGGTCACATGCTTCTCTTAATATTGTTTCATTCCTGGAGATCCTTTTATCTCTCTCTACGTCAGCTTCTGTGCATTCTGGTTCTGTGGTTTCTATTCCATCAGTGGCCTCTTGCATCTTATCCATTCTGTTTATAAATCCTTCCAGAGATTGTTTCATTTCTGTAATCTCCCTCCGTACTTCATCCCTTAGCTCTTGCATATTTCTCTGCAGCTCCATCAGCATGGTTATGAACTTTATTTTTGATTCTTTTTCAGGAAGACTGGTTAGGTCTGTCTCCTTCTCAGGGTTTGCCTCTGTGATCTTGGTCTGTATCAATTTCTTCTACCTTTTCATGGCGATAGATATATTTGTGGGGAGCTGGCGTGTGTGTTGGGTAGGAGAAAGTCTCTTCTTGCCTGTTTGTGGCCTTCCTCTCCTGGGAGAACAGCGGCCTCTAGCGGCTTGTGCTGGGCAGCTGCGTGCAGACGGGGCTTCTGATCTTGCCCGGCCGCTATGGAGTTTATTTAGCTTTGCAGTTGCTGTGGGCATGGCCTGCCTCAGGCTGCTTCTCCAATATGGTGGAGCCGCGTCGGAGGGGGAACAGGTGGGAGGCTGTTTATCGTGGTGAGGGGCCTCTGAGCTGCACTGCGGGGGTTCGGGCGTCCAGAGTTCCCCGGGATTCCTGGCTGCTGGGCTAAGTGTCCCGGGGCACTTCCGTCCAGCTGTGGGGTCCCTGTCCCTTTAAGACTTTCAAAAAGCACTCGCTTTTCTTTGTCCCAGGTGCGCCGGCTGCGGGGACCCGCTCACAGGTCTTACTGTCCTGTTTCCCTAGTTTCCAGCACTCCACGCATGCACTGTGTGTCTGTGCTCCAGTGTGGATGGCTAGGGCTGGGTGTTTAGCAGTCCTGGGCTCCCTCTCCCTCCCCGCTCCGACTCCTCTCCTCCCGCTGGGGGAGGGGCGCTTGGGTCCCGCTGGGCCGCAGCTTGTATCTTACCCCCTTCGCGAGGCGCTGGGTTCTCATGGGTGTGGATGTAGTCTGGCTGTTGTCCTGTGTCTTCTGGTATCTCTTTTAGGAAGAGTTGTCTTTGTTGTATTTTCAAAAATATATGTGGTTTTGGGAGATTTCTGCTGCTCTACTCACATCGCCATCTTGGTTCTCCCCAGAGCATCAATTTTTGGCAAAATAATACCACTTACTGAGATTAGCATGAACTAACACTGGTAATTTCACAAAGCCATCAGTCCTCATTTGACTATGAAATAGGACCTCTTGAGAATCGCTATTATACAAATCTTGAAACTGATACTTAGAGAGATTGTCACTTTCCAGAGTCCACACAGCTGGCTGCTGAGACAGCCTGAACTTGAGGTCATTGTCTAAAACCACTGTAACCTGGGCCCCCCATGGAAGACAGAGTCCCTGATTGAGGAGACTGGATCAGTTACTTTGGAGGGGTGGCATAAGGGTGGTTGAACTGTTGAATGTTCCTGGAGGGGAACAGTTTAGTTTTATTTTTTTGAGTACTGAATTTGAGATGATATATAATGAAGTATCCTGATATCTGTTCAAAATGTATATATACGGAGGCCCTATTCTTTCAGTGTCAGATTCCTATCAATGATAATAAATTGTAAAAAAGCATCTGAAATTTTTTCTTCCTTTCACCTTAACCAGTAGTAGCTTATTCCACAAGAATTCTTTTTCTTAATGTCTAATTTTTCTAAATCATAAAATATTTTTTATTTTGCTCTTCTGTATGCATTATGGGATGGGGGAAGATGAATGAGAGTGGCTGTTTACAAGAAAAAACAGACTAGGCTTTGTTGCCTATCTAGCTAAAAAATGTATAGCCTCAAAAGATGGGAAGTGGGTTCAGATTTCCAGTGGTCCTAGTGCCTTAAAGCCCTATTTTACCTGTCTCTCAGCTTGTTACCATGATGAGCACAGTAGTTCATTTGAATTAAAAGCCAAGTTGCTGTGTTTTCAACAGGATGCATTCAGTTTACTGGCTTATTCAGATCCTTGGAACAGTCCAGTTGGAAACCAGCTTGACCCAATTCAGAGAGAACCTGTGTGCTCAGCTCTTAACAGTGCAATATTAGGTAAGTGAAGCCCGAAGGCGCAACAGCTAGCTTCTCTGAGTATTTGAGGTGGTGTTTATGCTGTCATTTATGTTTTGGTAAAATTGTAGGGTAACTAACCTTTTCTACATTTTGAAAATTAAAAATAACCTCAAAATGTAGAAACCTTCCTCCATTATCTCAATTCCAGATTAAGTGGATTCAAATGGAATAAAAAATAGTATATGGGGCTGCACCTTGGGAAGTTTAGGAAATTAAAGTCTTTGCTTGTATGTAATGATTTCTGGCCTGAGCACCCATATCACAGCTCCCACCTCACTGAAACTACAGGCACTGGGGGTGGGGGCTTCTGGGTACCGTGTGAGTGCCCCATCAGCACCACCCTCGTGGTCAGGTTCTGTTTGCATTACAGTTGAGCATATTCAATTACTTGCTCATAACCAGATGGAAAGGGTGGATGAAGAAAACAGCCCTGTAAGCAGTGAGGCTCCGCCAGGGGCGAGTGCTAAGTGAGGAGCTGGAACCCACTGTTTCCCTGGTTGGTTGCTGTTTTGTGAGGAAGTCACTAGCGTTAGTTTGTGTACTGAACAGATACTTTTTATATATGAATTCTGTAACATTCTGTACATTTATATGTAAATTCTTTAGCATTGTTTATATAAAACTGTCTTTTAATTCCTGGGCAGTTCTTTTCAAAGGTTAGGTAATAGTTTTTTCTATTATCTATAGAAATTTTAGTTTAAGTTTTTCACCTGACTTGACAGTCTCATTTCCTGGATAAAATGGAAGCCTTTTCCGTGTGTTGAGTGTGGGGGGGCTTTTAGCAATATATTTCATACTATTGTAGGTAGATAAGAGTAGTACCAGAGAGAATATTTAGACAGGAAGACTTATAGAGGGCCAGGGCCTTGCTTGCGTAGCTCCAATGTAAAGGAAACAAAAATCTTCAGATTTGAGCCTTATTAATCTGTTTCTTTGCCCTTTACTGTGTGTTAAGATCTGATAACTGAAGTCTTGGAATAGGGAGAGTGTCCTTTGCATTGTTTTCTTAAATTTAGAATTTGTATATAATAAATAACTTGAATTTTCTTTGGTTAGTATGTTGTATTTCCTTTGGTAATGTGAAATTCATTTGGCTCTATTGGTAAAAATAAGAGAATTTTTAGTAGCCATGCTGGAATTGTACAGCAAATTATGGTCTGTTATAATTGTCTTTTTGAAATTACTACATTATATGACTTTAAAGCATCTTACTATGCTGATAGACAGGAATTGCAGTTGAGGGGTGAGGACTTGATAATATGGGTGAATGTTGAAACTACAGTATTGTTCATGTGATACTTAAAAAAATTACTGTATTGTAGGTAATCATGAAGAACTAATTGGTTTGTATTTAGGTAACACTCATACTTGGAAAGAATTTTTGAAGAGAGGTTACCAGTTTCTTACAACAGTTTTTTGTATCTTGGGTTCTTCAAGGGAATGAAATATTTAACTACTAAATTCTTGAGGACCATTATCCAATATAAATGTATTCCTATACTAAGTTCATGTAATTCCTGCAAAATTAATGACAAATTATTAAATTATTGTGGATATATATTTATAAATGAAAGTTTCATCTATAATTAGTGGCTAGTTATTTTATTAATTGTATGTAATTCAGTTTACATACATGATGTCTATAACCAAAGTACCCCCTTGGCCAGAAGGTTACTTACTTCCCTGTGGAAACACTGAAATGTTTTTGAGAGGATGTTTCGATGTTTCCTTTTCAGTGTTTATTCCATTACAGTGATTTTGTGTAAAAATTAAATTGTTGTAGAGTCAAGAAAGAATTAAACTATAAAGTTAATCCTGCTTAGAGTCAGCAAAAAATGTTTACCACCACCAAAATTCAGCTAACTTGTTAGTGTCTTGCCACATAGTCTAATAACGGTAGCCCAGACTCTTTTCCAGACCATACTTTTCCACAGATCTGTGTAACCTTTTCTTGCATCTTTATTCTTATATCCTTAATCCTATTCTATTTCCTCTTGCACCTTCAAATCCTGAACTTGCTTCCTTTGTTTTTGCTCTGTTCTTCCTGGAACCTTTTCTTCCTTCCAGCACACTGCAACCGCAGAACCAAGAGGGGAATTAGATCAAATGGAGCTTTCCCAGCCATATGTCACTGTTTTTGCCATTTAACTATGCCTGAGAAGGACTGATTATAGTCTTTTTATTAATTGGGGGCTACCTATATTAAAATTTGGACATCTCTACACAAGGAGAAATTACCAGCTTGAATGAATTTAGCCACTTACACCATTAGTTCATTTTTTCATCTCTGACAAAGAAAAATTTTGGTAATTACTATATTCATATGACTGTTTGGTGGAGAAATCTCTGGTATGTAGGACCCTGAAAACTGTACTGGCGATTTTTTAAACATTTGACCCATCAGTTGTAAGTCAGCCCCTCCAGGGCCACAGGGTGGTCTTGCTCAGTTGCCATTCACAGTCACATCAGCACTTGCTCCTTCCTACGCCAGTAACTCACCAGTATGCCTCAAAGACCATTAGGAGCCTCAGTTGGATCTTATCCCCAGATGGGAAGAATCCTTCAGTAAAACTTCTGCTGAAAACCTGGTGTCTGTTTCTGTTAATGTCAACTGACCTTGGTCAAGTGGAAGAGAAATACTATTTCTTACTCTTTGCTGCAAATAGGAGGTAAGAAATTACACCATTCCCATTACAGTGAAAATGTAAGTAAAATTTTTGAGTATCTAACAAACACTTCATCAGTCTAATTCTGCAGGCATTTTTCTTATATGTGTATCTCCAATACCTGTATTATCTACTTAGAGTAGCGTGTCCACGGTGTTCGTTTGCTCAGAAACCATCTTTGCTAGTTCAGCAGCATAGGCATTGGTAATTTTGTAAGTAATGCTGATGGAGGGATTTTTAGGAAGCATTTTGCTAATTGCTATTTCCACTTGTAATTTTTCCTCAGAAGCCCACAATCTGCCAAAGCAACCCCCTCTTGCCCGAGCAGTGGGGCAGGCCACACAGTGTCTGGGACTGATGGCTCGGTCTGGAACTGGATCCTGTGCGTTTGCCACAGTGGAAGAATACCTACATTAGCTATGCATTGAAGGAGCTCACACTCACACCGTGGCATATAGTCAACATGGAAATAGACCAGCTCTGCTGATTTGGAACTTAGATTTTTTAAATTATGTCCTGGGGACAGGTTTTCGTCGCTTTACATGGCTTCCTAGTTCACAGCATGATGCAAATGATTTTCTAACTCGGTGTTAGGAGAAATTATTTTCCATCTTTAACCTCTTAGTTGTCTAAGAGTTAAATATCACTGAATTTCAGACATTTAAATTGATCATTACAAATCCCTGAAAACAATTACCTAAAAGAAACCAAAAAATCCTGCCGCCTTTGTTGGGGAAAGAAGAGGGGGAAGGAAATGGAACAAGTTGTGTTGTGTTAGCATGTGGGTGATGTAAACTTCAAATTGGGAGCTGTTCCGACCCCCACTCCCACATAAGCATTCAATCAGTGTAACTTGCAAAATGCATAAACATTGGACAGTTTGAATTTATAGTGTTGATGGAAGAAATCATTTTTAATGTGTACTGTAAAACTTGAAATACTCAGGAGCTGAGTGAATATGTTTGTTGCTACTTACAATCCCAACCTGTTAGTCCCAGTAGTTTTGTTTTAACATCGTCCTTTTCAACTTCATTTCCTGTTTAACTACAGACAATTTGTTATAGACTCACAAGTTTAACTGTTGTATTATAACAGTATTACATGTCAACAGTGTGGTTATGACCTTTATTTATATAAAAACCAAATATTTAGTCAATTTACTGTGTCTTAATTTAATCTTTGTACACCTTCCATTTTTAAGTGCTTAAATGAGTACTATATTGCAATAAAATGTAGTGATATAACCAGCCATTAAAAATTTACTATTACAGACGCTAGAGTGTCAACTGAGTTTATAATATAATATATATAGGTACTTGCATTATATTTACAATATAAACTAGGGCAATTTAAACAGATGGTTTCTAAAATAAATCAGCTCTATGACCTAAGACTGCCTTCAGTTTACAATGGCCTCCCTGGATCAGGGTCAAACTTGGTATTGTGGGTTGATACAGAAAGAAAATTAACAAGTTGTTCAAGACAATAACCATTTCCTTTGGTGGGCTATTCGGTACACTGGGGCCTGAACCTCTTTAAGAATAGGTATTTGGGGAGAAAAAAGCAGATTTATGCAGTACTTGTATCAGACAAAATAGACTTCAAAACAAAGTAATGAGATAAAGAAGGTCATTACATAATGATAAAGTGGTCAGTTCAACAAGAGGATATAACCATTATAATGCACACAACACAGGAGCACCAGCATATGTGAAACAAATACTAACAGAATTAAAGGAGGAAATAGAATGCAATGCATTCATTTTAGGAGACTTCATTCAACATACCACTCACTCCAAAGGATAGATCAACCAAACAGAAAATAGTAAGGACACAGAGGCACTGACCAACACACTAGAACAGATGGACCTAACAGACATCTACAGAAGTATACACCCAAAAGCAACAGGATACACATTCTTCTCAAGTCCACATGGAACATTCTCCAGAACAGACCACATACTAGGCCACAAAAAGAGCCTCAGCAAATTCAAAAAGACTGAAACTCGACCAACCAACTTCACATATCACAAAGGTATAAAACTAGAAATAAATTGTACAAAATAAAAAAGGCTCACAAGCACATGGTGGCTTAACAGCATGCTCCTAAATAATCAGTGGATCGATGACCAAATTAAAACAGATCAAACAATATATGGAGACAAATGAACACAACAGCACAATGCACCAACTTCTGCGGGATGTAGCAAAGGCCATGCTAAAGAGGGAAGTATATAGCAATCCAGGCCTATTTAAAGAACAATCCCAAATGAATAGTGTAAAGTCACAGTTACTGAAAGTGGATAAAGAACAAATGAGGCCCAAAGTCAGCAGGAGGGACATCATAAAGATCAGAGAATAAATAAAATTGAGAACAATAAAACAACAGAAAAAATTAAGAGCTGGTTCTTTGAGAAAATAAACAAAACAGATAAGTCCCTAGGCAGACTTATTAAGAGAAAAGGAGAATCTACACACATCAAAAGAATCAGAAATGAGAAAGGAAAAATCACGATGGACACCACAGAAATGAAAGAATTACTAGAGAATACTATGAAAATCTATATGCTAACCAACTGGATAACCTAGAAGAAATGGACAACTTTCTAGGAAAATACAACCTTCCAAGATTGACCAAGGGAGAAACAAAATCTAAACAAACCAATTACCAGCAACAAAATTGAATTGGTAATCAGAAAACTACCCAAGAACAAAACTCCTGGACCAGATGGATTCACTGCTGAATTTTATCACACATTTAGAGAAGACATAATACCCATTCTCTTTAAAGTTTTCCAAAAACTAGAACAGGAGGGAATACCCCCAAACTCATTCTATGAAGCCAGCAACATTTTTAATACCAAAACCAGGCAAAGGCACCACAAAAAAAGAAAACTACAGACCAATATCCCCGATGAACACAGATGCAAAAAATACTCAACGAAATACTAGCAAACCAAATTCAAAAATGTATCAAAAGGATCATACACCATGATCAAGTGGGATTCATCTCAGGGATGCAAGGATGGTACAACATTTGAAAATCCATCATCATCCACCACATCAACAAAAAGGACAAAAACCACATGATCTCCATAGATGCTGAAAAAAGCATTTGACAAAATTCAACATCCATTCATGAAAAAAACTTTTAACAAAATGGGTATAGAGAGCAAGTACCTCAACATAATAAAGGCCATATATGACAAACCCACAGCCAACATTATACTTAACAGCGAGAAGCTGAAAGCTTTTCCCCTAAGATGGGGAACAAGACAAGGATGCCCACTCTCCCCGCTTTTATTCACACAGTACTGGAGGTTGTGGCCATGGCAATCAGACAACACAAAGAAACAAAAGGCATCCAGACTGGAAAGGAAGAAGTCAAACTCAGTTTGCAGATGACATGATATTGTACATAACAAACCCTAAAAAATACACTCCAAAACTACTAGAACTAATATCTGAGTTCAGCAAAGTTACAGGATACAAAATTAATACACAGAAATCTGTTGCATTCCTATCCACTAACAATGACCTAGCAGGAAGAGAAATCAGGAAAACAATTCCATTCACAATTGAATCAAAAAGAATACCTACAAATAAACCTAACCAAGGAAGTGAAAAGACCAATACCCTAGAAACTACAAGACAGTCCTAACAAAGTAAAGAAGACACTAATAAAATGAAAATTGAATTGGTAATCAAAAAACGACCCCAACTTCTGGGTAGGAAGAATTAATGTTGTCAAAATGGCCATCCTGCCCAAAGCAATATACAGATTCAATGCAATCCCTATCAAAACACCAACAGCATTCTTCAATGAACTGGAACAAATAGTTCTAAGATTCATATGGAACCACAAAAGACTCCAAATAGCTAAAGCAATCCTGAGAAGAAAGAATAAGGCAGGGGCATCTCCCTTCCCAACTTTAAGCTCTACTACAAAGCCACACTAATAAAGACAAGTTGGTACTGGCAAAAGAACAGACCCACAGACCAGTGGAACAAAACAGAGAGTCCAGATATTAATCCAAGCATATATGGTCAATTGATACATGACAAAGGAGCCATGGATATACATTGGGGAAATGACAGCCTCTTCAACAGCTGTTGTTGACAAAACTGGACGGCTACATGCAAGAGAATGAAACTGGATCATTGTCTAACCCCATATACAAAAGTAAACTCGAAATGGATCAAAGACCTGAATGTAAGTCATGAAACCATAAAACTTAAGAGAAAAACATAGGTAAAAATCTCTTGGACATAAACATGAGCAACTTCTTCATGAACATATCTCCCCGGGCAAGGGAAACAAGAGCAAAAATGAATAAGTGAGACTGTATCATGTACATCAAAGGACACCATCAGTAAAACAAAAAGGTATCCTACAGCATGGGAGAATATATTCATAAATGACAGATCCAATAAAGGGTTGACATTCAAATTATATAAAGAGCTCACGTACCTCAACAAACAAAAAGCAAATAATCCAATTAAAAAATGGGCAGAGGAGCTAAACAGTTCTCCAAAGAAGAAATCCAGATAGCCAATAGGCACATGAAAAGATGCTCCACATCACTTGTCATCAGAGAAATGCAAATTAAAACCACAATGAGATATCACCTCACACCAGTCAGGATAGCTGCCATCCAAAAGACAAACAACAACAAATGTTGGCGAGGCTGTGGAGAAAGGGGAACCCTCCTACACTGCTGGTGGGAATGTAAATTAGTTCAATCATTGTGGAAAACAGTATAGAGGTTCCTCAAAAAACTCAAAATAGAAATACCATTTGACCCAGGAATTCTGCTCCTAGGAATTTACCCTAAGAATGCAGCAGCCCAGTTTGAAAAAGACAGATGCACCCCTATGTTTATCGCAGCACTATTTACAATAGCCAAGAAATGGAAGCAACCTAAGAGTCCATCAGTAGATGAATGGATAAAGATGTGGTACATATACACAAAGAAGAAAACAAATCCTACCATGTGCAACATGGATGGAGCTAGACGGTATTATGCTCAGTGAAATAAGCCAGGCAGAGAAAGACAAGTACCAAATGATTTCCCTCATCTGTGGATATAAAAACAAAAGAAAAAACTGAAGGAGCAAAACAGCAGCAGACTCACAGAACCCAAGAATGGACTAAAGTTGCCAAAGGGAAAGGGACTGGGGAGGATGGGTTGGAGAGGAGGGATAAGGGGGAAAAGGGGGCATTACGATTAGCACACATAATGTAGTTGGGGGGGAACAGGGAAGTCAGTATAGTAGCACAGAGAAGACTAGTAGTGATTCTGTAACATCTTACTACGCTGATGGACAGTGACTGTAAAGGGGTATGTGGTGGGGACTTGATGATGGGGGGAGTCTAGTAGCCATAATGTTGCTCATGTAATTGTACATTAATACCAAAAAAAAAAAAAGATTAGGTATCCGTCTATACTTAGACATTGTACTGTTTCACAGCTGCTTCTCTTTATTATTATTCCATATTCTGTGACACAAAATCTCATCAACAGCACCAAAACATCTGAGAGATGAAGGTGTGTGAGAGCCGCAGGTGACTTTTCCTGGATGTCCCTTTCTCCTTTTCCCTCTGCAACACTGCTGGGTGGGCAGATGAGGTTCCCTGACTCCTGTAGGTGTTGCTTTCAATTAAATGGAGAAACACAAAAAGAAAGGAAAACAATTCCTTTTAAGCTGCTTTTTCTTCCAGGACCCCTGTAGATCTCAAGGTCTGATTCCAATCCAGAAGGATGACCTGTGGTGAGGTTATACTGACCCTTTGAAATGATTCATAAATGCTTTATTAAGTTTTCAGAAAAATCAACCCTCTAAACTCTTAAGTTCTGTACATACAAGTTCTCATTCTTCATTAAGCTTTGATTTACTTCTTAGATGTTTTCATCTTTCTAACCATCCACCGTCTTTTAAACCTCTTGGCATCTTGTTTTTTCTGGGTTCCTAAAGTAGAAAGTTTTGTACACTAAGAGAAAATTCCTTAAGTACAAATAATTAAAAAATGTCAAGGCTGTCTATATGAATATAAATACTAAAATTAGGCCTATTAAATTAGATTGTATATTAGATTACATGCTACTTGCTGACCTTTTTTCAGAGGCAGTGTTAAAATACTTATAATTACAGGAACAATGTAAAAAAATTTGATACTTCATAATTATTTGAGTACTTATTATTGCCTTCAAAAAGAACATTATTTAATACACTTGACCTCTGAATCATGCAGGATTTAGGGACTCTGAACCACCATCCCCCACATGGTGCTGACAATCTGTGTGTAACTGACTCTCCCAAAACTTCACTAACAGCCTTTTGACCAGAAAGAAGCCTTACCAGTAACATAAGCTGTCAATTAACACACATTTTCTGTCATACATATTATTTCCGTCTGTATTCTTACAATAAAGCAAATGAGAGACAAGTTTTTTTTCAAGTTGTCAAAAATCTCCCAAGATTATTTCCAATATTAACTATTGAAAAAAACCCACGTGTAAGTAGACCTGTACAGATCAGACTGCATTGTTCAGAGGTGAACTGTATATAAAAGAAAGAAAACTAGACCTTACCCCAAGCATTAGTCAAAAACTGGACTGCAGCTTTTTTCACTGGTGACCTCTTGTTGTCAAGAGACAGGAACTTATTTACTGGAAAAGAGAATCACTTATGATTTCTTTAGTTTGCAGTAAAAAAAGAGAAAAACAGTCCATAAGGAAATTACCGGTAGTTCTGCTGGTTCCTGGACCGTACAAAGAATTCTGTATGAAGGCTTTGGCTGCTTGTTGCCTTGAATCTCTCAGATCTTGATCTTTTAGCCTTAGAGCTAAGTAGCTTTTATTCTGGCTGGTGATCAACACAAAAGGTCAAATGAATGAGGTTGATAACACACTCGCTTTCAAAATATTTTTATTAGTTGTCTCAAAAAGTGAAATAAACCCAAATCCTAATCTTATACACAGATAAGATAATGAACCAAAACTAAATTCTAGGGCTGTTTTGTAAGAAATAGATTAATGATCACATTTTATTAGAGGAAATGTTAAGTATCAAAATGGGTTTCCCCACAGAGGATCCAGTCTGGAACTGGTACTAATTAAAATATTTTCCCACATAAGCCAAAACTTGAACTCTTCAAAAGGTCACTTCTACATTCTACATGAAAGGAGATGACTTCTTACCCAACAGATTGTACTTTCTGCACTTGAGCTTTCTTGGAGTTGCTTCCTTTTTCACATTCTTCATTTTTCTTTTGCAGCAAACTAACTGAAAAATTGAGTTTCATTTCTAATTAGCACTTACATAAAAATAAATCAAGATATTTACTGGAATTCACCTTAAACATCCACTACACACCAGTTTGGTTGCAGTTTTTATTTCAAAGACATACAGGGAGCAGGCCCAAGCTCAACCTGGCCAGGCCTCATGAGCCCACACTCTCTTATCATGTAGTAAATTTGACTGCAAATACCAGCAGATGAATTGTAACACCTACAGGAGCAGCTGTTTAAATTAGAACAGTTCATACCTTCTTTCAACTTTCCTGGTGATTTCTTTATGCTAAGGAAGAACAAAAAAAAAAACACATTGGAATGTCAGACAGCAAAGATTACTCAACTTGTTATATAGCTGTAAATAAGATAATCCCTTTTCATTACCACTATCCTCAGTTTTTACACAGGATGTTTCTTTCATCAGTTTGGAAAAACAAAAGTCACTGCCCAATGGGCCACCATCAAGTCCCAATCAAGAAGCTAGTGGATGTTAGGATGGGAGTATGTTCTTAGAACTCAGGATCTGAAAGCTTATCGTAAGGCTTCCAAAGATGCAGACTGCTGTGGTTATCAGAATTACAGTGACTTAGGAATGAGTTATGTGATACAGTGTTTATGATATTAAATGAAAGGTGGTAAGCCTGCCTCATTTTATCTGGAGAAATCACACATGATTAATTCAACAGTTTGGGCACAAGACACAAGGAGTAGCCTCAAGAAGTCTGGTCTAATGGAGAGACAAATATAAACTGACAGTACAGTAAGAGACGCCTATAAAAGCATTTGCAGAGCAGAGAGCTATACAGAGGAGGAAATGATGGGCGGGGAGAGTGAGAGAAGGGAGAAGTGACATTTGATCTTGGTTTTGAAAGATGAAATGCCATCAAACATATTTGTTTGTTTAATGGATTCAGGATCTGAGTAACTCGTTGGAAAAGTTCTCATACTGAAAGATTTGCAAACCTTTGGCCAAGATAACAGGGCTAAACTTCTGAAGATTAAGCAACATAGAGGAGAAATAAGAGGAATGGGAGAAAATATACCTAGAAGTTTAAATTTGGTAATTTTTGATTGATTCCATGGGATGAAGCTTTGGATGACTAGAGCATCTGGCTTTACAGTCAGTGGATGCCAGAAGTTCCCATGAAATGGGAACAAGGGGTGAGGATGGCTTGGCGGCAGTTGAGTATGGGACAAGTTGAGTTTTAGGAGCCTGTGGATAAATGTCTGCTGCTCCACTGAATGATAAATTTCAAGACACTGTTTTATTCACCACCATCTACCCTACTCCTAATACAATGACAGTGCAACAATTTAAAGAACATACTGGGATAGGAACCCAGAAAGTAGAATTAGCTATGGAGATGAACACAAAGAAATGGCAAAAGACTGAAAACAAGTGGTGTATTTACCTCTACCTTTCCCACCAAATTGAAATCATCTACTGTGCAGCTTTTTAACTTCGGTTTTATTATCTCTTCAATTATGTGGATTCAAATAAACACCATTTTTATAATGCAAAGATGGTGTATGTAAACAAGTAATATAACAAGATCCATTACTTACTCAGTCTGTGAAGCTGTAGTTAACTTCTCTAGAATAGTATCTGGAAGGAGTTTTCTTTTCTTAGATAAAGACATTTAAAAAATGAGAGTCAGGTACATGACAATTATGCCCTGGGCTGCTTCTGAAGTTAGCCATTTTAAGGATAGCCTTTTATCTACGCAAATAAATGAATCAGGCTGAACACCGCCTCCCCTCTCTCAGCTCAGCTGTGGGAAGACTGGGATCACAAAACCCAAAAGCTATCCCACATTCTTTGGAAGAGCTGGTGAAGACTGGAAAGGATGCCCATGTGTTCCAACCCTCAGGTCATGGACACCACTGAAAGCAGCTAAGTCATGTCCATCTGGAGTCCATCTCCGTGGCCAATCTGCCCAGCATCCGACAGCAAAGCAATCATACTGTTTGTACAGACCAGTTTACAAAGCACCTCGTTTAATTTCACAGCACCCGGTTTCTGATAAACTACCTCGGCGGGACTAAATGAGTGTCTCGGTGAGCTGTCAGAGGCGGCATTCACCCTAGGACTTGAAATTCACACCTCTTCCCACTCCCGTTTTCCAGCTGGACAGCAAATAGAAAACCCTTGTCTTCTCCGTTGTCAGAAAAAAAATTGGTACTTGCACCCCCAAATCCTACCAGCTTCGGCCTCAAACAGGGGAACTGTACCCCGAGCCTGGCTCTCTGAAAGGACGCGCCTCTGCCCGCTAACCTTCTGTTCGATGAACAGCTCCTCGCGTCGCTTCCTCTTCTCCTTCAGGAGCGTTTTGTCCCTGCGGAGAGGGGGACCCGTCAGGGCGGGGAGAGCCTAGCGGGGGGAAGGGGCTGCCCCTGGGTCGCCCGCAGGCTCCGAACCTGCGCACCGACTCCCGAACGCGCTGCTGCTCTTCCCTCGCGTCCGCCTGGGCGCTGGCGAAAGTCAGCTCCTCCGGGGCCTCGTCGTCAAATTCGTAGGCCCCGTCCTCGTCTTCCCGCAGCGGTTCGGCGGCCGCGCCGCTACTGGGCTGCGGGAGCAACAGGCCGTGCTCCGCCGCCGCCTCCAAGGCGGGCGGGCCTTCATCCACCGCCGCCGAGACCGAAGCCGGCGCGCATGACACGCGGGGCCGGAGCTGCACCATCGCCACGCAGCGTCAGACCGTCTGGCTCCGGCGCGGAAGCAACCTCGGTGCGTATCCGTGAAGAGCAAGTGGCGCGGGCTCCGGCGCCCCCTGCTGGCGCGGAGGCCCCACTGAGCTGCGCAGACCCGGGAGACAGCGCCACGACCGGGGCAGGCGCGTGCGCAGAGCATGGAGGCGGGTCCGAAGGGAGCAGGGGGCGTGTTCTTCCCCCAGGCGGGGAGGCCGGTGCCTCCGCTTCTTCGCGGCAGGGCCGGCGCTGCTGCTGTGAGAGCGGGTGCGGAGCGGGCTGGCTGCCAGCCCGGGAGGATCCCTCGGCTACCTCCTCGGGCGGGGTGTCGAGAGGGTTGGCTGGGTCCCCGCGCCCCTCGTGGCGGACTGGCGCGGGTTGCGACGCCTGGGGCCCATAAATCCGGTGGCCGCAAGCTACCGTCGCCGCCTCTTCTAGCACCGGGATCTGCTTGGTCGATGCATTTAATGAGTATTTGCAGATTTGGTTCTCGCTCCCCGAACAAGTGGCGTTTCAAAGGCAAGAAATGCGCCGTAGCGGCAGGACCTCGAAGTGTCACCGCCCAGGACAGACGCAGGGTCAAATCAACTCTCGGAGCCAGGCTTGTGCCCGGGTGCCGTTTCGCAAGCTTTCTTCAGCACCAGCCCCCTGCCCACGCCTCTGTTTTCACTCGTCACCGCTGCCACCTCCTGCCTGCCATCTGATAAACCTTTAGAACGTAAGCTGCTGTGCCCCCACGTCCTCGAACAGGGCTGGCTCTCGCAAGCCTGAATCTTGCGAAAGAACGACTTTTTCACGATTACTCGGCGAATGCAACCCTAGTGCTGTTTATATTTGTTTTCCAAGTGTATTTCATTTCTTGGCCCACATGGCCCTTGGCAATTGCTGTGCTGCTTCTCCCACCCGTTGTACAATAGCAAACGAGTTGAACAAACCAAGCTGCTTCACACTTGCTATGCATTTAGACATGCTGTTCCCCTACCGACACTACCAGAGCTGAATTTCTCTTAAAGTCTCTCAAGCCCCATAACACTTATTCCATCCCCACTCTGCCCATCTCTAATTGCATTCTCCTCTGAGTCTGGCACACATTTCTATTACTGTAGCTTCCACACTGTATATAATAGATTACACAACAGTTGTCCCAGCTGTACTGTGAAATCCTTGAGGGGATGGTCCATGTCTTCCTAATCATTTTATTTCTAATGTCTCTCATATGGTAGATGTTCAAATATTAAATTGAATTGAGTAATTCTACCTCACATACACTTTGTGTTTTCAATTCTCTTCATCTTGTCTAACAAAACCAAAGCATGAACAGAAATGTCAAAACACAAAAACAAAAACAAAAGCTGCTGATACCAAAGGCCCAGTATGAGAAGAGCGGGAAAGAACAGCTCTGAAATATCTGGGCCTTGGCCAGGGAGAAATTACTAATTACAAATATACTCAGACTCCCTGAGGCAGTGTGCTGACTTCCATCATTGCTAACCCTAGGAAAATGTATAGAGCTGACTTTGAGAAGCCCAAGGACAAACCTACTGAAAGTGAATGATGGTATTTCATGAACAAAACTGCAATGGTACTTAAGTATTACAAGTGTACCCGGGTTGACTCGCTCATGTGAAGTGTGAAATTAAGTCCTAAGGGTGTTTGACTGGTCCCTCAGATTCCTCATGGGTTATGAACATCGCTTTTGCCCCTGTGAAGAGCCTTTGGAACTTATTAGAAGGTACGACTTGCAAATACAGTACAAAGTATATGTGATAGGGTCGTGCCTATTTCTATAAAAGCCAAGAGCATGACATTAAATGAAATTTTATAAGGGGCTGTGGTGATGTGGACCAGGTGGGTAATCACCCAGACAGCCACCTGATCTGAAGGCCCTGTTATGTACGACTTCCCTGCACTGTTTATAAAGACCTGTCTTCTGAGTCAGGCCACACGGCGGGCATTCCAAGGGCCGACAGTCCTGCATTAGGTGGTAAGGCTTCAGGAGAGAACTCTATTCTCACTGTTTACTCCAAGGTAGCATAAGCATACTTTTGTTTCAGTCCCCTGGGAAAAACTCCCTGCAGAATTCAGTGTCTGGGAAAGCTTGGCAGCTCCCGCAGGGACTGTGTGGCTCCGTGTTTATGACATTGAGAAACAGTTGGCCATCACCTCTCCCTGTCCTCTCTGGCTGCATAAATTTTAAATTTTAGGCAGCTTTGTTTATCCTTGGAGTACATATATTTGCATTGTTTTTTTTCTCACCCTGATTTTCTACATTATTACTACTCTACTCTTCCTTCCTTGCCTGAGTTCCTGTTGGAAGCTAGCCCACCTACTCTGAGGGGAGGCAGCCCAATAAGGTAAATACTGAAAAGAAAAACCCCCAACAAATCCATCTCTTGGGGTAACATCTTTACACACTAAATTATTTTCTGTAAAGAGGGACTTAATTTTCCACCAAAACTTGTACAAAAATCACAAATACCAAGGTTTCACTCTGTACTTCTATCTTTGCCCAAATAGCACAACCACAATAGGGAAGAGTACGTTTTTTAGACAATCGAATTACAAAACTTCTTCCCTCCCAGACACATCAGAGGTATCTTACGTTTACATTCACACCAAATAACATGCATTAACTTTATAGTTCTCTCACTTCTCCCTCTAAATACTTATACATGTTGCTTCTAAGAACCCATCATTTATCATCAGGTTGGATTCCAGCCAGGGAATCAGAGGATTTTTTAGATTTTCCAGTCTTCAGCTCACCATCTACAAGATTGTTTCTCCTCGATTTGTGGCCTGGTACTCAGACATAACAGTATGTGATCTCTTCCTTCTCCAGGACAATCAAGAAACATTTTCGGTTTCATGAGGAGCAAGGGCTTCAGGAAGAGTCGTACCACAGGGCCCCTGGAAATGAAACCTGGAAGAGAAGGGCAAAGACAGGAGGGTCCTGAGCAACATGACAGGGCTTCTCCAGCAAGGCACACGTTTCTTAGTTATACCCAGAGTAAAACCGAGACCCAAATTCTCACACATCTAGTATTCCAGACTTTTATTCCCACTTCTTTCATCCAGTTTCTGACAATGCCAGAAGTAGACATTTCCCCATGAGTTGCCCCTGTGGCCAAGGGAACCTAAGAAAACAAATTGCCTTGAATTTAGGTGCTATAAATATGATCTTAAGGGGCAGGGAAGACATGATTGTAAAGCATATTTCATGATTATATTGCTGAACTCATAATTGAAATTTTAAGTTTCACAAAATCTATCTGCACTAAAACAGATTCATCCGTACTAACAGCAGGAGAAGAACCACCTCATGCACTGTGCAGGCTGCGAGGATTTTGCCTGCGTCAGCAGGCCTCAGACCATCCATCAACGGCTCTCAGGACAAGCTCTGATTTATAGTCAGAAAATAGGAGAAAAAAAAGGAAAGGACAAGCAAAGACGAGGAACAAAGAAGATGCAAAAGATCAGTGATTTCTGCTTCCTTCAAGGGAAAACACTTGGGAAAGGAAAAAAAAACAACTAACTCTGAGTAAGAAATAAAAGCAGAATTTTCTAGTGTAATGATAATAAGAAAACCAACTGAGCACAATTAAAATGGCAAAGGCGTTTACTCAATGCAATTCATCATTCATAGTATTTATTCTGGACACAACACAAATCGGGCATGCCTTAGCCCTCAAATACCCTGTTATCTCGAAAAGGTGCCCCCAGTGGACATCCTGGACCAAATGGCATCTCCACTCCTGCCACTGCAGCAGGACACTGGACACTGCAGCCAGAAAGCTCCTTGCCTTCACAGTGGTTACGGTCCCTCAAGGGCTTTCCGAGAATGGGGAGCCAGGCATGCGGAGCTTGAGGCAATTCGCATATCCTCAACTTCCACCTGTTCTCTTTCCTAAGAAAGTGGCTTCTGGGTGCTCCCTTCCACATTCACCCACCTCCCATTCACAAAAGCAAGCTGTGCCCCTCACCAAATCTCAACAATGGTGCCTTATCCCAGGACGGGGAAACTTACAGGGTGCCAAACAGAGACCCATGAAACATGTGAACTTCTGAAGACTGGCAAACAGATGCAAGCAGGCCTGCTGTGTTCTTACTCTCAATAAAACTGAAAGAGGATCTGAGAGGACTGCAATTAACAGATCACTGCATGTGATACAAAATTACTCTGTGTATTTTAGCCTGTAACTTGGAAGGAGGTCCAAACTCTGAGAGGCAATGCCCTAACTTCCTTTCATGCCTGGGAGGAAGCAAACTAAGCAGAAACAGAAAATTACAACTGACCTAGAGAAGGTGAAATTTAGCTAAATCAGGTTAAAAGGAAATATTACTCCAATTTTTGCTTTTCTCATTCACCTAGAACAGAAGTTGGCCAACTTTTTTCTGTAAACAGCCAAAGAACAAATATTTTAGGCTTCGCAGGCCAGGCAACAGTCACTGTTGGAGCGACTCAATTTTGTCATGATGCAAAAGTAGCTGAAGACAATACACAAACCTGTGGCCAAGGCCGAGCTCCAGCAACACTTTATATACTGATACAGCAGGTCGGTGAATTTGGCCTACCAGCAGTAGTCTTCTGACCCCTGACCTAAAGTAAAGTTCAACCCAATTCTGTTACACACAAGATGTAAGAGAAAAATCCACCGTTGTTAAGCTGTGTTTAAATAAACCACTCAATCCCCATTTCAAAAACTTGAGTAGGAAGAAAGGGCATCACCATGTCTCCTCTAAACGTCAGCTTTGATGATGCTTAGATAAAAGCACTGATGGCTTCACTGGTCAGTTATACACTGGTCAGAAGATTCCCAGACTTAGCAGTACAGACAGCCTCGGCTCCACAAGGAAGCCAATGAACAGACAGTGGTTCTTGTGGTAGGTGCTGGTCGATGAAGAGCTTGTCCAGTTTGAGCAGTTTCTAACAAGAAAGTAGCCTGTTTGTCTGAACAGAGACATCGGAGGTTTGCAGAACATGAAGCTTAAGAATTCTGTTGAAGAAGAGTGGCAGCTGAAGCAGGTCTGTGATTTTAGGAGGCCCAACTTAAGAAGTCATTTTATTACATGCCCAGAATTATTCTTGACTTGCAGGAAAAACTACAAAGTTCAATTTCCTTTTACACAAAGACATACAGAGTGGATGCACAGCACCACTGGGCAGTCCAGGGCATGAGGGGGAGAGGCCAACTCTTACCTAGAGGTTGTAGAAACACTCGAGCTTTATTTCCTTCTATCTGCATTTTCTTATTTTTCTACAGTGATGGTTTGTTTTAATTCTTTATACTTACTAGAGACAAGCTGGAGATCAAATGACTGAAAATAAACCACCATGGAAAAAAACAGAATTGGGGCTGTAGGTCATCTCCTCCTGCAGAAACTTGATCCTGTCCCCATCTTGGAGCATTCTTGTTCTTTCCAGAAGAGGCTTGAGTTACCTGGCTCTGCTATTACTTTGGATGATGTATCTAGCTCAGGTGCTACACATATGGGCCATGAGGCATATTAGAGATTTAATGTCTATTTTTCAAAGGATAAGTTAGAAGATAATCTAATTTTTAGTAGAACAGTGTTACTGAGATATAATTCACATATAGTCTATTCATTTATAATGTATAAGTAACATGTTTTTAGTATATTCAGAGTTGTACAACCATCACCACAATCAACTTTAGAACATTTCCATCACCCCAAAAGGAAACATGTGCCTGTTAGCAGTCAATCCGCATTCCTCCCTACCTCAACCCTAGACAACCATTGTTCTACCTTTGGTCCCTTCTGATGGGCCTATTCGGAGTTTTTCGTATAAGTGGAATCATACAATATGTGGTCTTGTCTGTCTGGCTCCTTTCACTCAGTAGAATGTTTTCAACATTCATTCATATTGTAACATCAATACTTCATTCTTTTTATGGCCAAATAATATTCCATTGTATGTAAATACCAAATTGTGTTCATCCATTCAACAGTTGAAGGACAGTTGGGTTGTTTCCATATTTTGATTATTAGGAGCAATGCTGCCATGAACATTCATGCACATGTTTTTGTGTAGACATAGGTTTTATTTCTCTTGGCTGTCTACCTAGAATTGCTAGGTCATCTATTAACTCGGTATTTAGAGGAACTGCCAGACTATTTTCCAAAGCAGTTGCACCACTTTACTTTCCCATGTGAGGGGTCCAATTTCTTCACCAACACTTGTTATTTTCTGATTTTTAAATTATAGCCATGCTAGTTAGTCATTGTTCATCTCATCATGGTTTTAATTTGAATTTCCCTAATGATTCAGCAGATTTTCAATGTGTTTATTGACCATATGTATGTATTTGGAGAAATATCTATTCAAATCTTTGGCCCATTTTTAAATTGGTTTGTTTTTTTATTATTGAGTTGTAAGAGCTCTTTATATATTCCAGATACAAGTCCCTTATCAAATATTAGACATGCAAATATTTTCTCCCAAACTGTGGGTTGTCTTTTTCATTTTATTGATGGTGTCATTAAAGTACATACATTTTTAATTTTGAGTAAGTCCAATTTATACATTTTTCTTATGATTCTTGTGTTTTTGATGTTAAGGAGGCCTTGACTAACTCGAAGTCACAAAGATTTACTCCTATATTTTCTTTTAAGAATTTTACAATTTTAGCTCTTATATTTAGGTTTAAGATCCATTTGAGTTAATTTTCATTTAATGGTATAATGAAGGGGTCCAATTTCATTCATTTGCATGTGGCTATCCAGCTATTCTAGCACCATTTGTTAAAGACTATGCTTGCCCTGACTTTCTACCACTTTCAAAAATTGGTTGACCATGAATATGAGGATTTATTTCTGGGCTCTCAATTCTATTCCACTAATCTATATGTCTATCCTCATGCCAGTACCACACTCTCTTGATAAACTAACTTTGCAGTAGGTTTTGAAATTAGGAGCTGTGAGTTCACCAACTCCTTTCTCCATTTTGTTTTGGCTTTTCTGGATGGATCTCCTGCATTTTCCTATGAATTTCAAGATCACGTTGTCAATTTCAGCAAAGAAGCCAGCTGCATTTTTGACAGAGACTAGGTGAATCTTTAAATCAATTTGGAGAGTACTACCAACTTAATATTAAGTTGTCTGATCCATAAACATGGATGTTCTTTCATCTATTTAGGTCTTCTTTCTTTCTTTCCACAACACTCTGTAGTTTTCAGAGTAAAAGTTTTTACATAGAAGGCAATTTTTTAAAGGATGTCTTCTTAGTTCCCACCACTTACATGCAAATGAAGAACTACAGACTGAGGACATAGGCTGTAGCTGATTAAAAATACTGAAGGACACTAGGAAGAAAGCTGGCAAACTCAACTGAAGAGGATCATGTCTCAGTGTGTTCTACACAGTCTGTGGCAGGTTTTTTTTTATCCCAGTGAAGACTCAGGACATGGGTTCTCATCCTGGCTGCACATTCACACCACCTAGGGAGCATATAAAAATCACGGTACCCAGGTGTGGATAAAGTGAAGTTTCCTGTGGCCAAGATTCTCACCTGGCTCTGGTCGGTTAGCTCACTACACACATGTGGGCAATATGTTGCTACTGACTCTATATAAAGTGCTCCACCCAGTGCTCTGGGTGACACAGTGACATGGCTGCTGCAGGGCTGCAAGGCTGCAGGAGAGCAGAGGCTGGAGTGGTAGCAGCGCTGAGGACAGAGACTGAGATGGCTGCAGGGCAGAGATGCTCTGAGGCAAAGACTGGCTTGCTGCATGCAGACTCACTCTGAGTGGATGGGATTCTAGTGACTGACCTGCCACCGTGGGAATAAAGCTGGGTATAAACCCTTCCACCCTAAGAATGTTCCATAGTTATTTTTTGGTGTCATTGAATCCATAGTGAACTTGTCTGGGGCTGAAACACACTGGCAAGACAACTGGTGACCTCTGCGGGATTCACTGTTGACGGAAGAAGACAGACAGGCTGCCCTCATGGGAAGAGTGTTCCAGCGGCTGCACGTATGGATGGGGGGACCTTTGAGTGTCCGCCAGTGGATGTGTGGTCTGACGTGGCTTGCCTCCTAGAGGACTGGGCCCCACACCAAGACTGAAAGGGGTGGAGATGACACCTGAGGCACTAGGGGTGGTCCTCGTTATAATAAGTAGGTTCTTTGAGAAACAGAGCAACCCATGAGACTGCAGGGACTGTGGGGAGTTTTCTTCTCACAATATTGAGAAAGGCCATAAGGGAGAAAGATGCCCTCCCACAGGAGGCATGAGAAGAGGCAGCACGAGAACGTGAGCTGCGAGGTGCTTTGAGGAGGTAAAAAATTTGCTGGTGACTAAAATGGCATCACTACGAGGTGCTGTGGAGATGGTAAAGGATGTCATGGTAGCCTGAGAAGCAGCACAAGAGCGTAGGCTACCAGGTGCTGGGGCGCAGGTGAAGAAGGGAGTGGAGCCATCAGCCCCAGAAATGGAGGAGTGGAGGTTTGACGAAAAGATTGGGGTGGAGGCCCTGCGGGCACCGGAAACATCAGCCCCTCCTCAGTTGAAACCCCACCAGGTTGAAAGCTGGTGGAAATCCCGAAAGAAAATTAACACTCAGCAAATGCAGGTTCCTCCAGGAGAGGTGCAGCCCCCTCCCAGGTTGGGGAGCACTCTGTGCTGTGCTCCTGTCCTCGGTCTCAGGCAATGAAAGCACAAAAGGATATACAGTCTGCTACTCAAAGGAAGAATTTAAAGGGCCCCGTGAAGGTCATGATGACCCAGATGTGGGCTGATGTGATAAAGGCAGGAGCAGACAGAGAGGAATTGAATGGAAAGTCAAATACACTTTTACTGGAGCTGCGGCAACAACTGAGACAGGAGCGGTGGTTCCAGCTGCTAAGGACCAAGCAGAAGCCAGAGACAAAGTGCCAAGACTGGCCTGTATGTCTGCAGGACTTTCTGCTGGAGAGGCTGGAGAAGGTGGGTAGTAAAGCCCATCTATGGTCCTTTTGGTTAATTCATTTGAGTAGAACTGGTTTGAATACAGCCAGAATGACCACTTGGTGGCAATGGATCTCTTCATGCTTGAGGGTTATTATAATTTGTTATTTTTGTAAGTTGTTTATTGTACAATGTTCCAGCTTCCTTGCACAGGGACCATTACAGAAGATTGAGGGCACGTAGATTGAGAGGTGAGAATCCTGGAGGGGTGGAGTGCGGATAAAGTGAAAGTTCCTGTAACCAGGATTCTCCCCTGGCCCTGGTCGGCTTGCTCACTCACACATGTGGGCAATATGTTGTTATTGACTCTATATAAAGAGTTCTGCCCAGTGCACTGGGCTGCCCGGCTGCAGGAGAGCAGAGGCTGGAGTGGTAGCAGCGCCAAAGACAGAGACTGAGATGGCTGTGGGGGCGGAGAGGCCCAGAGGCAGAGACCAGCTTGCTGGACGCAGACTCACTCTGAGTGGACGGGATTCTAGTGACTGACCTGCCACCGAGGGAATAAAGTGGGTATAAACCCTTTCACCCCAAGAACATTCCATTGTCATTTTTTGGTCTCATTGAATCCATAGTGAATTTGCCTGGGGCTGAAACCCATTGGCAAGACACCAGGCTACACCACAGACCAATCCCATCAGAATCTGATGGGTGGCAGCCAGTCCCCAGGATTTTTAAAATATGCAGCTGAGGTGAAAGTAATGTCAAGAAGTTTCAGTGAACTTTCATATTTTCTTTGTTCACATTTATTTGTCAGTTATTTATATTCTGTCTTATTCTAGAAAGGAATTAAGCAGACAGACAAAAATAGATAAACTAAGTTAAAAGTGAAGACAGAGAAGCCTGGGTGAAAGGGAAAGAACAACAAAGGTAAAGACAGAAAACGGCACATGGGGGAGACCAGGGATGCCTGCTCTGCTGACCCACATGTTCCACGCAATTTGAGAAACGGGAGCAGGCTCGTAATGTGGCTGAAATACAAATATTCCTGGCAGTTGGACCAACGAGGAGTTCGCCCAGGTAGCCTCACAGTGAGCAGAGCGGGGCCTGAATCCCGCAGGCACCTCCCAGCTCCACGAGCCGAGGATTGGCGGGCCCGCCTTGAGTGCCCCCTGACTAACCCAGCTTAAACATACGCGAGAGCCAAGTCTAAGGAATCGAAGAGTTTTCCAAATGTGAGAGAGCAAAAGCCCTATGGCAAACACCCCAAAAAGGACACAGGTGCCTTAGGCTACACACAGAATTTGTCCTTCCATCAAAGCAAATAGAAAAGATGAACTCCATTGTGTTTTTTTTAAATTTGTAAATAGGTGAAATCTGTTCAGATAGCTGTGTCTAAACTTGCTCAACACCTTCCATCCCCCACCTGGGGAGTCCTGTACCTGAATCTGTTCGTGGCGGGGGTGGTTTCCATGTTAAATTCGGCCACTGGCACCCCCCTGGCAGACACCTGGGGGGCAAACATGGCTGCGGGATAGACCAGGGAGGAGGTCCCCACCTGCAAAGCAGACAAATGGAAATGTCAAATGATGACTGCGCTGTGGATCAAAAGGGATGTTTTTCAGAAAACCTTACCTGAAGTCGGGCGGTTTGTGCTTGAGGAAAGCTAAGCAGGATGGGACAGGTGGAGAGTGCCCAAGGGACAAGTGGGCCAGGGAGGAGGTGTCCTTTGGGTGATCACTGGAATTCAGGACAATGTGCAATATGAACAGGAGAATTGTGCACATGAGCAGAGTGGCAAAGAAAAGACTCATTTGTCACCTTCTGGGGGTTCCTTTTACTTTGTTTCTGCTCTTGGAAATAAATAATCCATGTTCTTTTTTTTTAAGTTAGAAAATTCAAAGAAAAGCCTCTACAGGTCATTCATAATCCTACTACCCCCATATAACCGCTGTTCACATTTTGATGTATATTCTTCTGAGGTTTTCCCTATGAACAAATGTTTATGAACATTCTTTACAAGAATGGGAAGACCAGTGTATATTTTACAATATAAATAGTTATTTTCTCACTTAACCATCTATCCTGAATACTGACACTATACTCAATATTGGGATGCACTCAATAACAATGGACTAAATAAATGCCTCATGAGAAAGTGCCTTTGCTTTTAAAGACACATTAAAGAAACTGAAATATGTATACCCTTTGTCCAGTTAATTCTACTTCTAGGAAATTTGTCCTAAGGAGATAATCTGAAGAGCATGCTGGGAGGTATGTCTAAGGATATTCACTATAGCATTGTTTAAAATATCAAAATTTGAAACAGCCTAAATGTTCAACAATAGAGGATTAAGTATATCACTTTATGCCCATACAATGGAACACCATTTCATTAAAAAAAAACAATTATTTAAATATTTATTATTTAAATTATTTAATAATTAAATTAGAAAATAATGCAGGTTTGGTTGTATTGACATGGCAAGTGTCAGGTGAATCGCCTACAGGCCACGGTTTGCTCAACTCTGCTCTAGAAGAAAACACACCAAAATGCATGGTATTTTCTGGATTGTGGAATTGTTGGTGATTTCTAATTTCCACTTTATAATTTTATACTTTTTTATATTTCCTCAAATTTAATAATGAGCATGAACTACTTTCAAAATCAGAACTAATAACATGATCTTTTCATTATTTGTTTGGGGGAAGGCTTTGCAAAGCCCAAGATAATCTTCTTTTATGGTTTCATATTTTAATCAATTCTCATTCACTGTTTCTTAGGTTTTCTGTAAGGGACTTCAAGACCTCTTTAACACACACCTTAAGAGAAGGAAGGAAGGGGAGGAGGAGAGAGGGAGAAAATAACAACAAATTCCATCCCAGTCCTGGTGTTTCACAAAATCGCCAGGATCGGGGAAAGGTGTGACATACCACTAGACATAAGTCACAGAGAGCCAGCTGTCGGTCAACCTCCTCCAGGATGGCAGGATCCAGGTTTTCTCCAAACCACACCACGTGCGGTCGCAACAGGCCCCTGCACCCTGCCTCTTCACACCTGTAAGAACGTTACCCTTAATCCAGCCCAGGACCTGCCCTGGCAGGGGTCTGCCGCGGTGGACCAGAGGAAGGAAGGGGCCGCCCCAGATCCAGTCTACCCAGACAGGTCACTCTGAGCCTTCTTATTCCCTATCCCTCACCTGCCAGCCCATATGAGCTTGTCCTAATTTTAACTGCCCTTCCAAAGTTTTTATTTTGTCTGGAGGCATTGGGTTGATTTGTTGACAAGTATGTTTCAGCCAACCTTGATGTTCTCTTTCTAAACAGTGTTTAAAAGGAAACAACAGGCCCCAAGTGGAGTCACCTGTGCTAAGCCCCATGTCAGCAAACCAAAACTTACACCTAACCTAACCTCGGTTTCAGCCTCTCCCAGGAATGTGACTTTTACCCAGTCCATCTGGAATTACCTGGTTAGCACTAGTGAGGTCATCTGCCTGATAGACCGCCTCCCCCCATGGGAAGGTGACCCTGCCTGAAACAGTCCACTCTATGCTGGAATAACATCCTTGCTCCACCTCCTTCTGCCTATAAGCATCTTCCATTTGTACAGCTCCTGGAAGCTCCTTTCTATCTGCAGAGGTGGGATGCTGCCCAATTCATGAATCATTAAATAAAGCCAATTAGATCTTTAAATTTACTCAGTTGAATTTTGTTTTTTAACAACAGCTTTCTCTTCTCCAGTTACTGTGCTCAGTTACCCAGACCTGGGAGAAACTAGATTCAGATTTACCGCCAATGCCCCATCATCCTCTAATTTCATCAACAGCCCCCTTTCATTTTCTCTCAGGTTCACCTCTCTCTTGCCCTGTCAGTTGCCAAGTTCTCCAGGGCCATTCACTAAAAATCTCTCATCTTGCACTCCCTACTACCTCTAAGCCATCATATATATGCCTTCTAAAACAGTCTCCCCCAGATGCAATTTTCTTCATATTAATCTCCTACTCAAGAATCCCCCAGGATTGCCTATTCTTTTAGATTGAAACTTTAGAAATTAGTAATGAGAACTCTTATTAAGAAAATAAAAAGCATCTGTGGCTAAATAAATCCGTGAAATATGAACATAATATAACCATTTCTTAGAGAGCAACAATGTACTTGAGCATATTAAAGGCTCTGAGAAGTCCTGCACTAAAGCAAACATTTAACTTTGTTTAACCTAGTTTCTATATTTACTTAAGCACATATCTTTTTATTCAACTAATGCCTATCAACCTTACATGGATCTGGTTCTCTATGAAACACTTTTGGAAACACTGTTTTAATGTGTTTTATACATATATGTACACATATACAAATATTCTGTTTAGTCCTATAATTAAACCTTTGCAAGACCTTTTACTGCCTCCATAACCCTGGATTAGTAACTCTGACAAGGAGGGGGAGGATGAAGACGATGACAGCAAACCCTTATTGGCCAGCTACAGGACGCCAGCCTCTCTGCTCTGCATAAACTGGATAAGCATCTGTAGCACAAACCGTTACGGCAGAAGCTTTCCAGACCTCAAATTCTCCTGCCACAACACAAAGCAAAAAGGGACTAGAGCAAAGCAGTTCTCTTGAGCTTTGTTTGGCTCAGTCTTTGTCCTTTTGTCCTTGGACTTGTAGGGCTCAGGGTTGGTTTCGCATTTGCGCACCTAAGAGGCATCTCACCACATGAACTTCCGTTTTGATTCCTAATTTTCTTTTTTGCAATCTAGGACACCAAACACAGATCAAAGCTTTTTACCTACCGGGGAAGTTCCTCTACTGGGATTCTGGCATCTTGAGTTTCAGGTTCTGGAGCACTGAAGTACATAATATGAGAAAGAAAGATTGCCATTGGTATAATCAAAGAACAAAGAAATAACATAACTCAGTAAGTTTGTATATTTGCCTGGCAGTAAATGGTACAAAACTCCTAATTAATACATGCTGACTTCAAAGGGTGCCAGAAAGACAGACACCAAACATTTACCAGTGGTTTTACCTCAAGAGAGAGAATTTGTATGTGGGGAGGGGTGGAGTCGCCGAGGTGCTAAGGAGGAGTTTCACGGTTTGCTTTCTATATGTCATCAAAATTTGAATCTTCTGCAATGAAGATGATTAATATATTAACAATGAAGATTAATGTATTATATTAACATGTTACTTGTATAATTTATACTGATTTAAAATGGCCAGGTAGAATTTTTCTCAATATTCTGAGGCTACTTAGTTTTTTTCCTAATTATAATAATAGTACACGTTCATCATAGAATTGTTGGAAAATTCAGAAAGCTATAAAGAAGAAACCAAAATCATCCACAATCTTGCCACTCCTGATAATTGCTGTTAATATTTTGTTGTATTTTTTCTGGGCTTTCATCTATATACAGATACATCAGCATGGGGGTATGTGTGCGTGTGTGTGTGTGTGTGTGTGTGTGTGTGTGTGTGTGAGTGAGTGTATGTGTATGTGTGCAAGCATGTGCTTTAATACAAAATTGGGATCATTATATAGAGCTAGGCCCCGTGCTTTTCATTTAACATTATAAATTATGAGCAAAATATTCATTTATCATATGGCTGCAGTGGATCTAATCTTATTTCTCATAAATATCTATGGGAATCTTAGATTAATTAATCAGTTTGCTCACAACTATGTTCAACTTAAAAGAGAAAACAATGTGCACTTATTCTGCAGTGCAGGATAATTACCCTTTTCCTGATAAAGCTGGACAAATTGGACTCTTGTAATTCTCAGCCACAGCACCACAAGAGGTACATCGAGTTTTAAATAAGCTACCTGAAAAACACAAGCTAATCAGCACTGGAATTCAGTATAATTAAGAGCAATCATCTCCATATCTAACAGAGTACAAGATAATTGAGTTTGTATATGTTCACAGTGGGCCTACCCTGGGTATCATGCATGGGAACAGTGGGGCACGCAGGATTACTGCACAAGCCAGGAGCACCTGCCTCCCTGGACTCTGTCATCTGGAGGAGAGAGACAGATGAAATAACTTACTACGTGACTCAGGAGCCCTCAGGTTACCTCGACTTTTAGGTAGAACTGAAGTGGTCAACAGACCAGATGAAGCCAACCTACACCCGAGGGCATGATTGGCTTAAGTATGTTACTAATAAAACCTCAGTAGCATGGGATGTGTTTACAAACCTTAATTTCGACTTAATAAAGCTTGAGTCTTTTATACAAATGCAGCTCAATAAAAATAATCAACTAATAAATGAAAAAAAATTAATGTTAAAACTAGCAACGATTTCCTGAGCAAAATCCAAAGTGGTGACCACAATTCCCTCAGTATGCACCGTGTGCCCAGAACACACCACAGAGGACACACCGCAAACCCAGCTGAGGGAAGGGCAGGGGGAGATCCCGGGGAGAAAAGGAGCCTGCTAACCCAGTAGCTCACCCAGAGCACCTCAGTGGTGTGAGACAATATACATATTCACCAGTTTCAGTATTTATTCAGCCATTTATTCCCATGTTAACATCTCTGAAATTCAGGCACATCCTACAGGTGATGGTGGATGTGAGATGGCTATCACAGCGCACATTTTCACGGCCTCGCCAAAGGGGAACAATGATGACTGAATCTGGTGTCACTCTCTCAACTGAACCGCTGTACTCCCAGTAGCCTGGCTGGTAACCCCAGGATATTCCAGGTGACCAACATTTTAAGGGCCATTGGAGGAAGGCAGTGAGTCCTAGTTGTCCAGAACCATTCTGCTGACATCTTTTGGTAAGACCAAGAAAGCCCTAGTATCAAACTTGCAGAATATGTGTCAGCAGCCTGGAAGAGACCCTGAGAGATAAGAGGGCATCCTGTTAGGACATGCCACATCACCAACCCCCTTGATGGCCCAGAGCATGCTACTGTGTGGGCAACACAGTCAAAGAAAAGGTAGAGAGTGAAAATATCATAAACACTTCATTTCACTCACATTTTATTTTCTATATGCATAAGAATGATATAGTTTCTAAAAATCTGTGTCTAAGTAAGTTTTAACAAGCCCTTTCTGTAAGTGTAACAATTCTAAGGAATAATAAAATACCATGGTTTAGCCACATTAAAAACATGATGCATCTTAAAATCAATGGCTTCTCCATTTTGATGAAATATGAGTTTTATTTCTAACCTAAATTAGAAGAGAGTTCTCACCACCTGCAACTCCAAAAGTCCCAACTAATATGCACATATTATCTTAGCTAATCCTTAAAACAATTGTTAATCCATGAAACAAGTATGGCCATTTTATGCATATTATATGGCAAGTGACACAGCCTACATTCTGACACTGCAGAGAAATGAGAGGAGCCGCATGGAAGGTGGCGCAGACCCAGCAGAAGGTGCCAAAGAACTCGGTTAGTAGGTGGCTAACTGTTGCTTGGACACAAAAGACAGACGGAATCCAAGTGACCAGTGCCCGAGGATCATTACCAGGGTGACCAGAAGCCTAGGCCAAAATGGGCAACTTCACCGCACGCACACAAAAACATTCCCCTTGGCTCACTGCTTCTGGAAGTTTCACATTAGAAATGCACTCCTTGAGATTGAAGTTCTAAGACTTTTAACTGCAAATATCTTCCGGAAGTAATCCTTGTATGCCTGTTTCTGCTTTCGTATAACTGGAATTATTAGATTTTTGGTGAGAGCAAAGATGGGAGAAGGTTAAAAGATAAGAGGGAAAAGGAGGGTGCCATCAAGAGCAGAGAAGAGAAGCCCCAGGGACCCAAGACAAACTCCTTGGGCACCACGAACTTAGTGGGCTTGCTGCAGTGATGATCACGGAGCTGGCAGCTCCCCAAAGGCTCAGGGCTGACCAGAAGCACAGCCCCAGTGGGGAGAGCCAGTTGGGGACAGAGGGCAAGAAAATGGGTACTCCTAGGAGTGCCAAAGTCTTCCCATGTGGCATCCTGCTAAAGCCACAGCTGTTCAATGGCCCATACCTCCCCTTTTCCTGCAGCCCCCCTGGGCAGTTGTCTGGGAGCACAGCCCCTGCCCCCAGAGGAGCTCGAGGGAGCTCATGCAGCTGTGCAGACCAGCACTGCTCCAGTACAACGTGCAGGCACCTGGGCGTCTTTTCAAAACACAGATTCTGATTCAGCTGGGGCCAGGTGGGGAGTTGCAGGGCAGGGGTTTTAAAGTCTGGTACCCCTCCCCATGGGAGGCTGAGGGTCCCTCACCATGGATTTCCAGAAGGTTCTTGGTGCCAGCCTTGCGGTGCAGCTCATCGATGTTTTGGGTGATGACCGTGACCCGTCGGCCCTGCTTGCCCAGCCGGGCCTCACACTTGGCAATGGCAAGGTGCCCAGGGTTTGGCAACTTGCTCTGCATGACCTCGCGCCGGTAATGGTAGAACTCCCACACCTGGGACGGGTTCCGGGCAAAGGCCTGAGGGGTGGCCAGGTCCTGGGGGAGAGAGGAGGGAGGAGGCAGGGAGGAAAAGCAGCAGTGATGCTCCTCTCCAGAACACGGGCAGCAGGGGCGCCGAACCTGGGGGGTGGCAGCGAACACGGGGAACACCCGAAGGCATTTTTCTCTGACTCAGAGGCAGGTGGCTCTGGGAGGCTGCAAGCTGGGACATGTCTGCTCAAGGTTCAGCAGTGTGGCAGACGTAGGACAGGGGCCTGGCCACCAGCCTGTGTCCCCATCCTGGAAACAAGCAGGGCCTTGAGAAATTGGTTTTAATTCCCCCAATTACAAGACAGGGACACTATGACCTGCCCCATTCACCACTCAAGTGGATTATGAACACAAAGTAAAGTAATATGCAGGAATGTAATTTAGGGTGAATCTATTTTTTCATGGAGCCCCAAAATGTACAAAGGCAATCCCATGTAGCCAGGCAAAAAGTGAAGTGCAAAATGGCCAAGGTTAAGAAACTCGGTTTTTTGAATAATCATATCTGACCTGATTGTTTATAGTTCATGATGCGTGATCAAAACCAAAAGTTTCTGTGAGATGACTGCCCTTGCACTGTTCACCATGTAAGAACTTATTCACTATGTAAGAACTTGTTTGTTATGCTTCAGAAGATTGGAGACTGTTGAGAATTAGGCTTGGGTTTGATTAATGATTGTGCATTGAGTCCCCTACACAGAATTTTATTGTTGTTAACAACCATTTGATCAATAAATATGAGAGATGCCCTCTCAAAAGAAAAAAAAAAGAAACTCAGTTTTTTAGCTATAATAATAGCTACACATACACAACTACACATATAAAACAGTGTATATATTAACAAAACATATAAAAATATATTTCAAAGTACAAGTTGTCTTCTAGGAGAGACAAATCTCACCTATGGTGAAAGAGGGCAGAGTAGCAGTTGTCTGGGGCTGGAAGCTGATAGGGAAGGGACACAAGGGAACCTCGGCTGTGACTGAAATACCCGGTATCTTGATTGTGGCCGTGGTGGCATTAGGCACTTTGTGTTCTACTGGTAGTAACGTCAGCCTTTGTTTGGGAGTGGATGGTCCGTGCTGCAGATTACCCACTTTGACCCTGTAACTTTCTTCCTTCCTCCCCTCCACTTAGAACACAAGTGGCCTGAAACAGTTTACAGGTGGTGCATGAACCTGCATATATGTGTCCTTGGAACAGAGCTGAGGTTAAACACACTCTCTTGACTTCTCTGCTTCCACGCAAGCTCTGCGCTGCCCTGACATACTGCCCACCCCTCTCCAAGCTCCTCCTCATACCCTCCGAGCCCCCAGGCCCTGCTTCCCCGATCCAGGGCTGCTGTCTGTGTCCTCTTTCCTGTGGGATCCTAATAGCCCTCTGCTCTTCTTTGTCCCCTGCTTCACCTTTAAGGTGATGATCCCCACGTCCACATCCTGAGGCCTTGTCAGGAGGGCAGCAGGGAGATGATAAAACACCCTAAATATTTCTCTGCCTGAGACACTTATAAGAGGAGGAAGGGCAGGCAGGTGCATTAAGCCTTCAAGTAACAAGAAATTACCTACTAAATGTGGAGGCCATATATTGAAGTAATTATTTATGATTGCCTTCATTCAATCAACAAAAATGTATTGAATATCTATCTGTGCCAGAGTTCTGGGAGCTGGGGATGGAGCAGTGAATAAAGCAGATAAAATTCCCTGCCCTCCCAGCCCAGAGATTTCCTGGGCCAGAGAGGAGGAGAGGGGCTGCAGAAGGCCTGGCAGGAATATTCTGGGCACAGAAATGTTCTACATTGTGATGGTGGTGGTGGCTACTTAACCCGACACGTTTGTTAAAAGCTGCTGAATTGCACACTTCGAATTGGTGAATTTTATCATAGGTATATTATACCTCAATAAAAGCTGAGTTAAAAAAAAAATCCATGCCCCCATAGAACTTACCTTCTAATGGCCTTTATATAAAGTTTTGAACATGAAGCCCACACCCTTCAAAAACTCAACTTTGGTGTTAATATGAGAAGTTCACAGAAACTAAAAACGTATAATACTTGATCTCAATATCTGTAGAAAAGTAATGAGTTAGGCTAACCAAGGCTTTCAATTCCACTTTAATTACTAGAAGAATTGAATTGTTATCTGAATAAGTGTAATCTATACACACAAATCTAGAAAGTAAGGGAAGTGGCTGCATTGCCTAAACCTGAGACCTTGATCACATGGACTTTGTGTTGATGCCAAAATGAACAGGAGCAAAGAGTAACAGCTGATTTCACACCTTTTTCCTCTGGGTTTCAGGCATCAGTACAGCTTCTGAGTCAAACTCTGCCATGGCTTCAGTCAGCAGAGCGTGTTAATGTTCTGAAAACATCACTAACCTGGGCCTGCCACCTTCTCCAGTAACCTCCGGCTCCTCTGAAAGTTGGAACCCCACTTTCAGCACTCACGCCAGCCCCTGAAATGATGACTACGTGCTTTGCTTTTGCAAAAAGCTTCCGAAACTCGGCCACATCTAAAGAGAAAAATCAAATCTTTATCAATCCAGTATACCATTTGGACATCTACATCCCATATCAATTGTCTAAATTTTGAAATTTGACCTTGTGTGAAATTATACTTTAAGATACCCAAATAAGGGAAGAACCAAGATGGCGGCATGAGTAGAGCAGTGGAAATCTCCTCCCAAAACCATATATATTTTTGAAAATACAACAAATACAACTAATCCTAAAAGAGACTAGAAGATACAGCACGAGAGCCAGACTACATCCACACCTGCAAGAACCCAGCGCCTTGAGAAGGGGGTAAGATACAAGCTGCGGCCCGGCAGGACCCGAGCACCCCTCACCCCAGCTCCTGGCAGAAGGAGAGGAGTCGGAGCTGGGAGGGAGAGGGAGCCCAGGACTGCTGAACACCCAACCCCAGCCATCTGCACTGGAGCACAGACACACAGTGCATGCGTGGGGTGCTGGAAACTAAGGAAATAGGACAGTAAGACCTGTGAGCGGGTCCCCGCAGCCAGCGCACCCGGGACAAAGAAAAGTGAGTGCTTTTTGAAAGTCTTAAAGGGATAGGGACCGCACAGCTGGACGGAAGTGCCCCGGGACACTTGGCCCAGCAGCCAGGAATCCTGGGGAACTCTGGGCGCCCGAACCCCCGCAGCGCAGCTCAGAGGCCCCTCACCATGATAAACAGCCTCCCACCTGTTCCCCCTCCAACGCAGCTCCGCCATATTGTAGCAGCAGCCTGAGGCAGGCCACGCCCACAGCAACTGCAAAGCTAAATAAACTCCATAGCGGCCGGGCAAGATCAGAAGCCCCGTCTGCACACAGCTGCCCAGCATAAACTGCTAGAGGCCGCTGTTCTCCCAGGAAAGGAAGGCCACAAACTGGCAAGATGGGACTTTCTCTTACCCAACACACGTGCCAGCTCCCCACAAATACATCTATCACCATGAAAAGGCAGAAGAAATTGATACAGACCAAAATCACAGAGGCAAACCCTGAGAAGGAGATAGACCTAACCAGTCTTCCTGAAAAAGAATTCAAAATAAAGCTCATAACCATGCTGATGGAGCTGCAGAGAAATATGCAAGAGCTAAGGGATGAAGTCCAGAAGGAGATTACAGAAATGAAACAATCTCTGGAAGGATTTATAAACAGAATGGATAAGATGCAAGAGGCCACTGATGGAATAGAAACCAGAGAACAGGAATGCACAGAAGCTGACTCAGAGAGAGATAAAAGGATCTCCAGGAATGAAACAATATTAAGAGAACTGTGTGACCAATCCAAAAGGAACAATATTGGCATTATAGGGATACCAGAAGAAGAAGAGAGAGAAAAAGGGATAGAAAGTGTCTTTGAAGAAATAATTGCTGAAAATTTCCCCAAACTGGGGGAGGAAATAATCGATCAGACCATGGAAGTGTACAGAACTCCCAGCAGAAAGGACCCAAGGAGGACAACACCAAGACACATAATAATTAAAATGGCAAAGATCAAGGACAAGGACAGAGTTTTAACAGGCAGCTAGAGAGAGGAAAAAGGTCACCTACAAAGGAAAACCCATCAGGCTATCATCAGACTTCTCAACAGAAACCCTACAGGCCAGAAGAGAATGGCATGATATATTTAATGCAATGAAACAGAAGGGCCTTGAACTAAGAATACTGCATCCAGCACGACTATCATTTAAATACGAAGGAGGGATTAAACAATTCCCAGACAAGCAAAAGTTGAGGGAATTTGCCTCCCACAAACCACCTCTACAGGGTATTTCAGAGGGACTGCTCTAGATGAGAGCACTTCTAAGACTAAATAGATGTCACCAGAGAAAATAAAATCACAGAAAAGAAAGCAGACCAACCAAATACTAACTAAAGGCAAAAAATAAAATCAACTACCCACAAAAGCAGTTAAAGGAAGCACAAAAGAGCACAGAATGAAACAACCAACATATAAAGAAAGGAGGAGGAGGAGTAAGAAGGGAGAAAAATAAAGAATGACCAGACAGTGTTTAAAATAGCTCAATAAGCGAGTTAAGTTAGACAGTAAGATACTAAAGAAGCTAACCTTGAACCTTTGGCAACCACGAATCTAAAGCCTGCAATGGCAATAAGTACATATCTTTCAATAATCACCCTAAATGTAAATGGACTGAATGCACCAATCAAAAGACACAGAATAATAGAATGGATAAAAAAGCGAGACCCATCTCTGTGCTGCTTACAAGAGACTCACCTCAAACCCAAAGACTATAGGAACAAAGAAAGACTGAAGAAACAAAACAGCAGCAGAATCATAGAACCTAAGAATGGACTAACAGTTACCAAAGTGAAAGGGACTGGGGAGAAAGGGAGGGAAGGGAGGGATAGGGTGGGGAAAAAGAAAGTGGGCATTATGGTTAGCATGTATAATGTGGGGGGGGGCATGGGGAGGGCTGTGCAACACAGAGAAGACAAGTAGTGATTCTACAGCATCTTACTATGCTGATGGACAGTACTGTAATGGGGTTTGTGGGGGGCACGTGGTGAAGGGGAGACCCTAGTAAACATAATATTCTTCATGTAATTGTAGATTAATGACAACAAAATTAATTGATTAATTAATTAAAAGGAAAAAAAAGATACCCAAATAAAAATCATTCCTGTGCCACGAAGACACCTTCCATGCAACCAGATATACGAGGGTAGAGGGTCTTAATAAAGAAGCAGGGGCTCTGGGCACACAGCACCCACCTTGAAGCTCAGCTCATCTCTGCCTCCCATCCATCAGACCCTCTGCTGTCCCGGGTTCCTCGGCTGCTTGTTGTGAACAACAGTGCCTTCCCCAGGGCAGGGCTGTTAGGAAGACTTAGAAGGGCTAATGGATGAGAACTCATCTTTCTTCATAAAAGTACAAACAGGCTTGGGTGTGTGAGGCCTGACCCAAGGCCTCTGGACCCCACCTTACTGAATTCACTTCCCTCTGGGGATGCTGCCAATCCCAGCTTCCCTCAGCACTGCCAGCACGGTGAGCAAATGCTCTCCCCCAAACCTGGACACACCGACCTCTTCCTTTATAGCTCAAATAAAAGCTGGACTTTTCAATAAGATGTCACCAGAAACTTGGGTAATAGGAGGGAACTGTACACAGAGAATAACCCCATAGCAGGTCAAGAAGCAGGGGCGGCCCTCCAGGATCAAAGTCCTTGCCCTGCACCTCCGGGCATCCTCCTGCCTGACCTCAAGCCGACAGGACAGCAGCCAAGACTGAGGGCTCACAGTGCCCCAGGCTCTGCACCACGCACTTTACACGGATCACGGGTGGAGTCTGCCCCTGAAACAAATGTCCTCATCACAGGATAAGACTGAGGAGCCAGACCTGGAGCTGCCACAGCTTCTCTAGGGCAGCAGCTAGGTGAGGGCGCGGCATGTGGCTGAGAGCAACACCCTTCTGCCCAGGCCCTGTGGCTCTGCAGGCCCCCATGCAGGGGGTAAGTGCTGTTGCATGACCCTACAGCCAAAGAGGCCCAGAGCTGAGCATAAACTGCCAGGAGAAGAGAGGCTCCCTCTTCTGCCCTCCGCCTGGAGAAGCCAGAGCCAGACCAGCATTGCCTTGTGGCCCTGGACACAGACATCTCCAGGAGTGGCTGACCTGGGCGGGATTTCAACAAATGCAGCAGTGAGGTCCTCAGCTGATGGCCAGGCTCTCTATTCTGTCTCCCGGAGGCAATGGCAGCCAAGGTCTACCGTTGGCCTGAATGGGTGTCTCTGAGAGCTGGAACCGGTAACAGGCGGGGGCTGAGAGACACTGAACTTGAATATTCAAGTGCATGTGACCTCATTTTGTAACAACAGTCTCTCCCCTCCTCCCTTCCTCTCTGACCCCTGGTTAGAATGAACAGAGTAACAGCAGGCTCTCTGAAACCAAGAAGCCGGACTCAGGCACCCTCTGCGGCCACATTCCCAAACCTCTCTGGAATCACAGTTGCAGTAGCATAAGGCTCAAAGGGCTGAAGACGGCCCAGACATCCTGTTCACTTGTCCTATAACCAAACCTGCTAAAGCTCAGCTGAAATTCACGTCCCCTTCACGGACAGACTGGTGTGAAAAATAAGGCCCACTGAAAGAACAAGAGGTTTAATAAGAAAATGTACAACTACTTTTCTAGGAACTATTATCTATGACTCCTGGGTTTGAATCCTACAAACATCCTTAGGACTTCAAAGTTCACCCACAAAATTTTTCCCAGTTCTAAAGGTCTTTTCTACCCCAATGTAAACCTTCTTAACCTACTGGTAAATTCCTATGTCAGAGTGATTTCTTTTAAGGTACTGTGTTAAGCAATTTCTAGAAACAAAAAAAAGGCAACTCAGGCTTGATTCTTGGAAAATAGAATTTAAGACATAATAATATTAATGGGGTATAAACTATTTTAAAAAAATGACATTTCCTAATTGATAAGAAAAACACACCAGCATGTTTTGTGGCTCCAAACCCAGATGGCCCCCTTCTGGGCGAGGTCAGGCACGTGCTTCTGGGTCCCACCACAGCCTCTAGAAGCCTGCCCTGCACAGCTGGGAACAACAATGGGTTGGACAGCCAGCTGGAACTGGGGCTTTGGGGCTCTTTGCCATTCCCGAGGTTGGGCAAAAATGAAAGGGGAGTTACTCTGCAAGAGCAAACTTAGGGCATTAGGAAAAGTTATCCAAAAATTCACAATGGGCCAAAAGAGTTCAGCTTGGCCTCTCAATGCCACAGGGAAGCAGTTTAACAAGCCCATCTAAGTATCATTTACTATACCCATCTGGTAGACTCTATACTCAAAAAGGATGGAGAGCCCGGATATGTTAACCTGTAGGCTTCTGTCAGGTAGAGATACAAATCATTTCTGTCCAGCAAGAGGTTTAACCCATATTGCCCTGTACAATAATCACCAGCTTTCCTCCCCTGCAGAGAGGTGATGGGTTTCAATACAACTCATGGGTGAAAAGGGTAAATGCAAATATTCTGGAGAAGCAATAAAATGTTTTAAATGAACTTGACTATTAAGAGATAATCCCTGCCCCTGCCCCGCAAGGACCTCAACTAAGAAAAAGAGAACAGAGCGACTTTCTCCACAATCTTGCCTAGAACCCACTTCAGCACAGACATGCCCTTTCAAAGTGTTGGAACTTTCAGGCACTTTAAATCCCACTGGAGATGAGGAGATGGCAGGCTAAGGAAGACCTACTTGAACTCGGTCGAGCCATCGCCGGGCAAATCTTGGCTTGTGCGGAGGCCGGAGACTTCAGTCCACAACAGAGGTGGGAAAGCAATCGTCTGGGGACAACCTGGAGAAGTCGCATCAGGCCTTCCTCGTAGGACTAATTCTAGAGAGGGGCTTTGGGAAAAACACAAGAGCAAATAGAAACAATCAGAGAATACTTGTATTTCAATCAATGAATCAATCAATCAACGTTAAGAATGCCCTTCACAAACATCTTTCCTAAGAGATCCTCATGTCATTCACCCTCTACACCAACTTTTCTTTGTGTGGCAAGTGCTCCTAGGTGCCCTGGAGTGGTGATTCTCGAAGTGTGGCCCCCAGACCAGCAGCAGCAGCTGATCTTGCTAAAAATGCAAGTCACGGCTCCACCGCAGACCCACCGAGTCTGTCTCCCTGTGACTCTGCTGAACGCTCGAGTCTGAGCACCCCGGCCTTAGAGGTTTGGGAAGGGGTTAGATGTGAGAATTCATCTGAAAACCAGGTTCTGCTGCTTTAAAAAAAGTATGAAAACCACTGGCCTTTCAACTTTTGGTCAAAATGCTGTTTCTATGAGAATGTAAATTCTGACAACTGAACTAGGCAGAGAAGGTAAGTACTATGATGACAAATAGAATTAAGATGACATCATGCCAAAGAAACCTGTGAGTCTTAAAGCACATTTAGTAGATCTTTATCTATCCCTGAGGAATTTTATAAAAGAAAAACAGAGAAAGGCAATACATGGATCAATGGCATCAAAGAGTTATTGGCAGAAATGAATTTTATCTAGTGGGACAAATTGTTCAAAGTGCTCAGAATTACAGGTCTGTAGATATATAGGAAAAGTACAAAAATAACACATTTCCCAAAACTTAATAGTCCCTTTGGATGGGCAACCTATCAAAATTATAAATGCATTTTCCCTAGTCTGGAAATTTTTATAACAGTGAGGCTTCCATACGTCCAAAACCTTATCTGCAGGGTTGTTCATTGTGATTAACAGGAAGAGACTAGGAACAACCTAAATGTCCACCTGCAAGGGACAAGTTCAGTAAACAATGGCACAGTCACAATATTCAACATGGCTGCTATGAAAAGGAATCTATGTATGAGTCTGCCCATATGACATTCTGGAATAGACAAAACTCTGGGGACAAAAAAATGTATCAGTAGTCACCCAAGCATGGAGGAGTGAATACTCAAAGGGGCGGGAAATTTTGGGGGGTGACGGAACTCTATACTAAGAAAGAGTTAATTTTACTGTCTGTAAACTATAATATAGTTTAAAAATAAAAATAATAGGTATAGGGTTTCAGTTTTGCAAGGTAAAAATGGTTCTGGAGATTGGCTGCACAACAATGTGTAGAGAAAATGTAATTTCCTATGGTCAGGATTCTCACTTGACCCTGGTCGGCTTGCCCACTACACACGTGTGGGCAGTACGTTATTACTGACTCTACATAAAGAGCTCCACCCAGTGCTCTGGGCTGCACGGCTGCAGGAGAGCAGAGACTGAGATGGCTGCAGAGGCAGAGAGGCCCAGAGGCAGAGACCAGCTTGCTGCATGCAGACTCACTCTGAGTGGACAGGATTCTAGTGATTGACCTGCCCCCATGGGAATAAAGTTGGTTATAAACCCTTTCACCCCAAGAACGTTCCATTGTCACCTTTCAGTCTCACCAAATCATGCGTGAACTTGCCTGGGGCTGAAACCCACTGGCAAGACAAATGTGAATGGTACTCTTAAAAATGGTTAAGATGGTAAATTTTATGTCACGTATATTTTAGTACAATTTTTAAAAACTCAATGAATAAAGTCCAATTAAATGTGGTTTGCTGACTGATTCAGTATTTATAAGCAGACAGCTTGCTAGCTTCAGAAGTGAGTGTTGGGGGCAGCAGAGCAGAGGATATTCAGAGATCAAAAACATGTCTGGAAGATGAGACTCAAAAACGTGTTAGTGCCAAATCAGATTATTTAATTCCATAAATCATTCCAACGTTCAGATTTCACGTTTAAAAAAAAAAGAACAGAATGCAGACCCTCTCTCTAATCTGATAGAGATCTCCAGAATGTAATGTTGACGGGAAGAGTCCACTGCTAATAGTGCTTGGTAAGAGAAAGGGAAGAGGATACAAGTATATGCCATAGTACTTTTTAGCATTTGGGTTAAAAAAAAAAACAACTGAAGAATTCCCAAGAAATTAGTAAAAAAGAATTGGAGATGGGGTCGGAAATATGACGTATGGTGACAAAAGTGAAAGCAAGGATTTTCAACACGTGTTCTATTTCTTTGCACGGTCAGTGCTCTCCGGCCAACGCCCAGTGACACACCTGCAGTCCAGCGAGCTGCAAGGAGAGAGCCGCCCACCAGGAACCCTGCAGGGGTCCCAGCAACGGTGTCCAAGAGGATCTATTATAGGACTTGTGCTTGTGTCAGGTAAGGCTGGGAGGGTTCATGGGAGTGAGGCTTGGTTCTGCACTGGGCACTGTCAGGAAACAGGATACTTTGTTCGGATATTTTAGGGAATCTTACCTAAGTGGTAGAGGGAATAAATTGAGGTCAGATCTCTGATGGGTCAAGACCAGCAGGCCCTCATGTTAACCAGGACAGGAGGATATTTTTCCATTTTTGTGGTTTAAACAATGCTTTTTTTTTGTCTGGGTTCAGACCTAATTATGGAGTTGTCTTATTTCTGTCCTGATTCACTGTTGTTACAGAGTAGGTGGGTAGCCTTGTCTAAAGTTGGTGTTCTGAGAAACTATTTGTGTTCAACCAAGGTCTATCGGATTGTGCCAGGCTGAAAACTAAATGTCCATCAACTAATAAATGGGTAAATAAACTGTGGTTCATCCATACAACACTAGTCAGCACTAAAAAGAACAAACTGCTAATATATGCAAAACAAGTTTTAAAGTATTATGCAATAGCAACTTGACAGTGGAAAACCCTGGCAGACAGTACTTAGGTGATCAGTGTTAGTATCACCAGTAACAGGACATAAGACTTCATCTGCCTCTTGCTATGATGCAATGAGAAGGGCAAAGTGTTGTTTTCCCCAGATATATGTTACCTCAATTTAATTTTAAGAAAACACCAGACAAACCCCAATTGAGGGGGGCATTCTACAGCCAAATGGGCCAGTACTTTTCAAAAACATCATCAGGGTTATGAAAGATAAAGGCTGGGGGCTCGTCCCAGATCAGAGACTAAGGAGCCATGACAACTTACATGCAGGATGGCGTCCTGGATTGGATCAGAGATGTGAAAAGGGACGTTAGTGGGAGAACTGGCAAAGTCTGAAAGAAGTCTGCAAATTTTCTAACAGCACTGTATCAACGTAAATGTACTAGGAAAGCTAGGGTAAGATGTTGACCTTAGGGGAAAGTGGGTAAATAGTATATGTGTCCTATTTTTGTAACATCTCTGTAAACCAAATTATTAAAGTTGCTTTTTTTGAAAAAGAAAAGCAATATGCTAAGTGAAAGAAACCAGACACTTTAAAAAGGCTACATTGAGTTTGAGACCATTAGGATATTGCCATTTAGGAAGGGCACACTACAGGTACAGAAATCACTTCCATGGTTTCCAGGGGCATAGGGTGCGGTGAGGAGGGCCAGGAACTTTTTTAAGCAATGGAAATTCTGTCTTCATTTTGTGGTGGTTTTTCAAATCTTGTAAAACAGTGTAATTCAACCGGTAACTTTTACACTATATAAGTTGTATTTCAACAAACCACACTTAAAAAAGAATAAGTAGTGTGCATGTTGACAAATTTTCATTGTAACCTATCTCTGCTATAACCAGAAAGAGTGGACAAGATGCTTGGAATACTGGAGGGGAAAAAAAAAGTTTAGAGAAAAATGACACAGTGTTGGTCTCCAGAATAACTTCAGGGGACAAGACCCTCTGGCTGCCTAGAGTCATTTCTGCAAAAGAAGAATGCAAAGTTAAGAGCCAAAGGGAACACCAAGAAAGGCCTCTGGCTGACCAGCTGCTGCAGGAAAAGGTGAGCAGACTCAGAAATGCCCACTGCAGCCCAGCAGGGCCGCTCAGGTGAGCATCTGCAACCTGTAACAATGGGGAAGCCTGACACCATGGAAACAGCTCCAGTGATCTATTTAAAGGAAGCATGGGGAAAATGACTTGTCATGATTTTCAGCCAGCATGGGCATGATTAGGTTTTGACGAACTTCAATTTATTTGGAAAAACTAATTATCAGGAACATCTCAGTAAGGGACAAGTGTTACTACAGTTTTTTTTTCATTATGGAAAAATTTAAACATATACAAAAATAGAATGATATAGTAATCCCTTATGTTTCTATCACCCAGCTTCAATAATCATCAAGAAAAGGAATTTTTCTCAAATCCATTTGAGGCTGTAAGTACTTTTATAGGTGATAATTGTTAACTTGCGTATCTGGATGAAAACTGCAATTCAAGTTCCCAATACTGCCTAACTTTACTAAAAATCTCCTTACATGTTGCATGAAGTTACTTATGCTATCATTTTGAGCTTAATATGTATCCTTCAGTTATTTCTCTCAAAGATGGAAATGTTTAAGTCCACTGTTGCTTTGTAATATTTAAATCTGGAGACATCAATTTGATCCCCAAAATTCATTTCTTCTTATATAGGTGTTTAAATGTAAGGGAACCTTTCTACTTAGTGTCAAAGAATCCTGAATAAACTGTCGTATTTCTTCTCACACAGGAAGAAATGGGATTTTAAGTCATTAAGAATTTGAGTTAGGGATTTTAAATCCAATAAACAGAGGCATTCCATGTAAAGCAGTTGACTACACTGCGGTTATAGTTCTTCTCAATAAAGGTCTAAATGATGGGTCTTCTGCTGGATAGCTATGAAAGGGAGGCAAATCCTCATTCTATTCTGAACATGAGTGTTGAAATTGTGAATTTTAAAGAGGTGCCCCAAATTTGAGAATATTAAGGAATTTTTAATTGTATGATTGACAAGATTAGGACTATATTATCTGGACTAATTTTTCATCTAAGCTTTTCTATTTGATGTTTTCATTATTGAGTAAGACTTTCAATATAACACTGAACTCAAAATAATAAAAGAAAAAAGTTGTATTTGCCCATGTTTCAACATTTCCAAAAATTGCTAGTTTCTAGAGTTTTTGCCTAGGAAATGCAGTCAGCAAGTACTTTTTGGGAAGATGGCTTTATTTCTCAGGTGAACTGCACTGTCTAATGACATATACATGTATTTATATGCATATATCCACATTCATGGATTATATACAATTAAAATACTTTCTAAACATGTATATCCTATTTCAAATCTTGCATCATACTAACTTTTTAATGTATTAGTGGGATCTAAGTTTTCTATCTGAAGAAATAAATTAGTGAGATAATTTTAGTCTCATGGGTTACAAGACCCACTCTATTGCCTGTTTTATTAGTCAACATTTTACATGATTTTTTTTTAATAAAATGAATGTTGGAATTGTTTTGCCAAGTTTTCCATCAATTTACAAGATATTCTCCAAGTCTCTCAGAAAATGTGAAAACAAAGTAAAGTAGAGATTAAAAACAAAATGTTTACATTTTTTAACAGCACCACCTGAAATTTATTTCCCAGATGGGGAACGCTCAGGGCATGAGACTATTTTCAAGCTGCTACAACAAAGTATTTATTGGATGCATCCTCTACACCAGCACTTATCTGCTTTCCTGATGGGTTGGGGTGGGCAGTGGCTCCACCTTGCACAAGCTTACAACCCTGTTCAAGTGGAAAAGCAAGTTCCCAGGGGGTTAGAATAAGGCCACCACAGTGCTGTCGGAGGACGCCAGAACTCGTTTATCCAGTCCAGAAGCCTTCAGGGGTGAAAACGCCTTTGGGTGAACGCACCAATTACTCTTCCTTGATTGTATCTCCAGGGTGGGAAGACAGGACTCAAGGAAAGAAACTCATTTATCAGACAGGCATTGTGAGCTACAGGTGCCAGAATGTCCCACGGGGTGACTTTACGCTGGAAGAACAGCAGTGTCTTTTAACCAGGCTTTCTTGTGAAACTTGTAACTCACCTACCAAATCAGAAAAAAATGAAAAAAATGTGTCTACGTTTCCTGTGAAAAAGGACCATCCTACCGATTCTGAAAAAGGCAATAAATGATAGGTTCCCTTAACAATTCCAGAGAAGAAAATTACAAGTATTAACTTATAATAACATAAGCACATTGCAGAGGAACTACAGAAACTTAACACCGGTGAGCTAAGCAGATGCGGTGCCCCAGGCCCCAGCTATCAACATCAGCAGCCTCATTCCCTCCCCCTTCTACCACCTGCTCTTGTCAAGGTCACGAGTGACCTCCACCTTGCTAAACCCAACGTGATCGCAGTCCTCCTGCTTGATCACGTCCAGCCTCTGACTCATCTGTCACCTCTCCAGGAAAAAACACTTGGTTCTCCTGGCTGCCAGACACCACCCTCTGGTGGTTTTCCTCCGTCCTCTCAGATATCCCATCCTCCCAGGGTCTCCAGACCCCATCCCCCCTCCAATGACCAAGAGCCCCCTCCCCAAGCGCCGCACAGCCAAGCCTGAGCTGGGGAACTTCCCCAAACCTGCACCCCGCAAAGCCTCAGGCACCATCCTCGGGGCCCCACTGGTCCGGTTCCCACAGCTCATACCCTAGTGGAGCCAAGCTGTCCGCAAATTCTGACCGACGCCCCTTTCGGCTTCGTCCGAAGTTGACCCCTCCTCCCGTGCCCACAGCCAATACCCAAGCCTAGGCCACCATCGGCTGACCCGCCCCCCGCCCCCAGCTGCAGCAGGGGCCACAGGAACCCTCCCGAAAGGGGGATCTGTGCTCCGAGACTCCACCTTCCCGGCGGCCTACCGGGCCGACGTGCTCCGGCCGCGTTATTTTCCAACCGCGTTTCCGGTCCCCTCCCCAGTCTCTGGGGCTGCTCCAGCCCCCGCGCTGTGCCCTGAAGACCGCGGACCTCGGGCCTCCGTCCGCGAAGCATCCCTGACCGGGAACTCCCCGCGGTCCTCCCGCGCGCCCCCCGTGGCCCCGCAATCACCGCCCACCCGGAACCCGGAAGCGGTTGCGCATGCGCATCGTGGGCGGGCCGGCCCCACCCCTGGGAGCCCAGGGCCGCTCTGGGCTGCGTGCTCAGTGGGGGCCCTTGGACCGGAGCCGGCGAGGCCGCGGACACCCCGGCCCGGCAGGAGACGCCCCTGCAGGCGGCGGGAACGGCAGCGGCGGCCCTGGCGCGGGGCGGGACGCGGAGGTCGGGGCTGCAGCGGCCCCTGCCGGACACCCGGGCGCGGCCGGGCTCCCGAGACCCGCCGGGCCAGGTCGTGTGTATCATTGGACGGGTGTTCCTTTGCTGCTCTTTCTTTGGGGTGCTGCGGGGCGGCGCAGGGGGCAGCGCCTTGCCCCCTCTGTGTGAGCTTCCGGGATACACCGTGAGTTATTACCCGCGTTCCTCACTGGGCCTCAAGTCGGGTCCCCCAGCGTCGGGACAGAGCATTTCAGACGCTGGGGCTGCTTTCCCGGAAACGGTATTTCCAGAGATGGTTCTTCGGGTTTCCAGGCTAGCCCAGGGAATTTGAAGGCTGGTACCAAGATTCTTACCTGGGTGTCCGAAGGAAACATTTTCAGGGCCTTTAGGACTCGGTGACCCCATAGCCCCATGTGTCTGATTTTCCTTAAGATCAGTCATCTTTTCTTTGACTCAGGCTTACCACCAGCACTGCTTTTCCTGGAAGGAATTTCATATGGCAGGCCAATGAATGGGAAAGGGAAGTGGTTTAAGAACTTGGGTGCAAAAAATGGTAGGTTAACATTGTTTTCCCAACTCAAGTGTCAAACACTTGCCACAGTTTAGCTGGAAATTCAGCCCACTTTGGAACCCTTTGCTCCTGTGAGCTGCACCAGCTCCTTGGCGGCTCACAGAGTCCAAGAACATTGAAGGAGGGCTGCATGTCCGGTTGCTGTTTTAACCCCAATATGTGTATGGCCCTTACTTCATGCCACACATTTCTAGGAACTTCACATATATTGACTTATTTATCTTCCCCACTACCTGATACAATAGATACTGTTATCCTCGCTTAACAGGTTGGGAAACTGAGGCCCAGGAAGGTCAAGTACCTGCCGAAAACAGAAAAAACTGTTAAATAGAACTGGGGTTTGAACTTGTACCTTGACTGTAGATACCCCCCCCTCCGCATACTGCCTCTCATTAAAGTGTTGTTCCATTGCCTTTGTGCTAATGGTATTAATCATTACTTTTTTTTATTAAAGTATTGATACACAGTCTTATGATGGTTTCAAATACACAACACAGTGGTTCAACATTGACCCACGTTATCAAGTACTCACCCCTCCATTGGGGTCGCTGTCTATCAACATAGTAAGGTGTTACAGAGTCATTAATTGTATTATCCATGCTGTACTGCCATCTCCGTGATCCACCTATATTGTGATTGCAAATTATTGTGCCCCTTAATCCCCTTCGCCCTTCCCCTCATCCTCCCTAAACCCTCCCCTTGGGTAACCACTAGTTCCTTCTTGGTGTCTATGAGTCTGCTATTTTGTTCCTTCTGTTTTGCTTTGTTTTTATATTCCACAAATGAATGAAACCATTTGGTATTTGACTTTCTTCTCCTGGCTTATTTCACTGAACATAATACCATCTAGATCCATACATGTTGTTGCAAACGGCAGAATGATATTCCATTGTGTAAATAAATGTACCACATCTTCTTTGTCCATTCATCTATTGATGGACACTTAGGTTGCTTCCATATCTTGGCTATTGTAAATAGTGCAGTGATAAACATAGGGGTGCATATGTCTTTTTGAATCAAGAATCTGTTTTCTTCGGGTAAATTCCTAGGAGTGGAATTATTGGGTCAAATGTTATTTCTATTTTTAGTTTTTTGAGGAACCTCCAAATTGCTTTCCATAGTGGTTGCACCAGTTTGCAGTCCCACCAACAGTACAGGAGGGTTCCCGTTTCTCCGCATCCTCACCAGCGTTTGTTATTTCTTGTCTTTTGGATAGTGGCCATCCTAACTGATATGAGATAATATCTCATTGTGGTTTTAATTTACATTTCCCTGATGTTAATCGTTAAATGTTTATCCTTTCCTCCATTCAGGCACTGAGGCCAGGGAACGGGGAAGGCACAGTGGCCCTCACTGCAGCCTACCATGGTCCGAAGCCCTCTGCCATCACCCACAGATTTGGCCACCTTGAAGGCAGGATACTCCATCCAGGTCCAGGAGCCCACCACCCACAGCTATCCAGCACACCACCACTCAACCCCGTCCTCTCTTCCACCCTTGGAAGAGCGACTTCCTCAGCAGTGTCAGGCTGCCGCTTAAAGCATCAGCCACCAGCTTTTCCATCCTTCCGGCAATTACAGCTTAATTTCTAGATGTCTTGTCCTGAATGTTCTTTTTCCATCCCATCCGTAGTAATTCCTCTCTTACTTTCAGTCTCAGCTCATTTGTCACTTCTTCCAGGCAGCCTTCTCTCCCCCTGCTCTCCCTACCACCAGTCCTTGAGACTCCTTGTCCCTGATACAAGCACCGTAGCAATTACCCCAGGGATGATGTCAGATGTATTTCTGCTTACTTGGTTAAGTGTTCTCTTCCCCACCAGTCTGTGAACTTCCCTGAAGGTGACCTTTTGTCTCTATTTGCTCACTGTGATATTTCCAGTTCCTCACAGTGCCTGAGAGTGGACTTTCAATTGACCGATTCCTTTAATATATATAAAATGAATGAGTAAATAATTTTCCAGGAAAAGCAGCCCCAAACACATGGAATAATAGCTTGCCATCTACCAAAATGCAGAAGCGAATTGTTTTGTCTTTCATGTTTCTTATAAGTCCTTAGAGGCATAAAACAAACAAACAAAAAATCTAGTGATAACTCACTCGATTTATGGAGGTTTTCCTGGGATGACTAGGTAGGTGATATAAGAGTTTAGGAGCAGATACACTAGAAAGTAATATTGTTTTCTCCCTTGAGTGAAATTCAGACATGCCAAGCTATACCTCTAGAAAGAGACTGTCCCCCAACCCTGACTTTTAAATCTTCTCCCATTACTCACTTAGCTGATAATCATGCTGTCCCTCAGGGGTGGACTGTTGTTCTTTAAGCCTCTTGTACAAATATAAACATGGACCTAAACATCTAGGCTTGGTGTCTTGTACTGATGGATTTTGACATAGTAGAAGACTGAATCTTTCTAAGGGTTTTTTAACTCAATACGAAGAGAGAAGAAAATAGACATCAAGATTACAAAAATAGAAGAGATATAAACACAATGCAGAAATTGGGCAAAATCCTGGCCTCACTAGATCCTGTATTTTCCAGCTCCAGCCTGTTTCCAGAACATGCCAGTGTAACGCTTATCACAACCCACTCTGCCCCCATGCATCTTGGGCCCCATGGAGAGAGGCAAAGAGAGCGAGGCACTCTCCCCCAGCCTCTTAGGTCCTGCAGGTTTTAGTGTGAGTGAGGCCTGAGGGCTGGTTAACACCAGGAATGGCTCTGCCCTCAAAGGGGTGCCCACACAGCACCCGAGGGCTTCGGCTCTCACCTCAGACAGCGCATCTGCCTACCACATGCTGCATATGATACCGCAAAGGTGCACACAGCCCGCACTTAAGAGGAAAAATTGACATGAATAACTGAACCGTGAGATGGAGACAGGAAAGAGGGTGGGGGTGCAGGTGTGGGTGCGTGCTCTGTGGCAAGGAAACGAGGAAAGCAAGGTCATGAGGGAAAGGCTGCATCAGACAGCAGTCTGGAGTGCCGAAGACACTGTTCTTGTTCATTGGGTGGTGGGCTGTGGGGAAGCCAGTGCCTGTATTCTTAGCACCCAAAAGACCTATTCTTTCTTTTCATGTTTAAAACATCCAATTTGCTTTCTGGGTGTTTTGGTGGATGCAATACTTTCTATCTTTTTAAAGATACTGGAAGAATGACAGTGATTCCCCACTGGCCCACTTCAGATGGTCTCTCAACTGGGTCTTTCCATGTCCACCCAGATCTGCAGTGTAGTTCCCCCTTCATGCCTCCTCCCTCTGTGATAGTGTCCAAGCTCTCCACATACACTTGTGGTCGCCGTTGAACAGCAGATCGGTCACACCTGCTGGGAAGGGGAGGCAAGGGTTGAGTTGGGGAAGGCCCATGCTTGAGGCCATCTCGCCCTGGAGAACCCTTCTCCCTGCTCCTTGGTCTCTATGGTCCTGCAGCAGTTAGATGGAAGCCCCAGCAGGGCCCAGGTGCTGATTCATCCGTCCTCTTGTGGGAGACCTGTGACTTTGGAGAGTTCTTTAACCTGGTTCCCTTGACGCAGTGGAAGCCTCCACTGCTACATCCCAGTATGTTCGAACTTTGCTCGCTGAGGCTACCTCATTCCTGGTAGAAAGCGCATGGGACAGGACCCTTTCCACGAAAGCCACCAGCCAACTCCCCTCACGTCCAGCCCATGAAAAAGGTGCATGAACCCTTTCCCTGCCAAACTCCAGAAAGGAAGGCATTTCCAGCACAGCCCTAACTCTGTGCTCTGCCGCCTCAGGCCCCTCCAGCCACATCTCCTCACCTTCGGGCTTTGTCAGGCACATACTGGACATCAATTCCTGCTTCCTTCTCTAAGGGGACACGGGGCAAGCTCCCTGCGTGCTTATGGAAGCCATCCTCACTTGGCTTGAGGTGAGGGCAAAAGCTTCCCTCTGCCCCCCGACCCCGTGACAGTGCAGGAAAGACACCCGTGTTTTAACAACTTTACCCAGGGACTTATTCCTTTTAATATGCCTGACAGTGGGTGCTTTTATTTTATTTTTTGGTTGCAATAAACAGCTCTACTGGGTATCTGTTGTAAAGGTTAACTCTCCCTCTAGGAACACAAAGCATTTTCTAATAACCTTCCATCAGACTCTTTAACAAGTTTAATATGATCTGAAGAGATGTCAAGGCAACCGCCCCTAATTACCACACGTTGCTAGACTAGTGGTAACAATTAAACCTCCTCCAAAAACAGGAAGAAAAAAGCTTGTGGTTTCAGTTTAATTCAAAAGACATTTGTCCATTTTTATTATGTATTCTGCATATCTTTATTTTGTAAAAGTGTATTTGATCACTTGCTCCACCCAGATTGTGATAATCATTGGGGTGTATATAACTCTACAGGGCTTACAAATCCAATGTCCATCACTTCTGTCTTACCACCCTGAGCCTTGGAGTTTTGACCTCTAAGATGGGGCTAATCCCATTTTTACTGGATTGTCGTAAGGAATAAGTGAAATAAAATATGTAAAATACTGCATATAGTGCCTACTCTACAGGAACACCGATAAGCAGTTGCTGTTAATCGCTTACTTTCCAAAACTAGTTCACACAATCACCTTAAAGATTTCATTTTGAAAGAACGTCAAGTTATAACCAGTTATGCACCCCCTTATCCTTATGCTGTTTTATCAACCTCCTTGAAAAAGATACAGTACATCAACCCTCTTGGAAAGATAGGAAACAAATATTTATCGGATTCTGAATTTTGCTTTATGGCGATTAGGTGTGATTCTGGGACCAAAACCATCAGCAGCCCTTGGAAGGTTGTTAAAAATGCAGAACCTCAAGCTCATCCCAGAACTCTCCATCAGAATCTACATTTTAAGAAGATCCCCGCGTGATTCCCATGAACTTCAAAATTTGAGAGGTATTGCTGTTTTTTTACCTACCAGTGGATGGAAAATTATAGTCAGAACTTGAAACCAGGGTGGTGCAATATGGTGCTATATAAAAAAGTCAGAGCATCCTTGTTCTTGCCGAATGGAAAATTTATCTGTTTTCAGCTGGAACCAAAATCTAGAAATTATATTTCTCATCAGAAAGAGCAAATAAAATACATAGCCTTTATTTCAGTGCCTGCAACGGGTACAGAATGCTGATCTACAGAGCAAAGAGCATTAAAGTTAGGAGGGAAATGGTTCAGAGTGAACTTAGGCACTTTTCCCTGGATGTTAAGTAATTAGTGACTGATGTTTATGATTTTTCTTTGGAAGTATCATTGATAAAGTCTCCAGTTAGAAAGAGCTCTGAATTCTTTTAAATGTCCCTGTATTTTGCCTTTCTTCTGCAACATGTGAGGGTTTCATTTGCTTCATATCTTTTCCTGCACTTGATACTGTCAGTAGTTTTAAAGCTTCTCTTAGGTATATGGTGCCATCTCACTGTGGTTTAAATTCACTTTTCTCTAATGAATAGCTATCTTGAGCATCTTTTCATGTGCTTACTTGCTATCTAAGTCTGGTGAAGTGTCTCTTCAAATTTTTTTTATATTGGGCTGTTTGTTTCTTGTTATTGAGGAGTGAAAGTTCTTAGTCTGACATGTCTTTTGCAAATATTTTCTGTGGCTGTGGCTTATCTTTCCATTTTCTTGCAAGCATCTTGCAAAGAGTAGAGATTTTTTAGTTTTGATAAAGTTCAGTGCACCAATTTTTTCTTTCATGGCTTGTGATTTGATTTTTCGCCCTAAGTAATCTTGGCCTAAACTAAAATCACAGAAAGATTTTCTAGAAAAAATGAAAGTTCCTATGGCCAGGTTTCACACCTGACCCTGATCAACTTGCCCACTATACACACATGTGGGCAGTATGTTATTACCGACTCTACAGAAAGAGCTCTTCCCAGTGCTCTGGGATGTGCGGCTGCAGGAGAGCAGAGGCTGGAGTGGCAGCAGCACCCAGCACAGACTGAGATGGCTGAGGGGGTGGAGAGGCCCAGAGGCAGAGACAGGCTTGCTGCGTGCAGACCTGCTCTGAAGTGGATGGGATTCTAGCGCTTGACCTGCCCCCGTGGGAATAAAGTTGGGTATAGACCCTTTCACCCCAAGAACATTCCATTGTCATTTTTCAATCTCACCAAATCAAGACTGAACCTGCCTGGGGCTGAAACCCACTGGCAAGACAGATTTTTTTTCTATGTCTACTTCTAGAAGGGCATTGTCTTATATGGTAGCCACTAGTCAAAGTGTAGCTACTTAAATTTAAATTACTTAAAATCTAATTAAATAAAATTTAAAATTCAGTTCCTTAGTCACATTAGCCACATTTCAAGTGCTCACTAGCCACATGTGGTTACTGACTACTGCACTGGATAGTATAGAGTAATCAAACACCTCCATCATTGTAGAGGGTTCCATGGGAAAATTTTACAGCAGCAGTTTAATAGATTTAGGTTTTACATTTAGGTCTGTGGTCCATTTTAATCCAGCAGCCTCACTCCTGGGTATTTCGACAGAAATGCAAACATATGTCCACAGAAATGCCTCAAAGCTAAGGTTTATAGCAGCTGTATTCTTAATTACCAAAACCTGGAAACAACCCAAATGTCCATCAACTGTGAATGGATAAACAAACTGTGGTACAGCCTTATAACAAGTTAGTACTCAGCAATAAAAAGGGATAAATGGATAAAATGGAACATTATGGCTGAATCTCAAAAGCATTATGATTATTGTAAGTGATAAAAGCCAATACAGGCGGAGCCAAGATGGCAGCATGAGTAGAGCGGCAGAAATCTCCTCGCAAAACCATATATAATTTTGAAAATTCAACAAATACAACTATCCCTAAAAGAGAGACCAAAAGATACAGGACAACAGCCAGGCTACATCTACACCTGTGAGAACCAAGTGCCTCGCGAACGGGCCTCCCCCCCATTTCCCCTCTGATGCCGCTCCGCCATAGTGGAGTAGCAGCCTGAGGCAGCAGGGCAGAGCTTCTTTCACAGCAGCTGGGCAAGAAGTAGAAACCCCGTCTGTGTGCAGCTGCCCAGCACAAGCTGCTAGGGGTCGCTGTTCTCCCAGGAGAGAAAGGCCACAAACCAGTAAGAAGGGATGTTCTCCCAGCTGACACATGCGCCAGCTCCCCACAACTACCTCTATCGCCATGAAAAGGCAGAAGAATTTGATACAGACCAGACTAACACAGACATCCTCCCCTGAGAGGGAATCTGGGGAGATAGACCTAACCAATCTCCCTCAAAAAGAATTCAAAATAAAGGTCATGACCATGGTGATGGAGCTGCAGAGAAATATGCAAGAGCTAAGGGATGAAGTCCAGAAGGAGATTACAGAAATGAACAATCTCTGGAAGGATTTATAAGCAGAATGGATGAGATGCAAGAGGCCATTGATGGAATAGAAACCAGAGAACAGGAACGCATAGAAGCTGATGCAGAGAGAGATAAAAGGATCTCCAGGAATGAATCAATATTAAGAGAACTGTATGACCAATACAGATGGAACAATATTTGCATTATAGGGGTACCAGAAGAAGAAGAGAGAGAAAAAGGGATAGAAAGTGTCTTTGAAGAAACAACTGCTGAAAACTTCCCCAAACTGGGGGAGGAAATAATCAGTCAGACCACAGAGGTACACAGAACTCCCAACAGAAGGGACCCAAGGAGGACAACACCAAGACACATAATAATTAAAATGGCAAAGATCAAGGACAAGGACAGAGTTTTAACGGCAGCTAGAGAGAGAAAAAAGGTCACCTACAAAGAAAAACCCATCAGGTCATCATCAGATTTCTCAACAGAAACCTTACAGGCCAGAAGAGAATGGCATGGTATATTTAATGCAATGAAACAGGAGGGCCTTGAACCAACAATACTGTATCTAGCATGATTATCATTTAAATATGAAGGAGGGCTTAAACAATTCCCAGACAAGGAATTTGCCTCCCACAAACCACCTCTACAGGGTATGTTAGAGGGACTGCTCTAGATGGGAGCACTCCTAAGGTTAAACAGATGTCACCAGAGAAAATAAAATCACAGCAAAGAAAGCAGACCAACCAAATACTAACTAAAGGCAAAAAATAAAATCAACTACCCACAAAAGTAGTTAAAGGAAACAAAAGAGCACAGAATAAAACGACCAACATATAAAGAATGGAGGAGGAGGAATAAGAAGGGAGAGAAATAAAGAATCACCAGACAGTGTCTATAATGGCTCAATAAAAAAGTTAAGTTAGGCAGTAAGATACTAAAGAAGCTAACCTTGAACCTTTGGTAACCACGAATCTAAAGCCTGCAATGGCAGTAAGTACATATCTTTCAATAATTACCCTAAATGTAAATGGACTGAATGCACCAATCAAAAGACACAGAGTAATAGAATGGATAAAAAAAAGCAAGACCCATCTATATGCTGCTTACAAAAGACCCACCTCAAACCCAAAGACATGCACAGACTAAAGGTCAAGAGATGGAAAAAGATATTCCATGCAAACAACAGGGAGAAAAAAGCAGGTGTTGCAGTACTAGTATCAGACAAAATAGACTTCAAAACAAAGAAAGTAACAAGAGATAAAGAAGGACATTACATAATGATAAAGGGCTCAGTCTAACAAGAGGATATAACCATTATAAATATATATGCACCCAACACAGGAGCACCAGCATATGTGAAACAAATACTAATAGAACTAAAGGAGGAAATAGAATATAATGCATTCATTTTAGGAGACTTCAACACTCCACTCACTCCAAAGGATAGATCCACCAGACAGAAAATAAGTAAGGACACAGAGGCACTAACAACACACTAGAACAGATGGACCTAATAGACATCTATAGAGCTCTACATTCAAAAGCAACAGAATACACATTCTTCTCAAGTCCACATGGAACATTCTCCAGAATAGACCACATACTAGGCCACAAAAAGAGCCCCAGTAAATTCCAAAAGATTGAAATCCTACCAACCAACTTTTCAGACCACAAAGGTATAAAACTAGAAATAAATTCTACAAAGAAAGCAAAAAGGCTCACAAACACATGGAGGCTTAACAACATGCTCCTAAATAATCGATGGATCAAGGACCAATTTGAAATGGAGATCCAGCAATATATGGAAACAAATGAAAACAACAACACAAAGCCCCAACTTCTGTGGGATGCAGTGAAAGCAGTCTTAAGAGGAAAGTATATAGCAATCCAGGCACATTTAAAGAAGGAAGAACAAACCCAAATGAATAGTCTAACATCACAATTATCGAAATTGGAAAAAGAAGAACAAATGAGGCCTAAAATAAGCAGAAAGAGGGACATAATAAAGATCAGAGAAGAAATAAAATTGAGAAGAATAAAACAATAGAAAAAAATCAATGAAACCAAGAGCTGGTTCTTTGAGAAAATAAACAAAATAGATAAGCCTCTAGCCAGACTTATTAAGAGAAAAAGAGAGTCAACACACATTAACAGAATCAGGAAGAGAAAGGAAAAATCATGACAGACCACATAGAAATACAAAGAATTACTAGAGAATACTATGAAAACATATATGCTAACAAGCTGGAAAACCTAGAAGAAATGGACAACTTCTTAGAAAAATACAACCTTCGAAGACTGACCAAGGAAGAAACACAAAATCTAAACAAACCAATTACCAGCAAAGAAGTTAAAGCAGTAATCAAAAAACTACCCAAGAACAAAACTCCAGGGCCAGATGGATTTACCTTGGAATTTTATCAGATATACAGAGAAGATATAATACCCATTCTCCTTAAAGTTTTCCAAAAAATAGAAGAGGAGGGAATACTCCCAAACTCATTCTATGAAGCCAACATTACCCTAATACCAAAACCAGGCAAAGACCCCACCAAAAAGGAAAATTACAGACCAATATTCCTCATGAATGTAGATGCAGAAATACTCAACAAAATATTAGCAAATCAAATTCAAAAATACATCAAAAGGGTCATACACCGTGACCAAGTGGGATTCATCCCAGGGATGCAAGGATGGTACCACATTCAAAAATCCATCAACATCATCCACCACATAAACAAAAAGAAAGACAAAAACCACATGATCATCTCCATAGATGCTGAAAAAGCATTCGACAAAATTCAACATCCATTCATGATAAAAACTCTCAACAAAATGGGTATAGAGGGCAGGTACCTCAACATAATAAAGGCCATATATGATAAGCCCACAGCCAACATCATACTGAACAATGAGAAGCTGAAAGCTTTTCCTCTGAGATCGGGAACAAGACAGGGATGCCCACTCTCCCCACTGTTATTCAACATAGTATTTGAGGTCCTAGCCACAGCAATTAGATAAAACAAAGAAATACAACCAATCCAAATTGGTAAAGAAGTTAAACTGTCACTATTTGCAGATGACGTGATACTGTACATAAAAAACCCAAAAGACTCCACTCCAAAACTACTAGAACTGAATCGGAATACAGCAAAGTTGCAGGATACAAAATTAACACACACAAATCTGTGGCTTTCCTATACACTAACAATGAACTAATAGAAAGAGAAATCAGGAAAACAATTCCATTCACAATTGCATCAAAAAGAATAAAATACCGAGGAATAAACCTAACCAGGGAAGTGAAAGACCTATACCCTGAAAACTATAAGACACTCTTAAGGGAAATTAAAGAGGACACTAGCAAATGGAAACTCATCCCATGCTCTTGGCTAGGAAGAATTAATATGGTCAAAATGGCCATCCTGCCCAAAGCAATATACAGATTTGATGCAATCCCTATCAAATTATCAACAACATACTTCAATGAACTGAAACAAATAGTTCAAAAATTCATATGGAAACACCAATGACCCCAAATAGCCAAAGCGATCCTGAGAAGGAAGAATAAAGTGGGGGGAGCTCACTCCCCAACTTCAAGCTCTACTACAAAGCCACAGCATCAAGACAATTTGGTACTGGCACAAGAACAGAGCCACAGACCAGTGGAATAGAATAGAGACTCCAGACATTAACCCAAACATATATGGTCAATTAATATACCATAAAGGAGCCATGGACATACAATGGGGAAATGACAGTCTCTTCAAGAGATGGTGCTGGCAAAGCTGGACAGCTACATGTAAGAGAATGAAACTGGATCACTGTCTAACCCCATACACAAAAGTAAATTTGAAATGGATCAAAGACCTGAATGTAAGTCATGAAACCATAAACCTCTTAGAATAAAACACATGCAAAAATCTCTTGGACATAAACATGAGTGACTTATTCATGAACATATCTACCCAGGCAAAGGAAACAAAAGCAAAAATGAACAAGTGGGACTATATCAAGCTGAAAAGCTTCTGTACAGCAAAGGACACCATCAATAGAACAAAAAGGTACCCTACAGGTTGGGAGAATATATTCATAAATGACAGAGCCGATAAAGGGTTGACATCCAAAATATATAAAGAGCTCATGCACCTCAACAAACAAAAAGCAAATAATCCAATTAAAAAATCGGCAGAGGAGCTGAACAGACAGTTCTCCAAAGAAGAAATTCAGATGGCCAACAGACACATGAAAAGATGCTCCACATTGCTAGTCATCAGAGAAATGCAAATTAAAACCACAATGAGATATCACCTCACACCAGTAAGGATCGCCACCATCCAAAAGACAAACAACAACAAATGTTGGTGAGGTTGTGGAGAAAGGGGAACCCTCCTACATTGCCGGTGGGAATGTAAATTAGTTCAACCATTGTGGAAAGCAGTATGTAGGTTCCTCAAAAAGCTCAAAATAGACATACCATTTGACCCAGGAATTCCACTTCTAGGATTTTACCCTAAGAATGCAGCAGCCCAGTTTGAAAGACAGATGCACCCCTATGTTTATCACAGCACTATTTACAATAGCCAAGAAATGGAAGCAACCTAAGTGTCCATCAGTAGATGAATGGATAAAGAAGAGGTGGTACATATACACAATGGAATATTATTCAGCCATAAGAAGAAAACAGATCCTACCATTTGTAACAACATGGATGGAGCTAGAGGGTATGATGCTCAGTGAAATAAGCCAGGCAGAGAAAGACAAGTATCAAATGATTTCAGTCATATGTGGAGTATAAGAATAAAGAAAAACTGAAGGAACAAAACAGCAGCAGAATCACAGAACCCAAGAATGGACTAACAGTTACCAAGGGAAAGGGACTGAGGAGGATGGATGGGAAGGGAGGGATAAGGGTGGGGAAAAAGAAAGGGGGTGTTACGATTAGCATATATAATTAGCACGTAGGGGGGGCATGGGGAGGGCTGTGCAACACAGTGAAGACAAGTAATGATTCTACAGCATCTTACTATGCTGATGGACAGTGACTGTGATGGGCTTTGTGGGGGTGGACTTGGTGAAGGGGGGAGCCTAGTAAACATAATGTTCTTCATGTAATTGTAGATTAATGATAACAAAATAAAAAAATAAAATAAAATAAAGCCAACACAAAAGGCTAGGTACTGTATGATTCTACTTACGTCACATTCTGGAGAAGGTAAAACTTGGCATAAAAGTCAGCTGTACTCCAGGGGATGGCAGTGGAGTATGGTACTGAATATAAAGGGGCATGAGAAAATTTGGGGAAAAGAGAAATATTCTATATCTTCAGTGTCATGGGGGTTGTATGACTATATGCATTTATCAAAACTCGTAAAACTCTTCACACAGAAATGGTGAAATATTACTATATATAAGTCATATCAATAAAACTGAATTTAAAAAAGAAGACCTCAGAGTATTTCATAAGTAAAGAATGAGAACACAGATTTATATTCGTTATCTATCACTGTGTAACAAATTACTACAGAACTTTGCAGCTCAAAACAGACATTATTTCAGTTTCTGTAGGTCAGGAATTTGCAAGCAGCTTAGCTATGTGGTTCTGGCCCAGGATCACTCACGGAGTTGCAGCTATTATGTCAGTTAGAGCTACTGTCATCTGAAGGTTTGTCTGGGGCTGGTGGATTTTCATGCTAAACTGCTCCTATATATTCTTGACCTACAGAAACTGAGATATGAGATAGCAAATATTTGCTGTGTTAAGCCACTAAATTTGGGTTAATCTGTTATGCAGGCATTGACACATAATGCACATATCAATACCAGAGTGAAAATGGGAAAGGCCCAAATCAAGAGAAATAAATTAGTGCCCGTAGTAATTTGGTAGGAGAGGCAGCCGCCTCTCACCTCTGAGTTCACCTGGGAATCTCCAAGGTAGGGGATGAGGTTCTCAAATACACAGGCATAAAGACAGGTTCCCCTGATGTTTTTGAAAACGAAGGAGAAGTCAGAATAGGATGAAAAGGAAGTAATGGATACTCTTGGGACTTTCCAAATGCTCAGGCTTCCACCCAGGTGCAGGGTCCTCTGAACTTGTTCGTCCACCACAAGATGACAGCCTGATGGTAGAAGGTACCACCAAGAATGTCAGTTTTGGTGAATGGGCAGAGGAATGGGAGCTCAAAAAAAGAAAGAACAATAAATACAGAGCTTCTGAGAATGAACTTTCCTAAGGGAAGAAAACTTCAGGACCTGAGCAGGACTGAGCACAGGTCTGGTCTGGAGCAAAGCGCCATCTCCAGGTAGAGTGTAATGCTCAGTACATGAGCCTGCCCCAGGCCAGTGTCTAAAGAGGAATGAGCCTATGTAAAATAAAACCATTCAGCTCATGAAACTCTGTGATGCTGGTGGTTAAGGATCCATCCCGGCGGCCTCTAAGAATGTAGGAGGAGAAATGTACGTAGGAGAAATGACATGTGAACAATGGCCCGAGAGACTGTTGAGCTATGATGGGGCTTGAGTTGTCTTTCTGAAATGGGCAATCGCATAAAGGGGTTTGGAGATGTCCATAAATACAAGAAAGAAGACAAACACCAAACACCTGGAGGGGGAAAAAACCAACAACCCTGGGATATTGTAGTTATACAGATGTGGGCTATTTAACAAAATAAGTGTTTAAGTAGTAGAGTGACCTTTTTTGTACTCTTAGCTGGTGAGGTCTGGGATGTTACAGTTACAGAAGAATGGCAGTCTGGGTCTTAATTTTAAGCAAGAGAAGTCAAATTCTGGGTGGTTTAATCAGAAAAAAGTTTATTTTTAAAAGATATTGGATAAATAGCTATAACTATGATAACTTGTAAATGGATAGCAAGGTAAAAAGATGTAAATTGTGACATCAAAATATAAAATTGGGGAGGAGGAGAGTAAAAATGTAGAGCTTTAGAAAGCATCAAACAAGTTGTTATTAACTGAAAATAGACTTATAAATCTAAGTTGTTTTATGTAAGCCTCATGGTAACCACAAAGCAAAAACCTACCGTAGATACACAAAAGATAAAGAAAAAAAGAACCTAGTTGTACCATTATAGAAAAGCGTCAAATCACAAAGGAGGAGAGCAGGAGGAGAAAAATAGAACAAAGGAAATACAAAAAAGAACCAGAAAACACTCAACAAAGTGGTAATAAATCCATACCTTATCAGTAATTACTTTGAATGTAAGTGGACTAAATTCTCCAATAAAAGACATAGAGTAGCTGAATGGATAAAAAAAACAAGACATAAAATTTACAAGATGCATCTTTTACAATGATGTAAATATTAATGTATCCAACATAGAAGCACTTAAATATATAGAGCAAATATTAGCAGACCTAACAGGAGAAATAGGCAACAGATACATGAAAAGAGGCTCAACTTCACTAATCATCAGGGGGAATGCAAATCAAAACCACTGTGAAATATCACCTTACACATGTTAGAATAGCTATTGTCAAGAAGACAAGAAATGACAAGTATTGGTAGGATGTGAAGAAGAAAACGGAACCCTTTTCCCTTGTTGGTGGGAATGTAAATTGGTGCAGCCATTAAGGAAAACAGTATGGAGATTTCTCAAAAATCTAAAACTAGAACTATGATTTGATCCAGCAACAATATCAGTCATACTTCTCACTGGTAGTCAAGGGAGTCACAAGGAAGGAGAAAAAAAATGAAACTGTAGTATGGGTTTGGAATTGGCGGTATTGGGGAAACCATATAGTTTTCATTAGATAGATAAATGGTGATGATAGATGACCAATTAAAATAAGGAAAAGAGAAAGGAAGGAAGAAAAGGACAAAAGGAAGGGGATGTAATGTAAGTGTGTGTATGTGCACATGCATGTATATTTTCCCCAGTTCTGTCCCCTGAAAGACTGTGAGCGGCAATAACACACTTGACACAGGAAAGAACAAGATGACCCTGGATCGTGTTATAGTGCCAGGAAGCAAGAACATGCTAAAGAAAGGTGGGGACATCAGAAGGACACAGGAGCCGGTGTGGAGGGGCTCCTGACAGGCCAAATCTGCAACAATTTGAGCATAAAAATAAACAATGACAATAAAGGATGATAACCTATTAAATAAAGTAGAAAACCATAGAAAGATAGATATACAAAAAGATATCTACCTACCTACCTATGCACATACATATAAACTTAGTTGGGGAACAGGTTATCTATAATTTCCAAGGTGAACATCACCAGTAATGGACAAACAAGAATTATAGGATACAATCACTTCCCAAACCTGAAAGTGATCATGAGGAAACATCAGAGAGACCCAACTTTCATTCTACAAAAGCCCTGGACTGTTAATCTTGAAAGTGTCAAGATCGTGAAAGCCACTGAAAGACTGAGGGACGGTTCAGACATAAGGACACTAAAGGAACATGGCAGCTCAATGCTCCGTGTGATTGTGACCTGGATACTTTTGCTATAAAATTCGTTGTCGTGTCACTGAATAAACCTGAACAGGTCTGAGGATTAGGCGGTAGTGATGTTACAAGGTTAATTTCCTGATTTGGGATTGTTTTATGGCCATACAGGAGAATGTTCTTGTTTGTAGAAATATACATGCTAAAGTATTTGGGGATTATGGGACATCAGATCAACAATCACTCTCAAATGGTTTAGAAAAAGGTTATTTGTGTGGTACTCTCAATTTTTCTGTGTATCTGTGATTGTTTCAAAATGTAAACTATTTTTTAAAACATTAAAAAAAGATACTGGACTGTCACTCTAGTCATAATTGCTCCCTCCCCCAAAACCCAGAAATAAGGCAAATGTCCATCAAGAGGTGAATGTATAAATAAACGAAGTATATCTATAGACATGATAGTACGCAATAGAGAGGCACGGACTGTTATTAACACATCAGCTACTTGGATGCCTCTCAGAGACACTATGCAAAGTCACAAAAGGCTGCCTTCTGTGTGATTCCACATATATGACATTCTAGAAAGGACAAAAGTCTAGAATTAAAGAATAGATCAGTGGTTTCCCAGGGGCAGAAGTGGGGAGGGTACCATGACAGATAGCAGGAGGGAAAACTTTGAGATGGCAAAAACAGTCCTGATTGTGGTGCTGACTAAATGAATCTCTACATGGGTCAGAATTCCTAGAACTGTGTACTTGAACAAACCCCAGATGGGACTAGATTGAGCTGAAGGTTATACAGTTCTATAAACTTACTAAAACACATTGAGTTGTTGAACCATACTGTGGGAATTTTATGGGAAGTAAATTACACCAGGAGGAGTAGAGGGTAAGGAGAGAGGGCTGTACATGTTTGGAAATGTTCAGATTAAAAAGTTAACTAACAACAAAAGGGTCCTGGGTAGCTCATGGTATCCTGGTCCAGGTTGGGACATCCATCTGGGAAGAGTGCTCAAATTCCCCATGTGGAACTGCTGTGAAGGGACACTCCTGTGGCCAGGAACCCCATCTGAGCTTGGACTGTGGACTCTTCACTTTGGGTACCAGTGCTGCCATAGCGCCACTCTCTCTGCTGCCTGGGAAGCTGGGCCTCTGCGTCCTTTGCCACTGTCAGAGTTCCTGTTCGTCCTTTGTGTCATGAGTTAGTTTTCCAAGTCCAGGGCAGGCCCCCCCATCATGCCAGGCCCCTGTCCTGTGGGTGTGCCCTGGAAAAGCAGGTATCTTGTGATTTCCTCTTCTAAGGGGGGAAGGCAGACTCTGCCTCCACCCAAACCCTGAGATGGGGGAATTCCCCAGATATTAGAAGGGGGTAACGAGAGAGTCCTTATACCCTCCAAAGAGAAGGACATGTCCACTATGACAATAAGCAGCATCTCTTTAAAGTGTTGTCTTACATGGGCCTCTTCTGATCTAGAGATGCCTCACCTTACAGCAGAGCACCTACACATTTTCCTGAGCACTGAAGAGGCTTGACAGGTGTCCCCTTGTCTTCTCTGCTTCCACATACACCACTAGAGTTCTTAGAGAGAGCCCTTATGCCCTCCAAGCCTTTGAGCATTTTCTGCTCCAACATGATTAATAGCACAAGCTTTACTTTCTACCTTCTTGGTCAAAAAAGACAAAAGGCAATGGAGACTCCAAACTTTCTGACATACGAAGCTGGCTTTGACTCACATCCGGTTGTTAGAGTAAGCCACAGGAGATGGGAGAAGGCAAGTTCACAAGGGTCCACTTCCTTCCGTGTATTTGCCCTTTGGCGAAAAACCTCATGGTGGAAAAGGGATATCCTCCTTTTCTTAAATTTCACAGAACACCAAAATGGCACCTATGTGAGTCATTTCTACGATGGCTATGGGCTGTTGTGCTTCACTTTCCTGGCCAGTTATTACTACAGGAGAGAATTTTATGGTACTTCATAGGTCCTGAGTGCTTTCAAATCATTAATAACTTATTCACCCCTGAATCTTTAGGTTAATGTTAATGTCTTACATTTCAAGTACAAGCTACCAGGACATAGAGGTTAAGTATCCAGCCCACTGTCAGAGGGTGAGGCATTGTCAGACCTGGGATTGTGTAATTCGTTGCGAGAGGCTGTACTTGATACAGGCCACTTTAAAAGTCAATGGAAAGAAAAGAATTAATCAAGGGCTAAGCTGCTTTGTTTCAAAGCTTGGCTGAGGGGAGGGCTGGCCAGGAAGGGTCAATAATCTCTCTGCGATAGGAATTCTCAATCAATCCAGTTCATCACCTTAACCACAGACACTAAAACCGTCACTCAAGATATTCGTCCCTGGGTTTGTATATATTTACACTCATTCTAAAAGTGACCTTCTGATGGCTGAATGGAAGAGGTGATTTAGACCTAGGGTCACTAAAATTGGTATTAAAAAGAAAGAATTTTAGCTTACTGCAGTAGTCATTCCTTAAATGCGATTAGTAGCTAATGTTCTGCTATTCTTTTTGTAATAGGAGGGTCAGTTCAAAATATATTTGACAAAAATGCCATTCCTTTTTGTAGGACTGCAAGGAAGGTTAAAAGCATGAAAGGAATCCCAGGCCAAATCCACGCAAAATCAATAGTTGCTACCTTGGGGCTTTAGCATCAGGATAGTGCTTGTCTTGTAATATCCCTTCTTATATTCCTCAGAGGGGCTGAAGGAAAGCTCTAGGAGGGAATTCAAAGTCAGTTTCCTTTGCCTTTCAGAGAACCCTATAATTAGGCAAAAGCAATTTAATGAGATAATCTAAGAAAATAGGTCATTCTTCAGTCTCAGTAGAAAAAGCTTCTGCCCACATGGACTCCTTTGTTCACTCTTGGATTCCTCTGGGCACCAACTCGTTTTCCTAAGCTCTTTGCTGTTGGTTGTTTATTTCTGAGGCAGCACAAAGCAATATTCTAGAGAAGGCAAGGATGTGGTTATTTGACCCAGAGCAGGTGGGAATGGAGTCTGTTGAGTGTGGCGAAGCAAAACCCATCAGCTAAACTATTGAAAAAAGGTCCTTTTCCAAGTAGATGACTGAGTGATCCTGTTAACGGCTCAAAAAGAAAATAAATTACCTTTGGGTTCTGCCACATTTCAGCATCCAGGCCGCAAAAGGTAAACAGGTATGGGTGTTGGAAAGAATATTTTAACTGGAAGGCTGGGCTGAGCACAGCCAAGCTCATTGATGTATTTTCCTGGCTGGTTAAATCAGAGGACTGAATAGATCATTTTCAAACTTTTTATAAGATGCAAAATCTTCCCTTTAAATGATACCTTCATACAAATCCGATATGTAGGATGTTCCAGATATAAAGATGTATGTGAACAAGGATTACTACAGAATAGAAGCCACAGACTGTTAGCTAAGTAAGATGAATATTCTATCTCTGGGGATTACATTTAGCATCCAATATAGGTGATATGGAGCATTTAATTAGGCCTCGTAACTCCTCTCCCTCTGACAAAATATTAAGGGGGAGGCAAGAGGAGGGATGGGAAATGTTTCTCTTTAGGCCAAATAAGGAAAACAAAACAATTCCTTTTCTATTTAATTTTTTTTGTATGCGCTAATGATAAGATAACCTAAAAATAATTAACATGTGTTGAAGATTTACTATGTGCCAAACACCACGTGAAGCATTTTATATAATGCTTTAATCAAAACTTCTATTGCAAGAAGCAGAGACCTACATCAAACTGGCTTAAGAACAAGAGAAATGTTCTCACGTGAAGCTGTGATCAGGAGGGTAAAAATTTTCAGAGATGGTAAAGTGCAGAGAAGTCAGCTCTTTTTCCTTTCTTTTGGTATCGTTCTCAGGTAGGCTCTCCCCTGGTAATGGTAAAGATGGATACCAGCAGTTCTAAGATTTTACCAGTAGGAAGAGAATGTCTCCTTCCCAGTGGGTCTAGCAAATAGGGACTGAATCTCATTGGTTTTGCTGAGCTAATATGTCCAAAAAAACTAACCACTGGGGCTTGGAGGCTGGACGGTGGTGATAGGTCACACATGGGGCACATGTCCTCCTAGGGACTGTAGCACGGCGATGGGCTAGCCCCACTTATGTAATACTTACGAACAGAAAAGGGTGATCACCCAAGAGAACTTTAGAAGCTATTGGAAGTCAAAGGGGAAATAGATGCTGAGGCAGGCAAACAACGGATGTTACTACAGAAGTCCATTTTGTATATGAGGAGACTAAGGCCTCATAGCCGGTGGTTCAACTAGGCCTCAGACAGCTCTGAGGAAGGATGAGGAGGCTTCACTTTGGAATCATACAGGTTTGAGTTTAAACTGTGGTCCCACTGCTTATTGGCTCTGTGGTCTTGGCTAAGGGACGTAATTTCTCTGAGCCTTAGTTTATTTGTAGAATGGACTAATAAGACCTGTTTCGGGAGTTACATAAAAAAACACAACTGGTTGGCACACAGTGAGCTGTTTGTGATAGAAATAGTAATAGTTATAATGTCATCACTAACATTATTTTCAGCCTAACCTCAGAGCCTGTAACTCTAAAAATATAATGAGTATATTTTGGCAAGAATCACTAGCAAATTTAGAAATATGTAACCAACTTAGGGTCAAGACATTTAAAATAAAATTAGACATTTGATTAATTTTTATTACATGCTTTCTGCTATTTTCTTGTGGGCATCTTTCTGGTGGAAATATATATCTTTTCTCCTATTCCACTTTTAAATCTTTTTAAAAAACAGGATGTCCTATTCTGTCGCTAGGCAGCCCTAAGCCTAGGGTGATGGCTTGGATCTCCTGTTGGCTTATGTGGTGAATGGCTTTCGCCTGTGAGCGAGGTTTTCACTATGAATCCTCACATCACCCAATCTCAATTCAATTTACTAACACCTAAGGCTGACAAACATTGGATAGAAAAACTTCTAATAATTAAAATTCAAACCATGTACAATCAGTTTTGAGGTAAAACAACAGATACTGTTCCTTTGTCAGGCTACAGCTCCTTTATTTTGAACTGTGCCGGCAATTGCTCCTCTATAAGGCGACACGGAGGCAGGGCTTATGGCACTATTACATTTACTCGTCTGTTTTTTCCTGAGGATATTTCCTGAGGGACTGGGGAATGCACGCTATTCTCTGAAAAAAAAGTAATCTTAATTATTTTAAAAAAGATCTCATTATTTTGAGAATTAAGGACTATCTGTTGACTTTATGTATCATCCTGTTTCAGTGATAAATATTTCCACTACCAGTAGCAGTTTGTTACTGTTGAAACTGGTTAATCTTCAATCACATGTCATCTTGGGAGCCATGATCAGTCACTGCTTGTGCCTGGCACTCCTGCACCTGAGGGCCGAGTTCTGTCTCTGGCCTTTCACCTTTGTCTCAGCCCGCATCTCCTGCAGGGAGAAAGGGATGCTTAAGGGCCATCTCCGCCTCAGCTCCGGGTGGGTCAAGCAGGATGCTAGTGGCTCTGAGCCCAGCCCCGGGAGATCGGGGGCGGGGCGACCTGAGGACACAGACATCTCTGTCTCAGCTCGCAGCCTGTGCTTGGAGGATGGGAAGGCTCCGGGAAGTAAATCAGGGAGAAACACAGAGATGACCAAGGGAGTAGAAGAAAGTTGTTAGCTCACATACTTGGAGGAAGGAAGCCTGAGAATAGTTCTAATTAGAGATTTTTAACATCAACTTTAATCAAGCAATATTTGAGAGCCCACCATGCCCTGGTGAGGGTTGCCCGGGAGCAGTGCCTATAGCAGTTCCCTCTCCGCTGAGAACAGAACAAAGGCAGATGGGTCTGCGTAGCAGAAGAGTTTGAAATTAGCCATAATGGAGAATTTTCTCCATCACATAATACGAGCTGTTAAAGACTGGGATGAGACGGCCTGCCCGGGCAATGGAGGGACCTGAATTGTGCCTGGGGCTGGCTGGCGCAGATCAGTTCTGGGCGGCTAGAGGTGTAGTTTACAGCCATCTATTGTTAAGTAAAGCCAGGGTTGAGATGTGGTTGTGCTGTTTCTCTCTGTGATATTTTGAAACTTACTTTTTATAAATACGACTGGGAAACCTCTCAGAAGTGTTAAACACAGGTTACTCTGAGAAAAGAGAAGTGAGTATCTGAACTGTGGTCGAGAGAAATCAGAGTGGAAAATACCGGGAGGTTTAAATAAACGTTTTCAAGTATGAAAAAAGTAGTCAAATGTTAAAGGGAAATAGCAACCTGAGGACGATATTGAGATTATGACCAATGACAGAGTAGTTGCCACTTAATTATTCATTGAAATTAGATGAAATTGGTTAGAAAAACATTAAAGCCTCAATAGATAATTGGATTTTTAAAAATTCATTAAACTGGATTTATATCTGGCCAAAAGATGAATGAAAAAAATCTGACCCAATTGCTTACAAAGCAAAATTAAATTCAACCCACTTACTATTCAATTCCTTTCTTTAAAAAAATCAATTAAAAAATAGTAATTTCCATGGCTGAAGATACAGAGATGTTTACTGCATTATCCTTAATCATAACTAAAAGAAGTTCAACATTATCCACAACTACAAGAAACTGTTAAGTAACCAAAATGTCTAATGATAGGTGAATTTTTTATAAATTATGGTATAACAACTCAGAATATTGCACAGTAATTATGTTTAGGGTTGTAACGTGGAAAAGGTACTGTCGATATTAACTGAAGAAAATAGGATATGCCTACTTCTGCCACTTACTAACTCTGGCTACTGAGAGACTCAGTTTCTCATCTGTAAAATGGGTGATAATAACAGTATCTTCTCCATAAGATTGTTTTGATCATTAAGTGGAATTATGTACATGAAGTGCTTAGCAATGTGTCCGGCAAGTAGCAATTGCTCATTCTTATTTTTTTCTAAAGCTGAGACAGGGACCATGGATCTGTAGTCAGAGTAGGGTGAGGGCCTCCGGAGGGGGCAGGGCAGGATATTTGCAGTCAGAGCAATGTAACTACATGCAAGGAAACCCCCCTGCTAAAACTCTGTGTTAAACATTGAGCTCTAGAATCATTCTTCAGTGAAATCAGTTAATGTTCCCCAGATAAAGAAGAGTAGCACATGTTTTATTATGCTAACTATTTATAATCATGTGTAAGGTTCTCTTTAGCATACTAAAAGGCTCAGGCCTATGTGCTCTTTCCTCCTTCAGATCTGATGAAGTGATTTGGCAAACTGGGCAACTAATTTAGCAAGTAAGCCCAGGCGTAAACAACACAGTAAAAGGCAGGAAGGATTCCACCTTAAAGATAAGATTGCATTTTAATACCCAAGAAGTTAAGACGTTAGAAATTCTTAACTTACTCTTTAGCAAACAATACCTCAGCCCACTTTGGGGGCTGAGCAGGTGGCCTTGTTTCATATGCTCCTAGACCAAGATGCTGGTATCTCAGAAGTTGCTTGTGTTAAGTTAATTCTAAATACTCAGGGACCACTTAACAAGTCCACACCCCTAAGTTTTTTTCATGTTCTCAGAAAAATTCTCAGCTGCCTATAAAACCCCCTAGACAACGCACCAGTACGGACTCTCTTGTCCCCTCCTGGAGTGAGCCAGGAGCTCTATTCTCTCACTTTATTTCTAAATAAAAGCCTGTACTTTGCTCTCCTACCTAGAGTGTTTGTGAAGCTCATTCTTCGGCTCCGCAAACAAGAACCCCAGCATCAAAGCCAGATATAACCTTGCGTTTAAAGAGTCATTACAAGATTTCAATCCAAAAACTAAGCTTAATTAGAGAAAACTCTGGAAAGAAGTAGATCAAAAGCTGTGGTTATCTCTCTGAGTGTTCAGTTAATGGGTTCAAATATGGCTGAACTACTATTGTCTCTGTTTTACTTTTTAAAATATATTTTCTGAGGTTTTTCCCTTGGGTATCTCTACCACCTTTATAAGGCATGGTAAGGTCAGGTTCTTTTTTTAAATATATATGATTTAGTTTGCAGTACTTTCCAAAGATGAGAGAAATAGATTGTCAGTAAAGTTCCAGTAGAAATTGCAAACATTATCTGGCAGTAAACGCTGTGACTTTACTGTACTGACACGCAGTGGACAGTCTTGGGGTGGGGAGGGAAGGGTTGCCGTCGCCCCCATTCCCAGCTCCCCACCCGACACTCACCTCATTTTGTTATCTAGGTCACAGGAGGCTACAGCTGAGCTGAAAACGGGCTTTTCTGTGTTTGTAAAGCTGTCTGCACTGCCCCTCTTTGGCTTCTTGCATTCTTTTCTCCAGCAAGCAGAGACCAGCAGACAGGTTTTCCAGAAGAAGCCAAGCTTTTATATAACCAAAAGCCTGATTCATCTTGCTTGACTTAATGCCTGAATGGATTTTTCTTTTTAAATTTTCAAAAAACCCTGGTCTCTATCCTTGAGAAAGCAGTTAGTAATTAAAAAAATAGTTTTTATATTCCTTATTTAAAAAATGAATAAAGTAAAGGGGAAGAAAAAAACCAACCAGTATTTTTTTCTTCCCTCGGGACACCAAGGTCTATGAATCGGGTGGGTGACGTCCATGCTCATTGTCTTTGCACGTGTGTGTGCGACACAGGGTCTGCTGGGAGGGAAGGAAACGGGTCAGTTGTTGCAGAAAAGAAGCAATTGCCCCTGAATTCTAATGTTCTGATATTCATTTCAAGGACAACTGTGAATAGGGCTTGAGATAAATATGCTCCAGGAACCTCCCATGAGTTTATACACATCTCACAACCAGAAAACATTCAGAGCCTTCCCCACCCCTTTGCTTCCTTCCTCTCCTGGTCTTTCAAAAGTTGTTTGATTAACAGCCATGACGTACCATCCCCACCTTCTGCGGCCTGCTGCCCTCCCACCCCTGGGCCAGAAAGAAAGCATCCCTTCATGAGAAGAGTAGCTGTGTGTGGCCCACAGCCCTCTCCTCCTGGTCAGGAAGATGGAACTCCCCGCTTGAATGACGCTGAAGGTTCCCTCCACCCTCCGCCCCCCCCAAGTCTGCTCTGTGAGGCTGCCTCTGAATTGGGGCTCTACCAAGATCAGGCCCAGGGGCATATGCAGGCTGGCCCTCCCGCACCTGAGCTTATCTTGGCCAGCACTTCCTGGGTCTGCTTACTATATACAGAACAAAACTGAGAAGGAAGGTGGGAGTCTTTGCTGCGACCATGGAAAATACATCATGCTAAGATTTAAGAATAAATAAATGTGCCCCACCCCGGGTGCAAAATGTCAGGCAGGAGTTTGGAGCGTTATTCTCCAGAGAAGCTGAAAGGGAAAGGCTTTGCCTCAGAGCAGGGTGTCTCAGCTTGGGCACTGTCAACATTCAGACCAGGTAGTTCCTCCTGGCGGCAGGCTGTCGGGGCGCCACGGGATGTTGGAGAGCACCGCTGGCCTCTTGCCACCCCTGGAGTGTGACAACCAGAACTGTTTCCAGACATTGCCGAATACCCCCTGGCTACCCCGGGTTGCCAGATAAAATGTAGGATGCCTAATTACATGTGCATTTCAGATCAATAATGCGATATTTGGAACTCACTTGTACTAACACATTTTTTGTTGTTCATCTGAAATTCACATTTAAGTGGGCACACTTTCTTTATTTGCTAAATTTGACAGCCCTACCTGGGGAACAAAATGCTCCCAGTTGAAAACCACTACCTTCCTGTTCTCAGCAAGTGGGGTCATCTTGATGCGTGCGGTTGTTGCCAGGCAGACGGTTGTTGCCAGGCAGATTGACTACCTGATCCATCTGAAGGCCTGGGAATGGCATAGTTGAAGCCCTGACTCCCTCCCCTTTGGCAGCCACTGCCGCCTACTCCAGCTCCAAGGACTCTTTCCGGGAGCAACTGACAGGGCCACAGATACCACTTCCTCATACTGATATTTGGGTTTCTGCCAAAGAAGGACCAATTCCTCCTAGAATAAGGCATGCCCCACAGTAAGCCTTGCCCAATGTATGCCAACTGCCTGCCAGCTTTTTTTGACACCTCACTGTTAGATAAGCATGGACAACCAGTGATAGAGGAAAACTCCCAGTATGTCAGGGAGAAACTACAGCCTACCCTGCCACTCCCCATTTCTTTCGTTTAATAGAATGCCAAATTTATACAATGTGGTAATGTGCCCAGTTGTAGATAATGAGTTACCATTGGTCCAAGCCACCAATGAATCCTATTCTCTTTGGGGAGCCAAATGACCCAGGTTAGAGAAATCTGTTAGGGGGTTTCTGGAAAAGCTTTTTTTGCCTTGCTGATAGAGCATCAGAAATGGCCAGTGCTATCTATTCTATCCTTTTTTCATTCTGTAAAATACAGGTGTGATACTTGGAGTTCATGAGGAAAAGGGCAAAAGGCTATCTGTAGAGATACCAGCCCTAACCAATGCCCAATATCTACATACCACCATATTTTTGTTATATGAGAAAAATAAACTGCTCTTTTTTTTTGCTGTTGTTGTTTGTAGCTGAAATATTCCCAGATACACAGACCAAAGAAATTAATTTAGGAAACAGAAAAACAAAAAACCCACAACACACTCGTATCTATTTAAATATCCTTAGAGAAACTGAGTATTAATTCATTATTCCTCCAAAAGAGAATAGTTTCATTTCTTATTTATCTTTCCAGTGTTTATTTATACAAATGAAGATGAATAGATATTCTTATTCCACTGAAGGTAGCATACAATATACATTCAATCAAGTAATATATTTTGTACAGTTCTGTACCTTTCCTTTATCACTTAATGATATAGCCTGTAGATAGATCTCTTCACATCAGTAGAGATCTCTCCATTCCTTTTTACAGCTGCATAGTAGTCCATCAAATAGGTATACCTGTGTTTATTTAACACAGTTGTTTATTTAACTAGTACTTACTGCTAAATACATGGGTTGTTTATAATCTCTAGTTTTCACAAAATTATCCCACAATCAATAAACTTGTACACACGTTCTTCCATACTGTAGAAGATTGTATACAATATACTCCCAGAAGAGGGATTTCTGGGTCAAAGGGAAAATATGTCTGTACATTTGATAGATATTTTCAGATTCCTCTCCATAAGGGGTTGTATGGTTTTTGCACCAATAAAACATAGGTGTGCCTCTGATGGACAGTGACTGCATTGGGGTATGGGTGGGGATTTGATAATATGGCTAAATGTAGTAACCACATTGTTTTTTCATGTGAATCATTTTTTTAATAAAATAAAATAAAACATAGGTGTGCCTGTGTCTTCTCAGCCTGCCCAACAAAGTCTGGTACCAAACTTTTAGATTTTTTTTTTTGATGAGGAGTAATCTGATAGGTGAAAAATGGCATCCTGGCACAGTTTACATTTATATTTTTCTTATAAGTGAAATTGTTCATATTTTCTTACATTTAAGGGTCATTTGTAGTTTGTTCTATAAATTTCCCATCTCCTTTGCTCTTTGTTTTTGTTTTTGTCTTGATTTCTAGGATAGAAGGATAGAGGGATAGATGATAGATAGACAAATGATGACATATAGCTGTTGATATTTATATCTATCTACATATATTGGGGAGTTAGTTCCTTAGGATCTAATTTACAAATATTTTCCCACTGTCTTTCAATTTCTGCTTTTGATGTTTTTGCCATATAAAAGTTTTTGTTATTTATGTTGTTAAATTTACCAGTCTTTTCTCTGATGACTTGTGAATTTTTAATCATAATTAGAAAGGCCTTGTCTATTTCTTAGTGAAAAATGGATTTACCTTTTTTCTTCTCAGGTGATTCTATCATGCAACAGAGGTGAGAAACACCAAATAATGAAGAAAAGAACTTTTCTTTTGAAATATAGTTGATATACAATCTTATATTGGTTTCAAGTATACAACACAGTGGTTCAACAGTTACCCATATTCTTAAATCCTCACCGCCACTGTGCAGTTACTATCTGTCAACAGGAAGATTACAGAATCATTGGCTATATTCCCCATGCTGTACTACCATCCCTGTGACCAACTTATATTATGATTGAGAATTTTTGTGCCCTTTTATCACCCTCACCATCCCCACCCACCCACCCCTACTCCTCCCCCATAGTAACCACGAGTCACTTCTCAGTGTCTATGAGTCTACTGCTATTTTGTTCATTTTGTTTTGTTTTGATTCTATGTTGCACAAATAAGTGAAATTATATGGTATTTGTCTTTCTCTGCCTGGCTTACTTCACTGAGCATAATACCCTCTAGGTCCATCCATGTTGTTGCAAATGGCAGGATTTCTTTCTTTTTTATGGCTGAATAATATTCCATGTGTATATGTACCTCATCTTCTCTATCCATTCATCTATTGATGGAACACTTTGGTTGCTTCCGTATCTTCACTGTTGTAAATAATGCAGCAATAAATATAGGGATGCATGTATCTTTGAATCAGAGATTTTAGTTTCTTCTGGTAAATTCTGAGAAGTGGTATTACTGGGTTGGGTGGTATTTCTATTTTTAGCTTTTTGAGGAACCTCCATACTGCTTTCCACAGTGGCTACACCAATTTACATTCCCACCAGCAGTGTAGGAAGGTTCCCAAGAGAAGAACTTTTAATCATTGTGATTGAAACAATCATTTGCTGCTTTTTGTGTGTTTTTCAACCAGATCTGCAGATCAGAACTTTAAAGTACAAGTGACTTCCATGTGTGGTACAGAGCATTTATGTTTTCGTTTCTAGCTTTAAATGATTAAGATTCAAAGGGAAAGTCTATTTTTTAGAGTTTTTCAATAAGCCAGATGGGAAACAAAAGGGTAAGAATAAGATGCAAAGATTAGGCTATTGAATATTTCTAAGAAATTGCAAGAAAGTAGGGACCTCTGCTCTTTGAAAGGGAATAGTGGACCTGCAGCAGAACCCCCTTGGCCCTGTGATGGTGAGCTGAGTGCTGTGATTAATTTCTCAGAGGGAATCGTCTCCAAAAGAAACTAAGGGCACAACTCACGGATTCTAAATAACAGGGATTGATTTGCTTTTCCCTGGTGAGACTAACACCAAGACTTTCCCTGTTCTCTTCCTCCTATTGATGTCTTTGGCAACACCGAAGTATTGGTTTCCAGAACATAATTTTTTGCCTGGTAACTGCTCTAAAGGTTTTTTTGTTTGTTTTTGTTTACCAAGTAGGTGTGGGGCCAGGACCACCCACAGGCTTACCTCTTGTGAACACTTGGGACTTTCTGAAAAGTGTATGGATGACATTTTAGATATCCTGAGGGATCACAGTCATTCCAGGCTGGAACTCCTAGAGGAGTCCCTCCATCTACCCAGGCACCAAGAACCCCTCCAGCTGGAACTGAGTAGAAGTTGGGGAAGACTTAAGTTATCCTAAGGATTTTGGACCTTAGCAAAATATTTCATTATAATTATGATGTTTAAGCTCATGGCAGAACCTCTGGTGGGTGGTACTGGACAATACGACTGGCTTAATTTGGGTTGGGAAATGGTATAGGGAGTGGATTTTTAGTCTTCCAGTACTTTGGCATGAATGGGAGAGGTGGGGTGTGGATCTATGTTTTGGGAGGCCTGATTCTTATGCAATATGGGGGACTCTTTTAAGAAAAAGAACAAAATTATGAATACAAAATTAGATATGAAAGTAAATATTTAGAATGAAAAAAGAAATCACAAGTCACAATTTTATAAAGACGAGAGGCACCACAAATATCACAAATCCAGAAATTAACATTAATTTTAAGGTTAATAAGTTGCTTGAAAATCTAGTCTTCTACCATGTTAATTGGAATTTTCCTTAATTGCACATATTTCCTTAGCAATGAAACTTCACTTGAAGATGTAGAGCTTGATCTTAAGTGGAACATTAAAAGGACAGTGCTTTCTGCATAACTCTGTCCCAAAGAGAAAGGCATAAAGGAATTACTTGTCCCAAGTCACCAATCTGATGAGGGAGTGCTCCTCCCCTGAGGAACAATGATGGGGAAGACTGTTTAGGGAAAATCCCTCCCATAGAACAGCGAAGTGGGGGATGAGCAGTCTCTCCTACTTTCTCTAGCTTTTGTTCCCTAACCTATTAGGCTTAGCCATTAAATTCATGGTCCAAAAGAATAGGGTTGGCACCGCTGGGGGAGCCACAGTTGATCAGGGGACTCCTGCCTCCACCTGCCTTCAGAACCAGGCCCTGCTCCTGGGCCCCTCTTGGCAACGCTAGCCTGCAGCATTGACTTTGTTCTCCGAAAGTTTCCCCAGCAGCTCGGAAGCCCAAAGGTGGATTGACTTTAAAGCTAATGAAACTGAAGGTCCAGGGCTATCAGTTGTGCAAGGCTCTCTGAGGCTGGCTGTTCTGTGTTCTGTGGAGAAAGCTCCTGGATCTTTATTTGCCTTCGCAAAAACCAACGAAGATCGGGGCCTTCATTTACTCAAGGCATCTTTCTTCCTGGGGGAAAGTGGAATTTGTTACAGAAATCATGCAAAGAGAAAGATAATACTCTGCTTCTGACATGCAAAATAGCATTATGCCACAAGATTTCAGTCTTGGGAGGTGCGCTAGGGCATTAGGAGGGGATTTTCTAAATTCCTTTATCTACCACCTTCTCCTTCACCCTGAGACCAAGTATGTTTTTTTCCTGATAAAGTCCTACTGCCTCTCTAACTCCTGAGGCACCACTGGCACTCAATCAAAGCCCCATTGTGCATCAAAGGATACTATCAAGAGAGGGAAAGACACCTTGGACATTGGGAGAAAATGTCTGCAAATCATATATTGATAAGGGATTAATACCCAGAGTATATTAAGAACTAGCACTGACTAGCAAAATCCCCCACAAACATCCCAACTCAACTCAAAAATGGACAAAAGACTTGAATAGATATTTCTCCAAAGAAGATATACAAATGGGCTTACATGGAAGTAATGCTTACATGGAAGGATGCTTAACATCACTAGGGAAACAGAAATAAAAACTGCAGTGAGACATTACTTTCCACCAAGTCGGATGACTAATATGGAAAAACAAAACAATAAATCTTGGCATGGATGTGGAGAAATTGCAACCTTCACACAGTACAAGTAGGAATATAAGCTGCAGAATGCAATTTAGCAGATCCTCAAGAATCAAAGCACAGAATACCAGATCCAACAAGTCCTCTGCTGGGTGTATATCCAAAGGAATTCAAAGCATGGACTCAAATAGACATTTGTACACAGTGTTCATGGCAGCATTATTTCCAATAACCAAAAGGTGGGAGCAACCCAGGTGTCCGTTGGCAGAGGAGTGGCTAAATCATACAATGGGATAGTATGCAGTCATAAAAGGGAAATTCTGACACATGCCGTACACTGATGAACCTTGAAGACATTATGCTAAATGAAAGGAGCCAACCCAAAGGACAAAGGACAGATACTGTATGAACATACAAGGAGGTACCTCAGGCACACTCATAGAAACAGCAGAATGGAGATTGTCAGGGTCTGTGGCAGGGAGAATGGGGAGGTCGTGTTTAGAGTTTCGGTTTGGGAAGATGAAGAATTTCTGGAGATGCAGAGGGGTGATGGTTTCACAACATAAAGTACTTAATGGCACAAAACTAAACAGTTAAAAATGGCTAAAATGGTAAATTTTATGTGTTTTTACCACAATAAAAGAAATGAAAAAGAAAAGAGTCAGCAGATCACTTTGGGAAAAAAGAGAATTCAGTCCTATTGATTCTACTGTGTAAGAATCTCTCAAACAGACCTGCTCTTTCCCTTCCTTGCTGGTCCTGGGCTGACCCAGCTCCCGGTCGGGTCTGCCTAGATTATTGCTATGGCCTCTTCATCGTCTCTGGGGTTCAGTCTTACTCTTGTCCCTTCAGTTCTAGGTGGAGCAACCAGAGACCCTCAGAAGTGTAAATCCAGTCGAGTCAGCCCTCTGCCCACTAGGTACTACACTGAGGAAGGTTAGAGGATTGCAAGCAAAGGAGGGCTGTGATTAGATTTATACTATTGAACAAACACTGGTTTCTGTAAGGAAGTCAGATCTGAAAAAAGACAAAAGTGTTTCTCAAACTTCAGTGTCATCAGCACTTTTTCCTATCTTCTTTCACTTCACATGTTTCTAAGGTTAATCCTTGTAACTTGTAGCATGTATCAGTACTTTGTTCCCTTTTATGGCCAAATAATTTTCCATTTGTGGGTAAAATTGTAACATTTCCAGAGTATCTCACCTGGCTTTAGGGCATTTGCATATCTTCAGGGGTGGAGAGAAGTTCATCTCCATGTCAATGGGTAACAACTACCTGCGCAACCGAGGGTGTGTCTGAATCTGAGAGGTTAAGGGGAGGGGCTTGCTTGCTTGCTTCTTCAGGAGCAGAGGAGAGAGGTGTCCCTGGTCTGCAGTTTGTAAGCAATTAATGGGTTTTAAACTTTATTCTCCCTTTGACTGATTTCGGTTTTTAGAGGTATTTTGCCCCTGGATTTTCTCTCCCCGGACTTACACCATTATGTGGATATACTGTCTTTTACCAGTTTGTCTCCTGATGAACTCTTGGGTTGTTTCCACTTTTCCAGTTTTGCAAATAATGCTGCTATAAACATTCATGTACAAGTTTCTGTGTAGACATATTGATGCTGGGGTTCTTGTTCATGGAGCTGAAGAATGAACTTCGCAAACACTCAGGGTAGGAGAGCAAGGTAGAGGCTCTTATTTAGAGAGAAAATGAGAGGACAGAACTCCTGGCTCATGCCAGGAGGGGACAAGAGAGTGCAGGGTGGTGCCTTGTCTAGGGGATTTATAGGCAGTTGAGGATTTTGGGGAGCTGATAAAGGGCTTAGGATGTGGACTTGTACCACCTTCCCTGCCCCTAAGGTGGGCTGGGTTGTTGTCTGTTTGCTAGAGCTGTTTACAGTGAAGTCATGGGTTATGCTGAGATGCCCTTCTTTATTTGCGGAACACTCAAACATTCCAGGCCAAGTTGCTCCTGGCCTTTTGAGCTTTAACTGCTCTCACTGAAGATGTCTATATTCCTAGGTATCTTAACCCTAGAGAATTAGTGTGACCTTGACTTTGCATAATGCTTAAAACAGTTTTGATAGGGACTTCTTTGCACATTGTTACATTGCTCTGACTGTAAATAACCTGCCTTGCTTTTTTTGGGGGGAGGCCCTCACCCTACTCTGCCTAAACCCAACATGTTTTGTCTCTCTTGGATATACACTACCTAAAAATGGAATTGTTGAGTCATATGGTAACTCTGTGTTTAATCATTTGAGGAACTGCCAGAATGTTTTTCAAAGCAAATGCACCATTCTGCATTCCCACCAGTAATGTAGGAAGGTTTCTACTTCTCTATATTCTGGTTAACACTTGTTATCATCTGTCTTTTATTATAATCATTCCAGTGGGTGCAAAGTAGTATCTCCTTGTGGTTTTGAGTTTCATTCCCTGGTGTCTGATGGGAGGGAGCAACTTTTTATGTGCTTATCAGCCATTTGTATATCTTCTTCAGAGAAATGTCTGTTCAGATCCTTAGCCCATTTTTAAATTAGGCTGTCTTTTAATTTTTGAGTTGTAAGAGTTCTTTATATATTCTAGATTCAGTTCCCTTACCATAGATATATGATTTTCAAATATTTTCTCCCATTCTGTGGGTTATTTGTTCACTTTTCTGATGATGTCCTTTGAAGCACAAAGCTTTTAATTTTAAGGAAATCTAGTTTTTTTCTTTTGTTGCTTGTGTTTTGATGTTATATAAGAATCCTTTGCCAAACCAAGATCATGAAGACTTACCATGTATTTTCTTCTAAGTGTGTCATAGTTTTTGCTTATACATTTAGGTTTTTGATACGTTTGAGTTAATTTTTTTAGATGGTATGAGGTGGGGCCCAACTTCATTCTTTGCCATGTTTTATCTCAGCACCATTTGTTGAAAAGACTATTTCTTCCCTCCTGAATGGTTTTGATACTCTGGTTGAGGCCAAGTTAACCATTGCTGTGTGGGTTTATCTGTGGACTGTCAACTCTATTCCATTGATCTATATGTCTACCTTTTTGCTACTCCCACACTGGCTTATCATTTCTTCTTAAATGTTGTTACAGTATTTCATCAAATGAATGTTGACGTTGGAGATATTAAAATGTGACAAAGAATAGTGTTTATTTTATCTCAATTTCAGAGATGTTAAGGTCTTAAAACTGACTTAATATACTGTGTGGAGAAACTTTCTCTGTCCCCACCAACTGCTCATCATAGCATTTATACTGTTGTGACTATATTCCTCTAAGAGCCTTGGTTCTCAAAGTAGGGCCCGCAGGCTAACAGCATCACCATTACCTGGAACTTATTATAAATGCAAATTATGAGACCTCACTTTAGCTCTACTGAATGAGAAATCCAGAGTTGGGGCCCAGCAACCTTTTTAAACAAGTCCTCAGGGGGATCCTGATGCATACCACATTTGAGAAACTCTAGTACATAAGGTCCACGAAGGCAGGAGCCATACCTGTCTTCCTACTATTGTGTCCCTAGTACAGGGTGGGGGTGGAGTGGTGGGGAGAGCAAGTGGTGCTTGGCATGGATTGACAGCCAATGAATGTTTGGTGAATAAACAAATAAATGAAGTGGTGTGACTTGCCCAAGGTCACGCAAGCAGTAAATGAATGTTTAGAGCTAAGTTAAATTTTGTCTTGCCAGTGAGTTTCAGCCCCGAGCAAGTTCACTCTTGATTCAATGAGATAAAAAATGATGATGGAACGTTCTTGGGGTGAAAGGGTTTATACCCAGCTTTATTCTCCTTGCTGTAGGTCGAGCTCAGGAATCCTCTCCACCTCAGAGCAAGTCTGAATGCAGCAAGCCAACCTCTGCCTCCGGGCCTGACCTCTCCACTCCTGCAGCTGTCTCAGTCTCTGTCCTCAAGGTTGCTACCACTCCAGTTTCTGCTCTCGTGCAGCCATGCAGCTCAGAGCACTGGGCAGAGCTCTTTGTATAGAGTCAGTAATAACATATTGCCCACACGTGTGCAGTGGGCAAGCTGACCAGGGCAGTGAGAATCCTAGCCATAGGAACTTTCATTTTCTCTACACCTCTTTCCACCTTGGTTCCCTGGTTTATGGTGTGAGGTTGGTAGGAATAACCTAACTCATTCAACAAACATGTTGAGAAATTCTGTGTATTAAGTATTTTTCAAAATTGGCAAAATATTCTAGCTTTGGTAATGATTTTGGAGGCATCAATGGATAACTTTTTAGAATAATTGAAAGAACTTAGTAAAAAAGAATGGGGAAAAGTTGGACTTCATTAAATACCAGGGGGAGCCTTGTGAAGAAGAAAATAGCAGACCATGTAGGGCAAGTCAACCCAGCATAAGGATAGTTATTATTATTTAGAATGAATTTGTTCATAGTTGCCCATAGTGTGAATTCCTATAGATAAACCCTTCATCCCCTTGGATTTTGTTATCTGGATATTTTCAATTACCTAAGCATAATACAATCAGTCTTAAGACAGCAACAGATCTTTAAAGAATACATTTATTGGCACAGTCGCAGGGGGCCCATCAGGTGAGAAATTGGGAATCAACAGAGGTGAGGCTTAGAACCTCACCCCCCCTGTTTTGAGAGAAATCTTCTGCATCCATGGATGTTTTATTGCCCTTGACTAGCTTGGATTAACACTTAGTCTACAGGCACACACCTGATCATCTACATTTGCTCTCTTACAACACTAAACTATGTTTTCTACCTTTATCTTGCATCTACCTACCACTTCAGCATTTTATTAAAAATAATAATAATAAAGAGAGAAATGTGGTATCCACATATAAATCAAGTATAAAAATCAAATGAATATTCATATTTGAACTGATTGTTTATAGTTCATAATGCATGATCAAACCGAAAGTTTCAGTGATGACTGCCCTTGTACTGTTCACCATGTAACTTATTCACTATGTAAGAATTTGTTCTCCATGTAAGAACTTGTTCGTTATGCTTCAGAAGATTGGAGACTGACGAAAATTAGGCTTGGGGTGGATTAATGATTGTGCATTGAGCATTGACTCCCCTATACAGAATTTTATTGTTGTTAACAACCATTTGATCAATAAATATGAGAGATGCCCTCTCAAAAAACAAACAAAAAAAGTACAGACTTCCAATTGTAAAATAAATAAGTAACCAGGATGTAATGCATAGCATAAGGAATATAGTCAAAATATTGTAACAGCTTTGTATGGTGATAGCTGGTAGCTAGAATTATCATGTATATAAATGTTGAATCACTGTGTTGTACACCTGAAACTAATGTAATACTGTGTGTCAACTACCCTTCAATAAAAAAAATAAAATAAAATAAAAAAAGAATACATTTATTGGAAAAAGCAATTTTCTAGTTTTCTGAAATAATAAAATTCAGTTAATCACAAAATAAATGCATGACAGCTAGGGCTCTTCATATGTTTTGCACAATAGTTTTAAGTTCTAAATGGGAAATGGAATGAGAGATTAACTCAACAAAGCACATTGTTCTTCCAGAGCTTTGAATGGTTGTGTGTAGTTCATGATTTTATTTTCATAACTATTAGAATAGCGATACTTTTCCTATCAATCTGAGAGTATTTAAAGTATATTCTAAGGAATATTAGGTACAGCAGTAGAAAACTGCTCCTGTGAGTTTTATTAGGTTATTTTAGGAAGGCAAAGGTTATCATTCCACAGGAAACTGAGTGACTGGAAGGCAGAACACACTGTTCTTGATCAAGTTCTCATCTGCACGTGGTCTCATTACTGAGGAAAAGCCTTCTGTATCCAACTTTAATTTTATAATACTGCTTTAGTAGAAGCTCATACACTGTTCTGCTATATCCAAAATAGATCCAGTTCTGGTATAAAGTGCCAGCACGTTGTGGGTGTCCAACAAGCAGCATATGAATTGAGTCAACCTTGAGTTCTCCCTGGAACCTCCCAACATTTCTAACGGGGCTTAGAGGGCAGAACATACAGCTGTTTTGTGTGGACTGGTTGCTGTAAAGCAAGGCAGATACTACAAAGAGAAGGCAAATTTAAAGCTACAAAGCAAAGACTTTCAGATCCAAGTCCAATGCCCAGCCAGTTATTCTAGAAATAGCCTACCATTCAATAAGAAACAAAAATTATTCTCTAAAAATTTTCAATGATAAGATTTTAATTGAAACTAAGATTTAGCAAATTATTGGATTTAGATAATTTGAGGCAAATTGTTTAGCCCATCTTTGGGTAAAATTGAAGTATTTCTGGAATCTCTTGCCTGGCCTTACTGCACCTCTGTATCAATAGGTATTTCTAAGGGGAGCAGAGAAGCAGTCCATCTCCATATCAGTAGGTGATTACAAGGGTTGGGGGAGTGAGGGTATATCTGGACCGGAGAGGTTTGTTGGGGTCCCTTTTTTGCAGCTGGGTTACAAGAGACACGGGTGAGCAGAAGTGGACAACTGCTTGTAAGCAATAAACAGGTTTCTCCCACTGTATTTCTCCCTTTGACTGATTTCCTCTTCAAAGGTAATTTGCCCTGGGTTGGGAACATAATTTCTCCCCAGAGTTATGCCATCCATGCCTCAGATTTCTGATTTTGAGAGTAGGGATAATAATACTTATCTTGCCAAGTTCTTGTGAGGGTTATGTGCATCCAGAGCTTTGCAGAATGTCTGGCAAATATTCACTGTCCAACAAGTGTTCATAATTACATACATATATTTCTTTCCTTTGATGCTCATCTCCACAATCCCTTATCTGCAACTCCCAAATCTCCAAAAGCTTTGAGAACCCCAAGTTTGATGATATGACCTGGCCTGAATTAATAAGAGGCTGATCTCAGGCTTCATGACCCGCTCAGTGAAAATAGTAATGTTCTGCTGTAGACCTAGTAATGTATTATCTCGCCTGAGGGGGCTTGCCCCAGGGCAAGTTCACTCTGGATTCTGTGAGACTGAGTAACAATAGGAATGTTGATGGTGAAAAGGTTTATACCAAGCATATTCTCACAGTGGCAGGTCGAGTGCTAGAATCACATCTGTCTCTGGCAAGTTCACAATCTGTCTCCATTTCTGCCTCCAGGGCCAAGCATTGGGTGGAGCTCTTTATATAGTAACACTGACAATAATGACCCATTGCCAACAGGTCTGTAATTATGAATCTACACAGTAGGCCAATTATATCATCAATTAGATTAAGGTCAGGTGAAGATCCTGGCCATAGGAACTTGCATTTTTCCTAGATGTATATACCTTTCTAAAATCCCCAAATTTTAAGTTCCAAGTTACTCTTGACCCCAGAGGTTTCAAATAAGCAATTGTGGGCCTATTTCAACATGATGCCAACACAACTCAGAGAAAAATAAACCAACTTTGGATTCAGACACCTGGCTTTGTAGCCAGGCCTAGTCATCCACTCTGTGGCCTGGGGAAAGCTACTTACCTTCTTTGAAGGCTCAGGTAGTTGATAGATAAAACCTTCTACTGCATCAGGTATGATCTTCCTCAAATACTTGTGTTCCCCTCACTCCCAGGAACACATCTTTCTCTTCATTCATCTTCACCAGCAACCACTCATTTTTAGAGACTGCCACATGCCTGAATTGCTCAAGGCAACTCTCTGTGGATAAAATGAAGGTTCCTGTGGCCAGGATTCTTACCTGGCCCTGGTCAGCTAGCTCACTACACAGGTGTGGACAATAGGTCGTTATTGACTCTATATAAAGAGCTCCGCCCAGTGCTCGTGATATGGTGGCACAGCTGCAAGGCTGCAGGAGAGCAGAGCAGAGGCTGGAGTGGTCACAGCACTAAAGGCAGAAATTGAGACGGCTGCAGGGATAGAAAGGCCCAGAGGCAGAGACCAGCTTGCTGCATGCAGACTCATTCTGAATGCACGGGATTCTAGTAATTGACCTGCCACCGTGGAAATAAAATTGGGTATAACCCTTTCACCCTCAAGAACCTTCTGCTGTCATTTCTTTGGTCACATTGAATCCATAGTGAACTTGTCCAGGGCTGAAACCCATTGGCAAGACACCCTCCCACTTCACTGCATGCTTAAGTAACTCCACCACAGGTGGGTAGTTAGTGAGGCAAATGAGAAAGTTCTGTGGAATTCTGAGAACTGAGTGAATGGTTCAGTTAAAGGAATCAAGTTGATTTGTTGGTATTTCCTGTTTGCCTTCCTCTGCACCTCTTGAGAGCCTCTAGCAGTCTGATGAGTTAGCTTCCCAAAGACCTACTGCCCCACTGCAAAAACAGTATAAATGCACAAAGGTGTGAATGGCTGATGGCTTAAGGTGTTGTTGGTTTTAATTCACTGCCTTGCTGTCCTGCCAATGGGTTTCAGCCCTGGACAAGTTCACTACAGATTCAGTGAGACCAAGGAATGACAATGGAACATTCTTGGAGTGAAAGGATTTATACCCCACTGTATTCTCAGCAAAAATTTTTTACCTCTTCAGCAGCACCTCGCAGCTCACGTTCTTGTGCTGCCTCTTTTTGTGCTCCCTGCAGGAGGACATTTCTCCCATACGGCCTTTCTCAATATTGTGAGAAAAAGAACTCCCCATCTTTTGCACTGCCTCACGGATACTCTGTTTCTCTAAGGAATTCCCTATTTTGCTGAGGGCCAACTTTACAGCCTCAGGTGTCACCTCCACCCCTTCCCAGTCTTGGGGTGGGGCCCAGTCCTCTAGGAGGTGCGCCAGGTCAGACCACATGTCCACTGGGGGACACTCGAATGTCTCCCCATCCATAGGGGCAGCTGCTGAAACACTCCTCCATGAGGGCAGCCTGTTCTATTTCTTGGTCAACAGTGAATCCTGCTGAAGTTGCCAATTGTCTTGCCAATGGGTTTCAGCTCCAGACAAGTTCACTATGGATTCAGTGAGACTGAGGAATGACAATGGAACATTCTTGGAGTGAAAGGGTTTATACCCACTTTATTTCCACAGTGACAGACTCAGAGCAAGTTTGCATACAGCAAGCCTGTCCCTGCCTCTGGGCCTCTCTATCCCTGCATTCATCTCAATCTCTGTTCTCAGTGTTGCCACCACTCCAGTCTCTGCTCTCCTGCAGCCTTGTAGCCATGTCACCATGTTTCCCAGAGCACTGGGAAGGGCTCTTTATATAGAATCAATAACAATATATTGCCCACATGTGTGTAGTAAGCAAGCTGACCACGGCCAGGTGAGAATCCTGGCCATAGGAACCTTCAGTTTATCCACACTTGTCAATAGGTTTCAGTTCCAGACAAGTTCACTATGGATTCAATGAGACTGAAAAAAAATGATAGTGGAATGTTCTTGGGGTAAAAGAGTGTATTACCCAGCTTGTTCTTCAGGTGATAAGCTGAATGCTAGCATTATGTCTGCATCCAACAGTCCGCAGGTCTGTAATTGTCCTTCGACTCTACCTCTGCCCAGAGCACTGGGAAGGCCTCTTTATAGAGTGACTCAGTCACTAATAGCTTATTGCCTACAGTTGTGGAAGCAGTAGCCTGACAGCAGGCTACTTACATCATCATCAAGTAGTTTAGGTTCAGGTGAGGATCCTGGCCATAGGAACCTTCATTTTATTCACAGACACAGGATATATTTTCACATACTGCTGTATGTTTATGTAGAGAAAATGAAAGTTCCTATGGTCAGGATTCTCAATGACCCTGGTCGACTTGCCCACTACACACATGTGGGTTATATGGTATTATTGACTCTATATAAAGAGCTCTGCCCAGTGCTCTGGGCTGTAGGAGAGCAGAGACTGTAGTGGTGGCAGTGCTGAGGACAGAGACTGAGATGGCTGAGGGGGCAGAGAGGCCCAGAGAGACTGGCTTGCTGCATGCAGACTTACTCTGAGTGGACAGGATTCTAGTGATTGACTTGCCACTATGGGAATAAAGTTGGGTATAAATGCTTTCACCCCAAGAATGTTCCACTGTCATTTTTTTTTCAGTCTTTTTAAATCCGTAGTGAACTTGTCTGGGACTGAAATCCATTGGCAAGACAGTGATGTCGACACGATTCTTTGCTGACCGAGGACCAGAACAGGCTGCCCTTATGAGAGGGGTGCTTCAGCAGGTTGCACCTATGAATAGGGAAACAGTTGAGTGTACCCAGTGGGCATGTGATCTGAGGTGGCTTGTCTCCTAGAAGGCTGGGACCCACCCAGGAATGGAGGCAGGTGGAAGTGACACCTGAGGCAGTAGAGGTGGCCCTTTGTATAATAAGCAGGTCCTTTGAGAAACAGAGTGCCCATGAGGCAGTGGGAACTGTGAGTTGGCCATTTCCCAAAGTATTAAAAAAGTCTACAGATGAGAAGAACGTGATCCTGAAAGAGATACAAGAAATGCAGCATGAGAATGCGAGCTGTGAACTGCTGTGGATTCATTGAAGACTGAAATGGCATTGATATGAGAGGAGGCAGCACAAGAATGCCAGCTGCGAGGTGCTGCGGGGGAAGTAAAAGGTTTGTTAAAAAAATGAAATGGTGTTACTGTGAGGTACTGTGGAAGAGGTAACAGCCATGAAGGAGAAGGATGCACCCCTGCAAAAAGTACAAGAGGCAGAGAGAACATGAGCTGTGAGGGGTCCACTGGAGGAGGTAAAAGATTCTTTACAAAACGAGACAGCAGCGCTACAAGGTGCTGTGAAGGAGGCAAAGGCCATGTAGGAGAAGGACATACTCCTGAGGGGAGCCCTGGAAGAGGCAGCCCAAGAATGCCAGCTGTGAGGTATTAAGGTGAAGGTAAGAGAGCTGTTGAAGACTGAGCTATGAAGCACTGTAGAAAAGGTAAAGGGTGTAGCAGAGGAGGACTTGGGGGAGTGCAGAAAAAGTTGCCATCAGCCTCAGAAATGGAGGAGCTGGGGAAGGACGAAGGGGTGGTGCCAGGGGCACTGACCCCTCCTCTATTGAAAGCACACCCAGTGGTTGTAAAAGACACAGCAACCCAGGGTTCCTCTAGGAGAGGTGCACCCCCGACCCCAGGTCATGGAGCACACTATGCTCCACCCCTGTACTCAGGCTGAGCTGGTGGATTTGGGCTCCCAGTTTCAGCAGAAGCCCTCAGAGTCGATATCAGCTTGACTTCTGCATCTTTGGGACTTAGGGGTGGGGATGGAATTGTTCTGTCTGATGAGAGTTGGGAAAGCTGGCTTCCCTGACAATTCATTCTGTCTCAAGGCAGCAATTACAAAGTGCACATCAGATCCTAGGAAATCACTCCCTCCTCAACTGGCTTATGGCTGCACTCCATGCAGTGTGGCCCAATCAGGGTGATTTACCATCCTCCTCTTCTAGAAGGCAGATATATGCTGAGCTCCAAAAGGCATTACAGGAGCTAGGCATCAAAAATGCCATCCATAGTCCAGAGAATTATGGCCCAGATGAGGAGCCTTTTACTGCAGGGATGAGAAATGTGCTACGAATGGCTCCCACATCCCTCTTTGGGCCTCTAGTGGCTATCCTGGCCTCTCAGGGCAGCCCATAAGTGAGGTTACCTGTACAGTACCAAACTTGCAAAAGGCTGAAGCAACTAGAGCATGGAAAGAAATAATGTCTGCTATTCAGAGGAAGAATTTAAAGGGTCCCATGAATGAAGGTTATGAGGACCCAGATGTGGGTTGATTTAATACAGGCAGGAGCAGACAGAAGGAAATTAGGTGGGAAGTCAAATAGAATCTTACTGGAGCTGTGGCAACAACTGAAACCAGAGCAGCAGTTCCAGCCACTGAGAACGAAGAGGCAGAGGCCAGAGACAAAGCCACAAGTCTGGCCTGTGTATTTTTAAAAAAATTTTGATATCATTAATCTACAATTACATGAGGAACATTATGTTTACTAGACTCCCCCCATAACCAATTTCCCCTCACATACCCCATTGCAGTCACTGTCCATCAGTGTAGTGAGATGCTGTAGATCACTACCTGTCCTCTCTGTGCTGTACAGCCTTCCCCATGGCCCCCCCTCACATTATGCATGCTAATCATAATGCCCCCTTTCTTTTTCTCCCCCCTTATCCCTCCCTTCCCACCCATCCTCCTCAGTCCCTTTCCCTTTGGTAACTGTTAGTCCTTTCTTGGGTTCTGTGAGTCTGCTGCTGTTTTGCTCCTTCATTTTTTTCTTTGTTCTTATACTCCACAGATGAGTGAAATCATTTGATACTTGTCTTTCTCCACCTGGATTATTTCACTGAGCATAATACCCTCTAGCTCCATCCATGTTGTTGCAAATGGTAGGATTTGTTTTCTTCTTATGGCTGAATAATTCCACTGTGTATATGTACCACCTCTTCTTTATCCATTCATCTACTGATGGACACTTAGGTTGCTTCCATTTCTTGGCTATTGTAAATAGTGCTGCGATAAACATAGAGGTGAATATTTCTTTTTCAAACTGGGCTGCTGCATTCTTAGGGTAAATTTCTAGGAGTGGAATTCCTCGGTTGAATGGTATTTCTATTTTTAGTTTTTTGAGGAATCTCCATACTGCTTTCCAGAATGGTTGAACTAATTTATATTCCCACCAGCAGTGTAGGAGGGTTCCCTTTTCTCCACATCCTCACCAACATTTGTTGTTGTTTGTCTTTTGGATGGTGACAATCCTTAGTGGTGTGAGGTGATATCTCATTGTGGTTTTAATTTGCATTTCTCTGATGACTAGCAATGTGGAGCATCTTTTCATGTGTCTGTTGGCCATCTGAATTTCTTCTTTGGAGAACTGTCTGTTCAGTTCCTCTGCCCATTTTTTAATTGGATTATTTGCCTTTTGTTTGTTGAGGTACATGAGCTCTTTATATATTTTGGATGTCAACCCTTTATTGGATCTGTCATTTATGAATATATTCTCCCATACTGTAGGATGCCTTTTTGTTCTGTTGGTGGTGTCCTTTGCTGTATAGAAGCTTTTCAGTTGGAGGTAGTCCCAATTGTTCATTTTTTATTTTGTTTCCTTTGTCCAGGAAGATATGTTCATGAAGAAGTTGCTCATGATTATGTCCAGGAGATTTTTGCCTATGTTTTTTTCTAAGAGTTTTATGGTTTAATGGCTTACATTCAGGTCTTTGATCCATTTAAAATTTACTTTTGTGTATGGGGTTAGACAATGATCTAGTTTCATTCTCTTACATGTAGCTGTCCAGTTTCGCCAACACCATCTGTTGAAGAGGCTGTCATTTCCCCATTGTATGTCCATGGCTCCTTTATCATATATTAATTGACCATATATGCTTGGGTTAATATCTGGACTCTCTGTTTTGTTCCACTGGTCTGTGGCTCTGTTCTTACGCCAGTACCAAATTGTCTTGATTACTGGGGCTTTGTAGTAGAGCTTGAAGTTAGAAAGTGAGATGACCCCTGCTTTATTCTTCCTTCTCAGGATTGCTTTGGCTATTCGGGGTCTTTTATGGTTCCATATGAATTTTAAAACTATTTGCTCCAGTTCATTGAAGAATGTTGTTGGTATTTTGATAGGGATTGCATTGAATCTGTAGATTGCTTTAGGCAGGATGGCCATTTCTACAATATTAATTCTTCCTAGCCAAGAGCATGGAATGAATTTCCATTTGTTAGTGCCCTCTTTAATTTATCTTAAGAGTGTCTTGTAGTTTTCAAGGTATAGGTCTTTCACTTCCTTGGTTAGGTTTATTCCTGGGTATTTTATTCTTTTTGATGCAATTGTGAATGGAATTGTTTCCTGATTTCTCTTTCTGTTAGTTCATCATTAGTGTATAGGAAAGCAACAGATTTCTGTGTATGAGTTTTGTATCCTGCAACTTTGCTGAATTCAGATATTAGTTCTAGTAGTTTTGGAGTGGAGTGTTTAGGGTTTTTTTATGTACAATATCGTGTCATCTGCAAATAGTGACAGTTTGATTTCTTCTTTACCAATCTGAATGCCTTGTATTTCTTGGCCTGTGTTTTTGCAAGACTTCCTGCTAGAGAGTGAGCCATCCTTGCCTGAACCCACACAAAAAGATGATTGGAGGACACAGTTTTACTGAGGGGAAGGTCAAGGTACCTGCCCTCAGGGATCACAGAGGACCGGAGGCCACATGTTGAAATGTCTATCCATTAGTCCCCAGTGAACATACAATGTGTTCTGACTCTGGTAGACATAGGGCCTGAATGTGTACTGATTTATGGCAACCCTGAGTGGTTTCCTGGGTCCCCTGCTATTATAGATGGATATGGGGGTAACGCTATCAAAGTGAAACAAGCCCATATCCTTTTGGGAATAGGGCATCTACCCCCAAAGGAGTATAGTGTGTATATCTCTCCCATCCCTGAATATATTGTGGGGATAAATATCCTGCAGGGCCTATGGTTGCAGATCACTGAAGGTGAATTCAGACTGAGGATACATGTAGTGAAGGCATTTCTGAGGGGACATAAGCACCTCCCCAAAGCTTTGCCTGAGCCTTGGCAGGTGACTAATACCAAATCATACAAATTGCCTGGAGGGCATAAAGAAATTGGAGAAACCCTCCAGGAACTGGAAAAGGTGGGTATTATAAAGCCCATCCATAGTCCTTTCAGTTCCCAATATGGCTAGTGAAAAAGCTGGACAGCTCCTAGCATATGACCATGAATTACAGAGAATTAAATAAAGTCATACCCCTATGCATGCTGCTGTCCCCTCTATTGCAGACCTGTTGGATACTCTCAGTCACGAACTAGGAACATATCATCGTGTTGTAAATCTTGGTGATGCCTTCTTTTGCATTGACATTGAGCAGGAAAGTCAGGAAGAGTTTGCCTTCACATGGGAAGGACAGCAATAGACTCTGACTGTCCTCCCACAGGGATAACTCCACAGCCCTACCATCCGTCATGGACTTGCAGCCCAGGACTTGACTACACGGGAGAAATGCCAACAGTGCGGCTGTACCATTATATTAATGATGTCATGCTCACATCTTATTCTCTTTCAGATCTAGAAGGTGCAACACCTCAATTGGTACAACATCTACAGGAGAAAGGATGCACTGTGAACAGTACCAAGGTTCAGGGACCTTGGTTTGTCTGTCAAATTCGTGGGGGGTCATCTTGTTGGATAAGACTAAAGTTATCCCAGAAGCAGTTGTAGATAAAGTCCAGGCCTTCCCTATCCCTACAATGGTGGCATTGTTACAGGAGTTTTTGGGTCTTCTGGGCTACTGGAGAGTGTTTATCCCGCACTTGGCACAAATTCTGAAGCCCTTACACTGTTTGGTACAAAAGGGCATCAGGGGGGACTGGGATGAGACGTGTGCATCTGCCTTTACTACAGCAAAATGGGCAGTCAAGGCTTTGCAAGCCTTGAGTGTGATAGACCCATCAAGGCCCTCAGCCTATAGTTGACTACAGACCCAGGTGAGTAATTGAGAGTGATCAAGGCACACACTTTACTGGACATGCACTACAAGAATGGGTACAACAGTTAGGAATCAAATGGAAGTTCCATGTGCCGTACAATCCTACTGTGGCAGGCATGATAGGTACAATAGTTTGTTAAAATCTGGACTGAAGTCAGACACCAGTAGTCTGTGGGGATGGTCAGTTTGCTTATGGGCAGTGCTATAGCTTTTGAAGCAGAAACCCCAAAAGGGAGCATTGAGCCCCATAGACATGCTAACGTATATTGCTGTTTCCCCTATACAACTGCAAGTTCAAACCAAGGAGGAATCATTGAAGCTGAGGTTTGGTCACCAGAATAATATCTTGCTGCCAGCACCAACTGCACTAAACCCTGGAAACTCCATGGAGTGAACATGGCCTTGGACGTTTTGACACATGGACCAATGATGGCTGGCCTTTCTGGAACCTTGGGGACAAGTCCTGGGAGCTGTTGTCTTACCAGTGGGTTTCAGCCCCAGACAATTTCACTGTTGATTCAATGTGACCAAAGAAATGACAGTAGAATGTTGGGTGAAAACGTTATACCCAACTTTATTCCCACAGTGGCAGGTCAATCACTAGAATCCTGTCAACTAAGAATCCTGTCCACTCAGAGTGAGTCTGCATGCAGCAAGCTGGTCTCTGTCTCTAGGCCTTTCTACCCCTTAGCCATCTCAGTCTCTGTCCTCAGCACTGCCACCACTTCAGTCTCATCTCTGCTCTCCTGCAGCCTTGCAGCTGTGCTACCATGTCTCCCAGAGCACTGGGTGGAGCTCTTCATATAGAGTTAATAAGAACGTATTGTCCACACATGTGTAGTGAGCTAGCCAACCAGGGCCAGATGAGAATCCTGGTCACAGGAACCTTCACTTTATCCATAGCCGGCCTCCTGTATATTCCTGAAATAACAGCAAAGTGGCCCGCAAAGATCACAGTAGTATATCCTAAATGGCCAGAAGGTAGAAGCATCTTACCAGGGAATTTTGTTTTATCATTATGACCAGTAGCACTATATATAGAACCCTGAGTAACTCCCATGGGGAGAGGAGTAAAGGTATGGTATACTAGCCCTGGACGGGACCTCCTTCCTGCTACAGTCCTATTACAGGACCACTCTCTTGCATGCATCCTCCCTGATGGACAAGATTTGCCTATGTTGGTGCCATTAAAACATGTGTCTTATTTCCCTTAATGTCTTTGTGGATTGAGCACACACCCTAGCAAAAAAGTTGTTAACTCGCTGGGGTGCATGGAACTCACTATCAGTACCACTACAAAGTGTGAGTCATGAACTCATCTGAGTAGAACTGGTTTTGAATACAGCTGGAATAACCTCTGCAGGCTTAAGGATTATTATAATTTTTGTTACCTGCATCAAAATTTGTATCATAATTTTCATTATTATCTCTTATGTTGTTGTTATTCTCTGTTGCTATTGAGGGGAATCTGGTTACAGTGTTCCAACTTTCTCGCACAGGGACCACTGTGGAAGATTGAGAGCGTGTAGATGGTGAGGCGAGAATCCTGGAGGGGTGGACTGTGGGAAAAATTGAAGTTCCTCACCTGAAGCTAAGCTCCTTGATGATGTCACTGGCCTGCTGCTAGGCTACTGCTCCCACACCCATAGGCAATGAGCTATTATTGACTGAGTCACTATAAAAAGAGCTCTGCCCAGTGCTCTGGGTGTAGACAGAATTGGGGGTGGATTATGGATCTGCAGACTGCTGGGTGCAGATATTATTCTAGTGCTCAACCTACTGTCTGTGAGAATAAAGCCAGGTATAACACCTTTCACACTAAGAACATTCTGTTGTCATTTCTCGGTCTCACTGAATCAATAGTGAACTTGCCTGGAGCTGAAACCCTCAGGCAAAACGCATGCTCTCCAGTAATCTAGCTTCTAAGTCCTGGACCAGCTATGTCATCAGTGAAAGAGAATGTTTCTGGGACATGGGACAGGCAAGCAGCCCAAACAGAGGAGAATCACCATTTTATATATCTCATCCAAACTTCTCTTTAGCAAATATGTAACTAGTGTCTGTGATCTATATGATACTAACTTAAGTGTGGGAAATAACAACAGACCTCTATTTTCATTTTGGGATTGAGGGACATGAGTGTAGTCATGCCTACCCTCTCCTGGCCAAATTTCTGAGTACACAGCTGAAGGGAGCTCTAGGCTGAGAGACGCTCCACAGCGTAACAGCCCTGCTCAGGAGCCTGCAGGCTGGGCCAGCCACAGTTACTCCTCTCCAGGTGAGGTGAGGAAAGGAGGTGTGTGCTAACTGAGAGAGCAACAAGACTATCCCTTCATTCAAAAACCTTCCTGGGGACCCTGATGGGGGCAGCACACTGGTCAGTAGCCTGGAAACACCCACCTCCCCAGGACCCCTGACCATCCCAGGATGTACAAGCGGCACTCAGTGTAGGCATGCAGAGACCAGGAGTGAGGTGGGGCTCTTCCTCTTCTAAGTGTTCACAGCACTTTTAGTCATGATCTCACTGATTGTTCAGAATGAACACCTGGAGCAGACTTGTTTCCACCCCATCGTGTAGAGGCCGTGGAGTAGTTAAGCATAGAAACTTCAAGTCAGGTCTAGCTCATTGTCTTGGTTCTGGAATTCATCACTATGTGACTGGATAAATTCCTTCATCACTTTGAACGTTGGTTTCCTTGTCAGTTAAATAGACACATCCATCTCACAGATTGTGGAGAAGAAATGTGTAAACTGTCCCAGAAACTGACACATAGTGTCTGATGACTGTATTTACTGCCATTAGATAGGGAATCTCAGTCACTCAACGTCCAGCCACTGACTACAGCCAGTGTGTACCTGTGTGGGCCAGGCTATACCTCAGATCTCGCTTTCTGACTTCTGGGAACATAAACACTATGCACATTCATTCAGCACCCCCCAACCTCCCCAAAATGCACAGGATTTTATTCCATTCTGGACCAATGAAGAACACTCGGTTATTGTAGTTTTTGGGTAACAGGCAGGGTCTGTTAACCATCCTTCGCTAAAACAATCACAGCAATCATTGAAAAATAGTTTTCAATGTTCACAGCCAGTTTCTAGAGAAAATAAATTGTCCTCCAAATAAATTAGTGGTTGTGTCAAATTGCCAAATTAAGAACCATTAGGATTCTGCTGTGGCTGTTGGTTAAGATTAGAAAGTACTCTTTATGGTAGACTTGGCTTAGAAAAAAATGCCCTTCATACCTGCAGTGCTTGCTGGCCACAGGAAAAGGAAAATTGCTGGCACTGGGCCCTGGACAGGCCTCCGTAGAATGCTTAAGCACAGGCTGGGGGGGTGGGTCACAAACTACTTCTAAGTCAGTCTTTCTAAGCATTTTAGTTAACCAAGATTTTGGTGAATTCTGATGGCATGGGAAGTAGGATCTTTCTCACCAGGTTCCCTGGCCTGTTGTGCCCCAGGCTGGTTTCAAACAAGGACGAAACTCTCCCTGTCCGCTCCCTGTGGGACTTCTGGAGTTTAGTGCATCACTTCTGCCCCTGTCTCTTGAAGGCCCTTGTCCACAGGTCAGGAGCATGAACACATGTCTCCACCCTGAGACCCCTCCAGCCAGAGCACTCTCTCTCTTCTTTTCTTCCAGACTTCCCAGAAGCCCCGATTTGTGGCTCCACTCATGTCCCCCCTGCTCATCTAGCCCTTAAGATCTGATGCCACGGCCCCAAGTCAGCAGAAGGAGCTTCGCCAAACATCACTGATGTCCTCCTGGTTGCCACATCTGAGGGGAGTTTCTCAGCCCTCCTCTGTCTGGCTCCCCGTGTGACATCTGACTGCATTCACCGCTGTTCTGAGTATCTTCTTCCCTTGTTGCCAAGCCCCTGGACCGTTGTGGTTTTCCTTCTGCCTCTGTGACTGCTCCTGGGGCAGCTTTGCTCTTTTCTCCACAGCTTACCCTTAAATGTTGCCTTGCTGTTTGGCTTCTTACTCCAATATCTTAAAGCCTGCCATACCTGTACCTCCAGCCTCCGTCTCTGCTGGTATCCCAGAGCCTTGAGTAAGGCATGCTTCTCCCTCGCCCTAACTTGCTCATCTGCAAATGGTGGGCTGGATGATGTTTTAATGCTTTAAGGTGTAATTGTGTTTAGGCAAACCATGACACAAACGTTATGGTCGCAGAGCTTCACCTTGGCTTGCTAGAAGAGGTCTAACCTTGGAAAACTGCCAATGCTCTGCCATGCCAGGGTTTTAGCTTTTCCTAGAGGTGTGCCTGTGACTGGGTCGCACAGTTGAAGTGCATGACATGTGTGACACATTCACACATGACTGTCTATACCTATTAATATCCCTTTGGGGGAAGTAAGAATTAAAGCCATAGTCCCTCTATTATCCAATAAAAGTGTACACAGGTTTGCTTAGAGGATCCCTGCTTTATATTGACTTAGGTTGGCAAAAGCAAAGTCTTTAGCTTTCCTAGCACAGGAGAGTTTTATTTTTATTTTATTTGATAAAAATGAAATTCAGAATATTAGGTGGGGCCTCTTAGGAACCTCTGACTGATTCAGCTCATTGGTAAATCACATGGTTGAAATAAAGATGCTTTTGGGGCGAGAAATCATTCTGCCTCTTTTTTTACAGGGCCAACTAGCTAGAATTATAGCAAACAACTCCTTTGACATCTAAGATTCTGTCTGGTAAAAATGATAATACTCAATGAGTACCAGCGCAGATTTTGTGAAGGAAAGTCATTCAGCAAATAAAGACTTGGCCTGACAGTGAGGCATGGGCAAGGTGCTGTGCTCACCTTCAGAGATCTAGTTTTGAAATTAGTCCTCACCCCCTCTTCCTCCCACTTTCTCCCAGACTTTACTTTCATCTGTGACCTGTGTGCCCACTACAGGCTTTAAAGTTTCCAGATACTGCTTTCTTTTTTTTTTTTAATTTTTTATTAAGGTATTGTTGATATACACTCTTATGAAGGTTTCACATGAAAAAACAATGTGGTTACTACATTCACCCATATTATCAAGTCCTCACCCATAACACAATGCAGTCACTGTCCATCAGTGCAGCAAGACAGGCATTACTGTTTTTGATGCTCAGATTGTCACATTTTGGGACCATGCAAGCCCCTTCAACTTGGCCTCTGAGTCCTCTTCATATAACTCGGTAGTCGATGAGAGCTTTCTTACTCATTTATTAACATTTTTAAGGAGTAGAGAAGATTATAGGTATTAAAATCTCATTATTCTATTTGTCTGATAGGTTTATTCAGAGAAACTGAGCCAGTTTACCCTCTCCTTTTTTTTTTTTTTACTATCTATTTTCCTATAATTGTTTTATCTCTTAAATTAATTTTTAGGGTATAACATTGAGAAATAAGTATCTGTTGTTTCAAATGTTTCATAAATTTTTTTTTTTGAGAGGGCATCTCTCATATTTATTGATCAAATGGTTGTTAACAACAATAAAATTCTGTATAGGGGAGTCAATGCTCAATGCACAATCATTAATCCATCTCAAGCCTAATTCTCATCAGTCTCCAATCTTCTAAAGCATAACGAACAAGTTCTTATATGGTGAACAAATTCTTACATAGTGAATAAGTTCTTACATGGTGAACAGTGCAAGGGCATTCATCACAGAAACTTTCGGTTTTGATCACGCATTATGACCTATAAACAATCAGGTCAAATATGAATATTCGTTTGATTTTTATACTTGATTTATATGTGGATCCCACATTGCTCCCTTTAGTATTATTATTAGTTTTATTTTTAATAAAATGCTGAAGTGGTAGGTAGATGCAAGATAAAGGTAGAAAACATAGTTTAGTGTTGTAAGAGAGCAATTGTAGATGATCAGGTGTGTGCCTGTAGACTATGTGTTAATCCAAGCTAGACAAGGGCATTAAAACATCCACGGATGCAGAAGATTTCTCTCAAAACGGGGGAGTGAGGTTCTAAGCCTCACCTGTTGATCCCCAATTTCTCACCTGATGGTCCCCCTGCAACTGTGCCTGTCTTAGGTTGTTCCTCCCTTGAGGAATCTTACCCGTCTCTGGCTAACCAGTCATCTTCCGGGGCCATACAGGGAGATGTAAAGTTGGTAAGTGAGAGAGAAGCCATATTGTTTGAAAAGGTTAGCTTTATACTTCTTTGCAGATTTATGCCCTGTAGCTTCTATGCCCAGCATTTGTCTTGAGGTATCTTTACCATTTAGACTGCTTTCTTTTAAACATAGAATGCAACTGGTGTTTGAGAAACAGTGTGGTGCAGTGGTGATCACACAGAGCTGAACCCAGTTTGGGCTCAAAACCTGGTTCTAGTACATACAAGTTCTGTGACTGTGGCTACGCATTTAATTTCTTTTTGCCCCAATTTTGTATGTAACATAGGCTTCAAAGTCTAATCTCTAGAGACTTGGACATTTACAACTTAGGGAGTGGTTAACAGTTGGCCATTCTGGGTTCCCAAACCTTCTTTTCTGTGCCTTATCTATCACACCTTGGCCTCAACACACCACAACCATGCGCATGCTCACTCTTTATCCTGGAACCCAGCTTCTGCCCTGCAATTCACTTCCTTTCCCACCCTGAGATTGAGCTGGAGCCCTAGAGCATCACTTACCTGCCGCTTTCTCTGAGCCCAACAGTGATCCTCTTGGTTCTTGAAAGCGTAAGATGTACCAAACCCCAAAATGTACTCCCACCCCAAAACATATTTCAAAAGCCTATTATCAAAAGCCCCCTTCCCTTGTACTTTTAGCCTTTTTTGTGTGTGCATTTTCTTTTCTTTATTTTTACTTTTTTATTTTGCTATCATTAATGTATAATTACATGAACAACATTATGGTTACGAGACTCCTCCTATTATCAACTCCCCACCAAATACCCCATTACAGTCACTGTCCATCAGCATAGTAAGATGCTATAGAATCACTTCTTGTCTTCTCTGTGTTGTACAGTGTTCCCCGTGCCCCCAGACACATTATGTACGCTAATCATAATGCCCCTTTTCCCCCCCTTATCTCTCCCTTCCTATCCACTCTCCCCAGTCCCTTTCCCTTTGGTAACTGTTAGTCCATTCTTGGGTTCTGTGAGTCTGCTGCTGTTTTGTTCCTTCAGTTTTCTCTTTGTTTTTATATTCCACAGATGAGTGAAATCATTTGATACTTGTCTTTCTCCACCTGGCTTATTTCACTGAGCATAATACCCTCCAGCTCCATCCATGTTGCTGCAAATGGTAGGATTTGTTTTCTTCTTACGGCTGAATAGTATTCCAATGTGTTTATGTACCACCTCTTCTTTATCCATTCATCTACTGATGGACACTTAGGTTGCTTCCATTTCTTGGCTCTTGTAAATAGTGCTGCGATAAACATAGGGGTGCATATGTCTTTTTCAAACTTGGCTGCTGCATTCTTAGGATAAATTCCTAGGAGTGGAATTCGTGGGTCAAATGGTATTTCTATTCTTAGTTTTTTGAGAAACCTCCATACTGCTTTCCACAATGGTTGAACTAATTTACATTCCCACCAGAAGTGTAGGAGGGTTCCCCTTTCTCCACATCCTCGCCAACATTTGTTGTTTGTCTTTTGGATGGTGGCCATCCTAACTGGTGTGAGGTAATATCTCACTGTGGTTTTAATTTGCATTCCTCTGATGATTAGTGATGTGGAGCATCTTTTCATGTATCTGTTGGCCATCTGAATTTCTTCTTTGGAGAAGTGTCTGTTCAGCTCCTCTGCCCATTTTTTAATTGGCTTATTTGCTTTTTGTTTGTTGAAGTACGTGAGCTCACTCTTTATATAATTTGAATGTCAACCCCTTATAGGATATGTCATTTATAAATATATTCTCCCAGACTGTAGGATGTCTTTTTGTTCTACTGATGGTGTCCTTTGCTGTACAGAAGATTTTTAGTTTGATATTGTCCCACTTGTTCATTTTTGCTTAAAATTCCCTTGTCCAGGGAGATATGTTCATGAAGAAGTTGCTCATGTTTAGGTCCAAGAGATTTTTGCCTATGTTTTTTTCTAAGAGTTTTATGGTTTCATGACTTATATTCAGGTCTTTGATCTATTTTGAGTTTACTTTTGTGTATGGGGTTAGAAAATAATCCTGTTTCATTCTCTTACATGCAGCTGTTCAGTTTTGCCAACACCAGCTATTGAAGACACTGTCATTTCCCCATTGTATGTCCATGGCTCCTTTATCGTATATTAATTGACCATATATGCTTGGGTTTATATCTGGGCTCTTAGTCTGTTCCATTGAAGAACAAGTCTATGGTTCTTTTCTTCTGTCAGTACCAAATTATCTTGATTACTGTGGCTTTGTAGTAGAGCTTGAAGTTGGGGAGCAAGATCCCCCAACTTTATTCTTCCTTCTCAGAATTGCTTTGGCTATTTGTGGTCTTTTGTGGTTCCATATGAATTTTAGAACTATTTGCTCTAGTTCATTGAAGAGTGCTGTTGGTATTTTGAACTAGGGATTGCACTGAATCTGTAGATTGCTTTAGGGAGGATGGCCATTTTGACAATATTAATTCTTCCTATCCATGAGCATGGGATGTGTTTCCATTTATTGGTATCTTTTTTAATTTCTCTCATGAGTGTGTTGTAGTTTTCAGGGTATAGGTCTTTCATTTCCTTGGTTAGATTTATTCCTAAGTATTTTATTCTTTTTGATGCAATTGTGAATAGAATTGTTTTCCTGATTTCTCTCTCTGCTAGTTCATCATTAGTATATAGGAATGCAACATATTTCTGTGTATTAATTTTGTATCCCGCAACTTTGCTTAAGTCAAATATTAGATCTAGTAGTTTCGGAGTGGATTCTTTACAGATATTTATATACAATACCACGTCATCTGCAAATAGGGACAGTTTGACTTCTTTCTTACCAATCTGGATACCTTTTATTTCTTTGTGTTGTCTGATTGCTGTGGCTAGGACCTCCAGAACTATGTTGAATAAAAGTGGGGAGAGTGGGCATCCTTGTCTTGTTCCCAATCTTAAAGGAAAAGCTTTCAGCTTCTTGCTGTTAAGTATAATGTTGGCTGTGGGTTTGTCATATATGGCCTTTATTATGTTGAGGTACTTGCCCTCTATACTCGTTTTGTTGACAGTTTTTATCATGAATGGATGTTGAATTTTGCTGAATGCTTTTCTAGCATCTATGAAGATGATCATGTGATTTTTGTCCTTCTTTTTGTTGATGTGATGGATGATGTTGATGGATTTTCGAATGTTGTACCACCCTTGCATCCCTGGGATGAATCCCACTTTGATCATGATGGATGATCTTTTTGATGTATTTTTGAATTCGGTTTGCTAATATTTTGTTGAGTATTTTTGCATGTATGTTCATCAGGGATATTGGTCTGTAATTTTCTTTTTTTGTGATGTCTTTCCCTGGTTTTGGTATTAGAGTGATGTTGGCTTTGTAGAATGAGTTTGGGAGTATTCCCTCATCTTCTACTTTTTGGAAAACTTTAAGGAGGATGGATATTAGGTCTTCACTAAATGTTTGATAAAATTCAGCAGTGAAACAATCTGGTCAGGGGTTTGTTCTTAGGCAGTTTTTTGATTACCAATTCAATTTCATTGCTGGTAATTGCTCTATTTAGATTTTCTGTTTCTTCCTGGGTCAGCCATGGAAGGTTGTATTTTTCTAGATGGTTGTCCATTTCTTCTAGGTTATCCAGTTTGTTACCATGTAATTTTTCATAGTATCCTCTCATAATTTTTTGTATTTCTGTGGTGTCTGTAGTAATTTTTCCTCTCTCATTTCTGTTTCTGTTTATGTGTGTAGACTTTCTTTTTTTCTTGATAAGTCTGGCTAGGGGTTTATCTATTTTGTTTATTTTCTCAAAGAACCAATTCCTGCTCTCATTTATTCTTTCTATTTTTTAATTCTCAATTTTATTTATTTCTGCTCTAATCTTTATTATGCCCCTCCTTCTACTGACTTTGGGCCTCATTTGTTCTTCCTTTTCTAGTTTCGTTAATTGTGAATTTGGACTGTTCATTTGGGATTGTTCTTCTTTCCTGAATTAGGCCTGTATTGCAGTATACTTTCTTCTTAGCACAGCCTTCGCTGCATCCCACAGATTTTGCGGTATTGAATTATTGTTTTCATTTGTCTCCATATATTGCTTGATCTCTGTTTTTATTTGGTCATTGATCCATTGATTATTTAGGAGCATGTTATTAAGCCTCCATGTGTTTGTGGGCTTTTTCATTTTGTTTGTGTAATTTATTTCTAGTTTCATACCTTTTTGTGATCTGAGAAGCTGGTTGGTACAATTTCAATCTTTTTGAATTTACTAAGGTTCTTTTTGTGGCTTAGTATATGATCTATTCTTGAAAATGTTCTATGTGTACTTGAGAAGAATGTGTATCCTGTTGCTTTTGGGTGTAGAGTTCTATAGTTGTCTATTAGGTCCATCTGTTCTAGTGTGTTGTTCAGTGCTTCTGTCTCTTTACTTATTTTCTGTCTGGTTGATCTGTCCTTTGGAGTGAGTGGTGTGTTGAAGTTTCCTAAAATGTATGCATTGCATTCTATTTCTCCTGTTAATTCTGTTAGTATTTGTTTCACATATGTAGGTGATCCTTTGATGGGTGCATAGATATTTATAATAGTTATATCCTCTTGTTGGACTGACCCCTTTATCATTATGTAGTGTCCTTCTTTGTCTCTTGTTACTTTCTTTGTTTTGAAGTCTAATTTGTCTGATACAAGTACTGCAACTTCTGTTTTTTTCTCCCTTTTAGTTGCATGAAGTATCTTTTTCCATCCCTTTACTTTCAGTCTGTGTATGTCTTTGAGTTTGAAGTGAGTCTCTTGTAGGCAGCATATACATGGGTCTTGTTTTTTTATCCATTCAGTGACTCTATGTCTTTTGATTGGTGCATTCAGTCCATTTACATTTAGGGTGATTATCGATCGGTATGTACTTATTGCCATTGCAGGCTTTAGATTTGTAGTTACCAAAGGTTCAAGGGTAATTCCCTTACTATCCAAAGTCTAATTTAACTCACTTCATATGCTTATTACAGACATAACCTAAAAGTTCTTTTTTTTCCTCCTTTTTCTTTCTCCTCCATTCTTTATATGTTAGGTATCATATTCTGTACTCTTTGTCTATCCCTTGATTGACTATGGGGGTAGTTAGTTTTATTTTGCCTCTGCTAGTAATTTATTGTTCTACTTTGCTGTGGTTTTATTTCCCCTGGTGACAGCTATTTAGCCTTAGGAATACTTCCATTTATATCAGTCCCTCCAAAATGCACTGTAGAGGTGGTTTGTGGGAGGTAAATTCTCTCAGCTTTTGCTCATCTGAAAATTGTTTAATGCCTCCTTCAAATTTAAATGATAACCTTTCCAGATAGAGTATTCTTGGTTGGAGGCCCTTCTGCTTCATCGCATTAAATATATCATGCCATTCCCTTCTGGCCTGTAAGGTTTCTGTTGGGAAATCTGATGATAGACTGATGGGTTTTCCTTTGTATGTGATCTTTTTCCTCTCTCTAGCTGCTTTTAAAAGTCTGTCTTTGCCATTTTAATTATTATATGTCTTGATGTTGTCTTCCTTGTGTCCCTTGGGTTGGGAGATCTGTGCACCTCCTGGCTTGAGAGACTATCTCCTTCCCCAGAGTGGGGAAGTTTTCAGCAATTACCTCCTCAATAACACTTTCTATCCCTTTTTCTCTCTCTTCTTCTTCTGGTACCCCTATAATGCAGATATTGTTCCATTTGGATTGGTCACACAATTCTCTCTATATTCTTTCATTCTTAGAGATCCTTTTTTCTCTCTGTGCCTCAGCTTCTTTGAATTCCTCTTCTCTAATTTCTATTCCATTTACCATCTCTTCTACTATGTCTAATCTGCTTTTAAATCCCTCTATTCTATGTTTCATTTCAGATATGGAATTTCTTAATGATTGAATCTCCATCTTATATTCATCCCTGAGTTCTTGAATATTTTTCTGTATCTCCATGAGCATATTTATGATGTTTATTTTAAACTCTCTTTCAGCTTTCAGGAAAATTGGTGAGTTCAGTTTCATTTGGCCCTTTTTCTCGGGTTTGTGAGATTTTGGTTTGAACCAGGTTCCTTTGATGTTTCATGATTCTATGTGGTGTCCACTAGTGCCCAGAAGCTCTAGTCTCTGGAGCTGCTCAGCCCCTAGAGTGAGGCTGGGGGTCACAGGGGAGCAGTGCTGGTGCCCTGTTTCATGAGGTCTGCTCTGTTTGTGAGGTCTGTATGCAGTCTGGTGCAGCCTTCTTTCCTGTTGCTGTTTTAGGGCTAGTTGTATTAACTATATTTTCACACTATATGTGGTTTTGGGAGGAATTCTCTGTCTCACCTCTCATGCCACAATCTTGAATCCTCCTATTAGCTTTTGTAGTTATTTTTCTCCTTGCAAATGTCTTAACCCCAGCTGATTAATTTATTCAGCCAATCAACCCATCAACCAGTTTTCCCAAACTCCACAACCCCTCACATCCACTATGGGAATTCTGCTCCTATTTAGTTAAAAATGATGTTTTGGCAGTGGACTTAGGGATGTGGGAGCACAGAGGAGGAGGGACCTCCAGTCTAGCTGAGGGGTACAGGGATGGAGTAGTAGGGGAAGAATGCTATCATGGAAGGCTTTTCAGATGAGGCCACTGTGTGGTGAGTCCTAAGGTTAAGTGGCAGCTGGGCCTGGGAGGAGCTGGGGATGCAAGAAAGGTCTCCCAGGTGGAAGACAAGCAACTGGATTGGAGGGAAGGCATGGCTCCTTCTGGGAGCTGCAGGGCCTGACTGCAAACCTTGGTTCCACTACTTCCTTGTCGCATGACTATGGGAGTGGTAGACAGAAAAATGGCTCCTCAAAGCAACAAATAATGGCTCCTCTAATATCTGTTCCTGTCTAATGTTCCTATCCTGATATCTGTAAGATAAATTCCAGCCAAAACAAGCAGGCGAAGAGAGGCAACAGAGGGCCAGGCAGTTTATTTGAATGCAATCCCAGGTGAAGTTCACCAGCCTGTACAGACACAGGCTAGAGAAGTCGCACTCAGCAGGGCAGGCAGTGAGCTTTTAAAGAAGGTAGGGGGAGGCAGAGCTTAGATTTACAGCGGTGTGAGGATTGGCTAGCCTAAGGCACATTTTTCAGGTTGGGAGGGGGCAGCAGCCAGGGACTTCGGCATGTCATCAGTGTGACGTGCTCACCCCTCCCCCTAGTGCCTTCAACCTTACATTTTAGCCTTTTGGTCATAATGGGTAATGATTTGATCTGGCTACTTCTGGCTGACAAGGGGCGTTGTGGGGGTGGGGGGCGGGTTTCATAGCATGTAGTTATATTGCTCTGACTGCAAATATTTTGCCTTGCCTTCTCTAGAGGCCCTTACTCTACTCTAAGCTCATGGTCTTTGTCTCATTTTTTCTTTTATAGATAGAGACTTTAGCTGCTGCCAGGGAAAAGGGGCAATGACCGCTCTGGGTGCTTCATGCTGAGAAGGGGCGCAGTAAAGGATGCAGCTAGGTCTCCATCACTGGTCAGTTGAGAGGGCCTCAGAAAGTTGGCACTTTTATTCTGACGTGCTCACCCCTCCCCCTAGTGCCTTCAACTTTACAATGTGACTGTATTATCTGACACGGCAAAAGCAACTTTGTAGATCTGATTCAGTTAAATATCTCAAGGTGAGGAGATTATTCTAGATTATCTGAGTGAGCCCAGTGTGAACTCAATGGTCGTCGCAAGAGGCAGGAAATTTTTGGGCAATCCAATCTGTGGAGATCTCCCTGGACACTAGGTGGGAGGGTTGTGAGCTCTGATCAAGAAAGAATTGACAAACAGAATAGTTTAATAAAGCAGACCACACAGTCAAGGAGGGAGTGTGGGAATGCTCCAGAGGTGAGCAGCGCAGTGGGGTTCAGGTTGGGTGGTATTATAACTAGAGTTGAAGTAGGGGTGGAATATTCAGCAGGTTAGGTGGGGTTTTCTCAGAATAAGGAGGAGACTTCTAGGAAATGGGGTGACACACTCTTTTTGTCCCTAGATGGTCTTCCTTGGAACTTGTCATGGTGCCAAGGGATGTGATGTTTAGTGTCTAATGAGCATATAATGGACTTTGAGGTGAAGTCAGGGTCAAGTTCTCCTTCATGTTGGAACCAGCCAGTTTTGGCAGGTCTGGTATCTATACCCTCCCTCCCCACATCCTGTGAAAACATTTTGCATAGAGTGTTTAGAATATAATCAAGCCTCTAACTGAATATAAACACCAGCCAAAGTCCCCACCCCTCTCCCTGCTTCTGTCTACCTACTGTAACAAAATCAGAAAGGAGAGAAGGAAATATGTTAATGGAAACATAGGGTGAATGGTATGACCACATGGCAAGGAATATGGGCAGCCAGTAGAAGGTAGAAGAGGCAAGAAAATGGATTTGCCCCTAGTGCTCCAGAAGGAACCGTCATTGTGCAGACACCTTGATTTTGGAACTGGTTTTGGTCTTCTGACCTCCGGAACTGTGAGGTAACTAATTTGTATTGTTTTAAAGCACTCTGTTTGCCGTGGTCTGAGAGCTGTGTGTCTATGGATGGCTTTGCCAGGCCCTTGGCCCGCTGGCTTCCTGGAGTTTTCTGCTATCAGGGGTACCTGAAGGGGTGGAGGGTGAAGGGAAGCTCAGTCGGTGGCTGAGGCCCTGGCTCCTGGCAAGCAGTCCCTGTCCCCTGGTCACCGTGTTCTGGTGACGCCTTCCCTCTCCTTGCCCTGGTAGGCTTGGTGGCAGTAACAGCTTCCGGTGTTTGTTTTCTCTTGGTGCCGTCTCATCTTTGCTGCTTCCTTTAATCCTGCCTTCAGCTGAACACTTGGGAGTGTGCCCTCTGTCTCCTGCGGGCCCCAGTCAACACTGTCACTAAACCTCAAATAGGTTGGTGTTGCTGGTCTACCCAGATCTAGTAGCCAACACCTGCTGCTGCTTGTGGGCTGAGGTGAGCACCCCCTTGTCAGGGTCCTAGCCATTGGCTCTGTTTCTCCTGTATTGTCTATTTGGGTTCTTATCTATTTATTACTTCATTTCTAGCCTGAGTTTATGCTTTGTAGTGGAGTAGGAAGAGCAAAAGTTTAGACCGCTATAGGATAGCATAGGATAGCTGTGTGACCTTGGGCAGTTACATAACCTCCTTGTGCCTCGGTTTCTCATCCCTAAAATGGGTATAATAACATTACCTTATCCGATAGAATTTTCCTAAGGCTTGACTACATTTATGTGTCTAAGGCATATAGATGGGGGCATGGCACATAGTCAGTCTCAATAAATGGTAGCTATTATTATCTCACTGGAGAAAGGATTTTACTTGGAATTAAATGACAAGATTTGAATTCAAGTTCTGCCATTGAGTAACTGGGTGACCTTAGAATGGTCACGTGTAAACTCTTCACATCTAAGAGTCTCCATTCTTTGCATGGGATTAATAATGTTTGCTTTACTCAGTGGTGGCCAGAACAAAATGTGAAGATTGTGAGAAAGGTCTCTGTAAACTCTAAAGCTTCACAAACAGGAGGGTGGAACCCGCAGAGTAGAAAGGGCTCCTTCCTGTCATCTGTAGGCCTTGACTCTGGTTCCAGAGTTATCATCCCCCTGGGAAGGCTTCCCAAAGAGAATGGGTGTTTCATCTGATACTTGTGGGAATATAGCTTTACCCAAGGAAGAGAAGAGAAAGGCAGGATGGTGGTTGCAGAGGCCATCTGTGGAGGGTCTGTGGTGTGGGGTGGGGTGCAATGTTTTCAGCTCTCTGGAGGTGGGACGCCTGTCGAAGCCGGAGGCAGCACTCCTTGGCTGAGACTGAGGGTGTGTCTGATACCCGAGGGACAAGGAAAGACAGGGCCCAGAGCAGGCCTGGAATATTCATACGGCCATCAGTGGAGGGAGAGCGCAGCCTGGCTGGAATGGACAGAGCTGACAGGAGCTGTAGAGACCCCTGCTGGTGGCCTGAAGGGCCCAGCCCACGTGGGACCCTGCGGAAGCCTTTGGCTGTCACATGGGATCTGTGAGTGCATGTCCTGGTAGGTGGCCCTCTCTAAGCCAATATTTGGAATGCTGCCTAATGAGTGGAGCCTCCTCCCTGCTTCCCAAAGTGGTCCTGTTCTGTGGGCATTTCTGGTAAAAAGCTGCAGCATGATGACTACTACTACCTGGTTCCCTATCCCTGGGACTCTTGACTCTGGCCCTCCTTATGTAATATACCCGGTTCTCCTTGCTCTAGTTGATTCCAGGAAAATCCTGCCAGCTCAGCATCCACAGAGCCACGTGGCTCCCCTGTGAACTTGCTGGCTTCCTGTAGAATGGCCCAAGGCCTGCAGGACAGCTGCCTCAAATGCCACCCTGTCATTGAACCAAAGACTGTTTATGAAACTCTCCCAGCATCTCTCTGCCCGGGGCATTCGTGCCAGCCTTTGAGTGACCTGAATACGATTTTGCCCGTCTCCAGGCTCTCCTCCCTTCTCCTCTAACCCTTTTCTTTTTCTGGTAAACACACTCTTCAGAGCTCTGGGGTGCTGAGATGATTCCATGCTCTTCCTTGGGTATTTTTAGGCACTGATGGAATGACCCGCTCCCCTTTCCTGGCATATTTTGTTTTGTTTTTGAGTTTACAGAGGCACCTGCAGGCACTGTGTGACCCTTCTGTCTCACCTGTCATGTGGCCTTAGTCCGTCAGCCCCATTTTGGACGTGCTGCTGTCAGCCTGGGAGACCTAGAGTGGCAGCCCCTCCTGCAGCCCAGGCAGGTTAGCATGGGCCCTGGGCTGTGGGCCCCAGGGGAGCTTGGCTCTGGCCGTGCCCAGCCCACATCTCTCAGAACAGGAAAGGACAGCCGGAGTTCTGGAACTGTAGACTGAAATACCAAATCAGGGCACCTGAAAGGTAAGGCTCTTACTATACCAGTTGGGATTTCCCACCAAACAACTCGCCTGAAAACCCAGTTTCCACTTAGTAACAATTATGCAGAGGCCTATTTTTCAAGCCTACTAGGGCCCCACTGATGAATTATTCAGGGAACAGAGCAGAAGGGACACTTCCGACGTGTGCACTTCAGCAGGTTTTCTGACCCTATTCTGCTTGGATGGAAAAATTTTTAATATTTCTCTGTGGAAATTTTGTTTGTGGAGTATGAGATTTCTAAAAATACCTATTTCTAAAATAGTAAAAATGCTTTTAACCTTCAAGAGTTCATTAATTATTAGGTGAAAAGTCTCCTGGTATTCTTAAGGAAAAAAATTCAAAGACCCTAAATAACAACTTTGCTTCTGATTACATCATTTAGCATTCAGTCAGCTAAAACAGAAATGTGGTGATAGGAAGTAGCATATAAATGTTTGCATTTATGTAGAAATTCAGAAGACAATATTCTAAGCTTTTGCTAGGCAAAGGATGAGATCAGTATAACAATACTATTTAATGTACTTTGAACCTTGTTACAGGGATGTATGATAATATGGTACATTGTCTATATCTTTGGGAGGCAAATCTCAAATACCCTTATCAACTATTGTGGTTGCAGTTGCAAAAAACCCTGAATGGCATGTACTGCTGGAGACAGAGAATTTTTTTTTTGACGATATGTTCCCGTTGCATGGTATGGTGATCACTTTAATGACCTCCATGTCCTCAAGTCATATCTTAATGAGAATGTGCTGGCTGAATAGGAAAAAGGAAGCTACATATCAGAGCTTGTGAGAAACACACTCACTGGTCCAAATTCATTAAGTGAACACAGAGACAAAGAGAACAGCGGAGCGAGGCTTTAATGAGGATCTTGCAAGATCAGGTGTCTGGTGGGCAGGCACACCTGGGGAGTTTGGCGCCAATAATTTATCTCCTAGTATGTGAGTCCCCCTCCCTGGTTCCTCATTGGCTGAGTACTACAGGGTTCACAGTCTTCCCCGGACATGGCCTAAACCTGTTATATCTTTCCTTTACATTTGTCTTAATTTTATTGGTAGGTTTAAAAAACTCAAACAGGTATTGCCAGGCCCTTATCAATTCCCCCACCCCTACTCTCAGCCCGGACAGCTTCCACCGCGTGGCCCTTTGTTAATACCTTACTGTTAAAGTGTTTAAACATCCTAGTAGGAATAAATCACATTTAGGTTTTATACTCTTTCCTAACAAGCTGGACAAAAGTTCTTAAAGAATTTCATTATTAAAACATTCATCTGGCAAGTGTAAAGAGGATGTGTAAATTATTCTGTCATTATTGGATTGGAATATTTCCTTCAAATGGTTTATGAGACAAATTCAGATAATGCAATAATGAAACTTTTATATCACCCAGTTTTAACAGTTATCAGTATTTTGCCAATCATGTTTATCTGCCTTCCTGTTTAAAAAAATATATTTTTCATTATTTTAAAGTATATTTCAGATAAAATAAATGCTTATGTGATGGCTAATTTTGTGTTAATTAGGTTTGGCTACTGTATTAGTCCGCTTGGGCTGCCATAACAAATACCATAGACTGGCTTAAACAATAGCAATTTATTTCTCGCAGTTCTGGAGGCTGCAAAGTCCAAGATCAAAGTGCCAGCAAGGTGTATGAGCTATAGGATTTTTACATATTGGATATGTTTGATTATTAGTTTTTTTGGTGTTCAGATTGACCCAACTGTGGCCAGGAAGAGCCCCTTCAAATTAGTTTCTATATCATTTTGCCATGACCCCGGAGTCTTTGATAGTGGCTTTGATCTCAGGTATAACAACACGTTCTAGACTTATCTTGAATAATTCCTGCCCTAGATCTTGATCAGTTGTTTCTCCGAGGAACCCTGGAAATGGTATTGAGAAACTATATCTAGTGCTAGGGTTAATTACTGCTACTGAATTGTTACTGCTTCTCTGTCTAATGAATAATATTAAATAATTGAAAATATCTTCAGTAATGAATGAAACTAAATATCTCTTAAATTACTCAAAGGCTTTTTAAGAGGTACTTTTTTTAACTAAGTAAAAAGACAATAGTTGAGAAAACAGATTTAGCAGAAAATAAGTGTTAGTAGAAATCAAACTATCAAGTTGGATAGATGAATGTTTTATAAAAATGGCACAAATACTGAATTACATTTATATATCTTGCTGAGTGTCATATTTCTTCTCATGTTATTTTATTCTTTCTAATTACAGTGGTTTATTCAATTTATAATATTATTAATTATATGATTACATAATGATATAAATAACATTGGTTATATAGTTGTGTAATTATATTAATGATTATTTAATAATATTATTTATTAGTAAAGGCCCAATATAGGCAACTAAAAATGAATGGCACTCATAAATCAGGTTAGAGTTCTTTGTTAGGATTTGGGGCTCAGAAAATATCCTCTTTCTAGTAGAGAATGGTGACAGCTGGATTATTTGACCAGTAAGTTTTATTGAATTCCTGCTCATTCATTTGCCTTCTGATTGGCATTTGCCCTTCCTTTTGAACTGCTTTGCAGGTAAAGAAGTTCATTGGCCCACAGACATGAATATTTCAATTGGCTAGGTAGTTGAATTTCTTATGGCAAAATTATACATAGGCATTTTGATTTATACATCTGTTTTCCATGACTTTGGTCTATGTGAATCAATCCCCTGAATCTGATTACTAGATGAACTGGAAAAACTGAATTGCTGGACATTCTCAGACCAAACTAGGGACTGACAACCCCACCAAGAATCCACCATCAGGAGGGAGGCCCTGCCTGTAAAGCAGACTACCTCTCTTTTTGAGGTAATACATTATTTTTGTCCTCCATCTAAAACATCAAATGGAGCATTAACTTTATTTTCTTTGTTTCTAGTCAGTTTACCCTTTTTTTTTTAAAGTATAGGCTTGATTTTGTGTTCTAAGGCCCTGCATTTTTCAACCTCATTCCTCCGTGGTTCTGCCTCAGAGTCTTTTGGTGCCACTGTTTCTGCAGCCTGGAGCATCTCCCTCCCACCTGAGCATAATTACTCCCATTCACCCTTGTCCTCAGCTCCATTATCACCTCCGCAGGGAAGCCTCCCCAACCCTCAGACGAGGAGGTATCCTTCTGCTACAAGTTCCCAACACACACTGCGCCTCTCCTTTCCAGGCTCTGTCACAGTCTGTAATTAAACATGTATTTGTGTGGTAACTAGGTCAGGGTTGAGAGAGAGGGACCACCTCTGTCATGTCACCTTTGCATCTTCCGTGCCCAGCACAGGACCCCGTACAGCAGTGTCGGTTACCGACATCAGTCACTGAGAGGATGACTGACGTCTCCTAGGAGAGGACAGGAGTGCAGCACACCAGGAGGCCAGCTCACTCAGGCCGCCATGGTGGATACTCTTCCTCATCTAGACTCTTCCTTTCTCCACCTGCTGCTCAGCACCCCTCAAACCTGGCTTTTAGTGGCATCCTCAGCCTCACCGGCTGGTTTATCCATGGGGTGTCACCTGTCATCCTGGGTCAGTATGTGCTGTAGGGTGGTATCATGTGTTCCTGGGGTCCCCATCCATGTGGTTTTCTACTCTTATCATACTGGCCTCTGGTTTCTGACCAGCTTTCCTCCTAGAACCCCAGTTTTCTTGAACATGCCATGTCCATTCTCTGAGCCTTAGTTTTCCTTAAAATATAGGGCTTGTAACTCTGGGGGGAAAATCCCAGGCAAATACCTTTGAAACCAAAATCAGTCAAAGGGAGAAATAAAGTTTATTTCTTTCCACATGTCTCTTGTGACCAGGCTGCAGAAGAAGAGCCCCCCACCCAACCTCTCCAGTCCAGATAAGTCCTTGCTGGCCTATGTAATGACCTACTCATATGGAGATGGCTACTCCTCTCCATCCCCTGGAAACGCCTATTCTATTGAGATGCACTGGAACCAGGTAAGAGAGTCTGGAAATACTGCAATTTTACCCACAGGCTTATAGCGTGCTCTTCTACGGCCATGCCAGGGTGCTTGAGGAAATAAGTAGAGAACACAGGAAGTAGAAAAAGAGAATCTGACACATCTAGATTTGTGGAAAGCATCCGTAGAGAGGTGATATTTGAGGTGAGAGCTAAAGGACAAATGGAAGTTACTTAAAAGGTACTTAAAAAGGCATAAGATGATGGACAGTGACTGTAATGGGGTATGTGATGGGGACTTGATGATGGGGGAGTCTAGTAACCATAATGTCGCTCATGTAATTGTAGATTAATGATAGATAGATAGATAGATAGATAGATAGATAGATAGATAGATAGATAGATAGACAGACAGATAGACAAATGAATGAATGAATTATTTTTTTAAAAAGGCATAAGATGACTATGCTGGCAACTAAGTTTACCCCGACAGGCAGTTTATGGAGCAACTGCTATGTTTCTAGAACTGGGTTGTTAGTTTGGCATGTGAAAAGGAAACATATGTTCCCAGCTTCATGATGACACTTGAGTTATAGACCACTTAACACGCGTCGACACGGGCTTCTCTGCCCCAAGTGATTTCCCCACAATGGGGAAATGTGGAGACATTTTTGGTTGTCCTACCTGGGAAAGAGGGGTGTGCTATTGATGCCGGGGTTCTTGTTTGCAGAGTCTAAGAATGAACTTAGCAAGCAATCAAGGTAGGAGAGCCAGGGAGAGGCTTTTATTTAGAGATACAGTGAGAGGGCAGAGCTCCCGGCTCATGCCAGGAGGGGACAAGAGAGCCCGTAGTGGTGCGTTGTCTAGGGGATTTATAGGCAGTTGAGGACTTTGGGGAACCAGATAAAGGTTTAGGGGTGTGGACTTGTTAAGGGGTCCCTGAATATTTAGAATTAACTTAACACAAGCAACTTCCTGCTCTGATGATTTCTTCTTGAGATACCAGCATCTTGGTCTGGGAGAGTATCAAACAAGGCCTCTTGCCCAGCCCCTAAGGTGGGCTGAGGTATTGTTTGCTAAAGAGTAAGTTAAGAATCTTCTTAAACTTCCTGGGTGTTAAAATGCAATCTTATCTTTAAGGTGGAATCCTTCCTGCCTTTTGCTATGTTGTTTACAGCTGGATCTGCACGCTAAATTAGTTGCCCAGTTTGCAAAATGACCTCCTCAGATCTGAAGGAGGAAAGGACAGCACATAGGCCTGGGCCTTTTAGCATGCTAAAGTGAATCTTACACATGATTACAAATGATTAGCATAATAAAAACATGTGCTACTCTTCTTTTTCTGGGGAGTATTAACCCTATTACTGAAGAATGACTCTAGAGCTTCATGTTTAACGCAGAGTTTTGGTAGGGGGTTTTCTGCATGTAGTTACATTGCTCTGACTGCAAATATCCTGCCTTGCTTTTTCCCCGAGGCCCTCATCCTTAAGCCCATGATCCCTGTCTCAGTATTGGCATCTAACAGGTCAAGGCTGCTGTTAATCATCCTATACTACACAAGACAGCGGCCACAACAAATGTTATTTGTGTTGAGATGGAGAAACCCTGATACAGCCAGAGCAACTGGTCAGAAACACAGTACTGAACATCACCGAGTGCCTGTGCTTTGAGCCCCATCCTCACCCTTGGCTACCCTGCCTCTCTATTACTGTTTGTTATTTAGTGTCTAACTAAGAGGGATGCAGGGTTAGTATGCCTTTATTCATCCTTTCATTCTTTCAGTAACATTTGTTTTTGACTGTACAGGTACTTTGCTAAGGATGGGGCGGGGGGCGGTGCTATACAATCAAATACGCTTCAGATTCTCCTCACTGCCTAGTGAGGGAGACATGCAGATGCTAGTCAGTGATTACAGGAATGGGTGATAAATTCAAACATATGGCTGCTGCACAAGGAGCTGTGGGGTACAGAAGAGGGAGGTTTAGGTCAGAGTGGGAGGGGGAGGGCTTAGGAGGCAGAACCCGACTGAATCCCAGCTCTGCCACTTACTCGTGTTTCGGACCTAGCCCCCTTTAAGGCAGCCCTGGATGTCCAGCTTGTCCAGGTGCCGCTGGAGGGAAATGGGGGCGCTGAGGACCCACTGTGACTCTCACTTCCGGAGGGCGCCTGGGTTTGGGTGCAGACGGGCTACGTCCAGATCTGGCTTGGGCACCAGGACTAGCTGCCTGCCCTGAGGAGATGGTTAAACACCTCTGAACTCTATTTTCTTATCAGTGAGCTGAGGACAGCGGTACTGTAAGAATATAGTAATTTATCCTCCATTTGCCCCATGGTCCCAAGCACCTAAACTGGTGAGAATTATGCCTGGGCTTGCCTGGATCTTTACTGGACTTACCCCGCCTTCTCTCTAAACATCCCGACCCTCCCCCAAAGCAACAGGCCAAGCGGATCCACCACAATAAAAGGCACCACGCAGCTGCTCTCTCTGTCTTTGTCTCTGTCTCTGTCTGTCTCTCTCTCTCTCTGTCTCCTCTCTCTGTCCCACTGCTCTCTCTGCTGCTCCCTCTCTCTCTCTCTCCCCCCACACTCCCTCTGGGGCAGCCACTCTCTCTTTCAGATAATAAAGTCTCTTCCGTGGGCCCGTGGCTCCTGAGTCATTCTGGGTAAGGAGGGTCGCAGCGAGATATCCTTTCAGGTACCTGTTTTGAATGTTTGTTTTAAGGCCTGGAGATAATGTCTGTAAAGGACCTTCCACAGAGCCTAATAGCAATTGTTATGCCATAAAATGGTCATTATTACTGCTAAATATTTGGCTTTGTGCTCTGGAACAAAGAGGGGCTATTTAACATTGCCCTTGGCTGCTGGACTAAAAAAAAAAAAATCACAATTAAGTTCAGTCCACATTTTCCCTCAACAACAACTCTATTTTAAAAAATACTAAATATAAAGAACAGCATAAAAGTGCACAGATTTTAAGTACAGACCTTGTTAACTTTTTATAAAATGAACACACTCAGTAACCAACACTCAAAGAATAGAACAGAAGCCCACCTCGCACCCGCTTTCAGCCAGCCTCCACCACGTTATTCAGACTTCTATCACCATCACTTAGTTTTGCCTGTTTTTGAACTTTCTGTACATGGAATCTTAGGGCATGACACTCTTTTGTGTCTGGCTTCTTTCACTCTGCATTATGTCTAAGCCTTGTCTATATTGTTACTTATAATTGGATTTGGTTCATTTCTCATTGCCACGTTGCATTCCACTGTGTAAACGTATTGCCATTTATCCCCTTTTAATTGCAAACTCCAAAAAATAATTTTTAATGTAGGATATCTAAACAGTTTTCTTCACTGGCTACTTAGCCTTTATAATACTCATATACACCAAAAAGTTGAAACTGCTAACGGTGGGACTTTGTTATTACTGGCAAGAAAACAGTTAAGGAACTGTGGGTAAAATTGTAATATTTCCAGAATATCTTGCCTGGCTTTAGCACATCTGCATATCAATAGGCATTCAGAGGTAGAAAGAAGTATGGCTTTAGTGCATTTGCATCATTCCTCAGGGGTGGAGAGAAGTTCAGCTCTGTATCAATGGGTAATCACCTGGGCAAGGAGGGCTTATCTGTACCTGAGAGGAGAGGGGAGGGCCGGGTTTTGGCTTCTGCTGGGGCAGGAAAGAGAGAAATGGCCCCACACTGCAGTTTGTAAGCAATAAACGGATTTTAAACTTTATTTCTCCCATTGACTGATTTCGGTTTTTAGAGGTATTTTGTCCCGGGATTTCCTCTCCCCGGACTTAGAGGAACGTAGGGGTCGCTCGTGAGCTCATTCTCTCTGAGTCCAGCAGAGAGCCAATTCCTAGCTCTTCGGGAAAGAGAGCTCTACACTCAACGATCCCATTCATAGGGGAGTCCACTAATGGACATTTTAGTGTTCTTTGGAAAGCTTCTCCGTTTCCAGCTGCAGTTGTTTCTACCTGTCTTCCATGTCAAGGAGAAGGAAACTTCCAACCTTAGAAACTTTAAAAAGAAATCTTTAACCTGCCCCACTTCTTGGGGGAGCACAGCTAATTGAAAATATTTGCTTATTTGCTTAAGTTCATGAGAATGACATTGCTTTGATACTGGGTTCCTAGCTTCTCTGTATTTTGTTTGTTTATTTTATTGAAAACCTCAGGATGATATCAGGTCAGAGGTTGGCTGGCCCAGCTGTTGTGGATTATTTGAGTTGAGCAGCTGGAATTACTTTTCAGATATTTTGGCAACAAGGGAATCCCAAATGTATTTTGGCCCAAGTAGTTATACACTTCTTAAAAAAAAAATGTAGTTTAGAAAGAAACTTAATCTCTAAACCCCCCTCAAATAGTGTTTGTAAAATGATGTTTTGTTCCAAGAAACCTGTAAGACGTTAAAAATCCTACTCAATCAACTTTCCCCTGCCAGAAATAGAAAAAGAGTGACTGCCAAGATTAAATGAAACTTCACAACCACTTTGTAAAACTGTTTGGCACTATTTCTCAAAATGGAACATTCATATAACCTATGACCCAGAAGTTTGGTTCCTGGGTTTATTATACCCAACGGAAATCCATGCAGAGGTGATACACACTAAAACACATGTACTGGCAAGTAAGTTCACCCCAACAAGCAGTTTATGGAGCAACTGATGTTTCTAGAACTGGGTTGTTAGTTTGGCATGTGAAAAGGAAACATATGTTCCCAAGCTTCATACTGACACCTGAGTTAGAGACCACTTACACGCGTAGACAAGGGCTTCTCTGCCCCAAGTGATTTCCCTACAATGGGGAAATGTGGAGACATTTTTGGTTGTCCTACCTGGGAAAGAGGGGTGTGCTATTGGTGTCTAGCAGGTCATACCAGCATAATTTCTAACAACCCCAAATCATAAGCAAGCCCAAATATCCATGAAGAGTAGGATGAATAAATTACTGTATAGTCATATTATGGAACTGCATAGCAATCAAATGAATGAACTGGAGCTATGCATAACACCCTAGATCTCCAAAACAATGTTGAATAGAGGAAGTCATATGAAAAGAATACACAGTATATCACTCCATTTATGTACAATTTTTGAAAACTATCAAAATGAATCGTTATTAGCGATGAACATAGTGGTTAATTTCGGGGAGAGGGGACGGGATAGCTATAGAGGGGGTTGGAGCAGGCTTTCTCAGGTGCTGCTAATGGTCCACTTAGGGACCTGGGGAGTGGCTATACAGATGTGAGTACATTGTGATAATTCAGTTTCCACTTTTCATTAGTGGACACATTTTTAAAAGTACATGAGTAAGTAAGTAAATTAAATGCCTTCTTAATCATGAATTTTAATATTTTAGAAGAGCAATTTAAATCTGAAAAAATACATTCCTTTCCTCCAAATTTCATCCCCATGACTTCATCTAATTAGAAGGGATCCTCTATTATAAAGTACATATGGTGTATTTGAATCACTTGGAATACCCAGCATGGACATCAATAGAACAGTTTAGATTAGAACAAAAGCAGTTAATCAATTAGTTTCCTGATTACAGAGTAGATAAAGATTATTGTAATTCTCTTCATAGTTTTCTTATAGTTCACTTAAAAATTCACTTCTCTGTTAGATACAAAGATAGAATTCATCTTGGACAACTCACATCTTTTCTAGTACAATATGTATTTCTAAATCTTGACACAATCTTGACATGGGATTGGAACTCAAATATATGTATGAGAAGTTTCCAGGCCTTCAAATGATAAAATGTTTTCTGTATATTTCAGTTTGCTTACTGATGAGTTACATGTTCCTGCTTAGAGTAACTATTTATTGAGCTTTTGAAGGAATAAAACCAACCACCCAAGTTTTCCTTCCAAAGTCTCTTTTTTCTTTTTCTGTCATCTCATGAATGCTAATGATGTTGGCAATGTGTCCAACAAGGGCACGTTTGGGGGAGTTAGGTCCTCACACAGTGGATATAGTTTAAGGGCTTACATTGTTCTCAGAGAAAAAGATGTGGTTACCAAGTTTTGGAGCCAGTTTTCAGGGAGTGTTTTGCTCAACCATTAAACCGGTGCACAGGTATTATAAAGAATATGCAATGGTTAAAGGGAGTCTCAGGGAAGAAGAGTACAGCCTCCAGCTTCCAGCTCAAACCTGGACTGGGCAGTGGTACACTACAGCCACTTACTTGTGAGTACATTGAAAAAACAAAGCTATTGAATCAGTGACCTTTTCAGTATTTCTTCTCTTCTGCCCTATGGCACAGACACTTCCAAATAGTCCAGCACAGGCCTGACAGTTATTAACTGCTCATGGATGCATGGACCCAAGACAATGGATACTGGCTTATGAAAACTGAATGGGATGTTGGATACATATTAACACAAACAATCCCCTCACTTTTCAGATAAGGAGCGTGCAGGCCAGAGCAGCCAATAGTAACTGACCGTAATGTTGGGGAGAGGCTACAGATGCCCTTTGCTTACCAAAGGATAACTGACCCTCTATTTGGTCAAATCTGGCTGTTGGCTGCCACACTACTGAGCAGAACTTTGGGTACAGAAGCTGGTCTGAGAATTAGAGGCTGCAGTAAAGGCTTTCTTAGCTCCTGTCATACTGCTGCCTACTCGTACCTGGTGTGACTGACTTAGAAACCTCTTATCTCATCCTTCCATCCCAGGTCTCTATTCCAAATATACCCTAAGCCTCTATTCCAAAGCTGGGTTTTCAAGTTACCATCTCAGATGTTGCCAGTTAAAGTCCTACATGCTTATCTCTGTAAGAGTTCTAAATTAAAAAAGGTGTGATTTCCATGTGTGTACCTTTCTCCATTCTAATGTGTTCCCCTTCAGCTCTGGACAGATTTGAGGTGTTTCAGTTACTACTCTGAACTATTCTGACTCTTTCTACAACATAAAATAAAACGTGACTGCATTTATGTTTCTGCAGTGTAGGCAAGAAGAAACAGGTCATCTGCTGGGCACTCAGCCCAAGCAGCATCTTTTGCAAGTTGAAAGTGACTGAAAACAAAAGTTGTCTACTGAATCCTGAGAAGTTAAACAGCCAAGTAATTAAAAGTGAAACTGGTGCTTCTACCTTTGCAGACCCTTGAGTAACATGGCAAATGCCAGCTCTGGGACAACCCCCCGACTTTAATATAGGTGCTCAGTGGTCACTGGCCATGAACCCTGCAAGAGCACGCCCTGGTAACTAACACAGGTGCCACCATTGACAGTGGACATGTCACCTCCATGAATGCAGGTCTCATTTCAAAAAGGAACCAGAATTTGATTGGCAATTCTGGGTGTCTTCAAAGAGTGTTTGAAATTAACATATTTAGCTACCCAAACAAGATGAATTTCCATTAGTCTAAAGGGAAATGGGACCTTAGGACTAACCCAAATATATATGTAATGATATTAACTCATTGCACAGCCATCCATTCTTGAAACAAACACATAGGTATATGTTTAAAGATTTTTCATTCTGGTGTTGGTGTAGGCAAAACTTTATGTTATTGATCAAAGATTTGGGGATTTTATTAAGAATTTCAGGAAACTAAAGCCTTCTTTGAGGTAGTAAGCAAAGCACAGAGATGTTGGTCAAGGCTTAGAGGTTCCACCTTTCAGCGTTGGCAAGGACTTAGGGAAGTGTAAATTGGTACAACCTTTCCAGAGGGAGGGTAGTTTGCACGTAAGTTTCAAAAATTATTAAAATGTAGCTATCCTTTGAGTAAGCAACCTAAGTTCCAGGAGTTTATGCTTAAGGAGATAGAAAGACAAGTATATGTATAAACAAGGCTTTTCATTGCAACAATATTTGTTTAAAGGTAATCTGGAAATAACTTAAATATCTATGAATAAGGGCTTGGTTAAGTCAATTAGACTTCAACCATTCTCTGAAACATTATTGTCTTTAAAAGTATTGATGTAGAAAAATGTCCATTAAAAATATTGAGTGAGAAAAGCAGGCAATAAAACAAAATTTTTAAATTTTGTTTTTGTTTTTCTTTTGTGGGGTCAGGGGAATGAATATGTATATATGCAAGTGTGCTCCTATGTACGTGTAAAGAAAAAGTCTAGAAATACATATGCCAAAGTGCCAACAGTTATGGAATAATGAGTAATTTTTTACTTTCTTCTTTATGCTTTACTTTCTTTTTTGTATAAAGGGCAGTTTTTTTTGGGGGGGAATTTCAAAAAATAGAGACAAGTATAAATACAACTACCACCATATATCCACAGCCCAGTAGTGACAACTATTAAAATTGTATTACATTTGCTTCAGGTCTTCTTTAATAAAAGAATTAAAACACTGAAGTCAAAGTTGCTATGGCAATTCCTTCTCCCTGCCTGAAGAACCAACTACTATCAGGTATTTAGTGTGTATCTTCTGTATGCATCAGGGTTCTCCAGAGAAACAGAACCAGTAGGATGTGTGTGTGTGTGTGTATGTGTATGCACATATATGAGGGTGTGCGTAGGATGTGTGTGTGTGTGTGCCTATAATGAGATTTATCATAAGGAAATAGCTTAACTGAGAAGTCTCAGGTATGCACAGGGTGAACTGGCAGGCTGGAAGCTGAGAAAGAGCTGATATCTCAAGTCCTAGAACAGGAAAAAAGCCAAAGTCCCAGTGTGAAGGCAGTTAGGCAAGAAAGAATTCTCTCTTATTTGAGGGACAGTCAGCCTTTTTGTTCTATTCAGTCCTTCAACTGCTTGGATGAAGCCCACCTGCATTAGGAGGGACAATCTGCTGTACTCAGTTTATCTCAACAGTTAATCTCAACCACCCCTCACAGAAACACCCAGAATAATGTTTGATCAAATATCTGGGCACCCTGTGGCCCAGTCTAGTCAACACATGAATTAACTATCACAGTCTTCCCAAACTATTGTTTACAGTCTTGTATTGAGGTTTAATTTGCATGCAATGTTAATGTATGGTCCTATGAGTTCTTTCAATCTCTTTTAAGCACACACAAACCACATACATAGCCATAAAAATAAAGAATTGTAATTTAAAAATCAATATAAATGTAATTATATGTTTATTTTAATCAATATGATATTTGGGGGGCCAATCCATATTGGTATGTATAATTCAGTAATAAATAGATTTCAGAATAAAAATGCAGTTTATTCCTTTACTATGGTGTAGGATTTAGTTTAAATATACCATTCTATTTACGGACATTTAGGTTTTTTGAATATTTCTCTACCACAATCAATTCAGCACCAATTTTATCCTTGCATGGCTCTTCTTGTGCAATGGTGACAGAGATTTTCCCAGGAAACTGGATCACATGTTTAATTTTCCTCCATACTGCCAAATTGCTTCCACAATGTATGAGAAGCCCCATTTGCCCACATCCTGTCCAACACTTGATATTTTTAGATTTATTAATTTTTGTCAGTCTGAAGGATGATAAATAGAATCTCATTTTGGTTATTTTGCATTGTCCTGTTTACTACTGAGATGGTTTAATGGCCATTTAGGTTGCCTCTTCCATTAATTATCTATTTATTATTTTTACTTACCTTTCTAATGGGCTGTTTGTCTTTTACCTAATTATTTGGTGGGATGAGTTATGTGTTCTGCATCCTATATATTGCAAATGTCTTTTCCCCGTTTGCATTTATCTTTTAACCTTGGCTATCATGTCTTTTCCTTTATGGCATGTGTCTGATTTAAGAATCTTTTCTATAATCACAGATACTGTCCCAATATTATCCTCTAAAAAGTTATTTGCATGAGGTATGAGCAGGGATCCAATTTTATTTCTTTTTGGATGTGAGATATTGTGTCAGTCACTTATTGCTACATCACCAATTACTCTAAAACTTAACAGCTTAGAACCACAAACACTTATTATCTCACAATTTCTGAAGGTCGGGAGCAACTTAGTGGGGTGGTTCTGGTCAGGGTTTCCCAAGAGGTTGCAGTCAGATTTTGGCTGGCATGCAGTCATTTGAAGGCCATGCTTTCGAGGTGGCTAACTCTCACGGCTGTTGGCAGGAGGCCTCAGTTCCTCCCCCTTAAGGCCTCTCCACAAGGCCTGCCTGAGAGTCTTGATGTGCTAGCTAGTTTTCCCAAGAGCAAGTGATCCATTTAAGAAAGAGAAAGTGTGAGTAAGCAGGAAGGTGCAGTGCTTTTCATGACACAGTTTCTAAAGTCACACATTGCTATTGCCATTTATTCTCTACTTAGAAGCAAACCCACTTCTATTCACCATCTAGTCCACACTCAGTGAGAGGGGAATTACACTCCACATCTTAAAGGGAGAGTATCAAAGAACTTGCTGAAATCCACCGTAGTATAAAAAGTCATTTGTCCCATCCCTACTTCTAAAACCTACCCTTCCTTACTGATCTATAATGACACATCTATCATGTTTCAGGTTTATCAGGTTTCCATGCAAGCACTTCTCTGTTTCTGGACTCTGTTCTAATCTATTGATCTGGTCCTGCACCCACATTACACTTTAACTTTACAAATCTTGATGTGTGATCTCTCATGATAGCTAGCCAATAAACCACACCTCCTGTATACAGAGCCATGGCGTCCCCAACTCTTAAATCTAGGTTGGCTTGGTGACTTGGGAGGAGGTAGAAGTAATACTATGCCAGTTCCTGGCCTAAGCCTTGGACATGTCAGCTCTGGGTTAGTACTGTTGGGAGCTCTGAGCCACCATGTGACTAGTCTGGCTACTCTGCTGGAGAGACCCACAGGGAAAGACTGTGTAAAGGGGGAGAGGCCCCAGACTCCCTAGAGAAGGAGAAACTGGGCCATCTCAGTAAGGCAGCTGACTCCAACCCTGAGCTGTGTGAATGTGACTACCTGGGTGACCACCTGCAAGGACAGAAGAACCAGCCAGCTGAGCCCATCCCACATGCAGAGTCACAATGGTTGTTTTAGGGAGGTTTGCTATACCCCAATAAATAACTAAAACAGCTCTCCATTCTGGCTTTTCTTTTTCAAAATTATTTTATATTGAACTAATAATTGCATTAGGGGAAAGAATATTGAGTCTTTTTGCTTGTGTATTCTGCTTTTCTTTTTCAACGAGTATTATTTGGAAAATGAAGTCCTGAATGTCATTTGCTTAATTTATTCTTAGATTCAGTATAATTACTATTGCTATTTTGAATGAGAAATTTTTCTACTACATTTTCTAATTGGTTATTGATGGTATAAAGGAATGGTAATTTTTAATGCTGATCTCATACATAGCAACCTTGCTTAAAACCCGTTTATTTTTTCTGCAGTTTGAAGATTCTCCAGGATTTTCAATGAAGACAATTTGCAAATAATGAGCATTTAATCTCTTTTTCCTTGATGTTTTGCCTTTCTTTTCTTGTCTCTTTTCATGGGCCAGAACTTCCAGGAGAGATAATAGGCCCCCTGCATTATACCAAAACTTAATAGGAATATGTTCAAAAGTTTCATCACTATGATATTATCATAGGTTTTTTTTGGGGAAAATGTTTTATTACGTTAAAGTAGTTCTTTTCTATTCTTTGTTAAAAGTTCTATTATTTTTTAAATGAATGAGTGTTGAATCTTATTGCCTGCATTTTTCTATATTTGTTGAGATAATCATATGGTTTTCTTCCTTTTAATATCTTAATCATTTATAGTAATTTGATACATTTTTCTAATGTGTGTCATACATATTTTTACAGGATAAAACCAATTATGCTTTTTTTTATATACTATACTGCTAAATAGATATGCTAGGCTTCATTTAGAATTCTTGTATTCATATGTTTTATATTAATAAATGATATTGGCCTATACTTTTCATTTGTTGCTTTTTAAAAAAAATATTGTCCTTTTCTAGTCACATGATCTTATAAAATGAATTAGATAACTTTTCTTTTTTCTACTACCTGGAACTGTTTGGTTGACATAGAAATAATCTGTTCCTAGAAGGTTTGGTTAAACTTGCCTATTAAGTAGTCTGAACATGTTGCCTTTCTTTATAAAGGAGAGATATTTGACCAGACATTCAATTATTTTATTTTAGTACTTACTGGTATATTTAGATTTTCTATTTCATCTTGGGTCACTTTATAATTTATATTTTTCTGTAAAGTCCATTTCTTGAAAGTTTTCAAAATTATAGACAAAAATTTGCTTATAGTCCTTTTTGTCCCTAATTTGCTTCTTTTTTTCTAGTCAGTCTTTCTAGAGATTTGTCTATTTTGTTTTTATTAACAATCTTTTGGTTTTATTGGTAATTTTAATATTTTTGGTTTAGATTCTATTATCTGTGTTTTATATTATTTCTCCTAAATTCTTTTCTTTCTAGATTATTTTCTCTTTCTAGATCATTCAGTTGAATTGTTAACTCATTCATTTTCAAATCTCTTTTAATTTCATCATGATTTCTTTTTCAATCCAGAGATTTTTTAGAATGATATTTTTTATTGTCAAATTTATGCAATGGGAAATACATATCTACTGTTGGTTTCTATTTTTAGTGTATTGTGGTGAAAGAACATGACCTGCATGACATCATTCCTCTGGAATTTGTTGTGATTTCCTGTGTGGCCTAACAAATGGTCAAGTGTCTAAACGTTCTGGGTGGGCTTTTAAGAGATATACATTCTTTATTTGCTGGGTGAAGCTTCTTTCTAAATACCTATTATTGTTTCTAAAATAATATATTGCTTTCAGAATAAATACAAACTTTGATTGTTTGGAAAATATCTATCTTTCAGGAACCTCATCTTATCAAAAAGGGAAGAAGAGTTCCAGAAGGAGAAGCTGAGTAACATCCGGGGAAACGAAGGGTGCAGCCTTGACCCAGTCCTGGAAAAACCAAGCCCTGTCTGCAGGCGGATGGATGTTAACACTCTTGCCCTTGGAAATTCCGGAACAACAGCTTAGGGCGGAGTGAACGTCAGCTGCGCAGGTGACACAGAAGTGGTCCCTGCCCAGACAGCATAGTTAACGGCTGCTGGTTAATTGGGCCCTTCCTGTTTTGGATATGTCCCCTTTGCCTATACTCAATAGGGGTTTTTAACTTCAGATATTATCTGCTTAGATTGGACTGGGTTGAAGTGAATTTAGGTGGACTGAATATTCATTTAGCTTGGCCTGGGGTTGGCATTCTACGTAAGGGTGGCTAGGGAAGGTCTCTGCCCTATACCCAGACCTTCTTTCATTCCATGCGAGTCCTTGAGGGTTTATTTCTCTCTTTTAGCCAGGAGAATTGTCACTAGAAATTCACTGAGGGCAACTTTCTTTCCACTTCTTTCTCATTTTCGTAGTTTGGACCCTCAGAAACAGGCTTTCCTCCTCAGGCACTGTTGCGATGCTCTTCAGCAGCCGGGGCTCCTTTGCTCTATCTTCCTTCATCTTCCTGCCTGTGATTACGCACACTCATGAGTGCCCCTCCGCTGCCAGATGGTCTTCCTTTGGTTGGGGCATAAGCAAGCTTCCCAGCTGGAGGCCAGAGAACCCAGCCAGTGTCAGCAAGTGAGAGACCTGATGGAGAGATGGTCCCCAGTCCCTCAAGAGCCCGAGGGCCCACAGGCCAGCCATCCCCGGCTGCGTGAAGTCCTCCCGTCCTCCCTGGCTCACCCCGATGTGTACTGTCAAATGCAGGTCTGCCTCGTTTGACGGCCCTTCACATTATTGCACTTAGCAGGTCCTTCATATTTTACAGAGTGAAGGTGTGCAACCCTGCATCGAGCAAGTCTGTGGGTGCATTTTTCCAACAGTGTCGTTCACTTTGTGTCTCTGGGTCACATTTTGGTCGTTCTCACAATATTTCAAATGTTTTCGTTATATTTATGTTGGCGATCTGTGATCAGGAATTATGATTTGCTGCAAGCTGAAAAGATGGGAAGCATTTTTAGCAATAAATATTTTTAAATTAATGAATGTACATTGTTTTTTTAGACATGATGCTATTGCACACTTTAATAGACTACAGGGTAGCATACATAGAACTTTCATAGGCACTGAGAAACCCAAAAGTTCATCTGTCTCACCTTATTGTGACATTTGCCTTACTGTGGTGGTCTGGAACCAAACGCACAACATCTCCAAGGTATTTCTGTACTATTTTTCTGAGTACCGCAATCAGAGGGAGTGGAATAATGCTCCTAATTTGAGTTGTAAATTCTTTCTCTCTCCAATAGTATTTACTTTCTGCCAGACTGAGGGATATTCTTCTGGTGTGCCAATCTGTGTATGCAAGCATTGTGTTAATGATTTGGTATGCTAACTAGTTTTCCTATGTGCTTACTGATCTGCCTGGAAAAAGCTCCATGTTTACTTTCTATTTATTTAGAGCAATTCTATCATTTGTCTCTATGCCTTAACCCTCTGACTGAGGCAGCAGAAAGTTACACAGAACAATATTATTCTAGAGAAATTGTGGGCATGAAGAGGCCAAGTGCTCTATGTTTTTTCACATATCCAGAAGCAAAGTTTCTCATTTTTTGCATAAGTTTGGATGCCCAAGTCCCTGTGTATTTACTTTAAACCCATGCCCAAATCCAGGAGCTACATTTTGGTGGTGGTACTTAAAATAGTGTGTGTTTCTTTTGGCTTGGTGAGTGACACAGGTAAGACCTGTTGCTGTACAACCTAGTTGAGTCAACTAAGGATTCTAGAGGACTAGTAACTAGAGGACTGGTAACTAGCTAGACACATTTAGACTCTGTCCCTCAATAGTTCATTTACTCAGAGTTGGAATTGAAGACAAAAGACATTTCCCAGCATGTGACTAGAATCGCTAGCTTGTTTAAACATTTCAGTGTTTTTTCTTTATTTTAATTGTAAGAAAAAAAGGAAAATACAGGAATGTATTAAGAAGTGGTTTTCATATAAGCCAGGTGGAGAAAGACAAGTACCAAACGATTTCACTCATCTGTGGAGCATAAGAACAAAGCAAAAACTGAAGGAACAAAACAGCAGCAGACTCACAGAACCCAAGAATGGACTAACAGTTGACAAAGGGAAAGGGACTGCGGGGTGGGGGTGGGGGTGGGTGGGAAGGTAGGGAGAAGGGGAATAAGAGGCATTACGATTAGCACACATAATGTAGGGGGTGCACAGGGAAGGCAGTATAGCACAGAGAAGACAAGTAGTGACTCTATAGCATCTTATGCTGATGGACAGTGACTGCAATGGGGTATGTGGTGGGGACTTGATTATTGGGGGAATCTAGTAACCACAATGTTGCTCACGTAATTGTATATTAATGATACCAAAAGAAAAAGAAAAAAGAAGTGGTTTTCATTTCACTTAAAATTATTTCTTCTTAAAAATACAGTTGTATATTATATGGTCAATTAATATTTGATAAAGGAGCCATGGACATACAATGGCGAAATGACAGTCTCTTCAACAGATGGTGCTGGCAAAACTGGACAGCTACATGTAGGAGAATGAAACTGGACCATTGTCTAACCCCATACACAAAAGTAAATTCAAAATGAATCAAAGACCTGAATGTAAGTCATGAAACCATAAAACTCTTAGAAAAAAACATAGGCAAAAACCTTTTAGACATAAACATGAGTGACCTCTTCTTGAACATATCTCCCCGGGCAAGGAAAACAACAGCAAAAATGAACAAGTGGGACTATATTAAGCTGAAAAGCTTCTGTACAGCAAAAGACACCATCAATAGAACAAAAAGGAACCCTACAGTATGGTAGAATTTATTTGTAAATGACAGTTCCGATAAAGGCTTGACGTCCAAAATATATAAAGAGCTCACATGCCTCAACAAACAAAAATCAAATAATCCAATTAAAAAATGGGCAGAGGAACTGAACAGACAGTTCTCCAAAAAAGAAATACATATGGCCAACAGACACATGAAAAGATGCTCCACATCGCTAATTATCAGAGAAATGCAAATTAAAACTACAATGAGGTATCACTTCACACCAGTAAGGATGGCTGCCATCCAAAAGACAAACAACAACAAATGTTGGCAAGGCTGTGGAGAAAGGGGAACCCTCCTATACTGCTGGTGGGAATGTAAATTAGTTCAACCATTGTGGAAAGCAGTATGGAGATTCATCAAAATGCTCAAAACAGACTTACCATTTGACCCAGGAATTCCACTCCTAGGATTTTACCCTAAGAACACAGCAATCAAGTTTGAGAAAGACAGATGCACCCCCATGTTTATCACAGCACTATTTACAATAGCCAAGAATTGGAAGCAACCTAAATGTCCATCGGTAGATGAATGGATAAAGAAGATGTGGTATATATACACAATGGAATACTACTCAGCCATAAGAAGAGGGCAAATCCTACCATTTGCAGCAACATGGATGGAGCTGGAGGGTATTATGCTCAGTGAAATAAGCCAAGCGGAGAAAGAGAAATACCAAATGATTTCACTCATCTGTGAAGTATAAGAACAAAGGAAAAACTGAAGAAACAAAACAGCAGTGGAATCACAGAACCCAAGAATGGACTAACAGGTACCAAAGGGAAAGGGACTGGGGAGGATGGGTGGGTAGGGAGGGATAAGGGGGGGGGAGAAGAAGGGGGTTATTAAGATTAGTATGCATGGGGAGGAGGGAGAAAGGGAAGGGCTGTACACAGAGAAGACAAGTAGTGATTCTACAACATTTTGCTATGCTGATGGACAGTGACTGTAAAGTGGTTTATAGGGGGGACCTGGTATAGGGGAGAGCCTAGTAAACATAATATTCTTCATGTAAGTGTAGATTAATGATAAAAAAAAAGAAAGAAAAGGGGGATTACTCTCTGATAGGATAAAACTAACTGTAAATCAACGATTAATGCATGCTTTAAATATCCTTAATTTTGATCACTTAAAGGGTGTCAGATGATTGGCTATGGAGGTATATTTTTCTGATAATATTCCTTTCTCTTAAAAAAAAAAAAGCAGTTCCTGTGTGTTGACCTCCAATGAGTTCTACACAATGCTATAAAGGGCATATCAAAGTGTGGGCAAAGGGTCCGTTTGTGTTTATACAGAGGATCAAAGCCTAATTTGGCTACCCAGAAAATGAACTAAGATACGATATGAAGAAGAAGTTCCAGCATCAGCACTTTCTGGAAGAGTCATACCAGAAGATGATCATCAAAAAAACCTCAACAAAGATCCAGGTGATGCTGCAGTTGTAGCTGCATTCATCCCACTGGTTCCTGGACTTGCCATTGGAATGAAGAAGGAGATATCTAAGCTGGCCTGTGCATACAGTAAAACAACAAATTTGACTGGAACTCAACCAAGAATTAGGAGAAGTGCAAGTTGTAGAGCTCCAAAATCTTACAATTACAGACTATCTACTGTTAAAAGAACATATGGGATGTGAACAGTCCCCAGGAATGGGTTGTTTTAATTTGTCTGATTTCTGTCAGACTCTTCGTTTCACTGGAGATGGCTGGTAATTATAGGTCTGCTTTGCTTATGTAACTGTATTCCTATTATGTTAATGTGTGCATGCAATTTAATTAGTAGTTCAAAACCTATACATGCTTAAGTTACTCTACAAGAAGATGTGTCAAAGAAATAATCAATCTTCCCATGTTATCTTCCATCTGCTACTCCTATAGCTTTTCTTCTTCCTTCCTAATTACAACCCTTAAATAGAATTTGTGCCTTGTATCGAATTTACGGAGTATCATAATTCTTCCAAGTGGTAAAGATACCTCAAGACAAATACTGGGCATAAAAGCCACAGGGCATAAATCTGCAAAGAAGTTAAAAGCTAACCTTTTCAAACAATATTGCCTCTCTCTCACTTACTAACTTTACATTTCCCTGTATGGCCCCGGAAGATGACTGGTTAGCCAGAGACGGGTAAGATTCCTCAAGGGAGGAACAACCTAAGACAGGCATAGTTGCAGGGGGGCCATCAGGTGAGAAATCGGGGATCAACAGAGGTGAGGCTTAGAACCTCACTCCCCTGTTTTGAGAGAAATCTTCTGCATCTGTGGATGTTTTATCGCCCTTGTCTAGCTTGGATTAACACTTAGTCTACAGGCACACACCTGATTATCTAAATTTGCTCTCTTACAGCACCTGACTATGTTTTCTACCTTTATCTTGCATCTACCTACCACTTCAGCATTTTATTTAAAAAAATAATAATAATAATAAGGGAGCAATGTGGGATCCACATATAAATCAAGTATAAAAATCAAACAAATATTCATTTTTGACCTGATTGTTTATAGTTCATAATGCGTGATCAAAACCAAAAGTTTCTGTGATGACTGCCCTTGTACTGTTCACCATGTAAGAACTTATTCACTATGTAAGAATTTGTTCACCACATTAGAACTTGTTCGTTATACTTCAGAAGATTGGAGACTGACGAGAATTAGGCTTGGGGTGGATTAATGATTGTGCATTGAGCATTGACTCCCCTATACAGAATTCTATTGTTGTTAACAACCATTTGATCAATAAATATGAGAGATGCCCTCTCAAAAAAAAAATACAGTTGTATGCACAACAATGTTTTAATGCCATTGAATTGTACCCTTCAAAATGGGTAGATGCTATGAATATGTTGCCTCAATAAAAAAGACAAAAAGTAGATATGCAATATATTTTTGGCTTTTTAAACAAAATATCGTGTTATAAGCTTTTGTCCATGCTATTACAGGATGTTAGAAGATGTTTTACTCCCCATGTGATCATTCATTCAACAAGGATTTATAATGTTAGGAGTGAAGTACCAAGTACTATTTTAGGCTGCTGGAGATACAGCAATACATGTGACCAACGAGACCCCTGGACCCAGGGGGCTTCTGTTCCAGCCAGAGGGGCAGGCAAGGGTCAAGGACACAAACTCGGGATTATGGAAGTGCTGTGAATGGAGTTGACAGGGTGGTGCGACAGAGCTACTGGGGCGTTAAACAGAATAGCTACCACCATCGGGTGGGGAGGATAACTGCATGAGCTGAGCCCAAAAGGCTGAGAACAAGCCAGCAGGTGAATGAAGGGCTGAGGAACAGCATTCCTGGCAGTGAGAAGAGAAAGTGCGAATGTCCGGAGGCAAGAGAGAACCAGGCAAGGCTGCAAGATCAAGAGGAGGTGAGTGGGATGGACACAGGACTGGCGCTCAGCTCAGGAGTGAGGGGTAGCAGACAGACGAAGGAAGGGGGCAGGAGAGAGAGCCTCCTTGGCTGTGGTGATGGGCTCTGTCTGTATACAAACACAGGAGGAAAGCAAGGCAGGGTTTTAAACAAGTCAGTGACATGGCCAGTGCTTTTCAAAGCTTTCTTTGATTACTTATGGATCAGAGGTGGAGAGAGTTGTGAGACTCAGTCCTGGAGGCTACTGTAGGAGTCCAGGGGCCAGAGGACAGTGGGCAGTGCTGTCTCATGCCCCTTGCCCATCCCCAGGGGTGACAGCACAGGCACAGCACTGCTTTTCCTGGCCAGCAGCTGGATGAGGCCCTCCTTGGTGTCACTGACCTTTGTCAGCAGAAGGGGATAAAGACATACAGGAGAGAGGCAAGTGTGCTCCTCTTTGCTAGATGGCCAAGGGCCCTGTTGTCAGGAGGAAATAGGAGCTGTGGTATCTCACATAAGTTCAAAGGCAGCCGGCTTAGTGGTTTGCCTACTGTGATTTTGGAGTCAGATAATTTCAGTCAAATGCTTCCCTTTATGACCAACCTTAGTTACTTAACTTTTTATGTAGCAGTTTATTTTTAATGGGAATAATTGTACTCACCTGAAAGAGTTATGAGGCATAAATGCATACAAGGTGCTCAGCTTTGTGCCTCATATATAACAAGCATACAGTAAATGGTAGCTATGATTAACCACAACAAAAAGAATCCCCAAAAACGATTTACAGGTACTTTGAGAATTCTCTACTAATGAAAGTTTAGGAGTGCATTCAGCACTATGCATATTAGAATTATTTAGCAGAATTGTTCTAGGATCTTTAGTAGTCTACTCAATGTTTTCAACTTAGCAAAGCTTTATTTCTACAATGAGCAAAAGTATTTTATTCCAAATATTAAAACTTATAAGGATATTGGGTATTTATGGATACTCAGCTAAAAATAACCAAAGCCCATTTTTACTTTGTATCAAAAGGAACAATAAACAAAGCTAACCAAGATTTTCTTTTAATTTTCATTAAAATATTAAAATATTTCCAAAATAGTGGAAGCAAATCAGCTAAATTACTTACAGGGGCTATGTAGAACAGAGAGATTAAGGTAGAATCCATCTGATTTTTTGAAATTTCTGTAATAGATGTAAATGACTTTTATAATGAAAAGTATTTTAAATTATCTTTAAACCAACTTACTATGAGAAGAAAGTACATTTTGTCATCATCTTAGGGCTGTGAATGAAAAAATCAATCCTTTCCATTTTTATTTCGAAAAGAAGGTTTATATAGCACAGAGAAGACAAGTATCAACTCTATAGCATCTTACTACGCTGATGGACAATGACTGTAATGGGGTATGTGGTAGGGACTTGATAATGGGAAGAATCTAGTAACCACCATGTTGCTCATGTAAGTGTATATTAATGATAGCAAAATTAAAAAAAAGAAGGTTTAGAAGGTTCTTTTTTGAGTCACATTACAGTTATCTAAAATGACATTAAAATGGGCCTAAAATCTTCACCCACATGCAAATAGTAGTGGTTGGCAGCTAAATCATGGATTGAGGGGAAAGAAAAATTTTGGTTTATTTTCAGAACTGCTTTAAAATGTCAAAATTGTCAGTTGTGTTGGGATTCAGGACCCAGGCTTAAGGTCCCACATGAAGAACATGAAGAATGACCGCAGGATGTTCCTGAGGGCGTCGTGTGCAGAAGCACAGAGGGTCAAGGTTTGTGTTATCAGAAGCTCAGAACAGATGGTTGCTGAGAGGAATCCTCCCATGCCCATTACTGATGAAGCAAGACCTGCTGAACTAGTGGGACATAAGGGTTCACCCAGCTTCTCTGCTAGCCCTACCTGGGCAGTCTCCCCAGTCCTTCCCACTCACCATCCATGTCCAGTTAGCTCCCAGGCCCCGGAAATATTGTCTCCTTGTTTTACAGCATAAAATGCCCGGTGTTGCCTCCAGTACCTGCACCCACATCTCAGGTCACCACGGTTATCTACAGGGCTGGTGGGCGCACCCCTTGCACCCAACCCTCCGTAATGGGTCCTGCATGATGGTTCTAAAATGCCAACCTGATTATTCACTCTCTGCTTTGTCTTTTTTTTTTTTCTCCAGCTTCCTTCTCTCTTGGATATTCTCCTTTCTTTCTTCCTGCTAACTCCAGCGAGATTTTCAAAACCTGGGGTCCCTCACCCCTCTCTCTGCAGGTTTCAAAGACTTCCCATTCTGAGTTCAAAGCCTTCCTTCTCCAGTGCCTTAACCTTTTTTACACATAGCACTTGGCACCTTCTAAGAAGTTTGTAAATATTAATTCATACAATCCTCACAATAAGACATAGTTATTAGAATAACATAGAAGCATTTGTCCAACAGGTATATTGAGTGTCTAGTGGATGCAGATACAATTTTAGGCACTGGGGATTCAGAAGTGAACAAGACACATAGACTTCTGATCTCAGTGAGTTTATAATCTGTTGAGGATTATAGTGGATGATTAAACAGATAACCAGGTATATAATATGATGTGAGGCAGTGAGAGGAGCTGTGAAGAAAAATAAAGAGAAAGGGATGACATATGACTGAGAAGTCATTTTAGATTCACTAGTTAGGAAAGGCCATCTGAGGAGGGGACATCTGAGCACAGACCTGAATACAGTGAGGCATGTGACTGGGTACAGGGTGGAGGGGAAGGGGTTCAGGCGGAGGAAAGAGCAAGTGCAGAGATCCTGAGATGAGAGCAGGCTCAGCGGGCAGTCAGGAGGCCAGTGTGCTGAAGGCAGCGTGTGGGGTGGAAAGTGGTCAGCAATGAAATATGGGAGGAGGGAATTAGGTCCGGTAAAGGTTTTGAGTCCATCCTGAGGACTCGGGGCGTTATTCAGTGATAGGTGTCAAGCCTGGGGACATGCTCTGACTTATCTTTTAAAGGTCCACTCTGGCTGTTGAGTGGAGAGCAGGTTTACCAGTGAGGAGGCAGGTGCTGTGGTCCCGGTAGTGGGGATGGTGACTTGCACGTCCCCACCGAGGCAGAGAATCTGTCAGACTCTGGCTGCATTTGGAAGCAGAGCAGACAGGATTTCCTGACGCTTGGCTATGAGCGTAGGACAGTCCTGGGTGGCTCCAAGGCTTCTGGCCAACTGGTGGGCTGCTGGTACCATTTGTTGACATTTGGGAGAGAAATCATTTGGGGGGAGGGTTGGAAATGAAGTCTTCCATTTTACACCCCTTAATTTGAGTTGCTGCCAGGATTCAATTTTGTCTCTAATGAAATGGGGATAATGTTTACACATTTCTAATGAGGATTAAATATGATCATTTTCTTTTGATATTATGTAAATAGAAGGTTTGTGTTTATTCACATTAAAGCAAAGGGTAGAGTTTCCTTTCAAAGACTCCCTCTGATGGGCCAGATTGTGCTGTCTTGTGCAAACCCTCGTATCAAGAAATGATGTTGGTAACAGACTCACTCTCCATATTTTATTTAACATTTATTTGGAGCTTATTATGTACTGGACACTATTCAAAGGACCTTATGAAAACTAGCCCCTCCTTTGTGGTGTATACCATTATTACCCCCATTTTACAGAAGAAACTGTGGCACAGGAAGGTGAAGTCATTTGCTTAAGATCCCAAACCAGTAAATGGCAGAGCTGGAAGTTAACCCTAGTGCCAAGCTGCACGTGCCCTTCTCCATGTGAGTGGTGCCATCTCTGACATGTGACCTGGTCCCCTGACAGCACTGCCTTACTGTGGGCCCTGTAGTTGTTCTGTCTGGGTTCTTACAAAACTTCTCCTGAAAAGAAGCCTGTCAGTATTGATGGCAACACCCCTTTTGTCTCAGATCTTCCCAGGCCACTGGCAGTCACCCCAAGCACTCATCTCCTCTGTGTCTTTCTTCTAAAGCCCTTAGGTCAGTCTCCTCCCCGCATTGTCACACACAAGCGTTTTTGGGATCCTGCCCTCCCCACGCTCCCCGCCTCCTGGCCAGTTGTTACAAGTTGTTCCAAATCCTTGCAAGCATCACGTTTTCCACTCATGCGTTGAAGCACACCACGTGCCACATTGCACTGAATGCCGACGACAGCAGATGAACATGACAGGAACCCTGACCTCTCCAGAGACTGAGCTAGAGGCCGGATTCTAAGCCCATCTGCCTTGGGTCCCTCCTCCTAGCACCAAGTGAGTGCAAGGCGGACATTCAAAGAACATTCATTCATTTATTTAGCAAATGTTTACCGAACGCATACTACATGCCAGCAGGCAACGTGGTAGATGCCCAGCATATGGCAGAAAACCAGACGTGCGCAGGGTTCCCACTGCTCCAGGGGTGCAGAGAGAGCCTCGGCCTGCCGCTGCTCCTCCGCGACCGTTCACGAGGGGGGCAGAGGTTGGAGGTGGGGGACAAGGGGCGGAGGCCGCAGGGTCCAAAGCGAGAGGTAGAGAGGCTGGTGTGGCTTCTGGCGACCTCTCGGTCTGGAAAGCCAGACGCGAACCCACACACACCCCAGCCGCTTCGGGGCCCCCCTCCCCGGCTGCGGCGGCGGAGCACAACAGCGTCTAACTCCAGCGCCCGCCTCGCCCGGAAAGCAGAGCTTGTCAAGACAAGATTGTCGGGGAGCAAGGCGGCCGGACGCTGCGTGCGCGGCCGGAGGGCTGGCGCAGACAGCAGCGGACTCTCTCGGGAGAGAGGACGGCACGGCTCACCGCCCAAACTCCGGCTGGAGCCTGGATTCCAGTCCCAGGCCTGTGGCTTACCTGTTGTGTGACCTTGCGCAAGTCACTTAACCTTCTCACTTAACCTTCCTTAGTTACATCATCGGTTAAGTGGGTCTCTGATAATCTTAGGGTGGGTGCGAGATGAAAAGAGAAAGCCTGGGAAGCTTCCCCAGCATGGTTTCCAGCACGTAGGAATCGCTCCCGGAGCGGAGGTTGTAATTACGCGTTCCGACACCTCTCTGGGTCTCCGGCCTCCCCCGCGCCGGGGCACCCGCTGCAATCTTCCAAGGGAACGCGACTCGCTTATTGGGGCGCGCCCTGCCTTGACAGATTTATTCGTTTGCTTGGGGCAGGATTTGGAAAGAGGCGAGGAAAGGGAGGAGGCGGTGGAGGGCAAAGAAAGGGAAGAAGTGGAGGGGCAGGAGGCGAGCGAGGCGGGGCCGGGGAGGAGCCGGGCCGGGTTCCCGGGCCCGAGCGCGGCGCGCACCCGGGGGCGCGGCGGCCAATGGCGCGCAGCGCTGCGGCGGGGGCGGTGCAGGAACCCCGGCGCTGACAGCCCAGCTCCCCAACTCCGCCCTCCGCCCCGCGGGATCCCGGAGCCCGAGCCGGCCTGGGGCCGAGGCCGCCCGCGCCGCGCCGCGAGCGAACATGGCAGCAGAATGAGGAGGCTGGGGCCGGGTCCTGGCCGCCGCCGCCTTTGCCTCTGCGCTGCCGCTCGAGCTCCGCGCCCGGCGCCCTACGACCCACAGGCTTAGCCGCCCTCCCGGTGGCCGCCGGCTTATTTCACTCGGAGCGCGGGGCGCGGAGGAAGGGGACCCCGCAGCCGAGCCGGCCGGTGCTCGGGCAGGGTGGAGAGGCTTGTGCGTGCGACTCGCCGGCTGCGGACACGACGCGGGAGAGAGGGTCCCTGGCTGCCGCGGCGCGGGCGCGGGCATGAGCGCGCCATGGGGCGGCCTCGGCGGGGCGCACGGAGCGAGCCGCCGCTGCGGCGAGGGTGCCGCCTGAGCAGGGGCTCCGCGGGGTTTCGGAGCCTCGGGCGCCCTGGCGAGGTCCCTGCCGCCGCCTCAGGGGAGGACAGGAGCCCCGTGTGGCGGGCACTGCAGCAGCTACAGTACTGAGGCGCCCCGAGCAGGCGCTGCCTGCAGCTCGGTGCGCCCGCGGCACCCGGGCGCCTTGCCCGGTGCACCCCCGCTGGCGCACCGCGGCGAGTCGAGGGCAGGACTGGCTAGAGGGGTGTGCGTGCGCCTGTCGGACGGGAGAGCCGAGCTCGAGCAGAACCAGGCGGACCTGAGCAGCCATGCTTCCCGGGGTGGGCGTGTTCGGCACGAGCCTCACGGCCCGTGTCATCATCCCGCTGCTGAAGGACGAGGGCTTCGCGGTGAAGGCACTGTGGGGCCGCACGCAGGAAGAAGCGGAGGAGCTGGCCAAGGAGATGAGCGTCCCCTTCTACACCAGCCGCATCGATGAGGTGCTGCTGCATCAGGACGTGGACTTGGTGTGCATCAACCTGCCGCCGCCGCTCACCAGGCAGATCGCGGTCAAAACCCTGGGTGAGCTACCCCCTCCCCCGCTCCCCGCCCGCCGGCTCTCCTTTCCTTCCCTGCTGCGTTTCTCCTCCTCATCCCAGAAGCTTACACGGCATCCACGCTGACGCGGGTACCTGAGAGCCCACGTCGCAATCGGAGCACCCTCCTTCCTCACCCCCCGCCTTCCCCTCCTCCGAGCCTCCCTTCCCCCTTCTGGCACCACCTGGCCGCGCTTCCCCACGTGTGTGGCGCGGAGGCTGGAGAAGGCGTGTGTTCCGGGGATGCGAACGAAGCAGATCAGCTGCTGACAACTGGGGAGGGGCTGCTCTGAGGGAGAGAAAACTAAGCCCCCAGCTGTGTGTGTTGGGCCCGAGAATGTGCGTGCTCTCGCGCCTGTGAGAGGCGAGTGCGCGCCTAGAAACGCCAGAATAAAGCGCCCCGTACGTGACTCCGGTTTTCCTGGGGGCTATAGACTGATTACCGGACGTTCAGCAGCTGTGGCGCCCAGCTGGGATAGTTTGTTTCTTCCTGCTGTGAGTTAGTTTGAGATCAGAGATGTGACAATCAGCTGGAATTATTTCCTCTTGACTGAAAGCAAGGAGGGCAGGGGTGGTTGGATGGGGCTGGGGATCTATTGGGACGTCTCCAGGGGTTCATAGGTTGCATAAAACCAGAGGGATTTGACTTCTGCGTGCAACAGGCCAGGAATTGTTTTCCTTGTGCATTTGGAGTAAGAGTTCTAAAATTTTGGGGCAATGGGCTCAGTAGTTGCAGAGGCACAGACGCTTTGCATAGGAAAGGCTCAGTGGTGGCCAGTTCCACGTGGAAGCCTTCAATGGTTCCTCTTTACGTCCTGGAAGGAATAGTTGCTAGGCTTGGTGTTGACAAGTAAACTGGGGATGAGCTCACTTCTGCCCACCCTCCAGTCCCCCCACCTAATCTGGGTAGCCTAAACAATCTCAGAGCACCGAGGATCAGCGTTGCTGCCATGCCCAGAGGAAAAAGTATGTATTTTGTCCACATATACTTAAGTCAGCCCCAGGAAGATGGCTCGCTCCCTACTCGCCAGAGAAAACGTATTGGCCACCCTTGAAAGTTGGAATTGTTAAGGAGTGAGGAAAGAGACAGAGCTTATGGTACAGGCTGCTATGTGGGAGAAGAGTTAGAGGGAAGGGACAGGGCCCAGAAACCAGTGGTAATTTAAGTAATCTTGGGAAGAATGTTTTATTTAAAAATGTTTAAATCCAGGTATGGATCTAGGGTAGGTGAAATGTACATGTATTTTAATTCTGTCTTCAGAGACCTATGACCAGAATGTAGAACTCTTTCTCCCTAGAAAACCATTTTCTTCAGGCCATCTGCTATTGACTCAGATGGGACATCTTACAGAATTCCTAGGAGGCTGCTCCAGTTTGTCAGCTTTCACATGTATTTTATTACATTTCTGACCTTTATTGCCTGTTTTTTTGGCCTTGAATTGAACATCATTGGTTCTAGCCAGTGTTTCTTTTTTTCTGTTTGATCTAATATATATGTTGGGTAGCTAACCACTGTGCTTACAATGAATCTGTGCATATCAGATAGATTACAACCATCCTGTAGCATAAATCTACTAGGACAATGGACATAAAACAGGTCCATCTTGAGCTCCATCTCTACTAGAGAGCTTATGACTGGTCATATGGGAAAGATCTTGTAACCTTGACCTTGTGTCTCTCTAGGGCAGGCAGCACAGCAGCCCTAGAGCTTGTCTCCAGGAGAGGCAATTGGGGGAACAAGGATTTGCCTGTTTTTCTGATCATCTCTGGTACTTTAACCATGAATGTATTTGGGGGTTCTGGCTTTGAGAATATTGGCATGAATTACACACTTCCGGATGCTTCTGTTCTTATTTTCAGAAATTCTTATGATTTTTTTCCCTTGATGACAACATGAATTTTCTCTTCAAAACCAAGCCTAAGAGGCATAAGAAATTGATGTAACTTAATAATCAGGGCTCAGGAATAATGTTTCATTCATGTTTTCATGGTAGGTCTGGGGCTTCTTTCTTCATTTTCTTCTTAAACTCCTGGTTTTGCAGGTCCTTTGTAGCAGTTGGTGATTACAGAAAACGTTGGGGCCTTGGAGTTTGATGTGGCTCGGCTTTAGTCTTGTTCCAGACTTCATCTTCAACTAGGAAATACCCAGAGGTCACTTTCTTTTACATTTGCTCTTTTGAGTACATAACAGGAGTCTTGTTGGTTTGCTCTGCTGTCATGGTTAAAGGTTCAACACACAACACAGGAAGTGAATATCCCAAACAGCTCTTGGGCTGCGCTGGCCGGTGGGGGCGTAGAGATGTTAGTGTTTGCCTGAAATTGAAACAAGTCCATCTTGACCAGTCCTGGTGAATTGTCCTTCTTTTAACAGAGGCCTGGGCTTTAAGGGGCTCATCCAGCAATGGCAAGGGATCTGTGGCCCTTCACCCATTCTTGTAACTGGTCACAGGCCTGTCAAGGTGAGGGGCTGGTCCAGGGACCATTGAAGAGGAATGAAACTTGGAATCAGTTGAATCACACACAGCCTCCTTTAATTTCTAAAAAATTGCCTTGAAATCCCTACCTTGGTGAACTGGGCATTTCTCTGTTGTAGAGTCTTTCCTGCAATGTGCAAATTCTACAGTGTCCAGGGCTGCCTCTTGTTAAGTACCTACTGTGTGCCGAGCAGTGTGGTAGGTGCTGCATATAAAATAGTTCATTTCACAATGAAAACAATCTTCTAAGATGGATATCAGCCCCATTTTACAAATGAGGCAACAAAAATTCCGAGACCTGAGTCAAATGCTTAAGGACATACAACCAGAGATTCGAACCCCCTGTTCTGCCTCCCCCAGAGTCTTTCCTTCCTCTTCCATCTGCTAAGCCTGCTCTTTTGCCTTATAGTTCTTTCTCCCAGATAATGGCAGTCTGGGTGAGATGGTTGCAGTTATTGTTTACTCCTGTTTACCCTGTCCATAAAATTAGTTCCCAAATCTGGTTGATGCCAACTCCTCAGTCCCTCTTGTATCCATTCCTTCTTCTGCACCTTGGCTTCCTCCACAGAAGGAATGAGGCCCTTCCTAGTTTCTGAATTCGGTTCCATCCTGCCACTCCTCATCCCGCTTCTGTCCACCATCCACTCTGCTGACGGCCTTAACCTTGAAGAACTGCAGGCCTGGTCCTATCACTGCTCCCCTTTTCATTACTTCTAGGAAAAGCTCCAACTTCTTGGTATGGCAGGGGAGATCTGCTGGTGGTCCTGGAACCCTAGGGGCTTCAGCTAAACTGCTGTGTTTCAATGAACGGACCCTGTTCAATGGTATGTCCATGCCTCTACGAGGAGCACCCTCTGCCTTGTGTTTTGTGATGGATGCCTGTTCATGTTTCCACACTCAGTCCCTGGGTCTCCCCCTCCCAGAAATCTTTCTCTTCCTCAGTCCCAGCCCTGTGCACCTTTCTGTGCTCTCCGTGGCATGTGCCCCCATCTTTTCTTGCACCTGTTAGAGTGCACTTGTTTAAAACTTAAATTTTGTTTAGTTATTGTGAACAGATTATATATTCACATGGTATAAATTTCAAATGCTATAAAAGTGCAGAGTGAAGAATAAGTGTCCTCCAGTTCCCTGTCCTTCAACTGGTGGTGATCACTGACCAGTTTTTTTTTGTGTCTCCTTTTGAAGATTTTCCTAGGTATGTGCTGGCAAATATGTATGTGAGAACTTTTGAAATCTTTTTTACACAGTTGTTAATATCCCACATGTATTATATGCTATATATACCTTTTGTCATGCAACAATATTACCTTGAAATTTTATGTATACACACACATACTCCTATACATTTATATGCTAAGAACTTAGAATATGAAAGTATCCTTGTTCCTATTTTTGGCTGCATAGTATATTATTGTATGGATAAATCAAAATTTATTTAACCAGTTCCTTACTACTCAACATTTAGGTTGTTTGCAGTTGTTTGCTTATACACACATGAAAGGAATAGTCTAGAGCATGTGTCATTTTGCACACACGCCAGTCAGCTTTTTGGGTAAATATGTGAACTACTGGTCAAAAAGTATGTGTTCATTTCCTTTAACCAAAGACATTGCCAAATAAATGGTTATCTGAAGTGACACTGCTATTTGTTGATTTCCTTGGGTGCCTCTCTCCAAAGGCTCCTTGACTGCCAGGTTCCTGAAGGCAGACAGCCAAAGATGGTCTTGCTCACCTTTGTTTCCAGAGCAGCACAGTGTGCAGGACACAGCACAGCTCCCCAGGCAGACGTTGGGGTCAGTCAAAACATGTCTCCAGTTTGCCCTCCTGCAGTGGGCCACACCCCCTACACTGCAGGAAGCCACCCAACTGCTGCTCTTGTTTCTTACCCAGTCTCTTCTCCATACAACAGCTAAGGGACATATGTATGTGGCGCTGTCTCATTGTCTGGCCAGAAGCTTTCAGTGGCTCCCATGGCCCTTGAAATGACATGCAAGCTCCTCACCATGACTCACTGGACCTACAGTGGCCCTCCTCTTCGGTGACTGTGCACTCTCTTGGGCTCACTACCCTCCAGCAACTTGCGCCTCTTTCTGTTCTTCAAACACTCTAACCCCTTTCCTAACTCTGGGCCTTTACAAACTGGTTCTTCCCTCTGCCTGGAAGGGGTTTTGTTGAATGGCTAGCTTGTCCTCGCTTTCAAGTTTCAGCTGCAATGTTAAATTGGGGGAGAGGCCTTTCCCATCCTCTCCTCCACATTAAAAGTCTCCCTCCCCCCACCCCGATCATCCCTCTGCATCCTCTTTATCTTCTTGGTAGCACTCTGCAGTTTGGGATGCTCACTTTTATTTGCTTGCTATTAGTCTCCCCAATGAGAATGGAAGTTCTCTGTGCTGGGACCTGTGTCTGCTTTGCTCTTCAGAGTGGCCTTATCTCCCCTAGACAGTGCCAGGCACTGAGTCACCTAGTAGGCACACTATAAATCTTAGTTGAATGACAAATGGAAGCCTTTTCATTGAATGAATGAATGAATGCTTGGGGAAGGCAGAAGGTTATAAACAGGATGTGTCCAGCATGCAATAGCCTGGTACCTCTCAAACTTAAATGTGCTTCGCATCATCTAAGGATCCTTCAAACTGCAGATTTCAGAGTGGGACCCAAAATTCAGAATTTCTTCCCAGCTCCCAGGTAATTTGGATGCTGTGGCAGCCAGACATGGAGTTATGATGGCTGTCTGCCCTCGGGAAGAGAAGGCGTCCCCTGCTATGAATAATTAACCCGCAGGGCAACTGTGTTCAATTACCTGTTGCCTGTGTATGTAATGTGACATCTGTGTTCATGGTCTTGCCCTGGTTTTGGAGAGGGAAGCGTAGACTCTCTTGGGGGAGCCCCTTTGGGGGATGGAAGGCTCCTTTGGGTTGGTGAAAAAGACTGTTAGGCTGTTGAGCTTTGATCCTGCTGCACATTTACTTGCCCCAACTTGTTTGGCATTATTAGCTGAGGACCTGGAGCGGTAAGCCCTTTCCTTCCCACCTCACAGGGTCAACAGTTGCTCAGGGGTGAGGAGAGCTGATGGGACTGGCTGGAGAACGGGAGGAAACTGGGTGGAGACATGGCCCCCCAGGTCGTGATTGCCACACCAGCAGAGATATAGTGGCAGATAATCAAATGTGTACTTGGACTTGATAGGAACCCGTCTGAAATTCCAGCAAGCCTTGATTTTCCGGTTCTTTTCTGAAGTCTCTTCTGGATCTGTTTCTATCTGAAGACGGCATTGAAAAGGTGACTGTGTTTTTCTCTGAGTTTCTGCCCCCAAGCACTGGGTGACAGGATTTCAGTCAATCAGTTTGGTGGAGGGCTGAGCAAGCCCCGGGGTGTTGTGTAAATGAAAGAAATGGCTTTCTTTTTTTGTGAGGAAAAGTCAAGCATCACAAATCTTGTTTCATCTGACTGAGTTAAGGCACTGTTGAGTGGTTGTTTTGTTGATGATATCTGGCTTTGAAAATGTACAATTCTGCAGAAATTAAATTGGAGTAAGAAGGAGCCAAATAAAGAAGTTGGACATTCTGATACCTGAAACTGGGGAAGAACCAAAAAGAAAACAGAACAAAAGTGAAAATAAATAGCATAAATTTAGGGTTTCACTGATAAAGAAATACACAGGCAATTAGTTATATATTTTGTTTCAGGGCAATCACAGCCAGCAAAGCATACCATCTATAAGGTGTTGCAACTCACAAAAACTAGCCAACAATAAGAAAGGGTGGCAGGGTACAGCTTCATAAACCATCCTTCCTGCCCCTCAGTTTTCTCATCAAGAAAATGGGGTTAAAGATACCATCAGGGGGGTGCTGGTGTGACAATTACCAGGAGAGGGAGTGTGCAAAGACCTAGCGGGTGGCCCCCCAAGTGTCTGCATGAGCTCAATGAGTGTTAAATTACCTCTCCTCAATGTGATCAATTCTCTTAACCTATTTGAAATAGTGCTTTTAAAGATTTTTTTCATACTTTTTGAAGAGATGATTTGCTTCAGTTCAATTAGAAACTACAGCAAACTTTTCTTCTTTTTGAAAGGAGTGTGCGTAAGCCTTGCATTTTCTAAATGACTAATGACGTCAAGCACCTTTGCATAAACCTGTTAGCCAGTCGTGTATCTTCTTTGGTGAAATGTCATTCAGATCTCTTGAGTGTTTTTAAATTGGGTTGTTTGTCTTCTTATTATTGAGTTGTAAGCATTGCTTTTGTGATTTGATCACGTTGTTAAGTTAGGGTAGAATTTTGTGGCTTTCAAAGGCTTCCCTTTATTTTTTGATTTTGGAACTAGACACAGCGGAACTAATTCTCCAACCCAAGTAAAATTAGCTTTGCCAAATATTCATTGAAGTGGTTCAACATTTAGAAGAGCGAGACAGCCATGTGAGTGGATGCTGATTACTGGGCTCCAGCATTGTTACCCTGTCCCAGTAACGCACTGAACCTTCCTAGAGGGGCATTTCCAATCTGAAGATTCTCTGAGGTGGTCCAGGGTCTTTCAAGCACTTATTTTGCCTAGTGTTTAGAGAGTGTTGCTCTTTTCTTCATTTATTTTTATTTTAATCAGTGCCTTAGAATGCCTGGCACTGTGTTAGCTGTGGTGAGAAATGCCCCAGATAGTATGATGTGATGTTTATTCTGGAGAGAAGGTAAGCATGGGCAAGCAGCCAGCAATGCAGTGAAATATGTGATTAAGTACAGCATGAACTCTTAACACAATAATGCCAGGAAATGTTTGCTGAAGGCAGTCGTGTAACCCCAACGTATCAATATTGGATTAAGGGTCGGCAACCTGGGCAGCTGCCCAGTGCCAATCTATAAAGGGTACTAAGACAAAGGGGAAAAATAGAGAAAATGTTTGAATGGGATTCTCCTTAGAAAAAGTGCTGTGTGTGACTGGGAGATTCGCTGCAAAGTGATACCTGGGCGGGGCTTCCTCGCATAGGTGGCAGATAGTTGCTCCACTGTCTTCTGGAAGGGCTGCCTCCACTGCACTGCAGAGCTGTTGTTTGGCTGAGTGGGAACTTGAGTTTGAAGTTAGAGATAAAATGTGTGGGGCCTGTGAGGAAAGGTCACACTGGTCCCTGGTGTCCTTACCCTCAGGCAGCAAGGGCCCCTGAGGAGGGGGCTCTACAGGTAATGGATGCTGCCTGAGAGCTGAGGGAAGAATTCCTGAGGGCTGGAATGGTCTGGCAAAACCTTTGGAAACAATGGGGCTTATACCGGACCAAGAAGAGGAGGTAAGCATGAAATAACTAAAAAGGAAGATGGAGAGGGCTCTGTGATGTAAAATCCTCTTCAAGGAACCACTTGGTTTGTAGCAACATTCTGAGGAAGATTGTGTTTCCTACGATCAGCGGCTGAGGATAGCTAGAGTGGTTGAAGCATGTCCAAAATAAAAAAAATTTTTTTTTCTTGTCTAAAATTAAAAAACATTACTTTTTAATGTTTTAAGGCCAGCAAATCCTACCCTCCCCTTTCATCAGTAGTAGGTCCCACTTGTATCTTTCTCTCCCCTCGGATCCCAAATGGTGACAGTCAAATATGACACAGCTCTGGGGCAGGCAAAGGAAAGAGCTTGCAGAATGTCTGGAAAGAGCCCTGTTGAGAGAAGCACAAATGGCCACCTTACGGGGTGTGAAAGGAGCTGCAAAAATTGGTTCAGCAAGAAACATTGTAAAGAGAAGCTCCTGTGTGATTAAATTGGGGCATGCACTGGGGGAGAGGAGGGTCAGCCTAGGAGAGGGGAGCTGGCCGAGCTCAGCTCCTGGTTTTGTGCTGTGTCAGAAAGTGGTGACTTTTCATTGTACAGTTGAGCCCCTACATGGTCCAAGGGTCAGTGCTGGGCTGGGCTCTGGTTTACTGGAGAGGATGATGGATGTCCCTGGAGAAGGACACTCAGTGTCTGACGTGTGGATGTGCTTGTCAACACCAGGAGGCAAGGGTTCATGGGGATTATGGTTGTAAGGCTGCTGCAGAGTAGCCTGCGGTCATTGGAGGTGGTTTCAGGCAAAGGCCACTGTGGAGGAACAAAGAGTTAGTTCCTGACTTGGGACCCAGTAGTCAGTCAACAGTCACCTTGAGTGGTGAGAGCACAGGCTAGCCAAACGTGACCCGTCGCATATCTCCATTGCTCTGTTTCAAAAGGAAAAGTGCCTGTTGAACTTGGTGTCATCCTGTAGAAAGCAAAGTGAGGCACCCAAATGCTTTTTCATCAGTGGAGACGTTGACCAGTTTTAAGAAGCTGCCTCATCATGCTGTCTGGGGTTGGGCCCTGGCCTTGCCACATTCTGCATGGCTATAGGGCCCCCACATTACTCTTCTGAACCTCAGTTTCTTCATCTGTGAAACATAGATAAGAAAAGTACCCAACTCAGGAGGTGGTTGACTTACACAAGGATTTGTTGAAAGTGAGTGCTCAATAAACACGAGAACCTTGCTTAATCAGAACTTATGGTGGGTTACTGTCCACTCATTCTTCCCTTGAACAAACATTCATTGAGCATCAGCTGTATACCAGGCACGCTCCCAGTGTGCACTTTGCAATACAGTAGCCATGAGCCACATGTGACTCTTTAAATTTACATCAAGTAAAACTAAATCAAAGAATTCAGTTCCTCAGTCTCCCTACCCACATTTCAAGCATTCAGAGACCACATGTGGCTGGCTGGTGGCCACCATATATGTAGGCAGTGCAACATGAAATGTTACCATCATTTCAGAAAGTTCTGGGAGACACTACTAATCTTGAGGCTGGAGGTTCAGCAGTGAACATGGCTTGATTTAAACATGGGTTTTTGAGAATCCAAACTCTTGGGTGTGTATCATTTTCTCCCAGAGATGGGATGATAGGGAGCAACACTGTGGGTTGAGTGTTGCATAATTCATAAATGAGATTTAATGAGGTATAGGCATGAACTTCATTATAAATTAGTAAACCCTATTATTAATAAGGAGGAGACGTGCCATGCAGAGTTTCTCAAAATCCCCATCAGATGTTGGGAATGAGCAACCAGGTAAATGACCCCATCCCCATGGCGGGGGGGTATCTCAGGTTCCTTAGGGCGCAGATGGCACAGATGGCCTAGAAGAGGCTGAGGGAGAGCAGGGCAGGAGTGCAGCCCTGACTTGCAGGAGACATTTCCTTAGCCCTCTCAGAAACCCTGCAAGGTTTCCCTCCTTTTGGCCAATGTAGGGCCCAAAGCTCAGAGAAGCAAAGGAGGGCAGATGGGGTGCGGTGGGGGGACTAAGTGCAGGCCTCTCAGGCCTTCAAGAAGCCAGGAGAAAGCTCCCAGTCAGTTCCTGAAGCCTGGGCGAGGGAAGACATCGGCCTTCCCAGGAAAGTGCTCTCTGCTCTTCTGCCAGCACACCGTGACCCTGGGGAAATGAGCTTCTCCTGGGTGCCTCCTCTCTCCATCCTCCAGCCTTCCCTTCCTCCAAGGGGAAAGGCTAAAGAGGTCCTAAAGCACGAAGCCTCCAGGGATAGGTAATTCTGATTTTACTCATTGTTACAGCTTTTCATTTTTTTCCTTTAAGTCCCCTTAAGTTTGTGAAAGCAATCTCCATGTTGTGTATGCTCCTTGGGGAATGGGGACTGTGAAATTCCAGCTAATGAGCCTGGAGGGAGAGGTGAGCCTGCATTGTGTGTGTGTGTGTGTGTGTGTTGGGGGGTGAGCCCACATGTGCCGAGAGTGCCTCCCACAGAATGTCTCTTGACCAAAGTCAAGGTCAAAGTAAGGATTTTAGATTCCCTCTTATTTAAACTTGTCTTTACCAGCTCCTCTCATTTTCTCCATGAATATGAATGATCCAAAGTGGGTGGTAGAAAATGAGATTCTTTCCCCTGCTCTGTCTCGTCCCCCTTTTTTCCAAGAGAGCTGGGGCACCAGATGACATAAAAGTGGGTACAAGCATTTAGGGGGAAGAATAATGCCACGTGTCTGTGTTCATCTGAATTTCTTCTACACCACCTGCGTGGGACCTTTGTCTACATGGCACAATGCCGCTCTCAGAGAACCCAGGGGACATAGCCTGTGTGACTCAGTGTGCACAGCCATTCACATGGAGGGCACAGAGGCACCCCAGGGCACCAAGGGGCACTTGTCGAGCTGAGGCCGAGCTACTGGTGCCTACTCAAATGCAGTGGGCCACTGCACATGGCTGCGTGCATGGCGGGTTCCGTTTCTAGATGTGTACCTGGCAGCTGACATTGGCTTTTCTCCTTTCCAGCCCGCAAACCCAGTCAGGACCAGGCTGATAGGTGTGTTCGTCACTTCCAGGTGCTGGGAAGCCAGTGAGATCGCACTGACCACATCCGCCAACAGGGATTCCCTGCTTGGTTATTTATTAGTTTTAGGCTAGTTCTACATTTATATTCACTACCCACTTATTGAGTGCCTACGATGTGTGGTGACCTAGCAATATTCCAGGTCATGGGTGGGGTGAGAAGCAGTCATAGATGTGTAAGACCTGGTGTCTGCTCTGAAAGAGGTTATAATCTACCCAGAACCTGCCCATCACTTTCGAATGAGAAGAGGAGCTAATGTTTATTGAGAAGCTACTGTATTCCAGGTCCAGAGTCAGGCATGGTACGTGTCATCTCATTGCCATCTTGCAACTAACCTGCAAGGTGGACATTTAACATCTCCATCTTATAAGTGAGAAATTCAACTGTGCAGAGGTTAAAAGTCGCATGTCATTGATTTTAAGACATTTGTTTTCATGCTTTTAACATCTGGAATAGGAACATGTCTTACAGTCGAGGTCATGTCATAGTTTAATTGGCAGTGGCTTTTCTTTCTTGGTAGTAAGTGAAATAATCCTGTTTGCAGTGGTGTCTTAGCTCCTGTGAAATGGGGCATTTTGTCATGTTCTTCCAGCTAAGAAGCAGCAGAATCTGGATACCACACAGGCTTGCCTGACTCTTAGCTTGTGTGTTTGCCAGCGCAACGTGCTGCAAAATCTCTTGTGCACACGCTTAAAGGCTGTGTGATTTCCACAGATGCGGCAGGAGGGGGAGTGATGACTGAATTGGGGCTCATGTCATTAATTCCACACCTGAGGGGGACAACAGCGTGAGGAACTGCATGTGTCAAAGAGGGTGTTGGAAATTGGAGAAAGTGTTGTCTGTCTTCCCTCTGCTGTTGTTTATAATTCATGTTTCAAAGAGGCCAAGAATAAATGGCAAACGGCTGTATGGATAAGACAGACACAAGAGTGATATAGTCCTCCGTGCCGGTGTGTTCTGGGCTGCATGTGGCGCTTTTAGCTGCGGGAATCCATCAGGGATGTGAGCGGTGGTGGCAGGTGCGGTGGCCTCTTTACTGTCCTGGAGAATCACCATGGCAGATGCAGGCTGACTCCCTCTCCCGCATGACTGGTTTCTGGGAAGGTCCCAAGTGCAGGCCTGTGTGTGTTTATCGCTGTCACTGTGCCCTGTGGTCACCCAGGTCTCTTGCCACCACAGCTGACCTGGATTCTGAAAGTGATGCTGGGACTGCAGGAGGAAGAAACCGCCCCACCCCTGCCGCATTTTGCACACATGCTGCGCACATTTTGACTTGATCTGCATGGCCCCCACATGCTGAAAGAAATCTGGTCCCACAGTGGGCTCTGACCAAGTCATTTTCCTGAGCAGCTGCTGTGGAAAGGGGAGATGTGGAAGGGGGCCTGGCTGGGTGATTCAGCATCTCATGGAAGGCTGTGTGGAACAGCATAAAGAGGACATACCTGGTGGTCAGGACACCATGACAGACCTTGGAGGGTTCCATCCCCTGATGCCCAAGGGAAACTGCGTCTCAGAGGCATTAAGTGATTGTCAGTGTTCCCACAGCTAATTGTTGACAGGCGAGTCAGGACCAAACCTGGGTCTCTAGAGTGTTCCTTTGACCTTATCAGATCTTTAATCACTTGGGGCCTGTGTTTCTCCAACAATGAGGAAAATGGGGAAGTTGACTTCTGGAGAGCTCTCCTAAGGAAATAACCTCAGATAACAACTGTGCAGAAACATGCACACACAAGTGTTCAGTGAAGCTTTATTTATGTTACTGCAACACTAGAAACAAACAAAAGCTCCACACTAGAGCAGTTAGGGAAATATGGTAAATACAGTTGATTAAATAATGAATAACCATTTGAATTATGTATAGGAAGCCAGTAGCAATATGGGAAATTTTTTTATGTTATAATTATAGTGAAAGAAAAAGGATATACAGGTATTAGGATGTTATGATGATAGCCTTGTTTAAAACACACATGTCCACACACCCCCCCCAACAAAATTAAAGTCCAGTAGGTCATAAACCAAAATCCTAATGATGGTTAGTATGGGCTTGTGGGAGTATGGGTTTTCCTTCCCTCTAAATTTTCCATTCTTAAAAATATGGTTTAATGGACAAAAATGAATTTACTTTCCAAAAGAGAAAGACAGTTAACATGGGAAAAAAAGTGGTGGGGGTGATTGTCCAGTTCTTCTGTGACGCTTTGATTTGGGACAGATGCGCCTAGGTGCTGACAAGTGTCTGTGGTGTGCATAGAAGTCCAGCCTTGGCCCAAAGGGAAAGTCAGTCTTCTAGGAAGTGGAAGTGGGTGTCTAAAGGTCTAGGAGCCCTGCTGAAGCCAAGGGCTCTTGGCTGCAGGGTAATTTGTTGGAAATTCTTACCTTGCATGGTCCAAACCCAGACACTGCTGGAAAGGGCTGGTGCTGCCCTGTCATTTTCCTCTGCCTCCTGCCTGTGCCCCAGGGTAGGGGTGAAGCTCCTTTGGGCTTCAGCCTTGCAAAGAAAGGAAGGAATGGTACACCTGCACCACTCCCAGTTTCCACCTCCCCATTACTTTGCAGAGAGCTAGCTGTCTGTCAGCCACGCCAGAGCTGGTGTGGGTGCTGAGCAGCTTCAGAACCCACACTGCAAAATTCATCACCACCTGCTGGGACTTCTTTCTGGGCTGTGGGGACGGTGACGTGGCGCTGCCGAAGGGGTGTTGGCTGGGAGCTGGGACAGGTGTTTCTTGTCTGGGCACCACAACTAATTAGCTGTGTGACCTTCAGCAGGTGACCTCACCTCTCTAGACTTTCATTTCCATAACCATAAAATGCTGGTGCCAGAGACAGTTTAGGAGTCCCTGCCAGTTCCCACCCCATATATCTCTTCCAATAACTCATTTTGAAAGCTTGGCACTGACTGGGCAAAATTATTTGGTTTGGTAAATATGTTTAAGTGCTGTTTTATTGCTGTTGCTGTCATACGGTTGATGAGCTTGACTTCACATTTTTTTTCTTAATCTCATGTGCAAACATGCACAGCTTTCCTTTACACCATAAAGCTTTCTTCTCTTCATCTGCAAGGGATGAGATGGCTTCAGGGCCAAAGTGGCATGACTGGTGTGGCTTAGTGGGAAGGCTGTTTGCCAGCAGTGCATGTGTATGTGTGTGTATATATGTTTACATATGCACACATGTATGTACAGGTGTATGTATGTGTGTATGTGAACACACATGCCTGCCCATGTGCATGGTACCCTAGATGGTGTGGGTTTTTTGTTTTAGTGTGAGTGCTGAGATTGCATCTGTGTGGGTAGCTGTCAAGCTAGTAATTCAGTGGGTTCTTTGTCATTTCTGGGCCTGAATTTATGTGCACTGTGGGTGTTTGGGGTTAGCTTTTTCTGTAGGTGCCTTACTAAGTGGACTGTACTCCCCTGTACTACAGGAAGATGCAGATTTGGCTAAGAAGAACGACTGCGTTGTCAGCAGAAGATCAAAGGGGTATCATTCTAAGCAAGTCCTGGCCAGAAATTGTGCTGGGGACAGTTTATAGGAGGCCAAAGGGAGGGAGATGATAACATCACCCTGTCATTCTTGAGCAAGTGGCTGGGTGCAGCCACTTTCCACGCCCATGTCCACTCAAGACGGGCTCCTCTGCATGTAGTCACCCTTGCTAAAAGGTGGAGCATGCACCGTGAATAAACTCTGGGTGGGAAGCCTGTTGTTACTGATCATAACCCTGGCAGAGGAGTTCGTAGACCTCACCAGGTTTGTGTAAAGATAAAATCCAGGGAAGATCTTGGAAGAAAAATAACGCTGTTTACTTCTTCCATCTTTTCTTCATTACCTCTTAACTCAGACTAGACCCACGCCATAAGGCAACACTGAGGAGGCACAGTAACAGCATCATCTTAGACTCCCGCAGCAGTTACATGAAAATGCCCTGCACCGTGTGACGGTTGGATGACCCAGATTTCACTTTAGATTTGCTGATAGTGCCTGTGGCTTTTTTTCTCATTCCTGAACATTTTGCGGAAGACAGGAAACCTTGATGAGGTCCTGTTCCTGATACTCACTCACTCTGTGGCCTGACACAGTCTCTTAATTTCACTGGTCTCAAGTCCTCATAGAGCGAAGGGTTTGTTTCCAGTGGTTTGCAAGCCTGGCTACAGACCCTGGGAAGGGTTTGAACATCCTGATGCCTGGGCTGTGTCCCAGACCAATGGCATCAGAGGCTCCAAGGGCAGGAACTAGTCACTGGTATTTTTAAAAGCCTCTCCAAGTTAAGGAACTTTATTTAAAACAGTGCTTCTCAAATTTTAATGTGTTGTGGATCACCTGAGTGCCTTGTTAAAACTTGGATTCCCTAGGTCTGGGGTGGGGCCTGAGAGCCTGCACTTCTAACAGGTGTCCAGGGGGTGCTGATGTCACTGGTTCATGGACCAAGCTTTGGGTAGCAGATTTAGAATCTACATCTTAACCATAGTACAAGGCACAATAAATACCTTCGCAAAAATGTGACATGAGCAATATACTATAGATGTGGACACAGGAAATCAGGGATTGCTACACAGAGGTCGTTGCATTTGAGAGACCCTTGAACAATAAGAAGGCTTTTTGGGGGTGGTGGTAGAATGAGTGTGAATTAGGGAAACTTCTGTTTCTCCAGAGAAACAGAATAGGATATGTGTGTATTTATGCATATATACATATACTAATATGTATGCATATATACATATACTTGTATATATGTGTACATATACACAATATATGTATAAACACACACACACATATATATATAGAGAGAGATTCAAGATGCTGAGTTATGCAATTGTAGACACTGACAAGTTAAAATCTGTAGGTTGGAATAGCAGACTGGAGACCCAGGGAAGAGTTGATGTTGTTGTTCAAGGCTGAAGGCAGTCTACTGGCAGGATTCCCTCTTTAGGGGAAATCAGTGACTGTTTCCATTAAGGCCTTCAACTGATTAGATGAGGCCCACTCACAGGCTCATCTGCTTTATTCAGTCTGCTCATTTAAATGTTAATCTCTTCTAAAAATACTTTCACAGAAACATCTAGAATAACATTTGACCAAACATCTGGGTATCATAGCCTAGCCAAGTTGAGACATAAAGTTAACCATCACAATGAGGGGAAGGAGTCCAGTTTCTTTTGGCCTCTGTGAACTTTAGAACTGCAGCTGAAGAGGGAGGAGCTTGTGACCCAATGGAAGACGAATGATTTCTGGGCACTTCTTATTCTTTGCTGTTGATGTTCCCACAAGTCCTTGTTCTGCTATAAATGTACAAGAGCCAGACTCAACAGGCCACAGAACCGGTGTCAGCTCAGCTACGGGTCTCTCTACCCACCTGCACTCCTGCCCCTGCTCATGTGTGGATACTGGAACCCAGACAAGTGTCTGGATGCTTCCAGTTGCTGGCCACATACTCAGGCGAAATGAATTAACAGGGCAGAGTGCACAGGGAAAACCAGGTCTGGAGGAAAACCTGTGTGTAGTGCCTTGGAGCCGACACTGTGTCTTATTCTTTCCTGATTTGAGTCATCTGGAAAAAGGGAAGATGAGTGGGCACAAAAGCAACTAAATATCTATAAACAGGAAGCGTGCTGTAGTCCCAGAGGGTCTAACATTTTCTGACCCTGATCCACAGGAAGAAATACATTTTACATCATGGCCCATGGATGTGTAACTACGTGTACATAGATATAGGTGACGTGTGTGTGTGTGTGTGTGTGTGTGTGTGTAAGTTCTATGATATGGCACACTTACTTCATTGGCACATGATTCACAATGATACTTTTTATTCTGTTTCATTAAGAAGAAAAAAGCTGGTCCTGTCCTATTGAAATGACTTCATGATGCTTAACGGATGGATGTCTGCTGTAAAAATGAGCCCCAAACCCTGGCGGAGCGGAAAGAACTTGGGGAGTCTTGTGATCCGAAGCAGCGCCAATCTAGGAGAACTTAGCTGATGGAGATGTGCTGTGCTGTCCAACATGGAAGCTGCTGGCCTTAGGTGGCTATTGAGCATGTGAGATGTGGCTAGTGCAGAATGAGGAACTGAGTTGTACATTTTATTCCATTTTAATTAATTTAATTGTAAGTAGCTGCATGTGGTTAGTGGCCTCCATGGTGGACAGCATGGGTTTGGGGTACTGTCCTGCCTCTAACTAGCCATCTAACTAGCCATGTGGGGGTGAGTCCGCACCCTCACCACCCACAAGGCCTCTGTAAACTGGGAAGCTGGACTCAGTGATCTCTGCCGTGCCAGCCAGCTGTACCCTTTTGGATTCTGGTGGTCAGGAAAGCTAGGCTTGGAATTTACATGGGGCATACAGCTAATTATGTGGCCTGGGTGGTGTTACAGAGAATGTGCTTTGCATTTTAAAATGCTCCTTAAGAAACCTTTCTCTTCTTCCCTTTCAGTTACATAATTGCTCACCTGTGTGACTTGACAGTTTGAAAGGAGAGATGCTTTCTGCTTAATGAAATCTTAGCAGCCCATCTTCATGACTTGCTGAGCTCTGTGGGTGGCATTTGCAACCCGAACATGAGGTGCTTGGCATCAGCAGTGGCTTTCTTCTTGAGTAGAGGAACCCTCTCTCCAGACAGGTGTAAAGGTCCAGAGGAAGAGAGCAGTGGAAATTTGGGCCCGTAGGTTTACTGTCAGGATTGGTTTATTTTGTTTTTGTTGTATGTGGTTTACAAAGCTAGTTGATTACATTTGAGTCTCTAACAATTGGAATTGGAAAAGTCTCATGATTTCGCTGACCTCAGGGCCCTGCTGGGAAAACTAAGGGACCCAGGTAAGGATGGGGAGATGTGATTTCTTCCTCACTCTCTGAAAATTTCAGATAATAAGAGTCAACCTTGACTGAGGCGGGGTTTGGCAGGGCACATACTTGCCCTTTGGAAAGCAATTTCTTCTTCCAGCTCCCCATGGTAGATGGACCGAAGGTGAGTGGGGGAAACGCTCAAGCCCGTTGATTTGTGCTGAGCCCAGAAGTGATCTAAGATGTTCTGCCAGTCCACTTGGGCTCTGATGAGAGAGGTAAGAGGGACAGAAATTCTCGGAAGGGCCCTAATTCATGACATTTAGAAACTGGAACAAAATAACCCACTCTCATTGCAATTAAATGGTCCCAGGCTACTAGGAGCATTTATCTTGTTTACTTCTCATTTTCTCTGTGCATAGATAATGAGAGTTTAAAAAGTGAGGCAATGATAGCATTGCAGATGAGCTAAGTCAGATCCCTCCATACATACATGCAACCCCTTTTGTCAAAAGTATATTTGTCATATGCGAGGCATCTCAATTCTTACCACCTCACTCTGAGGAAGTGGTGATTTTTATTTATAGATGGAGAAACAGAGAGGTTAGGTAACTTGCCCAATGTTACACAGCCAGAAACTGGCAAGGTCAGAACTCAAACCTGCCATTTGGCCAATTAAACTGCTCTGTGCTTCTCTGCTTCAGGCCTGACAAGCTGAAGGTGGCCTGCTGTGCCCAGGGTGGGGGTGACTCATGGCACCATCCTTGGTACACACAGATGGCACTTGAGGCCCATGTGGGCGTCCTCAGTGTGTCGCTCGGAGGGTGGGCGTGCTGATCCCTGCTTGCTGGCTTTCTTGGTGGAGGCTGAGCCTGGCTTGTGTGTTTTCTGAAAGCGCTGTGTCAGGGGCGAGGTGGAGCGGTGGAGTAGAGGCCTGCTTGCTCTCTGAAGTGGGAGCGAGGAAATTCAGGGTGAGGGAGAGAGTGTCCCCCACGCATACCAGATGAAGGAAAGAAACAACAGCTCACCACTCATGGATGCAGCTGACAGGAAACAGCTGCCGAAGGGGCAACGGGCAATGTGGGGGCAGAGCGGTACCTCCCTGCTCTGGGGGTGGGAGGTGTGAGCTGGCAGAGGGTGGGCAAACCAGTGGGGTAAGGCTGGCCTGCCTCCTTAGACTGCTGGGCTCCACAGGAGGGGTCACAGCTGCGGTGGCTGACTCGGGAGACCCAGGACTGTGCAGTTGGCATTGTGGCACGGGTCTGCTCAGGGCTGGCCTGGGCGGGCAGGCACCCCGTCTCCTGTGTGCTGGGGTGCCCTCCCTCATCCCCGGCTGCTCAGCTCAGTGGCACAGCAAAGCATAGGCCTGGGGGTGCTGAGGGCTGCCTCTGATCGTCAGCAGAGCAGCGCTGACGGAGGATCCACCGTGCACAAGGTGCTCCGCAGGGGCTGTAAAGGAGACTCAGAACTCTGCAAGGTGGATCTGGCTTCCAAAGCATCAGGCTGGGAAATCAAAGCTAGATATTATGCAAAAGGAGAGCGGAACGCAAACTGTCAGAGCCAACTTGACCCTGCCTTTGGCCCCTTGACACTGCCCCACTGCGGTGCTTCTCAACTTCAAGCATAAGGAGCTCAGGATGACCTGCTGTGGCCCAGGCCATTTGTGACTCATTGTGTGCCACTGATGCCTTTGGTCCCCACAGACAGGGGCGCTGTTGGTGTGCACCACCCCGAGAGGTGGGAAATGAAACCTGAGGGAGCTATGGCACCCCAGAGGAGTGATCCAGTTTCCTTTCTCTCTCCTTTGACAGCTCTGTCCAACACTAGTCATTTGGGGCCTCAGGAGAGGGCTGCTGGAATTACTAAGTTGGGCTCAGCAATGATCCAGCCAATGTGTAGTCTTAAGTCTTTTAGAAGCAGAGAGAGTTGGGGTCCCTGTCAAGGTGTTTACAGTCCCTCAGGGAGATGCTATGATCTAGAGGGCTGGGCAGGGCCAACCTGGGCCGATGGCCACAGGAGGCAGCCAGGGTTTGGGGCACAAGGGATCCCAGAAGCAGTGAATGTTTGAGCAGAACTTCAGTGGGGAAAGTGTTCCTGGTAAGGAAGCAGCATGTGCAGATAGGCAGCTGCCGAACAGGGCATGGTGGGTTCCGGGGTCCGGGCGGGCTTGAATTCAGGCCTATGGGTGCAGTGATGGGTAGGGCATGAAGCTGCAGACGCAGAACAGCACTGACTGCATGGCTTCACACCAACCCAAGGAGTGGAATGTTCTCCAGGCAGTGACGAGTGACAGGGTGAGCCCCATGTTTAGAAGACCCCTCAGGTGGCAGCGCAGGAGACCTAGAGGTGGTGGGCAGCTGAAGTACTGGGACTCATTGTGGCTACTGAGAACATAAACAGAATAAATGTGGGCACTGGAAAAGTTGACACGCTGAGGGCAGGCCTGAGGACAGAGGAGGCGGGGGTAGGAGGCTAAAGGAAGGGTGAGCTTCCTTTCAGTGGGCTCTGGGATGGCTGTGTGTGTCACTGACAGAAGAAATAAATGTGAGTGTTGCTCTGACGCCCTGGAGCTATGACGCATGCTCCAAAACAGTGGCTTAAAACAACAGCGAAAACAATGACAATCCTTTATTTCACTCAGCGACCTGGAGGTGGATAGTTCTGGTGCAGGGTCCTCCATGCTGCTGCAGGCAGGTGGCGGGTGGGCCTGGGGTCTTCTATGCACCTGTCTGGTACCCGGCTGGAAAGACAACCTCAGCTAGGGCTCCTTGGCTTCCCCACTACCTTCAGCCTCATTTTTGCACACTGCATTTTCGGGATAGCTGGACTTTTTACATAGTGGCTGGAGACTCCTAGGGTGAGTGTCCCGAAAGAAGCCAGCAGATGCTGCTGAGTGACTTGCTCACCTAGGCTCGGAAGGCATGCGGTCTCTCCTGCCGCATTCTGTTCACTGAGGCTGTTACAGAGATCCTGGGCTCAGGGTGAGGGGACAGAGCTGCCCTCTTGGTGGGAGGAACATCAAGGAATCTGTGTATTTTCAAACTTCCCCCGCAAATGTAGAATTAAATTCACCAAGGCCTGTTTTTCGAGGGGACCGAAAAGTGGTATGACTGTCGGGAGCACTGAGTGTGTGGGCAGACTGAGTTCTCCTCTCTCAAGAAGGACGTGGAGACGGACCTCGGAGTTAGAGATGTAGGCATGTTCTTTAGGGATGTGAGGGTCTTTGCCAGAATCAGCTGTTATCTTAAATTGATATTTTGTTTCTTTAAGGAGCATATTTGTATCCCACGTCTGAGCTCTGAGGGAACGGACTTTGGTGGGACCATTGCTGATGAAGGTCGCCCCCAGGGGGGGTTTGCGCTGGGGCCCTGAGGGAGGGATACTGGGCTTCAGAGAGTCGGGCCAGCATGGAGGGGAGGTGCATTTCAGAACTGATTCTGTGAGTGGTGAGGACGTGCTTGGATCCGTAAGCCCGGCCCCAAGGTGAGCTTCGGTGCGGGGAGAGGGCACCGAGTTACGGGAGCTGTAGTGTAGGTGGCAGTGGCCAGGGCGACAGTGATGAAGGAGGGTGTGAAGGGCAGCCCTTCTCAGCGTTGCACTAGTGCCCAGACATGTTAAAATATAGTAATGGTAGTAGTAAAGATAATAACTATGGCAGGGTCTTCTGGTTGATTGGTGTGTTCATTTCCTGGAGCTGCTGTAACAAAGTACCACACACCAGGGGGGCTTGAACAACAGAAATGTGTTGTCTTCCAGCCCTGGAGGCTGACGTCCAAGATCCAGGTGTCAGCAGGATAGGTTCCTTCTGAGGCTGTGAGGGAGAATCAGTTTCATGGTTCTCTCCTACCTTCTGCTGGTTTGCTGGCAATCTTGGTGTTCTTTGGCTTGTAGATGCATCATCCTGATCTATGCCTTCATATCCACCTCACGTTCTCCCTGTGCATATGTCTGTGTCCAAATTCCCCCAGGGACACTCGTCATCTTGGATTAGAGCTCACCCAAATAACCCAGATCATTGGCAAAGACCTTACTTTCAAATAGGTTACATTCTGAGGCACTAGCCGTTAGGACTTCAGCATCTTTTGGGGAGACACAGTTCAACCCATTACAGCTGGTAAAGATGGGACAAACCTCTGGGTCCTTCCTGCACGTCCCTTTCTTCCTCCTGTGTCTCTTTGGTGAATAAACACTGGTCTAATCAATTGGCTGCCGCCACGGCTGCCCCTTGGGCTCTTCTTCTCACCACTTCATGTCACTACTTTGAAGAAATCACATAAAAAATGCTCCCTCTCATCCACTTTCACTTCTCTTCTTTTGTCCAAGGGGTGATAGGACCTTCTGCTGGCAGCCTGAGTGGTGACAGCTAGGACAGTACAACCCTCACAAAACAGTTCTGCAGGACCTTGTTTGTATCCTCACACAACCCTATGACGTGGGCATCAGAACCATTTATAAAGGAGGAAGGTGGGGCCCAGAGAGCCTACATCTCTGTTGAAGGTCACACAGCTAACCAGGAGGGCCTGGGACTGAGGTAACGCTCAGTCTGTCTCCTCTACCATCCCAGATTGCCTTACGAGTTCAGCGGGGAGTATTATTGATTCCATCTCCATTTCAAAGGAGTTTAGAAGTCGTTTGTAAGATGATATATAATAGAAAGAGGGCTTAAAAAATATGGATGAGGAAAACAGAGCCGAGGGACTAGGAAGCAATCGATTTGGTTTGGATTTTAATTGTCCTGAGTTCAAACATCCTTTTGGATGAGCCAGAATTGCTAGGCTTGTAGGATGGGATAGGCTGATGGAAAAGATGAAACATCCCTTTTAACCACTGACCCCAGTCCGAGCTCCAGAAATCGTATCTGGACCTTTGCAGTTGCCGGGACAGAAAATGCTTCTTGGTTTCAACTGAAGGCTGTTGGTGAAGTAGCCCAAGCTGATGATTTAAGAGCACTGAGAACAGAGCCGGTGAAAGCCCTGTTCATTTTTCTTTCGAGAACCAGTCAGCAGCCATTTCCAAAGAACATAGTTACAGAGTCCAGTTTGGAACCCCATTGATGATGTCTTGTTTACTCTGAATCACGTCCAGCTGCAGGAATTAATACAGATGATTGCTAACACTTGGTGGGAGATACCTGCTCTCCATCAATAACCCCAATGCTTCTAGCATAGGAGGAGTATCAAGTGTGGCATTATTCAGACCCAGGCTCCAACCCAGCTCTCATTCCCTGGGCATGTAACTTTTTCTCTGCATCAGTTTCTCAATGTGTTTCTGAGGATCCTGCATTGTGAGTGGACAAGGGACCTGTTAAAAATGGAGACTCTTGGGCCCCATCCCACAATATCAGGAACTACTAGAAAAGCCAGGTCCCTTGGTTGGCTCTCTGCTGGTGGCAGGCTTATTAAACACCCCCAAACATTTTCTGTGCACCTGCTCTCTGAAGGACAGGTTTACATGCTGTCAGACTTCCTAGAGACCATGCCTCCATTTCAGGCTCTGGAAAATTACAGCCAGTCCAGGTCACCCCTCAAATCCCTGGCAGGTCCCGATTTGCTCCCGGCACATCTGACTGAGGATCCGCAGGAGGGAGCCCGTCGGAAGGTTAAGGACGCCTCCAGGCTTTCCCATTCTCCATGTTGGCAGATGTGTCCTTGGTCTGCACAGCTGTGCGCTGTAGGCGATGTTGTCCCTCTGCCTTGATCTTCCCATGTGGGCCACTAAAGTCACCTGTTAGTCACGGAAACTGGGAGTAGTGGGAATATCCCCCGTGTGTCAGCAGAATGAATTCCCCTGCACAGTGCTCCCCAAACTCCTCAAGCACCCCAGAGTGGGGGAGCAGCACAGTTCAACACCTCCTGCAGGGACAAGAGGTCTCCTCTTCTTGTTTGAAAACTCTGTGTGAACTTTTCATTCTATTTGGTGTTCCTGTGATTGTCTGAACATGAACCTTTATTCCCAGGAGACTGCTATGTGCCTGGTGTGGTTGGGGAGCAGAGCAGGGGCCCCACTCGAGGAGGCTGTCCATTAGGACCTAACCTGTTCAGGACTGGTCATCTGCAGTAGGAGAGCCATCCAGATCTGTCTATATATTATTGAGGTTCTTGCTTTTTTTTCTAGAAAGGATTGGAGATGGCTGCCATGGGTAGTTTAAAAATTAACCTGTATTCAATGGGCAAAAGGTAGTGGAATAAACCTGATCTGTCATGACAGTCTCATTACTTTTTAAAAAGCTGAAGCAATCTCTAAGAAGCCTCACTTCCTCTTGACCCTTGAGATCTTGCTGAGGGATGGGGCAGCTGTGCTTTGAGCCACCTCTGAGACCCGTGTTCATCTGGGGACGAAGTAGTTGCCACGCTGAGCTGGGCTGAACAGAGTCCCTAGCCTGTCACACCCAAAATCACACCCAGCTGTATTTAAAGAATGAATGGCAGTCAAGCAAGGAATCGTTCCGCTGAGCTCCTGTACCGTCTATTTGAAAATGCTGCCCACAGAGGGCTGACCAGGTAGATGTTCACCTGCGATCATTGGGACTTTGAGGGGAGGGTGATGAGTGTCCCCTGCCTTTCAGCAGGGCTCAAGCCCGTGGGTGTATAAACACAAAAGTGCTTGCAGGATACCAGGCATTTGCCTTCTGTGCTCTTCCTGATCTGTGGTGTTTCTTCGTGTGGGTGTCTGTGCCAGGTCTAGCTGAGACATTTCTTTCTGTTCTGCATGGACTTCCCTGGTGCAAACAGAGCGGCAGGCGGCCAATGCAGGGCGCTGTTGATGGGCAGTAGCAAGACTTTGAGTTTGCTACTGTTTGGGCTTAATGATGCTCTTTGCCTGCAGTTTCAGGCATTTCCTTGTCAATCTGTCAGCCTTTGGTGGGACCTAATGAGGATTTTCTTATTACATAACATGTGTTTGTATCTTGGGTATTTCTACAGCCAAATTCAGGCAGGAGATGAGGGCTTTTCCACTCACGGTAGGCTTCTGCGTAGAATAGTTCTCCACAGCTTCTTTGAGCCTGGGCTTGGCTTCCCTCTCAGGAAACAAAAGCCTCGATGGGCGTCTGGAATTACCCAGGTGATTCCGTGATAGGGACTTCTGAGAGAGCCAACCCCGAGTGTAAAACTCAGTCCAGATCGGGTTAGAAACCTGACCCACTGCTCACCTCTCGGGGTGTCCCTGCTCACTGCCAAGCTTCTGGAGTCCTTAAGGAGCTGTTTAGGTGCTTGCCTAGACAGGAGTGTGTGTGTGTGTGGGAAGAGCCCCAGTATGACAGAAACACATGCTGAGAGATTTAGATCAGAGGGCCTCAGATGACAAACCCTAAACTCTAGTGGGAGCTATAATATTAGATGGTATAAAATCTCATTCAAATGCATTTATGATCTAGTTGAGGTTTTTCATGTGGAGCCAGCCAGAGGTTCACTGTGAGTGACAGTCAGAGGGTGAAGCCAAGGTCCTGGGGTCTGAAGGACCCCCTCCCAGACTCCTTCTGTGATATCCCACATGGGCCACCTCTCACTCCCTCCTGCAGCCTACCGAAGAACTGCAAGTATTGGCCTCAGTCCCTGGCTGTCAGCTGTCATCTCTGAATCACACTCCTGGGCCTCTCCTCTCCCCTGGGAGGTAGAGGGCACCAGTGGCTGGAGCAGTGGAGAGGGTGAATGTGAGCGGGCATGCACTCTTGGGCAGGGGTTGTGCTAATTCTCTAGTGGAGTTAGTGGGTAGCATGACTGGTTCTGAAAGAAATAGTCATTGAAACACCAGGAAGCAGGATTTGGTGACGTGGTGGTGAGCAGGAAGCCCTAGTATCCTGTAACTCGTGCTCTTTGGTCCAGCAAGTGTTGCATGTGTGCCTCTGCAGGAATATCTGTGAGAAGCAGACATTGGCCTTGCTGGTTCCCGTCAGCTTGTTTTATCAGCTTGATGGGCTTGTACGCATCCCCTGGGCCTGCCGTACCGGGCACCACACACTGCAGGGCTTAAACAGTAGCGATTCTTTTTCTTGCAGTTTGGAGGCTAGAAGGCTGAGATTAGGGTATTAGCAAGGCTGGTTCCTCAGGCCTGGGAGGAAGCATCCATTCCAGGACCTGTCCCTCGCTGTGTGGTTTGCAGTCCATCTGTGTCATTCCTCAGCTTGTGGAAGCATCAATCTGTCTCTGCTTTCGTGTTCAGTTGTGTTCTTCCTGTATGCATGTTTCTGTGTCTAAATGTCCCTTTTTATAAGGACATCACTCATATTGGATTAGGGTCCATCTGAGTACCTCATTTTACTTGATCATCTGCAAAGACCTCATTTCCAAATAAAGTCACCTTCACAGGTGCTGGGGGTTAAGGACTTCAACATGGTTTTTAGAGGGCAAGGAGGACCCAATTCAACCCCTAAGAGAAGTCAAGGGTTTTTATGTCCACTTTGTGTGAAAGACCTTGAGAGCATAGGTTTTGGGATCTGAAAGCTACCACTTAACTAGCTGGGTGTCTGGGTGAGTTGCCTACCTTGCTTCCGTGTCAGTAAAAAGGGGCAAATCTTTAAGAAGTGGTTGACAGAATCCAATTAAGTCCATACATATTAAGTTCTTTAAAAAACACTGGGCACACTGTAGCTCTCACTAAATGTAAGTTGCTACTCTTACTACCTCTACTGTTGTTTGTTTAAAGTTGTGAGAGCATTGTAGTAATCAAAGATGCTGCAAAAAGGGGTAAATTGAAAGGAGGAAGGATGTTACCATCTGAATTGCTAGATGTATACATCTTCAAATGACTAAATAATTGTCCCTTTCAGGTAATCTGCAAGGATTTTGTTTTGAATACTGAAAAAGTTGTATCTTTGAAACTAGATTTATTCGTTTAGCAAACATTTCTTCAAGCCCTGTTGTGCACAAAACACTTTAGTAGATGCTCAGGTGGATTAAAAAAACGACTAAGATTGTATCTCTGGGTTTTCAGGGGCTTGCAGCCTAGTGAGAGATACACAAAGTGATGTAATCACAGGCAGTAGCAGTCATTGTGCGAAGTGCTGAACCTGGATTAACCTGTGCAATCCGCTGATGAGATAGATATAGAGCCACCATCCCTAATCCTCAGTTCTGAGTCCAAAAAACCCAAAATGACAAAAAAAACCAACTGAAAATTGAACTTCCTCTTTGGTTTGGTGCAAACTTCTTTGATTACAGACCCTGAGCTGAACTGATATGAGGCAGTGTATTGTGTTTTGTTTTATTTTTTACCCATACATCATGTGACTGTTCACACATTGCTCTGCAGAAAATTGCTGGGGATGATACGTAATATCCAGTACATGCACCATGTTAACCTTTCTAAAATCTGGGACATTCTAACTCACATCTGGCCCCATCTTGGAAAAGGGATGGTGGCCTGTACGATGAGGTATTTTACAGACAAGAAACACTGAGGTCCAGAGGAGTTAAACCATGTGCTCAGGTCTCAAAGCACTGAAGGGCTGGAGGCGGCCGTCAGAGCTGGCAGCCGGGCTCCAGGGCCCCACGTTGTCACTGTGGGATTCTGAGCTGGAGGATCAGGATGGGGAAGCACTGAGGGCAGACATCTTACCTACTGGGCCTTCCCACCCCTTCCCTGTCTTTTTAGACTCCTTTAATCTGGGACATACCTACAGAGTGAGAAAGCTAACTCTGCAAGCCTTGAACTGGTCAGCCAATGGAACTGATATTCATTAAGCCTGTTTTGCTTACAAGTCACAGACATGAGCCCCAGGAGTAGGCACAAAGGGGCAGGGGTGGTGGGAGAGGTGCGATGAGGTACAGGGGCCTCACACCGAGGGGCTGTAGGGAACCAGGGCATTTTCTCTGTCTCCCCTCTAGGCTTCCCTTTTCAACCACTGACTCTGTTTCCCAGTCCACATGTTAGAAAGCCTGGCTTTGTATCTTCTCAAATTGAGATGATAGCCAGACTGAGCTAGAGTCTCTTCAATCCAGTACACGTTCCCGTGTGTCTGCTTCCATTCCGTGTGGGAGAATGAAGAATTGGGGTGGGGTTGGGGGTCTGTTTGGAGAACACACGGCATGTAGGCACCCTTCCTCCAGTGATGCGTTCGATCCAGTCTTTCCAGTCTTATCCTAGTGTCCGGTGTGCCTTTGGGGTGAACACCCCCCAACCCTTGATCCTTTACTGCGTGGGTCTGTTGCCTTCTGTTTCCTTTGCTGATTGGCATTCCCGCTGCCCTGGGATGGTACTACAGCCTGTTTGCCTGGGGCCATGGCCAGCTGGCTGCTTGGCCGTGGGCCGCCACAGCTTCCAAGTGGCTGGCTTCAAACTGATGGGCGACTGCTTGACTACTTCTTGGAGGGCTTTGCTGATCAAGGCTCGAGATGCCTGTGGGGTGACCCCGTGTTTATCAAGATGCTCTGGACTTGACCTGGCATGCTCCACGACTTCTTGTTCATTGATCCAGAACTGCTGGCCACTCCTCCCTGACTTCATCAGGCCCTGCCACACAGGCCACTCCTTGGGCTCAGGCCTCCACACTGCTGGCCTGTTCCCCTTTCCACAGGCCTGTGGGTCATGCCTGAAGGCCATGGATTAGGGCCTGGTCAGTGCCAGGGCCAGAAGACTCTGGCAGATTCAAAAAGGGAGCTTTCAAATCCAGACTTACCCAGGAAAAGTCACTTCTGCCTGTGGACCTCTTTCCTCATCTGTATCCTGAGGGAATGAACCAGATGGCCTTTCAGGACCCTGCTGGTCCTGAGAAATTTTCTGATGTCCCGTAAGAACTCTGGCAGGAGTTGCCAAGCATGTACAAAGAATGAGCATCACAGCTTATAAAGAAGATGGTGTATGTGTCCAATTGGGCCAGCTACAAACGAGAGCTTCTCTGACATCAAGGCCTGGTGGCTAAGATCAGCAAGAATGATCCTAAGGCAGCCATGGTCTGGGATCCACATATGTTGGCCTGAATCTTGGTTTACTTGTGCAGGCCCAAGACTGTCAGCGTTAGAAAGGCCTATTTGAAAGGACCCTTGGCCCGCATGTGCAAGCTGGACTGTAAACAGTTCTGTATGTCAACATCAAACTTTCCCTAAGCGCTGAACATGGCTGTGGCTCAGCATGCCTAATCTGTTTGTGCAAACAGTATGGTTTATATTGAACACTCGCTTTCCTTCCGGGAGCCTGGAAATTTGCTACATTCCAGGCAGAGAGTGCCTGCATGACCGGCCTCCAGGAAGAAATCCTGGACACCAGGTCTCTAATGGGCTTCCCTGATAGATACGCCTCACAGCTGAGGGCATGGCTGGCCACTGAAGGAGTGGAGCGGGCCCTGTGGGACTCCGCTGGGCAAGGAAGCTTGTGCCTGGTGCCCTGGACTTTGCCCCACCAGCCCTTTCCCTTCTCTGCTTTCATAATCAGTTGTAACCTTGGGTGTGACTCTATGCTGAGTCCTGTGAATGGGCCTTCCAGTTCACTTCCTACCAAGCCAAGCCTGGGGGTGTCCTGGGGACTCCTGACACTCAGGGACTTTAAATTGATTGAGAGCAAGTAGGGATAAACCCCACCTGCTGGGCGCTCCCCCAAGGCTAATGCACGGCACAGAGTTCCTCTGTTTGTAGAGGAGACTCAGCATGGTTCAAACTTGTGAAAGTTGTGTCCCGAGCACTAATGTTCCCACCAGCCCCACGTGGAATCCAGCTGTTGGACTGTCCATGGCAAAGCCAGACTGTTTGTGGTCCACACATAAAAAAAATAAGTGAGGAATTCTTGGCTCAGCTTGGCATTTCAGAGCATGGGGGGAGTTCTCTGAAGCAGTTTGGCTGGCATGTTCCCCAGCAAGGAAACTCTGGCAGTAAGCTTCAGGATTCTTCATCAAATGAGGATGTAGATTCTCTAGAGCCAAGTCAGGAAAATTAGTTTTATATAAGTTGGGAAAAAATTGCTGATGGAGGAAAGATCATCTGTGAGAAAATGCAAGGTCTTAACCTTCTCATATTTAGACTGTTTGGTGAACTTGGAATAGAACCCACATACATTCTTCTGAATGCTTTATGTAAGGAGTCTATTTGGAATCAATTCTCTTCTGGAATATAGAGTCTTACACCCTTTGCAGCAAGAACTGGGAATCTGTAAGCAAGTGAACTACTGTGTTTGGCTGTCAAATCTCTTATGGGCCATGAAAACCCAAATCATGGTATTTGATTCTCTTAAGCAGCTCTCTCTTCTGTTTGCATGAGCCCTGTCAATATCTTGGTCTCTGCCTTCTGGAACTGTGAGACAACACACTTCTGTTGTTGGAATCACCCAGTCTGGCACTTCGTTACGGCAGCCCTAGTGAGCCAATAACCCTTCCACCTTGAATCTTTGACCCTTTGTAATGATGGTAAAATAGTGATTTGCTTAGCATCTAGGAGGGCCCATAGGTTCTAAGAATAACCCTGAAACATTCCCTTTCAGATTAGTAAATTCTTGCCAATAAACTTTGATACCTGGCACAGGTGGGCCTAGAATTTGGGACGCCCTGCTGCTTTGGGCCCCTAGAAGGAGGACAGAGAAGAGCTGGTGTGTATAAGAGATGTGCTGCTGCCAGCTGGTAAAAATACATGCTTCCAGCCTCTAAAGGCCCTTTTCAGTGTCAGCAGGATGGATTAGCGGGAGTGTGCCAGCCCTCACCCTCTTTCTTAGGGCCCATTTTCTTGGGAGACTTCCCTGGCTATAAGGAGTTGGCCATCTGCATGCATGGGTTTGGGGAATAGATGGAGCCTGCACATGTGATTCACCACCCGTCTTGGGGGTGGGGGTCTCTGCTGACACTGCCTGAGAATGTCACTCTGGGATCAGCAGGTGGCCACAGCAGCCTGGGTTGACCCTTGGCTGTCACCCAGTCTCTCCTGGCTTCACCCTCCTGTCTTGGGACTGCAGCTCTGGCTCTTCCTGGGCTGAATGGCTCTTCCAGCAGGGTGGGCCTCCCGACACTGTAGCCTCCAGCTTAGAGGTCAAGTCACCAGATGCTATAATTACCCACCCTACAGTGGTCCCCATGGTTCTGAAAACAGGACTCTCTAGTTTGACATTTTTGCTTTATTCTCCTGGGGTAGACTTGGGCTGCTCCTTAAGATTTGATTTTGAAGTCACAGGGCAATAGACCTGTATTCTGGGGTTTTAAAGGTGAAGTAAATTCTGTTGAATGACATGAGCATTTCAAAGGCTGTCCCCTGTCCTGTTCCGTCCCCACAGCTGTGGCTTTGTTATCTTTCGGTTCTTGGCTTTGCTAGGATGCTAGCAGTGTGCTTGCTCACGAGGTGGGTAAACTGGTAGGTCCCAGCTCCAGCACGGTGGCCTCTCCCTCTGCTTGTCATGTTTAGTCCCTGCCGCCTTTGCTGTCCCCCTTTTGCAGCTGAACATTCTCTACCCTTCACTGTGCTACCCGGAGTGATTCCTTTAATCAAGGCTGTTTCACTTGGCTGGCTTCTGGGCGTGGTGCTCTGTCAAGACCTGCACTGTGGTGTCTGGCCCAAGAGGCCTAGGATCGCCAAGTGTTGGATGTATGGCCTGTGTAACCCAGCAGGATAGGTGATGTCACACATGGCCTGAGGCTATTGGACTCTTAAAGATTAGACCCACATTTTCTATGTTCCTGTTTGCATCTTATAGAGTACATCTCTGAATTCTGCAGGAATATGGGAGAAATGTTGCCTTTCTTTTGAAAGAAAGCTTGTTAGAAAGAACCGTGATGTTAAAACTAGCGGTCACTCCCTTTGGTTCTTTGGCGGTAGAAATCCTCTCTGCATTTCAGAACCAAGCCAGAAGGAAGCCAGGCATTGCTTAGGGACAATATCTGTTTGCCTTTGGCTCTGGAAGATGTGAAACAAGCTTGTTTTTCTAAATCATGGCCACACAGTCTCTAGATCTCGTTGAGATGCACATTAGTTCCTGAATATTCACATATGAATATGAGAAGTGGTGCTCAGCAAACATCAGGAAACCTGGCCTGTTAAGGAGGCAGGAGTTGTGAGCACCGGCAGGCCTAGAGGCTGCCAGCCTTCACCTTCCCCGGAATGCTGATGTCTTCCCTCCTCACTCTCCTTCCACCTTGCCTTCCACGGGGGCTGTGCTCTATTTCTTTGCCTCTACTGTGTCCATAAACTGGTACCATACTACATTTCAGCAAATAATTGTGTTGTTATAGAAGGACTGGTATATGTGTTATTAATCAAGTTGCCTTTGCGGGTGTTCACTTGGTAATTACAGAGGAGGTTGATTGTTATAGTGGAGCTGAAAAGATCAAAAAACAAATTTTTTGCACAAGTATGAAATTGAAGAGAACTATAAATTCAGGTATTTCCTCCTTTCCTTTTGGATTAAGTGTGTATCTGTGGGTTGTGTCCACTGTGTGTGCTGCATTTCATTTTAAAGAGATCGGTCCATCTCAGGTTTGCTGTTTTCCAAGAGGTTTTTCACTAAAAGCCCCACCAGTTCAGAAACAAGGGCAGCCAAAGCCTGCGTGTCTGTGAGGGCAGCATGAGTATGAGGGTCTGGGAGGAGAGTGGGTGTCCTTGCTGGCCACCATGACCCCGGGGAGCAAGCAGTGTCTCAGGATCCAGAAAAAAGCTTGAGCCCTGAGTGGTTTTAAGTCGCTTGCCTAAGGTCACAGCTGGTTGGAACCAGAAATGGTTGGCAAGAGAAGCCTCCTAGTGGTTCCCGTGACACGGTGGCCACGGCCACTTCACTGCGAACAAAGGCAAACCACTAGAACCTGGGGGGGCAGTATGGGCTCTGGGCTACAGATGTGCCCCTTTCCACCGCCCTGCCCTGCGGGCTCACAGTGAACATGTTTGGCACCCATTTTGCTCTTCATTGTTGAGGGAGCCCCTGTGGGCACAGCACTTTCCTGGCCTTTAGGGAGGGCTGGGAAGGGAATTCAGGTTACATGTTGAGAAGAGGGTGAAATTATATCAACCTAGGGAGATGTGGGTCGTGGAATGATTTCCTCCCAGTGGTCTGATTACTTTGAGATCAACAGATGAAGTAATCAGTGCACAGGCCAGACCCTATTCATTTTATTCCTGTCCAGCTGAGTACCCAGATAATTGCAGCGGTTCTCTGCTGTCACATGGGGAGGAACAGCAGGGAAGAAAAGGGACTGGAGAATGGATCTAGACTCAGGGGCAGGACACGCAGTTGTGGTACAGCTGAAGCCTTAAACGATAACAATGCAAGCACTTACTTTCAAGTTGAGTATTGAAAGGGTTTTTCTGCATGTCTCAAAATGGACTAGGGCTGCTTGGGTAATAACCCATGTGCTGTTTACATTGAAAGCTGTTCTTTGGCTTAATTGGAAACATACCTGGTTTTGATTTCTGAAAACATCTGTTAGCAAAATTGCTGCAAGGAGACTTGGTTTTCTGGAAATGAGGAGTGTGGCCCAGCCCAGGGCTTGGAGGGTAGTCATCTGAAGCTCCATTACAGTCCTGGAGGTGAGCATGGTTCACGAAGAACTCACGTTAACCATTAAGTTGAAACAACCTGGCACTGCCTGGAAGACCTGGGAAGCCTGGAATGCAAGAATGGGTCTAGGTTGAACTTCCTATGGCGATTATTACTGATGGCCAGCACCTGATTTCACATGGAAGGCAGCATAGGTAAGCAGTTAAGATCACAGGTTCTGGAATTAGAGAGACCTGGGTTCAGATGTGACCTCCCCCACTTACTTGCCTCAGTGCCGTGGTTTGTGATGTTGACTGCACGTTAGGACTTCCAGGGAGCTCTTAAAACTCTGGATGCCCAGGCTGCATCCAGGAGCAAGTATGTAAGAATCTCTGGGAGTGGAACACAGCATAACTATTTTCTAAAGTATACCCCCTCTCTCTCCATAATGGGTAACCACATAGAGAACCACTATTCAAGTAAGACCATGGAGAAGTTTATTAGTTAATAGCTGTTTCCTGTGGGGATACTATTATCTAACATATATGGTTCCTGTGAACATAAAAATAGATAATACATGTCAGGAGCACATAGTAAGTGCTCAATAATGACCTGCTACATCACTCACCCAGCTTCTCTCCATGCAAAGAAAATTCCTAAAAGGCAAATGTGATATTTCTCACATTCACAAAAGAAAACTCTGGACGACGGTTCTTGCATTTATTTCAGACAGACAGGCAGAGGGGCAGCCTTTAAGCCTAAGAGAACTTTGCACAGCGAGGCCGAGCTGCTGCGGTCTGACTTTCTCAGACCTGCACGCATGCCCAAATCCATTTGAAATCATGGAAACAGGTCATCCTCTTTTATTTTCAATTGCTTATTCTCTGCTCCCTCTCCTCTGCCTGAGTGTTGGAATGCCTGCTTAAAATTGACCCAAGTCTAGTGTTTGTCAAGGGGCAGTCCCCAGAAAATCAAATATGAGTCAAATATGGGTAATATATTTCTTATCTGCTACCTAGCACATTGGGAACAGTTCATTTTCACATACTGTTTGCAGGAATGATGTCTCCAGAAGTGAATGACACTGGTGACCATTTTTGCAGGATGGTGGGTGATAAAGATTAGAAATAATATAAATAACACCGATCAGGTCCACAGTAAGTGCTCAGTAATGTAGATTATTAATAATATAGGTATATTACATGCATAATGTATTTCATATAAAACATTATTATATTATTAGTTGAGAGACAGGTCATTCATGTTGTAAAATTAAAGTGTATTTTTTCTACTCTTTTTTCAGAAGGTATAACTTTATATTCATACTTGGCACTGCATTTTCTCTGAGTCTTGGAAACTGGTTTTGGGTTGCTTACAAAGTAGTGTAAAGGTCTTGGTGTGACTGCAAGTGGTTTTCTTTGAAAGGAAGGTAATTGCATCCTAAGTTCCTCAGCATTTTATTGCCCTTGCCTCCCATGTTGAAATTACTTTTCTTTCCTGCTCCTTCTTGCACAAACACTGCGTACCCAGTATCCTTTATTCTAGGTTTTAGCAGAACGGGCACAGCTGGGGGTGGCGATGGGGGAGGGGGACATCCAGGGCTGGGATTATTCATATAAAACCTACAATCACACTTTGGGGTGGAGGTAGAGGCTCAGCTGTTGGATGCCCCTTAGGTGCCCTGAGTTCTTCTACATTGACTGCCAACCCCTGTGTCATGTCACTTTGTCATTTGGCATCTGTCTCCTCCACTAAGCTAAAGAAATGCAACGGCCTGTGGAAAGCCCCCAGTGAGGCTCCGCCTGTTTTTGCGTTCTCTCCCTTCTCTCTCCTTTCTCTCTCCCCTGTTCACTCCCTCAGCATCTCATGCCTCTGTAACTCCAGTGCCCAGCCCAGAGCAGATGTAATAGAGGTTTGCTGAGTGAAGGAAGAATTAAAGTGTCTTTTCTTCCCCAGGCTCAAGTGCACAGTAATGTGCCCCTGCATGCTGCCAGACACGAGCAGTGATGTCAAGGGTTGTGGTCAACATTTTGGCCCATGGTATTCGTTGCTGTACATCTACATATTATATGATAGCTGGAGAGTTTGTCTTTTTAAATGGGCTGATTGAGAGATGTGGATTAAAGTGGCATCTATAGTTTAAGAAGCCAATACAGTTGCCCTGCCCAGTACAATAGCCACCAGCCACATGTAACTATTTACATTTAATTAATTACAATAAAATGAAAAATTCAGCTCAGTGGTCACCTGTAGCTCGTGGCTCCCATGTTGGACAATGCAGACCGAGAGCAATGTCATCACTGTGGAAAGTTCTGTTGGACAAGGCTGCATTAGAGGCTGGGTAGGAAAAGATTTAAAAGTGACTTTTAGAGGTAAGAGGGTCCCCGTCAAGCATGTCTCCTGCATTCTTCCTGGTTAGAGGAAGAAAAATCTCAAAGATAAAACTGCAGTGAAGCTTGGCATGTCCTCTGGGGTGCTCGAGGACCTATCAGGGTAAAGGGAAAAGCAGTTGAAATCCAAGCTTTCTTGGATTGTCTTGGATTTTTCCAAAGCTCTAGGTTTCGCAGCTGGAACTCCTTTTACTTCTCATCACTGCTGTCACCAAAGCCCACTGCCTTTGCCTTGGCCTTCCCCCTGTTCTCGTACCCTCCTCATGGCAACACCCTTTTCTGTCTGAAAGTGATCTTAGGCGGAAACCGAAAGGCCCCCCCCCTGGATATTGGCAAACCTGTTACTTGGCCACAGGATGTCCAGGGCCCCTGAGGCCAAGGCTGTGGACCAGCAGCCTAGCCGGGTGTCTGGCCCCAGCCACAATTCTGTTGGAACTGAATGTTTCTTTGGATGTTTCTTATAATGATCCTGCTTTGTATTTCTCAGGCTAGCCAAGCCTTTTACGGGGGTAACCTGATAGCCCATCAATATTTTCCAGATTTACAAATGGAGAAAATAAAGCCACAGAACGATTGAGTATATACCCAGCAATTCAGCAATGGCAATCAAATTTAAAATCAACCTACCCTTCACCCCTCAATTCCACCTCTGGGGATTGATCTAGCTACATTAGCATTACTGTTTATTGCAGCATTAGTTTTAATATTGAATAACTAAGTGAGACTGTGTGTAGGGGTGGGCTGTGTGATTGTGCCATATTAATACGATATCCTATGCAGCCTATAAAACCATAATTTACATTTACATATGCTGATATGGAAAGATCTCCAAGATATAATGTGAAGTGACAAATTAAGATGGTAAATAGAATGTATACCATTTGGGTTGATTAATTTTAAAAGATAGATATTCTGAGAGGGTCTACAAGAAAGTATTCACAATCATTTTATTTGGGGAATGGACAGGCTTGGGGATGAAAACTTATTTTCATTTTATACCCTACTGTAGTGCAACAAATTTTTAAGAAAGAACATGTCCATAGTTTGCTTTCATTGTACAAATTTTATTTACATTTCCAAAATTTAATTTTAAAAACTTGATTCGTCTGTAATTTTTTTGCACAGGGCAGGTGTATGCATGTGATTCAAAACTCAAAGAGTACAAAAGAATAAATTATGAAATGCTTGTTTCCCTCTTTCTCCATCCCCTGGTCATCCAGCTCCCCAACTGTTACCTGTATTATGTAAATGCTTCCAGATCTATCCCATGCATATACAAAAAGAAGTTCCTTAAAGTAACTTTCCAATTACACATGTAAACATGAATGCACAGAAAATCCACTCTCTCATACCTCTCTTCTTCCCTCATTCCTGTATTTATAATATTTGCTTTTAAAAAGAAAGCTAGTTGGGGAAGAAACCCAAAATTTCCAAGTCTGTTTGCCATGGATAAAAGCCAAGAAGAGTTGAGAGTCCTGAGTTAGCCTATTACTTAGGGCTTGCACTTTTTCTATAGGAAATACAGTGAAACCCTATTATGAAAAGTCATTGCATGGTTTGAACTGAGTCTAGGTCCTGGGGAAGGCATACAATGGATTTGGCACAGTAGCTGTTTACCAACCAGTGTGGAACAACTGCTTGGTTATACCGGGGGGCACACCTGGGCAGCCCACCTGGAGATGTGGTGCCTAAGACTGCCATAGCTTTGTTTGGAGATTACAGTTTAGTGGGAAAACACACAATTGATTATTTAATTACAATTGTAGTAAGAGAGGTAAAGGGAAAACAAGTGCCTATACCAAGAGTCTGAATTAAGTCATCAGTAAAGGAATAGATGAATAGGAAGGAAATTAGCTCCGAGAAACAGCAAGGGTCGGGGAGGCGTAGCAAACAGCATTCCAGGCAGAGGGAAGCCGTGAGCGAAGGCTTCACACAGTACATTTCCCATGATGCAAACGGGATTTAGAGCATCTCTACCACAGCCATCTTTTTGCAAATCCAAAATACATTCTTCAAGGGCTCTCTTCCTCCATGAGCCTAGTTGCTTGGTTTTTCTTTACTAGCACCTCCTTCCCAGGTAGGCAAACAGAGCTTGCAGTTATAGCCTGAGGCCACAGGCCCCTGACTTGCTTGCCTGGGATGGGGGCAGAGTGGGCCATGGCAAGGGCCACACAGCTTGCACTCTAGGAGGGCGACTCTGAAGTTTCCACTGGGATGTTTGCTTGGCTACATGTGCCCCTTGGGTTGTGTGAGTCTGTGTGGTGCCCTTCTGCTCTGGACAAGTGGCCTGGTCAAGTGAACCAGATGCTGGCTGAGCATGTGGTGAATTCTCCAGGCCTCTGACTTCCCAACCACATTGTGTTTGCCTTGCTGTTTGCTTCTGATGCCTCTGCTGTGCACAGGCCTGCAGCCCGTTCTTCTGGGCAGCCACTGTGATTGCCTCCACCCTGTCTTCGAGGAATGCCCTCCCTGCTCCATCTGCCTAGCTGACTCCTACTGGTCTTTCAAGATGTGGCATGAACATTAATGCTCTGGGGGGATGTCAACTCCTTCCTCGTCTCCTCTGAGCCCAGAGCTGGGCCCTTGACTCCTATGCTTCCACAGTGCTCTGCACTGCCCCAGGTTGTGCTGTGAAGCCATCTGTCTGGGACTTCCATGCTCCCCCAGGACGTAAGCTTCTCAAGGCTGTGCTTGCTTCCTCTTGGTGTTCAAAGCCTGAAAATGGCTCTGAAAAGGCTTGTTAAATGAATGGTCCACAGACAAGCACCTTGAGGACCAGAGCAGGCGATGTGTGGACTGCAGGGACCCACAAGGCTTTAGTGAAGGGGCCTGTTCTGTGCTGACCCTCCTGGGAGAGTGAGGAGGAAGCCGTAGGTGAAGGAGGTGGAAACACAGAGGGGAGAGGAAATGTGCTGTGGGCTGGGGGTGGTGGAGAGAAAGGGTGGGCACCCTGGAGAAACCACTGCAGGCTTTGCTCCATGGAAGCCCTCTTGCAGGTCAACCCAGCAGTCTTCAACGGGGTGGGGGAGATTTTGCTCCCCAGGGCACATTTGGCAATGTCTGCAGCTACTTTGGGTTTCCTACCTGGAGAGGTACTACCCACGTCTAGTAGATAGAGGCCAGGGGTAAGGCTGAGCATCCCACAGGGCACAGGGCAGGCAGTCCCCACAACGAAGAATGATCCCACACGCAGCGTCAGTTGTGCTGTTGAGAAACCCTGGGTTAGCAGACCATGGCTTAGCCACCTGTTGATGACATAGACTATGTCTGGGTAAGTAAAGGATAAATGTTTCTAATTAACTTGTATATATGCCCAGTGACGTTCTACAGTGTGTTTTGATCAGCGATCCTGAGAGAAAGTTCACTTGGGGGCAGATAATAGTCTTCATTGACACCTTCTCCCACCATGCAGACCCAGGTTTGTTGAGATACATGGTCAAGGTGTGGGACGGGGAGGCATGCAGGAGGCAGAGGCTGCAGAACCCTCTGTGCTGCCCATCCCCAGGACAGCTACGTGGCTTGGCATGAATCGTGCACAGGCCTCTGACAGGCATGGAACCATAAGGGAAATGGGTAGGAGGGTGTCCTGATAAGAAGAAGGTGGTGTGGACTGAATGTGGTGTCCTGCGCACATCCTATGTTGAACCCTACCCTCCACTGTGATGGTATTTGGAAGTGGGGCTCTTGGGAGGTAATGATGTTTAGATGAGGTCATGAGGGTGGAGCCCCAGGATGGGATTAGTGTCCTTCTAAGAAGAGACAGCAGAGAGACGATCTCTCTGCCCCACATGAGGGTACAAGGAGAGGCAGCTGCCTGTAAACCAGAAAGAGGGCCCTCACCAAGGATGTGACCACACTGATAGCCTTATAGCCTTCTAGTTTCCAGAACTGTGGGAGATAAATGTTTGTTACTTAAGTCACCCAGCCTGTGGTGTCCTGTTACAGCAGCCTGAGCTGACCCAGACAGGGTCGAGGAACTGGATGGGGACACTTTGTTTTTGACCCTGCCCTCCTTAATATTTCACTTCAGACATGGAGATAGGAGTTCCGCCTTGTCTCCTTTTCTGTTTTCCTCCTAAGATTCTTATGTCTTTAGAAGTCATTTAGCTAGGATGAAATCCAGTTACTGGTCATGTGGGATGGGTGTCTTCTGTTTCTTGACTGATGCGTGTGGGTGCACCTGTAGCTTGTTATTTTGACCTTTGGCTGCTCAGGGTGGGTTCTGAAGCCATCTGGTATGCAGGGGGGATGGGGCTGGGGGCAGAGTCACTGATACGTGAGGAACCCCTCCTCTGTGAGCCACATTAAGAGAGTAGAAGGAGGCTGCGGCTGGGGGGAAATGGCCCTTGTTCCAGTGGTTCTGAATTTTGGGGGTGGAGAGAGTTGCTTTTTCCATGAAATATGCGGTCGGAAGCTCAGGCTCTGAACAAGTGGTTGTTTCTGCCCAGCTTTGGGCTTTGAAGGCTGGCGTGAGGGAGGTGTGACCTCGGGGGAAGGAGTTTTGTGACAGGTTCCCAGCTGGTGAGGTTTCATACATTTGTGCTGGCAACCTGGGAAACAAATGCAAATGGTCATTCTGGTTTGTATTGAGGTGTATTTTTTTTTTCTCATTCAACTTTTGTTTTCATGGACTCAAAATTCTGTGACAGATTTTGGTGAAGTTGTTTCCATTAAAAAGCATTGATTTTAAAAACTAGTCACACACACACACACACACCCCCCCCCATCCCCCCACCCCCCACCCCCCCACCCAAATGGTCCACAAAACATTCTCTTTCCTCCTGGAGGTTTTGCACTGCCTTGTTATCATTAACCAGTCTCTTACTATTAAACATAAGGGGCCAGTTGAGACACACAGTTCCGAGACTGCCCTTCCCCCACAGTTTAAGGTGGAGGTTGTTGCTTTAGGATTTCTCTCATCACTAATGAAAAGCTTTATTTTAAGAGGCAGTTTGCACAATTCTACCTAGAGTTGGGTCACATGGAGAAAAGAAGGGGTGCGGGATCTTCTAGTTAGAAAAGTGTAACTAAACTCTGTGGCTAAAATGCTATCTGGCCCTCTTGGTGAGGGTGGGAGTTGCCTGGAGGGAGAGTTCTTTCAGCGTAGAGTTGGGATTCGGGAAGTCCGGGGTTGGTGCTGAATGGTCCATCCCCGTGTGAAGTGGACGTGTGGCAGCCGAATGAAGGCCGGAGAGGGGGTTGGGGCCTGGGCTTTAAAGAAAGAAAATGAAAATCTGAACAAGTCCTGTGGAAGTACCTAGTCGAGGTGGGGCGGGACCATGCTCTTTCCATGGTAGCATGTGAGAGACAGAGTTCAAGGGACAGGAGGTCTGGGGATGAATCCAGACTCTGGCTCGGTGACTTTGGAACCATTGCTTAATGTTTCTGAGCCCCAGTTTCCTCTTCTGAAAGTGAGCAACGATAGTAAATCCTTACTTGGCTAGGTTGGAGAAGAGGGAAATCCATGACCAGGCACAGACCGGGTCCATCCCCTGCACCACCGCCGCCACCACTCTCGGCGCCACAGGTCACAGTTTCCCTTTTCTTCACGGAATATAGCTCGGTGTTTCAGAATGAGCTAGCAAAACCCAACCTCCCCTGTTCAGTCCCCCTCTCATCCCTAATTAACTGTTTGGCCCTAGGCACATGTCTTGACCTCTTTGTCTGCGCTTCTGTTTCCTTCTGTGTGAACCAGGCTGTGAATATCAAGCGAGGTGAAGCCCATAGAAGGTTTCAGCGCCATGGCTGGATTGTAGAAAGGGCAGAGTCAGGGGTTCTTGGGAAGTTTGAAGTGGAGAACCCTCATGCTGGTGGCCTGATGGGAGGGAGGAGTCCTGTTTGGAGAGGCAGGGGAAGGTGGAGGTGCTGGAGTTTGGTAGCCAGGCTGCAAGGAGGAAGTGGAGGCAGGGTCAGTACTCTGGACACTCATTAAGTGCCCCCTGGTTTTCATTGTCTGCAGGTCCTGCTGGGGGTTGCAAGACCCATGGGCACAAGGAACACGCCGTCCTGCCTACTGCCCTGCTAATCTTGCAGTAGCTGAGTCCCAAAGCTTCTTTCATTTCCTTTCTTTAGTAGTGCCCTTGCCATGGTACACAAGTCACTGGTGTCTGCGGGAGGCCTTAAGAGGGGCATTGGGAGTATGGATAGTAACCTGCAAACTCCTGTCCTTGAGTTTATTCTTGAGGGTCGTCTTCCCTTACTGTCATTGCCATTCCTTTTAGATGAAGATTATTTACAACTGTAACTACATCAGAGACAGGGCTGGGGAAGTGCGGGGTGGTAGAAAGGACTAGACTACTAACCGGGCTATTGGCATTTTGGTTCCAGCTCTGTGAACTTGGGCAGGCACATCTCTTGTATTTTCTGGCATCTTTGTAGAAGGAGGGTTTGTGTTAGATGATTTTTAAGGCCATTCTGAATTTAAGTTATATGAGTAGCTTTTATGAAAACTACATATAAAGGACAGCTCTTCTCCCTCCCAAAGGGAATGCCCTGAGCTCACGGAGACTGCCGGATGGAGTGTGAGGGAGGCAGCAAGGAGGTGAGCTGCAGGGGGCCTGCAGTAGTGTGCCTGGGGGGCCTGGGGGGCCCTCAGGGAAGGCTCTCTCTGCCTTCCTGGGGGACCTAGGAGGAACTGTTTTCTAGTTTCTCAGCATCATAATTTAAAAGCTGAAACCTTTACTTCTTGAGGCGGCTTTAATGTGCTGGGTGTACAAGGTGGTGGAAATGGAAAGCCAGCCATCACCCCTTGTGCCTGAGATGAGAAGGTGGCAGGAAAATGAAAGCGCCAAATTGGCCTTTCTACTGCCGGCCACAGGGCTCCTCCTTCACTTCCACGCCCTCCCCACTTCCTCCCCAGCCCCCAGTTTTCACACCGCTCAGTGACTAGTGTTACCTGGGCTGAGTAAGGCCCACATTTTGTCAAAAGAGGTGCTAGGACAGAGCAAAGGCAGCTTGGCTTGAGGTTGCCCATTGTGGAAGGTCCCAGCCAACCTCAGACACCGGAAGTGGCTGATTTTCCTCTTCTAATGAAGAAGAAAACTGGTTGAAAGAATTAAAACATGGCTGATAGAAAAGGCTGCTTGTTTCCAGCTGGACTTTTCTGTCTGTACTGTGCCTGGGGCAGACCTGTGTGTCTTTGAACGTTGTCAGTCTCTTGTGCTCTGCCGAGTAGCAGCCATTTGAAGAGGGAGCAGTCCACAGCCCCCCATCAGCTACTGGTCATTTTTCTTTTTGGCAGAGTTGACCTCAAAGTGCAGTAGTCCCTTCCCAAGCTTGGGGGCCACACATCAGAAGGCTCAATCTAGTGTCCTGGGGGCCTGCTGATGATGGAGAGATGCCCTTCAGGGGCGCCTGGCGTCCCAGATGGGCAAGGGAGCTCCAGGCATGGTAGATGGTGGCATAAACCTTCCTTTACTACCAAATGTGACGGTGACATCTGTGAAACGTAGGTATCTCAGACATATGTAAATTGAATGTCCCAGAGACATCAGAGGAATTTGCTACAAATGGTACTTTTTAAAAATTGTGTTTTTAACTCTTCACAGTTTGCTCATATCTGCTATCTCCCTTGAGCCTCCCATTCTGTCAGTTCATATTTTTTGCAGTTACTGGACTTGCTGAAAGGCAAGCCCTCCCTCATACACATTTTCTCTCTCCTAAAGCCTTGAGGTATACAGAAGACACATGGCCCATGGTTCTGGGCAAACCTTGTGGGACCTTGAAAACGTAATTTCAAGATGATTAAGTCAAACTGGAAAAACTCAATGTGCTGAGAGCCCCCGTTACGTCGTGTGTGTCTGTGGGTTCCCACAACACACCACATGGAGGCCGTGTCCAGCTTCCTTGTGTCTTCTAAAAATACTTTCTCATAGTCTTGCTCATCACAGCAAACACATAAAAAATAAATCATTATATTCCTTCTTTGCAGAGGAGAAAACAGGCCAAGATGTTAAATAACCTTCCCCAAAGCAACAGGTAATGAGAGGAAGAGCTGAGCCTGAGGCCCAGCCTTCTGGTGCCAGGGCATGCTCTCTCCCCAGCGGCCACTGCCAGCCACTGCCAGAGCAGCAGGAAGCTGCGGAGGACAGGCAGCATGTGGCAGAGGGCGCTCTGGCCTGTGGTTAGCGTGGTTCCCAGGCTCATCCTGCTTGTGGGGGATCAAGTTGTCCCTTGCTCGGGTTTGTCTTATCAGTCCACCCAAACTTCTGCTTCTGGGTCTGTGAGGGAGCATTCTTCTGCCTGCCCCAGGCCCTTGTTTTGACTGTACACTCTTAGGGTACCTACAAAATACCAGCAGCATATTTATTCAGCGTCCTGGGGAGCAGAAGGTAACTTCCTAGGCTTTAAAGGGCAGGCCACGGACCTCAGCAGGCTTCAGGAGGCTGGAGGAGAGGTCATAGTTCTGGCCACCAGGCAGGTTTGTGTCTCAGCTCCTATTAGAACTTCCACCTCACCTTGTGACCCAGGTTGGGGTCAGAGGTAGGATAAACTGGGGTGTCCTGTGGACGGCCATTTCTGAGGCTTCCTACTCATGTCTTCTGTACTGTAGGCCAGGCAGGCTGGGTGTGAGGCTTGCCTTGCTGGGTGTGGCCTCCTCGGCCCAGAACTTTCACAAGGGGGCACAGCAGAGCCAGGAGGCAGGCGAGAAAGCTGCAGACCCAGCTCAGCCAGACTCACCTGCTTCCTGCATCCCCTGGCTCCCAGCCTGAGTGAGACATGTGCCTGTGCCTACAGCCGTGGGAGCAGGGCGGCCCAGACCTTCCCCTCTCTCTGCAAGGAAATGGTGAACATGCCTGTCATTGTAATTTTAATTTCTAGAAGAGCCACATGGAGACAATTCCTTGTTGGCTCTCCAGTGCAATTTGCCACGAGCCAGGGTGGAAGAGCTCGTGGAGTGGAGGCCTTGAAGCTTTCACACCCGAGTGGGGCCTGTGACCCTCCGTGATCTCCGAGCAACCCACAAAGGGCACTAACAAAGTCACAATCTTCAGGTGGTTTTTCTCCTTTTAAAATTGTTTTCCAACTTGTTCTTATTGTGGTATAATACATGTAACAGTTACTATCTTGTTAGCCATTTTAAGTACATAATTCACTGATATTAAATACATTCATAATGTTACCCAGGCATCACCACCATCCACCTCCAGAACTCTTCTCATGCTCCAAGACTGAATCTCTGTACCCAGTAAACAGTAGCTCCTCATTTCCCTCTCCAGCCCTGGCAACTGCCAGTCTAGTTTCTCTATGAATTTGGCCACTTTAAGTACCTCATATAAGTGGAATTGTGTAATATTTGTCCGTTTGTGAGTGACTTATTGCTTAGCATAACATCCTCAAAGTTCATCCGTGGTGGCAACTCATGTTGAAGCATGTGTCAGAATTCCATTCCTTTTTGAGGCTGAATAACTTTCTTTATCCCTTCATCTGTTGACGGGTATTTATGTTGCCTCAACTTCTTGGCTATTGTGAAGAATGCTGCAGTGAACATGGGTGAGCAAACACCTCACCCAAAACACCTTGAGATCCTGTTTTCACTCCTTTGGATATATACCCTGGAGTCAGTCAGATGGGTTTTGAGCCATTTTCTGCTCTTCCGAATCCTGTTGATCTTAGCTCAGGTCTGGTGAAACACAGACCCTAAGGTAGTGGCTGAGAGCATGGCTCCCTGGAGTCAAGACTGCCTGGATTTGAAACCTGGCTTTTCCTCTTCCTCGTTCTGGGGCCTTAGACAAGTGACTTCATCTTTCTGACCTCAGTTTTCTCATCTGTAGAATGGCAACAATGACAGTACCTAACTCAAAGGGTTGTGGTGAGGATTAAATGTGTTAGTATGTTTTATAAAGTGCTAAGAACATTGCTTGGCAGGTGGTAAGCTGAAATGTAGGTGTTAGAGCAGGTACAGTCATTATTGTCGTTACTCTTACAGTCTTTAGATGAGATGTGCTCAAAGGTAGCTCTCTAGATTGGGTGGATAAGTCCAGAATACTTTTTTTTAAAGAAACCTAGTAAGATTTCAAAATGATGTAGAAATGTAAAAGGAAGAAGTTTTTTAAAAACCCTCTGCATCAATCAAGGGTAACCATCAATTTCATCTCCTTCTATACATTTTTATATGTATACAGATTTTTTTTTCCTAATAGTGATGATACTGCTTTCACAATGCTCTCATTGCTCATTAACAGCATGTGGTAGACATTTTCTTATGGTGTGAACTATCCTCTGAAAACTGATTTTAATGGTTTCATGATAGTCCATCATTTGGATGACTTTATGTATCAAGTATTCTTTTGTTCATGTCTAAATATAGCCAATATGTACTTGGTGAGTGTTGGGTTTGAAAAGGAACCCCTTGACATCTGGCTTCTCTGTGTAAAGGGGATTTAAAACGAATAATGATGTCATCATTATCGTCATCACCTTCCTTGAGTTCAGCAAATGTGTTACAGAACTGAATGCACCGTGGACCAGTGGATCAAAGTCATGCAAGGGCAGCCTTCACCACCTGAAGAAACAGGACTTTTGGCCACTGGATCACAGCTCAACCACAGAGTTGCAACTCTTCTGCCCAGTGTCACTGTAATTATTTAAACAGGGTCAATAACCATCTGCTGGGGATATTCCTGCTTTGGGTGAGAGGTAAGTCAGAAAAGGATCTCTCAGGAAGGGCACTTTATCCATGAGTTACTTTAAAAAGCCCCTTCATGTGAGGCAGCATAATGTAGTAGGAAGAGCATGCATTCTGGATCAAAGTGGGTCCGGTTCTGGCTTTGTCTGTTATTTCCTGAATGACCGTGGCTCAGTAACCTGGGCATCCTTTGTACTGTGGGTCTGACTGTATGTATTCTCAGGGCAACATATAATGCTTATGGAGAGCAGCTAGCTTAGTGCTTTGCACATGGTAGGTGCTCAGTAGATGGACCTATCCCATTTTTTCAGGAGTGTCCGTGCCAGTGTACCTGTTTATAAATTGCAGCTGACATGGGAGCTGGTCTTAATTGAATGCTGTAATGTGAGGGGGCCTTCTATTTATGTTGCTTTCTGCCTGCCAGGTACTATGCTGGACATTTTTGACTTTTAAATGTAATGCTGTTTGGGGGTTCCTTCCATCATTTTAATTTTTTTATTCTTGGGGAAAGTGAAACTGACTTTGAAAGGCATTTACTTGGTTTTCAAAAAAGTTTTCAATAAACCATCTGCTGGGAGCATTGGGGCACACTCAGACAGGCAGCACGTTATGGATGCCAAGTTCACTCCTCCACATGCTCTTCATCTTGAGGGATGTGAACTTAAAACAGCATTCAATGGAGAAAAAATAGCCAAAGCCAAGTGGATATAAAAGAGTTCCTTGGGTCAAACCACTAGCACACGCATTCAGTCCACCCTGATAGCTGCGTTTCCAGAATTGTCAAACCAGGGGACCACATTCCCAGCAGAGTACCTCCTGCTTTCACTAAGAGAAAACATTTGTTGAGAATCCTTGCCCTCTGGTTCCCTGCTGCTTTCAGGAAAACCTTTTGTTTGAACAAAGGAACCAGCCCATTGGTATCTGGGTGAACACCTGCTTCCTATTGAGATGGGAAATAACCTCCATCCAAAGGAACATGGGTTTCTTTTTTCTTTCTTTCTTTTCCTTCTTCAATCCACCTGCAACAGGTAGTGACTTGCTTGGAAAGGGTGGAAGTGTAAACACACATCTCTGCTTTTGGAGACTGTCTGTGTCTGTCCTGTGGAGGCAGTATTTACATGACAAGTGCAGAAGTGGAAGGACGAAGGTGCGGATTTATTGAGTAGTGACTGGAGTTGAAACTGGGGAGCTGTCCCTCTGTGTGACATCTTGGGCCTAGTAGGCATCAGCTGGTAAACCTCAGTGTCCTCCTCTGCAGTGGCTGGTCTCTTCAGCCTCTTCCAGCTGCACCATTATTGGCACCTGCATAGCGTTTTCCTCTTCTGAGAATCAAGCTGGGCAGCATGTGTTTCTTGGGCCTCTAGTTCCACTTGGAGTTTTTGCAGCATCACAAACCATAGAAGTGAACTTCTTGTTTGTTTCGTTGTCACTAGAAGCTCAGGACTGAACTGCTGCCTTAACTAGAGAAGGGCACGATTAGAGGGAAGGGAGATCATGGGGTGTGTGTGTGTTTGTACACTCTGTATTTCCATCTGTGTGTGTGTATGTTGGGCATGTATGTGAGTAGGTCTATGTGTGTGAGCGTGTATGTACCCATGGAGTATACATAGAGGTGAAAATGGAGAGGGGCCTCACCCGATCCCTAGTATTCTGAGTATCTATTGATAAAATTTCCTCCTTCCTTGGATGTATTTCTCCTCAAAGGAATCGTAGCTCTGCTTCCAGATTTTTGCCCCTGAGTGCTTCCCAGAGGAAGAAGCCAGCCATTGATCTGTCCATCACAAGTTGCTGTTCCTGTTTGATTGACAGCCCTCGAGAAAGGCCGCACTTGCCCAGCAGCCCTGAGCTCTCCCAGAGACGCTCCTTAGACAGAAGAGGCTTGCAGCCCAGTAGTCTGAGTGGCCTCCCCACAAAGTTCATCCTGGCCAATCCTCCAAATGTGATAGATGTTAAAAATGCTGATGGAATTACAGAATGAGTTTTTTTTCATCTGCCTCTCAGAGGGAAAGCTAATAAAGACTAATAAAGCAGTAGTTCAGGCAGAGAGAAGAGATCCTGTGGGTGGCATAAGCCTTTTGTGCAGCTGTCAAATATGGGGGTTGGGGTGGTAGAAAAAGATTGATGGGGCTTTGCTGCCCACAAAGGTGGAAACAGTCTCCTGCTGAAAGGTAATTATTTAAGTATTTCTTTTACTCAGATTTTTATATGTCTGTGACAATACCAATAGGGGTGGGAACTTAAGAGAAAAAGCACAAAAGCTTTAAAAATTATCTATCATGCAGTGTTCCACATTTTCTTTAATTATCACAATAAAAATCTTGTATCTACCCCTTATTGAACACTCACTATGTGCCAGGCACTGGGCTAAGTATTTTACGTGCCTTGTCATTCTTATTTTTAGAGATCTAGCTTTTTTTCTGTTATAAATACTGCTTTGATAAATATCTTTGCATAGAACTTTTTGCCTGATTTATGATATCCTGTTTAGAGTGCATTCCTCTGAGCACAATTGCCGGGCATGGAATTTAAAAAAACACCCTTGAACCACGTTGCAGCATTCCTTAGTGCCACAGGAGGAGCACGCCCATGCCCTCTTCCAATACAGACTCGTAAAGTCAGCCCTTTGGTAAAGTAGAGGCATGGGCTTCTATAGAAGTCCAGAGCGTTTAGATAAATACCTAACAAGGTTTATTCTAGAGACTAGGGAGAAAAAACAGCAGCTCTTTCACTGGGCGTCCGTACGATGCAGATGGGAGGTATTGGAAAGGGTTCGTTCATGCCTTCTTTCTCATGGAGTTGGGATGTGTTGAGGGCGCTGGGTTCCTCGTGGTTTATGACAGATTTATCTTTTCTCCACTCCACTCTTCCATTCTAACTTCCTCAGCATTCCACTCTTAAGTCCACTGTATCTTGGAAGGTGATGGGACGGGATCTACCCCTGAGACATGCTTGAGAGTCAGGGCCCTGCTTGGGTCTGAGCAGTAGAAGGCCTGAGCTGAGGGCGGCTCTGGAGGTCAGTTGCTGTGATCCTGCTCCCTTGGTCCCCCTACCAGGCCTCTGTGTAGCAGGCCTGGAGGTTGGCTGTCACCCTTTCAAAACAACTAGGTGGACTAATGGGAGAATATCTGTTCCCCCTAAATCCTGTGCATATAAAGAAGTCAGACAGCCCCACTGGCCTTGGCTTTTCCAGTGGAAATTGTGTTTTCTCCACCCAGACCTAGTGCAAAGGCATGGGTTCTTTTCATGCCAGCCACCATGTATGTATTGAATTCTCTGTGCCAGTCATTGTGTCCACCACTAGAGACGGAGCACAGACAGACCAGGTCCTGCCTGCACAGAGCTTACCACCTTCCTGTGGGGGGGAAAGAGGAACTCTAAGGGAATGATTGCAGCCCCTCAGCTGGCCATAAATGCACTGACCCAACAGGGGAGTGGGGAGGGGCTAGGGGTGGGTGGAGTGAGGGAGGTGCAGGCTTCCCTGGGGTGCAGAGAAGAGCTCTCTGGAGATGTGACATTTGAGGAGAGAATTGAAGGAAGCAAGGAAGCAGGTATGTGAGAGTGTGGGGACACTCCCAGGTAGATGGACCAGGTGTTAGCGGCAGCAAGCACCAGAGGGGCGGCAGCGCACTTGGCACATTCCACAGCAGAAAGGGGGCCAGTGGGCTGGAAGGGAATGAGCAACAGGAGAAGTTGCAGGAATGGTGGCCTGGGGCTGCAGAGGAGGGAGGCGGAGAGGAAGACGCAGTGAGGATGGGAGTTCTGTGTTAAATGCACTGCAGAGTCATCACAGGGTTGATAGCAGGAGAGTGTTGCTACTTGATGTCCTGTTTTAAGCGGCTGGCTCTGGGTTAGCATTCAGCAGGGGTGGAAGCAAGGAGGCCAGCAGCTCCTGCCAGAGACCAGGGGGAAGAGGACGGTGGCAGCAGTGGAAGGGGAGGAGTGGCCACTGGGGAGCACACGCTGTAGGAGCTCAGGTGTCCTTCACCTTCACTGAGTCCTTTGGGACTGGTCGGGCCTGTGGAGACCTGGGCAGTTCTCTGGCCTCCTTCCCCAAGAAAGGGAAGAACTTTTTAAATAGTCTGTTTCCTTTTTGGAATCTTGATCTCCAAATCTCAGTCCTATCCATCTCCTTTTGGAAAGATGCTTACCTCTCGAATTGGCTCCAAGCTTTCCAAGTTCTTCCATCAACAGGAAATGTGGTAAAAGTCCAACTGGCAACCTGCACTTGCGCAAGTACCATCTGTTTCTTTTCCTCCATGCCAAGCCTTCTTCTGAGTGGGAACTTAAGAGAAAAAGCACAAAAGCAGGAACCACCTGCTGGAGCTCCCCAGCTACACGGCCTGATGCAGACAATCACCAGGATGCATTTGGAACATCTGTCAGCTTCAGCACCTGTTTGCCTCTAAGGCTTTGTATTATCGATAACATTAGAACAAAAGACTGAGACACATTTCCCAGTGTGACAGGAAGCTCCTTGCTAGACCCATGCTCAGGAGACCTGTGTGCACGCAGGCACACGCTCTGCCAGATGTGTACCAGCGAGCATTCATTCTCCCTGGGGCTACTTTGAAAACTTGAACGTGAATCCTGGACAGCTTAATTCCAAGATGCCTTTCAGCTTTAACATCTTACAAGTCTGAGTAAGAGTATGAATAAGAAATAAGGAGTAGAGGTAACTGATGACACCAATACTCTGGGTTTCAGGAGAGAGATTCCTTGAAGTGTAACCCAGGTCTGAATTTAGGGCAAACATCTGTGCCACCATGTAGGGCTGCCACATTCATTATTTTCAGGACATCAGAGGCTTCATGACTTGACTTGTTCTGCTAAAGGAAAGATGAGCAAACTAAAGGCTGGGATAAGAAAATAAAATAATTTCTGTGCAGGGAGGCTTGTCCCCGATGGCTTCATGTTCTTTAAATGGATCTGTTCAGCCTTGTGTCAACCATAATGTGTGTCTGGGGTGAACTGTTGCATCTCAGGAGAGTCATTGATAAGAGTGCGACAATTACCCAGCCAAGAGATGCCTGTTTCTTCCAGTTCCATACATCATTTTTGGGATCCATTCTCTGCTTTGTTATGACTTACAGTCTGTCTGGCCAGTGCCTGCAGTGGCTTTGATGTAGTTTTACTGAGTAAGTGAAAGGCTGGCTTCCAAAAACGACAGCCTTAATTTAGGTCTGGGGCTGAAGCCAGGTCAGCTGAGCCTGATCCCATTCTCTCTTCTTACCCACAAGTTAACACGTCCTCCCAGGCGTGGGAGGATGGGTGACCCAAGGCACTAAGCTTTAGAAAGTCCCCTTCTCCTCTTACCTCTTGCTTTCTCAGTATGCCTGCATACTTTGTGAAATCTATGTGTGCATTGGTGAAAGTGGTCCAGGATGCTTTCTCACTAAAACAAGCATGTGCTCTGCAGCGAGTGGTAGATTAGACTCTTTGATCTTAATCACTGCCCAGCCGGTTCTCAAGCTAGACGGGCATTGTTTCAATGATGACGTGGCAGCTGGTAGTGTTATTCATGCTGTGGTTCAAAGAACCTGTGTTCCAGCAGTTCTTTTCCAGCAATTCACTTATGCAGTGCTGTCTCCAGGCTCAGGGCTTTGTTGCTGTTTTGGGCCTGACATTGTTCTGGGTCTTTGTCTGACAGGCTACGTGACGCAGTAGGAACCCTTCCATGCGAGGTGACACCGTCTGAACCAGTAGCCCCGCTTCGCTGGTCAGTGGTACTTTGCGTTTCTAGGTTAGTTCTCTGCTTTGCTGTCGGAGCCGGCTTACAGCCATTGGACCATTATTCAGCAATTGTCAGGCTCTTTGGGGAACAGTTGCAAGACTCAGCCATTGGAAGTAGGTAAAGACAGAGAACCCGAGCGTGGAGTGCTAGAGTACTCTCGGTTATAGATTTACTGAGCACACTGTCTTCCCAAGGGCAGTGGCTACAGTCGGTGCCACAGAAGTTGACTAGTAGATTTAGTCTTGTACTTTGGTTAAATGATACTTGTGACTTGCGGATGATGACAGGAGTTGGAGAAGCGGGGGCCAGCGTATCAGCCAGTTTCTTCCCTGGGTCCCCTTCACTCTATCAGCAAAGCCTGATCACCCTCTCCTCTTGGATTCTTCTCAAATCTGGCCACTTTGTCACCATTGCCATCCTCTTAGGGCCACTGCTGCCATGTCACACTTGGAGGGTGCAGTAAACTACTTAGCGCAGAGCACTCAGTATGGGGTAGGTATGCAATGTTTATTGTGGAATGATTGGAGAAAGGATGGTATATCTACGTGAGGTATCATTTCCTGACCAAAACCTTTCTGAGACTCTCCATCATTGTTAGGATAAAAATCAAAACTTCCCTCCCAGGACTACAGGTCTAGGCGCTGCCCTGCTCTCCCTGTCTACCCAGTGACGCGTTCCCTTTTGGGATGGAGCACCCGCCATACTGCCTCTGTTCCATTTCTTGGACCTGTCAAGCTTCTTCCTGCCCCAGGGCCTTCATGCATGTGGTTTCTCCTGCTCAGAGAGCTCTGCCCTTCCTCTCCACGTGATTAGCTTACTCTGATCCTTAAGGTTTTAGCTTCAGCGTCCCTTCAGAGAGGCCTTCCCTGATCACTCTATCGAAAGTTAGTTCCCTGTTGTTATTCTCCATCCCAAACTCCCTTTGATCCCTTCCTTGCACATCCATGACCTGAAATAATGTTTCGCTCTTTGCTGACTTCTTTGTTGGCTCTCGCTAGACCCAAAGTTCCATGAGGGCCTGGGCACATCTGTCGTTCACCACTGCGTGCACGGCATGTGGTCAATGCTAGAAAAAACATGGTTGACGTTGGTTGAATGAATGAATAGAAAACTGGGCACTGATCATAATAACCGTAGATAATAATGTTAATGATTGTTTAGGCAAATGGCCGTCATGTGTCAAACTCTAAACTCTGTGCTTTGTGTTCCTTATCTGATTTAGCCACTTCCACAGTCCAAAACAGATAATTCATCTGATGAGGAAGTGAACCATAAACAGGTCGGTTTACTCAACTGTTGAATCCAGAGCCACAGAGGGCCTGGTCTGCTACTTGATGCCCTCAGAGGTTAAGCTGGAACCCCCTTGGATTCAGGATATGGACAGATAACTCACCTGGAGGAAAGATGAGGCGCAGGAAGGCATCAGAGGTCTGCATCTGCCCTTGGGGCTGGGCCATGCTCGGTAGGAACCGTGCTCTGAGAATGCCGTTTGGTGCTCTGAGCATGAGTGGCTAAGGCAAAGTGGGTGGAGGAGGTGGGGTGACTCCGTGATGCTGCGTTCATTTCAGTAAAGACAATGCCCTCCCTAGAGGGGATGTCAGTGTGGAGAGGGGCTCAGTGGGTGGAAGGGCAGGGCAAGTGGGCAGAAAAAGGCCATGTTTGCCGTAGTCAAGCCTATTCTAGACTCTCTTGTGAGGAGACCTATAATTTCAGGTTCTGGAAAGGGTGGAAGAGGGGAGGAGATAGACTTTAAAAGGACATGAGAAATGTTGGGTGTTTGGGTCTAGCTCCTGGGGAATATTTTCAGTGTTCTCACCAAAAAGGAAACTGTGCTGGGGGGTGATCTGAATCTGGTCAGCAGAGAGTAAGGAATGAATTATTTGAGCAGAGAGCTGGGCTCATTGCTGATGCTGGGTTTTCTGGTGCATCGTCACTGACATTTCCTCTTCAGCACTGACTTCTGTTCCAGCAGGACCAACAGGCCACATTTTGGTTCCAGCCAGTGCATTAGCTGGGCTCACAATGCCCTTTGCTTTGAGTTACATCCTCTTTTGACTAATACCATGTTCAAGGGACCCCAAGGCCTCTGCCTCCCTTGTCTTGTTTAAAATTAAAATTACTTCCTGTAGTCTAATCTGTCTTTTGACTTAAACTGAATATCTAGTTTCTTGCTATTAACTGAGGGAGTTCCTTTAGGAGTTCAGGCCCATGGTACTAACAGCTACGTTCATCAGCCACGTACTGTGTGCCAACTGAAGTTCTTTCCATAACAATCTGATGATGTACATACCATTGATTGGTCTCCATTTCACAGATGGAGCTGTGGAGGCACAGAGAGATCATGTGAGGGCCTCAGGTTGTACCCCTAGCGGGCGGTGGTGCCAGGAATGGAAGCCAAGCAGAATGACATGCTCTCCTCAAGTCTGTGCCAGGCAGCATGCCCCACCAGAGAGGACCGTGTAACCCTGAGTTACCAGATGCATCACCCTCAGCTCAAGCAGACAAGCAGCTCAGCTCTTGGCCTCGGAAGTGTTTGCTGGCTACTTTTCTTCGGGAGGTTGGAGGTGCAGTGAGGCCCGCTGCCTCTGGTGCTCTCTGACTTGTAGCAGCCACAGATCTGTGCCATACCACCTGGCACTCCATCCCATGTGACCATGCTGCCATTCCGAGTCATTTCCAAATATGCACATCTTTCCCCCGATCTGGAGTGTAAGATGCTAACAAAACTAGACCATGCTTTGTTTTTTTTCCAGTTTCCCCAGAGCACTAGGCATGTTAGTGTAGTAGATGTTCAGAAGTGGTTTAATGACTCTCAGCCTGACTGAGGGACAGAGTAGCCTCCTCTTATGTGGATAAAACTGCTATAGGAGGATAAAACTTGCATTTGACTAGTATTAACAAGCCCTTCTGTCTTTGTAGAACAAATGTGGTTTGCTTTGGCAACTGTGAGCCCAGGGAAATGTCATCCGTAGACTCCAGAACCTGGTTTCTGGGACAGTTGCAGCCACGTGGCATCTTGTGCATTTTATATTGGCCTCTTTGTCATGAACATCTTTGTGCTGTATAATTCCTGAAGGGGCTACTGCTCTCAGGAATCTCTACAAAACACACCACCAAACTGAGCTCTGAGATTGAACCTGGCTTGTTCAGCCGAGCCAGGATGAGGCAGGGAGGTGGTGTGGTGTGTGGTGTGCGGGGGAACCTGCCTTTCTCTCTCTGGGTGGTTTTGCTGTCCGTTGCTTTGTACATAGGCCCGTTTGAGAAGGAGCCCAGACTGCCTGATGGGCTGGGGGTGGCTGGTGCAGGCTTGGAGGGACAGGGAAGGCGTGCTGCAGAGTGGTGCTGCACCCCCACTCCCCACCCCCTTTTGGCTAGAGAACATAGACATTCTTCACAGCCTGCCTCAGCCTTGGCTCGTCTTGGATGAGGAGAGTAAAGAGCTAAGTCACAGCTGTCTGGGAGGTCACTGCTCTTCAGGAGCAGAATGCCACTGTGGGTGCCTTCCATTAGAAGGATTTTACTGGCTTTCTTGGACCAGACCTCTCCTTTGGATTATCCTTGGGCAAGGAGTGCGTGTTTATTCCTTGTCATCATGCATGCCAGCTGGCTGCGCTCATGCACCTAGTGGCAGAAGGGAGAAGGGAGGCCAGGGGCAGGCTAAACCCCAGCAAGTGGGTGACCCAATCCCTATGGTACCTGTCCCCAGGCAGATTTTTAAGACTGACACTTAAAGTCACTTCTGCTTCTTCCTCCTGCTACCCAAGAGAGTGTGAAAGGGTCAGGGTACTGTGGGCAAATGTTCCACCAAATTGTGTGGCCAGCAGCCTTACAGAGGAGAGAGGATGCCACGCACAAATGGCACATAGTCACAGGTACAGGCATTCCAGAGGAACATGTGGGCAAAGCTAACCAGTGGCACAGACATTGGCCATTGGGGGTGGGCCAGCAGCCCAGGTCTACCTGATGCTCCCATACAGCTTCTTTCCCAGTTCAGATTTCTCTGGGTTCCTTGGGTGCCACTGAGACCCATGGAAGACTGAACAGTGCTGAGCAAACAGCGGGCATGCTTGTCGTCATAGCAACCCAGTCCTATTCCTCAGATATGTGCACCCCGGGAAGCAGGCAGGATCTTGGAGGGCTTCTTGGGTGAGGATGTGGAGATGGCTCTGCTCCCCCTCCTCCCTTCACTGTACTGGGTTGTAGCAACTCTGCAACTTCCATGTTTCCATGGAAGGACTGGGAGGTGAGCCTGAAAGGGAGACGAGACGAGGCGGGCAGAGCAGATAGGCACACATACATGTCGGTGGTCCTTCATGGGGAGAGCTTGAGGCTTTCCCATGCAATTATGTGGGACATCCTGGTTACTTTGTATAACTTCAAGGAGAGGAAATCCTGGGGCAAAATACCTCTAAAACCAAAATCCGTCAAAGGGCAAAATAAAGTTTAAAACCCGATTATTGCTTACAAATTGCGGTTCACAGCCATTTTTCTCTCCTGCTCTGACAGAAGCAAGCAAGACCTCCCCAACCTCTCAGGTTCAGATAAGCCTTTGGTTGCCCAGGTAATTTCCCATTGATATGGAGATGAACCATTATCCACCCCTGAGGAATGCCTGTTGATATGCAGATGCACTAAAGCCAGGCAAGATATTCTGGAAATATTACAATTTTACCCACACTCTGAAAGCATTTGCCACTGTAACCTTGGAGTTCGACTGCTTTGCTGTGTGAAGAATTATGTGGCCTTAGTTGTCCAAGGCTGTAACTCTGGGGCAGGGGGTATATTTTCCCAGCCTAGGCAAAATACTTTTGAAACTGAAATCAGTCAAAGGGAGAAATAAAATGGGAGAAACCCATTGATTGCCTACAAGCAGTCGTCCTGTCTCTCGCGACCCAGCTGCAGAAGAAGTGACCCCAACCAATCTCTCCAGTCCAGATAAGCCCTTGCTCCCAGTTTTAATTACCTATTGCTATGGAGATGGACTACTCTCTGCCCCTTGGAAACACCTATTGGTATGGAGATGAACTAAGGCCAGGTAAGTGATTCTGGGAACATTGCAGTTTTACCCACAGAGGCACAGGGTTTAGGGGTAGGTAAGGTTTTTGTCTCAAAGTCGTGAGACATGTCTCCCAGCTTTGCCCCCCTCCTCCTCCTCCTTTCTCTCTCTTCTCTTTCTCTTTTTGATCCAGACTGGTCAGAACTCCATTGGTCTCTCCTGGGAGTTCCCTGACACTAATTCTGAGCTTTCAAATTGTTCCCCGCTTTCTTCCTGCCAGCATATTAGGTGATTGACATTCTGATTTCACCTTCATTGCTGTGTTCAGGGTTTACTGAGCCCTAGGTGGGTGCACCCTTCCTCAGAGGTCAGATAGTGTTGGAGCCAGGGCCTTGTGCTCCCAGAACACTGAGTCCAGAATAGCTTGCTACCCTCTCAACTGAAGGCATCTCTCCGGAGTGCCAAGGGAAACACTCTCAAATCACTTAGGACTTAGAACTTCATTTCCCTGTGTTATCTGTCTTTCTGAGGTCATTTACCTCAGTCGGCCTGGGCCGCTCACCCTGCCCTCAGCATCCTGCCGGGCTACGATTCTGTACCATTTCAGAATTCAGGTAACATTTCATTTCAGTCTCTTTCCTATCTGTTCCGTTCAAATAATGGAATCCTCTTTATTGAAAACAATGTGTGGTATCCTTCCTTTAATATTATTTCTACCGATAAATCTCTCCATCTTCCCAGCTGTACCTGTCCAGAAAGAGATGATGGGACTATAGTCACCTGACTTAATGGTGGAGCCTTCATGGGGGTGGCAGTGTCCTTTCCTCTCCAGATTTGCCTGAGCTGCTTAATTAAAAAGAAAAAGGAATATGCGTCATTCCTCCAAAAAATAATAAAGCCGTTCCAAAATCAGTGAATGTTTGAGTAAACACATCTATCAGGCCAGCTGTTCCCTTTACGGAGCTGGGTCAACCATTTAGCACCAAGGGCCAAGAACGTGCATAGAGTGGAGGGCCCTGGGTCTGTGCCAGAATCAGGTCATCTTCTGTTTATTAGGTCTTTTGTTTGCTTGTGGCTGGATTTTATTTCGACCCACTGGCCTACTTTCCTTCAGGGCCTCAATTGCTCACCTGAGCTCCTCCTGTGGCCACTTTACCTTTTTCTCCCCACCAGGTCACATGGGAGGTCCTCACAGAGAAGGAATGTTCATTTTTACAGCTGACATTAGGAAAAGCACTTTCTCTTCACAATTAATGCTGGTTTTTTTTTTAAAGCAAATGTGCCCTTTATTAAACTTCCACTTCAAACCACAGGGAGGAACTTGCACTGGTGCCCAAGATAAGGTGCTAATACATCGTGCAGAAAATTTAATTAGGCCAAGACAGACAACTGGAACTGGGTCCTGCCCTAAGGAGGAAAGGAAATTAACCTCTGCCTGCCACAGCTGGGCCCCAGGTCATGCTCAGTTGTGTTCTGATCAGGCAGCTACTTCCTGAGCTAGAGAGAGAATGTGTCAGTCCAGACACTCCACACGGAAGGCAAATGCTCCTTTGAAGGGCTCTGGGCTCTTCTCTTCTGCAGTGTTCGGTAGGGAAGGGCACATTTCTCGCATACCTTTGCCAGACCATAGTTTTTCTGGGAGCAAAGCCAAGTGCTCCCATTCTTTGGAAGCTGATGCAAGAGATAGTGTATGAACTTAGGCTCTTAGGTTGGGCAATTTCAGAGAGTCGGTTGGGTATGAGGAAGGAGTGGTTGAGTTGGAGTCACCCCATTTATTTCATCATCATCTACATTAACCAAAGGGTTTGTGTTTGCAATTCTTTCCTGATGAAATCGAGTGACAGGAAAAACCATCTGGTTGAATCCTGTTGTAATAACTGATCCTCTGAGCCCCATTTGACCTGAATTTTCCCTAGAGTCTGCTACATAGAACCTTCAAGCTATGCAGAAGGTGTTTATACAAAATCCTAATCTCTGCTTTGAAGCTGGTTTTGATTCTGAGATAAGCCCTCTGAACTTGGCCATCTTGGACACTCTTCTCAGCCATTGTAATAGTATCTCAAAGGCACTCCAGAGACAGGATACAGAGTTTTGTTTCTAATATGATCCTTTATTCCAAGTGTCTAAGTTGATCTGGTCCAGGAGCGTTGCTCTGTGTCCAGCCCTGGAGTAGGCAGCATATAGAAGGAGGTGCAGATAAAAGAAGGCAATGAGGAAAATGAATCTCTGCAGCCCAAAATCCTAGGGATGTAAGATCCTTCGATTGGTAACAGAGGCAGGAAGAGCCAGGGGCTGCCTCTCCTGAGTGAAAGGGTTCTCCAGAGAAATAGCCAATAGGGTGTATGTATACATATGTCACAGTATGGTGTAACTGACTTGTTTGTCTCCCCACTGACTGTTGTCAGGACTGTGTCTTACATACCATTCTATCTCCAGTGCCTAGGGCAGGTGTCAGCAACGTAGAGGTGTAGCACACACCCCTGGCTATCCCTCCCCTCCCCCTAATCAGTTCTCCCCTTCTCTAGAAACATTAACTTTCACCTGCACTCATAGTTGCCAAGAATAGAAGAAGAGATTTATTAAAAGGAATTGGGCCGTACAGTTGTAGAAACTGAGAAGTCCCAAGATCTGCAGTCAGCGGGTTGGAAAGCCAGGAGAGCCAGTGGTGTAAGTTCTGGTCCAAAAGTCAGCAGGCTTGAGCCCCAAGAAGAACTGATATATATTTCAGTTCAAGTCCAAAGGCAGGGAAAGAGGACTTCCCTCTTACTAAGACTTTTTGTTGTATTTGGGTCTTCAACTGATTGTATAAGGCCCCCCATCTTGGGAAGGGCAAACTGCTTTATTTAGTCTACCAATTTAAATGTTAATCTCATCCAGGGACAGCCTCCCAGATACACCCAGAGTAATGTTTGACCAAAGTCTGGGTACCCTGTGGCCCAGTCAAGCTGGCACATCAAATAACCATCACAGTGGGTTATCTATTTTAAAGGTGTCCTCCGTTCTTCTCAACAAATAAATCCTAAGCATGCAATTTCAGCTACTATAACCCAGATCCAAAATAATGATTTGTTTCTTGCCTAAGTCCCTCTAAAAACAGTCTGTCAGCTCCATAGTGTCTGGGATCCAGGATCTTCTATCTTACTGCTCCACCATCCCTAGGGTGTTGTCCTTGCCTACATGGCCCCATAGGGCCCCACTCCATCAGTATGCATAGAGTAAGGGGGAAAATGGGGACTTTACCATGGGAAGTGTACACAGCCCTCCCATTCATACCCTTTTGGCCAGAATTTGGTCAAATGACCATACTTAACTGTACAGGAGATTGGGAAATGTAGTTTTTATTCTTGGCAACCATGAGCCTAGCTAAAAATGAATAATTTTGTTACTAGACTCTTTGGAGGGGGAGGAGGGACAGCCAGGGGTCTCTGCCTCACCTGTGATTTTCAGGACCCGTGCTGGGTTCTGGAAATAGGGCAGTGTGTCAGTGCGGTCCTGATGGTGGTCAGTGGGGAGGTAGGTAAGGTGCTTATTACCCCGTTGTGTAATAATCCTAACGTGGGGTTGAACATAGGCAGTCAGCCTAGAACTGGCCTGTCAGAGACGGCTTCCTAGAGATTTGCAGCAATAAGTCACTTTAAAAGATACTTGTGTTAGGCCCAGTGGGTTGTGAGCCATTTTCTTAAACCCCAGTTTCAGCTGGACCTGTATTTTCCTTTCTTTGGCAGTCAAACAGAATTCGGAAGTTGAGGCTCAGATCTTTATATTTTATATAAAGTAAAGAGATGCAAAATAGTCTTAAAGCATGAATTAAAAACAAGTAAGTTTCTTTTCTTTCTCTGTCTCTTCTTGCCTGCCTTTCCCAACCATTTAGTCTAGGATTAAGGAGTTGCGCAGTCCTAGCAGGAACACAGGCAACCCTTCTGAGCCTTGTTACCCTGTAAGTGTGGGGCCCTAGCAGGCTTCGTGGAAAAGGTCCTTTGGAGGGTTTTAGGGTGGGGGTTGTAGGGAGGAGGACTGGTGGCACAGAGAACACTTGTGTAATGTGGTAAACAAACAGCAAACACGTGTTTCATTTTCCATTAGCCAGAGAGGCATTTTATTTCCACTAGAAATGGGAGCAGACGTGAAAGCAATTAGTGTTAGTGGGTTTATAGTGACGTCCCTGGAGCCAGCAATATCCTGGGGCCAGATGTCTGTACTTTACTGCTTCCTTGTTCAGAGAACATTCAAGAGTTATTTCCACCCCTGCCCATCCCACCTCCTGCCAAAAAGACCCAAAATATCACAGTTGGGAGAACATAATATTCCTTGAATAGCAGAAGCAGAAGGCCTGTTCTTTGGAGATAGAATAGGCTGCCTGAGAAGTGAGGGAAGGGTGGTCAGGAATGGCAAGAAAAACCCTTGCCAGCCTTGTCCCTGGCCCTGGGACCCTTCAGCTCAGTGATGAGCTGGGAACAGGGCTTGAAGCAGAGATTAATATTAGGAATGGCGATCTCTCAACCCTCTTCTACTCTTCTTTGTTTGCTGTGGCTTCAACCCTGCCCTATCCAACCCCAATACACATGGGGTAGAAAGGATAGAAGTACAAACAGCAGCTGAAACAGAAGCCCTGAAGATCCTCTCCTCCTGTCTACACTGGAATAATGTGATCTCCATTTCTCTTCATTTCCAGCTTCAACGTGACCTTGTCACCACCCTGACCACCAATGCCCCAGAATCTGCCACTTAAATACTTCCCGATATAAATGTTCTTTTTCTGTATAACCTCATTCTTCCCTTAAGGTCTTACATTACATGGTTGTCTACAACTCACTGTCAAGTTTGGGAGCTGCTCCTCAGTTCCAGAGCTGTTGAGTGCTTAAAATGTTGCCATCCCAGATTGAAATGTACTGTTAAGTGTACAGTACACATCAGATTTCAAAAGCTTCGTTTGATAGAAGGATATAAAATATCTCAAATTTTTATACTGATTATATGTTGATAGTATTTTAGATATGTTGGTAAAATGCATCGTTAAGATTTGCCGGTTTCTTTTTACTCTTTTCATTTAGATATAAGAAAATTTGAAAGTACATGTGTGCCTTGCTTTTGTAGCTTGTATGATACTCCTGTTGGTCTATTGGTCTCGGTTATCTTTGAAAATATTTTACAGCTTTGTATTTTAAGTTGTTGAAAATATTAGAAGGAACTTTGAAAGCTTCCCAAACTTGAAAAGTGTTTAAAAGAAAGGAGTTCTTCAAACCTTTTTTGAAAAGAAAGTTGGATAGCCAACAGAGATTTCCTAACATTGATACAGAGTCTAGAAACATAGACACTTTTAGGAACCAGGTAATGATGTAAATAAGTGAGATGGGCATGAGGTTAGACAATAGGGCATGGTGAGACTTGTGGTTCACTGGGGTGAAGTGACCTATAAAAAAGCATCCAAATTCAAAATTTCAAAACACTGGGTGCTCCATAGCAATGTTTTCAGGTGGAATTTGCCCCAGAAGACTCCAGCATGCTACTCCTGGGGCCTTTAAAACTTTTAAACAAACTGTTGTATTCTATAGATCCCATGAACATCACCCATTGTAGGCAATCCAAACCAAGCTTTGTAAATTGGAATTTCTTTTTTAAATCTGGAAGTGACATTATTTTTTATTTTTTACCCAAGTCCACACATAGGCTCCTTTTACTAAGAACATACCTAACAATTAACTGACATTGATTGAATTCACATTCTGGGAGATGCCAAGATAGTATTGTCTCATGCAGTTCTTCTGACAACCCTATGAGACTGGTCATATCTTCACTTTCATTGAAACTCAGGCCGTGGCAGCAAAGCGGCAGAACTGAGAGGTTCAAGCCCATGTATTTCAGATGCCACTGTCATAATCTACTAAGACAAGGTCTCAAAGTTTTGCCCCAGTGTTTTCTCCTTAAAGTTTTATGATTTTAGCTCTTACATTTAGGTCTTTGAAGGTGTGAGATAAAGTTCCAACTTCATCCTTTGGCATGTGGATATCCAGTTGTCCCAGTATCTCTTGTTGAAAAGAACTGTTCTTTCCCCATTGAATGGGTCCCCATTGGCACCCTTATTGAAATCAGTTTACATTGGTGTGAGGCTTTTTTTCTGAATTCTCAATCCTATACCATTGATCTATTTGTCTGTCCTTATGCCATAACACAACATCTTAATTACTGTAGCTTTGTAGTAAGTTCAAAATGAGAAGTGTTAGTTTTCCAACTTTGTTCTCTTTCAAGATTGTCTGTTTCTGGGCACCTTGCAATTCCATATGAATTTTAGGATCAGCCTTGTCAATTTCTACAAAAAGAGGCAGCTGGAATTTTGATAGGAATTATGTTGGGTCTGTAGATCAGTTTGGGTAGTATCACATTTTAACGATACTAACTTTTCTAATCCATGGGCACAGGGCATCTTTCTAAATTACTCTTCTCTAATTCTTTTCAACAGTGGCTTTAGTTTTCAGAGTACAAGTTTTGCATCCCTTAAATTTATCTAAGTATTTTATCCTTTTTGCTGCTGTAATAAATGGACTTTGTTTCTATTTTCAGATTGTTCATTTTTCTGCAAAATTTTAAATAGCATCATACCATCCAAAATACTTAACGTGACATTTCACCTGCAAATACCTAAGCTAGCATTCCTGCCTTCCTCCTTCCCTTCTTCCCTTCCGCCTTCCTGCCTCCTTCCTTCCTTCCCTCCTCTCCTCCTTCCTTCCTTCTTTCCTCTTCTCTCTCTCTCTCACGGTGTTTCTTCCTTCCTCCCTCCCTCTCTCCTTCCCTTTATCTTTATTCTCTTCTTTTCTTTCTAAATAGCCACTATGGCACTATTGGACCTATAGCAGTTAACAAGATTCCCCTGCTCTTGTCCATTACACACTCCAGATTCAGATTTCTTTGATTGTCTCTAAAAATGTGTTCTTGTTGGCCTTCCAACCAAGCCTTCCCCTTATACCTGGGCATTATATCTTTGAAGTCACCTTCATTTGCTAACAGTTCTCTTTTCCCTTTTTTGTGCTTTGAGGATTTAAATGTATGTGATGCAGGAGCAGTGAGTCTCTAACCTCATACAAGGCTAACATCTACAGTCAGATAATCCTCATTAAATGGACCTCAGATCCATCCTGTTTCATTTCATAGAAAGAAATTTAAAATATAAAATTACTTTCCCCGGCAGTAGGGCCCCTGGTCTGCACATTGCTGTTTAGGGCTCTGTGTAAGCACCTGCTTGGGAGGAGCCACCCTTGCTGAAGATGCTGGACAGCACACCATTGTTTCCTACCCCTGCTCCCAGTACTTGAGAGTCAATGACTAATTGTTATGAGGAGTGACAAAGAGGGCCCTCACTCTCTCACTTAATTTAAGAGGGGGGATAGCTGGGTGCCCCCCACTCCACCGAAGCTTCTCATTCGGGCCTCTCCTGCCCTCACTTCTCACCCCTGGCCTCTTTTCTTTCTCACTGCTGCTTTTTTTTTCTTTACTTCCATGATCCTTCCCTCTTTGCTTCATTTAAAAAATAAATGTTGATCTGGAAGGGAGACACAATTAGGGTCAAAGCAGGGCTTACAAATGGAAAAACCTCTTAGAATTTGTACATGGCATATGCCTAAATACACAGTTTTGTGTTTATCCCCCTGGCAGCACTCCATTCCGGCAAAGGGTGCACTCTTTCAGTCATAATATGATTGTGGATTATGCCTGACTTGCAGCGCTCTAGGGGATGAGGGCGTTAACAATATTCCCCCATCCACCATCGCCAGATGCCAGCCCTTGGCACAGATGCCACTGTGGAGCGGGAGCAGGGTCTTGTGCGGCTGCCAACCCTTCAAGCTGCTGGCCCATGGAGAGGTGGGGAGGTTTTCTGGGTGATGGGGAGACACTCTAGAATCTCAGGGGGCCCTTTACCACTTGATAAATATGTGTTCAGTTTTTTTCCCCCTCCAATGTGACTGCTGTTGTGTGCTGGCTGAATGTCAGCCCAGGCATGGTGTGTGCGTCAGTATAATAGCTTGTACTGTGTCCATTCTAGGGCTTCCATCTTCCATAAAGTCTTTACTCTCATTCTTGAATTTCAGAAAGCTGGAGGTCTCTCCCTTAAAAACAGAAATCAGTATTCCCATGGTTTCATAGATCATAATCCCTGCAGGATGAAACTCCGATTTATAGTGAGTGTAAATAACTGTGAGGAGGATTTCGGGAGGAGGATAAATGGCCCCAAAGGGAAACATGCCATCAAAGACATCAGCTTACTTTATTGTGGTACAATTTACATGCAATAAAATGTACTCATTTTGAGTGTATAATTGGATGGAGTTTAATACATGTATACCCCTGTGTAACCCAACCTCGATCTCAAGATCGAGAATATTTCCATCATTCCAGAAAGTCTCCTGTGTGTCCTGTGGTCCACGTTCCACCTCCCAGCCCAGTACCCATTGATGTGCTTTCTGTCAGGATAGCTTACTTTTGTCTGTTTTACAACTTCATATAACTAGAGTCCTATAGTATGTACCCCTTTGTACCTGGTACCTTTCGCTCCACATAATGGTTTTTATATTTCTCCATATTGCTGCATGTCTGATTGGCTTGTTTATTGTTAATTGCTGAGTGGTATTCTGTGTTATGGATATACTGTAATTTATCCATTCAGCTGCTCATGGACATTGGGTTTCCAGTTTTGAGCTACTGTGAACAAAACTGATATGAACAGTCATGTTCAGGTCTTTTGTGAGGACATACATTTTCTCTTCAGTACGTTTCTAGGAGTGGAATTGGTGGGCTTTAGCATAGATGTGTGTTTTACGTCATTAAAAACCTGCCTGTTTTCCAGAGTGCTCGTCCAGCCCTCTCTTGTAAACTCCCAGCATTGCTATCAACTAGCTCTTGCTTTGTGCCAGGGGCAATCGAGAGTGAGAAGTCATCTGGTGCCTGGGGCACTGTTGTTACCAAGGAGGTTTGCAAAAACACCCGAGCCCCCAGATGCCCCTCTGGTTCCTGTGCTGCTCTTGGTGGCAGCCAGTGGCTGGCACAAAAGGGAAGGTGCAATTCATTGAGGAACCCAGCAGGCTGAGCAGGCGGCTGCAGGGGCTCACTGCTCCCGGGCCTGGCATCATGCATTACTTCTTTTTTGAGGGCAGGGAAGCCCATTAATCAAAACTAGTATGGGTTCTCATTTCCACTGTACAGATGAGGAATCTGAGGCCCAGGGGTGTGACTAACAATATACATGTAATAAAATATAACATGTATGTATATTCTGTAATATATATGAGATATATAATATATAATATATATTAATTATAAATATTTAAATAAAATACCTAAATACTATATGTGTGTGGTATTTTAAGATATATAGTATATAAGTAGTATTTAAATATTTACTTAAATTTAAAATAAATTAAAAATTTTAAATATGGCATATATATTTAAATATGACATAAATTTTAAATACTTTGAATATATGTATTTTAAATATACTATATATGTTATGTATGTAACATATACACATGTGTATATAATATATAACATGTAATATGTCATGTAATACAGTCACACCACACAGCCAGTCGCTGGCTGCACCAGGAGTTGAACAGCAGTGAAGGCTCCAGTGTTGGCACTTTCCCCTAAACCTAAAGGCTTCTGACTTTCTTCTGAGATGTTTGCTAAGGACAGAGAAAAGGGAGTGCATACTTTGGGAGACAGCCAGAGTATGTAGGGACATGGCCTTTGGTCAGAAATGTCTTCTAAAAATTAATGTAAATTTGTATTCTGTTCCAAATGTGCCTGTGTTTATTCTAATGTGATGTATTTGATATAGAAATGCCTGCCCCCCTCCCCTCATGGTCAAGTCAAAGGACGCTCCAGAGAGATGCGTGTCGTTCCTGATACACCCACTGCAGGACACCACCGTCTTCCCATGATCATCAGGACTGAATGGGTGTCCGGCCAAATAGGTTTCTATTCCCCTCTGCTCACCTGTTTTGCTTAGGCTTCTAATGTGAAAACAGATGGAGGCAAATGTTTGCCCCACCAGGTGGTGACAGGGTCCTCAGGTCCCCGCCCCCCACCCCCACCCCCGTGGCCCCGCTCTGGGTGATATGAGAAAAGCGCAGGCCCCTGCCTTTTCGATGTGGAGACGCTGCCCCAGAAATGATGCAGGGCCTGGGGGCAGGAGAGGAAACGAAAGCCGGGCAGTGAAAGTGCAGGAAATCTCTCACCTGACGGCCCCAGGCACGGCGCCTGGAGCCTGCTTTCCATTTCCCAGCAAGGGCCTTACTGGGATGCGGGGGTGGGGGTGGGGCAGGGGGAGAGACCTGGGCCGGTGTCACCAGTCGCCGCTGTGAGCTCACTGAATGACAGTCACGGGCCCTCGTTCTTCCTGGAGCCCTTGGCTGCAGCCAGTCACTGTCGGTTCTCCAGCGAATCGCCCCCGCCTGAGATTGCTGCCCTCCCTCTGCCAGGATGCAGCCCCAGGTGTGTGACCTCCCTGTTGCTTAGGTAGCCCATCATCACAGGCTTAGTGGCTTTCAACAATGCATATTTACTCCCCTAACAGTTCTGGAGGTGACAGGTCTGGGGTCAAGGTGCTGGCAGGGCTGTGCTCCTTGGTGGCCGGTTCCTGGCCTCACTCCAACCTCTTGCTTCCACAGCACAGCTCCTACTGCCCATTCTGATCTCCTGCCTCTTCTTACAAAGACCTCATGATTCCATCGGTCCACCTGGATACTCCAGGGTAATCCCCCCATTTCAAGATCCTTAATCACATCTGCAAAGTCCTTTTTGTTATCTTCTAAGGGAGCATGCTCAGATTCTGGGGATGAGGATGTTGACATTCAGCCTTCCACGCCAGGGACACAGTCTTTGGCACCACCTTCTGGGAAAGGCCACCTGTCCTGTAGGGGACAGTTCTGCTGGTAACCAGACAGCATGGCACTCACTTTCACAGGTGCATTTGGGAGCATGTGGGTGCTCAGACATGAGTTCAAATTTGGACCCAGTCTTGGGCTGTTTCCTCTCATGGATTAAATATACTATCCCTGAGCTTCAGTTTCCTCATCTGTAAAATGGAGGCAGTAATTAACTCTGCAGGGAAAATGGAAATGAAGCATCTAGCACTGTGGCCAGCAAAGAGTAGGTGCTCAATAAATGATGCCTGTAATTACTGGGAAACTTGCTGGTGAGCTGCAGAGTAGAACTGATTCTATTCCTCAGCTTAGCAGGCTTGTTGGGTGGCTTCATGGGTACTTACACAGTTACATGCAAAACAGACTAACTGAGCATGGAAATGCTGTTCCCCAGGCTCCCAAATTCTTAAACTCACAGCTGTAAGTTTGGAAAGGGCATTGATAGTGACATATTAGGATTACATTCCTGCATTCCCTTTTGCCTGCCTCTTACTGACCCGGCCCCAGTGGCTGGCATGTTTAGTTCCACGGTCAGGTCTTCTGGGTATGAACGAACTCCAGGCTGGACCTGGAATTGCCCTGGACCCCTGGACAAGAGATAATACAACCTGAGTGTGACACCCTCCCACCCCCACCCGCCATGGCTCCCCTGGGGAAGTTCCCCAATTTTCCTTACTCATGACTGCGGAACAAATTCAGGATGAGGGTGGTAGGGGTGGTATTTATGCCAAGGACATTTCTTTGTGGGGAGCAGTGACCTCTGCCTGTGGTGGCCTCTGGGCTCTTCATCTCTCGTGGGTGTGTGGGCAGCTGGCCACTTTACGTAAGTTACCTTTATTTGCCCCTTAGGATATTACTGTTCACATTTTACTGATGAGGAAGCGAAAGCCCTGAGATGTTAACCCTTTTATCTGAGTTTGTACAGCTACCAAGGGGCAGGTCTGGCATCTATCCAACCCCTGAGCCGACACTGCAGTATCTGAATGTCTGGGTAACTCATGAATCTTATTGAATTACAAGAAAGGGAAAACAAGATTCCCTATCAGAGGCAAGGCCATGATATATGAGTTTTATCAGGTGATTCATAGGCTCGTTATCACGCATCCAGGGCCTCTTGGCAGAGGGCCATGCTGGAGGCCATGGCTGTCACCTGCTGGATATGCCCTTTCCTCCTCTAATCAGCCCTGACCCTCCCTCCCCCCCTCCCTCCTGAGCCACAGGCCCCACCTCCATCCAAAGGACATTGTAAGGGTTCTTTTTTCCTTTTTGAATGAAAACTAATTTTACCCTTTCATTTTTGAATTAGGAACGAACTCACCTGGTTCAAAATTCAGAGCCCAAGAGCAGATATGCTGAATTAGCCCTCTTCCTTCCTTTTCTCTGAGACACCCACTCTCCTGCCCAGAGGAAACCAACTTGCTGCTTCTCAGTGTTCCTCTCCAGATATACTTTGTATAAATATAAGCAAATGCACATTTATCCTCCTCTTCCTGTATAAATAGTAGTGTATCATGCACTTTGTTGTGCATCTTGCCTCTCTAACTTATATGTATGAAGAGCTTCCTCATTGTCTTATGTGAAATACAAAAATTTATGTAAGATTGTGGAAGGGGTAACATTTAATGACAATGTAAATCTTTTAAAAACAGGCTACCTATTTATCAGTTTGCTAGCTATTTCTTTAAGAAATTGGCCAAGTAAAAAAGAAATTGGCCAAGGAAAATAATGTACCAATATGTAGAGTCCAGATTAATTGAATAAGTAATGATTCCCTACTAAACACAAGTTGTTTTAAATCAATTTTGTTTAAATTTTGAAACTCAAGCATGGGTTGGCATTATTAAGAAAGGACAGCAGTATGTTTTGGTCTCGCTGGATTCTGGATAAATGAGAGAAGGAGGGGATGTATGTTTATGGGACCCCGTTGCTGCACCTCGGATAGGGAGCCCTCCAGGGGCCATGCTGCCATGGGGTTCCACTGGATTGGCCCTTGGGTGCCTTTCCAAGATGGTGAGCCAGGGAGTGTGACCACAGAGAGCCTGTGTCATGTCTCACTTCTTGGAAAAGTCCCTGGCTTCTTTGCTTCAATCCACCACCTCATTTGCTCACCCTTTCTCCCCAATAAGAGATGACAAGAGTCAATTACGTAAGAGGACCCAGAGGCAATTGATGAGAAAAAGGAATTATTAATGATGCAAGACGTGGGCCGCATACATGGTCAGCAGAGTTGTGCTCCAACACAGCGGCCTGCGGCCTAACAAGTGTCAGGACCTCAAGTAGTCCCCCATGAGCCGTGTGCAGTCCTGGTCACCAACTACCTACTAAAAGGAACTGTCTTTCAACCATTTTAAAGAAACAGACTCCACAGCACCCAATAACATCATGACCGTCATTAGTATTTATTGAGCACTTACTGTGTTCTAGACTCTGTGCTAAGCTCTTAGGATGGTTCTCACAGGTCTTCTAGGAAGTTGACACTCTTATCCCCATTTTCTGGATGCAGACCCAGACTTAGCAAGGTACAGTTACTTATCCAGGTGAGTACTAGAGCTCTGAGGTTAGACTCAGTCCTGGGCCTGGCTCTTCTCCAGTGCCCCTTGTCAACACTGTATTCTCTACTGTGGTTTCTCTGGTACCATCAGAAGTTGCATCCAAGATTACTGAAACTTAAGCCCATTTCTCATTTCCTGCCTTTCAGGAACAAACAATCTAATGTCCACCACCCTTTGTAAAATGACCGTTAAGATCTTTGAAGAACAAAATTCAGTGTCCTTTCAACATACCCTCCTCCGGATTTCTTTCCTCTTTCCCTGGTTGGGTTAATTTCAAGCAATGATCTACTGAAGATAGTCATTGTGCCAGGCCATTGGAGGACATCAAGAAATTTACATGGTTCCTGATTTTTCTAAAGGGTTTTACCATCTGGTTAATAATGGCTACCACTTATTTATGCACAACTGTGCTTGGCACTGTGCTAAGGAACTTAGATGCATTATTTCATTTGCCATTCATACCAACTTTTTTGAGGCAGATACTGCTCTTATCTCAATTTGATATAAACTAAAAGTAAACGGAAGCCCAGAAGGGGGAACTTGCTCACAGTTACAGAGTTTACTGTGTAACTCTGTTGTGGTGTAGAGATTCAATAGTGTACATGAAAATATGACTAAGAATTCCAGATGATACATAATAAAGGCTCAAAAAGTTGTAACTGATCAGGCAGCAAGTATTAGGCTTGGGGACCTCAGGGAAGATATCCCAGAGGAAATGGGACCTACCTTGGGCCTTGGAGGGGGGTTGAGCAGTAGGGACTGCGGAGGATGGAGCAGAGGTACGATGTGGGAAACTGCATGGTGACGTTGAACCTGTTTGAACCTGAGGACTTAGCATTAGGAATCTAGAGAACCCCTTTGGAGAAGTAAATCACAGCCGAGTCATGGAACATCTCAAATGCTGGGCAAGGGTGAATATTAGGGTTCCGAACAGGAGTGTGTATGTGTGTGTGTGGTGATTAATGTTTGGAAAAGCTTAATAGATGGAAAGGGGTGTTACACATTTTTTAAAGACATGGTATGGTCTTTTAGAAAATTGATTGCGTATCAAAGGCACCTCTATTTGAATTTTGCAAAGAGTTGTTTACATGTCCAGTTGCTGAGGTTTTTTTCTGAGCAGTTTCCCATACAGACGCCTTTTATTCCTTACTCATTCAACCTGAAGGTGTGCATGTAAAGAAGGGTGGTTGCATGTGTTCCCAACACGTTCTTAAATGCTCTCATGCCCCCTAACTTTCCCTGACTTGTAGCTTCTAAAACCGCTAAAGTGCTCTCCTCTCTGGAGGCTGTGTGGAGAGCAGGCTGGTGGGACCATAAATAGCCTTGACTTAACATGAAAGCCCTCTGCCCCGCCCCTCATCTCCTCTCCACTCCTGTGCCCCCAAGTAAAAGCATATTGGCTGTTTAATTAGTAAGGCACTACATGGAGAGTATAAATCACGGGTGGCTATACTTGGAAGGACCCTCTAGAACATGTAGTCCAAACACTAGCCATCTTCGTTCCCTCCAACATGAGTGTCAGAGGATTCGGGGATTGGTCTGTGTTGGTGATTTTTAGAGATTCATGTAAATGTTAATGGCTCAAAGAAGCACTATATTAGGGAAACGTTTTCCTTATGGAGAGGCTGCTTATACCATCATTTTATTGTGTGTGTGCCTAGGTAACTGGATGCTTTAAAAAAATTGCTTTAAAAAAAAAAACCATCAAAATAGAAACACCCAAAAGCATATGAGGCAAGGGTGGTCACTGGCAGGTCTAATCTCTGGGGACTGTGAGGAATGAAATCTAGGTTGGGAGTGTGGCTAGAACACAGAATTGAGATCTTTTAACGTTTTTTATACACAGTTTCCACACTTGTTGGCCCTGGAATCCCTTTCTCACGTAGGGCCCAGCAAAGAACACCCTTTAGGACTGGTGTTCCTTAGGAGCACTTTGGGAAATGTTGCTTGAGCCTACTCCCCTCACTCTGAGTGGCGGAAATGGACAGTGTCAGACCTGAGACTGGGGCATGGGAACAGGTGTCCACATAAAGTCTCCACCTCATGTCACCTGCCTCATGACCACATATACCGATTTCTCAGCCTCTGATCATAGAGCTGTGTAGAGGCGTGCCTGCTGAAAACCACCAGGGAGAGCAGAACAAGAGGTGTTTGGGAGAAGAGCTTTGTTGGGGGCTGATGCTCACAGGTGGGGGAGTAATGATGGCTGCTGAGAGCGGGTTCTGCCAGGTGAATAACACTTCTGCTGACTCTGGCTGGTGGGGCACAGCTTTAAGCTCCGTTCTGTGAGCTCTTACACAGTTTCCAGTGGCTGGTATCACCTTGTAGGTTGCTGAAATGAGCAGTAGTTTATTAGGACCAGAGCCCTGTGGGGGCAGGTGCCTGGATGGAGCCTCTCCTGTCTGCCCTGAGATACCAACACAGAAGACTGGCACATGCCTTGCACTGGACACATACCTGCTCTGCTCTGGCGTCAGGGTGCAGCTGTTGCTAAGCAACCAGTTTGTCTCCTGGTCAGGTGACACAGAAGCCGGCTGGCCCCTCCTGCTGGAGAGTTCTAGCTGTGAGAAACCTGAGGTCTGGCACTGGAACTCTGCTGCCCACCAGCTCTGATCCTCCCCTGCGTGCTGAGGGTCACTCCTTACTGGACGTGTGGGTCCGCCTTTTGAGACTAGAAGGAGTGATCTTGATCAATGACATGAAATAGCTTCAGCGCAGATAAAACAGAATGCTGCCCTCATGGACAAGGAAGTCTTCTTTTTCCAGAGGAGTTTTAAATGGTTTACCCCCCAAATTCTGTACCTTCGTTTGCATTCAGAACCCTGAAGAGGCTGCAGGAAGCTTGAAAACCTAATATGCCAGAGGAGCATTTTAATTGCCAATAACAAACTACCTGGCTGATGTTAGCAGAATAGAATTTTTTGAAAGGACACTGGTTCATCACAGACATGTTAGGTAGGCTGGGGAACTAGGCTTGGAAATCACGAGGAACAAAGAAGCCTTGGCAGCTGGACTCAGACCAAACTGAGCAAAGCAGGCCCCTGGCTTGGCTTCCACAGGGGGAAGGAGGCCTACTCCACACTGAGACTCACACGTGGGGCGTTTCCCAGGCAAAATAAGGAGAGTCAGAAGCTGGGCAGCCCCTGAAAATTACAGATCTCCCCTAACTCTCCCCCCACCAAAAAAACACACAGGCACCTAATTTCTGGTTACCTGTTTTCAGCTGTCACCACCTCCCCACCACTGCCCACTCCTCGTCACAGACTTGGTGTAAGGTGCGGGGACAATGAGGGTGCGAGTGCCTTGGGAAGGGTTTGTTAATGATCATCCCCGCCTGATAACCCAGGAGCCCTGGAGCCTCTCTGCCTCCTGGCTGTGCAGGGGGCTCGTCGCTGTAGTCTGCCACCTCGTTGGGAACCTGTGTACGTGGGCTGGAGACGGTCTCGTGGCCAGTTGCGTACCTCTGCCTGTGGCTGCCTGTGGCTGCCTGTGGCTGTGGGGCGAGAGCCGCTGTGTCTCTGAGGAAGCAGAGAGCGCTGGGCTGCTCTCCTTTCCTGGCCACACTGAGGAGATCATTCCCTGGAGGATCTGCGTTGCTGGGCCTGGTGGCATGGTGCTGGTGTGGCCCCACCATGGTGGTGCTGCCGGCCCACTGTTGCTGAGGTGTGCGGTACGCGGCAAGCACAGGGCTACCTGGCCGCCTTTTGCCAAGAGGGTGGGTGCCACCCTGGTGGGTGCCCCCCACCCCCCGCACCCATACAGAGGCCAGAGCCCGTGCAGGGTTTCCTTCGTTCTGTTGTGGGAACCTCGTCCCCACAGTGGCCTGGTGCCCTTGGCCCCTTTCCTTCCTGATTCTGTCAGTTGCTCTGACCAGTTCATTGCCACAGGTGTGGGGCAGCTGGACAACACCTTTCAGAGGCAGCAACTGCCATGTCCTCCCCTGCCCCAGCTCTTCCCCTCGAAGCTCTAAGGACCCTGGCCCTCCCTCCACTGTCTTCCAATCACATCTCAGCTCAGTGCTAGGCTCAGGGGGACCCTAAGGGCTTGGGGCTTCTTTTCTGAACCCAGCTGGTAGCTCTGAGGTTCAGCTATTTAGTCCTGCTCCCCCTCTTCCACTTGTAGCAATTCCCTAGATGGGAAATAGAAGCAAAGGACTTTGGGATCACGAAACTGAATTTGTGGCTGGGCCATGCCGTGGAGCTGCAATCTTGGGCAGTCGTAGTCTCTCTGAGCCCCAATTCTGCATTCTGGGCAAATGGGGATTCTGGAGCCAGTGTGACCTGTAACTGAGCTGATGAGAAGCCCAGACTCCTGTGTAACAGTTTCAGCCCTTCTTCCCTTCCTTGTGCTTATTTCAGGCCCTAGAGACTGAGGCTGCCACCGTACCCAGCACTGTTCCCATTCCCACTGCCTACAGGGAGCCCTGAATTGGGGACACAAGCTCCGTGCTAACAAGGAGACTAATAATAGCCTTTTAAAAGCCTGCAGTACCACACCAAGTCTATCTGATGGAGTAAAAACTACTGAAAGGACAGCAAGAAAGGAACGTGAACACGTGTCTGAGGTGCCTTACGCTGGGAGAATACTCAGCAGTCTTCCTGTCAATGAGGGCACTGGGCTGGGTGATTTTAAGATGACTTTGACCCCTGGTGTCTCTCCTGTGATTAGTTATATGACCAAAGGTAGATGAGCTGGGTGTGCCTAATCTAATCTCAGGAACCCTTTCAGGACAGAGAGCTGGTGGCCCAAGAGGAAGTCAGGCAGATCCCCTGCCTGAGGATTGAATTCCACATGCAGTTACTGGCCTGGAGACGGTGTAGCACGCAAGGAATGCACTCCAGAAGCTGGACAGCCAGCAAGGACACCAGCAGGTGACCTCAGGCTGAGTTCAGCCAACAGCCTTATCACCTTGGAAGCACATCTTTTTTCCGAGTGGTTTAGAAAAATCCTAAGCAGAAACCCAGCTGAGCTGCCTTGACTTCTGTCTGATCAGGAGAACTGATCGGGAGAACTGGGTGTAAGCTGCTGCAATTGTGGTAGTTTGTTAAGATGAGAGAAGACTAATGCAGCCACAGGGACTGGTGGGGACTGTGGTATGCCGGAGGTGCATGTACCACCTAATTGTGGAAGCCACTGTTCAGCTCCAAATGATTCTTGACACACCAGAAGCTCTAGGGGGAGAAACCGAATGTTTCTGGATCTTTCCATTATTTTAAGACCATCCCAAACTTAGACTGTGTGAAATATCCTGATTTTAAAAAGTTTTTTAAAAGCTGCTGGGTACCTGAGATCCCTTCACTAAAGCATAACCCCTCTTGAATGGAGGGTTTCCTACTTTGTTGGTTTCCTACTTTTTGCTTTGTTTTGAGATGTTGCCTAAAGTCTGTTGTCTTTCAAACTATCTGCACAGTGAGGGTAGTGTTTCTCTGAAAACAATTGACTTGCAATGGACAATTAGGTACTGAGGTTCTGACAGGGACAGTGTGGAGGTTTAGGGAGATAACATGAGGTTCCCACCTGTTTGGATGTGTGATGAGAATTCATTCTATATTTCTATACCCTTCTAGGCCCCTATCCTACTAGAAGGGTGGGTAGGGAATGGAATTATTGTTCAATCCAATAAGCTTACCTGACCTAATCATTTACATTTTAAGTAGCTTAGTCTCTTTTAGATGATTTTGGTGGCCTAATTCAGCATTAGGTGCTTGGCTCCCTCCACTGCAGAAGAGGGCTGCTTCCATAGGAGAGGTATGGCCATGACTGGCTGTGTTCCCTGGATCTGGCCAGTCTCCTCTGATTCCTGGCTTGTCTGGCCCCTTCCCGGAATAATGTTCCAGGTCCCTCCCCAGAGTAATGACTCCAAAGGTACAGTGGGTGTCACTGGGCTATTTCGGACCAGCATAGCAGGACTCAGTTGTTTTCCTGTTTTCCTCTGTCCACAAGTCCCTGAGCACTGCAGCCTCTGCGTTCCGCCTCAGGCCTCTATTCTCCCCAGCCTCTCAGCACCTCCCTGCTCCCCACATTGGGTGTATATGTATCATCTCTGAGCAGGGAAGGGTCATCTCAGGCCTTCCTCCGGGGGAAGCTGGCCACAGGCCTGGCAGGTCTCTGGCTCCCAAACGCCTCCCTGCTATTTCTAAACCTTGAGCCTTGGTCTCTCTGGGGCTAGAAGGGCAGGCTTTTCTTTTCTCTACTGGGAAATGCTCAGGCTGGCTAGTGACTTCCCACCTTCATATCCACATTCTCAATGTGTCTAAGCCACAGAGATGGGAATGTGTGGGGTTCACCAATAAGGAAATTGCTTCCCTGATGCTTACCCTGTCAGTTACGACTCAGGTTTCTCCTCTGAGCCTCCTGTGGTGTGTGTGCTGCAGGCATTGCACATGTGTGCACTGGCACACATAGCTGGCAACAATGGGAGCATGTTATCAGGGAGGTGGAGGTCGTCTCTGGGTGTTGTACACAGTTTCGATACAGGTGCGAAGAATAACCTAGCCAGCTTTAACACAAGGGTGGCCAGAAGGAGTAGCCATGCAGAGGTTAAGTCTGGTCCTGCCCGGGAGCCAGGCAGTCTGGGTCCAAGCCCCAGATGGACTACTCGCTGAGCTGTGGAGCTGCGGCTCAGCTTCCACACTGTGCAGTGCAGACGGTATCAGTACCTGCCTCAGGGGTTGTGTGCACTAAAACACGGAAATGTGTGGGAAATGCTCAGTGCTGGCCAGCACAAGGGAAGTGCTCCATGAATGGTGGCTGCTGCTCTTTTAAGTTAGGTCATTATTACTGTGAGGACTTCAGATGGGTGGCTGGAGTTGATCGGGGGCTCTCATGGGGCAGAATGGTGAGGAACTTCTCCAGAGCTGCTGTCCTCCCAGTTTATATGGAAGAAGGGCGAAAGGACACCGCACAGGGTCTGGACAAGTTCCCCGATAATGCTGCCACTTCTCTTGCATGTGTGTGTGTGTGCACGCGCATGTGTGCGTGCTGGGGGGCTGCGAGGAGATATGGAGCCAGGGGGAAATAAAGGCAGAAAGAGACAGAGCTGTTCTCAATGGAGTGTTGCAGTAAGTGAATGAAGCCGACCAAACGCCCGCGTCCCGCGTCTCAGGCTGTAGGGAAGGAGCAGTTATGAGAAGCCCAATCTGTTCAGACACTTCTGTTAAAACCAGAGATTTGCTTTTGACCTGCTTTCTTTTCCCCTTCACTCTAAACTCCAGTTCTGCTTGATCGCCTTTGAATCATAGACCCTTTGAAGACTGGTGAATCTGTGCTTAAGAAAATTGAGTGTCATGATATATCCATGCAATTTTTAACAGCCCAGTTTCAGCAGTTTCTCAGATCCTGGTTAAACCCTTGTTTTAGACCATTTTCTAAGTGGGACCTGAGGTTCCTGATTGAATAGGTAAACTCCTACACATGCTTCAGAACCCTGCCCAAATACCACCTGTCTAGCAGAGCTTTCCTTTTTTTTTTTAGATAATTATTTTTTATTGAAGGGTAGTTGACACACAGTATTACATTAGTTTCAGGTGTACAACACAGTGAATCAACATTTATATACATGATAATTCTAGGTACCAGCTATCACCATACCAAGTTGTTACAATATTTTGACTCTATTCCTTATGCTATACATTACATCCCGGTTACTTATTTATTTTACAATTGGAAGTGTGTGTGTGTATATATATATATATATATATATATATATATATATATTTTGTGTGTGTGTGTGTGTTGATCAAATGGTTGTTAACAACAATAAAATTCTGTATAGGGGTGTCAATGCTCAATGCACAATCATTAATCCACCCCAAGCCTAATTTTCATCAGTTTCCATTCTTCTGAAGCATAATGAACAAGTTCTTACATGGAGAACAAATTCTTACATAGTGAATAAGTTACATGGTGAACATTACAAGGGCAGTCATCACAGAAGCTTTCGGTTTTGCTCATGCATTATGAACTATAAACAGTCAGTTCAAATATGAATACTCATTTGATTTTTATACTTGATTTATATGTGGATACCACATTTCTCTCTTTATTATTATTATTTTTAATAAAATGCTGAAGTGGTAGGTAGATACAAGATAAAGGTAGAAAACATAGTTTAGTGTTCTAGCAGAGCTTTCTACCACACCCAGATCAGCCCTTCCTTCCTGCTGTCTTTGTTCAGCCCACTATTAGATTCCCTAATCTACAAGATCCTGTAATTACTCATTACCTGGCTGGTCTCTACTAGACCATGAGGTTCTATTCATCTCTCTTAGCACAGAAATGTTGAAGGAATGGAGTATAAATGAAGATAATAAGTTCCCTGCTTGAACTGAAGAAAAGCCCTCTTCTGCCTATTATGAATGGGAGAAAAAAATAGGAAGCTGTACTTGATGGGACTTGCAGAGGCTCTGCCAGACTGCTGGACCAGCATCCACTTTGGCCTTCAGAAGATAAAGGACTGTTAACACCAGTGGAATAATCAGGAAGAACTGGTGGGAAAGTGGCACTGGCCTCATGATTTTCCCCCATTGATTAGATAAGGGAGTGTGTAATTGGGAATGTGCTGGCAGGGAGGGATGCTTTGAAGTTCCAGGCCGATTGCTGTGTGGGATGGCTCTGGTCTCTGGTGGCCAGGTGGCAGCCATACTCCAGGCACCCAGGGATAACCTGCCTGCCTAAGGAAAGTACAGTTGCTCTGTGAACAGCAGAGAATGTGCCTTTCCCTGGAGATAATCGGTGGGAAGCCCATCTGGATGGAGAACCGGCCCCCACAAAAGCCTGCGTCTCTGGAAGGGAAAAGGGCAGGTACTCAGCCGTAGCTTGGAGTGGGAGCTGCCTGAAGGTGGCTTGGGGTCTGTTGGTTAGAAGCTCCTTCCCGGTAACACTAACTCCTCACGAGGGCCATGGATATTTTGGCTCTGGTACAGAGAACAAGGCTGGCTTTGGAGGGAGCCAATTTTCCATTTCCCTATGAGGGATCTCAGGAGGCCAGTAAAGCTCCTTCTGAAATTATTTAATTTAAAAGCTTCTGACAAAGAGCAGGACTCTGCCTTGCACATTGCCCTTTCACCTTCCAGAAGTTTCCACCGACCTCCTTTGCTCCCTAACCTCAGCTCCGTGACCTAGGGGAGAAGGTGTCAGTCCCACTGTTTCATGGCCAGGAGCTGTCACTTTTTTTTGGCAGAAGAGGGCTTCTTGTTTAAGAAGTTAAGTTGGTTCTAGCCCCAGGGTCCTGTAGGAGTGGAAAAATTTTTCCCTTCTTCCCTTCTAGGTTTTTTGGCCTCATAATTAAATTGACATAAGACAGATTAACAGGAGAAAATCAAATTTACTCACATATGGGTGCCCCATAAAAATAGGAGACTCCCCAGCAGTTGGGTAATTAAAGCGTATAAGCCGTCCAGAGCTAAGCAGGTGTAGGAATCTGCACCATCAGGGGAGGGTGGCGCAGACGCTGGGCAAAGCAAATGTTTGGTAAGTGAGTATGTGCTACGCCACGCAGATAAGTCTCTCTGATATAAAAAGTTATGTCTGGTAACAGCTCCTTCCCTGGTACATTTAAATTCCTTCAGGCAGTCTCAGGGGGAAGTAAAATGCTCTTCCTGAGTCTGCTGCGCCCCGGTTGTCTTCAACCTCCAAAAATCCACATACCAAAGTGGCCTATTCAGGGTGTGTGTGCTATGTGCCCCTGCTGCCTCCCAAACGCCCAGCTTAAGCTCTCTGTCCTCACGCAAAGGGCCTCCGTGGAGGCAGTTATGACGACTCCCCCAGAATGCCCAGGCCACTCCCCACATGTTCCCTGCCGCCCACCCGAAGTTGCACTGGAGTGCATGAACAAATGTGGCAAGATTCCAAGATGTCCAGTTCTGGGAGCAGGGACAGGTCCCAGCGTGGAGCAGGCCGAGCATGGGGCAGCGGTGTGACAGCTCACAGGGCCCGACTGGGGGAGGCAGCAAGGCGGCCCCCTCCACCACAGTCCCCCAGTGCCCAGCAAGCTCCTGCTCTTTGTCTACAGCGCTGTGAGCACCACGGGCTTCACTGCCACTCTCAGCTGCTCGGGAGGTGTTTCAGGCTTGGCAAAACACAAAGTGCTTTTTCTAGGCAGTGTTTTGTCCTCTTTGCATCTCACACTGCACGTTTTTGTGGTGTGACATGCGGCCCAGGTGTTTCAGGTCCCAGTGCTTGATTCTCTGCAGCATAATTTCCTCTAAGACTGTTCGAGGTCCCCAAGTTTTGTATCTTTTCCCTTAGAAGGAGGGACACCACGTCCTGCCCCAAGAGAATATGAACATAAGCCAAAGGGAGTGTGTTTTGTGTGGCGTTAGGCAAGATGCCTGCCTGCAGGGAGGGGGAGCTGGCCTGCCTGTCCTTGGGTAAGGTGAGGAAGCGCAGATGGGCCTCTCAGGGTCTGTGGAGTGGAGACCAGAGCTGTGTTTTCTCCCTAGGGTTCCGCATTCCCACAATGTTTGCCAGAAACTGAGCCCTTCAGTTTCTGGTGTCTCTCTGTTGGGATCCATTTACCTTCATGTCAGAGGAAGCCCAGAGGCATGGGAAGAGTGCAGGGTTTTGCCCACCCTTATTATTTTCTTTCCAGCACAAAATGAAAAGAGAGGGCTTTCCTCTACAGAGCCCTTCCAGCACTTTCTCTGGGGTGTCAACAAAGGCATTTGCCAACACACATGGAAATCATGAAGATACCAAAGACCGGTATTTTTCTGGGGAGCCAGACCCAAAGCCCAGGCTGACAGAAGCGCTTTGGAAGGCAGGTGTCAACGTGCTTTCTATCGGAGAAATCCTAACATATGTTCAGGCCTCTGACACACTCAGGATTGCAGGGTACGTCAGCCCTATGCCCAGACAATGCAACTTCGCTCAACATTGCATGTGACTTTAGGGGTGAGGGGAATGCTCTGTGACACCGTAGCATACCTATTCACATTTTACACACACACACACACACAATGTCTGATGACTGGAAATCTACAATTAGAAGTGTAATCCTTTAAATATGAACTTTTAGCTGTAAGATGAGTAAGGTCTGAGGAGCTGACATAAAGCATGGTGATTATAGTGGATAACATCATATTGTATAATTGAAACTTGCTAAGAGTGTAGAACTTAAATGTCCTCTCACACACAAAAATAAATATGAGAGGTGACGAGTGGTTTAATTAAGTAGATGGGGAAATACATCAAATCACCATGAGGTATACTTTAAACATCTTACAATTTTATGTGTCAATTGTACTTCAATAAAGCTGAAGTAAAACAAAAAGGAGAGAAACCTGAAAAAACCAATAACAAATAGAATTATATTTATTTGGCCTAAGCCCTTGGTTCTCATAAACTGCTAAGAACCTTAGAACTTCAGGTTCTGGGTGTGCTGGTAGTGTGGATTTTGATGGGGAAAAGCTGGGGAAACTAAGCATCCTGGGAGTTCCAGAATGGGTTTTGCAGAAGCCCCCACCCACCCCCGGAAGCAGCCTTGCGATGAGACTGTCCAGAACAGAGAAAACAAACATTGCTTTGCAAATCTGGGAAGGGCCGCTAGCTCTGCATTTGGTGTTCCTTTTAAAATTAGAGGCTTGATCTTCTTTTTCTTTTTTACTATTATTTATTTACTTATTTTGGTATCATTAATATACAATCACATGAGCAACATTGTGGTTACTAGACTCCCCCCATTATCGAGTCCCCACCACATATCCCATTACAGTCACTGTCCATCAGCATAGTAAGATGCTATAGAGTCACTACTTGTCTTCTCTGTGCTATACTGCCTTCCCTGTGCACCCCCTCTACATGATGTGTGCTAATCGTAATGCCCCTTATCCTTCCCTTCCCACCCACCCTCCCCAGTCGCTTTCCCTTTGGTAACTGTTGGTCCATTCTTGGGTTCTGTGAGTCTGCTGCTGTTTTGTTCCTTCAGTTTTTGCTTTGTTCTCATACTCCACAGATGAGTGAAATCATTTGATACTTGTCTTTCTCCACCTGGCTTATTTCACTGAGCATAATACCCTCTAGCTCCATCCATGTTGTTGCAAATGGTAGGATTTGTTTTCTTCTTATGGCTGAATAATATTCCATTGTGTATATGCACCACCTCTTCTTTATCCATTCATCTACTGATGAACATTTAGGTTGCTTCCATTTCTTGGCTATTGTAAATAGTGCTGCGATAAACATAGGGGTGCATATGTCTTTTCAAACTGGGCTGCTGCATTCTTAGGGTAAATTCCTAGGAGTGGAATTCCTGGGTCAAATGGTATTTCTATTTTTAGTTTTTTGAGGAACCTCCATACTGCTTTCCGCAAAGGTTGAACTACTTTACATTCCCACCAGCAGTGTAGGAGGGTTCCCTTTTCTCCACATCCTCGCCAACATTTGTTGTTGTTTGTCCTTTGGATGGTGGCCATCCTAACTGGAGTGAGGTGATATCTCATTGTGGTTTTAATTTGCATTTCTCTGATGATTAGCGATGTGGAGCATCCTTTCATGTGCCTGTTGGCTATCTGAATTTCTTCTTTGGAGAAGTGTCTGTTCAGATCCTCTGCCCATTTTTAAATTGGATTATGTGCATTTTGTTTGTTGAGGTGCGTGAGCTCTTTATATATTTTGCATGTCAATCCCTTATCAGATATGTCATTTATGAATATATTCTCCCATACCGTAGGATGCCTTTTTGTTCTATTGATTGTATCCTTTGCTGTACAGAAGCTTTTCAGCTTGATATAGTCCCACTTGTTCATTTTTGCTTTTCTTTCCCTTGCCCAGGGAGATATGTTCATGAAGAAGTTGCTCTTCTAAGAGTTTTATGGTTTCATGACTTACATTCAGGTCTTTGATCCATTTTGAATTTACTTTTGTGTATGGAGTTAGACAGTAATCCAGTTTCATTCTCTTACATGTAGCTGTCCAGTTTTGCCAACACCAGCTGTTGAAGAGGCTGTCATTTCCCCATTGTATATCCATGGCTCCTTTATCGTATATTAATTGACCGTATATGCTCGGGTTAATATCTGGGCTCTATATTCTGTTCCTCTGGTCTATGGTTCTGTTCTTGTGCCAGTACCAAATTGTTTTGATTACTGTGGCTTTGTAATAGAGCTTTAAGTTGGGGAGTGTAATCCCCCCTGCTTCATTCTTTCTCCTCAGGGTTGCTTTGGGTATTCTGCATCTTTTGTGGTTCCATATGAATTTTAGAACTATTTGTTCCAGTTCGTTGAAGAATGCTGTCAGTATTTTGATAGGGATTGCTTTGAATCTGTAGATTGCTTTAGGCAGGATGCCCATTTTGAGAATATTAATTCTTCCTACCCAAGAGCATGGGATGAATTCCCATTTATTAGTGTCCTCTTTAATTTCTCTCAAGAGTGTCTGGTAGTTTTCAGGGTATAGGTCTTTCACTTCCTTAGTTAGGTTTATTCCTAGATATTTTATTCTTTTTGATGCAATTGTGAATAGAGTTGTTTTCCTGATTTCTTTTTCTGCTAGGTCATTGTTAGTGTATAGGAATGCAAAAGATTTCTGTGTATTAATTTTGTATCCTGCAACTTTGCTGAATTCAGATATTCTAGTAGTTTTGGAGTGGTTTCTTTAGGGTTTTTTGTGTACAATATCATGTCATCTGCAAACAGTGACGGTTTGACTTCTTCCTTCCCAATCTGGATGCCTTTTATTTCTTTGTGTTGTCTGATTGCCGTGGCTAGAAGTTCTACTACTATGTTGCATAAAAGTGGGGAGAGTGGGCATTGTTGTCTTGTTTCTGATCTTAGAGGAAAAGCTTTTAGCTTTTCACTGTTAAGTATGATGTTGGCTGTGGGTTTGTCATATATGGCCTTTATTATGTTGAGGTACTTGCCCTCTTTGCCCTCTATACCCATTTTATTGAGAGCTTTTATCATGAGTGGGTGTTGAATTTTGTCAAATGCTTTTTCAGCATCTATGGAGATGATTGTGTGATTTTTGTCCTCCTTTTTATTAATACAGTGGATGATGCTGATGGATTTTCGAATGTTGTACCATCCTTGCATCCCTGGGATGAATCCCACTTGATCATGATGTATGATCCTGCAAACAGTAACAGTTTGACTTCTTCCTTACCAATCTGGATGCCTTTTTATTTCTTTGTTTTGTCTGATTGCCATGGCTAGGACCTCCAGTACTATGTTGCATAAAAGCAGGAAGAGTGGGCATCCTTGTCTTGTTCCCGATATTGGAGGAAAATCTTGGTGTATGATCCTCTTGATGTATTTTTGAATTCGGTTTGCTAGTTTTTTGTTGAGTATTTTTGCATCTGTGTTTATCAGGGATATTGGTCTATAATTTTCTTTTTTTGTGGTGTCTTTGCCTGGTTTTGGTATTAGAGTGATGCTGGCTTCATAGAATGAGTTTGGAAGTATTCCCTCCTCTTCTATTTTTTGGAAAACTTTAAGGAGAAGGTATTATGTCTTCTGTAAATGTCTGATAAAATTCAGCAGTGAAGCCATCTGGTCCAGGGATTTTGTTCTTGGGTAGTTTTTTGATTACTGATTTGGCATGATCTTATTTTTAACAGTATGTCATAAAGGCTTCAAGAAGTTAGCATACAATTTATGATGGAGATTCCTGTTACCCAGGACGTGAGAGGACTGAGCGTAAGCTTGGGATATGGGTAAGGTTTCGTGTGTACATTTGAATCGCATCATCTGGAGATAGTCCCTAGCTTCCTCCAGAACTGTAAGGAGGTCTGAGAAGACCTGGCAGTGTAGCGTGAGCCTCTGAAGCATTCAAAGTTCAGGGTCAGCGAAACTTTCCCCACCTCTCCAGGGCATAGGTACTGGGACAGATTCCTTAGCTCTGGGACGTGCCTGCCTACCCTGGGCTTTGGAGGGCCCTTCTGCCATCATCTAAGCACTGTTCTTCAGAGGTAGTCAGAGCTCATTTGGGATTAGAAAACAAAAACTAGCATTTTTTTCTGACCATAAAAGTAGAAACTTAGAAAATATGGGAAAATGTAGTGAAGAAAATAAAAGTTTATCATAACCCACCTAATCAACCAACCACTGTAAGCATTTTGAGGTATTCCCTTCCAGGTCTTTCCTTTTCCTTTTGTCTTTTTAAGAAAGAGTTGAGATAATAGTATATCTAACAATAGAGCTCTTTTCATTTGACATTACATCATACTCATCTCACTTGCCATTAAAAAGTCTTTATAGGCATCATTTTCAGTGGCTGCACAATATTCTGTTATATGGTTATACTACAGCTTACTTATCCATTTTTCTCTTGTTGAGCATTTGCATTGTTCCCAGCTTTTTGCTTTAATAATGCAGTGAGAAACATCATGGGCATGAAGCTGTGCTTTCATTTTAGATGATTTCTTTATGATAGATTCCTAGAAGTCTCTTGACTTGAAGATACCATGAGTTAAGATGTTGCTGGAGACCCATCTGTCAAGTGTGGATGTCACCAAGGACTTCAGGCAGAGAGGTGGGGCTGGGCAACAGCCTTCACTGGGTACATGTCTGTAGACTCTGTGGGCATAGTGGAAACTTAGGATATGAGAATACTCAGCCTTTATCCTTGCAGAACTTACAGTATAGTATAGAACCATAACATATATAAAGAGTCTAAAGGAAGAGATGCCTGTATCTCAGAACCTTTGGGGAGCCGTGCATGAGTTTCAGAATGGGGTAAAGTTGTGTGTGTATGTTCACACTAAATTTTCTGGAGAGGGAGTCTATTCTCATCAGAATCTTTTTATCTATAGAGCTGCAAAGAATTACCCATTTAGTGATTGTTTTGGTTGTGTGGAAGAGTGAATAAATTTTCTCTATTTTTTTCTTTATAGTTTTTATAATACAAAAAACAAGATACACTTTTTTTCATGTGCCATTAATATGACCAGTGCAGTGTGTACCAAGATGGTAGTCAGTGGTCCTGGTTTTGGGGACCTCAAGGTAGTAGGGTATAGGAGAGGCCACAACCTGTACCCAACAGGTACAAGGCAGACTGTGACAGCATTTGTCACCTGTCCCTTCAGTGACCTACCAGTTCATTTACATATGAATCTCCTGCCAGTAAGAGCTGGTGTTAAATGAGCCTGATGTGTACAGGATCATATTATCAGAACATTGCGTTACCTGGGTACATGGCACTTTTGGTAATGTAAACCAGTGGTGCCTCAGCCCTCTGCTGGAGCCTCAGTCCTCACCTGATTTCTAAAAGTTAAAGGAGCTCCATGTTGCTCATTCATGGTCAGCAGGAAAGCCGGCCAGCGCTGCCAGTATGGAAAAGGCAAGGAGCTGTGGCCGTGTGCAGCCTCCAGGCCTTCCACTCGGCAGAATTCAGTGTGCACATGGAAAGTGATAGCCATTGATTGTATTTATTTTCTATAGTATTTTCTATTGTTTGCATAGGTCCTCCAACAGGCAAATGAGAGAGCCCTGTGCTAGGCTACCTATAGCCTTGTTCAGGCATCTCCCCTGGACAGACACCTGCGGTTGCAGGACCTCCACACAACCCCATCTTAGCTCAGAGGGTTGTGAGATTTCATGGATTTTTGTCAAGCTGAGTATGCACAGTCAGGACAGCTGGGATGGGTGTGTGTGTCTCATCACCTGGTTCCCCTTGTGGTGTCTCCCTCCCTTGTGGCTGTAGTGTCCAGGTCCCATTTGAGGATCTATGTGTAGAGCATGATTGACAGCAGAGGCCTGCCACAGGCAGGAATGTGCCTTTCCTCAGAAGTTCCCCAATCTTTCCACCAGCATCTTTTAATCTAGCTTGCTAATGAAATCCATCTAATTCTTTTTTTTGAATTCCAGTTGACTGTTTCTGCAGGTTTGGCTGAGTAGTTTTTCTTCCCTGACTCTAGGCCTCTGTGAATTAAATCCCTTTCTCATTCCCTGTCACTCACCTTTCCTTTGCTCCTTCGCTTTCTCCAGACCCAGAATCACTTAGTCTTCTAAAGGGCTTGAATCTACCTGTAATTCATGCATCCGTTACGGTCATTACCTAAGCCTAATTCTTACTTGGCTTCAGTTCCATTGACCAAAAGCAGTGAGCCCCACATAAGACAGATGGGAGTGGAGGAGGAACTGGCCACTGCCCATCCCTCAGATACACGCACAGTATCTGCTCTTCCCAGAAAGAGTGGGAAAACATTAAACACACCTGTGACCGCTGCCAGCCCTCATCCATAATGCAGAATAAGCAAGATAACACTCAAAATATGACCCTTTGTGGTGGTGGGGGGGGGGATGGCTAAAAGCTTAGACCTTCAAAGGATATCATTAAGAAATTCTTCCTCATACTTAATCAGATTTGCCTGGCAATGATTTTTAAGCTTATGTATTTTGATCCTGATCAGATTGAGGTACTATTTTCTTCTTTACAGATAATATTTTTAATAATATTTTTTAATACAGAATTATTTTATAGTAAAGAGAACTAAACATTTCATATATAATTCTAATAAAACTGGTGAAAGGATTATATTGTGTAATTTAATAAACTTATATTTAAATATATTTCATAAGTAAAATATATTTGTATATAAATTGTTATAGACTTACAGACATAAAATATTAAGTGAATCATTTTATATTATAGTGGGAAATATTTTAAGGTTTCCAAAATATAGGCTATTTAAATAATGTCAAAGGTTCAGTACTAAATTAAGTAATTTGACTTAGGTATTTAATCTTAAAATATACAGAACATATTATATTTGTGTAAGTAAGAGCTATTATAAGGTATTTCAAATTGCAGTAAGGGTATCTGATGGGGTCTGGTTCCTGGGCCAAGAGTTACTGTCTGGGGGCCCCAGCCACCCTGCTGCTCCCCACGCCCACGCGCTGACCTGCCATTTGTCCTCCCGCTCGCAGGCATCGGCAAGAACGTCATCTGCGACCGCACCGCCACGCCGCTGGACGCCTTCCGCATGATGTCCGCTGCCCACTACTACCCCAAGCTCATGAGCATCATGGGTAACGTGCTGCGCTTCCTGCCGGCCTTCGTGCGCATGAAACAGCTCATTGAGGAGGGCTACGTGGGTGACCTGCTGGTGTGCGAGGTGCAGGTGCACAGCGGCAGCCTGCTGGGCAAGAAGTACAACTGGAGCTGCGACGACCTGATGGGCGGCGGCGGCCTGCACTCGGTGGGCACCTACATCATCGACCTGCTCACCTTCCTCACCGGCCAGAAGGCCGTCAAGGTCCACGGGCTGCTCAAGACCTTCGTGAAGCAGACCGACCACATCAAGGGCATCCGCCAGATCACCAGCGATGACTTCTGCACCTTCCAGATGGTGCTGGAGGGCGGGGTGTGCTGCGCCATCACACTCAACTTCAACGTGCCAGGTGAGTTCAAGCAGGATGTGACGGTGGTGGGCTCAGTTGGGCGCCTGCTGGCAGTGGGCACCGACCTGTACGGGCAGCGCAACAGTGCCCCGGAGCAGGAGCTCCTGCTGCAGGATGCCACGCCCATTAGCAACTCGCTGCTGCCCGAGAAGGCCTTCAGCGACATCCCCTCGCCCTACCTGCGCGGCACCATCAAGATGATGCAGGCCGTGCGCCAGGCCTTCCAGGACCAGGACGACCGGCGCACGTGGGACGGGCGGCCGCTCACCATGGCCGCCACCTTTGATGACTGCCTGTACGCCCTGTGCGTGGTGGACACCATCAAGAGGTCCAGCCAGACGGGCGAGTGGCAGAGCATTGCCATTATGACAGAGGAGCCTGAGCTGAGCCCTGCCTACCTGATCAGCGAGGCCATGCGCCGGAGCCGGATGTCCCTGTACTGTTAGTGGGGACCAGGGACCCAGGGGCACTGGGGTCTTCTGCTTGGGGCCCAGGGCTGGGGAAAGGCATGGGGCAGAGTTGGTCTCTGGGAGTGTGGGAGCAGGGAGGTGGAAGGGCAGTGAGTCAATGGCATGTGGAAGGTGAACCTCAGCTCAAAGGAGGGGCCCCAAATGAGAGCGTTGGGAGGCTGAGCTAGTAGCCTGGGAGTGTTCAGACGGCCTGCCATTCCTGAATCATCTGGGCTGGGCATCTGCGTGACAGGGAGAAGGTCCAGCTGCCTCTCCTGCCCTTCACTATGAGAAGCAAGGGGAGCTTGGTTGCTTTCCTCACTTCCTCCCCTCCTCTCCCTCCCCACCATGGCCTCCTCTGCAAGCCAGATGCTCCTGCCAGGCCAAGGCACTGCATCTGATGGCAAGCCCGGTTGGTGCCGGCTTCCCACCAGGCAGAAGGCACACCTTCACGTGTCCACAAGAGCCTGTAGTCTCGGCAGAGGGGTGGGTGCAGCAGGCTAATGAGTAGGTTCAAATTCCAGGAAGTCACCGGAAGAAGTCCTTGGTAGCAAAACCTACAGCTTTCTTGGTTGATTGGTCTTCCTAATTGGTTATTGTCCATCACCTGGGCTGCAGTAGGGTAAGGGGGTGCCAGGAATAGCAAGCCGAGAGAAGCCTTCTTCAGCCACAGTGAGAGCGCACGAGCCTACACTGCACTGAAACAGAGGGGGGCTAAGAATAAAATACCCCCTGAATTTATCAACAGTTACAAAACCGCAAGGAGCCCCCATATAACAAACACGGTTTCCAGTGGACTGTGGAATTGAGTGCAAAAGGGACTTGCTACAGAAGTGTGAGTTTGTCCTCTCGTGTGACGCCCTGGGCAGGGCCCAGGGGACAGGAGAGGGGTGGGCTTGCTGCCTGCCATGCTGCAGAGGGAATTCCCAGTGGAAGGGAAGGTGAGCCAGCCCTGCACCTGCTTTGGACTCCCAACACCCATTCCTCCTACCTGGCTGGGGAAGGGCTTTTAGGAGATTCACCGAGTTTTGCAAATTTAAAAGGGAAGCCTTCATTTCCACTCACATATTATCCTTTTCCCTTAAAAAAAAAAAAGTCAAGGCTCTTTTCCTCAGCTTTGACCTTTGCTTTCACAATTTTGACACCTGAAGATTTTTGGATACGTTTTAAACAAAAGGGCAACAAGGAACATAATTTGCAGCGTTTCTAAAATGGGGTTTTAGAGCCCTCTGAGGTGTATCTTTATGTAGGGCCGAGAAGGCTAACATCGGAAAAAGCATCATCTCCCTCTGCCAGGCCATCTCCGTGCCCCTCGCCTCACTGCCCTCTGCTTGCAGACGCTCACTGCGGATGGAGGCCTGCCGGCTGGCAGCGAACACCACCAGGAGGGGAAACCAGAGGCACACAAAACACACAGAGGGTCTGCAGAGGCCACCTGCCTGCCACCATGTGCCCCTGGACCACCCGTAAAAGTTGAGACCTGGTCTTGAAAGAGCAAGTCAAGTACATTCTGAAATTGGGGGATTTTAAATACATCCCGAAAATGGGGAATTATTTTGTTATCTCTTTTTAATCCTTCATACCCCAGAAGACCTTTGTCAAGGTTGATTGTGGAGACAATATTCCTTCTAAATCTACGCAGCTTTTGTTCACAGGTCATAGAAATCCAGCAGTTGTCTTTGGCACCCTCCTGAGGGTTTGGACTTACCTTCAAATAACCGGCAGGTGAATGAGAAGGGAATGGAAGGGGCGGAGAGTCCACCCCAGGCTCTGGGTGGGCAGCGTCGGAAGCGGCACCCTCCCCTCTCTTCCCAAGGCCAGTGTTCAGTGACGGTGTGGGTGTGGCCCGACACCACCAGGCCGGCCGGCCTCGCACGCCAAGGAGTGCGGGCTGCCCTCCTGGAAAGAATGCCGCCCTTGGCCCTGACCGCAACCCCGGAAGGCCGGGCAGCCGAAACTCCTGGAGGTACATTTCCGCCCTGATCTGTCGACAGACTTCACGATGGGCACGCCACCTGTTGTAGCTATCAGTTCAAACCTGGAGATCTGATAGCAGGGGAGCCTTCCAGGAAGAGCGGGAGCAGCGGCCCTGCCATGGATTGTTTTGGTTCAGGTTCTCCTAAACCGCCCTTGAGATAAATAGCTTTTGTGGAAATCGAGAGGAAATAATTTTTTTTTTTTCTAGCTGACCTGAAAGGCTGTGTTGAAGGATAAGGGAAAGGAAACTAGATGACTCTATGGGTCTCATTTTTCTAAGTTGTTTATAATGTTCCTGGGGTTTCCTTCTTATGTTTTGGTGCTTAACTCAAGTACTTGGGAGGTTTTGTCCCCCAGAGGCCTCTGAGCTCTGTGACAAATATTCAGTGTCTAAAACAGAAATTCTCCTTTGAGGCTGTGGTATATCGGAAGAGTATACATTCTTCTAAAGAAGCATGAAAAATATTTTAATGACTGTACTCAAATGTTATCTGTTGAGATGCATGTAGTAGGTAGATGCAGGAACAAGAGGAAGAAAAGACCTAAGTAGTTCATTTTTTAAATATAGAAATGGCAGTAAAGGGGTTTAAGATACTTCTTCAGTTCTCTTTTTGCCCCCGTCCTACCACTTGCAAGGACTTGACTGGGAGCGCATGGGGAGCTGAGATCTCAAGCTTTCAACAAATATTGCCGAAGCCAAGTCCAGCACCTAACAGTGTCCCAGGGGTCCGGGCACCCTCAGCTGACTGCCCTAGGATGCAGTCCCAGCAGGGAGCCAGCCCCTTCGGCTTTGTTGAATGGGTCTCAAGTACCCAGTGAAGTGGCAGTGACACTTTAGAATAGTTGCATTCAGTCCCCCTTGACTTGTTCCCGTTATTGGGTGGATTTTCCCATTGCACCAGTGCCTCTGGCACTGGAAGTTTTGGCCCATGGTGCTGTTTGCCTCTGTTGATGTCCCAAATTCCGAATTTTGAGAGACAGTGTAGGTCAGGGGTTTATACCTGATACCCACAAGTGTTTAGGAATGCTCTGGGTTTATGTGAAAAGTCTGGATTCTGAGTTTTCTTCTGGAGAGAGAGAGTCCGTGACCACTGTCAGCTTCTCTGTGACTTCTCCCCATAACGGAGAGGAGTTGCAGGGCACCAGACACTCCTCAGCCTGTCTGGCAGCAAATGCCTGTGCGCCAGGTGTATCTGGACCCTCGAGGAGCAGTCTTGGCCCACTCTCCCAGACTCTTTCTCTGTCTGCAGAGAGCCATTCAGGTACACCATGTACTCTAACATTTTTGATTAGCCACTCTGTGCAGGGTATTTTAAATGCATTATTTCATATAATCCACAGAACCACTCTGGGATATTGGGCATTGTTATGCCCATTATATACCTGCAAAAATCGAGGCTCTGGGAGGAATAGTAACTTGCCCAACGTTGCACAGCTCTTAAGCAGAAGTGGAGTCACCTAAACTCAGAACCAGTCTTCTCCTCCAAACCATGCTGTCTCCCAAGATTTGTGCCTCCACAGGTCCCTTCAGGAAGGAAATCACTGCTTGTTGAGTGCTGCTGGGGGCTGGTGTCACACCCTGTGGAGCAGCTGGGACTAGAGCTGGATATGACCTGCCCAGGGCTCCGCCACACTGCTGTCTTCACCCTCCTGTTGAACAGGAGCCACATTTGATGTTCTGCCAAAAGGTTCATTTCAGAGCTGCAAAATAGAAGTAGTCGATGTTTCTTCTCCTTCCAGAATGGAAAGATCACTCAACTTCTTTTAAAATCGACGTCCTAAGTTGATTTTGATTGGAGGTGATGCAGCAAACCACAGAGGGGGGGATTTTCAAAACGTACTTGGCCGGCTCTTAGAGGTGGGCTTGGATTATGAGGGCAGCAGTCTGAGTATAAAGGGAAAGTGGCTTTTTCTCAGGGAGTGGAGTTGTACAGTTTATTGGTGACTCAGGTTGTAGCTGTGCTTTGCATTCACACTCTGCACTCTCTTAACTCTCATCTTTTTTCACAGCTACAGCTGTTGAATTTGACCTGCAGTCATAAATTAGGTTCCCAATGGGATCTCTTTTTTTTCTGGTGGGTATGGGGGGAAATTGAGCATGGTAATGATTTCATGTGGAGAAAGTAAATCCAGCAGCATCTGAAGGGATTTCAGAACCCGGGATATTTGCTTCCTCTCTTTTATATCCCAGAGGGTGAAGTGGCGACCAAGATCACACTGCTTCTACTGGTAGGTCGGGACTAGAAGCCCACGGTTCTGACTCTGAGGCCCTGGCTGAATCACCCAGCACCTCACACCCTCAGATGCAGAGAGGGGGGCTCAAGAGGTGAAAGGTCTTGTCTGAGGTCCCATGGCTGGTAGGTAGGGGCATTGTAATTAGAACGCAGACCTGCAACAGCCTGCAGACTGTATTCCACTGAATCCATTTTTTTAGTATGTCCTGAATGTACACAGAAAACTAGCTGTTTAAAAAGTCCTGTTGTGAATATAATGTGAAGTTATTTCTAATACAGTGTTTAGCAAAGATGGGGGCTATAAATCCACATGTCCCCCTTTGGGACTCCCTGAGGCCAGCTCCACTTACAGTGCCCCCAGCCCTCCCCCACGTACAGGTCTCAGCCTTGACTAGCTTGGATCCTGCTCCACCCGTTGCCTCCCTTTCTGGCCACCAAAGCCCTGACGGGCAGAGGCCATGATATTGGGGAGCTCATTAAAAAGAAGTTACTATCATAGCCCCACATTTGGGTTCCCTTTTGGGAACAGGGATAAAGGCAATGGAAGAAAAGCTGTGTGCGTGTGGCTGGAGTGCCCCCAGCGGCCAGCGTGCCCCACTCAGCTGGCCCCGCCCCAGGCGGAGAAGTGGGCAGATGGGGGCACTCTCCAAGTTTCAGGGCGCAGCCCGGACTGAGTTGGGGCTCCCAGGCCGCCTCACCACAGGGAAGCCCTCCTGAGCTGTGTCAGGAGATAATGGGCTCAGTGGTCTTGTTGGAGTCGGTGACCGGGGGTGGGGATGAAGCCATGGCTGTATCTGGGTCACCACTGTAGTCAGCAAGGGAAGACGGTGGCCTACTGACGTCTTTCTGCCCCTTGTCACCGTGCCTATTTGCTGGGGCCCTTGAGAGGGCCACCAAGGTGACCGGCGTTCAGGCTGCTAAAGTGTTGCACTACTGAATAGTCTTGAATCTATTGCACCCATGTCTGTTTACACCAGCAGTGAGTACAGTGACAGCAAGACTATGCAATGGCTCTGTGCTTTGTGTGGCATCAAAGCTTGCCTGGGTGGGTGTGGGCGGCCTACAGCATAACCGTGGTGTCATCTGTCTGTCTCTCTCCTTCCCTGCCCAGGTCTCTGCCGTCCCATGTAGCCATCACAAGGGCTAAGTTGTTGACAGAGCCCCTTGGCTTCTTATAAATGTGATGACTTACCTGTGATTCTAATCCAAGGTTAAGAAACAAAACAAAAGCAAGTGACCTGACCCGCTCCTTGGCTTCCCTCCTCCTCTTTCAGGCATCCAAACGTGTATAGTATTCTGCTCTGTGCCTTGCCCAGGGGAGGGAGAAGTTTCTAGCAATTACAGCTTTCTGTTTGCTGCCTGGTGCTTTGTGTACTACTTTTTTTTTTTTAACCAAAATTACATTTGATTGGTTGTCACTGTTGAGTATATATTTATTGTTTTACAAACATGAGTATATATATGTATGTGTATGTATAAAACCAAACTATATACAAAAAGTCAAGGCATGTATCCTAGGTATTTTAAAGAGTTATTTATCAAGGGAAAAAGATGTGTGTTATAAAGTAAACAGAGTCTATATTTTATATATAATGTAGATAGCAAAAAAATAGCTTATAAATTATAGAAGGTTTTGGTTTTCTTTTTTTATTATTAAAGCAAAAAAAAAAAAAAAAGGACAATGAATGCAACTGTTTTTAGTATTTTAAAGGCCAAACTACTGTGGGAGGTGGTCTTCCCTACCAGGCCCTCAGCCCTGCGGTGTGAGGCCCGCTGTTGCCTCTGCAGGCTCAGGGGGCGTGGCCAGCATCACTCAGCCAGCCGCCTCGTGCTGCCTCGGCACGTTCCCTGCTGTCCTGCCCAGTTTGCAGGGGTGGGACAAAGGAATGAAAGTAGCAAATAAAGATTGAAGATATACAACGTCAGCTGTTTTCCTGTTTATTCGGCTCAGGTATTGTAGCTCATGAATTAGGTGCCTGGCCAGTTTGGATCTGGAGCAAGAATGGGGGTGGGAATGATGGTGGTGCATCTGGTGTGTGTGTGTGTGTGTGTGAGAGAGAGAGAGAGAGAAAGAGAGAGGGAGAGAGAAGGAGGGGGAGAGGGGGAGACGGAGAGTCTGAACCGTTGCTGAGAAAGAACAGATGCAGTTACAGAACAGGTCATTGAGGTGCTCACTTACTGGTTAAACGAAGAGGAATCTCTATCCTTCTGTGACCATCTACACCCACCCCCCACCCCCACCCCCATGTACAGAACCATTTTTCATTTATCTTCTGCTTTTATCTTGTGCATTTTCGGCACCTGTTGTGACAAGCCTGGGTGGTTCAATCTGAAAAATAAAATGACCGCAACAAATTATTGTAGGAATGAATTGCACATATGCAAAGTATGCAAAATCTTGAATAGAAGTGAAAAAAATCACTAAATAGCAGGCTCCCTTTTTGTTAACCTACGCTTACCTTAATCTTATAAGCAAAAAAGCTCCCTTGGCCTAGGTATTCCCAAGCAACCCCCAACACGCACTTGGTGGCAGCAGCGCCCCCTGCTGGAAGGCTGTCCAAGAACTTCAGACAACAGAGACGAAAAAGATGAGTTTGGGCCAAGTCATGACCAGATAGACAGGGTTACAACTTCCTCGAGCCAAAACCTCTATAAAGAAGCTTATGCAAAACATTCAGGATCCTTTGCCTTGTTCATTCAAGTTCAGGCTTCCTCTAGATTCCTATTTCTGAGTCTACATCTGCTGGGTAAATTCCTGAGAGATGACTTGAGTTATGATAGCTTTTGTAGCATGGCTGTGGTCCAACCACAGCTCTGCAGGATGAGCCCACCATGTCTAAATTGGTTGTTGAACTTTCTCTGAAATGTCATCCTAATTATGGGAACACATTTCTCTCCTAATTTTACACAGATTCTAATTACCTTGTACCAAACCAAGCTCTCTCCCTTTAGCCATGAGTGAAAATGAAAGACAGTAACTTTTAGGATCCCTTCTTGGGCAATTACAGATTAATTCATTTCTTGGTCTATCACTTGTACATTGATGGGGCTCAATCCCAGGATTGCAATCTGAAATATATATGCACGTAGGTCCCATTATCTCTGACTCATTCATCATTGGTCATCAGAGCCTTGGAAGAAGGATGCTCTGGTGAGGAGGATCCCTAAGAAGACCCTGAGGGCAGCTGATGTGGAGACCATGTCCACAAAGCCCACAGTGCTTTAGGCAGACCTTGGTTTTGAACCCTGTCCCCCCCACCCCCCGCCAAATCACTAATCCCCTCTTGGAGAGTGCTGAGGGGTCTAAATCAAAAGTCAGACAAGAACTATTTAAGGCTGCCTTGGGAATGACGATCACTCCACACTCCTCAAAATGCAAGCCGAGAAGTTGTAATAGCTAGTCAGCCTTCAGGGCGAGGAGCAAGCCCAGAGCCCCACTGTCTTTCTGGGCCTTCTGAGGCTGCTTGTCTGGAATGTGATAGCTAACAGGTGAGCCTGGAGAAGTACTCTTCAGTGTACTAGGCTAAGGGCTCTGGTCTTGACATTTAGGTTTCTACCATGGAGCAGAAGAGAGAGCTAGCCTGGGGAGAATGGCTGTGTTTCAATCTGGCTGTGAAGGGCTGAGACTATATATGTATCACTGAGGAAGCAATTAGGAGGGAAGGGATGGGCAGGAAAAAGAGAAGGAGCTGGTGGTAATGGGGGCAGCAGGGAGGAGAGAGGACAGGAGCAAAAGTGGTACTTATGCCAAGGGTATGATGGGCCGGAACTGTACACTGAAGATATGGAAGGTTCTGAAGATGAGTAAATATTACATGAGGTATCTGAAAAATGGTTCCTCTGTGGCTGACAGACCTATCTGTGCTCTGAGGTCAGCTTGTATGAGGAGGAGGATAGCAGCCGAGAATGAATGAGGGAGGAAAAGTCTGGCTGATTCACTCCTAGAGCTGTTCAAAGCTATCAAACTTGGCATTTCCTGGAAATTTTTCAATACCAACCACTGTGTTACATGAGCCCCAGACCCCAAGCACATCTTGGATCCTACCCCCCTTTCCTGTTGCCTTTCCTATTTGCAATTCACCCAAATCTGAAGTCTGCCAGGATTCAGCATCTGCCATTTCACCCCGCCCGTTCCTCCTGGGCCCCGTGGACACACTCTCCACTCAGGAACCTGCACTGAGCCTTTCTTTCCCTCACACAGGCTCTCACGCCTCCTTAGCTTTCAGAGACCCTGCCCACCAGGCCATCCCTGCTGCGATCTGCTTTCTCCCCTTGCACAGGTGCATTTCCAAAGAAAAGGCCCAGATGGAGCAGGCCTGGCCCAGCAGGAGGGGATGCTCAGAGCTGCGCCTAGCCTGGCCTCTGCTGCCTTGGAGCTCCTGGCTCAGTTCTCAGGTCTGCCCTGGCCCCTCTCTCCCACCAGGTTGCCTTGACATCCAGGCTTCTCCCTTACTTGTTTACAATGACCTCTTGCTTTCACTCATCCAAACTGAGGCCATCTGATGAGGGTGCCCTACCTGCTTTCCTGATCACCTGATATGTTGGTTGCATCTGACTTGCTTCTTCCCTGTATGGGGAAACAAAGGCAGGCACTTTCCCTTCTGACGCTGGAGCTCATTCCTTCTTGCATCTCTCCCTGCCACTGACCTCTTCCCTCATCCTTTAGGATATCCTATAGGCCAGAGTATGGACTCAGGGAGTCTTTGAACTTGGATGGGGGAAAAAAGATGCATCTCAATTCTCATTAACTCTAACTGAAATTAAGCATTTTCTTAAATTATGGCATCAGGTTACAGTTTCATTAGCAGTGTCTGTGACATAGTACCAGTAGAAATCACATAGTTTTCAGGTCACATTACTGGTTTTGCAGATATCTTGAAATATCATTTATACTCATCACTTCTCTGAAATTATGGGAATCATTAGACTACAACCAGATCTTAGTATTTAATATTTCAGTTAAAAGTGAGTATTTCAGTAAAAGGTGAAAATATCACAATTTTTTAAACATTTGGCATAACTTTGATTACTTTGTAATCATATGTGTATTATTTTATACATTTGAAAACATTATTTCAGGGGAAAAACATCATTTCAAGAAGGGGTCCATCTGGAAATCTTCACCAGACTGCTGAAGATGTACGTGGCACAAAAAAGCTGAGAACCCCCAACTATGGCAAAAAAAGCCTTAGCATGATGCTGACTCTGGCCTATAAAATTCTCGTATGCTTAATGAATAGGACTTAAATAATGACACAGTTAGCTTAAAATAGGTGCTCTGAAACCCAGAGACCCCGTCTGGGTGTCTGAACCCTCATCTGTAGGAAGCTCTTGCTCTAAAGCAGTGTTTCCCAAACAAAGCTGGGCACCAGAGTCAGAAGGGTTATTTTAATATAAGCAGGTTCTTGGGCACTGCACCACTATGTGAATCAATTTTGGGGCAGAAGAGGTAGCCGAGCATTTTCTGGATGTGTACAACACAGGCATCTATCAAAGAGCCCCTGCTATGCGAAGAGGTAGGCACTGCAAGTTTCCATCCCAGACCCCCATTTCCACTTCTTACAGGTAACCCCCATAACAATTTGAATAACAAGAGTAGCAATCTGTATTCTCTCTCTGAAGGGATCTGGGCATACACACAAACGTTACACATGCTGTGCATGCTATTCTGCGTCTCCGTTGTTTTCTCTCAATAATGTGTTTTCAGCATCTTTCCCCATCAGCATATAGATCGACCTCATTCTTTTTAATGGCTTTACTGAGGAAAATCCCCAATTCTAATTAAACAATTCAAGAGCTCTGGAGACAGATGGGGGTGATCATTGCAGAATCACGTGAATGTACAGAGCGCCACTGAACTATTCATGTAAACGTGGTAAGATGGCATATTTCATGTTTTGTATATTTTACCACAATTCAAACGAAATGTTTAAAGCTCCCCAGGTAATGGAGCCATGGCACCAGCCTCTCCCCCACCTCTCTTTCCCTGGTCAGGCCAGCCAGCCTGACATTTTGGGGATGCCTACCTTCATTTGCCCCTTTCCAGCACTCCAAGCCCTCTCATTCTGGAGGACCTCAAAGCAAAATGACGATGTGCATTTCTGTTAAGGAAACAAATGATCTCCTTTCCCTGGCTGACTGTGAAAATAGAGTTGTAGAGGCCTGAAAGGTTCTTTCCTAAGCCTGTCAGATGTCAGCAGAAGCTGGCATCACCACTGACAGTCCTAGCACTGGGGACGATAGGATACCTTTCAGCTCTGGAATGCCTTTTATCCTCAGTTTTGAAAGCTTTGCAGAAATTAGGCCAGGGCTTGTGAAACAATTCATGTCTGGTCACAGATAACCTCCAAAGTCTGCCCTAAAGCCTTCTTGTACTTCACTGACTTGCGTCTCAGTGTCCTTGACCCAGCTACAGAGCTTGAAAAAGGGCTTTTCACAAGTGACATGTTCAGATAAGTTAAATCCCCTGAAATTCAGTGCCATGTGGCCTATCTGTATGGTTTAATGTACTTCCACTGATCTCAGACCCTGGAGCCATTCAGATCTTAGGGAACAAAAGCTGGTTGAGACAAGAGCACAATGAAAGCTTCAACCTCAGGCAGATTCCCGCTGCACCTCCGTCCCCCTGTGTCACACAGCGAAGTCCGTGGGAGGTACTGCCTGTGCTATAGACTGATTCAGGGCACCGAGTCAGACATTTGCCTGAGGTCCCTTAATGCTGGAAAAGTTACCGTGGTACCCAAACAATTGTCTCTCCCTGTTAAGGAATCACTTAAAATCTCAATTTTAAAAGTCACAATGCCTTCCACACCAAGTAATTTGGCTCTCTGGGTACCGAGTCTCATCAGTAAGTTTCTGCAGGGAGGCCACTCTGTTGGAGATCAGAATTTTCCCACTGTTTTGTCACTCCTTGGACTGAAATGCCTCATCACTGCATATATCAACATTTCAACATTTCATGGGAGACCTCTTTTGTTCGGTGAGGCATGGCTGTGAACTTCTGAGTTCACTGGAGGTTCTTCTCAGTTTTCTATTTCCTGGCAGCCACGTCTTGGGAGCAGCTGTCATGCAGCCTTCTCTGCTGCATGGCCCACACCGCCCATGCACTTGTGAACCCTACTTCACTACTCCCTCCAGCAGATTTTTCACCAGCTGGTGCACCATTCCTTTGAGCCACTGTGGCCCCACCTGGCCCGGACATGGTCCATCTACAAGACATAGAACCAGGGAGCAGCAGAGACCCGGCTGTTAGATTCAGAGGACTGTGAGGCTGCCATGCCCATCGTGTTTTCCTCCCATTGCTGCCTTCCTTCTGAGATCAGATGTTCTCAGACCTCATTTCGTGACTGCATCCTGGCAATTGCCCTGTAAGGTGAAGAAGTAAAGGAGTCAGGACAAGCCCCATGGAGTCAAACAGGCCCCAGATCTCCTGGCAAGCTTTTTCTTGAGATAAAGCTCTTGCTCTCCATTGCTGGCTTGACAATGGTGCCTGATATTAGACCATTTATAGCCCTTTCAGAACAGTTTTCTGAAAATTAAATAGTTCTAGTGTGAGTTACAAGAGACTGTACTTTCAGCTAAAAAAAGGAATACCATCAACTTTCAGTTCTGGGTTTTTATGCTGGGCAATTTTTTCCTACTCCAGGACACCTGGGAGAGATCACAGACTGCAGAGGTGTCGTGTGCCCTGTAATCACTTTTCCTTGGGTTCGTGATCAGGACAACACTCTCCCCCACTCTCGGGGGCACAACAGACTAAGGCTGGGCACAGGCAAGTGCAGTGTGGAAAGCTGCCTCTAGGTCAGCCCTTCTCAAAGTGTGACTCCTGGGTCAAGAGCATCAGACTCGCCAGGGAACCTGTTAGAAATGCAGATCCTTGGTTTCACCCCAGACCTGCCGAAGCAGGAATGCTGGGGGCTGGGCGCAGCAGGCCCTCCAGGGGAGCACAGTGCACATGCACTGAGGCCCTGCTCTTGGTCTGTCCTCCATCTTTCCCCCATGGAGAATCACAGTTCTAGGACGGCAGCTCTCAGCCCTGGCTGCATCTTCGAATCACCTGCAGAGCTTCCACAAAGAGGTTCCTCCACACCTAGAGGTTCCGACTTAACTGCCAGGGGCCCAATGACAGCTCTTCATATGATTTGAACAGCAGGGCTTCAAGATCCACTCATGCTGTTCTCTGCAGATTTTGGCAGCCCGGTGAGTAACCACCTGTGTTCCCCACCGCCTCCTCCCAGCAAGGAAGGAATTTATTCCTTGTAATTCATCATGATCTCTCATCAACCAGAGAGACAACAGGACCTAAGACTGAGCATTGCCAGAACAGAAGACTTGGATTCCTACCCCTCTTTCTGGCTGCAGGACTTTGGGGGAATTAAATCCCCCCTCTTTCTGGGCCTTGGTTGCCTTAACTCTAAAACAGAAATTAAATACAAAATTTCTTCCTTTCCTCAAGTCAGAGAGCCAGCCAATAGTCTCTTAAAGTCTTTTCTAGCAGAAAAATAAATCTTAGATTCTACGAGCCTTTAAAAAGGTTGGACCTTGTCTTCAGCCTAGAATTACTGGTATTGACTTTGGTCCCTCTGGATGGGCAGAAAATACTGTGAGCTAGTCAGTTTGTGCTTCTCCAGTATTTACAAATATGAGTTATATCTAAAAGAAGTTGGTACTCAGGCAAACAGTTGCCAAAAGGAAGCCATTACAACGGGTTTGTGCTCTAACTCTGTCTGCAAATGTTCTGGGGGAACTGTGCAGTCTGTCTGAAGAGCAGCTTACCTTCCATGTGCAACCCAGCTTCCCCATATTCATGGACCTCCTATTCCGTTCACTTCTACCCAGCCACCCGCCTGTCCTCCTAACTCCCTTCTGCTATTTCTTCCTGGCTCTGCAAAAACTGTACAATTATCAGCCTGTGATTACCTTTCGTGGAGTTTGTCTACCTCACTCCACTAATGTACAGACTCCCTTGAAAAACAAGTAGAGTGGGCCAGGATGGAGAAAATGAGTAGGTCAGGTGTCCTGAGTCAAGTACTTGATTCTCTTTGGTATGCTCACTTTCTTTTGCCAGAAAACACAATAATTTGGTATTACCCTCCTTCCTACACTGCCTCCCAACAATAAGTAATGAGATTAGCAGGCAGAGAGAAGATGGCAAATTCTTTCAAGGTGATACTGTTATCGACAATACTATGTAAATAGCCAAGTAAACCTGTAATGCCTAGGAATTCCTTCAAAAGGAAAAGCAAGGACTAAAACAGGAACCCAGGGATGTGGCCAGAGGACACAGCTATGGCCTGGGTCACCGTGGGGACAGCACAGATCTGGGGACAGTGTTCCACATGCTGGTGTCCTAACTTAACACGAAGCCCATTCCCTATCTGAGAACTTCCTTTCCCAGAGGAGATGTGTGGGAAAGGGGCTTTCAACAGCCAGTGAGACATAGAGGTTTAACCCCTTTAGCCCTTCCTTGGCTTGAACTTGGGACACTCGAGTACAGTGCCCACAAATGATAACCATGCTTTTTATGTGGTGTTCTGGTCAAGATGAGGACCTTTTGTTTTCTCTTACATATTCTCCCCTTGCTGCTGCTGAGCCTAGGATTCTGGATCCCAAGTCTACAGTCTCATCATGCCACCTGGAAATTTTCAAGAAGGTAGGTAAGGGTTTAGACGTACGGATGCCACACACTAATTCTTGGAGTTCCTACAACCTCCACGACTAATGGGATTTTGGTGTACTCTTCAGTTCTTTGATTCATTCTTCTGATTCATTCTTTTTCCTAATAGAGAGGATGTTTTAGCTTCTGCTGTTAGATCCTGATGAGAGACAGCAGCTTCCAAGACAACTTCTCTGTCCTTTGGCATGTTAAGACATTGTTTCAAGGTTACTTAGGTGACAAGCTTGGAATTGCTTAATAAACAAAGAGATCATTAATTTGAGCCCAGTTCCCCAAATGCAATTTGTTTTATGTAAAGAATTGTCACCTAAGAATCATACAGTTCTACAGTGCATAGAACCTGTCTTGTGGTGAAATATGCAGGTCTGGCTGGTATGTTCTCCTCAGTTCTGGAACTGCCCAGGCCCCCAGTTTTTCTCTTCCATTCTGCTGTTTATACCTGAAACTTCATCCTGCTGGCTAGAGACTTACCCATCCTAAGGTACAAATACCCCTGGAGAAAGCAGCTTACTGATTTTGCCGGAATGATACTTGATTGATCAGATCCTTTTTGGTATGGCACCCATTTGAGAGCTGGTTTAGGGAAGGGGGAGAGGTGGGCAAGCACTTTGTCTATGGAGAGTTAGCCAGGGAAGTGTGACTGTGCTTGCACTTAATCCTTACAACCACCCTAGCTATTGTTAACCCTCTTTTTCCTGTCCAGAGCTCAGAAAGGTAAAATAATTGCCAACGGTAACACAGACAGCAAATGATAGATGTGGTAGCCAAGCCAACACATTACACAGAGGGCACATTGCCCAGTGAACTGCCAGTGATGTCTGCAGCAATCCTATCTTTACCTTCACTCATCTAATCAATGTTAAGCATCTTCCATCTATCTGGCGACAAGGTAAAGGTTCTGGACACACACAGCTCCATGCAGTGTTTGAGAGACAGTCTCAAAGAGAAATTGTTCCAGTGATCCAAAGCAAAGAGAACTCTTTGCAACCTACGATTTGCAAACTGGGGCTTTGTATTATTTGATAAAAAAAAAAAATCTAATCAGTTTGGCTCCCCTTTGGAATTGCTTGATAAAGAGATCATTAATCTGAGCCCAGATCTGCAATGCAATTTATTTTATATAAAAATGAATTAATGATCAGTGTAGCAGAGTCCATGCTAGCATACTAGCATGTAGATTTCTGATAATGTCCCACATCCTAAATTAGCTTGCCTTTATGGGTCCCCACCACCCACCTGCTTAAAATTAGGCTTTAATCCTTCATATTGTTGGAAATTCGGCTCCAATCCCCTGCACAAACATTCTCACATACTCCCCTTCCCTTCCCTCCACTACAGTTACTATCTTAGAGGCAGTAACTTGTAGACAGAAGTGAGTCTCCACTGTCTGTGGCATCAGCTGGTATCTGTTGTACAGATGATGCCTGGAATGATCCCTGGCAAGGATGAAGAGCTTAATAAATCTTTTCAGGGAGAGGGTGAAAGGGTGAACTTGTATTGGGTAAGCTGCCTCCTGGTTCAGGAAATGGCTGTAGGGTCCTTCTGGGAACCACCCGTCAGGGGAATCCAATCCTGGATAAATGAGGACGTAAATGAGGGAGTGTGTTGAGAGTTCTTTGGGAAACCAGAGTTGAGTCTCCTCTGATTTGAAACTTAGGATAATTGGGTCAATTTAAGAGCTGAAGCATTAGATTGCATTTCAGGTATTTTGTAAGTGGGGTGATGGTTAGATAGCTCGGGCAAGGGTGAAACGATGAAGAGATTACAGCCTTCATAGAGAGGAAGAGAGAGGATTAGATTCAGAATAAATTCAATGGAATCAGGGGTCCAAAAGCACTTAGAGATGGGTGATGGGGAGGAGGTGACTCATGCTTAGTTCATTTTTCTTGGCCACAAAGAGCTAGGGTGTCTCCCCTTGCAGCTGCACCTCCCAGCTGGCACTTTTATGTATGTTCACATCTCTGTTCTAATTGACTTTATGGCACCCAGAGCAGTGGTTTTCAGGGAACATTTTTGTTGAAACCTGTATTCATTTGGTTATGTTTGGTTGCACAAAACAGAGTCTCAAAATAACAGGCTTAAGCAAGATAAGAATCTCTTCCTCCGTATACAACAGCTGACAGTGGGATGATGGGTGTTCTCTGTTAAGTTGTATCCGGTTGCTTCGTCTTCCCTATGAGGTTGCCTTTGTCTGGATAGTTCTAGATGGCTCAGCATTCCTGTGTCTGCTTTCCAGCCAGCAGAAAAGATGAAGCAGGAGAACACATCCCTTGTCTTTAAGGACATGACCCAAAGTTTCACACATAATATTGCCCTCACATTCGCTAGCCAGGACTTGGTCTCATGCTCAGACCTTCCAGCAGGTGAGGCAGAGAAATGCAGTCTTGAATCCTATGGCCCTAGGACACCCCGCATGAGGTTTCCCCACTCTGACCTCCCTAAACCTAACATCCAAGTTCTCAGCTGCTACACATGACTAGACTTTCTATTTAGATCACTCCCTAAAGACCTGACTTCAGCTATTCTAGTCTACAAGTGGACATATCCTCCTTTCCTTAATTCAAATAAGACAATTTTAAAAGGAAACAAAGGGAAAAGGAACATTAAAAATCTTGACTACCATCATGCTGTTTACATATATGTATCAGCTGCAGTTTTAAGTATTCTATTGAGTTTAACTCAAAACTCATTTAATCCCCATACAGCCTTGGTGAAGGCACAATAATTATCAGGATTGCTGTCCCTAGCAGTCTGGTGCCAGGCCCTGGGGTGAATGGGGCAGGTGGATAGTGAGAGGGGCCTGGAGTATGAGGGCCCGTTAGGGAGATGGTTGGGGTGTGGGCTCTGGACTGGCTGGGTTGCGCCTGGGAGGAGGACTTCTCCTGAGGAGGGGGACAATGAGGGAGACAGACATATTCAGACGAGGTGTGTCTAGCAGGTACATGCAGGGCAGATGTGAAACATCAAGCGTACAGAAGCTAGAAACACACTTCGTGCAGTTTGAATTTCTGCAGTGCTGCTCCTGCTTCCACCTGCCCCTCTGAGGTCCGTTCTCAACATTGCACCAAATGGGCTTTTTAAAAATAGGAGTAAGTCTGAATCCCTTCTCTGCTCAAAACTCCCCATTTCACTCAGAGAAGAGGCCGAAATCCTCACAGTCACCGACGTGGTGCAGCCCCCTCCCCGTTAGCCTTTCTGACTACTGCTGTTACCTCCCTGCCCCTCTGTCACTCCACTCCAAACACAGTGGCCTCCATGTCATTCTTCAAGCAAACAGAGACATGCAGTCTCACCTCCAGTACCCAACCAGCAGCACCCTCATCAAATGTTTCTTCTTTCCAAAGAGTTAATTTACTTGTTTATTATGGATAGTATTTGTTGTTCATGTGCTCCACTAGAATGTATGCTCCATAAGTACAGGGGTACTTTATTTTTTATATTAGTTATTTACTTAACTATTTATTTGCATATATGGACATACTCCGTCACTTAGGAAAATACCTGCAATACAAAAAACATTATTATGTACCTGGGCTCAATAAACATTGGGTGGGTGAAACCTGGAAACCTGGTGTGTGTCCTCAACAGAGGGCGGTGTTTTGTGGCTGCACTTCTGCCAGCTTATCACATGGCCTGTGGACAGTTATTTTCTTTTCCTGTTAAAAGTTGTGCTGGCACCCAAGCCTTTCCTTAAGTGCCTGCTTCTAATCTAGGAACAACTCTTTGCTCTGTCCAGAGCTCTCAGTGAAGATCCATTCAGGTGTCCGCCTGCTGTTCTTTACCATGGATATCACACTGAAGCAATCCTAGATAACCACAGGAATCTTCAGCACTTCACATATTCATTTTATTTAATCCCTATGATAACTGTATGAGGTAAACAGTTCTATCATCCCCATTTCCTAGAAGAGGCAAATGAGCCTGCGATAAGCAATTCGCCTAACTAGCAAAGCAAGGAGCCAGAATGTGGCTGGGCCCTCACGCGTGTTTTATGTCACGAAAATGACAATTACTAACTTGGAGAAAACTAAATCTAACTTGAACTTGAATTAAAAATTGGTTTTGAGCTGAAGTATAGAGGGATGGACGTCACATGTGATTTTTCAAAGTAAACTGCCCTTAATTAGTCTTATGATCTCAAATGGAACCAAATCAGAGCAGCCTGACACCATCCTGGGCTGCAAGCACAGCCCCCCAAGACTGGTGTGCAGTGGCTCAGACTCTCATTTCTATACCCGTTGTGTCACCTCCAGGAGTTACCCTTCAGTGTCTTCCCATTGCTCTTAGAACAAATCCCCACATCCTCATTTTCTCTGAGTCCTCCCAGTTTGAATAAAATCCCTGATATCCCCGCACATACCATGGATACACAAAAACGCGACGGGAGGTTTTCTGGTGGCGTTTGTGCCTCTCTCAGTAGGTAAGTTCCTTAAGGGTAAGGACGTATATTCCCAGATCGTGGTACATAGTGGTGACTCAAAATGTTTGTTGAAGATGAGTGAATGCTTGCAGGCCCCTCAGGTCCTATCTCTCCTATCAGATCAGTCTCTCTGGAGGGGATCTGATAAACTCAAACACAACAGGACACAAATGATCAATTTGGTTGAATGCATTGATCCTCCCAGGGTTTCCTGATTTCTAAAAGTAGAAAGAATCTTAAGTCAAAGAAGTGGCATTAAAATGCAGAGCAGGATCAGAAGAGGAAATGTTTGCGGGTAACTGGGAAACACATCCTGGCAAGTCATATCACGTGGATGAACATCTGTTCTGTGTGCAAAGCGAAGCACTACTTGTGAATCAAGATGCAGGTAAGCATTTTCCCCTTTATTTCCTCAGAGAAGGAAAACACCTACAAATGAACAAGAGCTTGCATTTTTTTCTTCCTGTATTCTAACAAACTCCACCCTCCATTTTTTGTGTTTGATTTTTGTTTTTCTCTGAGAAATTCCACTTCTAGAATTTTCTCCCCCGCAGTCTCTAAATAGCAATGTCTTGATGCCAAAACTGGAGTAGACAAAGGGCTCATCTTTCAACTGAGAAGCAGGTATTTTTCATGGTTAGCAACTAAGAATAAATCAATGTGGAGGCCTGGTTTATTACATGGATCTCAGGATCCTTTTCTGTGTCAAATGCACATGCAAAATATGCTGCAGCAATACCTAACAGCAGGTTTTAAAAAAATTACTCCATGTTACATCTGTTTCTTCATAATTTTGTGCTTTTCTGGTACTCACTGCAGTGATCTGGCCAAAGCCCAGAAAGGAAGAGGATGCTGTTCCTCAAGCCTTATCAATATTTCTCCTTCCTCTTTTTCCCCCTCTGCCTTCTCCTTCTTTACTACATATTAACCATGAGCATCGACGGAGCTGTTGGAAGATTTAAAGGAGCAGCTCCTCCATGTTTTGGTAATTGTGCTGGGTATTCATTTCCCCTGTAAAAGGAAGAAACCTAAAACACTACAGACTTTTACGTCTGTATTACAAACTCCACTGCAGTGCTTTCCAAGCAGTTTTGTGGCAAAGAACCAGCTTTTTTTAAAATATAAAAATTCCAAGTTAAGTCATGGACTTAACTTGTCTCAAATACAATAAATGTGAATTAAAGGCCAAATTAAAATTTAAAAACATATGAAATACAAGCTCTCAATGTTTATTATTGGATTCAACAGGCATAAAATCACTCTTGTCAAATTGCTATAACAGTGTCTAAATGCTTGCTCTGAATTTCTGTACTTCCTCTGTGCAGATCCGTAGCAGTTCATGCACCAGCAATAGTCAGGGGACCGTGCTGTAAGCAGCTCTGCTCCAGCAAACCAAGGGATATTATTTCTGCCTTACAGTTTTTTAGTTTAAAAGAAAAGACCAGAACACTTACAAGTGCTCCATCTTACCCTAATCAAACAAACTAGTAAAATACCTCTGTGCCCCAAAGAGAGAGCAATTACACAATTACACACACACACACACACACTAATAACAATACCGCTGCATAGAGAAGTTTTACAATTTGTGTGGACTCTGGAGCCAGATATTTATTTACAATTTATATCCAGTTGAACTCGTTTTGTATAAACTATGGATGGTAATGATAATACCAACTTCTTCATGTTAAGACAATGAAATGGCATAATATGCATACAGCTCTTTGAACAGTAGGTACTCAATAAATTTAGCTATTATTCCATTTACCTGAGGGAATAAAGAGGAACCTGTTGTCTTGCTCAGTCACCATTTCCATTTGCAAGAATAAGATGAATCTGTGGTTTACCTGGCAAACCAGGGCCGGTCTTCTTTTACCCAGCCTCTGTTACCTACAACCAGTTAGTTGATGGAGGCAGAGTCCCAAGTACTCCTTCAGAAATGAAGTTCCCCTTAGCAGTGTGAGGAACATACCAACTGCCTGCTATTGCTGCCCTCTGCTGCTGCCCTTGAGAATTACACCAAGCAGAGTTTCTACTTTTGCCAGAAGACTGGCAAAAGTTAGCACAGCACGAAGGCAATTATCGGTATGTGCTTTGTTCTGGACTTGATTGAATACCCTAGGATTCATTTTCACAGTGCCTGTAACATCATAGCTTTGCATTTTTTCATGGGCATACAATCTCTGACTGCTTCTGGACATTGCCATCAAATGCTGAGCTTTGTTCTCTCAAGCTCAGCTTACTTGTGACTGAATAAGGCCAGTTCTCAAACCCGCTCTTCACTAACTTCCTTATTTTGTTTTTTTTTCATGCCACCATATCCCAGATGTCCAGATTTGAGCCCCAAGCTAGCTGTGACCTCTCTTTTCCTCTCAACTATCCAAACTTTTCCTTTCCTCCCTCTGGAAGGGCTTTCAGCATCTCCAGAGAGGCCCTCTGCCTCCAAATTTCCCCCCTGGCAGGTCTTTGAGATCCACTGTTCTAAAGCTGCTCTCTAGTCTGAGTCCCCGCTCTACTGTCCATTCTCGGTCTCAGTTCCTTTAGCCTTCTACATCTGACACTTCCTGTTCTCAGGCCTTATCTCTCCTGACTCCCACACAGCTGCCACAGGCCAACTGCCCTTCTCCATATGCACATGATCATTTCCTTTGTGCTTAGTGGGTATTATTTCGTTTGTCAAAAATACTCTCTTTTCTACAAAAATTCTTTACTGCTTAGCTCAGACGCTATTTCCCCCACAGTGTCTTCTCTTACTGCTCCAGGAAGTGGTATCTCAAGTTCTGCAGCATTTTTTATGTATCATTCAGGCTGCCCTCAGCAAATGCATTGTTACTTGGATAAACTTCTTAAAATTTTTCCTGACAAAATGCTTGTTTGAAATTTGGGCATTTAATAAAGAAAATGATGAGTAAAATAATTATTAGGCCTCTGCTTCTAACCAAGATGCAGAATAACAAAGATTGATTTATCTCCTACCTGAAGCAGCAAAAAAACTGAACAAAACATGGGACAATGGCTCTTAAAACACTGGATATCAAGAAACACAGGACAGTGATTCCATGAAAGCGAGGAAACACATGAGGTAGGCCCTGTGACTACCCCAGCTGACTGCCTTGAGGGGCTTCTAAGCTCCTGTGCAGAGGGGTCTCCCTTGAGGAGCCTGGTGGACTCCTTGAGTTGAGATGGAGCAGAGAGACCAGGGAACTCAAGACAGCTAGAATTCACAGGACAAGAGTATTAGAGAGGAGAGAACTGCAAGAGAGCAAACTACAGGGATCTGCAGAGGGTTCTCTTAAAGTTTTCAGCAGAGTACTGATCAATACATGCCTGAGAAGAAACAACCTGAGGCTGGGGAAAGAAATGTACCAATCTTTGTTATAGTTGGAGATTTCAATAACCCCTCTCATAACTGATAGTCCAGGGAGTGACATCAGCAAAATGGTGGAATAGGAGTTTTCTAGTATCTTCCTCAAAAAGTACAGCAATTTTGACCTTCACCCAGTGTCAAGAGTATCTTTGTGGAAGTCTGGGAGTCTAGTGGAGAAATTCCAGCCTACCATTGGAGTAAAATACTCTGAGGTTGAACTCACTTAAAAGGGTAAAATGAATTTTCACTTTACCTGAGTCACCCCTCCCCTAAGGCAGCACAGCTCAGTGCCACAGAGACCTCTTGGCCCGTGATTTCTCCCAAAGGGAAAGTAAGAGCACCACTGAGTACCTGATTTCCCCAGTTATCCCCCAGAGAGGCAGACTGCCTTCTCACCTCCTCCAGAATACTAGGGTGAGCTGCATGATGGGGCAGGGAGAAGCTGAGAGAACAGCAGTCAGAACCTGGAATGTATCAAAGGGATGCAGATCATAACAGCTGCTTCGCAGACTCCATCAGAAAGCCTCCCCATGAGCCACTGGGGATGCCTCATCTGCAGATACTCTCAACTGGCCCATGGGCACCCCCAGTGCTCCATGTGCTTCTCTCACCCTCCCACCCCCTCCCCCAACACACATCCTTTGGCTGGCTCCTTATGCATGCCCCTGAAGGCAGCAAGTGTGAGTCTTTGCAGATGGCTGGCCCTACTATGCAGGACTGAGAGAAAGCACAAACTTAGCATTCAGTACTGACCTAGAGAAAGCAAATGGGAGGCTTTCAGCACCTGGCCTGGCTTTGCAGGATTGAGAGAAGGCACACAATTAATTCCACACCTACCTATCACCAGAGAAAACAGGAAGTGTGAAGCAGGGGTATCTATAAAAAAAACCCAGAAACCCTCATAATCCCTAGAAGGGATGACAGAAAGTATTCCTTTCCTAAAGCCAGTTAGTAAAGACTGGAGGGGTGATTGCATCTTCAAATGCAAAAATCAAGGAAACATGACACCGCCAAAGAAAGAATAATATTCCAATAACTGACTCCAAAGAAATAGAGATCTATGATTTGCCCAATAAAGAATTCAAAATACTTGTTTTAAGGACGCTTGGTGTGCTACTAGAAAACCCAGAAACACAATCCAAAGAAATCAGGAAAACAAAACACACAAAAAAGAGAAACTAACAGAAAGATATAAATCATAAAAAAGAAGCAAGCAAAAATTCTGGAGCTGAAGAATACAATTAATGAAATGAAAAATGCAAGTAGAGCATCAGACTTGATCAAACAGAAGAAAGAATGAAATCAAAGACAGATCATTTAAAACTACCCAGAGAATTAAAAAAAAAAAAGTAGAGTGAAGAAAATTTATGTGAATTACATAATACAACTAAGCAAAACAATATATGCATTATTGGAGCTCCAGAAGGAAAAGAGAAGAGAGGGGCAGAAGGCTTATTTAGAGAAATAATATCTGAGAATTTCCCAAACTGGTAGAGATCTGGACATCCAAGTTCATGAGGCTTATAGGTTACCAAACAGATTTAACCCATAGACATCTTCTCCAAGACACAATAAAACTCTAAAACATTCAATCAAAAAGCAACTGAATACACACTTCTTCTCAAGTGCACATGGAACATTATCCAAGAGAGGTGAGATCATGTTAGGCCACAAAACCAGTCTTAATATATTTAAGAAGATTGAAATATCAAGAATCTTGTCTGACCACAGTGGAATGACAATTACAAGAACAAAACTGGAAAATTCACAAATATGTGATCAAACAACATGCTACTGAACAACCAGTGGGTCAAATTAGAAATCAAAAGAAAAACCAGGAAGTATCTTGAGACAAATGAAAACGGAAATACAATATACCAAAACTTATGGGATACAGCAAAAGCACTTCTAAGGGGGAAGTTCATAGCAATAAATACCTCTCATCAAGACACAAGAAAAATCTCAAATACACAACCTAACTTTACACCTCAAAGAACTAGAAAAAGACATCACAAGAAGGAAAAATGAACAAAAACTTATAAAACAAGCCAGAAAACAATAAGAGGGCATTAGTAAATCTTTACCTATCAATACTTTAAATATAAATGGATTGAATTATCCAATCAAAAGAAACAGAGTGGTTGAATGGATTAAAAAATAAAAACAAAAACCAAGACCCAACTATATGCTGCCTATAAGAGACTCATTTCAACTTTAAGGATACATACAGTTGATTGTGAAGGAACAGAAAAAAATATCCCATGTGAATGGAAAACAAAGGAGAGTAGAGGTAGCTATACTCATATCATACCAAATAGATTTTAAGTAAGAAAACATAACAAGAGATACAGAAGGTCATTATATAAAGATAAAGGGGTAAGTTAATCAAGAAGATACAACAATTGAAAAAATATATATACCCAACATCACAGCATCTAAATATAGTAAGCAAATATTAACAGATCTGAAGGGAGAAATAGACAATGACAGTAATAGTAGGAGACTTTAATACCCCACTTTCAACAATGGATAGATCATCCAGACAGAAAATCTATAAGGAAACATTGGACTTCAACTATATTTCAGACCAAATGGATCTAGCACACACATAGGAACATTCCATTGAAGAATAACAGAAAACACATTCTTCACAAGTGCACACAGAACATGCCTCAAGATAAATGATATGTTAGGTCACAAAACAAGTCTGAACTAATTTAAGAAAGTTGAAATCATACTGTCTTTTTTGACAAGAATATGAAACTAGAAATCAATAATAGAAGGAAAATCTGTTACACACAAATCAATGAAGGATAAATACCATGATCATCTCAACAGACAGAAAAAGCATTTGACAAAATTCAACAATCACTCATGATAAAAACTCTCAATAAGTTTGGTATAGAAAGAATATACCTCAACATAATAAAGGCCATGACAAAATAATAGCTAACATCATACTCAACAGTGAAAAGCTAAAAGCTTTTCCTCTAAGAACAAGAACAAGACAAGAATGCCAACTCTTACCACTTCTATTCAACATAATACTGGAAGTCCCAATCAGAGCAATTAGGTAAGAATAAAGAAATAAAAGTAATCCAGATCTGAAAGAAAAGAGTAAAATTGATTCTGTTTGCAGATGACATGATAATTTTCATCAGGCATACCTCAGACATATTGCAGATTTAGTTCCAGACCATTGCAGCAAAGTGAATGTCACAATAAAGCAAGCCAAATGAATTTTTTTCATTTTCAGGTGCATATAAAAGTTATGTTACACTGTATTATAGACTATAAAATGTGCAGTAGCATTGTGTCTAAGAAAACAATGTATATGCCTTAATTGAAAAATACTTTATTGCTAAAAAATGCTAATCATAATCAGATCTTTCAGTGAGCTATAATTACTAATCACAGATCACCATAATATATAATAATGAAAACATTTGAAATATTGTGAAAATTACCAAAATGTGACGAGACATGAGGTGAGCAAATGCTGCTGGAAAAATGATGCCAGTAGGCTTCCTCAATGAAGGGTTGCCACAAATCTTCAATTTGTGAAAAATGCAATGTCTGTGAAGCACAATAAAGAGTGCAATAAAACAAGGTATGCCTATATACAGAAAAGCCAAAGACTGCATCAAAAAACTGTTACAACTAATAAATGAATTCAGTAAAGTTGCTGGATACAAAACCAGTATACAAAAGCCAGTTACATTTCTATACACTAACAATGAACTACTGGAAGGAAAAATTGAGTAAACAATCTCATTTACAATAGCATCAAAAACAATAAAATACTAGGAATAACTTTAACCAAGGAGGGGAAACATACATACACTGGAACTACAAGGTATAAAGGAAAGACATTGAAGACACAAATAAATGGAAAGATATCTCATGTTCATGGATCGGAAGAATTAATATTGTTAAAATATTCATACTACTCAAAGCAATCTATAGATGAAATGCAATCCCTATGAAAATTCCATTGGCATTTTACAAAAATAGAAAAAACAATCCTAAAATTTTTAGGGAACCAAAGATCCCAAACAACCCAAGGAATCTTGTGAAAAAAGAACCACGCTGGAGGCATCACACTTCCTGATTTCACACTATATTATAAAACTATTGTAATGAATATAGTACAGTACTGGTATAAAAATGGACACAGAACCAATGGAACAGAAACAAGAGCCCAGAAATGAATCCTTGCATGTATAGTCAACTAATATTTGGCAAGGGCACCAAGAACTCTACTGCCTTAATGTTGATAAATGGTTCTAGGAAAATGATACCCACATGCAAAAGAATGAACTGGACCTCAATCTTATATGATGCATGAAAATTAACTGAAATGGATTAAAGACATAAATGGAGGACCTGAAACCATAACACCTAGAAGAAAACGGGAACAGCCCCTTGACAGGGGTCTTGGCAATGATTTTTTGAACATGACACCAAAAGCACAAGCAACAAAAGCAAAAACAAGTAAGTGGGACTCTGTTAAACTAAAAACTTCTGCACAACAATGGAAACAATCATCAGAATGAAAAGGCAATCTAAAGCAAGGAGAAAATATTTGCAAACCATATATCTGATAGGGTGTTATTATCTAAAATATATAATGACCTTATACAACTCAATAGCAAAAAAAAAAATGAGTAACTCAATTAAAAGGCCTTTTCAGGGCAATGGACCTTAAAGGACATTTTCCCAAAGAAGACATACATGAAGAGGTGCTCAACATCACTAATCAGGGAAATGGAAATCAAAATGACGAGATATCACCTCACACCTGTTAGAATGGTATCATCAAAAAGACAAGAGATAGCAACTGTTGGCAAGAGTGTGGAGAAAAGGGAATGCTGGTGCACTGTTTTTTTAATTAAAAAATTAAAAACGAAACTGCCATATAATCCAGCAATCCCATTTCTGGAAATATATGGAATGGAAACAAAATCAGTATCTCAAAGAGATATTGGCATTTCCAAGTTTATTGCAGCATTACACAATAGCCAAGATATGGGAACAACCTAAGTGTTCATCAATAGATGAATGGATAAAGAAATTGGTACGTACACATACCCCCCACACACTGGACTATTATTCAGCCATGAGAAAGAAGGAAATCCTACTATTTGTGATGACATAGATGAACCTAGAGAACATGATCCTAAGTGAAATAAGCCAGAGAGAAAAACAAATACGCTATATCTCACCTATATATGGGCTCTGAAAAAAAAGTTGAAATCATAAAAACAGAGAGGAGTATGATACTTATGAGGGACAGGGGTGGGGTAAATGAGGAGATGCTGATCAAAGGGTACTTCAGTTATCTGATATATAAGTTCTGGTCATTTAAGGTACTCCATGGTGACTCTAAGTGATAATATTGTATTGTATACCTGAAACTTGCTAAGAGCTTTAGTGTTCTCACAATACAAACAAAATGTATCTGAGGTGATAGAGGTTTCAATTAATCTGATGCAGTAATCATGTCACAAAGTATACATATATCACTTTACAGTTTGTACACTTTAAATATACACCATTTCATTTGTCAAATATACCTCAATAAAGGTGGAGAAAAAAAATTAACTGAACAACTAGACAGAAAAATCAGTAAAGATACAGAAGATTTGAACAACAGAATCAACCAACTTGATCTAACTGACATGCATAAAATCCTCCACCAGACGACAGCAGGAACGCATTAAGAGGACATGAAACAATTACCGAGCTAAACCATTAAATAATTCTCAATAGTTTTAAAATAATTCAAGTCATAAGAAGTCTATTATCTGACCAATTCTACATAAACTCTTTCACAAAATAGATGAGAACACTTCCCAACTATGAGATCAGCCTTAATCTGATATTAAAACCAAATGACATTACAAGAAAAAGAAACCTACAGAACATTACCCTTCATGAAAACAGATGCAAAATTTATAAACAACATTTTAATCAATTAAACCCAACAATATATAAAAATAATACATCATGATCCAGTGGAGTTTATCCCAGAATGCACAATTTGTTTAACATTTCAAAGTCACACCATATAAACAAAGTACATGTGAAAAATCATGTGTTTATCTGCACATATACAGAAAAAGCATTTAGCAAATTCCAACATCTGTTCCTAATAAAAACACCTTTGACAAGTGCATTTTGCTGGCTCTTTCTGACACCTATGGCTTTGGAGCCTCTCTTTGCTTTCTCTTACATATGCCTGCCTGATCTCCACTGCTTTCAGAAATGTCACCATCTATTTTATAATCTTTCCTAGTTTCACTGAAAATGGGGTTTTAATTTTTACTCTGTTGATTAGACATGCCATCTGGACACTAGAAGTGTCAAAGATTCATGCAAAATATAAGACAGGGCCAAGGCCAAATAATTACCACTGGTTAATGGATTCCTTATTTGTTAAATGACCCCGAACCCCATCAGCACTAAGCAACCTATGGCTCTAATCAGAGGTTCTCATATATGAGGACAGTACAGGAAGTCTATAATCACATCTACACTATACGTATGTTACCAGTTTGACAGGTAAACTAATTTTTTCTCCCTCTAACAGGACATTTCTCTATGTCATTATGCATCCTGGACAAGATGAAAACACCACTAGTGCCAAAGAAACTAGATGCACGTATAAAATAAGGTTTATTAGAAGGAAAACTTACAAGTAGTCAAGTGCATGTAATCCCTCAAATCTAATTATCCCAGAGCTTAGGCCAGGCATAGAGGGTCTACATACACTGTGGCCAATATTCCAGATGAGAGGGGTCCTTGTGCTCTTAATTTTTTGCCTATTTACAGCAATGGGATCGGGGTGGGGTAAAGGAGAGAATTGCTATGACTCTAAAGAAAGCTTCCTGGTTAGAGAGGTGGGGGTGGTGGTGCTCTGAGTCCCACAGTTGTTACCTACCAATCTGATTGAGTCATCTTGGACCTGCTGAGCAAGTTCTCTGCCAAAGAACTAAAATGAGGGAGAAAAAGAGCTCCAGGACCATCCAGATTTGCCTCCATTTAGATGTTTCAGAGATGTGATTTGATACATTGACTACCTGAATTTACATATTCACCAGTTGTGTTGTAATGCATTTTCACTATATTAATTTTGGTTGCTACTTCAGGTGAAGACAGTTGCCTTGGGTCTATAACCTCACTGGGTCTCTGTTTCCTTCTCTCTCGAAAAAAGAGGGGCAAAGGTTGAGGTTGATGGCATTTGACAACTACTCTCCTCCCACAAGTGACTTTAAAAGTTGAAAGATACGATGCCATTCCTGAATACATATGCTCTTTATACCCTGAAGGCTAGCTCTCTGCACCACATATAACCGGACTGGCTGACCTTTGTGTCCCTTTCAACCTGAGATTTGATTGTTTGCCTTGCAGTACAATTATTTCCATAATTTAGTAAGAACTGTTCACCACCAGAGGGCAGTCAGGTTACAAGGCAGTAAGGTGTGATGCCAGTCATAACAGACAGCAGGACACACATTCAAATGAAGTGGACCTGTAACTTCTATTAAAATTCTTGTTTTAGTAATATTCCACAAAAATTGTATTGCCTGCTAAGACCATCGCCCAGTTCTCGCGTGTATATATGTGTGCGTTGGGGGGAGATACCTCCCCACACCACCAAGTCAGTCTCGGGCACCAGTTGGGTGTCCTACAATTCAACTCAATTCTAACATTATCCACCCAAAGTTGGTATCAGATTCCACAGGTTACAAGACTAGCCCCCACCCCCACTTCAGATTCCAGTCGAAAGTCCAGGTTGTCGGCTGGGCTTCTGACTCACTGATTATAGAGTGGAGGTTGCAACAATCTCTGCCCTGGGTTTGATTAATTTGCTAGAGCAGCATACAGACTCAGAGAAGCACTTTACTCACTAGATTATTGGTTGATTCTAAAAGGATTTAGCTCAGAACAGCCAGAATGAAGAGATACACAGGGCAAGGTATAGGGAAAGGACAAGGAGCCTTCATGCCCACCCAAAGTGAACCACTCCACTCAAGTCTCCAAGTGTTCGCCAGCCTTAGGTGTGGTCCAAAAGTCACTCATTAAAATAACAAAAGACACATTTATTCCTCTTGTCGCTTAGGAAATTCCAAACGTTTTAGGAGTTCTGAACCAGAAACAGGGATGAAAACCAAACATATAGTTATTATAAATCACAATATCACACCTGCCTACTTCGCTGTATGTTCTCTGTTGTGCTGGGAGTCCAACGACTAATAATGTCCTCTAATAGCCCACAGCCCAAACATATGACGGAAGAAGGAAAGACTGGCCTGTCCACCAATTCACAGGATGTGGAGTGTCTTTTCATTTATTCAGCAAGTCTGCATTAAGCACTTACTGTGTGTCAGACACCATCCCATGCACTTTTTAACACAACAGAGAAGCCTGACCTTGTGGAACTGACACTGTGGGGAGAAAGAGCCAATAAAAACTAAAATAAGTAAGTAAATTATGTAGTATGTTAGGTGATAAGTGCTGTGGAAGAAAGGAAAAATAGAGTTGAATATGGGAGAGCTGCGATTAAGATAATGGGTTTTTAATTATCCTAGTAGGGTGGCTAGGATAGGTCTTTGGAGGGGACATTTGGTCAAAATTGAGGTAGGGGAACAGACCATGAAGCTCTCTGGGGGAACAGCATTTCAAGGAGAGAGAACAAACATGAGAGGGTCCTAAAGCAAGAGGGTTTTTAGTAGTAGATGAAGTAGAGATAAGAGGAGGCAAATTATCAAAAGACTTTGATTTTTACTGAGGGCGATGGGGAGCCACTGCAGGATTTTGAACAAAGGAAGAATTTATTTTTATTTTTAATTTTGGTATCCTTAATCTACAATTACATGGGGAACATTTTGTTTACTAGACTCCCCCCTTCACCAAGTACCCCCCACAAACCCCACTAGAGTCACTGTCCATGAGCAGAGTAAGATGCTGTAGAATCACTACTTGTCTTCTCTGTGTTGTACAGCCCTCCCCGTGCCTCCCCCCAGATTATACATGCTAATCGTAAAGCCCCCGGAATATTTTTAAAGGTTCATTATGGCAGCAGTGTGAAGAACAGTCTCCAAGATTTATTTCCTATCAAAGTGTCTCTGTTTATCGGCTCATCAAAAAGCACAATGAATGGCAGTTCAAGGCAACCATCTTCTGCCACCATTTAGCCCATAGCAGCAGATTCGCATATATCCTCACTGTGCCAAGCACTTTAGACACTTTCTCGTTTAATCTTCCCCATACTTTTATGATATTGTCACCATGATAGCTCTATTTTAAAGAAAAAGGAGATTGTGGACGTTAGTGACTAATCCTAGGTTTACAAGAAGTAAATGGAATTCTTAAAAGTTATACCTTGAAGACCTCTGCTTATTAATGTGAAGAAACACTGCTAAGCAAGGTTTAGCACTCCAGGACTGAGGAACTAAGAACGATGATGGTAGCAGCGGTGGGAAAGCAAGACACAAATGTTTTAGTTCAACACTCCTTTGCTTCTTATTTTAAAGTTCTGTCTAGCCATGGCTCCACACTTACCCACACTGTCACTGGACTGACTTCTGCACTGTTGCTTCCTAAGTTTCTCTCTAGAGCGTGGCCTCTGCGTGTTCTGTTCTGTACAGATTTGGGCTTCTACGGAGGCAGCAGCCGTCACTGAACAGACTTTTCTCTGGGTTTTCTCTCAAGCTCCAGTGCTTCCAAAACCTGCCCAGGCAAAGCTGCTGAGTGCTGTCCTGGGACAGGTGCTGGTCTGTGAACTGGAAACATGTGAACTGTTGATAAACTTTAATAGCCATTTTAAAGAGTAATTTATATCTGCTGAATCTAACAGACTGGGGCTTGTATTTAGTATATCTTGTGTAAGTACCTCTTCATTTTTCTATAATCTATTTTTATAGTGTTTTACCCGAGAGACTAAATTACAAGGAGACAGTGATTAGACCATATACGAAAATATAATTCTGACCCACAACCTGCAGCAACCTGCCTAGAAAACCAACTTTCTATCTGCAATAATCAGCCGAGGAAGCCAGCCTGCTGTAAATCAGTTTTACCGGAAGCCAGATTACTAGCTTTAGTAACAACCCAGGAAGCTGAATAACCACTGTTAACAACTGGCTCTAAATGGCCAGGACTCAGTCAATAGACAGCTTCCTTAATTTTTGTCCCTGCTTCCAACTTGGGACCCACCAGAGAAAGCCAAAAATGGCGAAGGAATGACGGCTAACCCATCGCACGGGACGCCCGCTTCTAATTAGCCTACCTGCAGCCCCCGTGCCAAAAGCCTCAACAAGGGCACACATTAAGCCTTCCCTTTCTTCACTATTGACCTTTCCCACTCCTCTCGCCGCCCCCGAGTTTCTGCCAAAATGCAAGTGATGGGGGCTGACTCTCTTGCACAGCAAGCTCTGAATAAACTGCCTTTGCATTTCCCATTTGGTTGGACTCCATTTATTACCACATTCCGAAAAAAAAAAGGAAACAAAAAAACAAAATCAAAACAGGGGTCCTCCACCCACAACACACAGTCATTGGGGCTCCAAGGTCTCCTCCAGGCAGGGGCCTTAAGGCGAGAGAGCATCCCAGGCACGGACCGTCGGCGACAGCAGGGAATAAGGGGGCTGCAAGAGTCCCCGAACTAGAAATGGGTCGGAGGAGCGAGAGAAGGGTGTCGTGCGCTGGAAACATGGGCCACCCGTCCGGAGGGTGTTCCGATCTTCCGGACTTCAGAGCCCAGGGACCCAAGACGTGGGTGAGGCTTCTGCGCAGGCTCTCGACGCACGTGCATTCTCGGCGCCGCGCCTGGCAGTGACGTCACGTCCGGCCGCGGCCGCGACAGCTGCAGGGTGTGGGCTGCCCGGCGGGCCGCGAGGGTCGCCGGTGTCCCGCGCCTCCCTTTCCCCGGTAGGCCCCTGGCGCGCCGGGGCCCTGGCCCTCTGGCTCTGGGCGGCTCGTACGTCGCCCGCCGGTCGCTAAGCGTGCAGAGCCTGGTTTCGGCTGCCTCCGCCGGACCGCTTAGTCTCAGGCCGGGTGTGGTTTCCACTGCTAGAGGTGAAGCGGAACAGGGAGACCGGGGCCTGGGGGCTTGGACCAGGGAGGGTGTTTACCTTCCCGTCTGGTGGATGTTCGGAGGCAGGCATATAATTTACAGTATTTCCTCCTGGAGGGCGCGTTTGCCCTCGTACTGCAGCCTGAGAATGGTGTCCTTAGACAACAGGCACCGAATCGCCGTTTAAAAAATAACATCCCCGAGTTCAGTTAGCGTTTAAATGCTTCGGAATTTTGTTTTTAAAAAGTATTTGGTCCCCAAAACTCAGAACTCATTAGAGTTTCTCATTTTAAACGAATCCTAACCTTTGCTGTGACTGACCGGGCTCAGAACACATCTTTGCAAGAAGGAAGACCTTGGCTGTCTGGAACTCGGCCTTCCCCTACCCACTGGGGACAGCTCAGGATTTCTCAACCCTGATGATTATGCTCTTTTTTTGCACTGTCATTTTTAAGCATTTCGGTTGGACAGTGCAATACTTTTTGGAAAATGCATTACATACATTCTGTTTTAAAACACCAGCCTAATTTGACCTTTTCCTTAGTCTTGGGAAGGTTATTGTGAAAGAACCCGAGACTGCTGATTTTTTGAGTTCTGATGACAGATTTTAAGTCGCTCTTATGTCTCCCAACTCTGACCTGTCACTTGTCAGCCGGCTACATTCCTGCCCCTCTTGTGGTTTATAGTTTAATGCTGTTAGTCTGTTGTGAGTTTTGAATTTTAATTATTACATCTCATAGGATTGTGTTTAAAGGAAAATGAAGCGAGGAACTTGTGACTTTTTAATTTTTTATAACTTTGTTTTTCATTTTACAAAAATGGCCCTTCTTGAAAACAGGGCTAAGCAAAAGAAAATTAAAAGTCATCTGGAATCCTACTGCTTAGAGATAACCGTAGCTAACATTTCAGAATATAGTCTAATTTTTTTTTAATGAATAATATTTTTAAACCAAAACCAATCTAAGTATACACTGTTTGGTAACTCCTTTTGCATGACATCTTGTCTGTCTTCCTATTTCACTGATTTTTTTTCTTTTGAATATGTATAATGGCCAGGAGCTCTTACAGGAAAAGTAGGAGTCCTAGTGCATGAACCTTGTGCCACCTATTCTAGCAGCTCAGAGGACTTTTATGTCTTGGTTTTTGGCCAAGGTGAAGTGGTGTTAGAGTTGTGCAAAAGATTGATTTAATATTGAGCCCTGCCAAGAGCAGACAGTTTATTACAGTGTATCAGGTTCATGGAAAAGTTGGAAAAAATACTTGAAACATTTTGATTCTTCATTCTTTGCTTCTAAGCTTATTTTTCCCCCTCCCCATACTCTCTCTCATCCAAGAATGAAACATGACTGAGGACTCTCAGAGAAACTTTCGTTCAGTATATTATGAGAAAGTGGGGTTTCGTGGAGTTGAAGAAAAGAAATCATTAGAAATTCTCCTAAAAGATGACCGTCTGGGTGAGTTTTATAAGTTCAATTAACACTTGTTGGTTCTTAATCATCCCAGATGTTCTGGAATAAATGTTACCTTAGAAGACATCCAGAGGGATGTTACCTGTGGTATTTTTTAGTGGTATATCTTGGGAGAATTTAAGGATTTTTCAAGTTATATTTCACTGGCACAGAGTCATATTTTTGAAAGGCCTCTTAAGAAGTCAATATTTTTTCTAATTTTAGAGCCGTGTATTTTCTTTCTTCAATTTTCAAAGGTGTTAGCATAGCTTCTAGATGAATTTTCAGCAGCTCTTGCCATGATTTTCTTTTATGGGAATACTGAGACCTCATTATGTATTGACATTTAATTTCTTCTAAGCCAGTAATAATAAGGTCTGTTCTGTGTCTGACTAAAGTAAAATAAACTGAGCCATAGTTAAAAATAGTACTTTGTATGCATAAGGTGCTCTTAAAATTTCAAAAGCATTTCCCACCTGATCTTTGATCCTCACTAGACATGTATGTCTGGTGGTGTTATTCTCACTTGAGGGAATTGAGGTCTGGGACAGCAGAGTGTGGTTGTTGGGAACTGGGGGGATTTGAGGGCTGACTGTGCCACGCATAAGCTGTGTTAATTCAGTCAAGTCACCTAACTGCTTTGAGTTTGTTTCTGCATCCTTAAAACAAGGACTACCCAACAAGCTTGCAATATGGAGTAAGTGAAATAAGTTCTGTAAATAGGAACTATTGCTGATGTTATAGAGATGTACTAGCTTAAGCAAAATGCATCAGCTATGCCGTGAAGCACTAATAGTTTTTAAATAGCTAGTTGGTGTCAGATCAGTGTTGCTGTTCCTAGATTTACTGACTACAGTAAACTTCCTCTGAAGAAATGTCTTACTGTAAGTTTTTAAAAAGTGAAATCACTTTTACATATTGTGATATTTTACATATTGTGATTAGCATGAACACCTTCTAACCAATTGTTTTTTTCTTCCTCTAGATATTGAGAAACTTTGTACTTTTAGTCAGAGGTTCCCTCTCCCGTCCATGTACCGTGCATTGGTATGGAAGGTGCTCCTAGGTATGAGACCCAAGATTTGGAAGATTTCTCTTAGAAAATGTTGAATGATGGGATTATTTGTCATCAGTTAGAAAAAGGAGGATTTGTTCAGGCCCTTAACTGCATATTGGGTCTAACCTCAGGAGACTGAATTACTACTCACTATGGCAGCCTGTAAGAAAGTGACTTCAATGGGTATACATTAAATATTACTCTAAGAATGTCAGTTTATTAATGAAAGAGGAGGAAGTAACATGGTTCTGAGACAGGGTGTGGGAAGAGCATTGGACTGGGAGAAGGAACTGGTGTAGGCATTACTGTCACCTGGGTAACCCTGAGGAAGACTCCCCTAGGCCTCATTTTTTTGCAGCCATAAAATGAGGCTATTGAGCTAAATTAACTCCTAGGTGTTAGCTCTCAAGTTCTGATGGCTGTGACTCCCAGCTGTAGAAGTATAACTGCATAGTGAGTGCCATCAGAGTCGAAAAGGAATTGGAGAGCTTTTACTTTCTAGAAGTATAAATGAATAAATTTCAGTGATGAATGGCTGAAGGACAAGGGAACACAATCCTGCTCTGTTTCTGTGGAAGAAAAAGAGTTTCAGGTGCCACAAGTGACTGGGACATCCCTTTTTGAACCAAATAATTTTTTTTCTATCATTGCTGAGCCTGCTGATGCATATAATACTCATCCAATATCACCCTCCTTTTCTTTTTTTTTCTCAAAAAACAATTAGAGTAATTCTAGGATTCTCCTATGGGGTGGGCAATATCCCAGTTTTACCGATGGGGAAGAGACTGCAGGGCTCAATAACTTGCCTGTAAATGGCAGAGCTAGGATTTGAGCCCAGGTTTGGAGAGCCCATTTGAAGGTAGGATGGATTATAGACCTCGTTTTCTTTCTAAAATGTACTGTACATTCAGGACTTGAGAAATCCGCAGCCCTAAGTCTGATTTTGGCACGTGGAGGCAGTGAGGGAACACCATCCATACTAGAAGGCACCACACAATGACTGCTTTGTTGTGCATCTCGGCAGTCTTTGTACACTTATATTTCTAGTTGTCACCATGCGCTAAAATCTGGGGAACAAGGGACAACTGTTTTAGTTTTTCCTTCAGCATTTTTTCTTCAATCTTAGTGTTTCCAGGGGCCATCGAAATAAATGCTTTCCAGGAGTGCCTTTTAAAGGTGATGTCAGACTGTTCCTGCTGGGAAATCCTGTGTGTCTTACTGATCAGCGGTCCCAGTGGGTGAGTGGGAGGTGCACAGCTGTACTTTGTGGCACTTCCTGAGTGCCAAGGCTTGCTCCCTCACCTCATTTTTTCCTGCCTGTCTTATCAAGTAAGTCTGTTGCCCTTTTTGAAGTAGTTAAAGGCCCTGGGAGTTTACAGCTGCCACACTAGGTAGACAGATTGGCTCTTCCACGCACAGGTTGGTGATTTCTCAGGGACCTCAGTATGTCTGCTTCCTGTTGCCATTGTAGGTAAATATCAGAAAGAGACTTTGTGGGACTATCTCTTACAAAACAAGTTTGAGGTTTAGCATGGTAAGCACTGTGTGCCTCTCGTAGTAGTTGTGGGTTTAACTACAGCTCTTTAATCTTCATTAGCCAGATTTGGAGGACACTTTAGTGTATTCCCCTGGATTTTCTGGAAGCCTGGCATATAATCCCATAGGTAAGGTAAATGGCGACTTACATCAGGAATAAGAATATTTAAGCAGGTTTGATTCAAACAGGAACATGGCATCTTGTTAGCTAGAGTCTTTCAATTTCACCCAACTTTTGGTTCCCAGAATGTTCTTTAGAACATTGGGTCTCTGGTGCTTTGCACCAGAGCGATCCTTAGTCACGTGTACTAGCTAACAGTTACGCTAGCTTAGTATGTGCCATATACTTTCTAAGTGCTTTATATATACATAATTTTTATTCATCACAACAACTGTATGAGATAGGGATTATTACTCCCATTTTTCAGATGGAGAAGCTGAGGCATAGAGAGATCAATCAAGTAAGTTGATGGTCACCTGGTCAGTTAATTGTAGAGCTAGAATTCCAACCCAGAAACTTTGACTCCAGAGGCTGTGCTGCTATGCAGTCCTGCTAAGTTTGTGAGGCAGGAGTAAATAAAGATGTTTTTCGATACAACAAAATTGAGAGTCTTGAAAATTCACTGTCACTGTTCTCCAAATCTGTTAGCTGTGGTCCTCCTTTCCTAATGAAGACTCTCAGGCAGGCGATGTGCCAAGAACATTTGGTGTGAAATGCTTATCCATCCGTCTCCCACCTCTGACAGATGGGGGAACAAGTACCTAGAGAGACGTTTGTGGGTCTTGGTGTTAATCACATGTGTGACTAGAACCCAGCTTTACTGAAAGTCTGTCCGATGCTCTTTCCACTATGTTTACTGCATGCCAAAGGTGTTCTTGCTCCAAAGCCTAATGGGTAGCATCATTTTTAATGGATTAATGAGACTAAAGTGGCATTGAAATGTCATGTAAGGGGGCCTCCTCAGTGAAGATTAGCTATTTCTCTGGTCCTAAAGATAAGATACTTTGTGAGCAGGTTTTAGTTTTTGGGGAGGAGAGTGATTTGATGAGTTGGTGGTGGTTCTAAGATAAAGGGGGCTCATTGTCGGCAAAGGCTGCCACAGCAAAGTCCTGTAGATTGGGTGGCTTAAGCTATGTTCTGGTGGGTCTGGTGGCTGGGAAGTCCACAATTAAGATGCTAGCTGGTTTGGTTTCTGATGAGGCCTTACTTCTTGGCTTGCATATGGCCTCCCTCTTTCTGTGTCCTCACATGGCAGAGGGAGGCGAGGAAGGGGGAGGCAGAGGGAGCATGAATGAGCTCGCTAGTGTTTTTTCCTTTTGGATTTTTTCCCATTGGATTAGGGCTCTTCCCTTATAAACTCAAATGACCTTAATTAGTTCCTTATAGACCCTCTCCAAAAATAGTCACACTGAGGATTATGGATTTAACACATGAATTTTGGGGTGACACAATTCAGCAGGGGCCAAATACAAAATCTAGAGATAGACTTCGCAGAACTAAGGGTGGCCCCAGGCTGACAACCATAAATTGAATTAAATCATTGTAATTGGTGTGGTTATTATCTTGAATTTAGGTGGCGTACCTATTCAAGGGCTTTATGATGCCATTTCATTTCTCTTTAGTATCAGTGATGCAGTTGCCATTCAAATATCAATAGTATTTAAAATTTAAGACTTTTATAGTGAGAATTTCTAGAAAAGAACCTGGTACTTAAACTTGTGCGAGTCTCGTCTAATTGCGCTGGGCACCGTCTCACAGGATCCTCTGTAGTGGAGGCATCTGGATGGTGTCTCAGTGTTTTGCCTTTTTTTCTGGGTTTCCATGTAGGGATCCTGCCGCTGCACCATGAGTCCCATGCCCAGGTGATGATGTATCGCAAGGAGCAGTACTCTGATGTCCTTCGTGCCCTGAAAGTCATTCGCTTTGTCAGTGACGCCACGCCTCAGGTCGAAGTCTATCTCCGCTTGTATCAGCTGGAGTCAGGAAAGTTACCTCGAAGTCCCTCCTTTCCACCGGTTAGTGGTACTTTTGTTTGACACTTTGCATCAACTCTAGGCTGTTCCGTCATGCCAGCCTTCAGTTGCATCATGTTTGTCTTTGAAATGTTGAATGGCTCCCCCTAGTCTATAGAATAAAAGCAACACATCTATTCCTAGCATTCATGGCCCTCTACGTTATGACCCAATCTGCCTAATTTTTTAAAATACATTTTATTTTGAGGTAATTGCAAACTTACATAAAGTTGTAAAAACACTACCAAGAATTCCCACATACCCTTTATCCGGGTTCCCTAGTTGTTGACTTTCTTTTACCACATTTGCTTTGTCATTTTTCCTCTATATATTTACATATTTTGTTTCTAAACTATTTGAGAGTAAGGTGCAGACATGACATTCCATGACTTCAGACTCCTTTGGTGTGAACTGCTTACAGGTAAGAACACGCCCCTATGTTACCACAGTACAGTCCTCGAGACCACGAAGCTGACACACATACAGATACTAACATCCAGTCTTCAGACTCCATTCACACGGGGCCAGTCCTCCCAGTAACACCCTTTATCAGAAATAAACAGAAGTTTGGTTCAGAACTTATCAAACTTTCACTCACTAGTTTTTCCATTTGTTGATGACTTAGATGTTTTTTAGAGTTTTAACTCTTCATTTAAAAATAATTTTAGACCTAGAAAAAAGTTAAAAAAGTAGTGTAGTTCCCATGTATCTTCACCTAGCATCCTCAGATGTTACATCTTGCCTATCATAGTTCAGTTATAGAAACCAGAAATTACCACTGATACAATACCATGAGCTAATCTTACTGAAATTTTGTTGATTGTCCCACTGATGCCCTTTGTCCGGTCCAGAATCCCACTGCAGATCACACATTACATTTATTGCGTCTTCTTAGTCTCCATTAGTCTGGAACAGTTCTAGTCTGTCTTTGTCGCTCGTGACCTTGACACTTTGGCAGAGGTCCAGGCAGTAGAGTGTTTCTCAGTCTGGGTTTGTTCAGTGTTTCCTCGTGATTACAATCTGGTTATGTGTTTCGGGCAGGAATACCACCTATGACACTTCTGTGGCTGCCAACTTTGGTCACTTGGCTAAGGTGGTCTCTTCCAGGTTCCTTCACTGTAAAATTACTATTTTTCCCTTTGTAATTTAACAAGTCACTTGTGGGGAGGTACTTCAATACTGTGTAAATATCCGTCCACTAATGAGTCTTGCCTGAAACAAGTTTAACTTTGCTGCTTGCCAAATGGTGATTTTTTCTAGTTTCTACATTTGTTCTTCATTTATTAGTTGTCATTCTTTAATAAGGGGGGTTTTTACTCTTCACCATCATTGATTTATATATATCAGTATGCATTTATAGATTCCTCCTTTATTCAGTGGCCTATAATCCATTACCACTGTTATTTATTTTGGTGTTCAAATTGTCTCAGATTTGGCCACTGGGACCCCTTCAAGCTGAGTTCTGTGTCTTTTTGACAAGTTCCCATCATTTTGGGCATTTCTTTAATTTCTGACACAAAATGATATTCCAGGCCCCTCTTGTACTTTCCCTGCCCTGGGCCTGGAATCAGCCTTTTCTTTATGAACAGAGTGTGGTGTTTAGAAACCAATAGCCAGGCACTAGATATGCTCATTATTCATGGTGTGTCATTGCTTCTTAGTTCTCTCAGCAAACAGAGTTGGGAAATCTATTTATGTATACATACATCCACATACATATTTGCACGCACCTATATATGATTATATATCTATTTAACTCTAAATATTAAGAACTACAGTTCACACTAATACCTCCAGTTCCAACCCAGTATCACAAGTTCACTCTAGCTCTATATTTACAGCTTCCTTCTCTGACGGATGCAAATATGAAAAGGCTCCCACTACCCTCAGTATATTTACTTCTTTGCTCTTTCTTCTGTTTGTAACCAACACTGCCAGCCACAGGCCCTAACCTGCTTTTTGACCTTTGCCTTTGACAACTCCTCACTCTCGTTACTTGGATTGCTTCTATATATTTACATATTTTGTTTCTAAACTATTTGAGAGTAAGGTGCAGTCACGACATTCCATGACTTGGGAAGAGAAGGAGAAAAGAAAGAGTTCAGGCAAAGGAATGATTATAGCTCTTGAGCTTTGGCTATTTTAATACAATTCAGAGTTCACTCTAGGCACTCTAGGCATTGTAACAACTTCCTTTCTTTTCTGAAACAGAGTGAATTGTTCAAAATAGGGGTTTGCCTGCAAGCTGTGCTGTCCTATAGAATTTATTTGATTTTTAAATTATGGATTGCAACCTACCAGCATATCAATTTGAGTTTTGGTTTGTTCTTTCTGAAGTTAATGATGTGGTTCCCACCGACAAACTTTATGTTGTCCGCTTTTATTAAGTTCATCAAGAGAAAATAGTTGGAACTCTTAACAAATTTCTTTGAATTTTACTTATCTTTGCAGAGCGAAGTTGGTATTTCTATACAAGTTCTTAAATTGCATATTAAATTAGGTTAGATTATCTGTTAGTTCAAAAAGCCTAAATGCTGGGTAATCGTTTTCACCTCATCCCTCCTCATCTTGTCCATGCTTCAAGCTGACACCTGCACCGCAGTCTTGGCGTGTTGCTGTCAAATAGTTTGTTTTGGGCTCTGCCACTCACATCTCCCCCATCGCCAAGCCCTACTCAGCATCATTTTTCTTATCTATTAATAAGAGTGTGTGACAGTGCTCGGTGCAGGGCTGGGAGCATAGTCATGGACATTGGCCCTTTTCCTTGGCCTCTCAGAGTGGCGGGGGGTGGGAGTGGGGGGCAGTAGTGAGACTCCAAGTTCAGAAGCACCAAGTGCAGGGCCGGGTGTCAGGTGGGAATCCACGTAAGGCGACTTCCTTCCTCTTTGCTTCCTTTCTGTTCTTCTTTCCTCTCCTCTCTGACACATTAATTAATGTTCAGAAAATTTTATTTTCTACAATACTGTTACTCTCAACATTTTATGAAATATTAACAGATTGGAAGGAAGCCTAAAATGAAATACTGTTATTAAACTAAGAATTTCAATTTAACTTGGGACTCTTTAGGGGAGTAGATACTTATAGTTTCTTTTTAACATGAAAATCATTCAGCTATTAAATCCTAGATGAAAACGTATTTTTGTGTAAGATATGGTGTTTGAAATCAAAATTGATTTTTCAAGTACACTGCAGTTTTTATAAGATTTCTTTGTTGAAATTTACCTGAGGCTTTATTTTCATGTTCTGAGTGTGAATACAAGGTTTGGAAAATGCCATTATTTTGATTTCTAGAGTTTTGATTCTAAGGACATTTTAACTTTTTAGGTGCTTAAAGATAGAACAGAACGACAAAGGTATGTATGAATTCTTTGAAATAAGGAAAATTCTTTATTAGTCCTTTTGGAGTCATTTAATTTTTGCAAATTACTGTATTGACAAAGGTTTCTAGTTATTATTTATAATGTTTATCACATCCTTTTGAAAGAAATTCTTCTCTAATAGTGAGAATATTTTTGGGTGCAGAGAGTCAGCACCTTGCTTGTGATTCATGTTGCCTCTTTGACGGCCTTGGTGTCGGGCACGGGGAGGCTCTGGGTGCTCAGCCTGCCACCCGGGAGGTCGTGAGTGGCGCTGACTTACATAGAATCTATGTTACTCACCCTTATCTTTCCCTTCATCTTCGCTTTGGTGGTGAACTGTGTGATTTGTGGTTCCACTTTGATTTATTAATGAAGCCTCTTCAGAATTTAGGGGGTGAGGTTTCATGGTTAGCAAAGAAATAGTATTCCTCTCTTCCGCTGCCTCCCTCCTGAGATCTATTATTAATCTTTCAGGAGCCAGAAGATGAAGTGTTTCTTGCCATTGCTAAAGCCATGGAAGAGATGGTGGAAGATCATGTCGATTGTTACTGGATCATCCGATGCTTTGTGAACCAATTAAATAACAAGTACCGGGACTTTTTACCCCAGCTGGTGAGGGATGATTTTTTGGCTGTTGTGGGCGAAGTAACAGATTCCTTAGTAATATACCCTAGAAACAGATTGACTTGATCAAAGGGTAAATGCATATGCTATTTTTCTAGATATTCCCAGATTCCCCTTGTAGAGCTCCTACTCTTTTGCACCCTTTGACCAGTAGATGAGAACTTGTCTCTTTATGGCTTTGCTAACATGGAATGTTGTTTTGCCAGTCTGAGAGGTGAGAAATGATTCCTCAGTTTAGTTTTAGATTGCATTTTCTTCATTATAGCAAGATTGAGCATCTTTCATATGAGTAAGAGCCATCTGCATTTTTTCTATTAGAGTTTTTGGCTTTTTTTCTTCTCTACTTTTAGAAGCTCTCTTCATTTGGTGATATTCACCCTTTAAGGTTGTTTATTAATGTGGGAAAATACCCACACTATCTTGAATGCAAGGAGCAAAATAGTAAGTTGCTAATACAGGTGCATGTGTAATGTGTACAGGGAAATAAATGGATGCTGCACAACTACCAGTATTATCTTTGTTAAAGAAAAAAAGTAATATCTTTGATAAAATATTATCAGTAGTTATCTTTGGGTAGTGTGAGTATAAGGTATCTTTTATATCCTTCTTTATTCTTTTCTGCGTTTTCAAGATTTCTGACAATGAACATAATGATAAATCAGGAAAAATATAATAAGACTGGCAAAAAGATGATCGCATTGAGCAATTATCAAAAGGTTGTATGTATTGAATGATTACTATGCCAAGTGATATCGTCGGTACTGGAGAAGAAGCAGTGAACAAAACAGATACAGGCCTTGCCCTCACTAAACTTACAGTCTGAAGGAAAAAGACAATATTAAATTGTTTAAAAGTTTCACTCATCTGTATCTTGTTATTTGTACTAACTTCTGGATGAAATTTTCTTTGCTGTGAGACATAATATAGAAATGTGCATATAGGTGTTTTCACTCACATCACTTTGTGAAAAAACATTCCATTGATGGGACCAACAAAATTTGTAGAGTAGGATTTCAGAGGTGAGAGGCCAGGGCAGGAGTCCTTTGGCAATTTGTAGAAAAGGCCTGGTTTGGGGCATTGTATGTAGTGTTGTTGAGAAGCTCTAGGAATTAAGTAGTATAGGGACACATGGGTAAACAGAAGAAAGTTGGAGATACTCTGAAAAGAACGGGTGGGGATTAGAATTTTTATTACATAGTATTTTAGTTATCTCTTTACTTGTCTGCCTCAACCAGGCTGTAAGCTCCTTGAAGTCAGGGACTTTATCTTTGACTCTTATCCCCTGTCTGTTGCACAGCGTCTGGCTAAAGTGGACATTGAAGGGGTATGAGTTGCCTTTTGGCAGAGATGCAGATGTTTAGTAAGAAACACATTCGTGTTTGCTTAGGGGATGTGGGATCTGGTGTACTTTTCCAGATAGGGAGTACAGACTTCAGGGTTTCATCTTAAGGGTCCAATCTTAGCCAGTGGCCCCTAAATAGAGCAGCCTGTGTGAGGTGGGTTCGGCTGGTCTGGGGAGCCAGCTGGGTTAGATCTCTAGTTCTCTCAAGTCGGCTGCTGCTTAACCTTTTATAGGACAGGCTACTGGATGGAATCCAGGTGCTCTGTTCCCTGTTACTCCTCTGTCTCCCAGAAATTCTTACCCGTATTCTTTTGGGTACAGAGTCCCTCCTCTGACACCCCTGTTTGTATGAACCTCCTTGGCATGATGCATAGTAGTGGTCAGTGTGGTCAGTGATGGATGGGCCCCTTTCATCTCCAGCTCTTTTTCTGTCTCATTCTTCCTAACTTCCTCTCCTCATTTTAGTCCCACTCTCTTTCTTTGGTCTTACCCTTCCTCTTTGCCTCTTTTTACTGTCATCAGTAGTCTGCTGCCTAGAGCAGCCAGGAATATCATGGGCTTTTCTTTGACTCTTTAGAATGAATGGATTTTGCTTTGCCCTCTGGCCTTAGGCTGTTGAATCCTGTTAGTGCAGTTAGCATGGGGATGACCAGCAGTTGTGTTTTCCCTGGGACTGTCCCGGAAAACCCCTCAGGCCGGGACACACTTGTTCTGGTTTCTGCTGATTTGGGAGACTTACATCACCAGGGGCTTAAATGATGCTGAGGTTTTGTTTTCTAGCACTCCATTGCATTCAGCATGTATTTTTTTTCAGCATAGGCTGTAAGACTGGGTAATGGTATGTCACAGGAAACGAGTAATCTCTCTTTCTGTTTAATCATTAGCCAAAGGCTTTTGAACAATACTTGAATCTGGAAGATACCAGACTCCTGAGTCATCTGAAGACATGTTCTGCAGTGTCCAAACTTCCTTATGACCTCTGGTTTAGGAGGTGCTTTGCAGGGTGCTTGCCTGAGTCCAGTTTACAGAGGTGAGTATTTCTTTCAAAGATGTACTGAAGTTTGTGCTTAGAGATGAAACCTGCTTTTTCCTGTGATCATCTCAGAATATAAATTTGCCTTAGGACAGTACAATAATTTGAAGCTAAGTGCTCCAGCAGCTAACCTAACAGCATATGATTCTGCTTACTATTGACACAATTAGAACTGTTAGAATACTAGTAATATTAATTTGACACAAATGAATATTGATATTAGAAGTATCTGAACATATGATTACAAAACTTCAAGTCCGTCAGTGTGTTAGATGCTATTCTATATTCACCTCTCAAACAGTGGAGCAGAAAGGCAATACACAGAGAACATTACAAGACAATAACAACTAAGCCCATAGAGTGCCTTGTCAACTTGGAGAGTTATGGGAATTATCAGAGTACTTATTTTAGAGTCGTTGCAGATCAGTGACTAGCTCCTTAAGCCCTTAGAAAATTTAAGGAATTCGAACCACTGGAAAATGAATTTGACTTTATGTCATTTCATATGCTGCTTTTGTTGTTCCTTCATAAGTAATGATTGTATTAGCATTACAGTATTAGTAAATATTAGCAAAATCCAAACATAGGACTTTCCTGCCCAAAAAAGTCAGATTTGAAACATTAGGGAATGGGCATTTGCTAGATTCCTAGCAGAGAAGTACTTTGTGATGATAATTCCCTTTTTCCTGCCCATGCTGATTGTGTCTGAAATAGATTTCAAATAGTTGCTTTATTTTATTCTGTTTTTTGATGACTTTCATTATAGCTATTCTCTGAAGTTTATACTTAAAAAGGAATAATCTAATTTTGTAATTTGGGATGTCTAAGTAAATATAAATTTCAGACTTGTATAATTTGATTATATCCTTTTATTTTTGTAGGGTTTGGGATAAAGTTGTAAGTGGATCCTGTAAGATCCTAGTTTTTGTAGCTGTGGAAATTTTATTAACCTTTAAAATAAAAGTAATGGCACTGAACAGTGCAGAGAAGATAACAAAGTTTCTGGAAAATGTAAGTGTGCTTTATTTTATTTGATTTTGGAAGTCAGTTCCACAAGCCAGATTATCCCATTGCATTATGTTATTTCAGAGAAATAATACAGTCTATTTTTACATTATAAGAAACAATTCTTTCCCTTGAACAAGTTTAACTTAAAGTTAGCCTGTGGGTTATAGCTTATATCCTGTTTGGGGGACAATGAGAGCAGCGAAAACTTGCTGTGAGTATGTGCACTTAGGACCAGAGCCTTATCCCTGATGTGACTACTAGAATGCTTGTCAAGGCAAGGAAGGTGACATCTGTCACTTTAGGATAAGCAATCCTTATTGGTGGAAAAGGAACCCAGATGTTTTGGGGGATTTTGTAAACCCTTTCATTTCTGTTACTATCTCTTTGAGAATCCCAGTTGGGCTTGTTAATGTGCTTAAGCATAAACTTAGTGCATGTTGAAAAGGTCTAACTGAAGCAACTTTTCCTTCTTTGTGTATCTTAGAATACCCCTAACCAGGCAAGAGGTAGAGGTAAAGAGACTTGTGCCTGTATGAGTTTCACTGGATGCAAAAATCTATTCTTTTTTTAAATCAGTCAAATTAGCACTTGACCAGTGATCCAGTAAACAATAAGTAGTAAATGTGTGTTGAATAAATGGAGCATCATCATTATAATAATTAGTGGCTAACAGTGCCAGGGTCTATGCTAAGTAGTTTTCATGGATTATCCCATGTAATCCTATTATGAACAACCCTATGAAGCTGGGCTATCATTTGCCCCATTTTAGAGGTGGGGATCTGACCTCAGGCAGCTTAGGTGACTTCCCAGGGGCACAGAGTTAGTGGGCAGGGCAGGATTTGAACCCAGGCAGTCTAACACCAGAGCTCCTTAGTATGTCCCCAGGTGACTCGAGAAGCAAAGTTCCGGCGGCAGCCTTTATGTGATCACCTTATGAAAGACAGTGAAACTCCAGTGGAAATTAGTTTATGCCACAGTGAATGAGGAAGATCCTACTGGAGTCCTAAACACTGAAACTTCATGAAGACTGGTTTGCTTATTCATAGATGCCCCAGGACAGCTCGGATGCGATTGTGAGCAAGGCCATCGACTTATGGCACAAACACTGTGGGACCCCAGTACATTCAGCCTAAGTGCTCCTGACGGCAGTGGACGGCCTGCCAGGCCTGCTGGAGCATCGTGTTCTTGGGACATGATCTGCTAAACTGTTTGAGAACAGGGTTCTTGCTTTGGTGCTCAACATGTACATTTTTTTCCCAGTGAAATTATCTAAGATTCCTGGTGATGTGTTGTGGAGCAGCACCTTTGGGTTACATAGAAGTACAGAGTTCAGCTCTGAATAGCATTTTTAAAGGGTTCTTTGAAAATACCTCCAAGTTTTAAAGCGATTCAGTCAGGGTGGGTGGGTGCTTTAATGAGCAGTGTGTAACCAAGCCTGCCCACTTCTCTCTAATTAGCACCAAGCTTCTCACTTTCTAAGTTCTGTTTCTGGAATAAAGAACAACTTCCTTTTGTGGACAACTCAGATTTGGCTTTTGTTGATGCAGTACTTGTTCAAGCTGACTGTTTTCTGAGGCTTCATCTTGCCAAATAGGTTTAAATAAAGGCCTTACATTCTGTTTCTCCGTCAGTTGGGATGAAGCAGTTAGCGAACGAAGTATATCTAAATTTACCTATCAGGAGAGAGTACGTGTTGGTGTTTTGCTGGGTTCCTGCTGCCTCCTGCCGAGTCTTTAAATGTTGGGTGGGCTCTACTCTGTCACCCAGAGTAGGAATGGGTTAAGGTTAGTAGCTAATGATCACCGGGCCATGTTGTGCACGTACTGTTAACTTCACTGGACAGTAGCAGGCCTTGAGATGGTGAGTGAGATAAGGCCTTTGGTTTAAGACTGATCTACTGTCAGACCTGCAGGATCCTGAGTGGTGAGTTGGATTTTCCAATCCCACCCTGCCCCCAACAGAAGACAGAGACCACGAAATTATTGAGTTATAATTCTGAGAACTCAGTCCCTCCTTCATGCACAAAATTGAGAAAGAGTTCATAGGAAACTGAGTTGTGGAAACCAGATGGTACTTGTTGTAGTAACATATCCAAGAGTATTTAATTTTTTAAAACAAAAACTCTCAGAAGAAAACTCCTCAAACCAAATTGCTGCCTATAGTTAATACTTTATATTTATTCAGTGATTGTCTCTGCCCGTGAAGAACTTCCAAGCCAGTTGGAGATGTAAGAAAAAAGACACGAGAAGGAATCTCTTCCTCAATTGTCTGCTGTCTGATGATCGTGGGAGATATGTGAAATCCACAGAAGTCATAAAACAAAGGGATTTTACTTCTGGTTAATTTATGAACTACATATCGTTAGTACAGCTTTTTAGTAAAATAGAGATTATAAAGTCGAGTGATGGTAGTGAATCTCCGTGCCAGGAAAAGCGATGTCTCAACAAGAGGATGGTCTCAAGGTAAGCGTGCCTGCTTATCCCTAAGTTCTGGGAGAAGACTGGCGTGTGACAGAGCAAGGATGGAGGCAGAGGGAGACAGGAAGGAGGAGGAAGCTCAGGGGCTGAAACGTTTGGGCAGGTCCAGATGAGCTGAAGGGCAAGACCACTACTGTCCTGCCAAGCTTATCAGGAGATGAGTGTTCCTCCCGCAAGTATGTTCTGTCTAATCCAGTTCAGTAACGCCTTCCTGGCTAAAGGGTGTGGGGTGGTGATTTTTTAAAAAAGTGAGTCAATCTGATACCATCAAGAGTTTTCCTATTAGAAAACTAAACTGTTCCATCTCAGAAGGATTTTTTAAGGCCTGCTGTGAGGACGGTGGTAGAATAAAGATCCAGTTTTATTTTGCTTAGAGCTAAGTATTTTGAAAATGTTTCTGCCCACTGCCTTCAGTGTAAAGCACAGCTCCTGATGAAAATACCTCTACTCCCTTTATTCAGAACATTTTGCCAGGATACCACAGACTTTTCCCTCTATGTTAAAGCCCAGGGTTTCTGTTACAGCCAAAACTGTGGCTCATTTGTGGGGTTCTGCCTCTCCCTTGGAGAACTGGGATTTAACATTATTAAATTTAATCTCTAGTCCTTCCCGTCTACAGTGTCTTCTTAAACGCGGATGAGGGAAGCTCTGAGTCTGCTCTGCTGGGGCTCTGAGGGGGCCAACAAAGTAGGGATGTGTGTGTGGCTTTTGACTGATGACAGAAGGAGTTGACAAATTGTGCACACAAGGCTTGTGTGTGTGTGTGTGTGTGTGTCTGAGGCAACTTCAGGAAATGAGGTCAGGGTTCATTAGAACAAAGTGCTTTTTTTGTTCATGGCAAGTCTGCCTGAAAGTCATGGGGCAACACAAATCACGTGATGTGTAGAAGGACTTCTGAAGGCCTCCGTCCTCTCTTGCTGTGGGTGTGAGACATGCGTGCCCTGGAATTGCTCAAGAATCCTCCCTTGGCTATGACCCATATCAAGTTGTTATCACCTCCCCACGTAATTTGAGGTTTATTTTTTTTCTCCCTGAAAGTGAAGCATCTGGAGGAAGTCTGTGGGGGTAAGGAGGGTGAAATAGAACACATGCCCAGGACAAGGTCAGAAGACTAGTCTTGCTCAGAGCGACAGCTTTTGTGACGCTGTGAGATTTAAGCAAGAGTGGTGTCCCAAGTTCAGCCAGAGGCGGCCTTTGGGAGGAGCAGGGGCATGGACAGCTGGCAAGGTGTCTGGCTCTGCGTTTTGCATCTGCCAGAGGCCACATAGGACAAGCAGCTCTTGTCTCCAGCTGGGTGTTCTGCGCTTGGAAGGGCCAGAGGACGCTCCCCTCTGCTTTGACAGAGAGGAGTGTGGGAACTTATGTGGCAGGAGCTGGTGGCATTCCCTTGGGTGGATGAAACAGAGCAGTTTCTCCTCTAGACTCTGCCAAATGAAACCGCTTGAGGCTCTTGGCACAAGCTGCCCTCTTGAGATCAGCTGTTGCTTATCCAGAGTCAGCGCTGGTTTGGGTGGGAGTGGGGGTGGGTGAAGGAAGAGGGGCTGAGAACAGGGAGGCAGGGCTTTCCTGGAGGCCCACGGGCCAGGGAGGGGTGCTGTCTTACTACTCCTGGCCAGTTCCTCCCTTTCCTCTTCAGTCTCTCAGCCTCAGCTTGCGGAGCTTAAGAAGTAGGTGGGCAGGTGGTTGCTAGGCGAGGTGACAATTCCCCACCTTACTCCTGGGGTTGGTTTTATTGCAGGGCAACCCCAGGGGGAGTTGGAGAACGTGACCCAAGGAGGACGTGAGGAAATCAGGAAGCTTGTCCTGACCAAGCAGAAGTCCAATTAAAATATCATAGCAGGGGCTAAGTGTCTAGAGCTCAAAATTACACCTAAAATTTAAGTGTTGTCCTGTAGTTTTCCAAGAACTTATGAGCATGTGTGCTAGGGACTGCTAGGGCTCCCGCTGCCCTCTGTCCTCCTGCTGAGCCTCCTGCTGCTGCTCTTTTCTAGGGTGTTAACAAGTGGCCCCCTGGTGTTTGCTGGTTGCTTTGGCATCTCTTTCCCCTCTGCCTTCCCTCCGGACACAATGCTGTGCAGGCTTTGTGACAGAGGCAGCAAGGAGGTGAGTTTCAGATGTTTCGCTTCTAAACGTCAGAAGGCCATTCTCCACGTCCTGTGAGCCTGCAGCCCCGACTCCCACTTCTTCCCCTTCCACTCTGTGTGGTTCATTTGTTCTGTTCTCATTCAGTTATGACATCAGTTTGAGTGCACCCCTACTTATGGGCCAGGTACTGGGCTTAGTTGCTGATCAAGTCTTATGGTCTTTGCCTTCTTGGAACTTACAACCATGCAGGGAAGACAAATATTAAACAAGTACATATTTTGTCCTCTTTGTCTGTAAGCTGCCGCATGAGGGAGGAGGTAACCTGGGTTGACCCAGGAGGGCCAGAGGAAGGTTGGAGTTACTCTGAGATGTGTGGCTCTTTGTCCTCTTCCCTTACTATGGACGGGGCAATAGAGCCTTGGCTGGCAGAGGGGTGGGACTTGGGGAGAGGGTTGGAGCCTCTCTCTCCTGCCTAGTTCTGTGACCCAGGGGGATCACTCAGCCTGTCAGCTTGTGTCTCAGTTTCCCCATTGTCAAGCACAATTCTGGTTCATTCCTTATCCCTCAGTGTGCTCATGTGTATCCAGGGAGTTTTCTGTGAGAAAGCACTTTAAGAAAGGGACTGCACAGACTGTTGCATTTTGTTGATAGCATGATTTGCAAAGATGTGGCCAGGTATTGCCTCTGAATATCCTCATCTTTGACGTGCTCCAAGCATCTTCTGTGTTCTCTCTCCTGCACTCTCCTGCGGACCACTCCTCTGTAGCCATGCAGCTGGAGGGGCCTTATAGCAGACACATGGCCACCAGGAGCCTACCTGTGTCCGCGCAGCGTGGGGGTGGGGAGTGAGGGACATCGTTACATGGTCCACTGTGAATTGGGAGGATGCTCTCAAAAGCTTTCCACTCCATTTAGCAAATCTGTTGACTGGATCTGTGCCCTGCAAAGGAGTTAGCAGGGGCAGCAGGCACCTTCTGCCTTGAACTTTGAATGGCTTTTCCTTCACCACTGATTTCTGGTTTCTGCCGAATAATCTGAGGGTGGCACAGCCAGACCCAGCAGGTGGGGGCAGGCAGAGTTGGGAATACCCTGCTGGCAGCTTTGGCAAATGCTGTCTCACATGGCCAGGTGTTTCCTTTGTAAACAACTCTATCAAGTCTAATTTTTCTGGAAGTCTGCAGAAAGTGGGCCTCGCCTAGTGCCTTGCCCCCACCTGGGCCGCATGGGAGGGCTTGGTGAGTGGTGGGCAGCAGCTGTGTTTATATGCTTCTGATTGCTTGGGAGGGTGCTTGTTTCCTCCAGTTGTCCAACATCTGGGCCTCTGGACTGAGTTGGGCTTGGGCCAGACCTGGTAGCTGTTGGGTGAACCTGCCAGGAGGGTAGGCAGCTGCTCATGCCAACTGATTTCCAGATCACAGGGAGGCACACCTGGGCCAGAATGTCAGGGCTGGAGGAGACTTTGAAGGTCATCCAGCTGACACCTCCCTTCCCAATATGTAGATAAGAAAAGTGAGATTCCTGGCAGGAAAGGGGGTTATACAGGTTCACCATAGCTAGCCTCTAGGCTCCCTGTCTAGAGCGTACATACTCCACTCAGCTATTCCCTCATCCTGAAACGTTGCCCCTGTCCGTTCTCTGAGCCTTAAAGCCCAGAAGGTCCAGCTGTCCCAAGGCGATGCCTCTGGCTGGGTAACTTGGCACTGTTTCCTCATCTGTAAGATGGGAAGGCTGACAGTAATAGTAGCCACCTCACAGAATTTTTGAGAGGATTAGTGCAGAAAGACACAATACCCTTAGGTTAGTGCTTGGCACAGAACAAGCTTCTGGTAAACTTTAGGTATTATTGCATCACAAATGATGACAGTTAAAATGTGTGTTCTCAGTTGGCATTTAGTCTCACTAGAGATTAAACATTTTAGGAAATTGCTTCAGGAGAGGAGGTTTTTAGGAGATTAGAGGCCCATTACAGGTTCTTTAGGTCCTGCATTTGAAAGGGGTTTTGTAAACTTTCCTGTGAGCAGGAATCCCCTGGGACCCTTGTTCAAATGCAGATTATGATTTAGTAGCTTGGGGTGGGGCCTAAGGTTCTGTATTTCTAATATGCTCCCAGGTGGCGCCAGTGCTTCTGGTCCTGGAACCACAGTTTGAGAAGCAAGGACCTAGGGAATGTAAATTTCCCTTGGTATGAGGTTTATCCCTAATTGCTAAAGAAATAAATACCCCACAGAGGATGCCACTGCCTGTGCCATTTTCTCATTTTTAAGTGATTAGTCTGACTTCATTTCTAGACAATAGGGATATTGCTAAAAGTTTGTCCAGTACTTCATCAAAACCTGCATCTTATCTCAGTACTGAGATGTGGATTTTCTCTGTGAATTTTTCTCAATACCTGCTGGTCCACTGAAAGTGGTTTCACTATAACCTTACCCCAAGTCAGCTCATTACCAAGAATAATAGCTCTGTGGCACTTACCAACCATATACATCCTCCCCTTGTTCACTAACTAGACCTCAATTTTATTTGAAGTAGGAGTGTATGAATAGAACTTTATTTCTCAGCCTCTTATGAAAAAAGGGATAGACAAGATGGAAAGCAAAGTCATTATGCAGGATTTCCAGAAAAGGTTTTTATTTAAAGAGAAATTTACTCAGCTGGCAGGTCACCTTTCCTTTTACTTCCTGCCTGGAACACATACATAATGACTGGAACTCCAGAAGCTAGCTTGGACCATGAGGCAACTTCAAGGATGGATGCCATATGACAAGGATAATGGGTTAGAAAACAGAGCTGTGGTACACTGATGGGGTTGCAAACTCTTACCTACTTAACTCCAGGCTTCCTTTACATTAAAAAAAAAAAAATTCCAGTTGTTTCAGCCACTATTTGGGTTGCTTGTTATGTGAAGGCTGCTAAATCCAATGCTAACTGACATTACCAGAGTAGATACAGTTCAGCAAACTGTCATCCTTCTGAGCACCCTTTGTGGGATTCCCTAGTCTTGCAGGGGGCAAGGGAACCAGTTTGAGAGTCAAGCCTTGGGTTCTTAGTGCCACTCTGCCATTTCCTAGATGTGTGATCATGTTCCTTTTAAGCCCCCATCCCCTTGCCTGTATAATGGGGATGACGGATGAAAGGGTCCAGCACAGTGCTGGGGTGTGGCACTCATGCCCGCTGGTGTTGGGGGCGTCTCAGAATGATGGTGTGAGGACCCTAAGCCCCACCAGCAGCAGCCGCCAGTGCTATGTGGGCAGGGAGGGGTGCACAGGGGTGAAGCTTAACGTAGGCAGTTGGACACCTTCCGGCACTTCCATTAAGGTTGCCCACTTGGGCATGCTGAGGGCAGCAGAGCCCTGCTGCCTCTGTTGTAACCAGAAGGGGTTGGACTACAGGCCCTGTCACCATTAATGCCGGTGTGGTTTTATTGGGAAAAAGCTGGGGCTGCACAAACAGCTTTCAAGAGGGCCTTGAGAAACTTCCCTCCAGCAGCTCAGGAGCACTGAGCTGAGGCTGGAGAGGTGACCCAGCGGGCATCTCAACTCCCCGCACTGCTGAGACCCGAGTGACTCCACCCCAGCCACTTGCTCCGAGCCAGGTGAGTGGACCTAGTGATCGGCAGTTAGTGTCTGCTCTCTCCTACTGACGAGAACCGACAGCAGGATTGTCAGCCACAGCTGAATGGTCCACACTTCTGTACAAATCAGAGAACTTTTTGTCTTCAAATCTCTCCCAACCACCCTCTAACCCCAAGGCCAACACTCTCTGTCCTTTGCCTCTGCTCTGCTCCAGTTAACTGTGTTTGGCACCTGCGCTGATTCCGCTCCTGCAGAGCCAGCTGGTTCCTGGGGGCCCAAACCCTGTCTTTGCAATGAATTGCAACTAGCGAGAGGCATGCCTCTCCCCCCATGGAGGCTGGTGGGCAGAGGCCTGTGAGAGGAGCCCTTCGCCGCTTGGCCTGATGGGTTCCACTTTTCTACCAGCTGCTAGATGGTCTGACGAACACCTGCATCCTTAGTGTGTCCTGAACCTAGATTTTAAAATCTGCTATGACTGAAATAGGATTTGTCCAAACAAGCACATTATATACAGGTAAGTTTCCTTGTTCAGGTAAGGACAAGGAAAAGGTAAAGGTAAACAGCACTATATGTACTTTAAATTCTTCCTTAAAAAAAAAATAGTGGTAATGAAATGTTTTAAGGGAAAGGGGATAAGTGCCTGTGGGGATAAAAGGCGACCAGGACAAGAGGGTGTGCAGTGAACAGTGACTCCCCACCCAGCACTGCGTTCCCATCCCCCGTGGCTGCTGGTGGCCTGAACACGAACATGGTGTAGCACGTGCTTCTCTAGGAGGTGAGAAGGGGCAGCCAAGGGGTTCGTCCTGCCCACTGTAGGGCTGTCATTACCAGGTCAGGGAGACAGACTGAGGGAAACCCATGAGAGTCAAACTGCAACAAGGGGCTCCCGCGGCCATGGCTGGAAGGTTGTTGAGCAGGGAGGCTGCGGAGGAGACAGTAAGCATTTGAATGCTGGCTTGGAAAAGTGTCCCCCGTGCTCGCCCCTGCAATGACAAGGGGCAGCACATAGTGCGAACAAGGCCAGCCTCTGCGTGATATTTTGCGATGTAACTGCAGGGCCTTGTAGGGACAGCACACTAGGCTTTCCTTCTGGGAGGCTCAGTGCTAAGGCCACAAGCCCCAGAGACATTCTTGCACGGGCACCTCCCAGGCTACTCAGTGGTGCTGGCCCACCGGGGCATGGGGCAAACGCCTTCACCCTGATTCCACCCACGGAGGGGACTTCCTGAGACAATAAGGTTAACCAGTGTGTAAGATTTCTACCTGTGCAGCTGAAGAGACTGGCTTGCCCCCTTCTTGGTGTGGGTCTGAAATCGCACGCCTCCCAAAGCCAGCCTCTCAGGGACCTCTGAGACCCCCACTGGACCGGGTGTTAGTGACAGTGTTCCTGTGCCAATTGGTAAGTCAGAAACAGACCACATTTTTCTCCTTCCCATTATTCTGTCTCCTGTTTTTTATTAAAGGAACAACAAGAGCAATGATATCACTGAGCCCTGGAGATCAGGAGATGCAAAGTCTTGACCGTTTGTAGAAGAGCAGAGAAACAGGTGTCTGGAAGGCCAGTCCGGTGCAGCGTGCAGCCTCACTGGTTCGTCATAGCCTGGAAGAACAATCAGTTAAATTCTGCTTTTGTGGTTTACTCCCCCTCTTTGCAAACAAATCCATTAATTCATTTAACACAGGGTCTGTGCCTTCATCTGGGGTGTTGCACCATGGAGATATTGGGTGACTAGGGCTTTCTCGTATGAGATAAGGAGCATTTTTTGATTAATGGCACATAAAGAGCAGAACCCCTTTTTATCAAATTCATTTAGGAAAGGAACTGGCTGCCTGCCACAGTCGATCAGATGTCAGATGTGTTCTCCTCTCGGGCTTTAGGCAGCATGCTGTGCTCATCCTGCTTTTGCCACGGCCATAGGCGGGACCCAAGCTGTGCAAGTGCCGCCTCCTCCAACCTTATTTCCTCTGCAGGAAGTCATAAATATTGGCTGACTGTCTCCTGGCTGTGTGAGGTCCCTCCTGCTGGGAGGCTCACCCTGCCCTTAGTGCTCTGGGTTAAGGAAACAGCTTTTCTCTACCTGGAGAGAGCTGGGTATCTTTCCTGAACTGTGGTTCTTGGTGTCAGAAAATGATGCTATTATGTAGAGCAGGCCCCTGGGATGACTGGGTGGAAGCTGAGTGTGTGAACTCAGGAAAGTGGAGGTGAAGCAATGCATGCATAGCCTGCAAGGCGGTTAAGAGCAGTTTTAGTCAAACAGACCGGGTTTGGAAGCCACATGGTGGTTTAAGGATTCAATGAAACCGTGCACAACAACGGCATAGCACCATGCAAGGTATGTAGTGTTTGACTGGAACATGTAACACTTGGATATAAATGTTTTAATATTTGGGAGCCACAAGTGGTGGTATCGACAGGAATCAAGTTCCCAGACAGGCTGAGTTAGAGGCTGTATGCCACACACCAGGTACCACAAGGGACAGCTCTTTGTTCCCACCATCGGGTGTTTTTTGCCCACATGAGTACCTGGCTCTTCATTAGAGTCCTGAGGCTGCCTAAGTGGGGCCTCTCGAGGTCCGTTCAGGGAAGCTTAGGTGCTCAGTCCCTGAAGCCCCCTGTTAGCCCCAGTTGTTCCCGAGGTGATCATCACAACACGGCCACGTCAACAGCCCCCTTGTAGGGCTCCAGGAAGATGTGGCAGGAGACAGGCCACACCAGCACTGAGGCTGGTGCCCTGGGGATTGGCATTTTATTGGTAGGACAATGGGGCTTCTGTAGATGTCCAGCAGGAGAGGGTGCGAGTGGGTCTGTGTTTGGGCAGAGGCCACAGGCAAGGAGACCATGATCACACCCATCCAGGCAGACAGGGCCTCAACTGAAATGCAGTGGACTAGCTTCTAGAAGTAACTGGTGGGTGTTCACCATCAGCTAGAAGTGGAAAGGAGAAGTGACTTCTAGGTAGTGCCATTCACTGAGAAAGGAAGAGAGGAGGCACAGGGTTGGGGGAGAGATATGGGGCTTGAAAATCTGACAACAGTCTGGCACATACTGGGTTTGAGGTGCTTGGGAGACATGTATGTGTAGGAAAGAGCTGACACCTAGCAAGACCTGTCTATATGTCACTCACTTTTATTTAACCCTCAAGCAGCCTGATAAAATAGGTGCTATTATTCCCATTTCACAGATGAAGAAGCTGAGGCACAGTGTAAGTGACTTGCCCAGTTAGACTGCTAGTAAGCGTTGAAAGCCAAAATTGGACCCTGGGGCTTCTGGGCTCAGCACCATATGCCCTTGACATCTACACTATGCTGTTGTGACATTTGGAAGCCTGGGTCAGGTGCTCTAGCTGTAGAGATGGGGGTCATCTGAGGCCAGGAGAGCGCTTAGGACCTGTGGCCAGCCAGCCAGGCAGCGTTCCTCGAGTCCAGCCAGTCCTGTGGATTAACAGTCAGCTGTAAGCAACCCCATCACTGAAGTGCCCTCCAATGTGGAGTGCCGCGGGGCAGCAGGCTGTGTGGTGAGCGGCGCTGCTCGAGGCTCACAGGCCCACCCCAGGTGCTTTGCCCAGAAGGTGGTGGAGACAGGACAACACAGGGTGATCTGGTTGTTAGCAGCTTCAGGATGAGTACCCCAGAAGCTCATGGAGAGGCCAGGGCCCTGCCCACCAGCTGTCCAGTAGGCCAGCCTGAGGCGGGGAGGGATCCAGACTGTTCTTCTGGAGACTGCCTGGCAGGACTCCCCTAAAGCTTACTCTTTCCTAAGGGCTAAGTTTAGTGTTTTAAAAGTTCATGTAAACCCAAATCATAGAAAGCTGATGCCCTAAAGGACATTAGAGGACATCCAATTCAGTGCCCCCACTTTCCAGATGAGGCCCTTGAGGCCCAGAGAAATCCAATACCTTGGCCAAAATTGCCCAGTTAGTGTTGTGGCAGAGCCACCACTTCTCTCTGCCACAGGATGGTGGAACAGACCCGAGGAGGTCATGCCAGGCTGCCTCCACCTATTGAGTGTGTAACCATAACCTTCACTTGCTTCAGAAAGGAATCCCTCAGGATGGTGTCCGGTTTCCTTCCCTTTTGCAAGGCAGAGCCTGTTCGGGGGCCCTACTGAAGCTATTCTTTATAGGCTTTTTACCCCCCTAAATAACTGCAGATTAAAGTCAGAGAGCTCAGGAGGTGAGCAGAGGGCAGGAGGAGAGACATGTTCTTCACCTGAAACCTGACCTTCCTGTGAGCCTCGCACCCTCTCTGCTTCGGCCGCTCCTGCTGCAGTCCCAGCTGCACAGGTGAGAGCCGGCGCTTGGACCCTCGGTGTGCTGCTGCACAACACTGCTGTCCCACGGCTTTGCTGCGGCTGAGCCAGGAGACAGGCAGTGCCCATAGGCACTCCGAGGCTGGGGATTCCCAGGCAAAGGAAAAGTGGCTCCCCGTGGACTGTTCTCCCACCCCTTGATACTCAGAGGCCTGGTTCCTGGACCACCAGCAGCCGCATGTCCTGGAAGCTATAGCTAGGGGTGCAAAATCTCAGGCCCACTCAGACCTACAGAGTTGCGTCCACACTTTGACCAGAATCCCAGGGTGATTCCGCTGCAGGGGAGCAGTGTTGTTCTCAGTTCCTCTTTCCCAGAGCCACCTTCCCACACTGCTGGACCAAGATAGGTCATCCACTAGCTTCACCCACAGAGAAGGCAGCCAGCGATCACTAGAGCCCCTCCTGCTTTCCCCAAAACATTCAGAAATACAAGTTTGGGACCAGAAGGTAAAGCAATTGAGCTCCTTGCTTTATAGGACAATCAGGCTTCTTAAGAACGCAGAGGTAAGTACTCAAAGAGCATCAAAGAGCAAAGTAGTGTCTGGGGCTTTTGCTTTGGGGCAGTGACATGCCGAAGGCCCCCGAGGTAATGTTGCTGTATAAAGCTGGCTGGTATCTGATATTGTAGATGACTAATTTTACAAGTTAATTTACATTCATCATTGCTAATTAAAGGGGATAGATACTTGGGCAATACATTTTAGATATTCTTTAAAAAAGTTAGGTAGAAAAAAGTCCTGGGCTCCTAGGACTTCATTATGTATATTATCTAGAAAGTTAATTTATGTGCGACAACCCTTCCTTCCTCCAATAATACCAGATACACAAGGTGGGCCTGTATCTCCATAACTCTTACTACTGTGCTGACGACCTGACCCTCTCCTGTCCCCAAGCCCCCTTCCCAAGCCAAAGAGTTTCTGGTGGTTCCTGCTGGCGGCAGATAAAACACACAGGAGTCGAGATTTTTTAGACATTTTTTTTTTTGGTTTGTTTTTAAAGAAACTGCATACATCATCAAGAGACAAACAATAATTTAAATACCATGCAGTTTCTGTATGTACAAAACCTAGGCCATAGAGATCCAGTTTAATTTGTATTCTATTTACATTGTCTTCCTCACACAGCCGTCATGTGTCAAACTAGGACACAGGGGAGTCCTCCTATACAAAGACAAACTATGTACAGACACCTGGGAAGCAACTGGAAAAAGCAATTGGTTTGTGGATTAACCGACAAACGGGAAGAAAAGAGTCATTTAAGGTGACCTTCACCCACTGGCTGTGCACAGGGAGAGCCCAAAGTTCCATTCATCAAAGCACACACCATGATTTTCATTCGGCAAATATAAATACACGTTTGTAAGTGGGAGAAAAATAAAACTCAGAGGTTTTCATCACATCTACTGTCACGCCGTTTGGTTTTTCTAATCTGACATAAAGGCTAAAGTGTTCAAAGTTTTACAGAGCTCTGAGGGCCTCTGGAGAGGAACACATCAGCAATTTCCAAGAAGCAAGTAGCCCCTGGTCATCCTTCCTGTCACGGATAGAGATGGGGAGCTCAGGGCAATGTCTGATTTGGAGAGGGAAACATTTTGAGAAATACTGCATTTTTCCTTTCATGCTAATCCAGACGACAAAAGGCTCAACTGAGAATTTATACAAAGATCAACTTTTACTTGGAAACTGCAGCTTTTTCAGAAAAGGAATGCTTTAAAAAATATTCTAAGTAGAATATTTAAATAATAGAATTAAATATTCTACCTCATCTCACATTTTTTCCTAATTAATGTCAAATTGTCATCGTGGAAAGTAACACATTTTTTTCAGTTGCCCTAACAATGTGGCAAAAAAAATTGGGGTAGATCTCTGTTAAAATCTCCAGATTTCAAGACAGGAATGAGACAGCAGAGGGCCTGCCCTGTGGTCCACTGAGGTTACTGAGCCGCTTACATGGGGCTTGAACTAGCCCCACTCCGGGGTGGGCGGGCTTTCAGTGGCGTGGAAGGTGCACCCCCAGCTCCTGCAAGTGCCTTCGGGAAGGGGTGCTTTGCAGGGAGAGAAGTGGAAATTGCATTCAATTTCTTCCACGTACCAGGTGGACTGCAACAATAGGGCACTTTGGGTGGCAAACTTGGGTGGCTGGCTGCAGGGAAATCTATTTGGGTGTTATGTTCCCAGGGAATCTGAAAAGCCCAAGAACCAAAGCCAGCAGAAAGCCATTGGCCTTTGTGGGAGAAGTCGAGGCAATGCAGTGATTCCCTTAGCACCAGCTCCTGGGCCAGGGAAGGCCCGGCCATCATGCCAGGGCACTGCGAGCTGCCTGAAGCGCAGCTGTGAGTTAGAGGAAGCTCGGACTCAAATCCTGGCAGGGCAGGCGCCTCAGCCTGGACACGTGCCTGCCACAGAGAAGTTAAACGAAAGAGCCCTACATCTTTCATCATACCATTTGCACATTCAAATGTCAGTAAGCCTTACAGGAAGACTATGTTTATAGCCACACTAAAATCCCCACTACATTTTCCCTGAACAATAACCATGGTAGTTAACTATTCAGATTCAACATTCAAAGAAAAAAGGAACTAGTAATGCCATCCCTCTCAGGCTGGGCAGTGGTGCCCTCGCTCCAGGTGCTGAGAGAAAAGCATAGGACAGCTTTGCAATGGGTGGTGGGCACTGCCTCAAGAACTGCCCTGAGCTTCCCCCAAAATATGCACAGCTCCTGGGTTAGTGTTGGTCCCAGGAGCTGTTAATGCCTGCAGAAAATTAAATGGCCTCATTGATGGGTGTGCTCCCAAGAGTAATTTGCTTCCCACGCGGTTTGGTATGGGGAGCGGTTAACTCTTTTATTGTGAAGGCCAAGCTGGCATCTTTCTAAATCCTGGGCCTGTGTGGTGGGGAGCGAGCGCTTACCTGGGAAGAGCGTGGTCACTACGAGACCACTACAGAGCTTTGCAACTGTGAGCCCTACAGGGTTCGTCAGGAAGGAACACAGAAGAAGCCACAGTGGGCTTCGTGAAGGTGGATGTTAGGGTTTGGAAGCTGTCCTTCCTCTCATTGCACATCCTATTCTCGGAGGCCCTTTGTCAACAGAGCACTGCCTTCCTGTGGTCCCAAGTGGGTAGGACAGAGATGCATCCCCAGTCACCTTCACCAGCGCAGGGAGGGAGAGGTCGGATCCTCTCCAGATGAACAGGAGTGGGAAGGTACAGCATGGGGAGGCATGGCTGGTGTTTGCACAATTCTAGTATATGCGGAACCCTGGGGCCTCTTCTCAAAACTTGTAAGTGCAAAGAAAGGAGACTGGAAGGCCATCAGTGGCTGGAAAGCCAGTCTTTCAGGAATGGTTTCTGGCTTGCATGCACTGGCCCTATACTCAGAGGCCATTAACTTCAAAGCCTTATGGTCACTGGCCCTGAGGCACACACAGAAAATGAACAGCAGCCAAGCAGTCTCTTACCTTGACAGGGACCCTACACTCATACTCATGGATACCATTGAGCCACGGCTGGCTGTGTGCGTAAAATCACCCGTGACATTTGGCTGTTTGAACAAGGAATGTGTCAATTAATTTGAACTGAGCAGATGAAAACTTTCTCCTTCTAAATCAGAGCTTCCTGGAAGGCAGCTCAGCTCAGTCTGAGGGGACAAGATGGGAGCTTGGAGCCCAGCCTCCGGCCCCTGGAGCCCACACACTCTCAGGACCAACAGCCAACCACAGACTTCTCCAGAAAAGGGCCTTCCCTTCTGTCCACTGTATGGATGGTGGCTGAAGGGAGAGGAAGGGCAGGGGCAACTGAGAACAGTGCTCCCTCTCAGCCCCTTCCTTCTAAGGGGCTTCCCAACCAGATGCAATGCCCAGAGGAGTGTGGCTGGCCAAGTCTAGAAGGCCAACCACACCATTTGTTTTCCACAGTCAATTGCAGGCCAAACCCCGCCTCAGCTTTCTTTGGACTTGGGTGATAGACATTTTCGGGGAGGAGGTTCACTGGAGCCTAAATAAATGCAGCGCTTGCCAGGCCTGGCCAGAGAGGACCAGGAATGCTCCAAGTGCTGGGAAGTCTTCGCTCAGGCCCTGCCAGTTCCTCGGCATCAGCGGTGCGCCTGCAGCTCTGACCGTGGAGCGGCAACCGTCAATATTTTCGCAAATAGAATCCTGATTGTGTTTCCTTTTATTTTTCTTCTTCTTTTTAAAAAAGGCAGTTCAGAAGATTTACATTGTAATGGGGAAGTGAATAAATACCAGCACTTATGGTTCTTATAAATTTATGTTTTGAAGACAGCATAACATGACTGTTAAGGTCGGTGAAACCTAGGAAAACAAATAATGAAATCAATGGGCTTCCAAGGCGTTGGATCCCACAGTCCAAGCTTCCCACCCACCTGTTTCTCACAGCAGCTGGCTAGCCCATAGGCACATCCCCACAGAACTTCTCAAGTATGTGAGCCTCATGGAATTTGCCTTTGGTTTTGGAGCAGGGTAACATGGAGATCCGGGGGCCAGCCCAGGCGGCCTCGGTGGCCCTGGGCCCGTGCGCGCAGCCTGGACTCAGCAGCAAGGTGGGGAACCCAACCCAGTGGCTCTGAGTCCAGACCAAAGTACTTGGTATGTCCTGTTTCTCTCAAAGTTCCCCATAGGAGACAGATGTAAGAATTAAGTCAATGGCTCTGCCACCAACTAGCCATGTGACCTTAAACCCTTTAAATCTCTGCATGCTTCAGTTCCCCAAATACCAGCACACAAGCCTGTCTAGGATAAGGACATGGAATCACAGGCATGAACCCCCTGAGTAAATACCATGTGAATTTGGCATTTTGCCCAGGTGTGGCCTTGGCTGACTGGCTGTACACTGGCAACGATCTTTTCTCCTCGGCTGAAATTTTCATAAAAACCCACTTTGGGCTTATTGGTAAGTGGTCTGGCCCTTACCAGGTCTTTATTTCCAATGAGTTACAAACCAGGCTTTCCAAGGGCTGCTTTCAGCCTGGGCCCTCAGTGCCCCCTCCCTGGGTTGCAGTGGTCAGGAGGCTGTCGCCGTGACCTTTCTTATCTCCTCCCATATTGCAGCCACCCACCCACACTGCTTGGGATCCCGAAGCAGATGGGATCGTTTAGTTTGGAAGTAAACATTACAATCTGAAGGGATAAAAAGAAAAAAACAACCCAAACCCTCGATACTAACCTTGTTAAATGTCTACTCAACTCATGAACTTCCATCTCAGTGCTTTTAAATTCATTGAGCTCCTTTCGAATGGCAGCCTGGAATGAAGAGAAGCCCATGGGTATGCACAGAAGGAAGGTGGGAAGGGGTGCTCTTTCCATTTCAGTTCTAACAATACTTTTTTTTCTTTGACAAGCTACACAACAAAGCCCTTTCTATGACAAGGTATGTAAAGTGGATTCTTTCACTGGGAGAAAAAAATACACCTGAGACTTCCTTTAGACACTACTGAGAATCCCTCCTCACCATTCCACATTGTAAACGGTATTTGGGATGTTGCCTGGGGCATTTTTTCCTTCCCCCATCTAGGCTTTCATAGCGCATGTACATCTGCCTTACACTTGAAGGATCCCGAGGACATATTTCAATGCCAACCTCCCATTTTCCTTAGGTAAACAGTCTAAGCCCATCACAGGCACAGCGGTGCCTCAAAATGGACACTTCTAGAAGGGGTGGATCACATTCTTGAGAGAAATTAAGGGAATGGGTGATGGCCAGCTGCCCTTTTCCCTTCAATTTATAAGGCCTTCACTCTGTTGACTCTGAGACAGGTTTTGAATAACCTCAGATATCCTGAGATGAACCTGAACAGTCTCATCCTTCCAGCACTGCCCACAGATGTGGCTGAAGCCAAGGGGACAGCCGGTGCAGAGAGGTGGGGTGGGCCTGGACTAGAGAAGTGCCTGGGCTTAGAGAAATCCTTGCGTCTTTCTTGGGGGCCAAAACTGTAAACATGTGCCCTTTTCCATAGCTCTTTGCAAGGCTGATATTTGCTTTGATGGGACTGTGAGCTAGAGGGTGGTAAAGTCATTACTGGGTAGGATCGGTGTAGCTATCCCCACGGAAGTGCCTGCTAACAGCTGCAGGGGGAACACCACTTTCTGTTCTTCTGTCCCCAGTAGCCTTTGAGGAGCTGGATAGTTCCCTGCCTACCAGCTACTTGGAGCTTCAGCACAGCTTGTACTTTGCCTTGACATCAGCTGATACCCTCATCCTTGGTAAACAAGTAGATTACAACATGTGAATGAAAGACAGCAAGGGCAGAGCCCCCTTCTCATTCACAGGTACAAGACACACGACTGGGGACTGGTCTGGTCTGGTGCATGGTGATGCCAGGCCCTGGGGTCACTCACCACAGATTCTTGTGCAGGGAAGGTGCCAGTGCTCTGTTTAAGAGGAAGGCAGAGGTTTCCATTCATCAGGATCTGTGCAGTTGACCCACTGCATGGAGGCATTTTGGGGGGTGTCTGCCTCTGGCTACGTCCCTCCCACCCGAGCACAGCAGCTTCCCTGCACTTGTGCTCCCTGCAACTGGTCCAGCTGGAGTCTGTGCTGTGGATGACCCCTCCTGCACTGGGGCACGGATGGGTGGGTGAAGGCAGGACCCTAGCTGAAGGTCCCTGGTGTGTCCGGGAGTTTCCCACTGTCATCTGCACATTTTGAGACTTTTGTTTGAAGAAATAAAGACCCTTAGCCCTCCAGCTCCTCATGGTGACTGTACGAGAGTCTCAAAGGAGCACGAAGCACAGGCTCACATTGATGCATGTTCCCATGGGAAGAAGGAATGATTTTTCATTTGCATCACTGCATTCCTTCTAAAACAACTTCAGATTATTATTACTCTTTTTTCCAAACGGGTGAGGGCTTAGTTTGGTGCTTTGCTATCTGATCTGTGTCCTCCCATCAGGCCGTGGGAACTGCAAGCACAGCCACTTTGTCTCCCCTTGGCTTCACCAGCCCCTGGCTGAGTGCTGAGGACAGGGTGCTCTGCAGGGAAGGTCTGTGACTAGCTTGCAGCCTGGTGCTCTTGAACGGTTTTATCCCCATGCAAGTGCTAGCCTCTCTCTCTGGGCACAGCCTCCATGCCACCTGTCCTCTATCGTACGTCTGTCTCATGCCTTCCCTGGAGCAGGGCCGTCAGTTCAGTGGCTTCTCTGCAGACTCTCTGGAGCCTGTGGGCACAGGTGCTGGAGCAGTGGCCCTCCCTGCCTGCCCAGCGGGTACTGAGCACTCCGCTACAGAGACTGCAGCTCTGGCCTCCTTGTTCTCAATACAGGCTCCCGGCAGCAAGCTAGGAAGCCCCTCAGGGCAAGCCGATGCATGAGGACCCACCACCCACCTCCTGGGCCCTCTGCTCACTTTGTCGGCCGCGGTGAGGCGGGTCCATGGCTTGTCGGCCCTGCGGTCATAGTCCTGAGCATCAGCCACCTCCACATAGTCACTGAAGCGGATAAGGATCTTCCTTTCCCGAAGCTCTTCCACCGTAGGTCTTTGGCTGAGCTGCAAGACGAGAGATGGACCCGGTCAACCAGAGAAGTTTAGATCATTGGCTCATCTGTGAATTTGTAGGTGTGAAAATGAGGTCCAGAGAGGCAGTGGACACATCACACAGGATGTGCAGGCAGGGTGCTGGGCGGGGACCCAGGACTCCTGACTCCTGGGCCTAGGACTTGTCCAGGATTCTAAGAGAGAGAGCTTATTGTCCCTTCAGCTACCTCCAGGCCTACCCGTACAGACAGCCAGGCTGTCTCTTTCTTAATAACCCTGTGGCGTCTTGGTCTTTACAAGCAGCTTGTCTTTCTGTGTGGGTGTCCATTGTAGATTTTCCATATCAGTCCTTTCTCCCGTCAAGGCACAGGAACCTTACACAATGCTTCTGTCTCATTCTGGATTTGTGAACCCACGTCCTTGTGTCACATTTAGTGCTCTCTGCAAGATGGATTTGTTAATCCTTTCAAATATGTGTGTGTTTTAGAAACAAGAAGGTGTGTGTGCAGTCAGCCTGCAAACTCTAGGGTACACAATCATGGGAAAATGCTAACTTAGGAGGTCAGAGCAGACCCTGCACCTCAAAAAGTTCAAAGGGCAGGTCAGTTCACAAATGCAGAGCTATGCCAAGTTTATGCCAAGTGAGATTCGAGATGGGCCCTTTGCACAGGTCTGGGCTGGAGGAATGAAACAAAGAGAATTCGTATTTATTTAACCATCTCCCAGGGTTTCTCACTATCACCCTTTGTACTTTAACAACGTAAGGCTGATGTTTCTATTATCTCTTCCTGTCATTAGGTTTATTTGTTCTGGAGCAACACAGTTGCTCTCTTTAAGATGCTGTCAATTCATGTTTAACCGATGTTATTTAAAAGCAGTTTTTCCTCCAAGCCCTAGACTGTATTTAATTCTATTAATAGAAGATACAGTCAGATACAGTCTTTCCACAAAGGTCTACAGAACAAATGTACAAATAAATCCAAACCAGCCCTGCTGCTCTGACTATCATGCAGCTGCCACACATCTTCAGCTGTTGCCAAAATGTTCCAACTGGCTGCCAACTGGTCAACAATGGAAAAGTATAATTAGATGACTGCTTGGCTGGTATTAGATAGGATGGAGACAGGTACTGGTAGGCCCCAGTCAGGGCCAAGGCAGCCTGCAGCTCCCCCTGGGCCAATGGCAGGAATTGCTGGGTATCAGAGGCCTAGTGGGCTGCGGCTCTGGCCACTTGCCCAGCCTACATGTAGTTTTCCATCAAGGGGTTCCAGTCGGCCCCAAGGCCGCCCTGGCTTTCCTGGGATAGGACACTTTAGGATCAGTTTGGGTGGCGCATCCTGACTCCAGAATGTGAGTGTGGGGGACTTCTGAACTGTCATTAAAACAGATCCAAACCTTTACTGTTTACCATATTTACCCCAGATAAATAAGGACTCCAACTCAAAATGCCCAGTTTGTCTTTCTTAGGACTAGCAGGTTTGCCCTGGGGTGTTGGACAAATGATATGATTTTCCAAGTGATACTAAAAAGGTGGTTAAGCATGGCAATTTCTAGTTTATACTTCTGGAAATCATGGTCTGAATTTTACTAATAGACCCTATGGCAGAGTCTGGAGTAAACAGAAAACTAAAAGTTAGGTCTGAAGGTCAGAGCCTATTTCTCATGCCTGAATCCACAGAGACCTTAGCCTTGGCGTCTCCCAGTCAGTGAGGCGCTGTGCCTAAGAGCGGGAAGGGAGTAAGTGCGCAGGGGCCTGGCCTCTGCCCCCAGGAGTCTCGAGTGGTGCGTGGGCCAGGGCCTGCCCGGACTCTGCCCTGTGAACCGGGGCTCAGCTCCCCGGCCCTGCCATGTGGCGCTCTGCAGGGTGACTTTGGCTCTGGCTCGGGGCTGGCTGCAGCCTGGGGGGCACAGGAACCCAAGGTCTCTCCTCAGTGCATTTTTCCCTGTGGCCACGGTTGGTTTTCTAGGGAGGATGGGCTGGAAGACAGGAACCCAAGGTCTCTCCTCAGTGCATTTTTCCCTGTGGCCACGGTTGGTTTTCTAGGGAGGATGGGCTGGAAGAAGGGCTAAGGAGCATTATGTTCCAATGTATGGCAGCAGTAACGTCATTTGCAATCAGATACTCAACACAAGAGTTTACTGAGACCCAAATTCCTCTATGAATATAACCTGACCCAGGAGCATTTCCTCCCCGCCTCCCTCCTCCCATTCACTTATCCAGCTAGCATTTTTTTGGAAGGGGGATTTATTAAAAGACAAAGCATATGATTTTTAGGCTAGTCTCAATTTGGCTGAAGAAAATGACTCATCTGTTGCTATCAGCATCAGTTACTGTGTTTTATTTTTCTCACTGTACATTAAAATTAAATAGATCTGTATTGAGGAAATCCTGGGGCTGAGGCTAAAGAACTGAAAAGCAGGCACCATCAGTGGCATCTGGTCCTGGGGTGATAAAGTTTTCCCAGGAAAAGAACATGCCCTGGGCTAGGAGGTGATATGGAATTCCCTACCCGTTGGCAGGCTCACATCTCTGTTGGGAAAACAGATGTGAGCACTTCTTCCAGTCTTTCCCTTACAAACAACCACCCCCTTCTTTACATCTCATTTTACATTCTAATTCCCCAAGCCAGTCCCAAGGGGGGGCAAGTGCTGAAATGACAAGGTAGTTTTCCTAGAAGAAGGTGAGGTAGCCAGCAGGAGGAAGAGGCATTTATCTTGTCCTGGAGGCTGGCAAGAACTGTGGATTATTCGGGAGTACCTCCCCCTAGCATTAACCCCCTAGGGGAGATGGGCATGGGAGGGAACCCTCCTCCCTTGCCCTATGCCAAGCTATGCAGTCAGTTGAGTTTTTCTCTACTAAATTGTATACTCTTTTTTAAAGACATTAGAATTAAATTTATGTTTCTTTTCCCCTCAATTATCGTTTTTAGCAAGAAACCCTAAAGGTTAGGAGAATTTGTGGGTCCAGCGTTCAACTCAGCGAACTTCATGAAAATCTGATTTAATTTTTTTTGAATGTCTAGACCATCTTGGGTCACAAATGAGGGGTTGTCACCAGCCTCCTTTGATACCCTAGTCATCTCAAGCTCAGCTAAGGCATCTCCGCATGAGTCCATGCCAAGAAAAAGAGGGCCTGTGTCCAAAGACTGGGTCCTATGGATAGAGAATCAGACCTTGACAGGGGAGAGGGCGCCTGGGTGAAGTGAGCTCAGAGCTCTTGTCTTGTTCCCGCCAGAGGCACACCATCCTGCCACCTGGCCTTGCAGGCTCTTGTTTACCCTCATCTGTAACTGGGACGGCGTCTGGCTTATCACCAGATGTCTGGGAGGCTCTGAGGGAGAGAAAGTGTTGAGAGACACAATCATCACCTTAATAACTGCTCTTGATATTTTGGGATCTCTGAATTTCTCCCTTTGCATAAGATTTCTAGGGAGAAAAATCCATTAACAAAGCTTTTAAAAATCAATTTTAATGGGTCTCTTAACTGTCTCTAAGATTTGAGTATCTTTCTCTCAAGATGGTCACTGTAGGAAGCTGATTAAAAACACTCTATTCGGCAGAATATTTTATCTTGTGTCATCAATTAATTAGACTTGTCAACATCATCCAAGAATAGCCCCAAATAAGAGCTTATTATTAAAGAGGCTACTCATATAGCATTGATCGATTTGGGTCTACATTGTACTGCCAAGCCATCCATGTTTGGGGTTAAAATAGATGAAAGTCATAGAGCTAGAATTTTTATATAAGTGCTTTTTCAAATACTTTGATTAAAGGTTAGTACTTTTTGGCAGCTTCCTAATTCAGTATTTCAATTTGGATTTAACATAGTGAAATTAAATCGCTCCTGGTTAGTAGGTCAAGAACAGTATCAAGGTAAGGCAAGTAAAGTATATACTTCCCCAGGGTCATATCAAATAATTGCATTACATTTGAACTACTGATTTTGAGGATGAATTTCCAGTTGTTGGATGGGGTTACAGTGAATGATTAAAAAAATATTCAATGTAACTGAAAATATAATGCACCTGATAACTAGTTTCTTGGGGTAGGCAGATGTCACAAAATCAAGCAAGACTGAATGTCCCCAGACAAAAGGACTGAGAGTCACAGAGCTGAGCTGACCACTGCCCCCTGGAGAGTCCTGGAGAGTGGAGAGAGCCGCCTGCTCTGACACCCAGGGAATGGAACCATGAACGTCACTTCCCACGGGCCAGGCACTGAGGCAGCCCACCCTCTCCGGGCCCAGCTCTCAGCATGGAGAAACCTGCTCACCTTACGAGTTAGCCTCCTCTTGATCTCCCTTTTCTCCTCTTGTTCCTCTTGTTCGTTCCGAGCTGCAAGAAATATTTAAGATGCTTTTGATTTTGGTAAGCAGTGCAACACATAGGTGCATCTGTTGAGCCTTTGCAGGCTCTGGCCCACGCACCTCACAGTTTGCAAGGGGGAAGAGGGAGCCCCTGCCCCCTGCCCTGGCCACCTCCTGCCTGGGGGGATGCTTTCCAGCTGGCCTGCATTGTTTCAAGCTGCTGGTGAGCAGGCTGACCTTCTTGTTTGGTTTTCTTTATGTCACGTGGGGTTTTGAGTCTCTAGGCAGAAATGCTGTGTTGAGCAGTGTGGCCATAGGCAAGGAAGTCAAGTTCCAGAAGGGTGGTGGTGCTGTTAGTGGTGACAGGGCATCTGGGGGGAGGTGAGGCTCCCTTCTTTGGATTAGACTTGGGCCTCACTCAACTCTGCCTGCAGCCTCACAGCAACGGAGGGGCCTCACTCTGATGTGGCCTTGTGCCTGGTGCACTGTGGGGGTAGCACAGAAGACCGGCCAGCCGGGGTGCCCTCCGCCTGCTGGAAACGCAGTGAGGAGCAGACAGCCACCGCGAAATGCAGTGCTGGCTGCGCTGAAGGAATTTCAAAAAGCTCACCGTTAGTAAGCCCTGATTCCATTGATTCTTTGAATCTTCCAAGAAATCCACAGTGCGTGTGTGAGGCTGCACTGTGGGACACAACTGCCCGCATTCAGAATGTTAAGGAGCGCCTTAGGAGGCCAACTGCGGGGCCTGAATATTCTCAGCTTACTGTGTCAGGGGGCTGGCTCTTCAGGTGCTTAAAGAGCCACAGGGAAGAGGGTCTGGGGCAGGGAGCAGAGATGTGTAGGGCAGAGTATGTGGGGTTATTTCTGCTTTTCAGCTAACTGAATGACCTTGGGTCCATCACTTTCTGTCTGGCCTTAGAATGGAAGCATGGGTAGAATCCTATTATTGCCCAGTTTGAAGGAAATCATGAAAGTCCACCTGTGTCCAGCTTCTGGTTCTCCCCCACTGAATTTGGAGTGGAGGCAGCAAAATGAATCTGCTCCAGGTTGATCTGGGCATCCAGTCCGTTAAGAGTGCTTGTTCTCTCACTTTTAGATTGTTAAATTATGTTTCTATAAAAACTTATCAGGAAGATTGTTAAATTATGTTTCTCTAAAAACTTATCTTATCAGGAGAGGACAGATCTTCAAAAGAGGGAGGCCACTGTGCACAGAAGCGGCCTCCCAGCCTGCCCTTCCTCGCCAGCGCCCGCAGCACGACCACAGCCACAGCCACAGGCGACTGGCACAGCTGGTGGCACACCTCCCACTAGAAGGAAGGATGGCAGTTCAGAGCAGCACTCAGGCCCTTGCGTGACACCCCCAGGGCATGATCTGGCCTCTGTGACTGCCTGTGGGGTTCAGGATCTTGTATGGGGGTGGCACCAGAGACGCCCACATCACCAAAGGTCCCCACTGCAACTTGCCGGACAGTGTCCCAGCCCCCACCCCCTGACAGAGCACCTTCCTTTGCATTTAAAGATCCTATCTCCCTTCCAGAGTTCCCTTAACAAATGCAAATCTCCATCTTTTAATGGATTAAAACCCATTAAACTAGTCAGCTATTAATATCTTAGTATGAACTAATCTGCCAGAGCTACACTGAGTGGCAGAAAGCAAGACTCAGAAGAAAGGAGATGCCAGGCTGGCTGCATTTGAGGTGGGAGCAGGGATGGACGGGAAGGTCTGTTCTGGAAGGTGAGTGCCCAGAGGCAGCTGGGGTACTTGCTTACCGTGCAGATTCCCAGAACATCAGGGCCTGGAGGGGCCCACAAGACCTGCCTAGTCTTCCTCTGTTGGTTTGTAAACGAGGATGTGAAAGCCCAGGGGAGTAAAATGACTGGTCACACGCAACAGGGCTAATTAGACAAACACTCCAGCTTTTTTTTCTTGCTAGAACATGCTGCCTCTTCCCCATCATGGTTTGCTTGGGGCTGGCCCTCCTGGTTCCCCGTCATTCCTGGTTCCTGGCCTCAGACTCCTCTTGTCCTTCAGGCCCCCTCCGAGACCTGAAGTTTGGCATCTGTCACAGAGCACAGGCTGTCATCTCCGTGCTTGTTCGGTCCCTCTGGGGGGTGGGGTCACGAGCTACCACCTGTGGTATCTGTACCTTTCGTTCAAGCCATTTACAAACCCAGGGTCATGAATTCTCATGCTGAGGGTACCAAGATGACCCCATTAGGCGACTGGAAAGAGAGGCCAGGAGAGGCCCCCGATGCCGCCATCTGCTGAGATCCCCGAGACCACCAGAGTGCGCTCACTGTCTGCTCGAATGAGCATCCGACGTGCTCGCGGGCTGCCGCACAGAGCAAGCGCGGGGCAGGGTGGGTCTGGAGTCAGACACGGACCCTCCAAGCCCCCTGCCGAGCCGTGAAGTCTCTTTGTACCTCCCACCAGCACCTTCAAAGAGATGGTTCCTCAAAGGATTGAAAGCCCAGAAAATAAGTCTTAGAACAATTTGTGGGCAGTTTTCTTACACTGCGGAACATTTCTTGTTTAGCAATCAGAATAGATTAAAAAAGAAAACATATTTGGGAAAACAAAGTTCCAGAATGCAGGTTAAAAACAAGCACCAACAGGAAAACTGAGTTCATTTCTGAAAAGCTGTGAAACTATGAACTGATCAACCTCTTTGGATCTGGTCAAGCATCTCTGGAATCCGAAGCTCTGAACAGGGTAAGAAGAGGGAAGAGAACAAAAGAGAACCATGGCAATGGTCTGTGAAGCCACTTTGGTCCCTGAATCTAAGCCCCCGGGCTTACCAGAAATAAGGAACAATCTGGAAGATCTGAGTATTTTTGTAAGTGGCAATAGAAACCCAATATGAGGGACTTGCCGGGCCTCCCAGGGATCCAGTGAGCCAGAGCTGAGCCGGGGTTGTCAGACCCTCTCTTCCCAGAGCCCTCTCCATGCTGAGAGGAGCACTGTGTTCTGGAACCTGAGCCATCTCTCAGAGGTTGTCAGCTTTTGGCAGTTTTGAGTCAGGTCACTGGCCATACGTACTGGTGGCCCCATAGGTAAATTGTATGGAGATTCCTTCAGAAGACAAGGGGTATGTGTTAGCTACGTGTGTGAGGAAGTGACAGACAGAGAAGGAAGCAGGTTCACCTGATATCTGAGTTTAGGAATAAATGGACGCCTGTTTTTCTTTCTCTCCAGCAATGGAAAGGTTATAATGGATCAGGTATCAGACAGGAGCATAAAGGGAGACATCCTATAGGCTAACCACTTCCCTGACCACAGAAACAGCTGAAATTATTCTAATTTGTATTATAGCATATTAATATTAAGCTTGGAAACCTTTGAGGGCACCCAGTTAGAAAAAATATATATATATATATATACACAAATTCCTAAAGACCTAGGAAAGATGTGCGGTGCACTCACAGCTGAGGGAGGGAGGCCAGTCCTGAAGTTAACACCTATGGAGGGTCATGGAAGCAAGCAGGTAGGATGCTGATGGCAAAGGTCACACAGAGGGGGCGAGGGTGACAGCCCTCCTGCCACAGCCCTCCCTGTGGGTGAGAGCAACAGCGCACCCTCAGCAAGCCTCCCAGAACACGCTGTGTCCCGAGACCACATGCGGAGGGGGAGATAAGTAAAAACAAGAACAGTGTAGTCTGGTCCAAGCGGAAATCCCCAGCCACTGGCGTGTGTGTGTGTGTGTGTGTGTGTGTGTGTGTGTGTGTGTGTGTGTGTGTACTCAGTGCACACAGCATAGCATTTCTATGAAGCTCCGTGCAGCATGTATTTCTCTTTTTTGGAGAAAAATCAGAAAAGAGTGCATGGTGGGGGGAGAAAGGGTCATGGGTTAAACTAGAAATTTCGACTATCTTGAAGAAAGCATTGGGGAGAATCGTAATAATGATGGAGTGGATGTGAGCAGAGAGGTTTGAGGTTTTATTTTTTAATTGTTTAATCTCTCCCAGTACACTGAGGCATATTGGTGTCCCTAAGATGCTTCTTTCTTTTAGTTTTATGTATTTACTATATATATAATTTTATGTATTTATACTATATATTTATATATATCTGTGTCTATATATATTTTGAGCACCAAGTGGATTTTCTGTACAGATTCCAGTATCTCTGTGTCCTGAACCCAGCACGGGCTCATTCATTTTCCCCATCCAGAGCCACAGACAGCGGGTTTTCCCTGCATCAGGCAGGCGCACCATCGGCCAGCTGCGGGTGTCCTGAGAGACAGACATGAAGCACCTTCACTTGGAACTGCTTTCTTAGACTTTAAATTTAGTGCTCAAAGGGAGGGGAGTTTTCTCCACAGCAGCCGGATGCAATGGAAAGTCATGTTTTCTAGTCCCAGTTCAAATGGCAATTTGCTTTATGTTAGCCATCAATAGAGTATTTGCAGTTTTTAAGCTAATTTTGGCTTAATGGTGAGCCTGATTCTCCTTAAAATCATTCGATAATAAGTCCTCTCAAAGACTTCAGCTTCCCTGACTTTCCAGCCACTGCAGGAAAGGTTCTCCTTGTAGTCTGTGCGCCCCTACAAGCCACGGGGATCCCAGTTTGTCTTCTCTACTGGGAGGCTGCCCTACATATTCAGACATACAAGGACAAAGCCTCGGCCATCAGAAAGGTCCTCGAGCATCTCCACACAGGCACATGGGAGAAACCCTGTGGCCTACAATTAAATACTAACCAAAGCCACCACAAAATATCAGCAATTGCCATGGGTTTAGTCACTTACGTTTCAAAATGTTCCTCTGCTCCAATTCCTCAGCAGTCGGCCTCTGGCTCAGCCGCCTGCGGAAAAACACCAGGAGAAGTTTTTGGACCATATCATATCCTCCCTTCAGCCCTTGCAGCCACACGAGCCGGAGTCAGCGGCTGGAGTTCTTGCTCCATCCTGTGCTCTGCAAGACTGACTCTCACCACCGCCGCCTCCCCAGTTCCTCAAATTCAGCCCCGGGAAAGGCACCGTGCGTCATGTCACGCCGAGGTGACCCTCCTCCTCCTTCCTCCCCCCTGGCCCCTCCCCAGTCCCGTGCCTCGAGGGCCTCCAGGCGAGGGGACTCTCCTCACAGAAGTCCCTTTCTTTGGTGTGGCCTCCTAACTTTGGGCCTCTGCCTTTCCGCCCCGGCCCTGAGGCCAGAGCTCGCTCCTTGCCATGTTTGTGCAGACCCAGTTAAGAGCACGGAGAGGCCCCTGGCCCCGGGGAGACGCGAGAGAGCACGTCTGTCTGCCAAGAACAATAGCTGCTCTTCTTCTTGTCCCCACCCATCACCGCCAGAGCCTTGTTAGACGTGGAATGACAAATGAACAGGAACAGAAATGACACTTCTGTTGCCGGGTGCCCAGTTTAGCTATAAAAAGTGAGCCATCGCCGCAAGGGCATGAACCTGCTGTGATGCAACAGTGGGGCAGCTGGGACAGGGAGGGGTCACAGATGATGAGCGGGCCCCGCGTCAGGGCAGAAGTCACCAGGGAGTGGGAAGTTACTACGGGGGAACTACGTGCCTGTGGAAAGTTCTAGGAATGACCAGCACAAGCACAGTGGGCCTCGGCACTCAAAGAGCCATTTGTAATTTGGCAGCTCTGGGAAATTATTTAGCAGCCCTACAATTACTCAGCATTCTGATTCACCCATTGGTATGTGATGTGTGTGAGATGAGGAAATTGTGGAAGGAATGAGGCCTCTCTCAGGACTCCACTGGCCCCTGAGGGGGGATCAGCAATGTACCAGATGTTTATCTCATGAAATCTGAAGAGCCCAAGGGTGACAGTATCAAGTCATGGAATCGCCAAGTGTAAATATTTGAAATTCCATGCTTACTGTCACTTATCAGTTCTCTTCATTGCTCTGGGCCAGAGAATGATGGATTCTAAGATACCACGATACCACCACACATGCTTCAGATGAAGAATGGGCTTCAGTTTGAAAGAGAGGATTTCTGGGCAGGTGTCTCTCTCTAAAATCTGTACACCCCGGAAACTGCTGGAAGTTGTATTCCGAAGTCTTTTAAAGTTTAAAAGAACATTTTTACATTCATTACTCATTTTCTCTTCAAAACATCCCATGAAGGCATTATTTATCCTTGATAAGGGCCAGCTATGTATTTGGAAATTCACAATATTGGACATCCTAAATTTGGACTCCGTGGTCTTTAAGTCCTTCCTAAAACAGCATTCTCAGACTATAGGAGGCAATTTGAGGTTGCACAGCTCAGCCAGCTGGTGTCACTTAGGCCTGGAATGCAGCTCCTGATGCCACTTAGGACAAGTTTCTTAGAGGCTGTGCCCCACTTTCCCATTTCTTTGCTTCAAGAATACTTGAACATTTACAGGGATGGGCAGCCAACTTATGGGACCATTTGGTAAAACACATGCTTTAAATGAAGCTAGGGTTTGGGGGGTGCTTGACGTTTTGAACAAGCCCTCAATTCAAGGTGAACCTTGCATCTTGGAAGTCAGGCCAGCGTTTTGGAGTCTTATGCCCAGAAGTGTCTGTAAAATGTCCAGCCCATCACCTTATGCCAAGCAGCCCATGGATTCCATTACTATTGCCTGGCTCTGTGCTGGCCTTTTGTTTTTATTTATCTTAAGGGTCATGTTTGGAGGGGACAAAACAATAAGTGACTGAACTATAACCAGAGAAAGTTCTGTTATTAACTAGACAGCCGTATCATCAAACACACACGATTTCACATGAGGCCCTCTATCTGTGTTTGATTTCTCTTGAAAGGGTCTGAGAACATAAAGGCTAATCATAGCTAAGCTCTCCCAAAGGGCATGTGCTATAATTAGTTGTTTTGACTTTGAAAATGGGTTTTGGTAGGAAAATGGTAGTGTGGCATTGTAGTAAGAAAGCACTAAACCACTCAGGACTCAGGGGATCTGGGTTCTAGTTCTGGCTCTGCTCTGAACCCCCTTTCTTAGGACAGGGTATTGGACCCCGCTGGGCCTATGTTTTTTTCTTCACAAATAATAAACAGCAATTTGTAATAAGCTAATGCTGATTTCATGCCTATAATGTGCAGGCATAGTTTTAACAACTACATATATGTTAATTCATGTCATCTTCATAGCAGCCCCTTGAGGTAGCACTGTATTTCCATTGTGAAAATGGGGAAACTGAGGCACAGGAAGTTGCATACCTTGCCCCAGGTCACACGGCCTTCAGCTGACAGAGCCAGGACTTAACCCTTGACATTGTTTCTTGAATACCCTTAACCAGTGTATTCGTTCCCTGTCACTGTGGTAACAAATTACCATCAACATTGTGAGTTAAAACAATAAAAATCTATCTTACAGTTCTGGAAGTCAGAAATCCAAAGAGCATTTCAGGGGACTAAAATCAAGGTGTCAACAGCGCTCTGTTCCTTCTGGAGGAAGGGGAGAACCCGTTCCCTTGCCTTTCTTCAGCTTCTAGAGGCTGCCTGCATTCCCTGTGCCTCTTTCAGTCCAGCAGTAATGTAGTATCTTTCCCATCCCTCTCTGACTTTGACCCGTCTGCCTTTCTTCAGAAGGACAGTTTGAGATTATGTTGAGCCCCCTACCAGATGATCCACAATAATCTCATCTCAACACCCTTAACTTAATCACAGCCGCAAAATCCTGTTCACCATGAAAGGTTATGTGTTCACAAGTGTGGGGATTGGAATGTGGACTTTTTGGAGGGGGACTGACACTCTGTCTTCCACAACCATAATGCCTTACTAGTCAGAGTGGAAACTGACGTCCAGTGGGCTGGATCTGATTCTACAAATTCTCCTTGGTGTGCTCAGAGGTTGCCTTTATATAGGGTGTGTGTGTTCCAGCCAGCCCAGTCCCCGGCAAATGAACATTTCAGGTTTACGATAGAACACTTTGATTGTTGTACAGACAAGGGACTGGGGGAGTCTAGAGGAAGTCTGAGAAGCCTGAGGAGGTAGAGGTTGATGGACACTTGGGTGAGGCGGTGGTGTAGATGTGTGAGTTCTTAGGAAGCCATGCTGACAGGCCACGGAGACAGCACATATATGGACAGAGGTGGAAGAAGGACATATATAGAATATCTCTTAGTTTTCGTAACACACACTGGATGGATGGTAATGCCATTGACCGAGACAAGGAACACTGGAAGGGAACCAGGGCATTTTAGGGGAGGACAGGGGAAGGATGGGAGGGAACTATGAGTGGAAGTTTGGATCTTGTGAGTCAGAAAGGCTTATGTTCATGCAACAGTGGAGATGCCAAGCAGGCAGCTGGACGTATTGAGCTTTGGCAGGAAGTCTGGGCCAGTGACAGAAATTTGTGGCGAGTCTGCAATACAGACTAATATTTGAGGCCAGGAATATGGGCAGAGCACAGAATGAGGAGAGGAGGGGGCTTATGGTGGAGCCTTACAGAATTCCAATATTTAAGGTTCAGACTAAGGAAGACATACCTGCCGGGAGCTAGAGCAGGGACAGTTCATGAAGGCAGGATAAACAGAGTCGTGTTCTGGAAGCAATGTGAGAAGATGGGCATGGCTGATAAAGTGCTAGGTGCTGCTGCAAGGCCAGAGAAGGTGTGGAAACCACCCCCCTACCTCGGGTTTAGTACCAGGAAGGTTATTAGTAGCCTCACTGAGTTCTTCCATGAGAGGTGGTTGGAATGGAAGCCAGGTTGGCGTGGGTTGAGGAGAGAGGTGAGGAGATGGGCATCACAAATATGGAGAAACCTTCTGTGAAGCCTGGCTTTCGATGGGATGAGAGAGTTGGAGGTGAAGGAAGCTCTGGTGAGGTTTGTATTTTTTATTTAAAACAATTTTTTATTAAGTTATGATTGATATACACTCTTATGAAGGTTTCACATGAAAAAAAAGGTGGTTACTACATTTACCCATATTATCAAGTCCCCACCCATACCCCAATGTAGTCACTGTCCATCAGTGCAGCAAGATGCCACAGATTCACTATGTCCCTTCTCTGTGACACACTGTTCTCCCCGTGACCCCCACACCATGTGTACTAAACATAATATCCCTCTATCCCCTTCTCCCTCTTTCCCCATCTGCCCTCCCACACCCCTCCCCTTTGGTAACCACTAGTTCATTCTTGGAGTCTCTGAGTCTGCTGCTATTTTGTTCCTTCAGTTTTGCTTCATTGTTGTACTCCACAAATGAGGGAAATCATTTGGCACTTGTCTTTCTCTGCCTGGCTTATTTCACTGAGCATAATGTCCTCCAGCTCCATTCATGTTGTTGCAAATGGTAGGATTTGTTTCTTTCTCATGGCCGAATAGTATTCCATTGTGTATATGTACCACTTCTTCTCTTTCCATTCATCTACTGATGGACACTTAGGTTGCTCCCATATCTTGGCTATTGTAAATAGTGCTGCAATAAATATAGGGGTGCATATGTCTTTTTGAATCTGAGAACTTGTATTCTTTGGGTATATTTCAAGGAGTGGGATTCCCTGATCAAATGGTATTTCTATTTTTAGTTTTTTGAGGAACCTCCATACTGCTTTCCACAATGGTTGAACTAGTTTACATTCCCACCAGCTGTGTAGGAGGGTTCCTCTTTCTCTGCATACTCACCAGCATTTGTTGTTCCTAGTCTTTTTGATGCTGGTCATTCTAACTGGTGTGAAGTGATATCTCATTGTGGTTTTAATTTGATGATTAGTGATGTGGAGCATCTTTTCATGTGTCTGTTGGCCATCTGAATTTCTTCTTTGGAGAACTATCTCTTCATATCCTCTGCCCATTTTTTATCAGGTTATTTACTTTTTGGGTGTTGACGTGTGTAAGTTCTTTATATATTTTGGATGTTAACTCCTTGCAGGATCTGTCATTTACAAATATATTCTCCCATACTGTAGGATGCCTTTTTGTTCTGTTGATGGTGCCCTTTGCTATACAGAAACTTTTTAGTTTGATGTAGTCCCATTTGTTCATTGTTGCCTTTATTTCCCTTGCCTGAGGAGATGCATTCAGGAACAAGTTGCTCATGCTTATATTCAGGAGATGTTTGCCTATGTTGTCTTCTAAGAGTTTTATGGTTTCATGACTTACATTCAAGTCTTTGATCCATTTCGAGTTTACTTTTGTATATGGGGTTAAACAATAATCTAGTTTCATTCTCTTGCATGTAGCTGTCCAGTTTTGCCAACACTAGCTATTGAAGAGGCTGTCATTTCTGCATTGTATATCCATGGCTCCTTTATCGTATATTAATTGACCATATATGGTTGGGTTTATATCAGGGCTCTCTAGTCTGTTCCATTGGTCTATGGGTCTGTTCTTGTGCCAGTTCCAAATTGTCTTGATTACTGTGGCTTTGTAGTAGAGCTTGAAGTTGGGGAGCATAATGCCCCCAGCTTTATTCTTCCTTCTCAGAATTGCTTTGGCTATTCGAGGTCTTTTGTGGTTCCATATGAATTTTAGAATGACTTTCTCTAGTTTACTGAAGAAAGCTGTTGGTATTTTGATAGGAATTGCATTGAATCTATAGATTGCTTTAGGCAGGATGGCCATTTTGACAATGTTAATTCTTCCTATCCATGAGCACAGGATGTGTTTCCACTTATTGGTATATTCCTTAATTTCTCTTAAGAGTGTCTTGGAGTTTTCAGGGTATAGATCTTTCACTTCCTTGGTTAGGTTTATTCCTAGGTATTTTATTCTTTTTGATGCACTTGTGAATGGAATTGTTTTCCTGATTTCTCTCTCTGCTAGTTCATTGTTAGTGTATAGGAATGCCACAGATTTCTGTGTATTAATTTTGTATCCTGCAACTTTGCTGAATTCAGATATTAGATCTAGTAGTTTGGGAGTGGATTCTTTAGGGTTTTTTATATACAATATCATGTCATCTGTAAACAAGGATAGTTTAACTTCTTCCTTGCCAGTCTGGATGCCTTTTATTTCTCTGTGTTGTCTGACTGCCATGGCTAGGACCTCCATTACTATGTTGAATAAAAGTGGGGAAAGTGGGCATCCTTGTCTTGTTCCCAATCTTAAAGGAAAAGCTTTCAGCTTCTTGCTGTTAAGTATGATGTTGGCTGTGGGTTTGTCATATATGGCCTTTATTATGTTGAGTACTTGCCCTCTATACCCATTTTGTTGAGAGTTTTTATCATGAATGGATGTTGAATTTTGTTAAATGCTTTTTCAGCATCTATTGAAATGATCATGTGGTTTTTGTCCTTTTTGTTGATGTGGTGGATGATGTTGATGGATTTTCGAATGTTGTACCATCCTTGCATCCCTGGAATAAATCCTACTTGATCATGATGAATGATCTTTTTGATGTATTTTTGAATTAGGTTTGCTAATATTTTGTTGAGTATTTTTGCATCTATGTTCATCAGGGATATTGGTCTGTAATTTTCTTTTTTTGTGGTGTCTTTGCCTGGTTTTGGTATTAGAGTGATACTGGCCTCATAGAATGAGTTTTGAAGTGTTCCCTCTTCTTCTACTCTTTGGAAAACTTTAAGGAGGATGGGTATTATATCTTCACTAAATGTTTGATAAAATTCAGCTGTGAAGCCATCTGGTCCAGGGGTTTTGTTCTTAGGTAGTTTTTTGATTACCAGTTCAATTTCATTGCTGGTAATTGGTCTGTTCAGATTTTCTGTTTCTCCCTGAGTCAGCCTTGGAAGGTTGTATTTTTCTAGAAAGTTGTCCATTTCTTCTAGGTTATCATATAATTTTGTTAGCATATAATTTTTCATAGTGTTCTCTATCTGTGGTGTCTGTAGTGATTCTTCCTTTCTTGTTTCTGATTCTGTTTATGTAAGTAGACTCTCTTTTTTTCTTGAAAAGTCTGGCTAGGGGTTTATCTATTTGGTTTATTTTCTTGAAGAACCAGCTCTTGCTTTCATTGATTCTTTCTATTGTTTTATTCTTCTCAATTTTATTTTTTTCTGCTCTAATCTTTATTATGTCCCTCCTTCTACTGACTTTGGGCCTCATTTGTTCTTTTTCTAGGTTCATTAATTCTGAGTTTAGACTGCTTATATGGGATTGTTCTTCTTTCTTGAGGTAGGTCTGTATTGCAATATACTTTCTTCTTAGCATGGCCTTGGCTGCATCCCACAGATTTTGCGGTATTGAATTATTGTTGTCATTTATCTCCATATATTGCTTGATCTCTGTTTTTATTTGGTCATTGATCCATTGGTTATTTAGGAGCATGTTGTGAAGCCTCCATGTGTTTGTGGGATTTTTCATTTTCTTTGCGTAATTTATTTCTAGTTTCATACCCTTGTGATCTGAGAAACTGGTTGGTATGATTTCAATTTTATTGAATTTACTAAGGCTATTTTTGTGGCCTAGTAATTACCTATTCTTGAAAATGTTCCATGTGCACTTGAGAAGAATGTGTATTCTCCTGCTTTTGGGTGTAGAGTTCTGTAGATGTCTGTTAGGTCCATCTGTTCTAATGTGTTGTCCAGTGCCTCTGTCTCCTTACTTATTTTCTGTCTGGTTGATCTGTCCTTTAGAGTGAATGGAGTGTTGAAGTCTCTCAGAATGAATGCATTGTATTCTATTTCCCCTTTTAATTCAGTTAGTATTTGTTTCACATATGTAGGTGCTCCTGTGTTGGGAGCATAGATATTTATAATGGTTATATCTTCTTGTCAGATTGACCCCTTTATCATTATATAATGTCCTTCTTTGTCTCTTGTGACTTTCTTATTTTTGAAGTGTATTTTGTCTGATGTAAGTACTGCAACTCCTGCTTTTTCTCTCTAATAGTTACATGAAATATCTTTTCCATCCCTTCACTTTTAGTCTGTGTATTTCTTTGGGTTTAAAGTGAGTCTCTTGTAGGCAGCATATAGATGGGTCTTGTTTTTTATCCATTTGGTGACTCCATGTCTTTTGATTGGTGCATTCAGTCAATTTACATTTAGGGTGATTATCAATAGGTATGTACTTATTGCCATTGCAGACTTTAGATTTGTGGTTACCAAAGGTTCAAGGGTAACTATCTAAGAGTCTAACTTAACTCACTTAATATGCTGTTACAAACACAATCTAAAAGTTCTTTTCTTTTCTCTTCCGTTTTCTTCCTCCTCCATTCTTTATATATCAGGTATCATATTCTGTACTGTTTGTCTATCCCTTGATTGACTTTGGGGATAGTTAATTTAATTTTGCATTTGCTTAGTAATTAGCTGTTCTACTTCCTTTACTGTGGTTTTATTTCCTCTGGTGACAGCTATTAAACCTTAGGAACACTTCCATTTATATCAGTCCCTCCAAACTGGACTGTAGAGATGGTTCGTGGGAGGTAAATTCTCTTAGCTTTTGATTATCTGGAAATTGTTTAATGCCTCCTTCAAATTTAAATGATAATCTTGCTGGATAAAGTAATCTTGGTTCCAGGCCCTTCTGCTTCATTGCATTAAAGACATCATGCCACTCCCTTCTGGCCCGTAAGGTTTCTGCTGAGAAGTCTGATGTTAGCCTGATGGGCTTTCCCTTGTATGTGATCTTATTTCTCTCTCTGGCTGTTTTTAATAGTCTGTCCTTATCTTTGATCTTTGCTAATTTTATTGCTATATGTCTTGGTGTTGCCTTCTTTGGGTCCGTTGTGTTGGGAGATCTGTGGATCTCCATGGCCTGAGAGACTATCTCCTTCCCTAGATTGGGGAAGTTTTCAGCAATTACCTCCTCAAAGACACTTTCTATCCCTTTCTCTTTTCTTCTTCTGGTATCCCTATAATGCAAATATTGTTCCATTTGGATTGGTCACACAGTTCTCTCAATATTCTTTCATTCTTAGAGATCCTTTTTTCTCTCTGTGCCTCAGCTTTGTATTCCTCTTCTCTAGTTTCTATTTCATTCATCATCTCCTCCACCATATCCAATCTGCTTTTAATACCCTCCACTGTGCTCTTGAATGATTAGATCTCTGACTTGAATTCATTCCTGAGTTCCTGAATATCTTTCTGTACCTCCATTAGCATGTTAATGATTTTTATTTTGAACTCCCTTTCAGGAAGAGTCATGAAGTCCATGTCATCTTTCTCAGGAATTGTATTAATTGTACTCTGGACCAGGTTCCTTTGGCGTTTCGTATTTGTATATGGTGCCCTCTAGTGTCCAGAAGCTCTACTCTCTGGAGCTGCTCAGCCTCTGAAGCAATGGCGGGGGTCACAGGGGAGTGGTATTGGTGCCTGGGGGGAGGAAAGAACTGTTTTCTGCTTCCCAGCTGCTATGCCTGCCTCCACTGCCTGAACCAGTGGGCCGATCACACAGGTATAAGCTTGTCCCAGAGCAGTCATATATGGATCCCTGCCTTCCACAAATGGCTGGAATCTCAGTCTCTCGAGGAATTCTGCCTGTGTTAGCTTTCCAATCCCCTAATCACAAGAATATCATGAAAGCACCATGAGATGTAGGTTTGTGCTCCCAGAGCAGATCTCCAGAGTTAGGTATTCAGCAGTCCCAAGCCTTCCACTCCCTCCTTGCTCTGTTTCTCTTACTACCGCCAGTGAGCTGGGGTGGGGGAAGGGCTACAGTCCCGCCAGGCCACAGCTTTGGTACGTTACCCTGTTCCATGAGGTCTGCTCTTTTCTCCAGGTGTATGCAGTCTGGTGCCATCCTCTTTCCTGTTGCTCTTTCAGGGTTAGTTGCACCAACTATATTTTCAAGTTGTATGCAGTTTTAGGAGGAAGCCTCTGTCTCACCTCTCACGCCGCTGTCTTTAATCCTCTCAGAGGTTTGTATTTTTTAATAGAGAAGACTGAACATGCATAATGGGAAGAATCCAGATTAAGTGGTGGTGGAGGTGGTCGTGAGAAGCTAAATATATAAGGAGGAAGAATGCTCAAGTGACAGCTCAGGAGCTCTGAGAAGGCAGAAGGGGCTGGGACCCAAGGCACAGAGAAGGCCTTTCAAACAGAGGGACAGCTCCTCCCTGTGGCAGGTGGGGGCAGGATGGAGGGCCTTGTATATAGGTGTGTGTGTTTGGTATTGGAATTAGTAAGTGAGTTCCCAACATGACCATTTATATACTGATAGCTTTTATGTACTCCCTCAAGCTGGGCTATAAAAAAGATGACTTACGTTAGTTTAAAATATGACTTTTCCTTGAGGGATTGTCTTTACCTAGAGTCAGATCCACATACTGAAGGAAAAAGGCTCTGGCTTCACAATCCCAGTTACTAGAACTTTAGGGGAGCAGCCAGGCAGCTTGCCATCTCCACCAAGTGAACCGACCACCTATTGGTTCCTAAAATCTACCTTTCAAAGAAGTATGGGTTAATGAAAAGCTGAATAGCAGAGCAGAGCTTCTGTATTAATGAAGTGGTCAATTTTATGAATAAGCCCAAGGAGCTGATAACTACAGGCACAACATAGAGATGCCTTCTGAATGTCTCATATCTCTCACCTCACCTTGATAGATTTAAGGAACTGTATCTGATTTAGACTAACAATAAATTAAAAATATTTTCTAATTATATATTTAGACATGATCATTTATATGCTAGATGACAAGGGAGACCTTTTTAGGAGTTAAACTTTTACATAAAATGAATGATCCAAAAGCAAAAATTTAATGCACTTTAAAGTGATCTATTTAAATAGTTTTGCTATTACATATGTGACCCTGGTTTTTAAGATATCTCTGAGCCTCAAAATTGCTTCCACACCTCAAATATTTCTTCCTTACTATGGACCATGGCTAAATGATGTCCATTTACTATAATCTGAAAAATCACTGAGTTCGTGTTTGAATGCCACATGCCATCAATCATCAGATCCGAGCCTTCTATTTTCTTTCAAAATTTAAGAATGGATTTTACTTTTTATCAGTCTGAACAACTCTATACTAGTGGCCACAGCAAACATCCAAATAAACTAATGCTTTTCTTTCTGCATGAAAAGACTGTGAAACAAACAAACAAATCCCAAACAAATGGCACTTCCGCTTTGGCCTTGGAGACAGGGGACTGTTGGAGGATGCAGTGGCAAGATGCTGAAATCTATGGGGAGCAGGGGGGTGTTGTCGTGGAGCATTACAGCATCTCCCCAGGGAAGTGACCAAACCCTTGTAGGTTTTGCTGGCCTGTCTCTTCCACACTGACAAGAATTCATTCTTCTACACAGCATCAATGAGCCTTCTGCAGGCTTCAGAAAAGCAAGGTCCCAGCTTCCATTAGCGTTGACAACTGCTTATTGTTTTGAAGGCCCTGATTTTAAAGTTTAGATCTCAGAAGCTGTATCTGCCTTTCAGGAAAAAGGAAAGCAGAATTTATGTTGGTTTTCTGCATCTGAGCCCCAGAGGGAAGTTAACTGCGTTTTCAGACAGATGGAAAGAGGACATGCAAAGGTAGGTGTGGAGAATGATGGAGAACAAGGCCCTCCCTCCTAAGACAGGAAAAGATGGAGGTTTCCCAATGTATGCCCTAGACGGGAAATGAACAGTGGAGACAGACATGGTGGGGCCATGGGAAGGGGAGAAGCACTGAATTCTGTCCCCTCCACCTCCTTTGGCATCTTTCCTAGAGAGCCTGTCAGTTCCAGGAGGGCATTTCTGTCTGGTTGTGATTATCATTGCAACCCCAGTTCCCAGGAGACCCCAGAGAGCATAACAGGTGCTCATTTAGTAATTAGTGAACCCAGATCCTACCAGTTCTGATGCCACACAGTCCCTGGATGATCTCATCAACACTCATGACTTCATCTATATGCCAATGACTCCAAAATCTTATCTCCAGTTGTATTTTTGAGCTCCAGACCACCTTTCCAATTTACACTCCTACAGGCCATCAAACTGGAAGGGTCCCAAATTAACTCACCCAGCTTCTTCCCCTTCTGCCCAGACAATTTTGCGGCCCATCCCACCCCCTGCTGTGAGCTGCCCAAGCCAGGAAATTAGAGATCATCTTCTCTGCACCATATCTTCGACAGCTTTTCAACCACCAAGTGCAAACCATCTCATGCCACCCTACCACCCACTCAGGAAAGCTGGCCACCACCATCTCTCCTGGTTGCTGCCAGCCTACTTACTGCTCCTGTCCTCCCGTACCCCCCACCCCAGGCAGAATGGTCATCCTGAGGGGCGATGCTAGTCATACCTTCCCTGCTTGAAAATGGCACATGCCCTCCAGTGCCTGCAGGAGGGAGTCAAACACCCCACATGCTGGACAAATCTTCACGATCTAGCTGTGTGCCAGCAACCTCCCCCATCCTGTGCTTTAGATGTCATTAACTCGTCCTGGTTCCTTCCGGGCTTGCATGCTCTCCCTTATATCTAAACATTCTTTGCCTTCCTCTTTGTCTATCTGATACTAATCCCCAAGATTGCAGCTTAAACCTTAAATATCACTTCCTCAGTTCACCAGCCTCTGGTTAAGGTGCCTCCAAAGTCCGCGACGATGGTCTCGTATGTCCCATGTCTCCCCATTATTGCCTGTCTTGTCTGTGAGGCCAGACCTTAAGCCCGCAGGGTGGGGGCCAGGGCTGCCCATGCACCCCCAGGGCCACTTCATGAGCAGATGACCTGGACAGTGACCCAGGAACCCCTGCTTGGACAGGCCCCAGGCTTGGGGTTGATGCTCTGCTGCCATTTTGAAATTTGCAATAATCTGTGAACCAGGAACCCCCCACCTGTTCGGTGTGGACTGTCCTGGCAGCCACCCTGCAGGAGAGGCACCCTGGGGCTCTCAGCTTACAGGAAGCCTGCTGAAGAGCAGGAACCAAGGATGAGGACAAAGAAGCTGTCAGGCCTCTGAAAGTCACTGTTTCCTGGCGGGACCTTGACTGACAGGAAGATCATGGTAGGGAAGGTCTTCCTTTCTGAAGAATCTGTTCTGATCTGAGTCACTGAGGAATGCCAGGGGAGGAGACACCTGCTTTGATAGTCACTTAAATGGATCAGTTCTGGTGATCAACAGAGTGACAATTAGATTATGTTTGTATTATTTCTCTTTGAAGGTAGAGGCTCAAAGTGGATACACTGCTCCATCCAAGAGAAGTAAGTCAAGAAAAAAACTTAGATGACTTATGCACAGTATTCCCCCTGTCGCACACACACTTAATCTCCAATCTGCAAATTATCCCAATTACTTCTGGAAGTATCTGCTTGGTTTTTACCATGTCCCCAAAACATGTCCTGCTATTATCAAATGGGATTGGCCATTTTCTTCCTTTTATGCCTTAGCCCCTTCACCAAGGTCCTTGCCTTCACTGCTGGAAAAGCCAGCAGATAATAATACATGGTCACTTTGAACTACTGCTAAGGATGTCTGCCCAATGTGCAGGCACAGGTGTTTCTGTAAATGGAGCTGATTTCCTGCAGAAAAGCAGACCTCTGGTGGACCTAGGACTCATCCACCAAACATGCCCACAACTGTCTGAATCAGCAAAAGCCCTGATTTAGGCTCAAGCAGAAGCTTCTGATAGTCTTTCGTTAACTTAGCCTTTCTTAGGTATCCTGTACTTACTATCTTTTCTCCTTTGAAGAATATTGCTTTTGATGAACACAGATCTCTAGGGCAAGGACCAAGAGTGATCTAAATGAAGAGGGAGGTCCAGGCGTCACTGCTGAGCGACTGTCCTGAGCAATATTGTGGTTAGGTTGACGTTCACAGCCCGGGCAATACAAAAACGTCATGAGTCATATATCTAACACTAATATTAAATGCCATATATTTAAATCCATTCATCTATTTATTCAGAAAATAATATATACAACCCTATTATCTTCCAGACCGAGCGAAGTGATGTACAGTTGCACACAGGCCCCCGGATGCCTCTTGTCAGGCCCCGCTCTGTGACACCAGGCCCTTTCTAGCAGCTGCAGAGTGTCAGCTCATGCTTTCTTCACGTTTACACCCAAAGGCCAATGTCTCTTCTAGGAGCCATCAGCACTTCCCAAGGAGAGGGCTGTGGGTAGAAGCCGGCAGGTATTCCTGCCTCCTCTCCCCCCTCCGTTCAGTGGGACTGCTGCCGGTTCCCTCCAGCTGCCGCCCAGGACCTTCTCTAAGCTCCTATTCCTGGAAGAAATAACAATTCAAGTTCACCTGAGATCCTATGCTGTTTATTAGAACCCTTGAGACAAAAACACAAAAACCCCAAAGAGTCTCACGTGCTTGAGTGGAGGGGGTTTTGGTTACATTATTTTGCAGTTTTCTATAGTTCTCCTTTACGAAAGCCCCATTTCCCCATCTCTTTCCTGATCCTCATTCCACAATCTGAAACATAAAACTTCATTTTAAAACCAATAACCTTGGAGCCCAAAGGAGTGGTATAGAATGTAGTTATTTCATTAAACTATAAGTGCTTTCCCAGAAAAAAAATACATTTTCCATGTATGTAATGTAATAAAAAGGAAAGACCCATCCCACCTTTTTGTGCCAGCAGCATGGCAGATTTTAGGAATGTCTGATCAGTCTGGGTTTTTTTTTTTTGCATTCTTTGAAATCTTCTTGTTAATTCTAAAAGGATCAGGAACAATGGAGGTCTCATTATGGAAAGGGCTTATTTGCCTGGAAGAGGATCTATGTCCATGGGAAAGGAACGGAGGAAAAAGCATGGGGAATGGAGTGTGATCTGGATGCTTCAAACAGCCTTTACCTGCATCATACCAACAATTTCCCACTAGTTTCTTGGCCTTATCTGCTAGTGCACTGGGAGATCCCTTGTGAGATGAGCTGTTCTTCTGCATGTACATTCCCAGAGACCATGAATTAAGAAATGCATATCTAACCGTGGGGTTGTCAGCCCCCAGCTTGGTGAAAATCCGTCCAAATTCCCTGCCCTCTCTGCTTTCTGTTTATTTCCTCACATCGTGGTCCCAGCAGATACATACACCACCTCTCACTCGCCTGACCTGTGAGCCCGCAGCAGTGCCTCCACGCTGACAGCCCCAGAGGCACAGGGAGAGCTTGGGCAGAACCCATTAGCAGCCCAGCTGTGACTGGAAGGTCCCTCACAGGAGGCACCAGCTAAAGCACCTCCTGAGGTGTGAAATAAACACCTGCCTCTATCCTGCCAGAAAGGCTGACTAGAACCTTCCCTTCAGTCAGGAGCACCTCCACCGCCCAGGAGAGCTCGGCTCATGGCCAGTTTAGTGGCTGGCACGTCTCCAACAAGCAGTGGTTGTGAGGCTGAGCTTGTCTCAAAGCAGAATCCCCCAGAGCAGACAGGAGCCCTTGGTGGCTCAGAGCCCTGAAGGCTGCGCTTCTCAGGCAGGCCTGCACTCCCGGGGGTGGGGGGAATGCAGGTGCAAAGGGACAGAGAGTGAGCAACTGCAGCAAAGCACAGGTGCCCCACTCAGTATCTCCTTTCAGTGGAAGACGGTCATTCCTAGTGCATGCGTGTGTGTGTGTGTGTGTGTGTGTGTGTGTGTGCGTGCATCTGTGTGTAGGTGTGGTGGAGAGGTTCATCACTCTCCCTACCAAAGTTTTATACACATTCCAACATCTACTGTTGAGATTTGCTGGAACTGCTGCCACACCTCTCTTCAGGTCTGTGATGCTTGGTTTAGCAGTCACCCGTACCACCTGTCCTGAGGGGAGGGTTTGGAGGAGAGGCCTATATTGTGCTCCAGTGTCATGTGTTGGTATTTGACTTTCACCCACTGCCTCTATCCATCTCAAAAGCCTACACCTGCTCCTGTGGGTGCTTCAGCAGCAAAAAGAAGACTCTCATCCCTCCCAGTGATACTTATTTTCAGGCAAGGCCTTCCTGGCACAGCATGTAGCCTTCCTTTCTTAAGGATGACACACATCTGCTAAAACTGGGTTCCACCTCTCATCTCCCCGAAGAGCCAGTGCCTTCTTAGCTAGTCAGCAGCTGGGCGGCTTGCTTCCGATGGTCACTTGGAAAAGCTTTGATGGTCCCTGAAGAAGCTTTTCTAATTGCGCAGGTAATAAATTGAATGTTAAAGAATGGACTATAATCCTTGGTGTAATCTGCAAGGCAATATGGTGCCTCAGATTTGGATGAATAAGTATAAGTAAATTAAATTATTTTGATGATTAGAGAAATGAGCACAGAAACCCCTATTTGTGTAAAGATGAATATAATGCCTCCTCTAATAAGATACTTAAAGCTTATGTACTTCCCAAATGGATATAGTGTTAATAATACAAGACTAAGTCCATCTTCTCTCAATGTCCTCAGTCTAGGTCCTGAAATGTGTCACCTTTTTCTTCTTCAAAGGGCCAGATAGTAAATTCTTTACATTTGGCAGACCATACAGCTCTGTCACAACTATTCAACCCTGCCTCTGTAAGGTGAAAGTAGCCATAGACAATTCACAAATGAATGAGCATGTTTGTGTTCTAATAAAGTTTTATTTACCAACACAGGCAGAGGGCCGGATCTGGCCCTCAGGTCATAGTTGTCTGGCTTCTGCATAGAGTGTCGCCAGTGCCTGAAATCTCGGTCCTAGTGGCATCACCCAGGGCAGTGGAACCCCCAGAGTTGCCGTAGCTGACTCAGCGAGAGTTATTTCGGGCCCTCAGTGCAAAACAAAAGGGGTGATTTCTTCGTCACATGCTGTGCAGTTCTTAACTCCCTTAAGAAAGCTGTAATACAGTGAGGTCCTTCAGCACGTGAGGCAGCAAGACTGAGCAGGGCCAAGAGGCCACAGGGAATGATGCTGGTGGCTGACAACAGTCATGCAAGTCTTTCATCATCGTAGAGTCCCATGTACGGACTGGGGGTGGCAATACAGGCAACGTACCTTCTTCCTTTCATCATCATCATCATGAAAAAAATATCTGAAAGCGGTCATGTCTCTCATGCCTTGGTGTTTCTTGGTGCCCTATTTTGATAACTGCTGAGTGTTTTTTATACCAGTCTCTCTAGAGAGTTCTCCTGCACTGTGGCTTCCAGACTTCCATCCTGGCCGATGTGCAGGCCCACATGAGGCTAAGGTTTTTGGTGGCTCTACAGCTGGAACAGAGCTGCAGGGCTGTGGCTGCAGCTGTGAGCTCTTCCGCTTAGGGCACATAAAAGCATGCTTCTCTTAATATGATTTATTGCCCCCTCTATTAACTGGCCTTACAATGATGATTCAGTTCCCTAGGGCTGTTTTTGTTATCAACTAATTCAACATGAAGATGACTGTGACATACACAAAGGAGGTCAGAATTTCCCCTAAAACCAAGTTTACTTGTCAAACAGGCAGTTTGAAAACTGTTGTAGAAATGTATAAGAACATATTCCATATGTTTTTACATAAACCTCAGCAGAGTATTTTTAATAATTCAGTAAACAGACGTAACACTTGATGTAAATTAATTATAAATGATAACATATTTCTTAGGTAGTCTAAACCTGCATATATATATATATATATATATGCTTTTCTTCATTTAAAAAAATGAATAGGCCTTATCATATGTTGCCTGGACAAAGTTACACGAATTTATAGTTCCTTTGGGGGAAATAAATGCCTGAGTATATACTGGCTGCATTGTTTGTTGACTGTGGGGTAAGAATCAGATTTCACAAGCGGTGGCCCCAAATGGCTCTGTTGGTTTCCGACCGCGAAAAGAGAGCAAGGTGACAGCAAGCTGGGACAGACGAGAGCTCGTGGTGGGCAGGGACGTGCTCCACGGAGCCATGTGTTTTTTGACTTTTGCCTGTCAGCCTCCCTCTCACCAGCCTACACCTGCTCCTGTGGGGCTGGGAATCTTGCTTCAGTAGCAAAAAACAAGACTCTCATCCCTCCCGCTGGTATTTATTTTCAGGCAAGGCCTGCCTGGCACGGTGTGTGGCCTTCCTTTCTTGAGGACAGCACACAACTTCTGCTAAAATGGGCTCCCTCTCTCATCTGCCCGAAGAGCCAGCCCCTTCTGCTTTTGATGGTCACCAGTGTCCTTGTGATAGATTTCCTAATTCTAATTAGAAATGAGTTTCTGATTTTAACTGGCTTTTCCTAGCACACTATCTTGATAGTGTCGAGGCTCCTGGCAGAAGTGCTCCTGACTTCCAGGAATACCAAGGCGGTGCCAAGTCATTTAAGGAGGCCATGCTGGTAGCATGTGGACTCGGCTGCTTGGGGTGCAGCCTGCAGGCGGCCGATTCATTGGTTCAGTCAAATCTGAGGAGGGCAGTTCCTGCATGGCGTCATTTAATGCATAGGAAGATGCAATTCCCTGTCCTAGCATCTTTCCAGAGGGGGACTGATAAGTCACCAAATGAAGATGAGCACAACAAGGGACAATCATAAGTGTCAAAAGGGGGGCTGAGATTAAGGTAGGCAAAACTCCTTTCAACACACTGATTACCTGTCAGCACCCACTATTTATCTGTTTGCCTACCTTTTTTCAAAGGAACTAAGCAGCTACCCATTTTGAAGAACTATTGTTTTAATGATTCAATGGGCACAGAACATAAAATTTTCATGACCATACTTCCTAAAATGGAAGCATATTCACTTATATTTCAAAGGTACTGCCTTTAGGATCACAGAGAAAAGTGGTTTTCCAGGGCTCATATCTTTGGATGATTTTTCCTGTTTGTATTCTGTCTAAAAACCACCATTTAGTTAGCATAGATGCAATTTTTGAGGCTATTATAAAAATATTTGCCTTCTCACCAAGAAGACTGAAATGAACATAATAAAGATAAAATAAATTACTCTCATTAGCACTTTGCATGTGATTTCAGGTATATTGCCAGTAAACAAAGATGTATGGGGACACGGGGAAAACAACTGGCCTGCCAGTTGGTCAGCTGTCACAGTTCTGTGATTTAAATATTCAGGACTGTGTGCAAGCTCTACAGAAGAGCTGCAGAGAAATCACCATCAAACCTGAAGCCACGTTTGGTGGGTGAGGGAAAAAGAGCACCGCATACCATGGAAATTGCTCTGGAGACTAGAAATGCCAACTTCACCATTGAAACAAAGAACAAAGACATCTTAAGTATAAATGATTAGAGCTTCATTTATCATCACAATGACAGAATCACAGGACTAGGCCAGCTCCAAACGAAGGCACCAGCGAGGACTCTCCCACAATACCCGCTCAGTCTTCACGAGTATTAATGGAGCCTCTCAGCTGTGATTGACTATTAACCTTCACAATGGCGAAGCCTCTCTCTTATGCATTTAATGTAAATGTTCTTTTAGCTAAGCAGGATCAACATAGACACAGCGCCCATACAAACACCTACCCATGGGAGAATTCAATTCTTTTCTTATGGGCCTCTTGACTACTGAGAACAGCTTCTTAAAAATTTAATTCAAAGCTTCTATTTTAAGTCATTTTATTTTTCTTTCAGACATGAATTGAGAAATTAACTGAGATATATGACTAATTCTGCTTTCTGACTGGCTTGTTTCTTCCAGTGAGAAGTGAATACATGTCTCCCTTTTTTGAGGGACAGTAATTTTAACACCAGCTGGGGGTCATGGGATTTGGTTTCAGATCCCAGTGTCGCCAGCTGCCTTTGCGAGATTGGCCAGCAGCTTAACCTCTCTGGCCTCAGTTTCCTTTACTAAACTGGACCACAGGAGCGATTCGCTCATGGGTGCGGACCACGGGCAGGTAGTGATGTGGCCCCTGCAGAGACCTCAGACTCTCCACATGATCTGCTCCCTTCAGATCAACCAAGAGTTTCTGCATCCCAGCTGCCAACTGGCTGCCTCCTTCCTTCAGCCAGTTGTGAAAAGGCTTTTATTTTTTTTAATTTTTGACAGATGGAAATTGTAGATATTTCAGGTGTACAATGTGATGTTTTGGTATATGTATACATAGTGAAATGATTACCACAATCAAACCAATGAACATATCTGTCACCTCGCAGAGTAAGTTACCACTTTATGTGTGTGGTGAGGGCACTTGAGATCTACTCTCTTAGGAAATTTCAGGTACACAACACATTACTATTAATTATAGTCACTATGATGGAAAATATTTCCAGAATTTATTCATTTTATAAGCTGAAACTTTGCACCCTTTGATCTACTGGTAATCACCATTCTGTTCTCTGTTACTATATGTTTGACTTTGTATTTTATGATTGTACATATAAGTGAGTTCATGCAGTACTTGTCTTTCTCTGCCTGGCTTATCTCACTTAGCATAATGCACTCCAGGTTTATCCATGTTGCCACAAGTGGCAAAATGTCCTTCTTTTTAAAAGGCTGAATAATATTCCACCACCCTTTCTGAAAAGTCTTTTAGTCCAGTCTTTTTCAGATGGTCCCTTTCATATGGCTGGAGCCATGATTGGAAGAACCATCAAATAAAGGTGACCCTCCCACAACAAATGCTGGCTCGGTGGAGCTGTGCTTGAGACGCTTTGTGCTCACCAGATGCTCCAAGTGCTGCTCTGCCGTTTCCAGCCTCCTGGACGGGGGTCATGAGCTTAGTGTCTAGTGGATTGTGAGCAGAGCAGATGTGCACCTCCTCTACTCCCTCATCCCTGGCTGTGCAGATGTTGGAGCCAAGTGCTCCAGAAGCATGGAATGGCTACATGATGGATGGAGGCCATCTGACCCACTAATTAGGCTTTACTTCAGTGGAAAATAGGCCTTTATTGCCTTCAGCCATTGGGGTCTGGGATTTAGGATTTACCTGTGAGGGCAACTAGCATTACTTATTCTGCCTAATAGAGTCTGGCATAACATAGCATTAAATTCTCAACGAGAGGGAGGGAACCATTATCATTCTATCATTATCAACTAGAGTGGAGAAAATTACTCCTTTAGTGCTCGATGCCCTTGGGAGGGAGGTCCACCTTACAGATGTGGAAACTGAGGTGCTGCAGGAACCCAGCTAATAAATGGTGATGGAGCTTTCAACGAAGGTCCAACTTCATAGCCTTTGATTGCTCTTTCTATTAGAGCACCATTTCTCGAACTTCAGTGTGCATCAGAATCATGCTTGCTAAAATGCTCATTTCTGGGCCCTATCCTCAGAATTTCTGATTCAGTCATGTGTGGGGTCTGAAATACGCATATTAGCAAATTCTCAGTTGGTGCTGATGCCACTGACCCAGGGCCACACGTGGGAGCCACTGCCCTGGACCATCTTGCTTCCCATACTGCATCAGGCATGAGTGTTATAAGACCCAAACCTCAGTATCAGGTATTTCACACCTTCCTACTTACTGGGGAAAGTTACTGAAATGCGATAAAAAGCCCACTTAAGTCCAAGATGGAAGAACATTTCCTATTCCATTTTCCTTCCAAGACTTTTCTCTCTCTTGAGGATTTGCACACACGAGCCTGAGCCTCTGATCTAGAACTCTACCATCCCACACACTCCCTACCCAACTGTAAGTACCTGGGAGGAAAATTCTGTCCAACATACAAACGAAACCAAACTACGTATTTTCCTCAGCGTTGTTTGCTTGAAATAGGAAAGCCTTAGATTTGGAAGATGTGTTTCTCTCTGCTGTTTATGATTATTAGCTCCGTTTCCTCACCCACAAGAAGAGACTCCTAATAGCAGCAACCTTGCAGGGCTGCGGTGAGAATGATCAGATGAGGCATGGTTAGGAAAGCACTGACCAACAGCAAGGACTCTGAAGTCTTAGAAAATGTCATGTCAGGGGCCATCACCCTGAGTGGCCGTCTCTAAATGTAGATAGGTCGACTCTTCTCTTGGCACAAAAATCCATGAAACAGCCTTTCTTTCTGCCACTGGCTAAGATTCCCTACAAACAGGAATAATCACTGTAGATTACCCCAATAATTAACAATCAGGGGAAAAATCACTGCAGAACTAAAAGGGCTCCTCTTACTGAACTATTTCAGGTTAAGAGGAACCTCTTGAATGTGGCCATAGAGCAGCCTAGAGGATTCACCCATTCTCTGCTCAGTCTACAGCTGCATAGAGCTGTTCCCACCCCAGCACCCCAATCTGAAATGCAGCTGGAATAATCAGCCATTTAAAAAAGCTATGAAATGGGAAATGAAATGGGACCCTCCCCCTACCCCCCTCCACTCTGCCAGTGATAGCCACTTTTTTTTTTTTAACCTTTACAACTTTGAAATACTGGTATTGATTCTGTTTCTGCTGGGTAAAAAGCAGCCCTTTTGTCTTCACACTTACTGTATCACTGAAAAATGCATACGCGGCCGGGGCAGCTGCGAGTCACACTGCACAATGCGGTTAGTGCCTGATAAGATGAGGCTTTGTTCCTGGACCTCCAGTGTGGGGCTTGTGAATCGTGACTCTTTGCGTCAGCGCACACACATGTGTGCACGTGCACACAGAGCGACAGCATCAGGCTCAGATACCCTGTCTTGGTAACAGGATGACAAGAACGCAGTCTTCACTGCATTTCTTAACAGCTGGAAGCTTGGGTAAGAAGGCAGGAAGCTGCAGATGGCTCTGCAAGGCTCTGAGATGAGGTCGCGGCTGTGGTTCCCTAGGATGGGCGTGGCTCGTGCTTCAGGGCCAGAACTGTGGCACATGTGGTTTGGAAGTTTTATTTCACCTCCTCCCAGCACTCCTCACTCAAATCTTATCCAGACAGCTTTTGCATCTTTCATTTAAAACAAAATCAAAGAGTGTGGGGTTGTTCTTGACTTTTTATCAGACAGGTGGTGCTGCAGTCTCCACTCAGCACCTTTCAGGAGATGTCAGCATTTCTGAAGGGCTTTTAAAAAGGATTTTCAATTTTGTGCAGTGAGTTAATGGGAGATGTCAGATGATCAGAAAGCAGCTGAGCTACTCGGAGTCCATGTGTCTGTTATGCAAATACTGCAGACCTAAACAACTATGGTCAAGGTCAAGTCAGAGTTGTCCCGATTCAGCTTGTTCCAGTCACTCAGGGCAGCTTGGTGGCTGGTATCTAATTTCAGCCTTGTTTACAGGAGGTCTCAGACTTCACAGAAAACGCCCACCAACCTGAGCCCCGCCCGTCCAGGCATGGGTGTGAAGACGAGCGCATATAAGTGTCCTCTTTCCATTCCCCTTTGGGCCCCTCTAAGCTGTGTGGCACCCACTGCTATGACCACAGCTGGTGTGGTGGTGCTGGTGACAAGGCTGCGGTGCACAAGGCTGTGACGGCCGGTCTACAAGGAAGCTACACTGACACTTCAGTCTGTTTTCCTCCCTTGCATTCCAGCAGTGCTTTATGGTGCCTTGTGTCCAGGGCGCACTAAGTTCAAGTTGAACTGAATTCATAGAGCCCTTGATTGTTACTCTTGCTTTAGAAAGTGCCTTTGTAGCAGCAGCAATTACTAGCCTGGGGAGATGCCAGCTCCCACAGCATAAGTCCATAAGCCTAAGTCCTTAGGTTTGGGGGCGAGGTGGCATTTGCTACCTTGGATCTAGGCTCTGGCGTGTCAGACTCCGAGCGCCAGAGCCTATCATAAACCGTAAACAGTGTGCGGCTACAGCTAGAAGTCAGGATGACTGTATTTTATTGCCTGTGCTATCAGCATAAAAAATGAATTTCAATTTTCTCCCTTGAACACGATATTATGATTTAAAACAGCATAAAATCCTCTGAACACATTACTTTATATTCTGTTTACAGTGACTATGGTGTGAACTACTTAGGAGCGTAACAGATTGAGATGACTCTTCCCTCCTGGCATTTTAGTAAGTTCTAAATAAGAAAGAACAACATATTAGGTTTTGTGGGGATGATCAGGCCCTATCTCATTTCCAGCCTCCTCCTGCATCCTCAAAGACAACAGCTTTTTAAGCTGTAAATGGTGAGATGAAGAGCAGAGGGAGAATTCTGGTACTTTTCAAAGGAGGGTCCTGTATCCGATCTAACACATGGAGGCTAGTGCTGCTTTTCATGCCTTAAGTATAGATTCAGTTTATCAACAATCACCAGGTGCTTTCAACTTAAATCCTGCTGATTCCCAGACTCATGAGAATTAAGGAAATCAGTTAACAGCTATGTCAACTGATGTAATGTCAACCGACCCCAGTATCACCTGCAAACATTCTGAAAACCATTTGATTAAATTCGTGAAAAAGAGTGGGCTGGGTCATGAGTTCCTTTCAGGAGTATGGATTGCTTTAATGATCAATCTGTATAAATAACTGCATTCATATTAATTTGGATCCTACAAGATATTAATTCCAAACTGCTACAGACACACACATGCACACTGCTGCATTTACAATACACAGAACATTCCTGTCTCGTTCTCTCTCCTGGATGCACAGCCCACTCCCATAGAATGGATGACTGTCCTGCAGATAAGAAAACCCATGGCTTCCGGCTGAGAGATGTGGCTGCCTCCAGGCGGCTCAGGCTGAGATGCGGTCCTTGGGTTGAATTTAGTTCACAAATATGTTCTGCTCAGTCTGTACAATGTTTTTAAAATTTGGAATTTTCACTTTTAAAAAATCCAGATTTTTTTCAGAGGATCTGAGAAACTTAGTCCTTCATTTTTCAAAGCAACAGGGTGCTGAAGCTAAATAGGGCTTGCCCCTTTAGATAAGAGGTCAAGTCCCACCTTGCTTCCAGCCTAAACTCTCCTTGCTAACCATCAGGTTCAATGTCTATCCAGCACTGGCATGCATTTCAGGCTGTGCCTCCTCTCCTAGGTGCTCCCACTTTCTGCTTCCCAAATTGTTATGGATTGGATTGTGTCTCCCCAAAATTCATAAATTGAAGTCCTAACCCCAGTACACCATACTGCGAACTTATTTGGAGAGAGGTCTTTATACAGATAATAAGGTTAAAATACAAATAAAGTCACTGTGGTTGTGCCCTAATAGAATATGATTGGTTTCCTTATAAAAAGAGAAAATTTGGATACAGAGATGCACACATATGGAGAGAGGGCGATGAGGGCAAAGGTTGGGGCAATGCATCTATAAGCCAAGAATGCTAAAGACTGTCAGCAACCTGCCAGAAGCTGGGGGAAAGGCCTGGAACATGTCCTCATTTGCAGCGTTTAGAAGGAACTGACCCTGTGAACACCCTGATACGGGCTTGCAACTGCTAGGACTGTGAGACAATGAATTTCTGTTGGCTAAGCCACCCAGGGTGTGGTACTCTGTATGGCAGCCCTAGAGAATACTCCCAGCTGCTTAAATCCATCAGTACCTCCCTTTGATCACTGGGAAGAATCACAGTGAGTGGCCTGAATCACTGGATACCAGGAAAAGGAGATCACGAGGAGAAACATCCTTTCCAAAACCAAGGATGCTTCCCCACAGAGCGTGATGCTGCCAGTTACTAGTGTGGGCTCTGCAGCTCAGGTGGGTGCTGAGAAAGTTCCAGCCAACCGTGACAGCAAAAAGGATGATGCCAGTTCATGCCTGGAGGGGAGGGTGGTGTGTAAGGTGAAGAGATACTTTAGGGGGACCAGTGTTGTGTGTGGGGAGCAGATTGCCTCAGTCCTCATTTACTCCTGAGCTTGATTTAGATCACATACTCCTACATATGCTGCAAGGCGCCTTCCACTCCCTTTTTCTCCCCATGCTTTTTCTCACTCTGTTTGATCTAAACATTCCAGAGCGGACTGGAGGGATGGAGGGAGAGGATCTCAGATGGCGAGGACTGAGCCAGCTGGGTCTGAAAGCTGGCTGCGCCCCAAGGGGGGACCCCAGTGCCCCAGTTGGTAAGGGCCACAAACAGATCATGCTTCAGAGTCTCAGTTCCTTCCTTTTAAAATAAGTAGTCTTGGTGACTTACAAAACGGTTCACTTTCTAAAGGCTGTTTCAGAACCAAAAGCATTCCTTCTTTAAGGCATCAGACTTCCCTTTAGTTTGAAACCCCATTCCCTGTGGTCCTGAGTGCCAGCCTCTGGGGAGGGGGTTCAGTGCTTCAGCCCATCAGTGCACCAGCTGGAAAAGGGGGAAGGGCCAGGCACTTTCCCCAGCTGAGTCATCCTCGCTGTGAACACAGAGAAGTGTGGCTTCAGGTCTAATGTTTGAAATGATGACTGTTCTTGGTGATGATTTTTTGGAGTCACGTGGGTTGGACATTTCGCTGGGGAGAATAGAAGGCTTGGTGAATGAAGGAAACTAGAAGTGGATCTGAGAGCTAACAGTCAGGCTGACCACGTCCTAGGATTCAGGTTGAAGGGTCCTGAGAAGAGACCCAGAGAGAGGGCAGCATGGCCTTGTGTTTGGGTGGGGGGGTCCAGGGGGCTCAGGGATCACTGAGGCCTCCACATTTCCACTGACTAGAGGTTGCTGGAGATGAAGAGACCTGCTCACACAGCCCCAAGGAGGGACCCTTAGACCTGTGGACTCCATCAATACAAATCTCGGCACGTGCTCCACATGTGCCATTTCGTTAGAAGCTATATCCAAGTACTGCTGCACTGATGTATCATGCACATTGTAACACAGATACAATCAACTTGAAAAGAACAATATAAAATAAATTTAAATATAAGTTCTACTATTTTCATTCCCTGCACACCTCAGTGGATGTCTTGCTGCCCCTTGGTCCTGCCTTCACCCTGAATCTGTATACATGAGGCGCAGAGCAGCGGCACCCGGTTGATCATGCTCATGTCTTAAGGGCAAACCACGCTTCTCAAATGGCAGTTGATTGAAATATTTATTGTTAAAACATCCAGATGACATGTTTTTGGAGGTTTCGGAGGGTCTGCTCAATAGCATCAGTGAGAAAACACTTGTCATTTTTGCATTCTTCTATTATTCTATTTTGCGTAAGAAGAATATTTTTGCATTCTTTGCAGAAATTGCCTTAATGCTTGACATCCTTTTCTCTGGTGTTTTTGCTCCCCATCCCCAATTTGGGATTCTTTTTGGAGTGCTGCATTGTTCTTTCTTTTTTATGCTATTAAAACTCTCAGCTAAAATTATGTTTTATATCTTGCTTGTTACTCCATGAGGACTGCAGACTTGGCTGCATGCTTTTCCAAGCACTATAGATTTCCAGCACATTTTCACTACCTCAAATAGCTAAAGCTAGAAGCCTATATGCTTCTACCTCAAATAGCTAAATGCTGCAGCCTAGAAGCTTCAGAAATGCAAGCTCTACAACTGATTCCTACATTCTTCTAGTGACTTTTTATGATCATGAAGCTCCCATTTTGCAGTGACCACATGACCTGACCTAATTCCCTTGGAAATGAAGGCCCAGGAAGTGCAGATGACTATGAGGGAAACTGCAGAAGCAGAGCCAGACCCGAAGGTGCCTGACCCCAGATTAGTTCTCTCTCTGCCACGGTTGCCTTCTGGTTCTGAGATACCCCTTTCAGTCTGCCCTGGTTGCAGGATAAATGAGTGGCTGGAAGCACAAAGAGGGGTTCTCATTCTAAAGGGAATATTCCGTGAATCTCCATGGGTGTGAATCAGTGGCTACACCCCTCAAAGATGACCTTGAGATGCAGGCTGGTCTGTCTGCCTGATTTGCTCTTACAACCTTGCCAACTGGCTAAACTCTCCTGATGACGTCTCCCTCAGGCCCAGGTCCTGTAATCTGGCGATAGATACCAATGCATAGCACGGATGCAGGCCAGCCCAACACCTTGACCATGTCCAGCACTGCCTTCTCTGCTGTCTGGTCAGCATGTCTTAATTTACTGACTGGGAGAAAGAGGGCTGGCAATGGATACACACTACAGTGAACTGACAGGGGATTTTAGGCATTCCAAGCTGCACTTCAGCACTGTTAGAAGAATCGGAAAAGGGTTGATTTGCAAGGATAAAGCTTGAAATGCAAAGAACTTCTCCCAGGACATGGGTGGGCTCCTCCCACCTCTGGGTGCCGTCCTGCCATTGCAGCCGGTCACAGTGGTGGTATGTGGATATGGATTCAGGCGAGAGAAGCAAGAGGTGTCTCTTTTCAGGAGAATATTCTGAGACAATGGTCTTCTTTACTTCACCCATTACCTCTGGGTGGGACAGCTCTATAGCAAGTAAGCAGAACGGCCAGCTGCACACATCTGCTTTCTCTACATCCCATTTTTCTCTCCCTGTCCATAGAAGGTGCCACCTTGGGCAGCCAGATGCACTGGCCTCTCACACCTGCAGAGAAGTCTTCAATTGTCCCCTCACACACTCGGGGCTCTGCCTGTACTGTAGCAAAGCTGGGGAAATGGGGGAGGAAGTGCAATCAGGATGCCCACCCTTGGGGGTGGAGCTAGACTCTGAGAAGAGGGTTGGGGTCAAGGATCTGCTCCTTTTTTTGCTTGACCCCTGAGGCCTCCACATTTCCACTGACTAGAGGTTGCTGGAGATGAAGAGACCTGCTCACACAGCCCCAAGGAGGGACCCTTAGACCTGTGGACTCCATCAATACAAATCTTGGCACGTGCTCCACATGTGCCATTTCGTTAGAAGCTATATCCAAGTACTGCTGCACTGATGTATCATGCACATTGTAACACAGATACAATTTGTGTTAGATGTATAATTGAACAAGCTGGCTTGGGAAGCAGCCCAGAATTACATACTCCCCTTCCCCCCACCCCCAGAAGGAAGGTCTGGTTATAGCCTGGGAGAAGGGACTTGGGAAGGCCAGGGTCCCTGTCTCCAGGAAGGTTGTTAAATGGGATGAGGCTTTAAGTAGCTTCCCAAGGCAGGGAGTAAGACTCCCAGTGGGTGGGAGATCCATGGACAGAGGTTTTCTTTTTTTCAGTGGAAGGAAGAATGTTTAACAATCAGGTTCCCAACAATGAGATGGACTCTCCAAAGCACTGTGAGCAACAAGGGCTGTGGTATTGAGAGATCTGGGTGACCAAAATGTGGCGTGTGACTCTACCCAAGGAGAGGGGACTGTGTGTGTGCTTGTGTGGGGCGGGAATGGGTGGTTAGATATTTTCATTCTCTGACTCTAAAGGCTGCATAACACAAGGCCACATCAGCCATCCGTGGGGCCATCTTACACAGTCCCATACCACTATGACAACCTCTTCCAGGAGGAAACCAAGTTAATTATGAGAAAGAGACTGCCCTTAAGTCACAGAAAAACCTGGTGGGAGGGAAGATTAGCAGCGGCCGTTGGTTGATGTCTATGCCACTGTCACCTCTTCAGGTCCCAGTTTCTTCACTTGTCCTTGTGAAGGTGACAATACAAGGTACTGGACAGGGTTGTTGGGAGGAGACAATGAAGTAACAACAGATAACTGAGTGTCTACTATGGGCCAGGGGCTGTTTTAAATGCTTTACGTTGGTTGTTTAATTTACACAACTCCCCGTTTCACAAAGGCAGAAACAAAGACAAAGACCATAAGTGACTTACTCAAGGCTGCACAGCTAGTAGGAGGGAGAGTCAGGACTCTACCCTGAAAGAGTTCTACACATGGCATCCAAACCCTGGGCGCTGAGCCTGGGCTCGATAGAGCCTTCTGGAAACATTCAGTGCAACATTACGCACAAAACTAAGGTTCTCAGTAGGCTTGGTGTTCTTGTTTGTAAAATGGGGAGGCTCAATGATGAAAGGATTTATCCCATGTAAAATGTTTAGAAGAGTGCCTGGCAAATAATAAGTGCCCCACAAATGTCAGCTCATACCATATAAACATGCCCTAGACTATAAATGCACACACAGGTGTTTAATATATTAACATAGCATACTCTATATGTAATAGCCCTCTATCAGGGTAATCACACAAAAAGAGTCACAGATTAGTAATGAGGCATCACTAGCAACCACTGAGCCCTTCTAGGTGAATATTACAGTAGAAAATGTGTTTCTTTGATTCCTTTGGGTTTAACCAAATCACAACTCTTTTGTGGGTAGATTCTCAATTCTATTGGATGGTGGTGGTTTTTCTACAGGTGGTTTTCTCCCTGGAAATCTGCCTCTCAGCTTCTCCCTGAACCTTTAACAGAGTGAAATTTCCCAGAAGTAGATGAATGAAGGGGAGGGGATTATAGAGTCAGCCCAGGAGAAGAAATGGGATGTTTCCCACCTACTTTTTCTGCAGGAAGCCATTTGAGAGACACTCAGGCCTGCTCTGGGGATGGAGTCTGGATTCTCCCAGTAAAGTCTGTGGAGCTGACCACTCCACTGTCCTACCTGGTGAGCTTGGTGCCGATCTGCTGCCTCAGCTCCAGTCTCTCTTCATCCGTCTGCCTGGGAAGTATGTTCTTCTCTTCTAGCTCCCGCTTGGAGGGCCTGTTGCTGAGTTTGATGGCTAAGGAGTCCTTTCTGCACACCTTCATGGCCAGGGAGCCTGCAGGAGGGAGAAAGGAGCTGTTAACACTGACACAAACTGGTCCCTACACAGCCAACTGCGGGCCACGAGGTAAAAGACAAGAAGACACACAGTGGGCGTAACACCTGAGAGTGGTTAAGGCCTCACAAAGGCCTCAGGGATAGCTGTCCTGTAGGCCACACATTCTAGGTACTTAGCCTGTGGAGGGCACGTGAGGAGCATGTGTTGGGGCCTGCGGTTGAGTCTCTGCCATCTAGGAGCTCCCAACAGGCAGGCAATATCACAAAGGAGGGCAGGACAGGCTATGGGGTACAACAGAATGTTCAGGGGACAGAGGGAACAGAGGCTATCAGTGACTAGGGAATGCTTCCCGTAGGCGCCAGCACCTGAAGGAGAGAGGAGATTCAGGGAGCGGCTGGTGGCCACTGGCAGGTGGGAAAGCTCACAGGTGATGGGTGAGCCAGGTAATCACAGGAGACAAAGGAGGTCAGTGAGGGTGGAGCTGTGGGTTTGTGAAGAATATCATGTTGGGCAAAGAGGGGTCAGCTTGGGGTATGAGTGGAAGTGAGGTCACTGAAAGAGGCATCTTCTGGGATTGTTTTTTCTTTTTAACATAAGAGATTCTGAGCAGCCAGGGAAGGGCTTCCTTACATGGAATAAATCCACAGTTCTCAACCAGCAGCAATTCTGCCCTTACTGTCGACCCAGGGATGCTTGGCAAAGTCTAGAGACAGTTTTGGTCATCAAAAATGGGGTTTTGGAGGAGGGTGCTCCTGACAGCTGATAGGTGGAGGCCAGGGATGCTGCAAATCAATGTCAGGACAGCCCCTACCACAAGGACTATCTGGTCCTCATGTCGGTAGCATCGAGGTTGAGAAACCTGCCATAAAATATCCAATTTCCTGGGCAGGAAACAGTGGACAGAGGCTAAGCAGCTGCTCCTTCCACCAGGGGGTCATTTGGGCTTTTGGCTGCCCCCCTGTGGGTCTCTCCTTGACATTACTTTGATCATGTCATTGCTCACCAGCACCTAACCAGCTCCCAGATTTAGCTAGCTAGCTGAAGCCTGCTAAAGGTAAAGCAAGAGGAAGCGGCAGCCTAGTTTGGAGGAATCCTTTGGATTTTATTTAGTAGCGTCTGTCTTCTTTCTTCCTTCACTAGTGAGAGAACACGGGCTTTGGAATGTGACACGGCCATCGAATCCCACAGCTGCCACTCGGTGGATGTGAGGCTTTGAGCAAATCCCTTACTCTTTCACTTTCTTCCCTTATCTGTAAAATGGGGCAACAGTAGACTCCTTCCACAAATGTCTATGCTACTGGGTGTTGTAAGACTGAGAGAATAAAACCTCAGTATGTTGTTGGGCCCACAGTATACATTCAATAAAAAGTTGCTTTTATGTTAATTCATTTATTAATAAATGAATTGACCAAATTATCAGTCTATACTCACTTCACTAACATGTATTTATTATTTATGGCCAGAATGATAGATTTTGAGCTTGGTTTTCTTTGTTTCTTCTCTTGTCTCTCAGCACATTTAAAGGCCTTAAATATGAAATTTGAGTTCAGACCTAAAGTTGTAGAAGCATGCTTGAAAGCAAACTTGCTGCATGCACAAGTTAGTATTTCTGAGTATTCTGTAGACTGGAACTGAATTCTAGGGCCCCCTCCCACTATTTCTGAGGGAGGGGGTTGGATCCCAAGGGAAGTAATCAGAGAGAGAAAATGCCCCCTAAGAGGCGGGAGGTGGTAGCATGGCGCTGCAATTGGTAGGGCTATGGGAGGACGTTTACCCTCTCATTTTCCTAGTGAAGAAACGGAGGCTCAGAGAGGTTATGTGAGCTGCCCTATGACCCCAGGTCAGGTGACCCCAGACGCTGGATTAGAACCCAGAGCGCTGGGTGGCTGTTCAGCTCTCCTTCCACCAGCCGTGGCCCGCCCCCGCCCCCACCCCAGCGCGGAGGCTGGCCGTACGCACTGGTGTACAAGGAGCTGTCCTCCTCCTCCTCTTCGTCCTCCTCGTCCTCTTCTCTCGTGTATAGGCAAGAAGAGTCTTCATAGTCTGATTCATGAGGCACATTTTCTTTATTGTCATCACATTCAATCACAACAGTTGGCACTTGTCTTATTTCTGGAAGGCCCAGAGGTCCTGCTTTCGTGACACCGTCCCCCGAGTGCAAACCAGAGCTGTGGTAAGATGTGGAACAGGGGACCCGCTGCTCAGAGCTGTTGGAAGAGGAGGAAAGAGGACTTTAATTTGGCTGACATCACATCGAGGCATTGGAACCCTTTTCAAACTCGGTTGTTGGTCCTAGAGGCAAAGGGTGTCCTGGACCATTCAAGTCTCGTTTCTCATCTTACAGTGAAACCCTTTAGGACAGCAGAGTCCCCTGCTGGTGGCAGCATCATGGAACGGGAAACAAGAACTCGAACTCCCTGCACATGGGTGGTGGTGATGGTTGCACACTCATGGGGATGGACTTAATGCCATAGTATCACGGGAAAGTTCTTTTGCAACCCACGTCTCCTAGGAGAAGTAAAAACATTAATGCGATGGTGAAGTGAGAGATTGCAGAAAGAAAGAGAAGATGCGTAGCTTCCAGCTTTTACAGCGACATAGCATAATTGTTAGCAACTATGGGTGGGAGAGACTGTTTGAAATGTCATGGGCAGAGATGCAGAGGGAGAGAAGGGTTGCATCCGTAAGGCTGGAGAACTGCCTCAACATCAGGGAGAGCACGGTCAAGGAGGACTCAGAGAAAGTTCTCTCCCAGGCATGGTGCCAGACCCTCAAGCAGCCACAGATAAAGCCAGCCTGCTTTTTTTATAGGTCAATTTTCCAGGAAGCAATGACAATGATATTCTCATTTTTACCTCTTAAGTTGAGCCAACTGAGATAAAATATATTTTTTAATTAACAATGATCTCCTTCATAATAAAAGCCATATAAGTTCATTGGAGGAAAATTAGGAAATGCATATCATCAAAAGTAAAGTAGTTATTTCCTTAACAGAGTCCATCTTAGGTTCCTATAACAATTTAGAATCCTTTTTATGACAGGCTCTGAATGAGGTCCAGAAAGAATAATGGAGCCAGAAACACACAGTTAAATTTTATAATTCTTTTTCAGATTAGTTGGAAGTGGAATTTATATATTTCATTTAAGGAATTTCTAAACATAGGAAACTCAATGCATCTTACCATCCAAAAATGTTTGACATTCACAAGGAAATGGAATGGGAGGTTATACTACACATCAATCAATTTTACATTAGAATATTTTATCTAAAAGAAAAATCTTCCTCATGACATATGAATGCATGATAGTCTTCTCTGAAACTTTCAATTATGTTTTAAATTATTGCTATGTCTAATTTAAATTCAATTAACTTTCTCCCTTCCATTGTTTCCAAAGGGCTGTTTTTCTCTTTGTATTTTTCACCTAACTCTTCAGTGACACAAATGGGAAATCTAGTTAACACATTATGAGCTATGATGTTCAAGGCAATGAACTAAATCAACTTAAAAAACAAAACCTGCAACTACTGAGTAAGATTAAATCATGTATTTACAAAAATTCAGCATCTTATTAGATATTATCAGTTTCTGGGGCCCATTTCCCACCTAATTTAATACATTCAGAGCAGGAAGCTGGAGTACATGATAGATGGTGACTGGGGTGACAAATGTGAAAGGTGGCCGCCTGGGAAGTTGCCACCCCACCTCAAAAGGCCCTTCCTTGGGCAACGACCTGCACTGTATTCCAACTGTGCTTGGTTATGGTTCAGTAGAGATGGAAGAGGCAAAAATGTCATCCCATGGCTCCTACTTTGTCCCACCCCTGCCTTTTCCTCTCCTCTCATTTACAGTTTAATGAACAAATCATTCCTACAAAGGCACAGAGCTGGGGATATGATAGATAGGGCCAGAGATGAAAAGCAACCAACAGATATTCTTGTTAAGTGGGAAGAATTGAGGAAAACAAGTTGGAACTGGAAAGCACAGGAATTTGTTAAGGTAGAACACCCAGCTGCTCAGGAGGCTAGAGAAAGGAGAAATATATGCAAAGGAAGGTAAGAAACTCAGTCTCACAGGTAGTCTGTGATAACAGGAGACTGTGGTTTCTCCCCCCTTCACAGATACAGGGGACGTGTAAGACCCCGGGGGAATGGGATTGTGAGGGGGATCTGCCAGCCACTTCAGCAGGTACTAGGTATCATGCTTCGAGGGATGTAAAAGAGGGAAACGGTCGTGGTGATCAGCGACTGCCTGTTGGAGTCCTCCAGAAACAGCTGGAGACCTCCCCTGGCTAGTCAGGCCATCGTTCTCAAGTGTGGATCTAGCAGCATGTGACAGAATGTCTGATTTACCGTAAGGGTGAAGGTGTTTTCCAGGAAGCTAGGGTTTTAAAATTGTGTATTCATAAATATCCATTGATTGCGAACTGTGTGTCAGGATAGGTGTTAGAAGGAAGACAAACACCCAGCTGATTCCCATCTGTAACACTGCTGACCCACAGGAGAGCTGGAAGACAAATGGGCACAGCAGAGGTAGCTGAGGAGGAGGCTGGGGAAGTTATGGTGTCTCAGTCTGAGGATACAAGGTATGATTCAAGTCCAAGTCTTGCCACTTACTATTTCTTTATATTGGGCAAATTATGTAACTGCTCTGAGCCCTTTCCCTTGGGCAAACCACACATTTTTATTAGGGCTGGTGCATGTGAGGTGGCCCTTCAATGAGACCCTTACTTCCTATGTATAGAAATGGCCTTCTAAGTGGTTTCAAATACTCTCAGTTACAGTCTATTCTCCACACTATTGTTAGAGTGACTTTCTAAAACTCAGATCTACTTGTCTCACCCTTTGGAACTCTGAATGCCTGCCTGTCTACACCACCAGTGCTCCAGGAGTGACACCCGTGGAAAAGCCAGTTAACACATTATGAGTGATAATTCAAGGCAAAGAATGAAACCCACTCAATGTCGCCCCTTATTACATTTGGCCTCCACCCCTGGCGGCTGTGGGCAGGAAGGGGAATACGCAGTGGACCACAAGTTTTAGTAACGCTGGTTTTATATAATGCCGTTGTCACTTAGAAGATTTGCTCTAAATAAGAGGTCTTGCTGCTAAAGAAAAACGAAAAGCATCAGCCTAGAAGCAGTAGTTCAAACACAGCATGATATGCAGTATCTTGCACAATTTGACCCATATTATTAACTCAGACTCATTCACCCTTCCCATCTCTGTCCCCATAAAAACTCACTCTCCGTCACATGCAACAGTGAGTGACACGCTCCTGGCCTGGAATGTGTTCCCATTCGGCCATCACCTTGTTAATTTCTATTTATCTTTTAATAGTTGTCTCAGGCCATTCTTTGCCTATGTTCACTGGAGATTCCATGACTGTGAAAATTGTGAACATCTGTTTACTAACAACTATCATCCCCTGGAACCAAGCTGTAGTCTCCTTGAGGGGCGGGGCCATCCCTTTTTCATGTTTGTAGCGGGTGCCTAGCACTGTTTCTGACACAGTGGCACTCAGTAATTAGTATTTGTTTTTGCTGAATGAAAGAAATAAGGCTGAAGTCATTGATGCATGTATGTGCATTTGTAAGCAGTCAACAAATCATATTCAAAAGTATTGATTATGAGATCATTTTGTTTTTCATTCCCAGGGAGGCCTCCAGCGGTGTACTGCAGGGCTACAGGTACCCCTGACGCAGCACTGCTGTCAATGATGCATGACAAAAAAGACATCCTCATCATATATGCAGAAGAACTGAGGCAGAGAGGGTAGGAGGGTGGGAAGAGGGCAAACATTTACTGAATGTGCTGCCCCCAGTTCTACCAACGTCCACATCCGTATCTCATTTCCTCTTTATGCAGGAGAGGTGTCATCACACTCACTTTATTAAGCAGGAAATTGAAGTTCCAAGGAGGTAATTGACAGGCCCATGAAGACGCAGGCACTGGAGGAGGCAGTTAGAATTTGAATCTACTCTGTCTCAATAGGCTGTGTCCAGAATTTGAATTGTGATACCTGTAAGATTGTGGCCCTTCATTAAACACAAACCCCACTGACTAACATGCCAGGTGGGGAAACAGCAAGACACATAAAACATAGGCATTATTACTTTGTAAATATTTTCAATCTTACTAACCAGGTTAAGTAACAATGCCCTACTCAGACCACACTGGGGGTACTGAGTTTAAAGGATTCATCTTGGACACTGGACTGTGACAGCCAGGACACTGAGCACGCATCTGCTGACCCATCTGAGGACCTCATCATGCTCCGTCACAGCCGCTTCACTCCAAAATGGCAGAGCTGAGCAGAGCTGAGCCTTGTACAACATGAGTGTTAGGGACACCGACCCACTGTGCAGTCAAAAATACGCAAATAACTTTTGACTCCCCCAAAACATAACTGCTAATAGCCAAGTCTTGATGTTATATAATGATAAAACAGACTAGTACTTACATATATTTCATGCATTCACAACATACCTAATTAAAAAAAATCTTCTTGATATTTCTGGGTTACACAATTAACCTAGGAAGTTTTTTAAAACTGTTTCAAATCTCCAAAAATTTTTCTAATCTATGTATTGAAAAAGAAAATTCACACATATGAGGATTCACGGAGTTTAAACCTGTGTTGTCTGAAGGTTGACTGAAGTTGCAACAAAGCCTCAAATATTTCCTATCCAGTTCTTTACAGAAGAAGCGTTCTCACCCTTGGCCTAAACTAATGTTTCCTAACCTTGATCAAACCCACACTCATTCCTTTTTGTGTGTGTGCCATATCTAGTTAGAGTATTATTTATAATAGTCCATTTATACTGTTATTTAGTTTGTGTCTTTAAGTTAACATTTAAAGATACAAACACTATTTTAGCCTCACCTTAAGCAAAAAATTCTTTGTAATCATAGGTTTTTATGTTAATTTTATTTTAACTTATGTTAAAATAAATATGGGGCTGATAAAACTTCTTTAAAAGGTTGTCCTAAACTCAACTGATGCATCAATAAGGTATATGCCACCTTTGATTAAGTGAGGGCCTAGACCTGTTCTCTCAGCCTCACCATGATTGACATTTTGGGCTACACAGTCCTTGTTTTGGGGCCGCCCTGTGTTACTGCAGGATCTTTAGCTGCATCCCTGACCTCTACCCACAGATGCCATTGGCATCTCCTCCTGTCGTGACAACCAAAAATACCACCAGACATTGCCAAATCGTCCATTCGGGAACAGCTGGAGCACTCACAACAATTTGGCTACTTGCTGAATTCTCAGAAATGGCCCATGTGAGTCTCTTCCACAGCAACTGCAGTCTTGACCAGGAGGACTCTGCAGTATTCGCTGAGTGATGAAGAACTGCCCAGATCCTTCTCTAAAGTTCCTGACCTGCTGTGCCTCTGGCTGGCACTCTGAGGGTGCAATCACCCCTCTGATGCTATTAGGTAGAGTTCCTTTGAGGTGATTCTTTGCACCCCTGCTCCAGTCCCCGTGCGGCATCGCCATTAAGCAAGAACTCCATGCGGACTCTTGAGGGAAGCAGTTTTTCTCACTATGTTGTCCAGATCAGTGACTTACCATAAGACACTCTAGTGGCCCAAAGAGGCACCCGTCTTGCAGAGTACCTATCAGCCTCCCTGAGGAAAAGCTGACTCATGTAATAAGATCTCATCTAGACCCCACAGGTCAAAATGCTTCAGGATTAAGCATTTAGTTTGCTGGGAAATTAAAAGAGTCTCATGGTGTATGGTTTGTGTTCATTGTTCCTTATTCTGGCAGCTGATGAGGAACTAAAGCTACAAGTAGCCACAAAGCCTCTCATCTCAACCTCCTATATGGAGCCTTCCTTAGCCCTGCCTCAGTGGGGGCTGGCTCAACGATAAAAGCCCACTTTTTGAAATGTTCACACTATGCCATGTATTGGCTCATGTAGGCCTCACAGCACACCTATTTGATGGGTACTGCTCTTACCCACCCCATTTTAGAGATGAAAAATGAGGCACAGGACCAAGAGTAACCCTAACCCTGACCCTGACCCTGACCCCAACTATAATCCCAACTCCAAACCCTAACGTCACTCCTAATCCTAACCCTAACCCCAACCATAAACTTAACCCTAAAACCTTACCCCTAACCCCAGCCCTAGACCTAACCCGACCCTGACCCCATTCCCAACCCTAACCACTAACACCTAAGTCCTAACCCCTAATAACCCTTAACACCTAACCATTAGCCAATACCAAAATCTTAACTAAAATCAATCCTAATCATATCATTATCCATAAACTGCAATCTTCCATGTAATCTTAACAATATTTCATAAACATAATTCATAAGCATAAACTGTAACCATAATCCTTAAAAAACAACTATTAAGCAAAAAAATAACCATTAAACATTACTATAAACTATGAACATCAACCAATATTCACAAACCTTTAAAATCAACCATAACCATGAACAGTAACCAGTAAGCATTAACTACAAGCAGTAACATTAAACCATAACAATAGCTTTAAAGGATGAACCATAAGCCCTAACCTTTAACCATAATTTGACACCATATCTATAACCTATAACCATTGTGGCTAGAGGGGAACAGGCATGGAACTCAGGCTGTGAGACGACAGAACCTGGTCTCTTCCTAATGTCACTACGCTGCCCCTGAGCAGGAGCACCAACTGAGCAATGGCTTTGAACCTTGCTCTTCAGACCTTCCCCTGCCCCCAACCCTCTCTACTGCTGTCAAACAGGTCTGACTGTGTAATTCTCCCAATTAAAAGACCTTTGAAGGCTCTGTCAGCTGGATAAGCCCCACCCTCTGTGGCAGAGACTAGCAGGCGCCTCACAGTCTGGTCCCACGATCCCTTTCAATCTCATTTGTTCCCACGCATTACCACGGCATACTCAGTGTTCCAAACACATCGGGCCACTTGCCACTTCCCAAGCACACTGAGAACTTTCCTGCCTCCTTCCTCTGCTCCTGTCATTGCTCAGAACTATCCCCTTGCACTTTGACCCGGAGCATCCTACCCACCCTTCAGGGATTGCTTCAAGGCCATTTATTTTGAGCAGCCCTTTCTGGTACTTCCAATGGCAATTAGTCCCTCTGTGCTTCCACCTGCTATGTTCCCACCTCTGTAATAGCTGCTGCCACATAATAATTATGTGTCTAAGCATTTATCCCCTGTCCCACTGAGTGTGGGTCTCCCAAAGACTGAGCTTTATTATTATTAAAAAATTTTTTTAAATCCATGTATCATTGGTATATACTCTTATGAAGGTTTCACATGAAAATCAATGTGATTACTACATTCACCCATATTATCGAGTCCCCTCCATGCCCCATTGCAGTCACTGTCCCTCAGTGTAGTAAGATGCCAGAGTCACTGCTTGTCTTCTCTGTGCTACACTGTCTTCACCATGACCCCCCAACATACCATGTGTACTAATCATAATACCCTTCAACCCCCTTCTCCCTCCCTTCTTCCCCACCTGGCCTCCCACACCCCTCCCCTAAGGTAACCGCTAGTCCCTTCTTGGAGTCTGTGAGTCTGCTGCTGTTTTGTTCCTTCAGTTCTGCTTTGTTGTTATACTCCACAGATGAGGGAAATCATTTGGTATTTGTCTTTCTCTGCCTGGCTTATTTCAATGAGCAAAATACCCTCTAGCTCCATCCATGTTGTTGCAAATGGTAGGATTTGTTTCTTTATTATGGCTGAGTAATATTCCACTATGTATATGTACCACATCTTCTTTATCCATTCGTCTACTGATGAACACTTAGGTTACTTCCATATCTTGGCTACTGTAAATAGTGCTGCAATAAATATAGGGGTGCATATGTCTTTTTGAATCTGAGAACTTGTATTCTTTGGTTATATTCCAAGGAGTGGGATTCCCTGATCAAATGGTATTTCTATTTTTAGTTTTTTGAGGAACCTCCATACTGCTTTCCACAATGGTTGAACTAGTTTACATTCCCACCAGCTGTGTAGGAGGGTTCCTCTTTCTCTGCATACTCACCAGCATTTGTTGTTCCTAGTCTTTTTGATGCTGGTCATCCTAACTGGTGTGAAGTGATATCTCATGGTTTTAATTGAGCTTGATTATTATCTTTATATCCCAGCCCCAATTCTGGGCATGTTTTTGAAACTGATGAAAAGTTAACTGAATATTTAACCGAAGGCTTTTGGAATCAGAGTAGGGCCATATTACAACTCCCATCATTTAATTCACTAAAATAATGATCCTTGACTCTCACAGTCTTGCAGTTATAGGGAAAGTATCCTTGCGAAGGAAGAACGAAGGTTTTGGAAATAGCAATCTGGAGCTGTTTCCTAAGATGATCTGAAGAGATGAGGCACAGAGATCTATGCAAGGAAGAATACCACGGTCCCTGTGTGCCTTCCATCTCAGGACTACCTGAGCACAAAAGACGGAACAGAGGGGGCTTTAGGTTGGTTCATTTTCCAGTTCTTCACACACAGGCTTCAGGCCACTTCAGTTCACTGTCCAGAGTTAGGATGCTCTGTCAGGAAGGTAGTTGGGCTACATGAGATCTAGAAGGTTTCTTCTTATATGACATTCAGTAATGAATTTGAATAAATACCAAAGGCCCTAAATCATTCTCCAGGGGGAAAAAAGATGAGATTCTGTTTCCCATCTAGGAATGATGTAGCTCCGAATGATGCAATTTTCCCAACAAATGGAATAGGATGAACATGCAGACACCTCACGGGATGTTGGGTAGCAGCACCATTCTGGAGTATTTCCGTTCTACTAGTTAAATGTTCCAGGGGCTCCAGAGCTCAGGATGCAAGATCAGGGCATCTTTCAAATGAATGCAACAGCTAACACGTGTGCTCCTCTATGGGGCCTATAGAAGTAAATGTTCATTATCTCATTTAATCTTCAGAAAAACTTGCAAAATCAGGAAGGGTACTGTTATGATCTTGATTTTATGGGTTAGGGACTTAAGTCTCTGTGAAAATAAATGATCACTTAGTTTCAATCCCAGCAGGATGTGACCATGGGTCTTCTCACTGCAGAGCCTGTGCTATTCCCCTTAACCACCCTGCCTTTTCCCTGACTGACAGCCCGATGCCCCTGATATTTTTGTACATGCACATGCTGACTATAAATGCAATTTATACCATAAATTCAAGAAAACATGGGCTATAATAATCATCTATGCAGTGAAAAGTAAGGATAACAGCTGTTCACAGAGCCCAACTACTCTTTTGCTATGAGTTTAGCTGTGAAGTGCCCCAAGGTTAGAGGCTATTATGGAACCCAAAGATGGGGTTGTATTCCAGCTGAGGCACAGCAGTTTTAGTGTGAGTTGGACACGACTGTGGGTGAGTAGGAGGTGTGTAGCAAGAGACTAGGATACAACAGAGAAGAGAGAATATTTACCATGATGGACAATCCAGCCTTAGATAATGGATACAAATCCACTGCTGGATATCAGATCCATAGATCCAGATAATGTCAGTAAGAAGGGGGAATGCAGTGGGTTTATTGTGGCCACGTTAATGACGTATTCCCCTGAGGGCAGAAAGGCATCACCATCATCTCCCCACTACCCTGTGCTTTGCTTTTCCTCCACACCCCATCCCCACCATATAGCATATCACTCATTCACTGGTGCACCATCTCTGTCCTCCACTGGAAGGTAAATTCACAGGGATGTGGTCTTTGTTTTGTTCTCATGGTTTCCCTGGAGGGTGGAATAGCCTGAATATCTTCCTTCAAGAAAAATATGAACCAATAGAAAGAATAAACAGAAATTTCCCTAAAGCAGAAGGCCTGCTACTTATTAGAGACACATTAGAAATGTGAAAATCAGAGTAAGATGGCAGCCCTAATTTGCTAACAAGTGTGCATTTCAAGCTCTCTTCTCCTTCGTGATGTCCCCACGACATGACGGCATGTCAGGGGAGTGAGCAGCTGTATTCTCTCCCCTGGGGCCTGTCTGCATAAAGGATAACATTTAATGGAGTCTTCTTTTCAGAAAATTCAACTCTCTTCCTCGACACACCTAGACCAAGTAGGAGACACCTAGACTGAGAATACAATGGCATGCCTCAGATCTTCATTCCCTGCTCCCCCATATCTTCCCATCATTTAAATAATGCATATTTCTAGGGAATCCCTAGACTTTGCAAATTAAGAGACTGTCTTGCCTGCCATGTTTACTACTGGTGGGGAGAGGCAGTTTATTTTAAGAATTCAAAAGGAAACGAATGCCAAATATCTACAACAGGTCAATGTCATTCCAACGGCTGGTCCCTTTTCAAGGGAGCTTAACCTCCACCAGGAGGTGACAGGAGGAACGCGGGGCAGAGCACCGAGGCTCACCCACGGGCGGGGGACCACCGGTCACCAAACACCTGTGATGTTCTTTAGGCAATCAGAGGCAGGTTTGGAAATTAAAAACCTCCACCTACTTTAAATCCTTACTCTTCCTTGAAAATACTTAGGAACCATCTAACCATCACTTATTTCTACAGAAAAATGTGTAATAATGGGATACTACTTTCTGGCATCTGATTTCAAATGCAATGGTTGTTAAAAGTGAAAAAAAAAAAGACATTAATCTCCTCAAAGGATGGAGAAAATTTATTATCAAAATATGACACTGAAGATCAAAACCGAAAGTATCTGTGACGACTGCCCTTGTACGGTTCACCATGTAAGAACTTATTCACTATGTAAGAATCTGTACACCATGTAAGAACTTGTTTGTTATGCTTCAGAAGATCCGAGACTGATGAGAATTAGACTTGGGGTGGATTAATGATTGTGCATTGAGTCTCCTGTACAGAATTTTATTGTTGTTAACTGTTAACAACCATTTGATCAATAAATATGAGAGATGCCCTCTCAAAAAAAAGAAAATATGACACTGAAAGTGAAATGAAACTTCCACAGGAACAGCATTTGTCATTTAGTCTGCATGGGATATGAAGGGAGTTTTCAGAGAGAGAGAGAGAACAATCAGCTGCTTTCTTCGGGGAGACCAAAAATGTGTGAGAAATTATGCTACAAATTGCAATGCCTGAGGCTGAAGAATGACAGAAATAACCACCAAAGCCCAAGAAAAGTTAATCAGCCTCATTTTAGGAAAGCAGGCACACATTGTGGGTTTTGTCATGGCCCAGGATGAGCCTTCTAAGATAAGAAACTCACCATTAGGGCTTTTGTTTATTGTTGAACTTTCATCAGCAAGAAACTATGTTGTTCTATATATAGATTAGGGCACTTGAGCTTTCCTGAGTAGGGAATGTGTTTTGAGCTGCTTTTTTGTGTGTGTTTTGAGCAGTGGTAATGAATTTAAATTGATTCATTCATAACATTCCCTCAGTCCTTTCAGGGACCAGTGACCCATATTTCTGAAATTATGGGTGTAGCATGTGATAAATAAAATCGTAAGACATACAGAGTCTGACCAGCAGTCCACCCCTTTCAGCGTTCTCCATTTCTGGTGGAGGAACCAAAACAGCTCTGGCTTTTCCACATGACTCTGCCCCCAGACATCAGTGAATGTCCTAGGTCACATATGGCTGGATGGTGGTGTCTGGACAGTAGCACGAAGAACGAGCAGGCTTATGTTTGGGTTCCAGCTGGGCTATTCACTAGTTGTGGTCTTTGGTTCTTCACCAGTTAAATGAAGAAACCTATTTGCTCACCTCACAGGCTGCTGCAAGATCAGCGTGTAATGTCGTATGCTGCATGCTTGTAAACATCAATGATGGCGGTTTCATGTACTCGAACACTGACAATTTATCATGAACCTGTCATTATGGATATTATTCATTAATTTATTAAAACACTTCCTTAAGCATTTTTGTATTTTTGGCTTGCAAGATATTTCCAGATAATGATTTATGGGGGGATCAAAGAATCAGTTTTTATGCATTGGGCAACGGCAGGACTTCTACTGATATACACATAGAAATTTAAGAGCAGATTTTGTCTCGAAAATATTCTTCCTTTTTTATCTTCTTAAGACTTCAGACGATGTTGATGGTTTTCACAGTCTCACTGCAACCTTCCTCTAACCAGTTTGCTCACCAACCTTCCAGGGGAGGATCTGTCTTGCTCACAGTGACATCGGTTTGTACTGAAATCATACCATGCTCCCGGGAATATCAGTTAAACTGCAAAGCAATATCATGCAGCCAGTTACAAGTGACAATATATGCTTTAAAGTCAAAAAGCTGGCCTAAAGTAGGAGTTTGACAATTCTGGCCTCGAAGGGTTAGGGAGAAATATCTAACCGGAATAGCATAAGATTTTGAAGGGGTGGGCGTGAATATAAGAGAATCTTTCCTGAAAACACATTTCATTAAAAAATATATTCCATTTGCTATAAATGAACAAAATATTGAGCTGCCTCAAATAAATATCAGTTCATAAGTGGACAGCACTTAGGTATTCAGAGTTTCATTCTGCTAGGGCACATCTGCTTATCATGGGAGACTCTGATTTACAGGTGGAAACATTAACATAAGCCAATGCAGTAATTACGGCAGACTGCTAAGAGAAACTATGGGCATACCTAGTTCAGGACCAAGACTCATTCTTCGGAATTTCCTGTGACCCTGGAGGTTACACGAAGAAAAGTAATTCTCACCATGAAATGTATTTACATGAGGATTATAAATGAATAATACTTTCTGAAAGGCCTAAAACAATCACAGCATAAAGGAATTTAAGAAATTGAAGAGATTTAGAGGTTACTGATTTCAATTTCTTCTGTTCAATGTTGAAATTATTCCTTTTTCAATATTCTTGACAGGCAATAATTTAATCCCCAGCTGATATATAAAATATAAAAATGGGGATCATATAAGCAAACCAAATTAACTATCTATATATCTAAATTTATTGATATTATTATTTAAAGGAAAGACTGTAAATGTTTTGTTATTTGTTGTGTGTCTACCACAAAACTCGGCATGCAGTACTCAAGAAGTGCTGCTTAGAGTTCAGGATGGTTCTGGAAGCCTTTTTGAGTCTGGCTGACCATAGCTGGTCTGGACTGTCTGTGTTAACACAAATGTACACCTAATATCCCAGAAGAGGTAAAGCCATGCTATTTCTAAAAACACTGACATTGGAGTTGACCACAGTGTTCAGTGGGTCTAACAGGGAGTCAGAGAGCTGGGCCACTCCTTAGCAGACAATCTCACCCAGAAGGTTTTTCTTTATGAAGCACTCGAGCAAACCATTTGGGACAGCCGTTAAGCCGGACCTTTCCTAAAGATCCCTGGTACTCTAAGGTTCTTCCTACGTCAGATGACATTTCTCCCATTCTCTACCACCGGTCCCCTAAAAAACTGGAAAATAACTGCCAACTTCCTTCTTTACAAAAATCTCATCATCTACTTGGAGACAATATATCACTCCTCCCTCTAATGTGCCTAGAATGTTCTCTCATTCCCTATCTCCTGCTTTATTTGGTTATTTCTATCTTTTAGATGTCAGCTTAAAAGCAGGTTTATGGAGCAGCCCGCCCTGGACGGCACCCACCAGCTGACCCCTGCTGCACGCTCTGCTCCCTCCCTGTCCCTTCACGGTTCTGACTCACACAATTTACACTCCCAGCAGACCCTATGCCCCACTGAGGGCAGCCACCCTCTACATTTTGTTCACTGCTGTATCCCCACTGCCAAGCACAGAGCCTGGTCCAGAAGAAGAACTCAGTAAGAAACTGTTGACTGATTCTGTGGCTGCTAAGAAAGCACAGGTGCCTTTCTTTTCCTCTGCAGGGCTTGTTTTTCACTCAAGATTTACAAATCCTTAGCATCATCAATTGCATGAAACATAATCCTAGCAAATGTTTCCTGATCTATCTGTTCAGGCACTCCGGGATAGGAAAGGGTAGAGGAAGCATGAATTTATTAGAAATGTATTTATTTGTCTAGGGTTAAGAACCATACGTAGTAAGTAAATTTATCTCATGGAACTAAATGTATAGTGCTTAGAGTTTCCTAAATCAGAACCCAATGGGTGAAAATAAAACACCAGCAAAAATATCAATTGTTGATACACGATGGTAACAAAAACTCAGTAATTTTTTGCTTTTGTAGTTTAAGCCCAGAGATTTCTATTATTATTCCCAGGCGCACTTACCTGGTTGCTTTCTAATGTCTCTCCTCCAGTCTGCCCAGGCCGCCCTTCATTCTCCCCACACTTACTTATTCCTATCTTTCAGGTCTCCGTGTAAAATTCTGAAAGTTAATTTTTAGTTTTAGTCCAAGAATACTGAAGACAGCTGGACAATATGAAACCCTACACCTCAGCAGTTTGCAGGATTTGCTACAGATGATCACTTTCCAGCAATTTCTCATATATGGTGGACCTGCTCCAAGAGAATTAAGTGAAAAGGCAACAAACTTCAATGGGTAAAGCTCAGTAACGGCATTACTGTATCTTTAAGTCTAGCTTGATATCACCAAATGTGATGAAGAGTGAGGTTCAGCTGTCAGGGAGGAACTTTTTACTTTGCTCCTAAGGTCTTCAAAAACAGACAACACGGGCCCAACAATGGAATTGGCAGTATACCCAAGGCTGGAGCTTATTCCATAATTAAGGGCATTTCTAATAACACATTAAACATTAGATCAAAACACCCTTTCTATTCCAAGATCAGAAGAACTTTTAATAAAATTCATTTAATAAATGTCTATTGACTACTTCCTCCAGCACAGGTACCATGATGGACTGGGGATTGAGTGGGAAGACAAGGACGGCTCCTGTCTACATCCAAGAGAGAATATACAGAGAAACATGGTGCATCATGTGTAACGGGGGTACGTATAGATAGAGGCAGCCAGAAGGAGGCAGAGCTTCCTCTGGGAGTCTGAAAAGGGATTGTGGAGGGTGTGGTATTTTAATAAAGTCTTGAAAAATAAGAATTCTTCTTTGCAAAAGAAAGGTACACAGGTGGTAAAGGAGAAGGGAGAGATGAGTGCATTCCAGACAGAGGGAACAGTTCAAAATTTTAGGATGATAAAAATTAATACACAAAGTTAAAGACAGGTTCTGCCCACCACCACCACCACCACCACCATCACTTGATATTTACATAACATGTGTCTTGTGAGAACTCTAAACTCAACAGTGAGAAAGAATATTAGAAGCAACCTTTTTATCCATCAATAGGATATTTAATGTTACCTAAGTGCCTGTCAATAGGGAGTGGATTAATAATCAAATTATAGCAGAACCATAGCAGTTACTGGGGATCCTGTATTCATTCATCCATTCAAACATTTATTCATTCACTGAAACATTTATTGCACACCTACAGTACCAATAAGCCAGGCCCTGCTCTAGGCACATGGGATACAAGCACAAACAGTTTTTGCCTTTGCAGATGGTATATTCCAGTAGGTGAGGGGGCAATAAGCACAATGAAAGGGAGACCATGTAGGATGTCAGATGGTGAAAAATGCTATGAGAAGAATCCAGGGGGCTGGGAAATGGGCTGTGTGGGAGGATTGTTCCCAGTTCAGACAGGGAGGCCCAGAGGGCCTCAGGGAGGAGGTGGCCTTTGGGCAGAGTCCCAGGGAACATGAGGACATGTGAGGGAGGAGCGGTCCAGGGCGAGGGAACAGCCGATGCCAGGGTCCTTCAGCAGGAGGGTGTCTCGTGTGTCCAAGGCCGTGAGAATGGCCTTGGTGGTGGAGAGAGCCAGTGATGCGGGGAACAGTAGATGAAGTCAGGGAGACGACAGGGGTCAAGGCCCTGGTGGGCTTCCAGGCCATGGTAAGGACTTTGCTTTTTACTCTTAAGGGAGCTGGAAGGCCAAAGGAACATTTGAGCACCGTCACTATTATAGACGGAATTGTGTCCCCTCAAAATTTGTATGTTTAAATCCTAACTGCCAGTACCTCAGAATGCAACTGCATTCGGAGAGAGGGTCTTGAAAGGGATAAGTAAGGTGAAATGAGGTGATTAGGGTGGACCCTAATCTAATAAGACTGGTGTCCTTGTAAGAGGACATGAGGACACAGACACGCACAGAGGGAGACCATGTGAGGACAAGGGGTGTAGGTGGCATCTCCACGCCAAGGAGGGAGGCCTCAGGAGAAACCTACCCTGCCGGCACCTTGATCTTGGGCTTCCAGCCTCCAGTACTGTGAGAAAACACATTTCTGTTGTTTAAATCGCCCAGTCTACGGTAGTTTGTTATGGCAGCCCTAGCAAATTAATGCAGTCACGATCTGAGTTTTGTTCAACATTATCTTTCTGTGTGTTCAGAACAGACTGAAGGGGCAGGAGTGGAACAGGAGACCAGGCGAGGGACAAAGGAGGCTTAGAAAGTGAGGCAGCAGGAGCAGGTGGGGAGTGGCCAGTACCAGACATAGTCTGCATGTGGACCGGATAGGATTTGCTGACCCATCAGACATGGGGTTTCAGACAAAGGTGTCATGGGTGACCCCAATATGTTTGGTCTGAGCAGCTGGAAATATTAATTTGTGTTTTCCTTAATTGAGAAAGGAAACACTCCTTTAAAGTGTATTCCCTTAAGAATCTTCCTAAAATTCCTTCAGAGATAACAAGGGTACGTATCCCATCTTCGTTTTACAAACAGGAAAACTAGAGCACAGAGAACTGATCAACGGAATCAAGATGTGAAAGAAAGTTAGTGGCTGATTAGGCTTTTAAGTCTGAATTCCAAGGTTGATGCCAACTAGATCACAGAGCTTACTGCAGATATTCAAAATAAAATTTTCACAATATTTAGAATGATAAAACATCACCTTCAGAAAGATATGGATCATCAGTGGAAAGAAAACAAAGAATCTAATTTGAGGAAACTGACACAAAATCTCAACAAGAGTGGATCTAACCTATTGCATATGCCTTTCTGGGGGCACTCAAGGCAACTTTTGCATTATCTAATTTTTACTTAACATTCACTACCACTTGCTGGACACTTACATTGCATGCCATGGGAGAGGATAGCTGATTTGGGCTGATTAAGTCTTTGTTCCTCACAAACAACCCTAATGAGGCTGGTGGTGGTATTATTATTCTTGTTTTATAGATGAGGAATCAAAAGCACAAAAAAGTGGGATCTGAGATTGAATTCCTGGCAGTTGGGTTCTGGAAGCCATGCGTGTACCGCAATGCAGAGGCTGCCCCTGGCTTGGCCACACTACCTAGGGCAGCCCTCTGGCTTGGGTAAATACAGAACTCGGTAAGTCTGCTTCAGCTGGTCTCTAGTTCCCTCCTTCTACCCCTCCTCCCAAATCTGGGCAGCCAATGCTCTAAGTCCCTATATGTTACTTTTTTGTCACCAAGCAGGTTCAGGTTAGGGGTGATGGTTAAGAGCTTCTTCATACGAATCAGAACAGATTTAGAGTAATCTTGGGAGAACACAGACAAGACAGTGAAGGGCGTAGAAACCAGCTCAGTAAAGGATTACCTGAATTTGGGATTATTAGCATGGAAGAGAGAAGCCCTTAAAGTAAATGGTAACTCTCTTCAAATATTTGAAAACCTTTCACAGGAGAGGGAAATTGGACATAAAATTGGAGGGGGGGGGGCGGTGGTAAAAATTAGAGGAGTAAAACTTTTAACTTAATATAAGAAAGAACTTTGTAACAATCAGACCTTCTGGACAATGGTGTGGGCTAACTTGGGAGGCTCCCATTCTTACAGACACTGAGGATAATTAGGAATGTTTGCAGTGGGCACTGGGCTGGTTGCCTACATGCTCTCTGTCAGTCACAAGGTAACTATTGGAATTTATGGTCCAAAGTCAAGCATTAAGGCTGTTTTAATTCTTCATTTGATTTTCACATTACCTACACTCTTTCATCAGAATCCAGCTACGGGTCTGGACTAACGCCCTTCCATGGCCACCCTCTGAGATCTCTGGGTCCTTGAAGGCCGAATGTCTAAGTGTTTGATAATGTTTCTCCCTTCTGGCAGTGTTTTGTGTGGTTCCTGGAAATTGCCAGAGAAGAACTAATTCTTTCTTTCTATATGCAGCTCATTCAGAACAACAATGAAATCACATTGACTGGCACCAGGGAGCATTTCTAGACAGTGAAAAGAAGGCCAGCCTCCCTGGAGAAAGCGGCAGTTTCCAAACTACACTGAAAGGTGGCCTCTGACCTTGTTCTGCTCCCATATCCTTCCAGGATTCCTGGAAGACGATGTGGATATTCTGAAAAATCTCTCAATTTTGATTTGTTTGGGAAGAGGAGATGGCTTCCTTTCCTTCTCTGGAGGGCGATCTTGTCAAAGTGAAGTACACATTAATTTCCTATGTCCTGGCTGGTCATCAAAACCACCCTGTGCCTCGACCCAGGAAGGGGGTGGGAAACAGAAGGTGGCAACAAGAGTCTGGGGGTGGCACAAAGCAGGAGGATCGACAGCTCATGCTGTCCCCCTTTCCACCTCCTCCTTGCATAATATCACAGTATCTTCCCCCACCTGTTCTCTTTGATTCATTCCAGTGAAAAATCTGACCTAGTTTAGGACCAACAGTCCTACCCACTGGTCTACACTCACCTGAAATATTCTATAAATATACACGGAAATTACTGAATGAAGGAACAGTGTACTCCTTGTTGGTTAGTACTTTCCACGGAACCTATTAAAATGGCCTGCTTTACACAGCGACATACTTAGCAATGTTCTGTTAATCGGCCGTCTTGAGTATCTTTCTCAATCCAATCAATTAAGGCTCCTGAGAGATACAAAAACTTACTGGCTATATAGTAGATGTGGGGACAGGAAATTTTGTAGACTGTCAGCTGTCTACAGAAAAGCAGTTGTACTGCAGGAAAGAGAATTCTGGGTTTGCAGTGGGAAGACCCAGGCTTGCAGGACGGTCCCTTGACTTACTACCTAGGGTTGTGCTTTTCAACATGTGTATGGGGAGGGCCAGTTTTGGTAGGTTGACTTACATGTTTTAATTTTCAATCCATCAAAAATTGATGCTTTTGTACAGTATAATAAAAATACATAAAAAATGAAAACATTTTTACTATAATATTCCCCTGACATAAAATTTTCCTGTCTCAAATTGCTATGAAAGTGTCTAAAAACTCGTTCTCATTGTCTGTACCCATATGGTTGCAGATGGGCAGCACGCAGTTTGTGGAGCACTCTTTGAGTAGCTGGCATTGGGGAATCACTTGGCCTCTCTTACTTTCTCCACTGTGTCTCCCTAGGTGATATTAGGGCTCAGATGATAATAAAGGGGTATGATAGCTAAGAAGTGCCATCCAAATTAAAAACAAATTTTTTTTTTTCAGCAGATCCTGGTGTGTGGATCATTCTTTGACGAGCAAGGCTGTGGTCCTGTGTTAGAGTGAGTTGTAGGTAGTTCGAAATAGTCTGAACCCAAACTGTCTTGTACGTATGTGCCATTCAAGTGTTAAATTATTACCGTCCTCATTAACAATAATAATAGTTGAAAATGATGGCAAGGGGCCAGATCAATTTTTTTTTTACTGAAGGTAGATATTAATGCGGCAAAATCAAGTCAGAATTCCTGGTGACAACTTTCCTTGGAGTCACAAATTTTCCAAGTGCAGAATAACTGGCTGAGGGCAGGAAGGGAGAAAGCCTCTGAGGGTCAGGACGCTAAGCTCCTGGCGCTGTCCCTCGTGCCCAGCCCTGCCTGGTCACCAGCTGGGCCCTCCAGACTGCCACTTCCCAACTGCAGGACCCAGGTAACAGGGGTCACGAACCTAGCTCAGACACATCCTCGGCGCCAGATGGCAACACTTTCTTCCCGTCATGCCAGGGAACTAGGTCACGCAACATGCCTTGGAATCATGTTGGGAAATCTCAGCCACCTCTTGGGCATAAGGGGGTGGCATCTGACCACACACACTCACACATACTCCCACCCTCCCACCCACACATGCACACAGCCGTGAGAGTGCTGCAGACCCAGCCCCCTGGGCCCTCTTTGCAGATCCCCCAGTAGTGTTATTGGACGCAGTCTGGTGAAAGGAGGGGCCCAACCAGCTGTTGCTGAATACGAAGGGCACACATACATAATCAGACTACAGCACTCTGCTATCCCCGTCAGCAAGAACAGGGCCACACCTCCCCACCTTTCTATCCCTCTGGTTTCCCACAGTGGCCCTGCCAGCTCTCACTTTTTCTTATTTTACACTCATATTTTATATTATGAAAGTAACCTATACAAAGTAAAATACTGATCAGCAGAGAAAGATATGAAATATAAAATATTTTCTCTCCATCTCCTTGCCTAGGAGTAGCCACTATTAATGATTAAGTGTATATGTATGCTTTCAAAAAGTGTGAAAGCTTACAGAAGCATACTATGTGCTAGTCTATATACATAAATGGAGTGCTCTCTCTTTTTGATAAATGTGACTGTTCCATAGTTTGGCAATTGGCAACATTGCTTTTCTCTTCTATACTTCCCTTGACAATCAGTTTTTGGTCTGATGTTACTTTCAAACTTTTTTCTCCCCAGTGGCGATGAGCCCTTACCCTGGCCTTCACACCCCTTAGTCACGGTGGGATCCTCAACCCTCCCCACCGAGCCTACCCTCTGCGCCAACCCCTTCCCCCCAGTTACCTTTCCAGCCTCTGCATGGTCATGGCCAGCGTTTTGTTCAGCTCCTCGATCATCCTGCAGCCGGAGGGGTGCATGGGGAGGGAGCCGGTGGTGGAGGGGAGGTGCTGGCCGAGGCCGCCATACTGCAGCTGGTGCTGGATCTGGGACGGCAGGACTGTGTGGTGGTGCTGGGGCCCGGCCTGCTGGCTGCTCTTCTGGGCTGCGTAGGATGCCAGGGAGAGGTCTGGCCCCCCTACAGGCATACAGATCATGACTTTCTTTGGAGGTAGTGGAGGCGACAGTTTGACTGGCAGACAAGGCAATTTCACAGGGGCACCAGGATCTGCAGTGAGAGGAGGGAGGGGGCAGATGTGAGATGGAGGCACTGGAATGAACCGGGAAGCCCACACTGTCCACCGTGGGCCCTCGGCTGAGGACACCCACAAGTACTACCCCACTCTAGTTTGCTATCTAGTGTGCTAGCTGCAAGGGCCTCAGAGAGGTGGCATCTGTCACTTGGCTATCAGGTTTGAGGCTCACCAGCAGCAGGGAAGGGGAACGAACACAATGCACTCTTCTGCTCACAGAAACCTGCGGACCCTCAGAGAGACCTTTTCCAGCAGATGCCAAGATGCCCACAATTTTGCTATTATAGTGTGAAACCATCCTCTCAGCTGGCACTTTCCAATAGGCATGGGATTAGAAGCCAGCCCTACGTTCAAGTCCACTAACAGTGCGTCCCTCCGCAAGAGACTTTAATGCTCCTAACCTCGACTCCCCCATGTGTAGTCTGGGACAGTCACCCCACCCTGGGATGAAGCTTTATGAGGACTCACTGTCACAGAATGGGCCCAGGTGCCCCCAGCCAGGGCAGGGAGTGAGCGCGGGAGCTGCTCCCCTTGCTTGGCATCCCTGGTGGGCTATGCAAATTGCAGGGTGGTTCTAGCAGGCACCCGCACACATACAGCCCCTTGGATCTGTGACTGTGGCACTGGAGTCACCTGGAGGTGTTCCAGTTTCGGGGGGCTCAGGGCTGGTGCAGCACTCAGGCTGCCATTGGGATGACCCTGTAGTCTCCCCTGGAAAAATCACATTCCCGGAAATCACCCAGCACTTGGGGCAGGGGCGGGGCACAGGTGAATCTTGAGGTGGTGGTGGTGGGCATGGTTGAGTCTTATGTGTGTGTGGGGGCACGTCTGAGTCTTTTGGGTTGTAGGCCTGCTCAGGAGAAGCATGGCCAGGAAGGGCTTGGCAGGGGACGAGGAGCAGTGCACCGACCGGACTCTTGACCTCCTGCCCGGTGCCCCCGCTGGGGGCTCGGCAGGGTTCTAACTCTTCCTTGAGCCTGAGGTTTCTCTCCACTTATCTGTTTCCAGTGTGGCCCCTCTGGTTTAACTTCCACAGTTCTGCCAGAGTGACATTCTTAGAGCACCAATCTCATCATGTCACTCCTCAGTTTAAAAACCACCAAGGGTCTAGAAATAAAGTCCAACTATCTGACACATCATTCCAGGCCCCCATGGCCTGTCTGCTGTCTAGTTCACCTCTTCATGTCCACACTTGCCCTCCATGAAGTCTGCTCTGGATCCAACTGTTGGAAATGGCTTCTCCAGTCTACCTGAAAAGCCTCAGGTCAGTCTCTTCTCTGACACGTACCGCTTTTCTCCTGTGATTTGGCGTAGTTGCTGACCCACACCTTCAGTCTCCACCCTTCCCGACATCCTACCAGGTGGCCTCTGTCCTCGTGTTCTCCCCATGGAGAAAGTTGTAGTCTTCCCTGGCCTCTGCAGGGTTGCCCACCCCCAGCAGATTCCCTCCCCTGCTTCACGGAGAAACCTGCGGTGCGCACTCAGTCCTCTGAGGCCACCTTTGGATCTGCCCCTGTTCTCACCATTACCCACGGCAGCCACCTTCCCTCCTAAGCTGCTGATGTCTCTACACCTGGGGCCTTTGCCACTTTCCCTCAGTGTGGCATATTCTTCTCTGTTTTGTCTTCTCGTCCAATTCCTGCTCTCCCTTCAAGATCCGGCTCAAAAATGACCTCTCCTGGAACATTCCATCACTCCTTGCATTGCACCTGCCGGACCTCCTGTGCGCACATGCAATGTGTCAGTGCTTACAGTTTCAGTGCTGCAATTATGCTGACAGTGATAACCGCAGCCGACTCCCACCCCACACTTACTATGTGCCAGATACTGTCCACGTGCTTTTCCTATCTGACCAACTGAATCCTTGCTATGCCTGCAGTATAGACGCCAATAGTATTTCACTTTTAGTGATGGTGGCCTGGGACTGTTTTATGGAAGACTCTGTGCTGCACTTCCGGTTGACACAGCTGTCTCCTCTCCTAGAGAACAAGGACCATGAACAGTTTGTCATTATAGCCTTAACATCTTGTACGGGTCCAGCTCATGTATCAAGAGGCTCAAAATATGTTTATAACATGAACTGAAGCTATGAAGCTCTGTTGTGGGATCAAGTCTCACCTTCCCCAGAAACAGATACCCTAAGAGGGAGGTGTGAGCACAAGATGATCAAAATTTCAGGATTGTGCAGCTGTGGGTGTGAGGACACCAACATGCTGATCCTACAGCTGAGATAGGGAAGAGCCTAATAATTCTAAAGGTCCTGATAAGAAAGCCCCCCAAACACCAAATGCCCACCAGTCATAACCACACAGTTCCCTCGTGCTCCTCCCCCGCAGCTCATCCTGTTCATTAGACTCTCAGTGCGGGACACAGGTAACCACATCCAGGAGCCTGACAAATGGTGCTACTTCCAAAGTGGCTGAGATGCAGAAACTCACCCCATCATCCAGCTCCTGTTCCCTGGCCCACTCCCTCGGCTGGGCAAACCTAGCAAGTACAGCATGTCCTGTAGTGTTAAGGGTTTTCATCCAGGGACCCTTGGCCCATTAGTCCTTCATTTTCGGGTCTGGTTGTCTGTCTAAGGCAGGTAGGTGCTCATTGGCAGGAGAGAGGAGAGCCAGGAGAAGAGCATGAACTCTCTGCTCAAGGAGCAGTGACTGTGGTGGGCTCCACTCATCTTGCTAGGCTGTAACTTCTAGCACACACTCCACCACTTGGTGCTTCTTGTCACAACGTCCAAGGCAAAATTTACTTGGTTATATCCCTGGAAAAAGTAGCCAAGCAGACACCAGGAATTCTATCAAAACAGGCAAGGAAGAAATGACCAGTGGGACCAAATCAGTAGAGATGGTCACCTCTATTGTTCTAGGTAAGACAGGTGGGCCCTGGAGAAGACCCTCCTTTTCTGCCTATGTCTCCCTTCTGATTGTCTCACTACACACGGTCATAAATTAACACAGGTAGGGAACAAAAGTGAGTCACTTCAAATAATTGTTAGCTCATGAATTTGGTAAAAAGGGAGGAAATGAAGAAAAAGGTAAAAACTCAAATCACATGGAGTTGTCTGCTTTCAATGAATTGGCTCTGCAGTCCCCACCTTTCTCCAGCGTGGCAGGTAACTGATAAGCCTGGGCTGCTCGGATCTTTGGCCGTGCCTATTTTTATATCTTTATGACATCTTAACACCAGGCCATTCCTCATAACAGATCTGGAGGCAGAATTTGGAGCCAGCTGTACATAAACTGTCATTCTGAGTTTCTATCTAGTGCTTTATCTTTCTATCCCTCCCAAATTTCTGTGCTCTCTGCTCCCCTGACCGCTACACCAGCCTGGGACCTTCTCTCTTCTTATTGTGTGGATAACAGGGTCCCAGCCTCCTAGTCCATGTCACCCTCTACCAGACATCTCCCCAAAGTGCAGGTCACACTTGAGGTCTCACAATGGCTCCTTGCTCCAGCCAACGCTGCAAGTCCACGTGCGAATCTCTGGGCGATCCCTGTCCAGTCCCACCACGTGTCCCCTGCCCTGCCTCTCTCCTGGCCCACTCTGGGCCCATCAGGCCAGCTACCGCACTGGGCTTCCCAATAGCCATGCTCATCCCCTCTTTCGGACCTCTGTTGTACCCCCTGCCTAATGATCAAAATGGCATTTGCCCCTCAAAGCACAACTAAAGACTCAATTTCCTCCTTGCAGCCTTTCCTCCCCTGAACCCCTGCTTGGCAGCAGCCGCATCTGATCTGCTCGGTTCTGTGCTGCTTACTGCTGGCTGCTCTTGGGTTATAGCCCTGTTTTCCCGGCCGGCTCCTGGCGGGCTCCCCAGCACACATGCCAGCTTGCCTGCAGGGTGGCAGAGCAGACAAGCCCAGGGCTTGAGGCCCAGGGCTCCATGGCCAAGAGTTCTTGCTGCCTCATGGTCCTCAACCCCATGCTTTAGGATCATGCCAAGTCCCTTCCCAGGGATTCTACGGGTACAAGGGAGCCCAGCCTTGCACTTTAAAACAAAAAACAAAAACATCATCTTAGCCTCTTACTTGTTTCCTTTTCTCTGAAAACAAACAAAAGATGGCACTAATTCTAAGAGCAGAGTTCTTGGACCACCTGTAACCAACCCTCAATGCTTGCTAGAAGCTTGTATCCCTGGGCTCCACCTCTGACCTCTTCAAGCACTATCTCTAGGCCAGGTGTTTGGATTTTAAATGCTTCTCAGGTGCTCACCTTACACAGGACGGTGAGGATTACTGACTCAGGGTGCTAGATTGGGACTAGAGTGCTGCCTGATGCTGGGGTTCTCCAGTGCTCTATGGCTAGGGTGCACGAGATCCATCCAGCCCCCGGCAAACGTCCATCCTGAGAGGTCATCAGCATCGTTTCTAGGTTCTATATCTGTGCCCCCAACATGTAAAAATGAAAAGACCAATTTGCAGGAAACAATTGACTGAAAGCTAATCCACCTAAATCTGTTCACCTAATGGCTCGCTCGCCTAAATATAAAGTTTGCAATTAAAGGATGCATGTTTAAAAGTTTGTCTAATGGCACTTCCAATTTAATTTTACATTTATAAAAATCATTTATTATCATACTTTTTGTGAATGACAAGATTTCTTAACATCCTTGTATGTGGATTTTTCTATTTATTTGCTTTAGAATACTTTAAGGACATTTAGACAAGTTTGCCTAAAGAGCCTTTCTTCAAAATTTCATTTCAAGCCGTAAGTACTTAATTAAATGCTTCTCTTTTCCTAGAGAGTTGATTCAATGTGTTGGAATCCTCTTGCCTCCTTCTTACTGGTTCTTGATCTGTCCTATGTGTGCTCTATGCATTTATTAAACAAAGAAACATATACCCAACCCTCATTTCTGTCTCATGAGGCACTGACATTTTTGTAGTAAGGATGGCACAGTGCGAAGAGTGGCTTGGGACTGTACTGTGTGACGCCCTGTAGAGAAAGGGAAAGTTCTATGGCCAGGATTCTCACCTGACCCTGGTCGGCCTGCCCACTGCACACGTGTGGGCAATACGTTATTACTGACTCTATATCAAGAGCTCTTCCCAGTGCTCTGGGCTGCACGGCTGCAAGAGAACAGAGGCTGGAGAGGCGGCAGTGCCGAGGACAGAGACTGAGACGGCTGTGGGGTGGAGAGGCCCAGAGGCAGAGACCGGCTTGCTGCATGCAGACCTGCTCCGAGGTGGACAGTATGCTTGCACTTGCCCTGCTGCCGTGAGAATAAAGTTGGGCATAAGCCCTTTCACCCTAAGAACGTTCCAGTGTCATTTTTCTGGCTCACTGAATCAAGAGTGAACTTGCCTGGGGCTGAAAACCACTGGAGAGACACACCCACTTTATCTTTCCAAGATGTCAAATTCTCAAGCTAGTGATTTCACTAATCTCACTAGGGAAGTTTGAGAGAGGCAAATTCTTGGGCCTCACTTATAGACAATTCAAATTCAGTAGGTTCAGAATGGGCCCAAAGTCTGCTTTGTAGATAAGCCCCCAGATCAGAAAGTGCCATGTGTTATTTATGATTACCAAAATTTGTCATACTAAAAAAAGCAGAAACTCATTACCAGAATTTGGCATATTTAAAAAAGATTAACTATAAAGTCACACGCTCATTGAGCTCTGTCAGTGCCAGCAAACTGTTTCATCTGTTTGATGTCCAGTTTTCCAATCTGTGAAATGGGAATGAACTAACATGTTTTAGGACTGCTGTGCAAATTAAGTGAGTATGTGGACTATGTAGCAGAGCATCTGGCACTTGGCTATAAACAGTAATTAGCATTCTGGTTGCTATCATTGTCATCCTTATTGAATTATTTATCATGAGGTCTCTCCATCTACAAGGTCAGTTTGAGTACCCACCACAGGGTTCTCATGGACTTCCCCATCACAGCATTTCATCCAGCATTGATTTAATCCATTTCATTTTTGACATGTTGGCGATTTTTCTTTGCAGGTGGATCTGATGCATAAGTGACACTGGGTGTGGCTGGTTTCTCACATGTCCACGAATGGGGCCTGCGCCTCCTGCATAGTAGGTGCTCCATAAATATTTGTTGGTTTTCCTTCTGATCATGTCTTTAGAGCAGCGGGTGAAGGCAGAACTCTGGAACCAGTTTCTCCTACACTAAGGCTCTGCTAGTCCAAGTGTGGTCCCTGGACCAGCAGCAGAGCCTCTTGGGAGTGTGTCAGCTATGCAGATTCTTAGGGCCCAGCCCCCACCTCCTGAATCAGAACCTGCATCTTCACAAGGTCTGGGGGCACTCTGCAGAGTCATGTCTGAGAAGCCATCCTCCAAGAAGCCTCTCCATTGTGAGGAGGCTGCTGTGTCCACGAGTAAATGGCAAGTGCCCAGGGCCCTCTGGGAGACCGGACCTGGGGCCTGCTCTGTGAGGCTGGGCGGGGTCTCAGGAAGGCTCTGTTGAAGGTTCCGTGTACAATGGCTGGTGGAATCTCCACTGGGTTAGAACTCAGAAGAGCTGGGGTTTAGTCCCAGCTCCAAGACCAGGTAGCTCTGAGCCTCTAAGTCATTAGGCTTCCTGAGCCCCAGTCCTCTCACCTGTAGGAGGGGAGCATCACCCCCCTCATAGGCCTGGTAGCAGTAAATAGCAGCAAATGGATTAACATCTACACAGCTGCTATGTAAGGTGCTGTGGAGATCATGGGCTGAAATCCAGCCAGGGGTCTTCCTGACATGGGTCTGAGTCACCCAAGAAAAAGGGGAAGCTTTTTGTAATTCGTTCTTTCAAAGGACACCTTTTTATAATCTTACTAAGTCCCAGAACAGATCCGCAGAGGGTATAAAATGTCCCCAGTATAGCCCTTAATATGGAACAAGAGTTCATCATATATAGTCTTGATAATGAAAAAATAACAACATGTTCTCTACCTCTCCCATCAGGGTCAGGCTAGAAGATGTGGACATGCTTTGTCACTGTAAAGTGCCATACACACTTGCAGTGTGACTGACAGGACTTCTGCCACACCAGTGGGAGTGAACCTAGCCCTGCACACCCCAGCCTGGCCTGGGAAGACCGAAGCCAAACAAGCAACAGAATAAGTAAGTAGGTGAAAGTGAATCAAACAGTGGAGTAAAGAGGCTTCCAAAGGACCGGCTTAGTAGTTTTCCATGTCTGCAACAAAGCACTGCAGGAAAAGGCGAGCTCGCAAAGGTTTCATTGATGGCCTAACACACACCGCACTGCATCGCTATTGAGCGCTAGTGGCCAAGAATGCAGACCTGGAACAAGAAACCTGGACTCCTTGCTATTAATTTAGCTGGGAAAGACATCCAGCCTTTTTGGTATTCAGACTCCTTACCTCTAAAACTCCAGGGGTAAAAATGCCTCCTTTTACCTTGATAGCACCTCACTGAATAAAACGCTTTGCAACCTTTGGAAGCATGATGTTCATGGACTGTTGGAGGATACACGCTGTCCCCTGCATTTGTAATGACAGTCGGCTGTCCCTGATGGGGTACACACACAGCCCTGTGCCTGCTGACTTAAAAATGGATAAGTCTTCTGCAGCCAGACTGATCGAGTTGTGGTGTATTCATAAAACTGTCTATGTTGATGGAGTGGGGAAAGCAAAAACAACCAGCTCCAGGGAATAAGGAAAATAAACTCAAATTGTGAGTGTCACAGAGCCATAAAATCCAAGAAGGCTGTATTTCCAAACATGATGCAACTCTGGCTTATGACTTCAGATGGGGAAATGAAAAGCCCAGATTACTTCTGTACTTGATTCTCCTGCCACAGGACTGCTATATTACAGAACAAGTGTGGGCTAAATGAATACATCCCTAGCCTCTCTCCTCACATTTTTATTAACACCTGCTGTCAAAGCCCATTATAACTGATGATGCATCGCAAGTATCACCAATGATAGTAGCACTTAGTGTCTTAATGAGCAAAGAATTTCTCAGTCATCTTCCACCTGGTTCCAGAGGGACAGAATCTCTGATCTCCTTTGCACAGATACAGGCCAGGCATCCCACCCAAAGATATAAAGGGCCTATAAGAACTGGATTTATAACTTCAGAAGTTCAGTATCACTAAACTACTAAGTCAGATTCCCCCAGGCAGCAAGAAAGGCTCATAGGAGCTTCAATGATTCCTTCATGCCATCCTAGGGATCCTAAGGTAGTCTGGCCTTTTTCCTTAGTCAAATGCCTGGAAAGGCAAAATGTGTTGACTGACCCCATGTGTTAGGCGGACAGTGTGGATGGAACAAGAGCAACAGAGAAGGGGTTCGTGTTAAATGCCCTAAGCGCGGCTCGTTCTCCCAAGCCGGGCCAGCACACGCAGCCCTCATGTGCGTGAGGAGTATGTGGAGGCCTTCCAGAATCCCAAGATGCAGGGCTGGGCTATGAGAGCGTACACATCACCAGCACCTGACTTTGTTTCAGGGCCACTTTCTACAAGCAAACATTTTTGTTTTTAAATTTACCCCTTCCAAGTCTACCAGGCAAGATGACAACAGGTGGGGGAAGAACCTGCCTCACTGAGATGGGGATGGTGGGCGGTACACGGGGTCACCCACCAGCTGAGTCACCTGGGCGTGCCACACTGCAGGGTACACCTTCATATTTGATTTTTAAGAAGTAAAGTTATACATTATTCATTGTCAGTAGACTGCTCTCATAGGGTAAAACCGTGGGTGTCCCTATAACCACGAGCATGTTTGTGCCGTTGCTCCCGGGTTGACCGGGCAAGGCGAGTACCATTCCACAGAGAACTGAGCTGCTGAACCCGGGCCTTCTGCCAGACAGGCAGGAAAGATGGGAGAAGGTCAAGAGACGGACAGCTGAAAGGAGCATGGGCCCCACAGCGCCCAGCAGGAAGGGCCGCTCTTTGTGACTCTCCAGGCCAAAGCTGACAGGGAATTGAATCCAGATCCCACAGTCATGAGGACTAGCATAAGCATGCTCACCTGATCTCAGATCACTAGGACCAGGGATGACTATGAAGTCTGAAAGCAGCAGATTTAGGTCATATAAAATGAAATACTACCTAGAGCATATGGGACTATTAAGAGATAGAATATTCGTAGTGAAGGTACAAATAAGTTCATGTTAGATCCACAAATATTATAAAGGAAAAACAAGGATGGCGGCAGCAGCTGGTCTTGTCTCTAACCTTGCGTATGTTGGGTGCATGATCCCTAAGCATTGCTGGAGGACACACTCAGATTTCTTGCGCCCATAGTGATGGTTGTGGCTGGCCATCTGTGGCTGGGGTCCACATCAGCATCCTAAGTGCCCCCAGAAATTCCCAGCGTGCTCCCTGAGACCTGGGGCTGGATCACAAGTTTGGCCTGTGGATGACTGTCACGTTCTAACTGCTACTCTTGTAAGGGGTTGCTTTTCCACCAAGGTTATCACGTGCCCTTCAAACACTACAGAATGCGAGAGAATCTGATAGCATTTATGGTGGAAGGCAGAGCCTGAGAACTGGTGTCCTGCTGTGGGCTCATGGGCAAATCACCACCCCACTCCTCCTCCAATGCCTAGCCACAGGGGCTTCTCTTCCTCACGAGGCCCCCTGTTCTCCTGCTGCATGGGGCTAGCTAAGGACACAGCAAGGGACAAGGCCGGCTAATCTCCGCCCTCAGGAGATGTACCCCAGTGCACCTAAACAATGTTCCAAGAGGAAAAACCATGGACAGCATTTTGATACCTTTTCAATTTTGGGCTGATGCTGGGCATCCCTCAGGGACAACTAAACACCCAGTTGTAAATCCACCCAACAGTGTTACCATCCATCTTCTCAAGAATGTCAGGGAGACAGGCTTGGTTGACATCAGCAACTGCAAAGTCCACAGAAGATGCGCACTTTCTCCTCTTTCAGGAAACCCCTCACCGTGGCACTGGAGGCTCTACAGTTTCCTTTCAACCCACTTCTGACCTGATCTTTCATTACTTTCCTACGAGAATCCCACATCAATCCCCAGCTGGGCTATCTCCTATTTCTGGAACATACCACGCTTTGCACTCATGTGCCTCTGGGTACTGCTTCACATTTCAAAGTAGCCTCCTCTCCCAGGCCTACCGATCACAATTTTACTCAACTTTGAGGCCTGTCTTATACACCCTCCTTTATGACTCTTTTCTGATTCTTTCAAAAGGGTTTGATCTCTTACTATTTGAATTTCTTTTGAACCATGTTCATACATCTTCATGTTAAATATTTTCTGTAGCTTAAAACTGCCTACAACCCTTATAGCCAATGGCAGAACACCTTTTGTAAATTATTTCAGGGCTGCTAGAGCACCTTGCACATAGCTGAGCCTTACACAGGAAGGAAATCCTGTCACATGCTACAATGTGGATGTACTCTGAGGACATTATGCTAAGTGAAATGAGCTTTTCAAAAGAAATACTGTATGACTTCATTTATATGAAGTGCGTAGAGTAGTCAGTTCACAGAAATAAGGAAATGGTGTTCACCAGGGTCTAAGGAGACAGGAGAGACAAAGGGGAGTCATCTAACAGATACAGTTTCAGTTTTGCAAGATGAAAGGTTTTGGAAATCTGTTGTACAATGATGTAAATATACGTAACACTACTGAGCTGTACACTTAAATGGGAGGTTAAAGACGGTCAATTTTTTAATTATTAAATTATCATTGATATACAAACCTTATGAAGGTTTCACATATATAACACAGTGGTTCAACATTCACCCATATTATCAAGTCTTCACTTCCTCCATTGTGGTCTATCAATGTAGTAAGATGTCAGAGTTGTTAATTTTTTTCTCCGTGCTGCACTGCCTTCCCTGTGGCCTACCTGTATTGTGATTATGAATAACAGTGCCCCTTAATCCCCTTCTACCTCCCTCCCTCCCCACCTTCCCCAACACCTCCCCTTTGGTAGCCACTAGATCCTTCTTGGTGTGTCTGCTATTTTGTGACTTCTGTTTTTCTTTGTATTTATACTCCACAAATGAGTGAAATTATTTGGTCTTTCTCTGCCTGACTTATTTCACAGATCCATCCATGTTGTTGCAAATGGTAGGATTTGTTTTCTTTTTATGACTGAATAATATTCCATTGTGTATATGTACCACATCTTCTTTATCCAGTCATCTATTGATGGACACTTAGGTTGCTCCCATAAAAGATGGTCAATTTTATGTTATGTGTTTTCACCACAATAAATAAAAGTGCTACCCCATACACAAAAGTAAACTCAAAATGGATCAAAGACCTGAATGTAAGTCATGAAACCATAAAACTCTTAGAAGACAACACAGGCAAAAATCTCCTGAATATAAACATGAGCAACATTTTCCTGAATGCATCTCCTCAGGCAAGGGAAATAAAAGCAACAATGAACAAATGGGACTACATCAAGGTAAAAAGTTTCTGTATAGCAAAGGACACCATCAACAGAACAAAAAGGCATCCTACAATATGGGAGAATATATTTGTAAATGACATATCTGACAAGGGGTTAACATCCAAAATACATAAAGGACTCACACCCCTCAACAAACAAAAAGCAAACAACCCGACTAAAAAATGGGTAGAGAATATGAACAGACACTTCTCCAAAGAAGAAATTCAGATGGCCAACAGGCACATGAAAGATGCTCCACATTGCTAATTATCAGGGAAATGCAAATTAAAACCACAATGAGATATCATCTCACACCAGTTAGGATGGCCAACATCATAGAGACTAAGAATAAAAAATGCTGGTGAGGATGTGGAGAAAGGGGAACCTACCTACACTGTGGGTGGGAATGTAAACTAGTTCAACCATTGTGGAAAGCAATGTGGAGGTTCCTCAAAAAACTAAAAGTAGAAATACCATCTGACCCGGGAATTCCACTTCTAGGAATTTACCCAAAGAATACAAGTTCTCAGATTCAAAAAGACTTATACACCCCTATGTTTATTGCAGCACTATTTACAATAGCCAAGATATGGAAGCAACCTAAGTGTCCATCAGTAGATGAATGGATAAAGAAGATGTGGTACATATACACAATGGAATACTATTTAGCCATAAGAAGAAAACAAATCCTACCATTTCCAAACAACATGGATGGAGCTAGAGGGTATTATGCTCAGTGAAATAAGTCAGGTAGAGAAAGACAAATACCAAATGATTTCCCTCATTTGTGGACTATCACAATGGAGCAAAACTGAAGGAACAAAACAGCAGCAGACTCACAGACTCCAAGAAGGGACTAGCGGTTACCAAAGGGGAGAGGTGTGGGAGGGCAGGTGGAGAGGGAGGGAGAGGGGGGTTGAAGGGTATTATGATTAGTATACATGGTGTTGGGGGGGGTCGTGGGGAAGACAGTGTAGCACATCGAAGACAAGTAGTGACTCTGTGGCATCTTACTACACTGATGAACAGTGACTGAAATGGGGTATGGGAGGGACTAGATAATATGGGTGAATGTAGTAATCACAATGTTTTTCATGTGAAACATTCATAAGAGTGTATATCAATGATACCTTAATAAAAAAAAGTGCTATGTGAATTAAGTCTTCATCCTGAAGAAGGGCTACAAAACAAAGACAGGTATTTTACTACAATCTTTACCTAAAGCCTAAAGCACCATTTAAAAAATATTTTTATCAGCAGATCATCCTTACACAAACTCAGAAAAGAATTTCTGTGTTTTGGGAAAAGAAGATAAAAACTGGAAAAACATGGAGAAATGGGTATAAAGAGTAAACTCAGGTAAATTTCCCATTCTTTCACGGTACCAGTTATCAAGAGACTAGAGCCTTCTACCTCTTTATGAGGCTTCTGGGCTACAAGTCCGTTTTTCTATTTAAAGGCACCGGTGAAGTCCAAGGTCACAGTGGTTTAATCATTAGTTTTCTTGCATTAGATCAGATTAGAATGCTGGGAGAGGGGGCAAGGACAGAGGCAGAAGTAGATGACTTTTGTAGGTGTGGAGAGGAGGCTGAAAGAGAACAGGAGGGTTAGGTGAGATTTAGGGGGAAATGGGTATAGATAAAGGATCAGAGATCGACAGAGAAATATCGTGAAATTACAGATCAGAATGTGACTATGGTGTGTCAGTCCACTGAAGACAGTGTCCACTAAACTAGAGAGACAGCTATCAATAGGGATATCGGTTTTGGCTTGACAGGCTCTGGATAGAGGATTCTCATTGCACATGTGCTGGGGCTGAAAAATACCACAGGGCACAGTTGCTGATTGTCAGGTAAATTTGCTGTTGCAAATAGTTCATCATGTTGAAACTAGAAAATAACCAAGTTCTGATAATACAGTAAGTTTCTTGTATTTCAGGTTCTAAAGATAGTGTAAATAAGTCCTGGACAGGTTCATACTAGTAGAAGGACTTGTTTTTAAGGACCAGGAACAGTTTCCTCTCTTTGCTGACCTGCGAGTCTCTAATTGTGGTCAAATGCTTCCAGCACGTTCTGTGAAAACCAATGCAAGTATGTTCAGGTCCTCCTCTTTATCATCAGTGCATTAGAACATTACTTATTTTTGAAAGACTGGATATGATTTTGTCTTTGAGTTATACAGATAAAGAAAAAGTTTTTAAGCAGAGTAAAACACACAAACCACAAACAACCCAAAGGAAGCAAATGATTCCATTGTTTTGAATTTGAACAATAGATACCTTAGTGAAGATGGTACAAGCTAACGGTTGTAAGCAAGGGCTCCAGAGTAAAACAAACTGGGTGGAGTCCACCTCTGGCACTTAGCTATATACCACGACCATTGAAAATCATTTAAGTTCTCTGAATTTCATTTTCCCCCTCTAGGAAAAGGAGAGAGTGATGATAATAGTATCTAATAGATAATAGGACTAAATGGTATGTTATAAAGCTCTCAAAAAATGTCAGCTGTCTTTCTATTACCCAAGTGTAAACATCAGACTGTGAAGTCCAGCTATCATCACATGGCTGTTGATTATCCTTCATTCAAAATGGCATTTAAGGAAACCTCATCACAGATACACAAAGGCATGGTTTATTCATACAGTGTTTAACATTTGACTTCTGGAGCTAAGAGGGCTGGAGAGGTGACTGACAAAAACTCAGAAAGGTAAGGAGACCACTTTTTTTTTGGCTCCTATTACCCTTTTCCTCTGGAGTCAGCCATCATTTCAAAAAGGATGCATTTTGAGATCATCATTCATCTTAGATCCTATTCCTTAGGCAATGGGCTCTGCTGGGCACTGTACTTCCAGAATGGAAGTGAATGTGGTGCCCGGCAACTGCTGACCCTGTGTTGCATGCCACTGTGCATGCTGGAGAAGACGGAAGAGGATGACACCGAGAGAAGAAAGGAGCGCTCAGGAGAGCTAGAGGGCTTCTCTTGGCGTCTCTCTTGGTTGAAGAACAGAGAAAATTTCCAAGACAAAGAGTCTCTAGCTTAATAATGGTTTTCCTGATAAAGTGGAAGCAAATACCAAAGCAGAGAGATTTCTGCATGCCTTTCCCTGGCCGTGTGCCTGGAAGTGGCCCTAGCTCAGACCCCTGCTTCCTCCAGCTTTCTATCAGACCATTCACCACGGTCACCCTCTATGAATCATGCTCAGTGTCTTTCAACTTGCCCTGTGTTTCCCTACAGAAATGTCAACAAAACACCAGACATTAAGAACATGCTAAAAAATTGTAAGTCTCAATTTGGAGTTCTAGAATGCTTAGCTTATTAATTCCTTCTGACATGACTCAGATGTCCCCAGTGTAATTAGCAACAGAACGGGGTTAATGTAGCTGCCTCATGGTATGCAGATTCATCAGGACTGATTGCTCACCTGCAAAAATTAAGCAACTCTAATTGACTTTAGACCCAAAAGGACAGCACCAGACTTGCAGCCCACAGGCATGTCCACCTGTCTGGTCTTCATATGTAAGAGGCTACCAGGCACAGTACAGCACAGTAAGGATCCCGAGCTTTTACGTATTTTTATGTTTGATCCAAGCCATTTGGAGGTGAGGCTTACAGATCACAGATAAAGTCCACTCACTCTCCTTGGGAACCGACAAGGGAAGCCAGAGAGACTGGGATAATTTTCAGTCCCTCAGATATCAAAAGAGTCTGGTGGATCCCAGGCTAGCCAAGTTCAGGGCTCACAGCTGGAGAATGAATGAATGAAGTGTGCCTTCATTAACCAGATAACAGATAAATCAGAGGTGGTTACACAGTTTGTTGTAACCAAACTCCTTTGAAAATGTCTTATCTATTGTTCTGTTCGCTTTCTTGTCCTACTGCTGTCAGCCAGATGCTTGTATTTCAACAGCTGGAGCACTGGCCTTGGGGGCCCCTCTTTTAGGCCTTCAACCTTCTCTTTCTGTTCCTTCTACACAGTGATCCAGGAAAGTTTTGTAAAGGCTAGTTTTCATTACGCCACTCCTGCTTGAAGACTCCAAAGGCTTTCTACGGCCATAGGAATAGAATCTAAACCCTCTCTCTCAATACATTCTGAAATGGACCCTCCGCCCCAGCTCAGACACCTTGTCACTGACCTGGAATACTGCCACCTCTGGGCCTTTGTCTTCCCTCCTGGAGTGCCCTTCTCTCCTTTTCTACAAATGCCCATCATGCCTATGGGTCAGCTCGAACTTCAGCCTTCCCCAATAACCATTTCATCACATGGCACTGAACTGTAAGTATTACTCCTGACATTACTTATTTGGGTACTGCCTTCCTCTCTAAAATATATTTGTTATATGTATTATATACACACACACACACACACACATGTATTTATTATACAGTTCTATATTTGCATCTGCTTTGATACCTACCTAGCACAGTATTCTGCCTAGAGTAGCCGGGTTGAATAAATATGCAGTACATGTAGGAGTTTATGTTGCAATATTTAATCTTTCTCAAGGGAAAATTGGCATAAAGCCTTAAGAGGTGTATAGCTCTTAAAAGGTCAGTAATTTATTTCTGGAATTAGAATTTGCAATTCAAATTCTAAAAATACATTAGGGAAAACTCAGATGCTTATAATAGAAAAGATGGGAAATCCTTGAGGGATCAATCAAATAAATCCTGATGTCCACTGAGTAGCTAAAAATATCATATTGTGGAATAGCTACTAATATGGCAATCAGTTCACAAGATATCACTACATCAAATAGTATACATAAAAGAGTATGTATAACACTATCTCATTTTTAATAGATAATAGTATTTGAGTTTTACTAGATAGCTACAAAAATGTACAGAGACCAACACTGTAACATAAACTCGTACATGTAGTGCATATTTATCCAACATACTCATGAACGAATGAATGAAAGGAAAAGAAAAAGACAAGTAAATAAGTAAATAAATATAGAATAGACAGAAAGACAAAGAAAGAGAAAAGAAAGAAAAAAAGAAAGAAAAAGAAAAAGAAGAAACAAAGGAAAGAAAGAGAGAAAGGAAGGAAGGAAGGAGGGAGGGAGGGAGGAGAAGAAAGCCTGGACAGTGGTTTCAGGGCATTTTCTCCTTTGTGGTTTTCTATGCATTAAAATTTTGTGGCATTGAACTAAAATGTTATGAATGTCTTGAACCTTTAGATGGAAATTTGCTCTTTTGAAGCCCAAACACCTGACTTGGATGGCTGCATACAGTGATAGTTTGACACAACTCTGTGTTTAAGTTGGGCTCTAAGAAAACTCAGCACCAGGTGAGAGACATCCTTCTACCATGGAAACAGTCCAGTTTGTTTAGAAGTAGGGGTTGGGAAATCCAGGGTCTAATCATAGCTCTACTGTATAATTCCTACCAGCCTGGAAAAGTCATTCATTTTCTTGAACTTTAGTTTTTCTCCTATAAAATAGTTGACTCTCCTTCCCTACCTTCATCTTCATTATATTGTACAAAAACGTACAGAGACCGGTTAGAAACTACTTACAAAAATACCCGACTCACTGAGAAAATGCAGTTTAGTATCAGGTGGGATTACTACCGTGGTTGGAGAAACACCCTCTGAAATCTTTAATCTCGGATTATACCACAGTCTTAGATCACAAAGTTGCACCCAATTCATGTGCTAATGTGCAGTCAATTTCACTAGATGCCCAATGTAGTATCTGTGGCTATATTCATTAAATAACACTACAAAAGTGCAAATGTAAACATCATTTTGGGACAACATTCCTAAGTTTATTCTTCTTTTAAAGCTATTTCCCACAATACTTTGCAGATTGTTGTTTTTGCTTTTCGGTTTTTTTAAGGGGACAGACAGCAAAGGCATGAATTTTTATAGAAGAAATCCACTGGGCTTCCCGATCAATAATGTAAAGACAAAAAATTTAAAGCTTTGACAAACTCATTAGGAAGGGAACAAGGTACCGCTCTTTATCTTTGCAAAGACTGTGACACTGAATCTAATTCACCTAGGTGGGCAAATAATCTTGAGTCAGTCACATGAACACCACTGTGCCTAAATACCCATGTGCATAGTTAGATGCACACAACTGAAGGCTCTGGGCCTGGGACTGGCAGGTGGATATTGATCACTTCTTGACACAAACACACAAACCCAAGTCACGACTGTGCGCACCCAGACACACACAGAAATACCAAACATCCCGAAGGGCAAGCTTGCCAGGGGCTCATCCGGGCTCAGAGAAAAAGAAAAAAGAGCAAGAGAGCTTATTCCTTGAAGGAGAGGCAGGGCTGCAGCCCCCAGAAGACGGCTTGACTCACCTGTTAAATGGTTGGCAATCCTGGCAGTGGGTTTGGGAGGCAGGGCAGGGGGTTGCTTGAGAAGGGACAGCTGCTTCACTGGGGTCTCTTCATGGTCTCCAGAGAAAGCAGCAGGTTTTTTGGGGGGCAGTAGCAGGACTGGTTTGGCTGAAGGATCCTGGGACAGGAGGACCCCAGACTCACTGGCACAAGGACTCTCTTCAGACACTGAGGGGACAACCACACGACACACAGGAGACATTACACAAACGCAGTGCAGGTGGGGCGGGCAGGGCACACAGGACACGGGCGTGAGTCGGCCACACAGCAGAGCACCGGCTATTCCAGGATGGCATGGGTGTGCGTACAGGTAATGAGCACAGCAGAAATCCAGGAAAGCTGGGTGGGGGGACACGGCAGGGAGGCAGAAAGGGGGGCAGTGGGAAGAGCAGGAGGGAGAGCAAGGAAGAGGACATTTTCTCAAAACCATCCTACACTTCACTGCTTCCACCTCAGCGTTCGTAACACCAATTGTACAGCTGCTCCAAAATGTCACTCATAGGACCGCAGCTACAATCAACAGACGGCAGGCGTAGTGGGCCAAGGACAAGAGCCCCTTATGAGCCGGACCAGTGCCAATGCCAGCGCCTGCCTGTGGGCCTGTTTGCCCTTCACTGGGAAGACGGAGTGGCTTCTGGGGTCTCGCTGTTGCCTGGTGGGTGTCTCTGTGTCCGCCAGGCCTGGGGCACCGGTTAATGCAGTTAATGCAGACAGCCTAGAGGCTGACCCAGGCGGGCTGCCCTGCACCCAGGGGGACACTGCTCCTGCAGATCCAGGGTGCCAAACAGGCCAGTAGCCTGAAGCAGGCGTCCTGCCGTTCCGGGGCACCGTCCTGTCCCTGCTGGCTCCCATAAACCCTGAGGAGGCGCCAGACGCTCCAAGTCAACGCCTTTGTGTCGTTCCCCCTCCTCCTCTCCCTCGCCAGAATTAGGGTTTTCTTGTATGGATTCCTTTTGTTTCTCTTTGCTCTGCTTTGGGCCTGCACAGGCCTTCCCACCATGCTGGCAGCCTGGCTGATGATGGACCACAGCTCTGAGCCTTCACTGGGATGACAGGTCTCACTATGACATTCAAATCGCCCTGATTCCAGTGTCACAAGGAAGGTTAGATTCACTGCTTTATTTGGAAAAGACTCCCTGGCTTGGGGGCTGGATTGGGGGCAATGAAATTCAGATGCATATCCCGCTTCCCGCCAACACTGTTACAAGAAGAACGCCTAGAATGCCTCCTTGCTGGGCTCCTCTTCCTCTTTAATCTGGGAAGCAGTGTTCCCTGCAGCATCAAAGCCCAGCAGATAATTCTCACAGGCATTAAATCCTCCCTCTGTCTCAAGGGACACTATTATTATCAGTGTTAGACACACTGATGGAGCCATGATTCACCAGGCCCCAAAGTGAAGCCAGGGAACTGACTCTGGGAAACACCATCTCTCCCATCGTCCATCTGAGCTCTGCCAACATAGACTTTGCACATGGGGTGGACAAAGGACACGGCCTGTCTACCCATACTCCAGGGCTTCCAGGTGGTGCCTTTCCCCAGGCTCGGCCTGACAACAGGCCCAGTCCTCACTGGCTGGAGGGAGGGGACCGTCTTCAGGTGAGCGAGGACCCCTGTGAGAACCTTTGGAGGGAATGAGTATTGGCCACTGAGAGGGCTTTGGACCAAGGAGGGAGTGACAGTCAGATGATGCAAAGATCATCTGCTGTCAGGATACAAGTTAACCGGTAAATTGTATACAACTTAACAGCCAATGAACACATTAATTGATTGTATAGTGTAAATCGACACAACCATTAACTGTTTTACTGGGGCTAGGATTCCAGGGCAGGGCCTTATGAACAGGCGAATTCAGTAAGTACCAGATAAAAGCGTAGGATTCTTTAGCTTGATCTTAACAAAAATGAGTTAGTTAACAGTGACATTTTAAATCACCAACATTATAAAAATAGGGCATACCTTCCTTTAAAGAGATTAAGGTTACAAAAATGTTTTCAAAAGCTATAAAACAGTAATTGTAAATATCCTCTATATTTTTATACTCAGTATATACTAACTGGGCAGTTTTGTCTTCATTTCCAGGAGATTCTTATGCTCATGGTGGTCCAAAATAGAACTCCTAGTCCAGCTGGGCTAAAGCTTCCCTAATGCCATGTGCTGGGGACCTGCTGTACAACCTGCCAGGGGCATTACCTGTCCCATCCATGATGTCTGACGGTTGGAGCACCTCGTATGAGCAGGGATCCCTGGGCATTGGCACTGGCTCCATTTCAGACAGGGCAGGCAGGGACAGCTGGCTGGAGCTCAGGGACTGTCCGTTTTCCAGGGAATCGTCTTCATTCGAGATGGAGAGCTCCCCGTCTGTCAGAGCAAGAAGGAGATTGCAGAGTTAGACAATGCCTGCCTTCCAGGGGAGGGTGACACTTACACCCTGATATCTGAATCTAGATGGTTTTGAACACTCTTTATCAAGGTCAGTATGTAAATTCTACACTTGTTCTTCTGCTTTTAAAACATTTATTTTTTAGACATATGGCATATAACCCCCAGGGCAACAATTTCCAATGATCTCAGCAAACTCTTTTCCCTCCATCTTTCTATCCATAACCTACCACTTTTTGTGTGTATTTTTTAATGAAAGTGAATTAAAATGGATCTTTTTTTCATAGTTCTTGAAAACTTGGGAAAATTGAGCAAGCCCCAGAGACTGGAAAGCCAAGATTAGAATTCTTACTTTAGGGAGAGGGTTTCATATCTTTCAACCAGCACCAGAAGTATGATACTCAAAGGCTCCAGGAAAAAACTCAGCTGCTTTCTCTTGACCACTGCCAGCATCCAATTTCTCTAGGTAGGTAAGTGTTTAGGAGGGCTCTAAGCTCCAGCCACAGGGCCACAGAAGCTCAAGGATGCTAGGAAGTACTGGCAGACTTTGATCTTGCTTAAAGCTCAGCAAAACAAGGGGCAGCTAGTTTTAATTCCACGGTGGAAGGATCAAAGGCTTCTGCACAATGGCCATTTGTCAAATCAAAATTCCCCCAGTGTGATTTCATCCTAGCCCAGGGGAATCCTAGATAACTAGACATTAAAGTCGAATTAATTTTTAAAGAGGACTGAAAGCTGTTTCACTAAGAGGAATAAATATCCAGGTGAAAGACTTATGCTTAGTCAGGAACACAGAAACAGTAAAGCATTACCTGTTGTAAAGCTGGAAGATGATTTACTTGTGGAAATGAAACAGTGAAATGACTCCAAGGTTAATCTTGGATAAATAATCTTTTCCTTCTGCTGTGCCCCTCCCACCGCCTTAATTTTATACACAGCGCTACGTGGTGGCAAAGGATCTCCTGCCCTCCTGCATCCCCCATCACGAGAATCAGCCCGATGAAACGCATGTTCAACAGAGTAATTTACAAACTGACAGGCATTAGTCAGCACATGGCTCAAGGACATATGATATTTGACCTGAATCTTCCATAGCCATAGAAGAAAATATACAATGGATATAAAAAAATCATCTGAAGCAGATGATATAAAGCACCGGGCACTTGAAGATTGTGGGTTTTTTCCCCCCTTCTTTTCATTTGGTTTTTTTGTAAGCCTCAAATGTTAGTAGTAGTAGTTATGACTGTGATTAATAATATGCTTGCTACTTCTCATTAAGAAGAGTAGAGCAGAAGGCCAATGCTATGGAAAATATACAGAGTCTTCAGAGTGGGAAGGGCTGCGGCTGTGAATGTTAATGCATCGCCATCCCGTAACGGATGCTCCCCAGTCCTCGCGACATGCTTTAATGTAGCGTGATCAGACTGACCCCGTGGGAAGTATCTCTGCTTAAAGTTCACAGTTGCTGGAATAATGATGCAGCTGCCATTCAGTTGAACACATCCCTAGGAAACCACTTTGACTTTTGATGTTCCAAGTGTAATAGAAGTTGTGGGTAAGACAATCAGAGGAGAAGGGGCTTCAGTGCCTTTGCCAGGTTCTGCTTCTCCGCAGCAAAGATGAAATCAAATGACTGCTGTACTTTTTGAAACTTCAAAGTACCACACATCCAACACTGGGAAAAAAGATATGCCTGCAGCTGGATTACTTTAGATTCTCTGCATGAATCTCGGTTTCATTCACGCAGCTGGCTTAGTGGTAGAGCCTTTTCTAGTAACAGAGAGGCCCTCCTTGGGATGTGATTAACTCTCTATTTAGCTCCCTATGGAGTAAAACTACCTTTGCTAAGTCACAAAGGCCCAAAACACTTTGGAGAGGAAGCTGTCTTGGGGATTCCACTGTTGTAATTTCTAAATACACATTTCCATTGAAAAAATAAAAACGGAGGAAAAAAAAAGAAATAAGACATGGAAAAAAAGAAGAAATACGGAACAGTTTATTTTTTGCATAGTTTTCATAGTTGTAATCTCACTATGTATGAAATTTTGTGTTTTTAAAACAATTAGCATTTTAATGATTGTATTGGATCAATAAACTGACATCTATTTAGCTATCTCCCTGTGGTTGGTTACCAAGGGATTTCCAGTGTTTTACGCTACTATGAAAAAAAAAGCTCTGCTGACCATCATCCATCTTCCTGTATGAAATCTTTTCTGAAACTAGAATTCTGAGCCTGTAGAAGGGATTCCAATAGAGTGAAATTTATCTGCATTAATGTTCTCATATCTGATGATACCCACTTGGACCTTGTGAAAAAATTTCTAAAGGGTTTTTCTATTTACCCAGCAGCAATGTAAAGACCACACAAATTTTTTAACTGATCATTTCTTTAATACTGACACTGATAACCATGTTTTATCTACCTACCTACCTATCTAGCTACACACACACACACACACACACACACACACACACACACACACACACACACACATCCCTAATAGAAATGAATTAAAACCATTCAACAGGTACAAAAAATTCATTATTAATGTCATTTATGACCGAGATTGGTAATGACAAGTGAAAATCATTTGATTTGGCTGCATATAACATGGAGATAGACGATGCTGCCACTGTTAAGTAATTATTATTTTAAAATTCCTAATGACATTTCCAAACATACACTAACATTAATGTAGAAACATTAATGTAATGGACCCCATAAACCAATCAAGCTAAGAGGTTAGCTGGGAATTCCTAACACTTGGTAATTCCAAGATTGGTTAATTTAAAGATTATTCAACTCTCCATGTCTTCTTGTTATTTACCAGCACTGTTTTATCAGCATCTTTACCAGCATTTTTAAATTGGAATTATTAGAAAAACTGTTTTTTTTTCTTAACCCTCCTGATTTAGATGAGTCTCATGGATTATTTGTACCTTTCTCTATCTAGAGCATCACCATCACTCATTATCGTGGATGAGAAAGAGTTTGTGATTTTCTAAAACTATCTGTAATAATGGTTTTCACGATGGCACACAATAGCCTCCAGTGTTTCCTACCAAAATTAGTAAAGTCTGAATAAGGAGAAGGGAGAGGGCAGGAGAAGAGATGAGATGGGCTGAGGTGGCAAATCTCAACTTTAGAGAACATCACAATTCCCTGAAGGGAAATTAAAACACAGATGGCTGGGCCCTACCCTCAGAGATTCTGACTCAGTCCCTCTGGGATGGGACTGGGAATATGCATGTCTGACAAGTTTTTGGGTGATGAGGAAGTTGCTTTCACTGGTCAGGGTTCCACACTTTGAGAACCACTGGACTGATGGTAAGGAATCCAGGTAGGCATGAGAACCTGGAATGGTAACAGTGCCTGGTCATGATGAGGGTCAGGGCAGAAAATGCTGTTTGCGTGGCGAACATGGAACAGAGACAGCTGGTTGAAGCCTCAGGGAGGACCAGGAAGCAGCAGGCTGGCTTGTCAAACCAGAGAGAGCAGCAGGGGCGGTCAACCAGTGAAACGTGAACCCGAGGCAGACAGAGGCGACAAGGTAAAGTCAGGTCACGGGAGCGGCAGGGGAGAGAACACACAAGAGAGGGCAGCTCAACATCATGGATTTAAACGATGAGACAGAGAAAGCAATGGATCTAAGATAGAGAACTGGTCAAGGAAGTTGTACTGGCCTTATTTTCCTCCTCAGCTTGTGAGGCACAAGAAATGAAGATCTTAGTAGAGTCAAGTAAACACCAAATCAAGGAGAGGGAATGGAAGGTGAGACTGAATTAGTTCACTCCACTGACAAACACCCGTTTACAGCTTCTAATGAAAAGCATGCATCCCAAACGAGAAACTACCAACTCTTACAGTGACCTCGAGAGGAAGGGAGCCATGTGTTTTTAGGTGCCGGTGATTCTTGTAGAAACTACTGCCTAGTCAGCTGCCTCCAGGGCCCTGCCAGCACACCCGCCACTTCACCTCCCATAAGCCAGGCATTGTGCCAATGGCAGAGGAGAAAACAGGCTTGCCTGGGGGTCGGGGGGAAGAGCTGGTTCACCTGTGATGAAGAAATGCAGAAATGCAGAGACAGAGGGACTCAGGGTGAGTTCTATTGGTGGGCGCGTTGGGAAAGAGAAGCAAGAGTGAGAAGTTAAGCCCTGAGAGGCAGGTGAAGGAAAACAGAAGACGTGTGTTCAGAGTAGATGGAGACCACATATCAGAGGAGGATCCTGTTTTTCAGAGAAGTTTTATAATGCTCCTGAAGTACGATTTATGTAAAAGTTGTATTCCAGAGGATTGGCTCAATGATACATTGAAAATTTTGTTTTGTTTTGTTTTGTTTAGGAATTGATTGTACCCACCTATAATAAGATGTCACCTTTGTCACAATATTCCAAGTAGTTTTTGTTGTTTTTTTTTTGGTGGGGTTTGTTGTTTTTGTTATTTTGATTGTTTTGCTTTAGGAATATTCCCTGGTTTTAGGATGATTGGCATCAACTTCTGACCAATTAAATTTTGTCAAAGCGTAAGGTTAACTCATGTTTTTTAGTACATAAATGACACCATGGAGAATAGGTAACAGGAATTATGTTAGGTTCTTTTGTATACCATGTAATAACAGTTACATTAAATAACATTAAAAATTATATGAAGGAGGGGGGCGGAGCCAGGATGGCGGTGTGAGTAGAGCAGTGGAAATCTCCTCCCAAAAACACATAGATCTATGAAAATATAACAAAGAAAACTCTTCCTAAAATAGAAACCAGAGGACACAGGACAACATCCAGACCACATCCACACCTGCAAGAACCCAGCGCCTTGGGAAGGGGGAAAGATACAAGCCCCGGCCCGGCAACACCCGAGTGCCCCTCCCCCCGGCTCCTGGCGAGTGGAAAGAAACAGGAGCGGTTTTTTTTTTGCAAGTGCTTTTTGGAAGCCTTAAAGGGACAGGGACCCCGGTGCTAGGGAGGCAGGGCGGTGGGACCGGTGAGTGGGTGCCTGGGACTGGTGCCTGAGGACAAAGAATATAGCGCGATTTTCCCTGCGGGACTGGTGGGCGGGTGCCTGAGACCGGTGCCTGAGGATGGAGGAAATCACGCGTTTTCCCCCCCTTTTTTTTTTCTCTTTTCGGCGAGTGCTTTTTGGAAGCCTTAAAGGGACAGGGACCCCAAAACCAGCGAATCAGGGCAGCAAGACTGGTGAGCGGGTGCCTAAGACCGGCGCCTGGGGACAAAGAAAATTGCGCATTTTCCCCAATACTAGGGAAGCAGGGCGGTGGGACTGGTGGGCAGGGGCCTGGGGCCGGTGCCTGAGGACAAAGAAAATCGCACGTTTTTCCCTTTTTTTTTTTTTTTGCGAGTGCTTTTTGGAAGCCTTGGAGGGACGGGGACCCCAATACCAGGGAGGCAGGGCAGCAAGACTGGTGGGCGGGTGCCTGGGACCGGTGCCTGAGGACAAAGAAAATCGCGCGTTTCTCCCATTTTTTTCTTTTTGGCAAGTGCTTTTTGGAGGCCTTAGGGGAACAGGGACCCCAGAGCCAGGGAGGCAGGGTGGCAGGGCCGGTGAGCAGGTGCCTGGGACCGGTGCCTGGGGACAGAGAGGGTCATGTGTTTCTCCCTTTTTTATTGGTAAGTGTTTTTTGGAGGCCTTGGAGGGATGGGGATCCCAGTGCTAGGGAGGCAGGGTGGCAGGACCGGTGGGCAGGTGCCTGGGACCGGCACCTGAGGACAAAAAATATTGCACATTTTTCCCGTTTATTTATTTATTTTTTTGGCGGGTGCTTTTTGGAAGCCTTGAAGGGACAGGGACCCCGGTGCTAGGGAGGCAGGGCAGCAGGACCAGTGAGCAGGTGCCTGGGACCGGCGCCTGAGGACACGTGTTTTTTCCTTTTTTTTTTTTCTGTTTCCTCTCTCATTGTTGCTATTGTTGTTTTGGTTTAGAGAGTGCTTTTTGGAAGTCTTAACGGGGCAGGACAGGACACGTAGACCAGGGGCAGGGAATCTGGGATCTCTGGGCACTCTAATCCCCTGGGCAACAGGGAGCACAGAGGCCCCTTATGGAGATAAATAGCCTCCCAGCCGCTCCCCCTCCAATGGGGCTCCACCACTTTGGAGGAGCAGCCCCAGCCAGGCCACGCCCACAGCAACAGCAGAGATAAACTCCATAGCAAACGGGCAGGTAGCAGAAGCCCTGTCTGCACACAGCTGACAAGCATAAGCCACTAGAGGTCGCTATTCTCCCAGGAGAGGAAGGCCACAAACCAACAAGAAGGGAAGCTGTTCCAGCGGTCACTCATACCAGCTCTGCAAACTATCTCTATCACCATGAAAAGGCAAAACTACAGGCAGACAAAGATCACAGAGACAACACCTGAGAAGGAGACAGACCTAACCAGTCCTCCTGAAAAAGAATTCAAAATAAAAATCATGAACATGCTGACAGAGATGCAGAGAAAAATGCAAGAGCAATGGAATGAGATGCAGAGAAAAATGCAAGAGCAATGGGATGAAGTCCAGAGGGAGATCACAGATGTCAGGAAGGAGATCACAGAAGTGAAACAATCCCTGGAAGGATTTATAAGCAGAATGGATAAGATGCAAGAGGCCATTGAAGGAATAGAAGCCAGAGAACAGGAATGTATAGAAGCTGACATAGAGAGAGACAAAAGGATCTCCAGGAATGAAACAACACTAAGAGAACTATGTGACCAATCCAAAAGGAATAATATTCTTATTATAGGGGTACCAGAAGAAGAAGAAGAAAGAGGAAAAGGGATAGAAAGTCTCTTTGAAGAAATAATTGCTGAAAACTTCCCCAAACTGGGGGAGGAAATAACCGAACAGACCATGGAATTACACAGAACCCCCAACAGAAAGGATCCAAGGAGGACAACACCAAGACACATAGTAATTAAAATGGCAAGGATCAGGGACAAGGAAAGTTTTAAAGGCAGCTAGATAGAAAAAGGTCACCTATAAAGGAAAACCCATCAGGCTAACATCAGACTTCTTGACAGAAACCCTACAGGCCAGAAGAGAATGGCATGATATATTTATTGCAATGAAACAGAAGGGCCTTGAACCAAGGATACTGTATCCAGCACGACTATCATTTAAATATGATGGTGGGATTAAACAATTCCCAGACAAGCAAAAGCTGAGGGAATTTGCTTCCCACAAACCACCTCTACAGGACATCCTACAGGGACTGCTCTAGATGGGAGCACTCCTAAAAAGAGCACAGAACAAAACACACAACATATGAAGAATGGAGGAAGAGGAATAAGAAGGGAGAGAAGAAAAGAATCTCCAGACAGTGTATATAACAGCTCAATAAGCGAGCTAAGTTAGGCAGTAAGATACTAAAGAAGCTAACCTTGAACCTTTGGTAACCACGAATCTAAAGCCTGCAATGGCAATAAGTACATATCTCTCAATAGTCACCCTAAATGTAAATGGACTTAATGCACCAATCAAAAGACACAGAGTAATAGAATGGATAAAAAAGCAAGACCCATCTATATGCTGCTTACAAGAAACTCACCTTAAACCCAAAGACAAGCACAGACTAAAAGTCAAGGGATGGAAAAACATATTTCAGGCAAACAACAGTGAGAAGAAAGCAGGGGCTGCAGTGCTAATATCAGACAAAATAGACTTCAAAACAAAGAAAGTAACAAGAGATAAAGAAGGATACTACATAATGATAAAGGGCTCAGTCCAACAAGAGGATATAACCATTCTAAATATATATGCACCCAACACAGGAGCACCAGCATATATGAAACAAATACTAACAGAACTAAAGAGGGAAATAGACTGCAATGCATTCATTTTAGGAGACTTCAACACACCACTCACCCCAAAGGATAGATCCACCGGGCAGAAAATAAGTAAGGACACACAGGCACTGAACAACACACTAGAACAGATGGACCTAATAGACATCTATAGAACTCTACATCCAAAAGCAACAGGATATACATTCTTCTCAAGGGCACATGGGACATTCTCCAGAATAGACCACATACTAGCTCACAAAAAGAGCCTCAGAAAATTCCAAAATATTGAAATTCTACCAACCAATTTTTCAGACCACAAAGGTATAAAAGTAGAAATAAATTCTACAAAGAAAACAAAAAGGCTCACAAACACATGGAGGCTTAACATCATGCTACTAAATAATCAATGGATCAATGAACAAGTCAAAATAGAGATCAAGGAATATATAGAAACAAATGACAACAACAACACAAAGCCCCAACTTCTGTGGGACGCAGCAAAAGCAGTCTTAAGAGGAAAGTATATAGCAATCCAGGCACACTTGAAGAAGGAAGACCAATCCCAAATGAATAGTCTAACATCACAATTATCGAAACTGGAAAAAGAAGAACAAATGAGGCCTAAAGTCAGCAGAAGAAGGGACATAATAAAGATCAGAGAAGAAATAAACAAAATTGAGAAGAATAAAACAATAGCAAAAATCAACGAAACCAAGAGCTGGTTCTTTGAGAAAATAAACAAAATAGATAAGCCTCTAGCCCAACTTATTAAGAGAAATAGAGAATCAACACAAATCAACATAATCAGAAATGAGAATGGAAAAATCACGACAGACTCCACAGAAATACAAAGAATTATTAAAGACTACTATGAAAACCTATATGCCAAGAAGCTGGAAAACCTAGAAGAAATGGACAACTTCCTAGAAAAATACAACCTCCTAAGACTGACCAAGGAAGAAACACAAAAGTTAAACAAACCAATTATGAGCAAAGAAATTGAAACGGTAATCAAAAAACTACCCAAGAACAAAACCCCGGGGCCGGACGGATTTACCTCGGAATTTTATCAGACACACAGAGAAGACATAATACCCATTCTCCTTAAAGTGTTCCAAAAAATAGAAGAAGAGGGAATACTCCCAAACTCATTCTATGAAGCCAACATCACCCTAATACCAAAACCAGGCAAAGACCCCACCAAAAAAGAAAATTACAGACCAATATCCCTGATGAATGTAGATGCAAAAATACTCAATAAAATATTAGCAAACAGAATTCAACAGTATATGAAAAGGATCATACACCATGACCAAGTGGGATTCATCACAGGGATGCAAGGATGGTACAACATTCGAAAATCCATCAACATCATCCACCACATCAACAAACGAAAAGACAAAAACCACATGATCATCTCCATAGATGCTGAAAAAGCATTTGACAAAATTCAACATCCATTCATGATAAAAACTCTCAGCAAAATGGGAATAGAGGGCAAGTACCTCAACATAATAAAGGCCATATATGATAAACCCACAGCCAGCATTATACTGAACAGCGAGAAGCTGAAAGCATTTCCTCTGAGATCGGGAACAAGACAGGGATGCCCACGCTCCCCACTGTTATTTAACATAGTACTGGAGGTCCTAGCCATGGCAATCAGACAAAACACAGAAATACAAGGAATCCAGATTGGTAAAGAAGAAGTTAAACTGTCACTATTTGCAGATGATATGATACTGTACATAAAAAACCCTAAAGACTCCACTCCAAAACTACTAGAACTGATATCGGAACTACTAGAACAGCAAAGTTGCAGGATACAAAATTAACACACAGAAATCTGTAGCTTTCCTATACACTAACAATGAATCAATAGAAAGAGAAATCAGGAAAACAATTCCATTCACCATTGCATCAAAAAGAATAAAATACCTAGGAATAAACCTAACCAAAGAAGTGAAAGACTTATACTCTGAAAACTACCAGTCACTCTTAAGAGAAATTAAAGGGGACACTAATAAATGGAAACTCATTCCATGCTCATGGCTAGGAAGAATTAATATTGTCATAATGGCCATCCTGCCCAAAGCAATATACAGATTTGATGCAATCCCTCTCAAATTACCAGCAACATTCTTCAATGAATTGGAACAAATAATTCAAAAATTCATATGGAAACACCAAAGACCCCGAATAGCCAAAGCAATCCTGAAAAAGAAGAATTAAGTAGGGGGGATCTCACTCCCCAACTTCAAGCTCTACTACAAAGCCATAGTAATCAAGACAATTTGGTACTGGCACAAGAACAGAGCCACAGACCAGTGGAACAGATTAGAGACCCCAGAAATTAACCCAAACATATATGGTCTATTAATATTTGATAAAGGAGCCATGGACATACAATGGCAAAATGACAGTCTCTTCAACAGATGGTGCTGACAAAACTGGACAGCTACATGTAGGAGAATGAAACTGGACCATTGTCTAACCCCATATACAAAGGTAAACTCAAAATGGATCAAAGACCTGAATGTAAGTCATGAAACCGTTAAACTCTTGGAAAAAAACATAGACAAAAACCTCTTAGACATAAACATGAGTGACCTCTTCTTGAACATATCTCCCCGGGCAAGGAAAACAACAGCAAAAATGAGCAAGTGGGACTACATTAAGCTGAAAAGCTTCTGTACAGCGAAAGACACCATCAATAGAACAAAAAGGAACCCTGCAGTATGGGAGAATATATTTGAAAATGACAGATCCGATAAAGGCTTGATGTCCAGAATATATAAAGAGCTCACACGCCTCAACAAACAAAAAACAAATAACCCAATTAAAAAATGGGCAGAGGAACTGAACAGACAGTTCTCTAAAAAAGAAATACAGATGGCCAAGAGACACATGAAAAGATGCTCCACATCACTAATTATCAGAGAAATGCAAATTAAAACTACAATGAGGTATCACCTCACACCAGTAAGGATAGCTGCCATCCAAAAGACAAACAACAACAAATGTTGGCGAGGCTGTGGAGAAAGGGGAACCCTCCTACACTGCTGGTGGGAATGTAAATTAGTTCAACCATTGTGGAAAGCAGTATGGAGGTTCATCAAAATGCTCAAAACAGACCTACCATTTGACCCAGGAATTCCACTCCTAGGAATTTACCCTAAGAACACAGCAATCAAGTTTGAGAAAGACAGATGCACCCCTATGTTTATCGCAGCACTATTTACAATAGCCAAGAATTGGAAGCAACCTAAATGTCCATCGGTAGATGAATGGATAAAGAAGATGTGGTACATATACACAATGGAATACTACAAAGCCATAAGAAGTGGAAAAATCCAAGCATTTGCAGAAACATGGATGGAGCTGGAGAGTATTATGCTCAGTGAAATAAGCCAAGTGGAGAAAGAGAAATACCAAATGATTTCACTCATCTGAGGAGTATAAGAACAAAGGAAAAACTGAAGGAACAAAACAGCAGCGGAATTACAGAACCCAAAAATGGACTAACAGGTACCAAAGGGAAAGGAACTGGGGAGGATGGGTGGGCAGGGAGGGATAAGGGGGGGGAAAAAGAAGGGGGGTATTAAGATTAGCATGCATGACAGGGGAGAAAGGGGAGGGTGGGCTGCACAACACAGAGAGGACAAGTAGTGATTCTACAACATTTTGCTAAGCTGATGGACAGTAACCGTAATGTGGTTGTTAGGGGGGACCTGATATAGGGGAGAGCATAGTAAACATAGTATTCTTCATGTAAGTGTAGATTAAAGAATAAAAAAAAAAAGAAAGAAAGAAAGAAAAGGGGGATTACTCCTTGATAGGATAAAACTATTGGTAAATCAAAGATCAACGCATGCTTTAAATATCCTTAATGTTGATCACTTAAAGGGTGTCAGATGATCAGCTATGGAGGTACTCTTTTCTGATAATATTACTTTCTCTTAAAAAAAAAAAAAAGCAGTTACTGTGTGCTGACCTCCAATGAGTTCTGCACAGTGGTATAGAGGGCATGTCAAAGTGTGGGCAAAGGGTCTGTTTGTTTCTATGCAGAAGATCAAGGCCTAGCTTGGATACCCAGAAAATGAACTAAGATACGATATGAGGAGGAGCTTCCGGCATCAGCACTCTCTGGAGGACTTGTGCCAGGGGGATGATCATCAAAAAGCCTCCACAGGGATCCGGACGATGCTGCGGTTGTGGCTGCATCCAGTCCACCGTCTCCTGGACTTGCCATTGGAATGAGGAGGGAGATGTCTAGGCTGGCATTTGCATACAGTGAGACAACGAATTTGACCAGATCTGTACTGTTGGAACTCAACCAGGAGTTGGGAGGGGTGCAAGTTGTAGCGCTCCTAATCTTATGACTATAGACCATCTATGGTTAAAAGAACATATGGGATGTGAACAGATGCCAGAAATGGGCTGCTTTAATTTGTCTGATTTCTTTCAGACTGTTCAAGTACAGTTGGACAATATCCATCATATCATAGACAAATTTTCACAAATGCCTAGGGTGCCTAAATGGTTTTCTTGGCTTCACTGGAGATGGATGGTAATTATAGATTTGCTTTGTTTATGTCACCGTATTCCTATTATGTTAATATGTGAGCGCAAATTAGTTGGTAGTTTAAAACCTATACATGCTTAAGGTACTCTACAAGAAGATATGTCAAAGAAATAATCAATCCTCCCATGTTTTCTTCCATATGCTACCTCTATAGCTTTTCTTCTTCCTTCCTAATTACAACCCTTAAATAGAATTCGTGCTTCATATCGAATTTACCGAGTATCATAATTCCTCCAGGTGGTAAAGATACCTCGAGACAAGTGCTGGGCATAGAAGCCACAGGGCATAAATCTGCAAAGAAGTAAAAAGCTAACCTTTTCAAACAATATGGCTTCTCTCTCACTTACCAACTTTACATTTCCCTGTATGGCCCCGGAAGATGACTGGTTAGCCAGAGACAGGTAAGATTCCTCAAGGGAGGAACAACCTAAGACAGGCACAGTCGCAGGGGGGCCATCAGGTGAGAAATTAGGGATCAACAGAGGTGAGGCTCAGAACCTCATTTCCCCTGCTTCGAGAGAAATCTTCTGCATCCGTGGATGTTTTGCTGCCCTTGTCTAGCCTGGATTAATACTTAGTCCATAGGCACACACCTGATCATCTGATCATCTACATTTGCCTTCTTACAGCACTAAACTATGTTTTCTACCTTTATCTTGCATCTACCTACCACTTCAGCATTTTATTAAAAATAAAAATAATAATAATAATAAAGGGAGAAATGTGGGATCAACATATAAATCAAGTATAAAAATCAAACGAATATTCATATTTGACCTGATTGTTTATAGTTCATAATGCGTGATCAAAACCGAAAGTTTCTGTGATGACTGCCCTTGTACTGTTCACCATGTAAGAATTTATTCACTATGTAAGAATTCGTTCACCATGTAAGAACTTGTTCGTTATGCTTCAGAAGATTGGAGACTGACGAGAATTAGGCTTGAGATGGATTAATGATTGTACATTGAGCACTGACCCCCCTATAAAGAATTTTATTGTTGTTAACAACCATTTGATCAATAAATATGAGAGATGCCCTCTCAAAAAAAAATTATATGAAGGATAGATATGGCCCTTTGAATTTAAGATAAAAATATCAATTTTAATTTTGAAGAAAATACTTTAAACTTAGGCTCATGACTGGACCTAATTTTCTAGGCTATGCATTATGGTTTATATAATTTTTTAAACCTATGTTTAAAACCATATTTCTAGTTGGATAAGAAATACTTATTTAATAAGTAATAGTTGACTATGAGTATAAAGAGTTACTTTATATCTATATATCAAATCATTAAAAGTTTAATGTTATAAATGTATACATACACATACACACACTTATTTATTCAGGTTGTATAATACGGAAGCCAGATGGGTAGTTCTGACTCACTCACAAAACTTTGATTTTTAATTTGTAAAATAAAATGCTGTACATCAAATACAAGGGGAAAAAAAAGGAGCATAATGGGAAAATATGAGCTAAACATAGCTAATAAAATAAGTATTTCAAGTATGAAGAGTATTTGTACGAATAAATAATAATTAAGTCCCAGGTGCCACTTGTGAAATGCAGAGCCTTGCTAGGAACAAAAGAAATGCAAATGAAACAACCATGTGGGTGATGCTGATACATAAAACTATGTTTGAAATAATGTCAAGTACAGAGGCAGGATTGGAGAACAATATGTACATGTTGGTTATGATGCCATCAAAATGAAATGTGCATGCAGGTTGGCAAAGTTCTGAAGTAAACTTGGCAGGATACAAACAGGGTTTAATAACCACTAACGTTTTTTTCTGTACAGATGCTTACATTTATACAAAAACAAAACCAAAAAAATTGCATGCAGCTTTGTTAAACTAAGCAAAAAAAAAAAAAAGTTTTTGTTGGAGGGGAAAACTTCTTCCTCACACCTCTGCTGGTTGCTTGAGGAGGCATTGTCCTTAAGCCTTCCTTATCTTTTTTGCCCAGCGTCTTGCCCCTCTCCAGTCACCTCACGGCTGGGATGTCACCTCTGGTTCCTCTTTCTCCACCAGGTGGGGCAAATCTATCCATATGCTGAGCAGGGGGTGTATTCTGCGTCCTTCCCTTGGACCAGTGTTGACTCAGGACTCAGACTTTCCCTCTTGGTGGGCTGATCTGAGGTCCAGGCTTGTGCGGTGGGGCAGAGTAGAGAGTTATCCCCCAGACCAGCCTTTATCAGTAATAAAGGGGATACCCTACTTTGACCTCCCATTTGTCTCACCTCTCAAATGGTTCGGAAACTCAGAGAGGAAGTGAGAGTGCTAATAGGGGACCCCTCAGATCCTTAACAGTCTTGAGACTCAAGGGAAGAGAATGATTGTTCCGTTTCAGGTAAAAAGAAATCAAAGGACCCACTGGTAGACGATAGAAAGGGTATGTCCTAAGCCATGCTCCCTGGGAGGCCTGCGTCCTGGGAGGTGGGCTGGTGAGCACCCTTAACTCATTCTCAGGGGAGCTGGGGGAAGAGAGCAGCAGCAGGCAGAGGAAGGAGTCAGACTGAGCGTGGGGCCAGCTCTTGTTTTTTGCCACCACTAGCTTGCAACAAGTCACTTAACCTCTGGGACTTCAGTTTCTGTCCGTTGAAAACAAAGGACCATGTGCGATAATGCTCACCTTCCTTCCAGAGCAGTGTTAGCTGTATGACAGCCGGAAGAACTGAGAATGAGGCCCGCAGAAACTTGCAATTAAGCCTGAGATAACAGATAAGCTGAAACAGCAAACCGTTTTCCATTTTGGTTTCCTTTCCCTTGTATTATCTTGCTCAGTTTGGATACATGACAGCATGAATAGAAAGTGCATGATGGATTTCAGGTTTATTGTTAGCTAATAAAGTGTTTTTCTTTTCTTTTTGACACTCCCCCCTCCCTGCTAGGCAATCAAGTTTTTATATTTTTATTTTTAAAAGCTGATAAGTCAAGTCTGGGTATAGCCCTTGAGGCTGTGCTCTACATAAAAAATCTCTATGCTCAAAGGGAGGAAGAAAGAAAAGGTGAAAAGCCTAGTGAAAGAAACATTTTCGGAGCATCTGGGGCATGTCCAGTGTCAAGCACTATGCTGGACACTGTATATATAATAGTAATAATAACCCCTTAAACAATATTTTGGGAATTTATTATGTGCCAGGCACTTGTTCATTAAATAAATATATAAGACAATCTGAAGAAGCTGGCACCAAAATTGTCCTCATTGTAGAAGGGCAAGTGAACAGTAGAAAGTTTAAATAACTTGTGTAATGTCAGATAAATAGTGGGCTCTGAGCTGGTATGTGGTGATGGTGAGTTGTGTGATCTCATTTAAAATGACTTGTGTTGAAATTTTAATTCTTTACGGATGACACAGGATCACTACAGCAATCCTTTAAAAATAAGGCATGCAGTTGTTATAGTTGCAACTCAAATTCTGTTAGTACTTGTAGAGAAGAATAATGAAGGACATCATGAGATAAGAAAAATTATCATGTAAGTGAAGCATCATGCGGCAATTTTAGACTTGAAAACATTAGGCTTTGTTAGCTGAACTGCATCTTTCTTGGTAATGCATATGTGTAGACTTTATACATGCACACTTGTGAAAATTCAAGCATATTTGAATTTACTGGTGCTCACCAACAGCTATAATTAAAGCAAAATAAAAAAGTGAAGCCACCTCTGTTAAAGCAAATGATTGTATTTGTGAAGACATGTCAGAAGAGCCTAATGTGAGCATTTGCTAATTGTTTTTCCCCTTGGACAAGAGCTGCTGTTCAGCCTGTTCCATGTTCTCAGTTTAGCCTCTCAGACATGCTCTTTGCCCAAAAAGGGCATCTCCATTGAGTGCCTGATGAATTACCTAGAAGATTAAGGGTGGTTTCCCAAGAAGTGAGACTTTGGTAGTGGCCCTACTATTAAAGAGCCATGAAACAGACTTCATCCAATGTCTTTGTTTTGTTTTGACATTGATAAACTTTTTCCATTAAGTAGGAAAAACCCTCCCACAAAGGGGGCATAACTATTGTTTTGTAACCCACAAAGGTGTCATTTAGCAACAGTATATAGAGCTTTGAAAAAGCTTCTGTTAATCCAATAACCTTTTAAGTCATTGCAATCAAAGCCACTGGCTGCTCTCATAGTCTATAAAATGATGTGCCAAGCAACAGTTAGCTAAGAAATAATTTATCTAAGGATTTCATTGAAGGATTAAAAGCTATAAACCTAAGAAGCTGGAAATGGCTCCCTGGCATTTGTCAACTTTTGATGGAGATAATTTCTTCAGTTTGCCTGAGCTCAGGGAATGGATGTGATTAAACTAAATGGTGCTACAGATACCATTTTGTAGAGTTTTAAACATACATAGAAAGCAATACACTCCTATTAAACACTGCCTACTTAGTAATTAGTATATTTGTTCTTGAGCATGTAAAAAGACTTGAACTGAAAGTCTTATTTGCAAAGTGAAGAACTATAGTCTTTCTTTTTCCCTCTTCTGGCACATTTTCTTTCCCAGTGAGGGAAAGTCATTGTGAGTGTGTCTGTGTGTCTCTCACTGTGTATATGTGTGTGATCAAAAGTATTTGTGTATCATAAGATTTAAGGCAGACACTACAGGATTCTGTGAGATTAGGGAAGCTCTATTTTGGATCCACAAGTTAGAGAATCTCTACTTTCAGCCAGAAGTCTGGATTATTCTGGCCAATTTATACAGAGGAACAGCTGTGCAAGAGCCCTGAGGTTCCTTTCTGTCTGATACAGGCATCTTTATAACTCAGAGAATTCTTCTGAACCTACTTTCTTGAAAATCTGTGCAAGATGTATTTCAATCTCAGGATTTAATCAATTCTGTGGTACTACGATTGAATGATTTCATACATGGAATGGAATCTACATGTTTTTGAGCTTGAAGAATCACCTTGCCTTTTCTTATTGCTGCTATTGTTCTGGACTTAATATCTTATTTTGTGTTAATAATTTTTTCCTTCTGTTCACAGGAAGGTTGGTAGCTGAAAGGATTTTGCTTAAAACATTAAATATGTGAGTAGCAATGACTTCCCATCACAAAAGTGGCATTGACCTTGGGTGACTTGTTTCAGTTGCACTTCCCTATCACTGTTTCCTGTTGGATTTACCAAACATTTTCTGCCTTTTACTGGCCCTCATGGTCAACAAACCATGGTTCAACACACCATGGATTCTCAGCTGCTTCCCTGACCACAAACACCTCATTGCATCAAACCGTGGCATCTGTCAGAGCTATTTCTTCCATCTGTCCGGGTGCGGCTATGTCTCCACGCCAAGCTTCATACCACAGCCACTGGTTGTTACATGATCTAGCCTGAAGATATATGATGGCTCTGGCCACTGTTTCCAGTAATGACTGTGGCTGTAAGGCTGGTAGCTGAAAGAGGGTTTTAGCATCTTGCTGATGCTGGGCATCTTTATATCACCAATCTAACTGGGGCAGAGACTGAATATAAAACAGACTGAGTGTCTCCGTTTCTCTCCTATACTTCTGTATGATGGTGTGAACCTTACAGAATCACATCGTGTGCAAGGGGACCTTTCATAGTTAAGAGGGTAACTGGAATCCAAGGTGTGAAACATCCTCGATGGCTAGACTCGGGAAGGAAAGTGATAAGGGCTTCCCATTTCAAAGTTTAAGTAGCTCTGTTTCTCTAGCAGAGCTCCAGTGGGGTATCCACTGGCCACATGTGGCTATTATTTGAGTTAAAGTTAAAGGAAATTTAAAATGCAGTTCCTCATTCAGACTAACCACATTTGAAGTGCTCAACAACCACACATGGCCAGGGCCTGGGGGACTGACCAGCACAGATGGTTAACATCTCTGTGACTGCTGAAAATTTTACTGGCCTGTACAGCTCAGGACAGACTTGAGAATCACAATATTGGGTCTAATGAATATGCAAAAGTGACCCCACTCCTGGAACTGAGAGGTTACTTTGGTGTTGCTAAACTGGTCCACATCACAATGAGTGGCCAGTTTGGTGGCTAATCTTTCCTTTAGAGAAATTTGCTGCAGTGAGAAGCTGAGAGCAAGGGACAGGGGAACGTACTCCAGGGTGTGTGGATAGTGGGAGCCTGAGAGCGGCAACATGGAACCACAGAGTGGACGTGGCTTGCAGAGAAGTCCTGAGGCCTCACAAAGGAATCTCAGCTCCCCTTGCTCATGGGAAGGGGAACCGGTGAGGGGAGGTAGGCATCTAAGAAGAGCAGACTTGCAGTACAGGCCAGATACATCTGTCTGGTGGAGGCCATCGTTGACATTTATGGAGCACTTTACTCTGGACAGGCTATGGTCCAAAAGCCCACACTGGGTTATGTCCCTCGAGAGAGCAAGTAGGGGCAGCACAGAATGGAAGAGAACACTGCCGGTCTGTGGGTATTCCCAGAGACAGCAGGAGGGCCAGCCGGCTGCAGACAGACTGCTTTCATCAGGCAGGCTGGGAGCTGGGAGTAGTGAGAGAGGATTAAAGAAAAGCATGGCTCTGCTGCAGCAGCCTAGGATCCTGGGGTTACATTCAGTCAGAAAAGCGCCCAGGGAGATGAAAAGCTGCCCTGTACCTTGAATAGCTAGAAGGCAAGCCAAGTGGGATCAGAACCAGAGCACCATTATTTTACAGATATTTAGGTGAGGACTAAAGTTAAATGGCCCCTGACTTGTCTAACTCTACACAAGTCTTAGGCAAAAGTATGAGTTCTGGAAAGCTTTCCTTAGTATATGACCTTCTGTTAGCTACAAGCCTTCCAAAGGCTGATGTGCCTTCTCATTACATCAGTGCAGGTCAGTAGCTGTGGAGGAATCAAGCCACACAAGGCTGGGGCATGTGAGTGAGGCAGTGGTGCCCACCTTGCCCGAGGTACAATTCCCTACTTTGATTTCATAGGTGGGGCCCAAGAGAGGAAGTTGGAAAGGATGGCATGTGGTGGGTCTTCCAAGGATAGCTCATATTAGGCAGCAGCTCCCAGGAACTGACTGTGCCTGGAACACTTTGATTTATGGAACGGTCTGTCAAAATCAGGGGAAAAAAATCTAATGGTTATCTCCAAAAATTCTGGTGAATGAGAAATGAAGAGTAATTCTGGAGAACCCGTGGGCAAGATTTTCTTTATTTTAGGAAAGGATACCGAGAAGAGATAGCTCTCTCTTTCCCCCGGATATTGTGTCTGTATGTGTTCCTGGAACCACTGCAGCCATCTTGCTACCATGAGGGGTTAGAACTGTCCACCCACAGATTTAATTATGTGAGATTCATTTACTAATTCACGCAATAAATATTAAACGAACACTGACAAACGCCAAACATGTTCAAGGTGTTTGGAATACTTCAGAGGACAAAACACACGAAGATCATTGGTCTACATCTGCTTTTTGCTTCAGCCTCCTTGACGTAAGGTTTTTGTTACCTGAAACCAGAAGTATTTAAACTTTAGCCTTGACCACACATGGGTTTCACAGGTAATTAAGAGCCTACAAATTAAATAGCATAAAAATAACCAAAAGGACAGTTCTTGGTCCTTATCTTATCTGACATGTCTGTTCAGACCATTTTCCTCCACTGAAGCACCACCTCTTGTCTGGGCTTCCACAGTGCCATGTGTTTCTGGTTTACTTCCTATTTTTCTGTCTACTTCTCAATCTTCTTTCAAGACCATTTTTTTTTAACTCCCAGACCATTCAATGCTGGGTTCCATGGGATTTCCTATGAGAGCCATTTATTTTCTCATTCTATGTCCTCTCTAAGAAATATCAATGTGTATGACTCCATGACTATTTACACGATGGTTCCAAGCCTGTGTCTGCACACTGGATTCCCTCTTGAGCCTCGTATCTCTATGTGCAGTGGTCTGCTTAGACATTCAGATATCTCACACTCAGTGTGGTCAAACCATCATGATATTCTGTGCCCTAACCTCGCTTCTCTTGGGTTCCCAGTCCAGTGAACATCCCCTGTATCTGTCCCCCAGTTGCCCAAGCTAGAATGCTGAGTATCAGCCTTGCCTATACCCTCCCCTTCACTCCTCAAATCTAAGCAGTTGCAGGGCCCTCTTGACAACATCACCGATAATTCTCCAGTCTGTCCTCTCTTCCCCACCCCATGTTCCTATGACTCTCATTCCCACTACCTGTCACTACATCATCTGAATCCCAGCAATGGTCCGCTAACTGGTCTCCCTCCAAGGCCTTCTCCACATAGACAAAGTGATGTGGCTGCAAATCTGATCATGTAGAAAACCTGCTAAAGCTCCTATTGCTCGCAGAATAAAGAAGGACCAGACAATAGAGTTCTTCTGCCCTCATGATCTGCCCCCATGCCCCTGACTACACGGACGCACTGATGCTGTCACTCTCATGGATCCTCTGCATGTGTTAGTCCTGCTTCTAACACTCCCTCAGCCCATCCATCTTCTCTAGGATAATTCTTGTCATACTTCAGGCTTCCTCTACAGCACCACTCTGCTGAGGATCCCTCTGTAAGTCTCCAGCCTGAGCGAGTGACACTTCCGTGTACATCCTGTGGTAACCACTGAGCGCCAGAACCCACTCCCGGGACTCAAAGTTCCGTCAGCCGGGGGCACCTGGCTTGTCCCTCCTGGAGGACATTCTTATTCCCAGAATGGTGCCTGCAGTATCACAGGCATCCAAAAACATACAAGAGATGCATACCTTTACTGGGGAATGCTGGCTCATAACTATAAGAATTCAATTCAATTTTTGGCTTGTGATAATGATTTTCTGAAAGAACACTGTTGCTTAGAGAATTTTGTTTATAATATCTCTTTATTCTTTTTGTTGTTCAAGTCACTTTCTACCTACCCACTATCGCAATCATTGTATTAGGTGCTATGCTAATAAGTATATGCTGCCAATGCTGGAAATAAACATTCTTTTGATTGGCACACAGTTACTCCTCATTACAGCTCTCAGAAGATGCCATTCCTAGGCGAGCCATCAGATATAGCTCAAAATGTGACAAAAGAACAGTGCCTGGTAAAGGTTGTGAAAAGCATTTCCCATAAACTTCAAGCCTTTAAAAGTCTATGCACCTCAGATATAAGATAAACAACAGGACTTAAAAAGGCTCATGTCTACTACCTTTGTCTCTTCTGAGATAGGGGGAAGTTTCTATTTTTAATAGATGATCACCTTTTAATTATCAGACTTTTTTCTCTTGAATGCCAGAGAGGGGAAAATGCAGGCTCTGCATAAGAGAGTTGTCCACTTCAGGGAGCTTCTGTTTGTGTTTATAATTAAAACTAACACCTTCCAAAGTGTTGCTCTAACTCGATTAAGAGAAAAAGGCACACCTTAATGCACTTTATCATTTGCTGTGAAATGTTATCTGCGATTCCCAATTCCCATGGTTTGGCCACACTGAGTCTGAGATATCCGAAAAGTGAATCGCTCACTGGCACATAATCAGTGCTATTCTTACAGTGCCCCCTGATTTTCTTCTCTCCCCTCCTGTGGGATTCTCTCCCCGCACCGCCCTGGGTCTTGGTGTGATTGCTGTGGAAACAATGAGGTGACCTGAAGCAGTTTCAACTACATCTCTGCCACACATTCTAGCTTCACGCTCCCAGTTAAGGCATGGAAATGGGTAAGAAGCAAGGGTGCTGCTGATCATCCATGGCAGAGAGATGGTCTCCTTCCCTTCTCCTCCCCTCCTGGTAAGTGAGAGACATATATATATATATACACATACATATCCATGTGAATTTAACACCTAAACTATACAAAGCATGTGGAATTGTGATAGAATTGAGGTTTCACAGGAAAACCCAGTGATGAAAATTCAGTGCAATTGCCACCGTTATCTCTTTTAATATTCTTTACGTAGAGCATTATGTTTCTTTGTAGAGATTATTTGCAATAGCCGCTAATAGCAAGGTTGGCCAAGATCCTCTGGCTACCGATGAGAAACATACTACAAGGTTTTCATGTGTTCCTATAAATTCCAAATAGAGGGCATGTGGTCTGAGCAGGGGTTTTAAGAGTCCACAAGTAGCCATGTACCCTTAGCCAAGTCACTATGTATAACCTTGCCAGCTTCAGGTGCTTCAAAATGACAGCAACTAGGCCAGGAGACCTCTTGAGATCCTTGCTAAGTCTGAGAAATATCATTGCTATTTTGCTAATAGCCAAATGGTTCCTTGTTTTCAGGATATTTTTCTCTGCAACACTTAAAAGCCACTGCTTGAAAATAGAGTGTTTGGCATCCACATACATAAATATACCATAATATAATATTGCCTATTTTAATAACTGGCTATAAAGTTTAATAGACCATAAAACTGAATAAACAAGAGGGATCAGAGTTCCTAGATTTTGCCAACCCAGGTGAATAAATCCAGTGGTGTGAACATGCGCGCACACAGCGTCAGGTTTGCATTTGATGGTCTTTCGGAAATAATTAACTGAGCATCAGTTATGTTCCAGGCATCACTGTAGGCACTCAGGCTACATCAGAGAAAACAAACCTGATGAATATCCCACCCCACCTGGTGGAGCTTGTGTTTCAGTGAGGAGAGAGAGATGAGAAAAAGAATACAGTAAGTAAGTAATTGCACAGCATGTCTGAAGGTGGTAAGAGAGAGAGAAAGAAAAGAACAAATAGTAGAGCAGGGTCATGGGACTAGGACTAAAAATCTGGTGGTCCCAGGGCTGGCGTCCTTGAGAGAGTGACATCTGAGCAAAGACTTGAAAAAGGCATAAACCATGTGGATGGCTCTCTGGGGTGGTGGGGGAGGGGGAGGGGCCAATGCCGACCTCAAGGGGCTGCTGAAGCGCCGCTGACAGAAGGTCACACAGAAGTATGGCCAGGGAGCCGAAGCAAGCTTAGGGGCTGCAGGGCAAATCACCAAGGGCTTCGTAGGCTGGCATAGGAACTCAGAATTTCTCTCAGTGAAATGGGGAGCCACTGCAGGTTCTGAGCAGGAGGTGAAGTGTTCTGATTTACAAAGAACTGAGAGGCAAATGTGATACAGAAGTTTTAATTTGAAAGAAACATGCTGAGTCAACTTAAAGAACTTATGAGCCCGTGAATTAGGTTTCAAGTTCTTTTAAAATAGTAGAAGCACTACTGCCCGCCCCCGTTTCAACCACCAATCACTTCATGTAGGTCTCTGGGCAAACATCACCTCCTCCAGAGGCTCTCCACGATTGCATTTACCTAAAATCATGGATCCCTCTCTGACTTTCTCTCTTCACCCTGCTGCTTTGTTTTTCTTTATAGTGCTTTTTCATTCATTAAATATATCACATGCTTATTTAATTATTTCCTGTTTCCTCTAATAGCATGTAAACTCTGAGAAGGCAAGGGTTTTGCTTTTTGGTTATCCCTGAAGCTCAAAACCTAGGAGACAACCTGGCACAGAGTGGGCACTCAGTACCAATTTGGTGAATGAATAATGGATGTTATAGTAGTCTTGGAAAACCCTGAAGTTCTAATTCAAACAAATAGGGCAACAAATAGTTAAAAATAAGCTGCCAAATTACAGATTATTTTCTACCATTAATTGGTTTAACATTTTTACTATTCACAGTGAATACATGTTTCATCTTAATGTTTACACTGTGTTTATTCCTAAAACTACTACACCCTGATTGTGGAAAATGGCAGAAAAAGAATTTACAATTTTATGTCCCTACTACGTTGTGGTTAACAAGTAAAAAATTTTATGTAGTTTTCAAAGTTTGCTGCATCCTTACATAGCCTCAGTATATCCAGGGATCAAAAAATTTTCTCTGAATTTTAAACTTTTTTCTGAACTGCCTTCTGGACTCTAAACTTTTGTGAGTCTATGTAGAAAACTATAATAATAAAAAAAACCCCAAGACATTGGGTAGCTTATGTTTACTTCTAACCCATTCCATTAAGTGAAAAATTCCTGAGCTAGTTCTTATAGACATCTGAGATACTTTTCCCTCTTTGGCCCAAGCTTTCATTTTATCAATTTGAATTTATGGACCAGTTTGGGATTTTTAACCGGCTATGAAAAATATAAACAATTTTTGAGGAGAACTGTCTGAGTAATAAAACCACATGAATTCTGTGTTGCCCTTGCTCAAATATTTATGAGTCTCCTCTCACTATAGTTTATCTTGATGCTTTCCATGAGCTAGTGGGGTAAAATTAAGCAAAATCAGTAACACAAAGAAGTCAGAAGAGGAAAGCTTACCTACTAAACATAAACTGCTTTCCACCACATTAGCAGTATCATACACAAAACAATGTAACTTCAGTGTAAACAGGGGCCAGTCCTGACAGACGGGCAGAGAGGCTGACAGTAATTACAAATCAATGGGCAGCTGTCAGGAGCCACAGATCTCCAGTGGAATCTATTTTGCTGCCATGTGACTAGAGCCGTGTGTGCTAACACAGGACGCAGTGCGGCATGAGGAATTACCGGCAGAAGGTATGGAATGATTGCTCCAAATCTGTGAAATTTATCCTTGAAACAAACAACTTGAGAAAATGATTAAAGTCTCTTTGTCATTTGTTGTTCATTCAGGTTGTTGGAATAAATTTTATTTGTTTTACCCACCAGAATCCTGGATAAAGCAAGGTGAATGGTATTGTAGAAAGGGAAGAAAATGCCTAGAAAATGCCCCTTTCAGAGGTTCAGAGATGGCAGCTGGAGATGTGAGAAGGCACAGGAATCAGGTCTCAGGGGGCTGGGCTCCGGTCGGAGCCCCACATTGGTAAGGCCATCAGATGAAAGGGGCCGATAGTGTCCCCTAACTCTTGGGCCTGCTGACCTAGGGTGCAGCACATAAACGGATCCAAAAACATAAAACGATGCTGTCGCTCCTGCACCAGACTGCTCGTCATGATATTAGGTCAGCACGTGGAGCATTTAGGGGATGATCTGCTGTTCTCTTTACACGCAGTTATAGACTGAATTGTGTTCCCCTTTAAATTCCTGTGTTGTAACTAAAGCCCCAGTGTGACTATTTGGAGAAAGGGCCTTTGAGGAGGTGATGCAGGTTAAGTGAGGTCGTAAGGGTGGGCCCTAGTCCAACAGGACTGAGGTCCTTAAAAGAAGAGGAAGAGAGACACCAGGAGTGTGCGTACAAAGAGAAAAGACCATGTGAGGACATGGCAAGAGGGTGGCCATCTGCAAGACAGAGAGAGGCCTCACCACATATTGGTCCTGCTGGTCCTCGATCTTGGACTTCCAGCCTCCAGAATTGCGAGGAAATAGATTTTTGTTGTTTAAGCCACCCAGTGGCTTTTGTGGCATTTTGTTATGGCAGCTCTAGCAAACTAATGCACATGCGTTATCTCCTGTAATCTTCATTACAACAATGTTCTCCACACTTTCAGATAAAGAAATAGAAGCACAGAGAACTTAAGCAACTTGACTAAAGTTGCACAGCTAGTCAGTAGTGGTCCCGGAATGGAACCCAAACAGTCTGATTCTAGGGCCCATGTTCTTAACTGCTGAGGTGATATAACATAAAATAATGTGATTAATATCCACAGTGATACAAAATGGATGCTTTTATCAGAAAAACCCACAGCAAATACAAACTTCTATAGGTACTATGTGGAATGGGCTTTTATTTTTAGTTCCTCCCTTCTTGGCGATGGGAAACCATCACCCAAACAATAAACCTATTTGGAAGCCTTACCTATTGCAAGCATTTGATGCTTGGGAGATCTGGCAGTAAGACTAGGAGGTCATGTTCTCCTGGAGTTTATGTGCTAGTAAGGAAAGGCAGCCAGAAGCCAAATGGCAAGAAGCAGACAGTGCTAAGACAAAAATAAAACAGAAAGTCGAGGGGACAAGTGGGGTGAGCCTGTCCTTTCCTCCACAGCCAGTCATTTCATGCACTGTCAAACAATGTGGACAGAACAGGCTCTGGCTCTTGGGGGTCTCCTAACTGCTGGCGTGGTGCCGGCGGGCCACAGCATCAATGGCTGCCGTTTCTTCCTCTACAAAATGAGGCTGTTGTTCTCTGTCTATGACTTAAGTCAGGAAGTCAGTTACTGTAACCCAGTTGTTAGGTGCAATGGAGATAATCAATGCTATGGTAAAATGTATTCTCTCGAATATTCCTGAAGTTTTAGAGTGAGACAGAAAGGTTCCAGAAAGAAAGGAGGGAGGAGCAAAGATCACTTCACTGGATGTGAAGCTTCAGCTGTGACTGGAATTCGCATTTAAGCACTTGGATGCTTGTTATGTAATCGTATACCTGTGTTGGATACCTCCTGCCTCTCCTGGGGAGTGAATATGAGGAAAGGAGCTTGAAATGAAGCGTGCAGACTGAAGGCTGATACAAGGGAGGGAGTAGGGGTTTGTACATAAAGCAAGCTGCTGGAGAAAAGTCACAAAATTGTGGCTTCTCTTCCTCCTGCAGGTCTTAGTCAACCAAAGAAGTTGTGTTTTGGTACATGGCTTTGCCCTGAAGTAGAAGGATAAAGTGGCTCACCATAGGGATTCCCTGGCCCTGGGAGGCTCTGATAATTACAGGAGCTAGTTTGAGAGAGTACAGCTTTACTCCTACCTCCAGCATCCCTTGCAACCAGGCCAGGCAAGAGTGGTGCCTGCTTGTAGCATTTCAGGGTGGCAGTTTGTGTCGGGAGAAAAATACTTGGAAAGTGCCTCCAGGAAGCCCCAGAACAGGAGTGGGTAAGGTGAAATGCCCCAGAGGAATAAGAAACAACTCCGTGAAGACAGCTGACGCAGAGAGAAGCACCCGAGTTAGAAATGTGACCCGCCCGTGTGTATGAGAACACGAACTAGGCCTGCGGGAGACTTACAAAAACATGGCAAACTCAGAATTATAGGATCCCATTGACTCTCAGGATGGACGTTTCAAGAAGGATATGTGATTTAATAATCTGGCCCACCAAAGAACACCAGCCCGCAGCAATACAATGACCTAGAATAGGCAATTACTCCTGATGACCGTGTAGACTGGGGGCAACCAGTGTCATTTCACTTAAAGCCTTAACAGGGAGAGGAGGGGATGGGGGGGAGGAGAAAAGGGGAAAGGGGGAGGGGGAGGGAAGCAAACAGGCCAGGAGAGAGGGTATAATTTAAAATAGAACAGCTCTTAGAAGAGGGTTGGTGGTGAAGAATATTTATTATATTGTGTAAGCCACTGCTTACATTCATATTTAAAGGCAATAATTTAATAAGCAAAAGAGTGGTATTTCTTGGCAAATACCTATGGATATACTCACAGAGCACTTGAGTCACTGTAAATGTTATCACTCAAAATATCTGATGTGTACAGTTACATTTTATAATTTTCTCTACTTCTATTTCTTCCATTGTGGGATGACAAACTGCCAACTAAAAAATCTGTTAAGGAAATTCTAGATGCCTGTGGATATTCAACATTTGTCTTGGGAACCCCTAGTGCCCAAAGAGCCTAAGCAATTAAATTCACCCCAGTTGTGTGTATTCGAATGCCACCAGGCTCACAACCAAGTACCTACATCCTTGCTGGGGCCTCATCATTCTTCTTAGTGTCCTGTGGTTTGACTCCAATGCTCAGAACAAGGGAGTTTTATTTCCTTCCTCTAACATAACAGTGACAGCGCTGGCTCTGTCTGCTACATTCTCTTTTCTCTCCAGAATTGTCTGGAGTTTTAAACATTCAGGAAACGGAATCCAACACTCAGAGGTAGGCACACACACTCCATGCACAGCTTTCTGGACCATGGACAGTAGGGAGACTAGACCCCTTACCTTTATCATAGATTTCCTTCAAGACCCCTCGCTTTATCAGCTCCTCTCTGCTTTGCCTCATCGATATTTTCCTCTCCAGGGCTACAAGCAGAACACAGAGAAGCAGGCCTGAGTAGGTAACAAAGATGTTGTTTAAAGGAATCATACTTTCATATGGATCAAAATGTAATGCATATGGGAAAGCTCCTGTAAATTAAGCTTTACTAATGTAAGGTAGTGATACCAGTTCACATTTGTGGATACCGTGATGAACATTTTAGTTACATTGTTCATTTAATCATCAAAACTATCTTCAAAATTGCCTATAAGGTGGCATTTTTACTTCCCCTTCTTTAACCCCGATTTATGGTTGAGGGAACAGTAGCACACAGAAGTACAACTTCCCAGAGGCCCAAGGCTATTGAGAAGAGGGACCAGGATTCAAAGTTAGAAACACTACCTCCTATCTTGGCTTAACCTCTGCGTCCTGGCACATTTTCCTGAGTGTGGCATTTCCTCAAAGGTGGGATACCTTGTTTAGTTATCTAGTTCATACAAACCATGTCACACTGAGGATTTTGATGCTTCCCAACTCTTCTCTGGACTGAGAGACAGTAAGTAGTAGGGGGCCTCCACGGGACAGCCCACCCCCTGCCTTTGGCTCTCGGGCTCCAAGTCTCAGCAGCAGCATGAGGAATGACCTGTGCAGTCACCAGATACACCTCCCCCTCTGCCGGATGCTCAGGCAGGCGGGGGCTGGAGGAGGGAAGATGGGGCATTTCCTCTCGGATCAGTGGGCACAATGGAGGGCAACTCCAGTGGAAACAGAGCCCAGGAATGAGCGGCAGGCACAAAAGGGCAGGCCTGTGGCTTAAGGTAGGGAGGAGGAAAATGGCAGAGCCTACAGAAGGGGAGAGATTATTTGGATTGCTTTTGTCAGCTGGAGAATCTGCACATTCTTTGGATACACAGTTATTCGGGGAGAAAATCCAATTACAAAATAAGGAAGCTATTTTAGGCAGATACAAAGTACACACACACACACACACGCTCAGAATTTAGTCCAAAGAATACGATTTGAAAACCAGAAAAGCAGCAACGAAACAGCAGTTGTGATTCTAACTCCGCTGCCCACTGGCTGTGTGACCTCAGTCAGGTGACTTTGCCAGTGTAGGGAAATATCAATGCCTTAGAGCCAGTGTTGCCAATATAACAGGACCAGGGTGGGACCTGGGCATCTACATTGTAATAAAAGCTCTTTGGATTATTCTCAGTGATATTGAGGCTGAAAACACTGATTATTTTCTTTGGGACACAGTATTTTAAAAATGTTGTATTCTCCTCTCTCACATTATAAGAAATAAGTGGTATGAGACAGAAAAATACATGTTGAGTTGCACTGGCATATAGCTTACTGAGAATATATTAATAATAAATGATACACATAATAGGAGGCTTGTACAGAAGGACAAGCATTGAAGGTGGATGCAGAAACCACTGGAGTGGTGGCTGTTTTGGGGGGCAAAGGAGTTTTATGTCCTGTATCATGTGATATGGTGGCAGGAGAGCAGAAGGATGTTCTTTATGCAGAAGCAGAAAGAATTGTGTGCAGTTAGTTTAGAAAATCCTGCCAATTTTTAAAAAGAGTTGCTTAGCAGCACAGTGGGGAAAGACTGGATGGGCAAGATGAAACAGGGGTTTTTAAGCAACGAGTTTGTTAACAGATCTTTTGAGTGACATAAGGCCACCCAAAAAGGATGCATAAAGACGTGTTTTGCCATCCTGTATCGAACCACACAAATTAACAGATTTCTCTCAAACAAAATGAGCTTTCCCAGGGGCTTTTCTAAGCCCCAGATTGAAGTGGATGGATGCGATGCACAGCAGAGCAGCGGGTAGCTGGAAGTTATTGCCACAGGCACAAAAGCCGGGACATGAGGGCTGAGATCGAAGTTATCAGGATATTGTGGATGCCCTCAGGTCAACCTCTAGACCTCAGTTGTCCTGCCATATTCAGTAATGGATCCATTGCCATGGTGAAAGGCAGTCTGCTAGGGGCTGCAGGTGGTGGTGACCGAAGGGACAGCCCCTCCCCGCACAGAGTTTACAGACGAATGTGCGACTCAGACAGTTATCAAAAAGTGACATTGCCTCAGGTGTGATTACAAATGGAGGTAAGACCTCTTAAAAGAAAGGGACATGGTTCCAGAACTTATGATAAATAACCTTCTACACAGGGTAGTTAGAAGATGCTTTTCTGAGGAAGAGACCCCCCCACCCTATGCCTGAGTTTGAAAGATGAAAACACGTTATTTCAGGGAAGTTCAGTGAAGTAGTGGCTGAGGGAAACACTCCAGGCCCAGCAAGCCAGGGAATGGCTCCTGATGGAGGAATCCTGGTGCCGTGGAAGGAGAGAAGTAAACTGATGTGCCTGCGGCCACCACCACCACAGAGAACATGGTTTGAGATGTGGCCGGAGGGGCAGGGGTCTGGGTCACGCTGGGACTCTTGGGCCCTGTTACTCTGAGGGCAAAGGGAACAGGTGATCAGACTGAGGATTCAAAAGATCGATGTCCACTTCAGCGTGGAGAATGGGATGCAGAGAGGCCAAGTTACTAGGTGGTTATAGCATCTAGGCAGGAGATGATGGCAGCTGGCGATGGAGATGGAGATGAAGGATGCATTCAAGATGGGTGAGGGAGGCAATGTTGCCATGATTCGAAATTAGGGATTAGGCGTGGGATGTGAAGGCAATAGAGGGGTCAAGGGCAGCTCTTTGGTTCCCAGCTTACATAGTTGAATGAACAGTGGTGTCCATTACCAAGGTCAGGAACGCAGGACGAGAACTAGGTCTGAAGGGATGACAGCGAGCTCAGTGTCACCAAGCCTAAGAGTCAAGTATGCGCTAGGGAAATGTAGTTGAATACTTCATAAAAAATGGATGGGCAGTTAAATGAGACTGTGCTATGTGGCACAGACTATGCTAGACTTTTTCATGTACCTACGCTTCTCAAACTTTCCCATGGAAACACTTCCAGGGGCTCCCAGGGTATGACTAGAGTTGCCTGCCTCAAGCATGCCATTTCTTTAATGCATTGAGTTTTTCTTGAAAAGCTAAGGTTGACCTCACATAATATATCTGCTCTTACTTAAATAAGAAAATACTCACCTCCCCCAATCTCCAAGTTTAATTGACAGTCAGGTAAGAGATGGCTTATTTATCCTTTGGTGGTGTCCATTTCCTAGTATGGAACTCTGTGCTCTCAGGGGTACACAGATCGGGTTGAGAAGGATGAGACATCAGGTTATTTAGCTTAATCCTTACCATAATCCTATGAAGAATCGCATTCCCATTTTATAGAGGGGCACCTAAGGGCTAGCAAAATTCACTTGCCCAGAGTACCACTGCAGTAAGTAGAAGAGCGGAAGGAGAATTATATTTTAATGCCTGTTTCCCCCCCCATGACACCACATTGCTGTGAACACCATTTACTTACTGTATATAGGCTCTAAATATAATCTCATATATATGGCTCTGAAAACGGAAGGCGATTTTATCATTAGTTTATGTGGGTTTCCTTTTCACTAACAAGGCTAGGTTCAGTCCCCCCCTCCAACAATTTTGGGTTTGGGTAGAAAAAAGATGAACAAAGAAGGAATGAGAAGAAATTATGAAATGTTAAAGAAGTCAGAGGAAGAGGGGCAAATACATCAGGGAAGGGAACAAGTGGAAAGCGGGCTACACCTGTCAAAGAGACAGCAGGGGCAAGTTGGGTAAAGGGCGGTGAGCTGACTAATTGGAGAATGTTTTGTCTTTGGGAGGTGAGAAATTCAAGTTAATTTCCAACACAGAACCATCCATCTCTTGTAAGAAAAGGAAACTGAAAAGCTGTCTCACTGGACATGCAGCAAAAAGCATGCAAATAGGTCATATTTTTACTTAAAAGAAAAAAATCAGTAAAGACTAATTTGCAAACAAGAAAATCTACTGAAAATACAAGGATCACTCACTTTAACGTTATTCAGTTACTAAAGCACAGGGCAGGATAAAGTCTGAGTGAGCACATGTGGTAAACTGCGCTGGTCTAAACTTGTTGGTTATAAAACTGGATTGTGGTGATGGTTGGACAACTCTTTATATTTACTAAAATCACTGATTTGCCTACTCACAATGAGTTTATTTTATGGTGCGTAAATTATACCTTAATAAAGCTGTTAGGAAATTTAAAAAACGTAGTCATCACAAGGGAAAATTCCCATAAAGGCAAAAACATCAATTAAAAACAAAATAGTAAATCTAAGCAGCCAATTATAATAATAAAATAGAGGCCACAATAAGAAAGGGGACAGCATTAAAATGAAAGGATTAGAAATACAGCATATAAAGATAAATTTCTAAAAATAATTTTTTATCCTCTAGCATAGTAGAATCAAAGTAGGAAACGCAGGAATCTGATGCCCCCCTAAAATGAAAATAACAGCTCAGGAAGCAACCATGTAACACCTTGATCTTTAGAAGAGAACCAAATTTCCAGGCTGCAGGAAATGCAGAACGCTGTAATAGGATTTCATGATGGTCCTGGGGCAGCTAAAACATCAAAACAAGACCACACAATCCAGCAAACGTACAAAGACTATCTCAGGGACATAGAATCTAAAATCTTATGCCAACATATGAGATAGTGTGATGAGGAGAAGGGGAAAAAAATTACCGATCTGCTTTTATAGACCAACAAAGAATTAGTTGAGTAGATTCAAACACATAAAAAGAAGCTTCAAATACCCCTCTTGCCTGAAGGGAGTGGGAGAGGGATTTCTCATTACCATACCAAAAATAGCCCAAAACAGTCCCAGAAAACCATACACAAAGGTTATCCAAGGAAGATTCTCTAAGCTTGCCATCAAAATGCCTTAATGTAAGAACTGCAGAAAACCTTGAAAGGCATGGTTATACCTGAATCTTTATCATGATCTATCAATCATGCCTTTTTACTTTCAGTGTTTTTGATGCATTGGAATCTTGGGATCTTATTGGTCATGGTGAGACTGTCCCTCCCAGGGCCAGCCGGTTGCTACAGATCGTAAATGACTAGCCTGTGTACTCCCCTTCCATATGCAAACCCACCATTCTAGAGCCACCACTTCCTTTATGGGGCTCGTACACTACAGGCCATTTCCCCCTGCCTATACCAGCTCAAGGCCAGGTACCAGACAACCAGAGATAGTCCCTGTGCCCCAGAAGCTGCTAAAATGATTTAAACTAGCCTGCTAAGCCTGCTTATACTGTCCTGCTATGGAACAGTGGAAGCCACAATAAAGGCTCTTGCCCACATCTCCTGCCCATTCTGCCCCCTGACTGACCCACACTGGTGCTGCCCCATGTGGCCCTCCATGGCACAGTGTGGGCCTTTCTCTTGGGATCTGTGACTATAACAAATTATCTTCTCAACAAGCTGTCTCCTGATCTGTTGGCCTCATCATTCCTGGATAATAATACAACCTGCATTTTCAAACACACCTATCCTTGAGCTGGTTTGTAAGTGACTGTACACATCATAATGGTGTATAGCTAACCCGGATGAACTCTTCATGGCCCATGTGGTAGGAGATGAGACTGTTTATTTACTGTTGTTTGTGAAAACATCCAAGTCATCCAGATTAGCACTTTTCTAAAGTCCGTTCTGCAGAACAGTAACCACCAGAGATGGTCTGAAGAAGGGCTTCCAAAGACAGTAATTTGTGGAAATGCCATGTCCCGCTGGAGAATCGGTGTTCATTAGCACGAGAGGACCCACAGTACAGAAACCGATTTAACTCAGCTTACCCAGTGTTTCTCCCAAATTCAGCTGACAATATGACCCTTTTGGGGAGTACTTTGAGACTTCACTTTGAGGAAAATCGGGAAACGCTGATCTACGTGTCAGTTTGCAGGGAAGCAAACGTGGTATTCTATTGTAAAAATGAACTGGGGAGGTCAGCCTGTCTAATTCTGCAGGGACATACAGGGGCCAAGCTCTTTCGTAAAGAGCCCTTGGATAAATGTTTGAATCAAACTAAGCCCCAAACCCAAAGCCCTACAATATCAGACAAGCAGGCATGCCTGACCTGGGAGATACCAATGCAGTAAAGTGACCAGCCATCTACCTACCTGGCCTCCTGTGGCCCTGGTGGAAACTTCAGTTAGCAGAGAGATCTGCCTTCTGATCAGCTCCTAGGATGGGCTGGGGCCCCATGCATTCCCCACGGAGTTAAGGAATAAACTTGATTAGCCTTGATCAGGTAAATATCACATAGCACCTGCCCAAAGTAACAATTTTGGCTTCGACAGAATTGACATTAGGTGCTTCTTTCTGACAGCAATTCAGGCAGTATAGTTTCCTCTGGAGTCACAGAGCAGGAGAGCAGGGCCTTATCATTAGCATGGATGTGGTCTTTGTTTCCCTCTTGCTGTGGGCGTACGGGAAAAAGGAAGGCCCACAGGCTCGTTTTAAGTGGTAAGTTGTGCTGTTAACTGTCATTCCTCATGGATCTTAACTGGATCCTGGTTTGAACAGACCAGCTGTAAAAGCATTTGGGGTCATTTGGGAAAATGTGTCTATGGACTGGGCATTAAATGATATTAGGGAATTATTATCCATTTTGCTATGTACAATCATGGTCCTGTGGCTGTACAGGACATTCTCCTTATTTGTTAGAGATGCATATTGAGAGATGTCTGTAATTTACACTTTGGCAAAAAAAGGCAACAAATAAGGCCAGACCTTAGTAACTGTTGGCTATATGACTATACAGTGATACAATAATATAATTATACAATTCTCTCAACTTCTCTTATAACTGAACATTTTCAAAATAAAAAGTAAACATGAAATGAATGAATGTGACAAGTAATACTGAGTAAGAGGAACAAGACAGAAGAACGGCATCCTATTGATTCCATTCATACAAAGTTCAAAGCTGGCAAAACTAAATATAGTTTAGAGATGCATATCTCTAAGCTTTAAAACTACAAAGTAGAGCAAGGCTCTAATCACAATAAAAATCAGGCCTGTGGCTACCTTTGATGGGGAGGAGAACTGCAATCAGAAAGGCGAGCAAAGGAGCTTCCAGGTGCTGTCAGTGTTTTCTGTTTTGACTTGGGCAGTGGTAACACAGCGTTTACTTTATACCCATCTGTTAAACTGTACGATAATGCTTCAAGCATTTTCTCATTGCGTGTTTTATTTTTCAAAATAAAAACATGAAAAGGACATGTTTACCAACTCTGTTTCTTTTTGTACTATTGTAATTGTCTCTGTAATTGAGATTGAATAAAAATCTCAGCCACCATATCATGAAACTATGCAGTTGGCCAGCAGACTACTCCACGAAAGACCAGATGATTATAAGGCAGTAAAAGCCATTAAGTCTTTTCCTGGTCATTTCTTCAAACAGGTTAAACAAGACAATGCTTGCTGAGTCTCCAGGTAAGCAGGACAGAGACTTGAAGCTTTGTGGGGAGAAAGCTGGCAAAGTTTTAGAGGTAATTTTGCAGAAGTCAGGATTCTGAATTTTGAAAATAGAATGCACTGTTCTTGGAGTCCATTTTTGAAGGGACAAGGGAAAGCAAACAAGGGGAAGTAATTTTTCAAGGGTCAGGCTCAACACTCTCGGGAGTGCATGGAGGAAACTGATGTTACCATTTGCAGATCCCATTTTGTATTTCTACTCCAATCTGCACAGGAAACTTCAAATCAAATTCTAACACAGTAAGTGTCAGTTTTCCCTTCTGAGATCTATGACACACAAAATAAATAATTCCTTCTCCATTCACTGGCTCTCCATTATGAGAACATGGTAGAACATGATTTAGTGAACCAAGATCTTAGAAATAATTTACGTTAAGCCCACTTTATAACCTTCCCTTTGTCCTTTCATCTCTATATCACCTATTATGACAGATATTTCCCTTCAATGTGAAATGGGTGCACCTCCAGTGACAGAGAATGCAGCGTGATGGAAGTGTTTATGTTAGAAATGAAAGTTCAATGCTTTGGGACTTGCTTCTATTTCTTGTAGGAAAGTGTGTCATAACATCTCATTTTTTGGTGAGTGTCACACATTCACATTTCCACTGTGTTCTCTGCTGCCTCTAACACCCCTGCCCCATCCCCCAGGAATAAAAAGAAAATGCATTGAATTAGAGCTAGTTAAGTGAGTTTCACTTCCAGATGCAGGAAGCATAATGCTGTCCTGTATTTCATTCCAGACACCTAATTATTATTGATCGCTTTGTGATTGAAGTGTTCTGCCTAAAGCACCGAAGAATGGAAATCTGAAATCCTGCCCAGAACAGCTTAACACCCCGGCTACCACCTGTTACCTAAAAGATAATAGGGCCCTTATTCAAAGTGTTTTGTGGTGCCAAGTGGATGGAAATAAGCTTGCCTGCTTCACTGCTTGTTTTTCCTACTCCTTGTCATATCAACCCGACTACACTGCAGTTTTCAGAAGGCAGTGTTAAGACATGTAGGCGTTAAAATCTTACCTGACAACTTTATAAAGCTGAGAAAGACGGCAGCATTAGATTGAGGATTTTTATTTGTTCTTAGTTTCTACAGTCAAGACTAAAATCAGCTAATATCGAACACAAATTTAAAAAATCAGAACCATGCCTCAGTTAGGTCAGATGTCTACTCAGACAGAGACAGCTGCCTGAAATGTAGGTAATTTTGATTTCTCCCTTCCATGGCCATGATGACATTTACTCTGTACCAGGAGCTACTCTAAACAAGTTTTCCACATAGTACTTAAGTCTCAAAACAACTCTACAAGGTTGGTACTATAACCTCTGTTTCACAGATAAGGAAAACGTCCAAAACTCGCCCAACGGTGCAAAGTTGGACTTGAACTCAAGCCAACGTGATTCAATGCATGAATCCTTAAATGTGACATTATACTGTCCATCTGTGCCTCACAATTTGTCCAGTCTACCTGTGAATGAACAAACTTGTACCCATAGGCTATAGTGTATATGTAGAAGAGCTACAGATACAAATTTTGCTATTTCCTGGACAGAATTTGGTCATTTGTAAACTCTGATCATTTAAATCATTTTATTAAGTTAAGGATTTATTTACTTGTCAAATGAGTGAGGTTTCACATATGCAGACTAAGCAGACCTCCTTGTACATAAGACTCAATAAACTGTGTCATTATCACTGCTCTCCACTTTAGGGGAAAGTTAAGCTTTTCCCCAAGGAAATACAGAGTGACACACAAATTTACAACTTCACTCTCTTCTGTTATATGTATACAAGTAACATCCATGTTTAGGAAGGTGAGTATCTGCTGGGTTACTTCCCATCAGTTACTCCATGTGGAAAGAATGACACAGGAGGGGAACGTGCAGATGCTACAGATTTTTATGCCTATCCCTGAAATACTGAGTTACAGCAAGACTTTCACACCAAAGCAGAACAGAAATGCCCCTGAAGAAATACTCATTGTTTGTAATTGAATAACAAAACTTTCCAAATCTAAAACAAAAATCCAAATAATTTAGAAATGTCCTTTCATAGTCTGCATGCCAGACCCATTTTTTCATTTCTATCTCTATCTTCTCCTCTTGCGTAATAGGATGCTTCACCCAGGAACAGGGACTACTGGGTTTGGCTGTACTTCATTCAAGCATTTTCCAGCTAATGATAAAAACAATGCGGCCAAATATCCATTATCTTCAAATGAGGAGACATGAATTACTGATCTGTATTTTGGGGGAAAAAAAAAACACCTTTAGTGCCTGGATATTATCCTTGAAAAAAAAAAAGCCCTGAATATCTGAACAGCAGGGTAAGGAGTCAAATGTTTACTTTCACGGCAGAAAGTGGAAAAATTGAAAAACCTAATATCCACAAAAACAAGGAACCTACGACATATGGGATCAAGAAGAAAGGTCTAGAAGCACAGTGAGAATCAGCTTTTCTTGAGGCTCTGCTTGTTTGTACAGATGGTACTGGTCCTCACGGTCATGACCGGGTAGGGAGACCTGACAAGCAGCAAGTGGCTCCTTTAAATGAACGTTCAGACTTGTCCACTGGTCGCTTGCGACCACGACTTCTGAGTTTTGTTTCTGATGGGTATTTTTGCATCTCTTTTGAAGCAACTGCAGCCTGTCTAGTGGAAGCAAACAAATGGGCGATCGTTGTCTCACCAATAATTTCTTTCATTTGCTCGAGACAGATTCTTTATGACATCGTGAATGGAACTTTGTTCCATAATATTATCCAGCAGTTTCCTGTTTCCAGGGATTGACTCCCAGTTATGGGTTGATTTACATAAAGGTTTGGGCCAAGGTAGCAGTGTACAATGCAAATTCTGATTCTTGTACTATCTTCACTTGAGTGAGTGGCAGGATGAAATACTCAGTGGCCTTGGTACTGATGGGAACCTGGTTGAACTCACGGGTGTTCAAAGGCAAATATAAACCATCAACCCATTTTCTTCCTTCCTGGTACTTCTATAAAAAAAGCGCTGTGCTGGCCTCATCTTCAGGTTAATAGAAAATCTTGCCCAAGATGGTACCTACACAGTATTACAGGAACAAGTAATGAAGAGATCAATCAACTTGATTTGATTTCTCTCCTTTAAGAAAACATCTTGTCACCTGATGGAGCTAACTAAATCAGCCAATTGCTGTGAAACCATGAAGACAGAGCCTAAACTGCCTGGACTCTGTCACACGCTGTGCTGACATTATTAGTTCAGTGAAGCCATCAGCTCAGTATTTTTTTAAACCGTGGTACACTACCCATTACATAAAATTTACCTTTGTGACCATTTCTAAGTGTAGAGTTTAGTAGTGTTAAATACATTGTTGAGCAATCAAGCTTTAGAATGTTTTCATCTTAAAAAACTGACATTATATACCCATTAAACAACTGCCCATCCCTCCCTTCCCCCAGCCCCTGGCAACCACCATCATACTTTTCATCTCCATGAATTCGATGACTCCAGGTATCTCATTTAAGTGGAATCACAGAGTATTTGTCTTCTTCTGTGACTGGCTTATTTCACTCAGCATAATGTCATCAAGGTTCATCTATGTTGCAGCCCATGTCAGAATTTCCTTCCTTTTTAAGGCTATATAACATTCCACTGTACGGACACACTGCATTTTCTTTATCCATTCATCTGTCACTGGATACTTGGGTTGCTTCCACATCTTGGCTGCTGTGAACATGGGTGTGCAAATATCTCTTCAAAATCCTGCTTCGGTTCTTTTGTCTATACACCAGACGTGGAATCGCTGAATCATATGTTAATTTTATTTTTAATTTTTTGAGGAACTGCTATAGCATTTTTCACAGCAGCTGCACCATTTGACATTCCCACCAACAGTAGACATGGGCTCTGATTTGTCCACCATCTCCTAACATTTGTTCTCAGGGTTGCTGGTGCTATTATTCATTTTTCTGTAACAGCCATCCTAACATGCGTGAGGTGATGAGCTAAGTTTTAAGACATTAAGACTCAAGGAGAGGGAGATTTTGAGCATCTAGAGTAATAACACTTGGCAGTAATTTTAAGAGTTGCCATTTCTTCACCGAGGTTACAGAAGCAATATATAAAATTAAAGGCCTCCTCTGATGCTTTGGGATTCTAAGAGTTGATTTCTTTATAGAGAAAAAGTGGGGATGGATTTTATGGAAAGGACAAATAAGTAAAGGGGAAAAGTTACATTTTTTAAGGAAAGAAATAATGGTTTTGTTATTGTTGATTTTATTTTATTTTCAAAATAACTTACCCATACATTTCTTCATATTAAGGAAGGACAGTAGCTTCACTGAGAATATTTGAATCTCCCTCCATTGTGAATGATGAGCATCTTAATCATGTGAGCCAAAGTTTGTAGTTTATGAGGCAACCTGGCTGCCCGGCACACATCTGGTCTCTGTCCCTGAAGTCACCCTGGGGCCTGAAACAATGCTGTCCATCCAAGATGGATTCCGCAAATGAAAATTTTGAGGGAAAGACAATGAAGTCCTGAGGTATCAGCATGGGTTCTGTAAGCCTTCCAGTTCCACATTTCAAATAGATAGAAAATGTACTTATAATGGGAAAAAAAATAATTTGTGTATGTGTACAGCAGGTGTTAGCACACTTTTTCTGGAAAGCATATAGCCACAGTCTGGAAACTGCTCAATCTACCATCGCAGCTACAGGTAGTGTGCAAATGAACGAACATGGCTGTGTCCCAGTAAAACTCTGTTTGTAAAACAGGCTGATTTGGCCCATGGGTCATAGTTTGCTAACCCCTATTACAGAAGACTCAATGGAAAGAACTTTAAAATTTAGAAGTTTCTCATAAGTTAATAAAAGAGGAAAAACCTTAAAAACAAACAAACAAAATAAATGGCAAAGTAAACCCTGCTGATGTGATTTCTTTAAAAAATAAGTATAAAACTGTGGCTTTCATGTAAAAAAAAAAAATGCACTTCATGGTTCCCTGTCATGTTCAAGCTGTCCCTAATCTATAAAGGCTTAAAATAGATGAAAATCAACATAACCCTGGATATGAAACCTTGAAATCATAACTCCTAAAAGCTACAGTTTGACTTTACAGAGAAGAAAATCTCACAGAGAAATCACACCTTTAACCACAAGCCACTTAACAAATTCTTGTCATCAATACAAGGAAATGACATTTTCCTCACTGAAATGGATGGAATTGGAGGTGCCATGCCAAGGTAGCCCCTAGAAGGATATGCTCCCCCTCAGTGGGCAGGCAGGCCGGTGTCCTTTGACATCCCATCTCATTTTCCCCCTGGAGTTTCTCCTAAGGGGTGACAAAGACTCTCTGTGACCAAACGTGGTCAGGCCCCTCTGACCCCCTCCCTGGCGAGGTCTCAGCCTTGGCCTGTAACCACTTTCAATACAAATGATTTTGTTCACTCCAATACCAAAAAATGCGAAGAAACATTAGGATACTTTCAGGCAGCTCAAGGCCATGTCCCCAGTGTGATGAGTCTAGTCCACTGAAAAGCCTGTCTGAGGAAGCTCAAGGCTGCTGAAAGAATTTACTGTTTTTCCAACCAACAAATGACACAGGCCTCTGAGCATTCTTTTCTTAGGGCATTTACTTGAGAAAACGCAGTGATAAATCTTTTCTCTGTTCCTTTGAGATGTATATGTATTTCTATAACCTTCTTAAGGACTGGAAGCCATTCCTTTGAAGTGTAATCATCACGAAGACAGAGCCCCTGTTGCCCAGTCTCTGTAAGAGCACAGGAGACTGACTTCAGCAGGGCCAGTTAGCTGACCCCATAGCCCATTCACACCCCTTACATGCCCTTTGTTAATTTTCCTTTAGCACAGCCCAGGGTTTAAAGGCCTCCTGCCTTTGGTTTCCTCGGTGTTAAGCTCAGGTCACACTGGCGCCTCTTCTGTACTGAAATAGTAAGGAATAAAATCTGCCTTACTGCCTTTAACTAGCCGCCAGCTTTGTTTCTCTTCAACAGGTTACTGCTCCACATTGCCTTCAGGGGACACGGTTCCATCTTTAATGTTCAAGCCCTCAAAGGGACAAAATCCTCTCCTTTTAGTTTCCTTAGCAGGTCTCAAGACATGTCACCCCTTGCAATCCCAGGAGGCCCATGCAGACTTTCTGACTGATGCTTCACAAATAAACCCAAGAGATGTATTTCCTGTCCTGCCACCCACAGCCTGCCTCTGTTTCAGATTCTGGGCAAGCAGGCCTCTTTGTCTAGGTGAATGACACTGGGATCCGGGCACCCATTCCCATTCCCAATCCAGATTCCCATTCCCAATACAGAAGTGCATGGGCCGCTTGTACAGTAGAGCCATGTCTTAGGACACAACTACTAAGGAGTCAAACAACAGGAATCACCACATACAGAAGCCTGACTCTTGTTTTATTTTTATTTTGGGCAAAAAAGGAAGGGAAAAATACGTGGATGATTTACTCCAAATAGTTTAGACCTACCAGTAAGGCAGGTTTGGAAAGTACCATTTTGTGCCTAATCTCTGAAGTCAGAAGGCTGTGTCCAGATAGTTCACTCACCCATTCATTTACTCAGTCATGGAATACTAAGTATCTTTACAGTTAATACACTGGACTAGTTTTAGGTAGCAAGCACATTCCATTAACTTGATTGCTAGGTACACCTTGAAAAATTACTTTTTATCTTCAGTATTTACTAAACAAAAACAGAACTGAACACAACCAAACCAAAATCTAATGCTTCATATTTCTCAGCTTAAGCTTGCATATCCTGGGCACAAACGATTGTGTACTGATTAACTCAGAAGCCTTAATTGCTAATTTCCCCCTTGTGCTTCCCAAAGACAGCTACTCTCCCATAATAAAATCATGGTAGTCATCACTATATCATGGACCACAGGTCATGAAGAGACACATGCTAAGGATCTGCTATGTGTGGGTTTGGAGAATGGTGGGAAGCTGTGGTATATGCAGAAAGTGGGGACTAAACAAGGCCATAGGTCTCAGGTCTGAAGAAGGCTAACTAGCTAAGGGCCAAGGGATGGGAAGAGAGAGTAGGGACTGCTGTGGGTTCAGAGGAGTGGGGGGTTACCTGGCAGGTGCAGCTAGGTGGGACTTGGGCTGGGACTGGAAGGGAAGGCAGAGCTCAGCTCTATAATAACCCCAGCCAGGAAGTTCCACTAGTCGATCAAAACTACAACAAAGGCCTTAACCAATTCTCCCACCAAGTGATCGCAACACTTTCTGAGTTACTAAAATTCTGAAAAGTTCTTTTGACAGGGTTAGCAAATGAACTTCTACATTTAATAGAAGAAATTGATGTCTGGGAGGTGAGTCAGTCTTCAAAGTTTCATGCGTGTTTCCATCGTGTGGCAAAGGGGCTTTTGACTTTCTTTTCCTTGAGGGGATATAGTGCACTATTTCACTCACAATTGTTCTTAAAAAGGGTTGGGAAGAAAGGAGATTAGGAAATAAAAAGAAGGTCAAATTTTGAATGACATCTGGATTCAAGTCTCTCTTTTTAAACTTCTGGCTTTGTGAAAATTCCTTCCTACATTATTAAAAGAACAGGGGAAGATTTTATGTTTGTGTCCGAGGTTCAGGCAAATCATTGAGATGAATCCTTAAAAATATTGAACAGGTCTACCCTGAAGATCTAACAACCTGAGGTGGCTTTTAAAATATTTTAAAATAAAATAAAATTTTTATTATTGTAAAAACAGAACACCACAGGTTATCAAATTAAATGAATATAAAATTTCTCAAAAATTTAAATAGGCTTTTGAAACAGGGAAATACGAAGACATTGAAAAATTAACCTTGCACTTCACTTACTGAGTTGTAGGAATTAAATGTAGCATCTACATCTCTTGTGAGTCAAGTTTCTAGAGACACACCAGGGAAGAAGTGCACCAGATGTGCCCTAGCTCAGGAGAAGGTTCATCCTGACCAGAGGCTGGTGTTCCCCAGGCTCCCGTGCCATCTTTGGTACAGGATTTCACAATACAACTAGACCTCAGCTGTCTGCTCTGCTCAAATCAATGACCAAATTTTAAATATTTTATCTGTGGATTTTGTTCATAAAGATCAAAAAGTTAGCAGAAGGAAGGAAATAATAAAGATCAGAGCAGAAATAAAGGAAATAGAGGCTAAATAAAGTATAAAGATCTGCCAACAATTTTGTGTATGTATTGGTTTTAGCACATCCACTATTCCAGGCACACAGCTAGGCACTGGAGACCAAGTGGACAGAACCAGACACCCGTTCTGGAATGAGAACTCAGGGCAACGCCTGCTCTGTCTGAGCATTGTGACTCTGGAACTCCAGTTCCAGGAATTTAGTCTTTTTCTCAGTTTCATCCTTGAACTCTCTGTTCTTCGAGAATAAGAGTCTCCTGTTTCTTTTACTTTTGCTACAGATTTCTTTCCCCTGAGGATTTTTGCCAGGGGATGCAATCACACACTTGGACCTTCAGGCCTCTGAGTTTCTGCTCTGTACCTTCCTAACTCTGATTACCCACCTACCTATGTGTATTCAGATAACTTTTCATTACATCTCCAGTGATGTAAGCACCTAATTTCCTATAGTAAATCCTTTTTTGAGCTGACTTGACTCCAACCATGAAGGAGTGGCTGGGAAGGGGTCTGCACTGGGCTGGGCTGGGAGAGAGGAGGTGGTGTTATCTTTTGAATGAGCTGGGATAGTGAAATGAAAATGTATTATGGTCAATCGAATATATATAACTGGAGAACTAACAGAAACAAATCAGAAGCAAAGAGACAACCAGAGTTCAGTAGAAAATCAAGGGAAGGAAGGGGCTTCTAAGGAAAATGAAATCAGATGAGAAACAACAGAAGTGGGACACCAAGTCTTAGAGACGACCACAGTGATGGGGCTGGAGGGAAAATCCTTACCAGAAGTTAGAGAGAAAAACAAAGCTGCAGGGAACGAAGCTCTAACAACTTCCAGGTATTCAGAATATTGTATGCACGGAGTACTACTGCTCCAGTTCCTAGAGGTACTCTTCTTCATGCAAGGGTTGTGTAACTATTGTGTGAACAGCATCTGCAGCGGGATTTACTATGTAATTTGTGTTTCAAGTATCATTTTTACCTTTTTAAATGTTCACTTTAAAGTTACTATCATTTCCTAGTTTGCATGCAGTTTAATATTTCAGATAAGGAAATTACACATCCAAAACTTCTATGGATACTCCGTTTATGATCATTACCTACAATTGACTACTCAGATATAGAGAAAATCCAGAATTTTATTCTACCATCAAGACCCCGAAGAAACAGATTTTCTGAGGAAAAACAGGGTTAGAAAAAAAATAAGTCTCAGCTGACAAATCTGAGGTGGGCATTTTATAGAGTTGCCTTCATTTAAAGCGTACAGGTACCCCCTTGGCTTTTTCAAAGTTTGCATTATGCCACTGCGGTTTTAGCGCACATCTACATTAGTACCTGTTTCAGCTAAAGATCTTAGGGTTACCACTCTGTTGTGCAGGGAGCTGCCTTGGAGGGAGCCAGAGGGGCACGGCCAAGCTCCTTCCCAGAAACTACACTCAGCAGGCTCAGCCTCAAACCACCAGAGCTGTAAGCTGGGTCAGCACTTGAACTGGAGCATCCGCTAGCAAGATGAGTCCTAAGGTATCAGAAAAGCTTAAGAAAAGTTATTTTGTGGTTCTGGGAATGCTCAAAAGTGTTTCCATATAAACTAATAGTAATTGCCTCTTTGGTTTACACCATTTCAGTTTACAAAAAGTATCATAGGAATGTTCCACTTTTGGCTAGAGGGGGAAACCTGTACCAGGCTTTGTTAATTTAGAATGAACCTGAAAGGTTATTTTTAAAGCCACCTGTTTAAAATCACAGGCTGGATGAAATTTCTAATGAGGTTAGTAAACTATTTTCAAGTTACACATTGTTGATTTATGAAAAGGTTCAGTTAAAGTTTTATTTTGCCCCAATGGAATTGCAAAATTTATAGTGGGCTCATGCTTGCTTAGCAAAAATGTGCAAAAAAATAAATAAATAAAGTAAGTCCTTCAGACTGAGCTGAAGGAAGAAAATCTTCCATACTGTATCATTTTTTTCCCTCAATTCAGAGAAACCACCAGAAGAGCAGGTGATCCAATTAAATTTGAGTATGATTCTGAAGCTGAGTCAGTATTTTTTCTTTATAGTGATGTATTTACAATTAGAGGAATTTCACCTATATTAATGATTTGTAAGAGTTAACAAACTGTCTTTCTCTACATGAATCCAAGAATTACTTTAAAATACTTCCCAGAGTTTTAAGTTACCACAGCATTCACTTTATCTAGATTACAGTCAAGTTTCTAGCTATCAAGAAGCCGAAAAGCAACGCAGCCAGCAGAACGGATGGCACAAATCCATGCATTCAAATTGAGACACTTAAATCATTTTGAGAACTCCCCAAGCTCCCACTCCTAGCTAGTTTACTTTAATTTTAGTTACCATTTAAACGGGCTTCGCAGTCTGGTTCCTAACCTATAACAGATTAGAAACGTAAATTAGAAAGTAAGAGGGAGCAGGCTGATAGAAGTGGCAGCTTACAGAAATTGAGATGGGGGAAGGGATTTAAAAGCAAAAAAAAGACTCATCAATGGTCCTACACTGGTTATTAGTATCATTAATCAGGGCACAGCATAGTAAGAAATGTTTTCATAAGGACCCTGAAGCATCAAGAAAACATAAAATTTGGCTTACTTTAAGGATAAATGGGAAAGTACGTATTTTTAAAGACTTTTATTGAAGATTGATTTCAAAAATTCTTAGGGCATTTAAAAGAGACAATCTTTGGTAAAATCACTCATGCAGAACACCTAATTTCTTAATGCTTAAGGAAGCATTATATTTCCACAATGATATAAATTGACATACATCACACGGAGACATTATAGATAGAGTAATACTGCATGCCTGTGCTTCATTAAAAATATCAAAGAAATTAACAATGTAATGAAAGTATATTGATGTTACTGTTTTCTAAGCACTTCAGCAAGCTTAACATGTATGTTTGAAGTTCAGAATAACTTTCAAAGTGATGAAGCCAGAACACTGTTCTAATCCCACAATGTAATTCCCATTAAGCCTAGTTCACTTAAATCTAGATTCCTAAAGGCAGGGGCAGTTAAAGTTCCTGATAGCTGTCACTAAAGCCATCTACCATTTAGAAAGTAAGAAGATAACTTGGAGGTCCCACTGGTCTCTAACTCTGAGCAATATATTCTTTGGTCCAAAATGAAAGAATGCAAATACAGCTCCAAATAAGTCATAATCTGTATCAACTACTCAACGCAAAGATGGAGCAAAATCTAGCACAGAAAAAAATACTATGGCCTTGAAGCATAATGAACCATCTCTACATAATGACATCAGAGATACATATGTGTTTATATTTTACAAATAAGTCACTTTAACCTCTATGTCACAAATACAGTGTACATATATGGTAAATGTCAAAGAGCTATGGAAGCAAACTATTTTTTGAATGGAGGAGAAGTCAAGAGTTTTCTATTTCAAACTTCTAAGAAACAGAGGCTGAGAGAGGTTCCAATGATGTATGTGCACAAAGTTAATTAACACAGAAACTAAGACCGAAAGCTGAACTCTAGGACACTTTCAACACCAAGAATCAGTCTCAGAAAGGTCAGATGCATACAAACATGTCATACACAAAACTCTCTTAGGCATCTTCATTCTTCAAGTCTTCTAATTCCTTCAAAATAACTGTCCAGATCTAACATGGAGGCATCAGGTGGAGAAATGGGAAAGGATGAGGGAAATTTCCAATGGTTAACAGATAAATTTTCTCCAGGTAGTTAATATCTGTCACATTTTTAAAAACTTCTAGTTGGATGATTTACTTCTACAGCCAACCTCCATGATTCTCTAGACACAGTGTCAATTGCTCACCTTGTAGAGTCTTCTAAAAATACAAAACACATTACTTCATGCCCCTTACTACAGCACCTACTACAGAAAGAAAGGGCAAATAAGAATATTGAAGCATATCTCCCACAAATCAAACAGGCATCTAGAAAAATGAGTTGAGGTTTATGGTAAAGCTTCCATATTTGGTTAGGGGCACAGATTTTGGAGCCTGGAAGACCTGAGCTCAAATTCCATTTCCACCATTTACTAGGTGTGTGACCATCGCTAAGTTACTGAGCCTCTCTAGGCCTTGTTCCTTGTTTGTAGATTAGAAATAATGATGGTGGCCACATAAGTTGGCTTTAATGTTTAAATGAGTACAGACAGACACTCAACACGTGGTGGACATTTAACTTGGATACTCTTGTGGGGGGGGGTGGTCACACTCTTTGGTTCTAGGGCTAAGAGGCTTATTCAAGTCCATTCCAATGTTTAGTGGGAAGGCCTCTGTCTCCTGGTGTAAACCAGTTGCCCATTTTCCCAATTTGAAGAGATGTCTCCAGCATTTAGCACACTTCCATTAGCAAGTAGTCTTTTATGGGCATCTATGGTTACTTACTTTCTTGCACATTTGAAGAACTAAGTAGCAAATTGCTTTTCCTTCATTCCTCCCTTTCCCTTTCTTCCTTCCCCCCAAAACCCTTATTTGGCACTTACTAGATTTCAGATACACTGATATTTATTATTACTTAAGCACTGTGTGATGAATTATCTTCACAAACAGGTACATTAACCGAAATGATTTCTAATTCACACACACACACACACACACACACACACACACAGCTAATTCAATCCTATTATTTGAACTAGTGTTTTTTTCTTCTGGCATAGTTATCCAGTGGTCTGAATCCCAAGAAGGAAAGCTTCCTTGAATAAGAGAAATGCTTATAAATATTATTAAATTATTAATATTAAATATTAACTGAGCACTGATATACAATCTAGACATCTTCCATGTGCAAATATCTTCATACAAAAGGTATTTATTTAACCTGGACCGTATTCACCATAATATTTTTAAAGCACAAGAACTATGCCTCTAAATACTGGGGATTTCTCATTTAAATCCTTTACCACAGAGCCAAGTTTTTATGGATTTTTAAGAATGATATATTTCTTCCTCTGCTGGAGGGAGACAGAAGACAAAGTCATAGGAGCAGCAATTATAAATTATCGTTCACTGGATTTCTTCCACTGAAGGTAACATTAAAAATGACTGAAAGGTGAACTAGAACAACCTCAAGAAGCTGCTGGCCTTGAAAACAAGATGAAGTGCAGTCATAAAAGTAATCAGAAAAGAAAGACTGCCACTGGGTTTACTAGTTACAATCTAAGAATTATAAATAAAAACTAGAGCAGAGCAAATACACAAGAATTTTCAAGAAGATTCCTCCTAAAACCACCTGAAACTGAAACTTAAGGAGGAAGTAAATCAGTTCGCATTACTTGTGGTAGTTACGGTCTATAATGTTGGTACCAACCCTGGATGAGCAAATACTGACCCATTACTCCCAGGGGAAATAGAGGGCTAGGCTCCTTCTAGCCTCTGGTCACAAAATTTTTGCCAACTGATCAACATAATTGTGTTTTTTGGTTTTTTTTCGAGTTTTATCAAGGTATAACTGACAAATTACATTTGTAAGATACTTAAAGTGTACAATATGATTTGATTTATGTGAATGGAAGGATTCTCGCCACCATGCTAATTAGCACATCCTCACATATTTAATGAATGTATGTTATTGTTCATTAACCTTGAACTCACTGCCAGTGGGCCCTGTTACTCATGCCTAAACGAAGTTTATCAAACACAGGTATTTCTTTCATAAGGCACATCACAGCCTTCCTGCACTTAGGAATACTAGAGAGCATGTTAGCACTATGTTAGGGGTCACGTTAGAGAGATCACTTGAAGAAAGCACTAAATAACAAAAAATATGGCACTAAATAGACTGCAAAAAAGGACACTTCTTTACCGCATAAGAGCTGAAATGAGAAGGCAGATTCTTGCCTGTGTTGACCTCAGCTGGGAATGTGCACATTGAGAGACTAAAACTTTTTGCTGCCCTGCCTGTGACTGCAAATGATCACAAAAACATCGCAAGTGTTAATTTGGCGGCTACAAAAATTCTAGCTAGTAGGTGAATCCAAAAATATGATATCTGTGAATAATGACCAACTCTATTCTCATTACAAGCAAACTCACAAGGGATGCCAATCAAACTGCCCTACTACCTTAAATACAGAGAATTACAGGAATAGGATTTGGAAGGAATCCTGCTTTTTTTTTTTTTTTTTTTACAAGATAAAGCCCAAATCCACACCCAGGAAAACACTAACACATTGAATCTCCAAGGCAGACACAGTTACTTGCTCATAAATAGAAAATTTTACACTTATGTAGAAATACCAAGTCCTGCGGTGGCAGAAAGGATTTGAAAAGGAGGAATCAGAACAGAATCAATGACTTCCACAGTAAGTATGTTCCCCTGGCAGAGGGGTAATTCCTCATGAATTGTTTGGTCGGTATAAAACTTAGTATCATTGTTTCAATAAAAACTGAGGGCAGAGCCTCTAGAAAAACAAACTCTCAGTTATCTATGACCATGCTGTCTAGTGTGGGAGCCCCTACCCACATGTGGCTATTCGAATTTAAGTTAAATTCAAACAAAACAGAAATAAAAATTCAGCACCTTAACATGTCAGGTGCTCAGCAGTCACACGTGGCTCAAGGGCCCCCGTACCCAACGGCACAGGGTGAGTGGCAGTTGTCAGGTGAGGTGCCTCCTGCAAGGACCCCTCTGTCTGGGGCAGGATCCCAGACCGCCTGTCTCTGGACTTCTTTGCTGCGGCTTGAACACACTCCCTAGTGAAAGGTGCTCTAGCCTGCTGGCATTCCCAGAACCTGGGGGTTGAACGGAGGGGTCCCACCAGTCAGTGTGTAGTCGTCCCCATTCCGGGCAGGCCCCGCACCTCAGTGAGCCAGGTCCACGTGGCCAGGACCACTTTGGGTCAGCCTCCACAAAGATTATATCCCATTTCTTTTGCCAGTGTTGGGGTGGGGCTGTTGTTTTTCTCTATTGGGTGAGTGAGGGGATCTAGGGGTTGAATTGCTCCTTATGTGATCTTGCAAGGAATCCATCGTGAGAGCTACCTGAAGCTTCCAGTCCCTGAAGCTCTCTGGGGTAGTGCAGCACAGATGGGCTGGCCTGTGACATTCCCCCACCAGCAGGTGGTTCTCACCTTTCCCTGCTCTGCTCAGTCCATGCATTGGCTTTCCAGCTTTGAATGTTTGTTGGATTTTATCTCTGTTATTGTCTCTTTGCTGTTCTCTTCACCCTAGTAGATTCATACCTCTATTTCCTTTTAATATCATCTCCTGGTATTTCAGGAGCATTTGAGGACAGTCATGTATTCCATTCCCCATGTTACCTGGATGCACTTAACTTGCATTTCAAGACTGAGGTCTAGTCATGGGTGGAACATATTTCCCCAAATTCGTATGTTGAAGTCCGAACCCCCAATGTGATGGTGGTAGCAGGTGGAGGTGGAGCCTCTGGGAGGTGATTAGGTTTAGGTGAGGTCATGAGGGTGGGGTCCCCACTGTCCTTGTAAGAAGAGGCACTAAGCTCACCTCCTTTCTGCCATGTGAGGACACACCGAGAAGGCAGCTGTCTGCAAGCCAGGAAGAGGCTCTCACCAGAGCCCAACCACACTGGCACCCTGATCTTGGACTTCCAGCCTCCAGAGCTGTCAGAAAATACAAATAAATGTCTGTGGCTTAAGCCCCAACCCCCCACCCCTCCAGTTTATGGAATTTTGTTGGGGCAGCCTGAGCAGACTAACACAAATTCTTGTCTTTAGTCAAAAGGCCTTTACAGATATAAATGAAACAGTATGTGGCTAAGAATAAATACAACATTGAACTATATCAACAGCCACAATGCCCACAGCAAGCAGGGTACTGTGGAACGGTAAACTAAGTGGGGTAAGTCATGATGGGACAGTACACTGGGTTACCACTGGCCGCTCCGCGCGCACTGAATGCTCTCAGGTGGTTTCATTCTATAGGGAACAAATTTCACTGATTTTAGAAAATAACTGCAACAGATATTACAATTGCTTTAATGACCTGAACCCCAGGGAACATCACTGTTGGAGAACCCCATGGTCCAGGAATCCATTCTCTGTGGTTCTTCCAAGTTGGTTGGAGACGCAGTCCTGCCCCGGTGTCTGCACCTTGAGGTCACCTCGAGAAGAGCACCCAGGAAGAGGGAGCCCTGCGAGGTGTCAGAACGACTGCTCACGAATGAGACCCTGGGGCTCCACACCCCCAGGCCTCCTGGAAATTTTTGATGAGGGTTTTACTCAGATTTTGGATACTGGGCATTCTGTTTTCTTGGGTTGCTTGAATCTGGGAGGCCCTGTTCAGAAGGCAGGTTCTCTTGCCCATTTGAGACTTGGGCTGTTCACATTGGGTCAGAATTTGCTGTCTTTACATGCAAACTAGCAATTTGAACCACGGTCCCTCAGGACAGTCTGAGCCCCCAGCCTCTGCCATCAGACCACAACATGCCACTCTGACGGTGTTAACGCAAGTGCCATCTACCTGGTGTAGGAAATGAGAAAAAGTGATGGGATGGGGGCCAGCATTTCTAGCAATGCATACAAAGGCAATCTGTAATAGCTTTAACTTTAATTGGTATTGTTTTATCTGTTTTAGAGGAATGGTTATGGGCACTGGCATGCTTTTCAAAATTGCAGGGATTAGCAACACAACACCCCACCCTTATCCATTTGTCCCATCCCTAGTCATTTCCCTGCCACCCTCCCGCCTCCACCCATTATCAGCAAGAACGGATACCTGCCGATTTGATGGAGGACAGTAATGACTCTCATTTCCCCCCATCAGAGCTGGCTGTAGGATCTAAATTTAAGCGGTCTTGCAGTTCTCATTTTAAGAGACACACCTATTATGAGCTTTTAAATGTTTAATGTTTTGCACCTGGGTGAGAGATGGACCAAGTGGTTAATCTTCTCTCTCTTCTCCTTGTCCTTCACTTGTATTCCTGTGATGAACCCCTATTGGTGCGCAGGACTCTCTCAACTGCAAGAATGTGCAAATTTGGATTCCCTCAATATCTTCAAATTGTTCCCACTACTAAATCCGATCCCTTGGGAGCTTAACTGTAATCTGGCCAGAGGAGAAAAGCAATAAAATTCTCCTTCTAAATCATTATCTACATCCAGGAACTAGATGCAGGCTGAGCTGGCTTTGAAATTAGATAAAAAACATTTGTCTTCAGCATCTAAACTACCTATTCTTGTACTTTTTTTAGGATCCATTTTCTCCTTCCAAGTTCTGGAAGGCGTACTCATTGAGAATTTTGCTAAGTTCTTGGTCTTCCTTTATGTTGCTTCTTCAAAATGTATCTCATGAGCCGTTTTCTGAGACACCCAACTTGTGTCTCTGGCTCTTAACAAGACAGCTAATTAAACAAGCCAAAGACGCTATGTGCTACCATCTGATGAATATTTGTAGGGCATGGTGTAAACTCACAGGTAGTAACCCTTGTTCATTATTAAAAGAACTAAGAACAATGACCTTTATGGATGGAGTCAATCTAACAGTAGAAACATTAGGCTAGGTAGGAAAACTGGTCCTTCCAGTGGCCCTAAAATCATGCCACAGGCTCTCTATAGAATAGTTATAACAGTAGCTTCCAATTTCCAAAAGTTTAATTCTCCTTAAAATTAAAGAAAACAGTAAGAAAGTTTTTAAGTATTGAAAAATAGAGGTATTAGGACAATGAAGCCCCATCTACTCATATCCCATTTTCAACAACTGCCACTGTAATTACTCACAACTTTAATACATAAGTTAGCCCGTCTCTAGAGTAAAAATCCTGTGTCTGGGTAGAACAGTATTTAGACAGTTTGACATTGTCAGGCTGTCTTAACCTACAAGGGCCATGCTGATGTACACGCATATTTTCAGCCTTATTTTGTATGACAGTTCTTCTCAGATCAGGTGTGGTGGAAGCTCATTACACTTTGTCATCCTTCAGGGGAGTTACATACATAGACTTTATTTAATTAAAGACATAGCCCAATATGTATTTGGGGGTTCAATCAGTAAGCCTAATTAGAAATAACTCTTGAAAGCAAAAGATACCTATGTATAAAACATGAAATCCTTAGCTACTGAAATTCTTAGAAGTGATTTTTTTAAGTGACTTGAATTGTTATTGGATTGCTTACTCAGAAAGTGAGGGCACATATTTCAGCAGGGAGATGAGCCCTTACTGAAGAACGGTGGCCTTAGGACTTAGGGACAGACTGCTCCTACATGACACACAGGCAAATGCACAGTCACACCACAGACACATGGCATGTCACAATACTGCCTATGGTTTTTCCTTATAACACTCTACATAGGTGGGTAAATATGGACATGGATACACAGTATATACGCACATAAACATATGTATTTAAAGCCCGCAGTAGCCGTGGACTTTGTGCTGCATGATATATATCTGAATACACTAAATCCCTCTCCTCCCGGTTCCCTCATCAAGTCACTGCGAAATCTTGTTCTTATGATCTCCAGCATTTCAGCCAGCCCTGCTTCCCAGGTGGGCTGCTGCAGCCCCGGTGGTGGCCCTTCTTACATCCTGTCTTGATTGAAACAGGCATCTAACATGTCTTGCTGTTGCTGTCTCACCTGTTCCCACCTATCCTTTACACTGCTGCAAGAGTTATTTTCTAGAAACCACATAGACCATATAAAATGTACCTCAAGTGCCTTTTGAGTCTCGTCATTGCTTACAAAATAAATTGGCATTCATTAACTTAGCATATCAGCCCTATGCTACTGAATCTCAAGTTATAATAGCTATTATACTATATATAGTATTATATATAATTATATAATAATCACATATTACATGATCAATAATGTAAGATATATGACATAATAGGGCTTACTGTACAACAATCCTATGAAGGGGGTACTATGGATTCCATTTTACTGATGGGAGAACTGAAGCACAGAGTGGTTAAGTAACTTTTCCAAGGTCACTCAGCCATAAAGTTACAGAACCAGGAGTTGAGCCTAGAGAGTCTGGCTCTGGACTTGGTGCCCCTAACCATTATGTTATACTGTCTCCCCTGCCAGACCCCCCCACTCTCTCCCTTCACCCCTAAGCCCTCCAGAACTCGAGTTATTCCCTCTAAGCCCATTGCTTCTCCCACCTGGAGAACACCATCTTGAATCAGTAGAAAGGTAGAAAGTCTTCCTCCTGAATGCCTGGAGCCTCAGTCTCCGTCACCAGCTCCCAGGTGAGGCGCCCATGACTCCTTGACATACTTACCTGGCTCTGCCCTGTGCTGCTGTCAGCTGGCTGCCTGTCTGAATTCCCCACAGCCCTCAAGTTCTTTAGATTAGGGAGCACGACTTGTTCATCACCAAGTGCTGGCATGAGAATATTCAACTTCTGGCCACTAATTTGAATGATACAAATGTGAAGGAACACCGTGGCCACAGGTGCCACCATGTGGGGTGAAAGTTTTTCCCAAAAGAGGCAGACACATACTTTAAAATGGCATCAATAGCAAGGCCTGCAGGAGTCCTGACACACTATGGCTTGTCTTTCCTCAAACCCCGATTTTCCCAGAGGTGATCGGGTGGTGGCATGAAGGAGCTGAAGAGTGGCACGTCCTTGGCCACCACCACCCTCCTTGTCCTGCAGAATTAAATGAGAGTGACGGGCCCAACAGTCTATGGAAGAAGAAATGAGGCCCCATACTCCATGGCTAGGATGACAAAGAAAGAAAACCAACCCTCCTTGCCATATGCCCCCTTCAAATGCCTACCCTCCCACCCACCCTCACGCCACCTCCTCCCTGCACCAGTGAGGACAGAAGCCGGCCAGCAAGATCTTCCTGACTCTGCACTGAGCAACTCCACGCCAAGAAGCCATGACTCAGCAGCGAGGGTTTAGGAGGCCACAGCAGGGCACGTCACCTCTGAGTTTTATGGGGTATTCTCTTTTCCGAGTTTGTTTAAACGGATTGTTTCCCTTTTATGGAGGCAAAGAGGGAGGGAAGGAGAGACTGCTTTAGAAAACTAGGTGCAGACCAGGAGAGAAGCCCTTTACTGTATTTCTGCATTTACCCTTTATACGTGGTAACAAGGCAAAAAGATTTGTAAACCCTTAAGACACTGCCAAGGGGAAGCGTTTTCCCCACAGGGAATGGGGAGGTAGGCACTTCCAGGGTTCAGACGAACCAGAAGATGGGACTAACCAGAAATGGGTCATGTGACCACAGGCCCCTTTGCCAAGTATTTCATGGAGCAAGCTGATGTTGACAGAGTGTTTGTCAGTAAGCAGCTCCAAAACCAAGGAGAGGAGAGGGCTTGCCTTGCGTGCCTCCGTGTAAGGGAAAACCTTTGGCACCACTCAGCGTTACAAGTTTAGATTCCTCGGAGATGACACAGGGAAGAGTGGGTGGGAGAAGAAAAATGCCAGATTTTCATGGAACTGTCTATGCTGCCGGAAGTGTTCCCGTGGCTAAATGTGTGCTTGAGATCCAATGGGCTAATCTCCAGCACACGCGGGGGTCTGAAACTTCTCTTAGGAAGCAGAAACACAACCAGCCTTGTGCTGCAGGCAGGAGCTGCAGGGGCTGGGCGCGGGCCCTCCTCCTCCAGCACCTGTCGGGACTCAAGGGCCCCGACAGGCCTCTAGGGGGCGCGGGGGAGCCCTGGGCACTCCCTTGCATCATTCAGCATCAACTTCCTCTAATTTGGGGAACATTCCATTTTAACGCTGAATAAGCCAGTGCGTGCACAACTCCGGTGTGGCCTTTCCGTGTTATGAGAAAAGTGACCAGCTGTCATGAAAGTTGGTCCTCTTCGTAACTGAAAAATCTCAAGTCAATTCTGAAGTCAAATGGTGTTTTCCAACAAGTGTTACAAGCTGCAATTAATCTCACTGGGGTTTCACAAACACACTGCATGCCACTGGGACTTCTCTGGAAGAGATGCCTTTCTCCCCATGCATAGAGCCTAATTTGCTATCTTTGGCCATCTGAAAAACATGCTTGGGAAGAAGAAAAAGTGATGTTAAAAAAAATACCTCACTCTGATCCTTGTCAGTTAGGAAAAGTAAAGAGAGGCCGTGAAAAAGGAAGACAGGGAAAGGTTTCATAGAAACTTTTCAATAAGGGGAAGAGAAATTTTATGTGCTAGGTGCTTTCAATTCATAGAGACTCTCATAATTCTGAGTACTCTGATTACCAGTTTACAGATAAAGCAACTAAGGCTCCGTGCTTCAGGCACAGGGCCAAAAGAATGGGTCTAAAACGCGGCAGGGTGGAGGTCACACCTGCCGGGTGTAGCTTGAGTGACGGGCTCCTTCCCCTGCACCACACTGCCCGCCTTAGAAAGGGCCCCGGTGGGGCATACATCAGAGCAGTGACCTTAAGGAGGGGCTGAAAAAGGACGCGATTTAATGAGCCACTAGGACCTGGGTAAAACTCAGGCAAATGGCTCCTTGATTCCTTGCTTCTCTGAGGCCAGGGCCTCCGTTCCGACCTCTCCCTTGAAGAGAGCACATAACTGGGGATCAGCGGGAGACTGTGTGCAATTCTTACAACACATCTACAAAGCCTAGCTGCTTCCAGGCAGTGAAAAATGGCTGAAGCAGAAAATCTAACACATTCAGTTCCCTTTCTTTCCTCATTTTGGAAAAGTGTAAAATATTTCTCTGAAGTTTTAATTCATTGGTAGAAACTGCCTGAATATTGATTTTTTTGTTTGATTCCATTTAGCGCCTAGGATCAGCGCTGAGGACTACATGTTGATTTAAGGAAGAGAGTAATATGAGATTCTACATACAACATGAATATTTAAAATTATCCTCCTGCTTATAAATATCTATAGAGTTGGGTGGATAGGCTATGGTGTGCATTACTTTACATGAGATGTCTGCTGAGTGATTACCAGGTGCAGAGCTGTGCTAGTTGCTGTAAGGTAAGTAACAAAGTGAGGAGGGAAGGTGGCTAAGAAAGGAGACTGCAATAGCTGGAGCATGGCAGGACACAGTGCTCCGATCACTAATAAATACGACAGAAAGACAGGGATGTGATGTGCGTGGGCTGAGATTACAAGGTGAATTACTGAAAATGAGGTTCTGCCTATTTTAAGGCCTAACCCAGTAGGATTTCAAATATGCACACATTTGCATGTATCCTATCTTCCTGACCAAGGACCACATTTTTGTGAAACAACAGGTACTAACTAGTCACAAAACAGATGCCAAATAAATACTGGCTTGATTGAATGAAGCATGTCAGATGCAGACTGGGATCCAAATTTTAGCCCTTGAAGAGCTTAGGATGTATTTTAATTTGGTATTTACCTCCCTTTATTTACAATCTTTCCAGATTATTCACAGACATCCCTTTCACAGACGCATCCACATGACATCACGACTGAAGCGACGAGCCCAAGTGTTGAAAATGACTAGAACTGACAGAACGGAAAGGCCATCAACTGAGACCACGCCCAGCGAACATGGCACCTTGCTGAGGTCAAGTTGGCAGAAACTAGAATAGGTGGTCTCTTGTCTTTTCTGCTACAATTAACCAGGGACTCTTAATTTAAAGAGAAATCCCAGAGACCAAGGAAAGTGACATAGTTCTACAGAAAAATGTCAGCTGCTCTGAAACAACACTGGCTGACTGCTTCCCATGGTGCACTTTGCTTCAAGTTGTGTTGGGCTTCGAGGTCCTCTGAGGGTCTGAGGCTCAGTCAGTGAGTGGGCACAGGCTTGCTCAAGCTTTGAATAAACTAACACGCTTCTGAGCACCCCACGCCAATGGGCCAGCAATGGGCCAGCTCTGACATTTTAAAGTGAAAGCATTGTGTCTAGTTAACAAAATTTACCACTTACCTGCAGTGTGCCCTGGGATGAGTAATTTAATCTCTGTGTGCCTCAGTTTCCTCAAGTGACAATGGGGATAAGAACAGTGTCATCTACTCCTTACGGCATTAAGAGGATGAAATGAGAGAATGCATAGAGAAGGCTTAAAATGTTTCTCACTATTCTCTCTTCAGGAGTGGTAGTTTGTCTATCTAGCCATTAAACACACTTAATATTTTCACCTTCTTCATATTGGAAAAAGATACACTTAGAAAAAAATACATAAAGCATGAATGTATTGTTCATTATGAAGAACACAACTCTGTACCCACCACTTGGAAATAAGAAATAGAATCATGCCAGCTCCACAGAGACCCTCCCAAGGCTCTCCCCGCCCCAGTTCCCTCCAGTCTCCCTACAAGTAAGTACTGTTCTGTCTTATAAAATATTTAATATTCCTCAAGGGGGCCTTAAAAGGTTTAAGTCCTCTATAAATGCTGGCTACTATTTTTTTTTTTAAGAAAATAAAAGGTACAACCAAGCAGTTTTCTGCCTCCTTCTATCACATTAATCTCACTTTGTAATTGCACTTGTATGTAATGCCTCTTACTCTAGCTTGTCTCAGGGCATAGCCAGCAGGCATTTGTCATTCTGAACCCGGTTGTCAGACTTCACAGCTTGTTGGATTTGTAAAATGGTATTAATTCAATGCACATCCCTCCAATTTCAGTCTAGTTAACTGCTATCATTAGCTTCCTCAAGGGCAGCAATGAGGAACTTGAGCCTTAATGATTACCTCTTGTTGATTGGACTTGTTCAGGACTTTTACAGAGAAACCAGGTAATGCCAGCACCATTTTGAAAGAGAAAGTGAAGGGCTACTGTGTCGAGAAAGTCTGGCTGCAGCACGCCAACCACAGTGGGGCTCATCCAATCACATGCCATGACTGCTCTACATTACGCCAGATCTTTTCCTATTTATCTGAAGCAGAATAGTCAATACTTCGCTGAGAAATTGCTATGGAACCTGGTGTTTGTCACTGCACTTGGTGAACCTTTCAGAAGAAATGGGTTCATACCCCTTCGGCCTAACTGAATTGTGCTATAGCTGCAGAGGACAGTTCCATGTTAGTCAGACATGAATTCACTGAAATTGTCACTTCTCAGCATACAGTGCTCATCTGCATCTTCCCACATTCTGCCCTTGTATGCTAAACCCAAGTGCAGCCAGGAAATGCACGGACTTACAGCAACAGGGACAGGAGCTCTCACTGCTCCAGGTGGCAACCTGAATAACACACCTTACACTTACTTTCCTTTCTTCCTGACTGACTCTGCCTCATCTTGCTTCCTGGGATCACCCCCCAAATAAAGAACCTGAACCTAAACCCTTGTCTCAGGCTCTGCTTTCAGGCTAACCCAAACTAAAACATGAGCAGAAGAGAGAAGATGGTGTAGCTTCAAAAAGCATTCATTTGGAGAGGTGCAGAATCAAATGCCATAAAGGCTGATACCTGGGAATGTGTGTAATAGAATGGGGATACACTTTTGGGTTCCACATTTAACCAGCTATATGGCCTTAGGGAGGTCACTTAGTGTTGAGTTGAGTAGTAGTAAGACAAGAGACATGTAAGTCTTCAACGGGACAGTTCTCTGGCAGTATAAAAACAATTCTGGGCTAAAACTGCCCCATGTCATTAGAGCATTTAACTGTAAGAAAGAGGAACACGAGCCCATATAGTTCTCTCACATACAAAATGAGGACCGGCCCTAACTCGGGAGGCAGTTTAGCTTAGTGGGAAGTTCTAGTCCTGGAGTTGGTGAGACCAGTTTGAATTCCAGTTTTATGAGTGTGTATAACACAGTGTGCACTGGGGGGAAGGGCTCCACTTGTAATCAATCCCTTAATCATTTCTCAATCTTACATAATTATTTTAACCTTTTTAAGCCTCAGTTTTCTAATATGTGAACCAGGTATAAGAACAGTATCTTCTTCATGGAAGTAGCAGTAAAGGATCCATAAGAACATGTATGAGTTTATTTAGCACCACATTGGGATATACTAAGTGCTCAATAAATGTTTATTGTTGTTGTACTGATGACTGTTTACATTTGTTACTAGAGTCCAGTTTCTCGACTTCAGCATTACTGACATTTTGAGGCAGATCACTCTTGGTTGGGGGCTCTGTATTGTATGTAGAGTGTTTAGCAAGCTCCCCGGCCTCTATCCACTGAGTGCTGGTAGCACCTCCACCTGCCTGCTACCTCCTCAAACTGTGACAACACTGCTGAATGTTGCCTGGCAACAGAAATACCCCAGGTGAGCACCACTGAGCTAAAAAAATCAGGCTCTAACTCTTAACCTGTCGATTAATCATTCTGAAATGTCATTTATCATGAGACAAATGTTTTCCTGCTGTATTGGTGCAGTTTATTCCCTACTACTTCTGGTATCTTGAGACTCTCATCCTCTGCTAGGATAACACTTCCTGGAGGACAGGAGGCTTAACTAGATGCCCCAGATCAGGCCAGAAAGGAGCACCTGCCCCTGGACAGACCACCCAGTTACTCTTGGGAATGTACTGACAATGAGCTCTAGGGAGGGCTGAGCTCAGAGCAGATGCTCTCCCCACTCTAGAGACTTCAACTCAGAGAAGGTCTCAAGGGGAACACAGAGTTTTTGCAAAGAAAAGAACTGTAGTCTTCTCTCTTCTTGAGCCAGCCCATGAGAGCAGCTGGAACAGCTCCTGGCAGAGGGGAGAAGGAGAAGTGAAGTCATCTGGGGGACCCTGCTCTGGGAGGCTGGGAGCGGCAGTGCATGGAAGCTAAGCCTGAGGGCAACAGACACCTGCACCCAGTACTAGTTACCTTTACTGTCAGGAATCTGCCAGTGCATGGCTCTTAGTGAAATGTTTTTGCAGGTCTTCTTTATTTTTCCCTAGTATTGTTGTTTCTCCAAAATTAATACAGTTTAAAATTGCTCTTTATCCAGTTGGAACTTGGCTAATATAGCTTATCTTTAACAAAATTTTTTAAAATAGCTTTATTGAGGTACAGTATGAAGATTAACTTTTCACTTATTTATTTTTATTAAAGTATCATTGATATACAATATTATGATGGTCTCACATAAATAACATTGTGGTTTCAGCATTCACCCATATTATCAAGTCCTCACCCCCCACCCCATTGCAGTCACTGTCCATCAATGTAGTAAGAGGCTGTAGAGTCATTACTTGCCTTCTCTGTGCCGTACTGCCTTCCCCGTGACCTACCTGCATTGCGATTGCCAATTATACTGCCCCTCAATCCCCCTCTCCCTTCCACCCCCACCCCTCCCCAACCCCTTTCCTCTGGTAACCAATAGTCCCTTCCCAGTGTCTGTGAGTCTACTTAATGTAGCTTATCTTATTCAATACTTTTATTATTTCTAATAACCAGTCTTAGAGCTTTTTGTGTTGTGTTTTTTTGTTTTGCTTTGTTTCACCTAAACTATATAATCTGCAAACAAAGACAGTTTCTTCCCTTTGCCAACAACTGACATGCCTGGAGCCATTTTACAATAGAGCTGGAGTGACCATGCAGAGAAACTGTTTTTGTTTAAACTGGGCCAAAACCTCTGGACTGGGCAAAACAGTGACTGTTTTAAGCAACTGGCAGGAGAACGGACATCTTGATCACAAGACTGAAGGTTGTGGACTTTCTAAAGATAAAATCGGTAGTCAACCAACGTACCACCCAGAGTAGCTTGGCTTAGTTAAAACACCCATAGAAAACATTTTTCTTCTCTTCTTTATTCATGTAAGTGTCCCCATTCCTTTTCCACATAAAACTCCTCTGCTTTCACCCTACAAGCAGAAACACTATTTAGGTTTCTACTTGAATCTGTGCTCCTCAAATTGTAATTCTTTAATCCCAAATACATGTTCATTTGCCTCTCATTGCGGCTCTTTATTTTCAGGTTCATGCCTTCTAATCCTTGTAATTAAAAAAAAAAACATTCATCAAGCAAGCATTTATTGAACTAATGGTGAACCAGTAGCACCTCCGGAGAGAAATCACTGGCTCAAAGTTCCACACTGGTCAGGGGGCATATGATATTAGAATCTAAGCATATATCCTCATTATTTTAACAGAATTTTTTTGACTTATATACCGGCTGGGGCCACTGGTGCAATGGTGAAATAAAAGCCCAACTAGTGGGCATTCCTGTCTTGTTCTGCATTTTAAATGCTTTTTAACATTGTGGCATTGAAAAATGATGCTTACTCCTGTTTTTTGCTGCTGTTAGTATGTTTTATGAATGTAAGGAAGCTCCCTTTCTATTTCTAGTGTTTTTCTTGTCGTTAATCATGAGTAGGTGTTAAATTTTCTGACAGAATTTTTCTGTGTTGACTGAAATGGTCATATGTATTTTCTCCTGTAATTTGTTAATGGGAATTATGAACTGAGTCCATTACAATGAGATAGGGTGTATCCCTTTCTTTTTCCTTTCTCTGCAAGACATTGGTTAAATTCGTAATAACTATTTCTTGAAAGTCTGGTAAAACTTGCTTTAGAAACTTGGATGTATTTTTTTGTTGAAAGATTTTATGTATTGATTCAATTTATTGAATAGTTACAGACTGTGGGTAAAATTGCACTATTTCCAGAATCTCTCCCCTGGCTTTAGTGTCTCTCCATATGAACAGGCAGTTCTAAGGCATGGTGAGAAGTAGTTCATCTCCATATTAATGGGTAATTACCTGGGCAACCTAGGGCTTATCTGAACCTGAGAGGTTGGGGGGAAATTTTGCTTGCTTCTGCTGGAGCAGGAGAGAGCCGGCCTCCGGACTGCTGTTTGTAAGCAATAAACGGGTTTTAAACTTTATTTCTCCCTTTGACTGATTTTGGTTTTAGAGGTATCTTGCCCTGGGATTTTCTCTCCCCAGAGTTATAAGATATATTCACCTTTCTATTTCTTCTCGGATCAGTTTTGATTAGTTATTGTTCTAAGAATTTATTTCATCTAAATTTTAAACTAAAGTTGTGAAATAGAGTCTCTTGTTACCTTTTTAAACTTTGCCCTCTTTTTTATTTCTATTATCATTTATATGCCTTTTTGCTTTTTCCCTTGATCTCTTCACCAGGTGATTCTATTTGTTGATCCATGTATTGTATATTTTTTCTATTTTATTAACTTCTGTCTCTGTATTTTTATAATCTCCTTCCTTCTACTTCCTTTAGATACATTCTTTAACTCTTTACTTTCTTAAGTTGGATATTTTAATCTTTGATCCTTTTTTCTATGAACACTTAAGGCTATGAATTTCCCTGTATTCCACCAATTTTAACATGTAGTTTTTAAATTATCTTTTGTTCTAAATGTTTTAAATTTCCACTGTAATTTATTCTTTTGTCCATGAGGTGTTTAGATGTTTGTTTTTAAGTTCCACATTTAACAGAAATTTTTACATTTATCTTTCTGTTGCTGCCTTTGATCAAGTATTTGCTTTCTTGATAAACCTACTTTAATTTTTTCATTCCACTCAACAAATTCCACTTGGGTGTCAGTGTAAGACTTTTGGTTTTTCCTTTTTATTGCAGTGGTTGCTTTATGGTGGGAGGGGAGCTTGAAAATTTTGTTACTTCCTACAAACTTAGCAATGCATTTTACTGTGACTTATTAAAGATCTAATTGTTTTTTTGCAGTAGAGCCCATTAGAGAATCAAATCCAAAATAAAGCTGTAAATGGAAATCTCAAGGCCTTACTCTTAAATATGAACTCAGAGCCATGACCACTTGGAATCTGAGGGGAAATGCCTCTATGAAAGAGGGATACTGTGACAAGTCAGTCAAATTTTTAAATAATTGGCCTTAGAAATAGGCAATACAAAAACCAACAACAAAGAATACCATACAAATTTCTTTGAGTAAAGATAAACTACATGCTATAAAAAAGGAATACAAAACAAGATGCTCTTGAAAATAAAAAATGATTACCAAAATAAATGAAGTCATATGAATGTGTTAGAATACAAAGTCAAGAAAATATCTCAGAGATTAGGAAGAAAAGATGAAAGACAGAAAATAAGAGAACGAAAAGACAGAATCTTTCAATGAAATCTAGCATCAGACAGACAAAATTTTTAGATTGTGAGAGTAGAGAAAGGCAAAGGGAGTAAACTTTTAATAGAAATGGTGTAAGAAAATTTCCCAGACCTGAAGGGCAAGGGTGTTTATATTGAAAAGGCCAACCAACGAATGTCAAGCTGCACAATTAGGAGATCTGAGATCATCAAAGATAAAGAGAATATCCCCAGATAGTCTAAAGACTAAAAGGTCACATGTAAAAAAGTAAGAATTAGAATGCATTCAACTTCTTAAAACCACTCAATGCTACAAGGCAATACTCTCAAATTTTAATTAAAATTTAAACTTGGCATTCCATGTTTAATCAAACAAAGTGTGAAATTCTTTAGAATTACTTGATAATATGATGCAGCAAACCACACAAAGAGAAATGATGTGGGATCTAGAAAAAAATGAGTGGCATGCAAAGAACAGCTAACAAAGTCTCCTGAGGGCCAAGGTGCTCATCTAGAGAAGCAGCAGCCCATATTTACATAGAAAGATGAAAGTGAGGTGGTCTCACAGAAAAAGGGGGTCATTCAATAAATGTAAATATGTTGGAAATAGAAGATGAAATTCTTTTAAAGAAGATAGTACAGGAAGAAAAAAAACTAACAAACACTCAAGGAAGGAAACGAGAATTGTATTAACACAATATCAGCTGCACAGAGATCATTACACAGAGACAATAATGTAAATACTGTGTATTGATTTAACCATATGACCATACTGAAGGGCTAAGTAAAGGAAGGTAGAGGACTGGAATAAGAGGTTAACCTAAACAAGTAGAAATAAAGAATAAGCCTTCAATTAGTATCTGAAGCAGTAGTATTATAAGATCTAATTTAGAAATATAAAGAGTTAAAACTTGTTTTCTTTGAGTAATAGGACTGGAAAGATGAGAAATAGGACAAGAGAAGGTTGCTTTCATGGTAAGAACTTTTCTACTATTTGGTATTTTAAAACATTTTAACTTGATGGGTTTAAATAACCAATATAAATGGCCATCAAGTGTTATGCAAATTCAAGCTTAGCAACAAATGAACCTCAAGATAAATGACATTCCAACAATAAGAAAGCAATTTTTTGTTAAACTGCATACTTTGAAATATAGCTGAATACCAAAGATTAACAAGGTCATGGTGATATGCACACTCTCACTAAGTGATGCTGAGTGAAAACTAAAATAATCTTTCTGGATGGCAACTTAATTTATGCAAAGAGTAATGCAAATATGCACCTCCTTTGACACAGCAATTTTATTTTATCCTACAGAAATAATTTAAGAAATGTACATTAATATCAATATGTTTTGGAGTCTATATGTTTTGTAAATTATGGGGGATTCTTATGTAACTGATGGTATATCCAAAGGACTGTTCTCCAGTCACTCAAAGGCAAATTTCTTAAGAGCATGAAAAACACTTCAAATATAAAAAGGAGAGAACAAAAAGGTACTAAATTCTTAAAGGAGGGCAGAATTTCAGCTTCTAGACATGACAGAGAAACCATAATAGACTTTTCATGGTAAAAGATCTGGACAAATCAGAAAACAACTGATTCCAGACAGTTTGGACAGGCAGAACAAGACTGTGATTTATGAGAAAAGTAATACAAATGATGTGAGCCCTATGATCTTCCAAGCTTTCTGTCTGGAGGCACTTTCAAGACTGTGGTACAGAGATGTGGATATCAAATAAAGTTTAGTGGTCCTGTTGAGTTGAAGAGACAGAGATTGGAGTTCACAGAGAGGCTGAGGCAAATGGAATATGAAAGCAGAAATCCTCTTGAGTTTTTAGCTGAGATTCATAGCTGTTGAGTAAACTACAACTTCTGGAAAAAGAAAGCCTACCAGAAAGCTGGATTCATTTAAATTCTGACCCTTGTGAGTAGAAAAGGTTCAGTACCACCTGAAGTATTCTGTACAGACCCCAGAAGACCTTAGTAAAATGGCTCAAACAGTCCTAGAAGAAAACATACCCTAAACCCATCCAAAAGAAACTTAAAAACAAGTTGTAGGATCATGCAAATAATTGCTAGCCAGAAAAAAACCTCAATCCTCTATAAGGGAGTAAAACAAAATCCAGAGAGTCAACAGTGTGAGACTCAACATTCAATCAAAAATCACTAGGCAAATGAAAAAGCAGGAAACTGCAAACTACATTCAGGATGAAAATCAATCAATAGAAACAGACCCAGAAATAACAAATAATAAATTTGCAAACAAGGCCTTAAAAAAAGTCAATGTATTTATGGCCAAGGATTGAAAAGTAAACATAAACATGAGAGAAATGGAGAGAAATTTAAAATATAAAAAAAGAACCAACAAAGATTTGTAGAGGTGAAAAATAGTATATCTGACTTAATACTTTCACAAAATGGGATTAACAGATTAGACAATGCAGAAGAAAAGAACAGTGAACTTGAAGACACAAGAATATCAACTATGTAAACTGAAAAACAGGAAGGAAAAGGGCTGAAGTACATGAACAGAGCAGTCTATGGAATACTATGAAATGTCAAATACACATATAAGTTGAGTTCCAAAAGATGGGAGATGGGGGAAGGTGCTAAAATTTCTTATAAAAATGATTAAATTCTTCCAAATTTGATAAAACTATAAGTATAAAACCAGAGGCCCAAAATATTCAACAAACCCTAAGCAGAATATTAAAAATGTGATACCAGACACATCATAATCCAATCATTCAATTTAATGATAAGGAGAAAGTCTTTAAATAGTATCCAGCCAATAATATGTATTATATATGAGGAACAAAAATAAGGATAATCTCTGATTCCTCATTAGAAATAATGTGATCCAAGAGATAATGGGATATCTTTAAATTGCCAAAAGAAAAATAAACCCATCACCTATAATTCTATACCCAGAGAAAATATCCAAAAAATTGAAGGTAAAATAAAGATATTTTCAGTTAAATAAGAGTTGTATGAATTCATTTCTAGCAGGCCAGCACTATGAGACATACTATAGTTCCTTTGGCTGAAGAAAATTTTATCAGATAAAACTCAGATTCACACAAAAGAATAGAGAGTAGAAAAATGGGAAAGATATCTTAATCTCTGTTTTAATTTATTTAAAAGATAACTATGCAAAAATGCATTGTGGGGTTTATAATATATGTAGAAATAAAAGTCATTTTAACATTAGCACAAGGATTGAGGAAGGAGGTGAAAGGGTATCTCGCCGGGACCCTCCTTACGCAGAATGACTCAGGAGACACCGGCCCATGCAAGAGATTTTATTATCTGAAAGAGAAAGTGGCTGCCCCCAGAGGGATAGAGAAAGAGAAAGAGTGAGAGAGAGAGAGAGAGAGGGAGAGAGATCAGGGAGAGCAGGGGGAGAGAGAGACAGAGGGACAGTGAGAGAGAGAGAGAGAGCAGGGGGACAGACAGACAGAGACAAAGAGAGAAAGGGAAGCAGCGTGGTGCTGAGCGAGCGTGGTATCTTTTATTGTGGCGGATCCGCAGGGCCTGTTGCCTTGGGGGAGGGTCGGGAAGTTTAGAGATAAGGCGGGGTAAGCCCAGGCAAGCCCCCAGGCAAGTCCAGGCATAATTCTCACTGGCTTATGTACTTGGGACCATGGGGCAAATGGAGGATAATTTACTATTTTCTTATAGGAGGAAGTTTACTCTTAAAGGTTCTCCCTAATACATAAAGTAGCAAAATATTACATAGAGGTAGACTGTGATAAAATAAAGATGAATATAGTAAATCCTAGAGGAATAAAAAAGTACTAAAACAAGGGAATATGCTAGAAAGCAAATGAAATGTTAAAAAGAAACCACTCAATCCAAAAGAAGGCATGAAAGGTAAGAAAACAGAACACAGAATAGACAGGACAAGTGGGAAACAAGTAGCAAGTAAGGTAGATTAAATCCAACCATACTGATAATTACATCAAAATAATGTCCTAATTAAAATGCAGATCCATTATACACTGTCTACTACAAATAAAACACACTTTAAATATAAAGATACAGATTGGCTAAAAGTAAAAGGATGGGAGAAAAACACACTATTCAGACACTATATTAGGAAGCTGGAATAGCTACACTGATACCAGACACAATAACTTTCATGCCAAAGGATAGTACCAAATATAAAGAATGCCATTACATTATGATATGAGTCCATTTTTGAAGAAGAGAACTCCTAAACAACAGAATTTCAAAATATATTCATCAAAAACTCAAAGTATGGAAAGGAGAAATAGACAAATCCATAATTATGCTTGGAAATTTCAAAGTTGTTTTTGCAGTATTTGCTAGAAAAGTATACAAAAACACAGTAAGAGTATACAAAACTTGAAGAAATTATCAAGCAGCTTGACCAAACTGTCATTTATAGGATGCTTTCCTCCTTTCTGCAAAGTAAACATTCTTTTTAAGGCACATGAAACACTGACCAAGATATTTATATGCTGGAAAAAAAAAAAGATATTTATATGCTGGACTATATATAAATCTTGATAATGTAAAACAGCTGAAATCATATTGAATATGATCTGTGACTACCATGATATTAAGTTAGAAGTCAAAAGCAACAGTACTTTTAAAATATGTATTACAAAATTAAACAAAACCAATATGTAACCAATGGGTTCCAGAAGAAATCATAAGGGAAATTAGAATATATTTTGAACTGGATAAGGATGAAAATATAGCCTATCATATTTGTGGGATGCAGCTGACAAAGTACTTAAAAGGGAAAATTACAAAACTTTAAATGATTGATACAGAAAAAAACCAGCTATATAAACTTCCCACTTTAAAGGACATGGAGAAGCAAAATTAAACTGAATTCAAAGTATGTAGAGGAAAGAAGTAATAAAGACTAGAAATCACTATGATAGAAAATGAACAAATAATAGATAAAAACAGATAAAAGTAAAAGTTGATTCTTTAAGATCAGTAAAATTTATTACTCCTTAGCAAAACTGATCCAGAATAAAACACAATTTTTAAAATTATCAATACCAGGAACAAAAGAACTAAGGGACATTATTGCAGACACTACAGACATTAAAAATAATAACAGAATATTCTGAACATTAAGTCAATAAATTCAACAAATGAAACCGGTCGATTGCTTGGGAGACAAACTGTAACTGATTCGCCTTTACTGCCTAATTCTGATGTTAGGTAGAAAGACAGATATGAGCAGCCAGGGAAGGGGAAGATAAGGTTCAAGGAAAAAACTACCCAAAATGTCCAGGTAGGAGGTCCCATGTAAAGAAAACTAACACTTTGCAGGAAGATAACTTCTTGCCTATTGGAACCAAGCCAAACTGGTTCCAACCAGGTCCCAACATGGGCACAACTGAACAAAACTAAGAGCCACCCAAACCACATATCCTCATAATCTCATTAAAATAAAATGGCTGTTTTGCTCCCCTACCTCCATCAGCTTTTCTGTGTACATTTTGGGAAAAGACATATGCACCAAGAGGAATGGGTGTATGACTAGAGCTGTCAATCAAATGACCTCACCCTGTCAATCAAAAGAAGTGCCTCCCAGCTAGGTAGTGATAAATATACCCTCCTCTAAAAGTTCAGTGCCTTTGTCTACCTTGACTCTGGCCTACTCTTCCCTTGGAGTGTATTCAGAGAAAACTTTCCCTCTGTTTTTCAGTTCTGTGTCTCTGCCTTTCAATTCTTTGTTGCAGTGGAGACAAGAACTGAGAAGAACAAACTCAATCCATAACACTGTAAGACATTTGTAGAAGGAAATAATAACAATTTTATATAAACTCATTGAAAAAGAGAAGGACAAGCTGTACTACAAAGCCACAGTAATCAAAACACTTTGGTACTGGCGTAAGAACAGACCCATAAATTAATGGAAAAGAGTAAAGGGCCCAGATATAAACCCACACAAATATGGCCAATAAATAAATGATAAAGGAGCCATGAATATACAATGGAGAAAAGCAGCCTCTTCAACAACTGGTGCTGAGAAAACTGGATAGCTACATCTAAGAGAATGAAATTGGGTTACTGTCTAACTCCATATACAAAAGTATACTTGAAATGGATTAAAGACCTGAATGTAAGTCATTGAAACCATACAATTCTTAGAAGAAAACATGGGCAAAAATCTCTCGAATATAAACATGAGCAACTTTTTCCTGAACACATCTCCTCAGGCAAGGGGAGCAAAAAATGAACAAGGGGGACTGCATTAAACTAAAAAGCTTCTGTACAGCAAAAGACACCTCAGCAGAACAAAAAGGTATTCTACAGTATGGGAGAATATATTCATAAATGACAGATCCGATAAGGGGTTAATATCCTAAATATATAAAGAACTCATATGCCTTAACTCCCAAAATACAACCCAATTAAAAAATGGGTAGAGGACCTGAACAGACACTTCTCCAGAGAAGAAATACACAGGTCCAACAAGCACACGAAAGATGCTCCACACTGCCAATCATCAGGGAAATGCAAATTAAAACCACAATGAGATATCACTTCACACCAGTTAGGATGGCCACTATCCAAAAGACAAGAAACAACAAATGCTGGTGAGGATGTGGAGAAAGGGGAACCCTCCTACACTGTTGGTGGGTATGTAAGTTGGTTCAACCATTGTGGAAAGCAATATGAACATTCCTCAAATACTATAAACAGAAATACCATTTGACTCAGTAATTCCACTCCTAGGAATTTACTGGAAGAAAACAAGATCCCTGATTTGAAAAGACAAATACACCCCTATGTTTATCACTGCACTGTTTACAATAGCCAAGATATGTAAGCAACATAGGTATCCATCAATAGATGAATGGATAAAGATGTGGTACTTATGCACAATGGGATATTATTCAGCCATAAAAAGAAAAGAAATCCTCCCATTTGCAACAATATGGACGATCTAGAGGGTATTATGCTCAGTAAAATAAGCCAGGCAGAGAAAGACAAATACCATATGATTTCACTTATTTGTGGAGTATAAAAATAAAGCAAAACAGAAGGAACAAAACAGTAGACTCACAGACACCAAGAAGGGACTTGTGGTTACCCAAGGGGAGGGGTTGGGGAGGGAGAAAGGGATTAAGAGGCACTATAATTCTCAATTACAATATAGGTAGGTCACAGGGAAGGCAGTATAGCACAGAGAAGACTATTAATGACTATAACATCTATGCTGATAGACAGTGACTGCAATAGAGGGGGTGAGGACTTGATAATATGGGTGGATGTTGAAACTACTGTGTTGTTTACATCATAAGATTGTATATCAATGATATTTTAATTCAAAAAAACAGAGGAGAAAGAAACCTTTTCAACTCATTTTCAAGTCAGCTTTACCCTGATAAAACCAAAGATATTATAGGAAAATTACAGACCAAATTATCTCTTGTGAATATATCTTAAGATATCCAGCAATATATATACAAAGCATAGTATAGCATGATCAAATTAAGTTTATCTCAGAAATCCAAAGTTGGTGAAACATTCAAGCTATCCAATTGTGATCCATCATATTAGTAAAGTAGAAAAATAGCCATCTTAAAAGATGAAAGTGATAATGTACAACACCCATTTATGATTTTTAAAAATCTGTAGAAAACTAGGAATAGAAGGAAACTTTCTTCCTTAGTAAAGGAAGTCTATGAATACCTACAGCTAACATCATACTTAATGGCGGAAGACTGGATATAACTCCTCTAAGATCTAGAACAAGGCAAGGACATACATTCTCACATTTCTTAACATTGTACTGTATCATGAAATGCTCTAAAAATTATCTCAGGTAGCTGGCACAATGAAGCAAGAAGAAGGAATGCAGACTGAAAGGAAGACATAAAACTTTATTTGCAGGCTACATGATCGTATATTTGGGGTATCTTAAGGACTGGATCAAAATACAGAAATTATTTGTGTATCTATATACTAAAAATAGTGGGGAAATGAATTTTTTAAAGTATTATTTACTACAGCAGCAAAACATTAAATACTTAAGGATAAATTTAACAAACTGTTAAAAAAATCCTATAAATTATGCTCCAATATCACTTAAAATGAAAAGAAAAAATATTGTTAAAATTTATGTATACCAGAATATTTATATTGGTGTTATCACTATGTAGGAGTATAGATATTTTTTATTTTAATACTTTTCCTGTTTTCTAAACAGTATGCAATGTCATGTTCTTTGTTATTAGAAAAAGATAAAATGAAGAATTTGGCCCTTATCTTGGGAGGAAATATCTTAGTCCTTGCCATTTCCTGAGTGGTAAGAGTGTCTTTGTTATTCATGGCTGACCCTGAGAGTTTATGCTAATGTGGTGACTCGGTAGCTCATGAGATACTTCAGATACTTCAGAAGATCCTGCTGGAAAGACAAGTGATTAGAGGGTTAAGGTTCTGAGCCACCTAAAGCCAGCTCGGATTTCCAACCTCTGGATAGGGAAGAGGGCTATGGAGACTGAGTTTAACCAAGTAGTCAATGTTCAGTCATAATGAAACCCTAATAAAAATGCCCCTCAATGGAGCTTTCTCATTGGTGAACCCATTGACGTGGTGGCAGGGTGACTTACTGATTCCATGAGAAGGCATGGGAGCTCTACCTGCAGGACCCTCCATGGTTCTCTTCATTTGGCTGTTCCTGATCTGTATCCTTTCTAATAAGACTGTGGTCATAGGTATAAGTGCTTTCCTGAGTTCTGTGAGTCCTTTCAGGGGATTACTGACCTGGATATGGGAACCCCCCAATTTGTAGGCATTTAGTTCAAAAGGGTAGGTGGTACTTGTTGCTGGCATATGAAGCAAGTGTGGCCTCATTGTCAACTGTGCACTTTAACTTGAGGGTCTGAGCTCTTAACTATGGGTGGTTCAAAACAGCTGAAAGAGAATAGAAGAAAAGGGGGAAAAAACCCCACCAGTGTTTGTGGAGCTGCGGCATGTGTATGTATCTCCATTCAATAGTCATTTGTAAACAGAGGTGAGGCATGGAGAATTCTTGCCATTTTTACCCATTATGTTAGAGTAGATACATAGTGAGACCTGGGGTAGGGGAACTTCACCAACTGGTTGTTTACATTCTATACATTCCAGGTGAGCTGTTCTATAGCATGTGGAGTGAAGGTATAGATAACAGACTGGCTTAAACTGGCTAGTTCCAAAATAGAGAAGAAATTGATCCAAACTTCACCTCAAAATACATTAACATAGTAAAAATCACATCCCTCTGTTGAGTAAATGGAAGTTTTCAATGAGAATCCCTGCCTGGCCTTGAGAGTGATGTGCATATAAAGTTCTGTTTGTACAACAGTGTGATGTTTACCAGGGCAGAGCCTAGTTACCATCATAGGATTGCCGGTAGATGAGAAGGAGGGGAGAGTACTAGCCATTCTCTCCTCCCTTCCACTACTGGTATGTAATTGGTCAGGCACCTGCCAGTCACCAGACACCCACCCACAAAGATCCTCCCAGAAGGGGTGGAGAAAGGAGAGCGCACTGTGGCTGGAGAGGGAGGGCTTGGGAATGCTCTAGGAGAGAGACAGCACCTAGCAGCTGGGGTTTGGAGGAGAGAAAGACTGAGCCATGATAGATAAAGCTTTAATCCCCACCTATCCTTTCTCTGTCTTCCTTTTGTCTCATGGGATTCATAATGAACTTGCCTAGGGCAGGGAACCCCCTTCCTCCAGGAGCCACACCTCTGTCCTTAACATAGAAAAAAATCACACCTCCCATGACAGTTCCAGTGGGAACCAAATATAGTAAAAAAACCACCCCCTGCCCTACAGGAAGGTGGAGCAAGCCTGAACTCCAGTAAAACTCCTCTTGTTCCCTTTGAACCTCACCCCACTTAGTGAACATTCATCTCCTTTTACTCAAAAAAGGCTCCCTGTTGTTTCTTTGGCCCAACTCTCTCTGAGTCTGCCCCTGACCCCTGCTCTTGCCTTTCTCTATAGTCTTATTTTCCAAATACACTCTTAATGTTTTACAGAATTTTTTTTATCCATTCTTGAATTCTTTCTTGCAATGAGACCAAGGACCTGTCTCTGTAACAGTTCAACTATCCATAATCCTCATGTACACATGTTGCTGAGGTGGGAGAAAAAAGAGGGACACTAAAAGGATTAGAGTACTTTGTAAATGGTTCTACTGCTCTCCAAAAACATATTTTAGTAACAACTTTAAGTTCTCATACAATAAAAACCTATTAATAATTGGAATCATACAATTTGAAATTTGTAGAATGTAGGCCAGATTCTGGCCGCAGTATCTTTATTTAGTCAATGATTTTAAAGCATCAAAAAAAAAAAGGGGTGGGAGGGAATAATTAGATCCTTCCTGGGGAGAATATTTAAGGAACAAAATTGTTTTTTGAAATTGAAATCATCTACCACATACAAATATATACTTATGCTAATGATAAATTTACCTTATGTAGTCAATAATAAGATCCCCTAGACAATAATTAGCATGAAAAATCCATATGAATTTACAGTTTTACGAAAACTGATGGACTAAAACTCAATCATTTAAAACATACCAGATTTTAAAATTAAAATTAAGCCTTTGTTTTTAACCAAATTTGGTAGCTTTTTTCTGTTAGTCTGAATTAGCAACCTGTCATGTATCACAATGTATTGGAAAGGCCTCTGTAATACTTTTCTTCAAGCACACAAGTTCAAGTGCTTCTTCATACCCAACTCCCCAAATACACACATTATCTTAACATATATATTTTACCAAATATACAAAACATTTGCTTTAATAAACATTTTTACTAAAGAGAAAGAAAGACTGCTGAATTGTTAGACTACAGGAAATGAAAGAAAAATATCAACTCAACTTGAGGTACTAGAAAGGATCTACAAAAGAAAAAAATTGGTGAAATTTGAATAACATCTGCAGTTTAGTTGATAATATGCTACCAATGTTAATATCCTGACCTTGGCTCAAGCACTACGGTTGTATAAGATTCCAACGCTGAGGAAGCGAGGTATAGGGTACAAGGAAACTGTCATTTTTGCCATTTTTCTTAAGTCTAAAATTAGTTAAAATTAGAAGCTCACAGCAAAGAATAGCTTTACCCCACATTACCATTTTCACATTGTTTAAAAAGTATATAGATAGTTTTGTTGGAACAGTTCAAGAAGCTACTGCAGTTATTGGGGGTTTTGGCAAAATAATGGTAGTCCTGCAAATTGTCACAAAAAATTGATATTTGCTATAATTTCTTACATAAATGTAATACAATCACCAAACATTATGGAAAGTATTTGTAAATTCTCACAGTTAATAAACCTCTGCTAGGTTTTTTTTTTTTTTTAGCATCTTCCTTGTTTTTCCTTAGAAAAGAATTCAGATGCTATTCTGTATCTAAAGCTGGAATAGAGCTCGTGTTCAGCAGTGGTCATGTCTACCTGATATTATGCCTCCAATTATATCTGCTGCTTAACACTAATATTTGCCAGAAAAGCAATAAAATTAACAGCATGGCACTTTTTCTAACAGAGCAAAGTATTTTATTTAGAATGCTTCCAAGCCATATTTGTGACAAACCTTAATCAGTGGAAGTAAGTAGAAATGTATCTCTTTTGTTATTATGGTATCATAAAACCAATTCCAATCACTTTTGGAGCTTGGGCAGGCAGAGCCTCTCCTTGAAGAAACACAACAGCACACTTTAGACTGCATTGCACTGCAAAGAGTAAGGTAAAGGTCATGAACAACTTTAATGAGCAACTTCTTGGATAGAGTAGACAGGCCATCAGGAAGGCAGTCCTGTCAGTTTAAAGATTATTTTAAAAAGCGTGACTTGCATATGAATAACAAATAATGCAACATCATTATGTGTTACATTTTCAAGGTAGTATCTGCTGTTTTTACACCAGGGTGTTTTGTGAGCTTTTCAAAATAAGAGCAGTTTTTGATGCTAAATGTGGATATACACATGGAACAATTTTTTTTCTCCCAACACAACCCAGTACATCCTTGAGATTGCACACAGTCTACTCCGCACCTCCGACACACGCGGCAACAGACTTGGTTGCTCTGCAATGTTCCCAAGACAAAACAAACAAACAAAACATAATGCACAGTGTAATGGCTGTGAATGAACAAGCTATAGTGTTAAATACTAAAATTCTCTCTGCTTTTCATTTCCAATTACAGAATCTACTGTGGAGATTTACAATTTTTATTCATTTTGTTACTGATCCCTTGAGACCAAGAAAATATTCCAAATTGCTAAGGCATGGTTTTTCACAATGCCGATGACCCTCTCCAACCAACCCAGAAAGTCCCCTACTCCAAGCCAAGGGGAGGGGTTTTAAGGAATCTCTGGAATAATTCAGTCGTTGAATTCTGATTAATCTGAAACTTAATTGTACTTATTTCTTCTCCAGTCCAATCGATAGCTCCTTCCATGGGACTTGTTAGAAGCTGATTGTTAACTCCTTGGCAACTGTTTCACCCTCAGGGAAAATACAGAACAGTAGTATTGTAATTGCAGAGGTGCGACTCTGCGTCATTGAGCAATGCAAATGTTTCCCCAGTTAGCCCAGTTCTGACAAGCATCCCCTACTAGTCCAAGGAGGCCCCTCCAAGGATATGTGGGCTTCCACTGGGTTAAGAGCTTGTCGATAAAGTGAAGGTTCCTGTGGCCAGGATTCTCTACTGGCTGTGGTCAGCTAGCTCACTGCACATGTGTGGGCAATATGTCATTATTGACTCTATATAAGGAGCTCCACCCAGTACTCTGAGTGACACAGTGGCATGGTGGCACAGTGGCACGGCTGCAAGGCTGCAGGAGAGCAGAGACAAGACTGGAGTGGCAGCAGCACTGAGGGCAGAGACCGAGACGGCTGTGTGTTAGTAGAGAGGCCCAGAGGCAGAGAACGGCTTGCTCAGTGCACTTGCCTGGGGCTGAAACCCACTGGCAAGACAGGAGCTGAAAAAAGAATTTTTTTCTGCACTCATTTATAGAATGATGTATTTCCATAATTTGGTGATATAACACAGGCAGGCAATTTATCAGTTTTCAGTGTGGGGAATTAAACCATTGGCCAGATCTTTGATCAAGGCTGGTAGTTCTCTTTTGCAAATTCTAGAAAAAATATTTTATTCTGAGAGCTTAAGATGTCTAATGTGACTGCTCAGAGGTTTCAAGATGTATCTTGGCTCAACTGCCTGTATTCCTATGAGGCAGGCAGAAAAAAGAAGATTCACAACAATGTGCAATTTTCACAACCTTCCTTCCTTAATCAAGAAAAACAAAAATGACAGATTCTGCTGCTCGGTCACCTGGGTGTGACAGTATTGCTTGGGCCTTGGTCTCTTGCAGTAGTATATAGCTTCCTCTTCTTAATTTTATTTCTGTTATGCCTTCCCTCACTACCAGAGTTTCACAGCACAATGTTTGCTTGTTTGAACTGATTGGTACACAGTCAAGCAAAGTATAACTAACCCTCGTTGTGATATTAAATCAGCCACCTTTCCTGATTTACCATCATCCATGACACTTAGAAATTAAGGAGAACTTTCAGTGGGGCAGGTGCTAATTTTCAAATGTGTACTTTGTTCCTTTCTCCAAAAAAACACACAAAACACCCAGCTATAAACTATCATGGTAAAGTGAAAGCTGAAAATATTTTTAAGCATGAAAAGCTCTTGTTGAAACATTGCAAGTTACTGCTGTTTTACTGGGTCAATATAACTATGTTTGAGTTTTAAAAGTTATCTTTCATGTCAATTTAGAAATTCTCAAAGATTAAACACTCTTCAGAGCAGAAGGTAAAGGCTCACATACGCATTAACAGAACAGTGTCTCCATTAGGAGTGATTTTTGCTGGGAAGCAGGAACATGCATTATTGCACCTCAGAAGCAGCTGCACACTGTGGAATGGGGCCTGTCCCTTTGCTAACAGCACGAAAGGAGCCTTTCTGAGCCTGCAGAGTTCTAGGTCAGCTCCAGGAGGATGTTTCTATTCATCTCTCATTCATGGATTCATTCAACAACTATCCTTAGGCATCTACCATGTGCCAGGAGCATTTAGGCGTGAACAGACAGAGGGCCCATAGCTGGCAGTCTCCTGTGGGTGACAAATTAGATCATCAGAAGAGAAGACATGACTGTGAACTGGGGAAAGTTCTATGGGAACAAAAAGGGATGATGAACATCGGTGGTAGAGCTGCATGACTTATTACATGACTTAAATTGGAGCATAATCTGTGCAAGTGATATACAGACAGGACTGGAGGAGTAAGAGTTTATCAAGGTGGAGACTGAGAGGACAGGTGCCAAAGCCATAGAGTGGGAATGATGAGCACAGAGAAGGCTGCCTGGCTGGCGCACCTGAGCCGGAGGGGTGGCAGGGACGCAGAAGGCTTGCAGGCAGGGCTAGCTCAAATGGGGCCTTGTAGACTATGTCAAAGTTTCTGGACTGTAAGTGTGTTGGAAGCACTGAAATGTCTTAAAGAGGGAATATGACCATGCTTTCACTTTTATACCATCACTGTTGTTACAGGGCAGAGACTTGATGGCAGGGGGCGCAGGTGGATCTCAGGAGACCAGAGCAGGCCATTGGGATAGTCCTGCCAAGAGAACAGAAGCTGGCCTAGGAAGTCATGGAATTAGAGTCCTACGAATCAAGGAACGTGTCCCACAAATCAATAGGGTTTAGAGACCGACTGCACGTGAGAGGTGGTGGGTCTATAAGGAAATCCGGTAGACCATCTGGAGACTGAGAAACAGTATTCCTTAGCTAGAACGCCCACAGACAGTGACGTTCAGATTCATTCACCATGTCTTGCTTGAGCCAGAGAGTAGATGGAGGAAACAGAGCAGGCTGGGGCTGGGGAGGTAGGTGGTGAGCTTGACTCTGGCCATGCTGAATTTGAACACCTTGACAGACAGAGTGGAGACACCGAGAGTAGGAGCCTGGGGCTTAGAAGAAGCTCTGGATGGAAACATCCGCTGGGGTTTTGTCAGCAGGTGGATGATACCTGAGAACCCGCTAGAGAAGGAGTGCAGGAGAGAAGGGGCTGGGGGCAGTCCCTCCGGGTCAGGGACTGCGGGAGGCAGAGGGGTGGCCAGGGAGGGAGCAGGAGAAGGACGGTGTGCTGAAACAGATGCCAAGAGAAGAGGGCGTTCAAAAGGAAAGGCTGGTCGACTGCGCACAAGTGCCTGGGATGTTAAGGAAGAGGAGAGAAGAGGAAGTCGCGTCGTGGAGGGCATGGGGCCTTCAGGGAGAAGCTTCCGCGAAGCAGTGAGCAGCCTGAGGAGGTGGGCTGAGCGAGAGGACGGCTGCGCTGGGCAACGGGGCCAAGGGGGAGCTGTTGGGACGGCGCCGCAGCACCTTTGGGGAGGCGAAAAATCTAGTAGTGAATGAAAACTGGATTCCAGGAGAGAAAGGAGAGGAAGGAGGTGACATTCTGACAGGGTGGGCGAATAAGATCCAGGTGGATCCAGGTGGCTCCTTAAAAGGAAGAGGGAGAGAAGTCCCTCCCACCAGCCCTGAGGACAGAGAGGACTGGCTGAGGAGACGCCAGGAGCTGACAGCGTGCTTGTCTGAGGACTGCTGTTCCTCTATTAGGCTCATATGGTAAAATCAGTCCCGAGGATGGGAGTAAGGGATTGAGGAGAAGAGGAGAGAGGTACTGAGATACTGGAGAAGCACGAGTCACTGAGGACAGGGGGTACGTGAACACCCTGGGGTCTGTAGCAGGGTTGCTGGGGGGTGTCAGGGCCCCAGTGGAGGCTGCTGGGCTTACAGGAGGGCAGTCGGCCATGGCTGGAGGGCTGGAGGGCTGGGTGTGAGTCTGGTATGGACTCCTCAGTACCCCTTGTAGCCAGGTAACCAGGACAAAAGGACCTCCTCCAACTTTACACCAGTTTCCATGAAGAAAGGCGCATGGTTTTGTAAGGTTCCAAAGTAAAATAACTTTGCTCTAACAATCCAGAAAATAAAACCCCAGACTATTACTACAAATAAGTCATGATTAAGTGTATAAAAATTAATACATGACCCACAGTGAGTTATTTTAGAGTATAATCACTCCTTATTAACCACGGCTGGTGGTAGTCAGGGCAGGAGGTAAATGGAGGGTTGGGGGTGGGGACAGGGAGAGGGGATTCAGGAGGACAAGGCACAGACTAATTTGCATCAACTGGGATAATATTCTCTTAGAAATAAATCCATCTTTAAGAGGTACAATGCTTTCCATTCTCTATAGAGGAGCATATAAAGAATTCTGATAGACCATTTGAGATTTAGAAACAGTATTCCTCAGCTAGATACCAGCAGAGTTCAGGGGAGCTCAAACCGATCCTACTTGCAATCTTGTGAGTTCCAAGGAGTTAACTTTTTTCTGGAAAAACAATGTCTGCCTGGTTTGTCTAAAGTTGCCATTATGGGAAACAGTTTCCAGTTCTTCTTCTACCATATAAATGCTTATGGTAAACAAGAGGCTGAGTCTTTTTCCTTTTTAAATAGCAAGATTAGTTCTTCCCTATGCATCTAAAACTTACGCTATCCTGACTTTCTATATCATCTTTTTTTTTTCCTTTTGAGCACAGATGCCATAAAAGACCTTCTCAGTATTCTAGAAGGTCATGCATGATAGCAGGAAGATGCTACATGCCTCTATACACTATTCATAGAATAGATCCAGTCTTCATTTGTTGTTTTTCCTGGCACCTGTATATATGGAGACCTTCCTTAAAAGTAATAATCACAAAAGCTTGATAAACAAATCTGTCACAATACTGACTTACATCCCAAATCAGAAAATTCTAGAAACGGGTGAAAAACCAAGACGACTGGAGCTTCTGCTCAAGCTTCAATCTCCTGCGTTTTGTTCGGTGCTCAGTCTTTGTACTTGTCCTTTTCCCTGCAGTGCACAAAATAATGTCCACAGCCTGGTAAGTCTAATTACTTATAATAATCTGCACTCACAGTGTCACCAAGGTTTGATTTCTGCTCCTAAGGAGCTTCCCAAGAATAGTTTCCCCACATTTAAAGAGTAAATAAGATGACATGTAATGCAGCCCTCCCTGGTAAGGCTCTCTGCCCTCTATGAGCCATCCAACTATTTCTAGTTAGCCTCTGCATACGAAGGATCTGAAGCATTAGTTTATTCTCTAATCAGAGGACAAATTTCTCTTTCACCTTTAAGGAGTCTTATGAGAGAGACAATCACTTGTATGATCCTAGGGTAACAGAATTAATGCCATAGGAGTGGAAAAGAAATGCCCAATTAATTTCTTTAGCTTATCAATTTGGTTTCTATCCAGGAAAGCCCATTGGTAAAAAGTGGTGCGGGAGGTTGGTGAGTGTAGGTTGGAAAGACTCTCATTTTAGTCCCTTTATGCTGTGAATATAATGGCGAAAGTTAACATCATTTATGGGGAAGAGGTTTAGAACCAATAGGGAGCATTAAAGAAGAGAATGTCCCCCGCAGTTGTGATTATTTCAGACTCTAGCTATTGGAAAGCACTTTGTTAAAAGAAGTGACACACAGACCAAAGAAGACCTCCCTTTTACCTTTTGGGTTTCAAAAACTGAAATTGTTCCTATTTGCTTGATTTCTTGTACTTAAATGATGTAACATATAGACATAAAATGTGATAGGCCAATGGACCAAAACCCAGTTCTTCCTTTTGATAAGTTACCAGTTAGTGTGATGAGTTTTTGATCTAAAAGAAAACTTCAAAATAATCCACTTTAGTCATTAAAATTTAGTATCAATTACATTTACAAAGTAAGGTCAAAGTCATATCCCTTCCTCTACTCTTTGCCTTCATTCTCCATGCACTGAAATCTCTGAGTGGCCTTCTAAGTTGTGGATAAGTTTATTTTTTCAGTCTCCCTATTCCCGCATAGGAATGCCACAGTGAAGTAGGATATTGTGGACATCCTACAACTTACATTTTCTTTATTAAATGACTGAAATTGACAAAAACCCTGGAAGGCAGGAGAAAAAACCATGAGTGTTTTACTTGCACCCTAAAGGCCTAGCAGAGCATCAAGGGAGCCAAAGGGAGCTCCAGAGGACACAGCCAAAGATCACCGACATGTGATTCAAATTACTCGCATTGAAAGATAACGTGTTATTCTTTATTTGCTTATTGTTATAAATCAGTAGGTCACTAATGTAGCCACATCCTCACCTGGGCTTCCTTTTTCAGGAGTGATATTGGAAACAGGGAGGGTGTAGCCTGGTCAGGCTGCCTGAACACAGACCCATGGCTTCAACAACTAAAATTGATTCCTCATAGTTTTTGGAGCTTGGAAGTCCAAGATCCAGGTGTGGCGAAGCAGGTTCCATTGTGAGCTTCTAGGTGGCTCCCTTCTCACTGTATGTTCATATGACCTCTATGTGCAGAGAAAGTGAGCTCTCTGACGTCTCTTTTAAGAACACCAATCCTATAGGATCAGGCCTCACCATTATGACCTCACTTATCCTTAATTAATTCCTCAAAGGAAGTAATTTCATCTCCAAGTTTAGTCACACTTCAACATATGGATTTTGGGGGGACACAAACATTCAGTCCATGACAGGGAAAAAGAAGGGGTGAATGATAAAATAATGATGCATTTTTTTCCTCAAAACTTTGTAGTTTATCAATAACCAACTCTACATATTTTCACACACCTATCTGGGTCGAAGCTTTGTAGTGTATTTGTGTTATCAAATATACCTATCAATTTTATGCTTCCATCTCTGACACTGTCAGCCTTTTTTATGGGCTTCTTACCTATATCCTGCTCAATAAAGATATATTACCATCTGAAAAAAATAATACATTTATGGAAAAAAAGTATAATGCAGGTGATGTATTTTAATTTTAAATTAAAATATTAAAATTAACATTCAAGCAATTAAACAATTGAAAATTTGCTTAGCTCACTTTAACCTAATGTAAAAATAGCAGACTCTGTTCAAAGAATGACTCTAGAAAGAGATTCTTTTCCTGCACCCACGTCTATCTATTTACTGGACTATTTTAATATTCATTCTAGCTTTTAGTCCATACTTGGTATTTTTTGTCTTTGCCTAACAGAAGTGCTCTTCACAAACATACTGTTAACAGAGGAATATAACTGAAGCCCAATATAGATGATACAGATTGGGACACATTTTAGTCACAGCCTAAATGAATTAATTTGGGGCATGGAGGCCTCTGTTAACAGTCTGTTACCTTAGTTTGCACTACATCAGATAAATCGGTGCTGAAGGTATAGCTACTAACTAAATTGGCTTAAAACATACAATATCACTTATTTTCCTGTCATAGTGCTTAATGTGGCAAGTTCGTTGGAATAACAGTAACGGTGAAGGCACTGATGATGACAACAATTGACTTATTGTTTCTGATAACAGGAAAGATAATTCTTACAGAAATTTTGGTTTAACTATCAATTTATGGATTTGGATACATTTGATATTCTTCTGACTAAAGACAGCTGATTGCTAACATATTTTTAAGTTACCACAAAAAAATACACATTCTTCTGGCTGGCCCAGAAGATGCCTCTTCTTTTTAATGCAATATTAATCCACTAAAAAGTAAGTGTGATAAAAACTAAGTGCTTTTGACTTACTTTTATCTTATCCATAGTTCACGACTTACTTTCATCTCACCCATAGTTCACGAAACCTAACATCAGTATTAAAGATATTGTGATGCCAGTTTCTAAACAACAAAGGGGATACACATTGCCCTATATCACTGAGCATTCTCTCAATGACAGAAAGGCAAATAAAGCTTGGATTGAACCTGAGGGATTGCCCACTTATCATTCACAGTATGAGCAAATCATGTGGTGGGGAGATGCACCTAGGTTAGGAAAAGAAGGGGTCAAGCCAAGGGCCAAGGGGGAGGACTACATTTGCATTTTTGTCCAGGCCTGACAAATGTTAGTGGAGGGCCTATCAGAGATCTCTTTGTGATTACACAGTGATAGAGAAAGTAAAGGAGACAGAGGGGATGAAGTAGCATCTTCCTACTAGCTTGTGGAACATCTGAAATAAATTGTTTTACTTTCTGGACCTTTGGAGTTTTGTATAATCCATTTAAAAATATAATTGGCACCCTCTTTTGGCAAGACTCTCTTGTTAGGCTCAGAGGATACAAAGTTGAATAGCAGGCTGTCCCTGCTCTTCAGAGCAAAAGAGGAAATATATTATTGTGTATTACATTGTATCCTCCATTCTTCCAGACAAGAGAGTCATTTAAATGTTAGAGTTGACTGTTAGAAGGCATTTTACAGGATTAGTATGGGGACAATTTTGTGATATCCAAAAGGCACAGAATCACAAGTGGACAAAGTTAGAGAAAAAAGAAATGGGGGTCAAAACAAAGACTATTTGATCTGTGTTTGGAGGGCTATAGAGAGCAGCTGTAGAGAGGAATTTTTCCAGGTCTGATAAAGGAAAACTTGCTAAAGTAGGTGCTGGATAAAAGTAAGTGCCTGAAACAATGGTCACTTTATAAAGACTTGGGAATAAAATTAAATGGATCAATATATACACATACAGAGGACAGACCACAGGGAATAGATATTTATAAAGAAGTCAGAAGGTATGGGGAGACAAAACCAATATAAAGAATCAGTTCCTACAGCGGTGAAATGAAGAATCAAGCATAGAAACCAGAGGCATAGTTCTGAGTGTTTTTGGGAGTCTGTCAAGAATAGAATCTTTCCTTTTGTTTTCTTACTACTTGTAGCTGTTATATGTGACTTCTACTGATCTTTCTGTCTATCTGTCTGTCTATCTATCTATCTATCTATCTATCTATCTATCTATCTATCTATCTATCTATCTATCTATCTATCGATCTTTCTATCTACTAATCTTGTGTTCAGCAATCTCACCAAGTCTTCCATATTAGTTCTAAATTCTCTATGGATCCTTTTGTCTTCATGAAGAAATTATCGAATCTCCTTTTTCTGGGTAGGACTTCCAGGTGACGTTAAATACAAGTGACTAGAGTGAGCAGTCTCCTTTTTTAGCTATCATCAGAAAGAACGTTTCCAATGCTTCACTATTCAAAATGGGGTTTTGTAGGTACACTCTATCCATTTGAAGATATCTGCTTTTATTTGTAACTTGCTACATTTTTTTCTTTAATATGAATGAATGCTAAATTTTATCAACTGCTTTTTCTTCTTCTCCTGAGATAATTTTGGATATTCTCCTTAATATGGTCATGTGGTAAATTATATTAATACAGTTTCTAATGATAACACACTCTTGGATTGATAAACCCTGCTTGGACATGATTTTCTTCCTGATTTTTAATTAATTAAAAATTAAATAATATTTAATCTATGCTTACAAGTGAAATTAATCTACAATTTGCCTTTCTCATAATGTCTTTTTGTATTGTGATTATATCATAAAATGATTGGGGAGCTTTCTCTCATTTTCTGGGTTCTAGAATAATTTGTAGTTGTTCCTTGACAGTGTGGTAAAATTTGACTAAATAAACCCCTGGCTTTTGCTCTTTTCAATCTTTCTTCTTTTCAAAGGTATGTATTTTTTATTTGTTATATAAAAATTTTTATAAGGTTGATAAGTTCACAAAATAAATCAATAAATGTATTAACTGTGCCATTATGAGGATGAATCACACAGAAAGACCATATGTTCCATAAGGGAAAACCTGAATGTTATAAGCCACAGCTGATTAACGTCATATGAGTTCTGTACCATATTCTGATGTCAGAGCCCCTATTCAATGTCTTTGCTATGATGCTGGGTCCTTGTTCTGTGTTCTATGAAGATAAATTTCAATCTGTGGCCTTTGTGGATTTGCTTGCTTAGCATCTTCTATCAGGAAAATGAACAAACTAGTTTTTTTTTAAACAGTCAAGGATTTGAACAAAGACAACAATATGGCAAAAAATGAACAAGAGAAAACATGTGCTCAACATTAATCACTAGGGAAATGAAAAATTTAAACCACAACAACATACCATTCATACTTATTAGAATGACTAAAAGAATGGATAATACCAAGTGCTGATGAGAAAGTAAAATGACTACAACTCAGTGTATATTGCTGATGGGAACGCAAAATGGCACACCACTTTGGAAAACAGTAGTAATTTTTTATAAAGTTACATATACCCTTACCACATGACCCAGCAATCTCATTCCCACTATACCCAAGTGAAACAAAAATATATTTATGCATAATTGCCAGAAACTAGAAACAACCCAAAATCTCTTCCAACTGGTCCAATGAATAAACTATGGTATATCCTGGTATATCCATGCAATGGAATACTACTCACAAGAAAAATCAATGAATTACTGATACACATTGTAAGATGGATGAATCAGAAATGCATTCACAAAAGGATTCTACTTATACTTCTGGAAAGCATGAAACTATAGGAACAGAAACCAAATCAATTTTTTTTGGGCCTGAGGTGAGAGAAAGAGCTGTCTCCAAAAGGACACGAGGGGCCCCACATCGCTGAGCATCAGGGAAATGCCGATCAAAACCACAGTGAGGCGCCACCTCACACCAGTTAGGTTGGCCACCATCCAAAAGACAAGAAATAGCAAGTGTTGGTGCAGATGTGGAGAAAAGGGAACCTTCCTACACTGTTGGTGGGAATGTAAAGTGGGGCACTCCTGTGGAAAGCAATATGGAGGTTCCTTAAAAAACTAGAAATAGAAATACCACACAACCCAGTAATTTCACTTCTAGGAATTTACCTGAAGAAAACAAAATCCCTGATTTGAAAAGATATATGCACTCCCATGTTTATTACTGCATTATTTACAAGAGCCAAGATATGGAAGCAACCAAAGTGTCCATCAAACAATGAACGGATAAAGATGTGGTACATATACACAATGGAATATTATTCAGCCATAAAATAAAAAAATCCTCCCATTTTCAACCACATAGATGGATCTAGAGAGTATTATGCTAAGTGAAATGGGCCAGGTGGAGAAAGACAAGTACCATATGATTTTACTTATTTGTGGAATATAAAAACAAAACCAAGCAAAATGAAATGAACAAAAGAGCAGTAGACTAATGGACACTGAGAAGTGACTGGTGGTTACAATGGGAGTGGGGGATAAAAAGGGACAGAAATTCTCAATCATGATATAAGTTGGTCACCGGGATGGTAGTACAGCATGGAGAATACAGTCAATGATTGTGTAACATCTTCCTATGTTGACAGATATTAACTGCACTAGTGGGGGTGAGGATTTAATAATATCGGTAACTGCTGGGCCACTGTATTGTATATTTGAAACCAATGTAAGATTGTACATCAATGACACTTCAATAAAAAGAAAAGGACATGAGAGAATTTTTTCAATAAAACTGCTCTATACCTTAATTGTGATGGGAGTTACATGTCTGTACATGGTTATCAAAACTCATAGGACTATACAAGAAAAAGAGTGAATTTTACTGTATATAAATTATACCTCAAAAATATTTTAGAAAAGAAGGATGATTTTTGAACTACTGATTTGGATAATTGTTATAGTTTCTTCAAATTTTTCTCTTTCTACTATTTTGTGCCCATTTGGCAATGCATATTATTTTTTAGGAAGTTGTCTTTTTAACCCATGTTTTTTCATTTTGGCATAAAATTGTTCATTTATTTTCTTTGGATTTAAAAAAACTGCATTCTATCTGTAGCTATGCCCTTTCCATTTCTAGTACTTTTTAAAATTTGTGCCTTTATTTTTATATAATTACTTTGGCTAGACTTTAATTTATTTTAGAGATCTCAGAAAAAAAGCTTTTAGGTTTTATGGATCTTATTTACTGTTTCATTGTTTTCTGATTAATTTTGGCCCTTTTCAATCTTTCTTCTTTTCTACAGTATGCACTTAAGGTTATAAATTTTCCTCTATTTACTGCTTTAGCTATATTTCACATAATATGTTTTCAGTTTTAAATATTTAATTTTTTAATAAAGTATAATTTATTCTTTAATCTATTAAATATTTAGATGTGCATTTTCAAGTTTCTAAACTTATGATGGACTCTGGCTGTCTTATATAAAAATATGTGTATTTTTGTTTTCTATATCCTTATTTCTTTTTGTGTGACTAGCCTATCAATTACTGAAAGACATGCACTAATAGATTTGTTCATTTATCCTTGCAGTCTAACTTTTGCTGTATATATATATATATATATACATATTTTGACTTGTTATTGAATTCTTTATGAATTACTCCTTATTTTTATGTATCAATTCATAATGACCCAACTTCATAAATATTTCTTGACTTAAAATAGATTTTTCCTGGTACTGATGTAGATACTAGTTTTTTTTTAACAAAATATTGGTTGATGTATCTTTTTATGCCCTTTATTTTAAATTTTCTATAGCCTAATGTTTTAGGTATATTTCATAAATAGCTTATATCTGGATTTTGTTATATACTTTTTAGCAACCTTAATCTTTTAATTGGTCTATATAGACCACTTATATTTATTGTAATCACTGATCTATATGGACTCACTTTATTCTTATTCTATGCTAATTATGATTTTCCTTTATTTTTTCTACCTTGTCACCTTTTTTTTAGAGTGGTGAGGTTTCTTTTCTTCCTCATTTTTTCTCTTGATTGGTTTAAGTTATACATTCTCCTTTCATTATTTTAGTAGTTGGCCTTAAATATTCAATATGCTTACTTGACTTGGAAAGTTCAAAACAAATTTTCATCCCTACCTCTCTAATAATGAACTTAAAGCACTTTTACTCAGATCATACCCTCCTGTCTCATATGTTTTAACTTAGTATACTGGTTCTGCCTTTATTTAATTAACCCCCCATCCACCCACCAATTGCTTATTAGAATTATTTCTAAACAATCTGCACTTATTCATATTTATAATTTCACCAATTTATTTTTGCTCTTCATTGCTTCCTATATTCTGCGCTTTTAGTGTGGGTTCTAGTTTCTTCTTGAATTATATTCTTTTCCATTTCCTTTTGGGAGTTTCATTGTAAATGCTTTTAGATTTTTATTGCTAAAACTATTTTTATTTAATCAGAATGATGGTTTACCTGGGCACAAAACTGTTTATTAACAGTATTTCCCCTCAGCACTTTGAAGGTATAATTTTCATGCTTAGTCATCTCCAGTGTGCTGACTTTGAGCAAAGTGACACCAATGAGAGCCATTAATGACTCAGTGGAGGAGAAGGAAAGCATGGAGAGGGCAGCAGATAGTCCTATGTGAAGAAGAAAAAGGATGGAGATAAGATAAACAGATAGAAGGTAGAATGATGTGGGTGGATGACAGAGGGCCATCAGCAGTACACTCAAAGTTTATGCCTACACCTAACTGTCCCTTCTTGATCTATAAAGTGTTCTTTCTCTTTAAGTATTAACATCTACTCTGGCTCAAAAAAAAAAGGGTAGCAAGATTTATCTTACCTATAATTCTCTGTGAATAGTCAAACTAGGAAAGGAACTAGCAATGACAAGAGGGCTGTCATTTGTTTATTGTATTCCTAAATTCCTGTAAGAGAAGCCTACTGCTGTACATTTAAAGGGGTAAAATGTACATCTTTTTGGCTTCTTATTGAAATAAGCTTTCAGATAACATCCTACAGTCTTTCCAAATACTTATAACCTGGAGCAGTGGTTGGGGAGGGTGTTGTGCAAAGAGAGACATTTTGCTAACAGAATGGTAAATACTGTTTCTATAATCTCCACTGTTACTATATTTGAATGAACTGAAAACTTAATAAAATTTGACATGTTTTGCCTGCATGTGTTGATTTAGAATCAAAGAATATTAGGGCTGGCAGGGGCCGTAGAGACTATCTATTTTGAACCCTTCACTTTATCCATGAGAAGCAGAGCTCTAGGGGAGTTAATCTAGGAGTATAACTCAGTTCGGGAAGGAAAATGGGTCATGCCTAGGACTTTAAATACTGTCAGAGCTTCACTCATAATGACCATTGTTTTAAACCTCTGTTTTATTTTCTAAGAGTTTTCTGGGTGCAAAGAAAAAAGTGTTACTCTTTGGGTTTTCTTACCCAGTATTTTAAATACTCTATTCTTTACTATTCTCTGCTCATATGAAGAAATAATCCATTGACTGTTCAACACATTCGATTTAATGTTGATGTAACAAATTGTCTGCTAAGTGCTTGCTGTATTTTTCTAAAAATATTCTCATTTTTAGCTAAGCCTGAAAACTCCTATTTTTCTGTTAGGGAAGGAAGCCCTTCAAAACTTTTTTCTTTCAGAAAAAGTTCTAATCTAGGATGATATAAAATTTAAGTGGAGAAAGTTCTAACATTACTACTTAATCCCTAACACCTCTTTATTTTCTTTTCCACCAGGTTTCCTTCTATAAAGGAATTCAGCCTTCACAGATATTCTTGGCTCCTTATCAAAGAGTGTATTCCCAAGATAATTACTTCTAGACATCAAATGTGGGCAGTGCATAGTGATGAAAACCAGCTTTCATCCTATTTTGTTCATTGAGCATTTTAATTATTAGTTCTTAGAAGACCATCTATATACTCATAAGGTTATCTCATTTTAGAGGACTTTGCAGGAGGAAATCATGTGCACCATTGATTTAGTGAGTTTAGCATCCTGAAAGCCTTATCTATTATCTCTTTGGACCCTGTAGACACCCCGGCTCCAACTGAGCCAACTGGGTAAAAATTTCAATAGGGTTAATTTTGGCCTGCTAAGCAAGTTCATGCTCACTGAGACTTCAGGCTCATTAGAGAGGTCTCTGGACCATTCTCATCCTACAGAACCCCAAACTCCAGGACTTGATGTAACTTTTTAAAAGGTCCCTAAAGAAATCCATTCGATTTTCTAAATCAGGAGTGATGGTTGTGTGGGTCAGGGGGGAAGGATGGCAGCGAAGGTCAGGAGACAGGATCTAATGTCAAGACGGACAGCTGGCAACGGAGCTGTTGCAATGGGAAGAATTCCATAGGGGGTGTTTCTTACATAAAGCTGAGTGCAGGCAAAATGTGTAGCCTTCCAACACAGAGATCCTGTTCTTTGCTAGAGAAACAGTGACACTGAGGGAAACTTGCTAAATGACTTTTCTTTGTACTTATAGAGAAGGACACCTGGCTGCTGTCAAAACAAGAGGAGGGTTAGCTATAATGGGCTCTTAGAGATGGTATGGTCTAAGCTTCACATTTTGAAGAGGAAGACGTAAGGTTCACAGAGGTGAACTCACGTATCCATGGTCATACAGCTGGAAATAGCTAGGCCAATGATCTTGCTAGTATATCACACTGCTACTCTTAATTAAACTCCCCAGTTAAAAAAAGAAACAGAAAATGATGGCACACCCTGATATTGGGATATAGTGCAAATTTCTCAAAGTCTAATGGGAACCCAATAAGTTGAGTGCAAGCTGTATGGGCATTTCGCTTGCCAAAAATCTGTGGAGGTGTGTTTCTGAAACCGATTGCAGGGTGCAGCAGTAGCCTGCCAAGCATTCCTTGGCCTGAAATTCCACTGCTGCAGATTTGTGCATCTCCTGCAGGGAGAGGAGTGAAAAATTAATGAGAAGCTCAGAAAAGCTCATTTTCAGGGCTTTAGAGATTGGGAAGGCAATGAAAATGTGAAGTGAAGGGAAAGGTTTAAGCTATCAGCCTCAAGCTCTGGCAAACCATGTAAATGGAGTATAAATGTAAATATATGCACACAAAAATGGAAAACCAGCAAAAGAGATATTTAGGGTAGGACTGGATCTGAATTATAAACATCCAATGTAGAGCTGTGATTCCTTTGTGGGTGTCCCTCCACCCCGGTGGGGCCCAAACCTGCAGCCATGGGGCATCACCAGCCCCGACATCCTTGAGTTGCATCTGCTTTTCATGAGGAAGGACCAGGCATCTTGACCCAAGTGTGTTTTTCTCTGATCCTGCTTGGGTACAAGAGCCCATAGCCTTAGGAGGATAAGGGTTAATTTGAAAAAATCAGGTACCTTTCACAAATTTGGGGGAGAGGATTTTTGTTTTTCTTTTCAGCAAGGTGATATAATTCATATTCCAAGGAGAAAAATTCAGTTTGAGTAAAAATCCATAAGCCAAAAACTATTTTGGACAAAGCTGGATGTCTACAGCAGAACATGGGCACAAATCAGCTCCTACCAGCTCCTGACTGGGACTCTATTTGCACGTGAACCTCGTGGGTGTTTCCAGCTCTGGCTCCAGTCTTCACCTTTCTGTCAAGCTGCTTATTCCCAAATGCGAGTACTTGACCTATGAGCCATGCGCTCCTGGCCACGGAGCTCTTCTGGAATATGATATTTGGAGAAGAATTATCATTCCTCGGAAGTGCTCTAGAGCTGAGAAAACAGGAGGATGTTGACTACGGGACTCATTAAGGTACTAACATTCTATTGCTGATTAAAGACACTTGCTGGTCCAATAATAAGTTGTCAAGAGACTTTCACTCTTACTGACTTGATAAAATGTTTTAAGCCAATAATGACTTGTTCACAAACCTCTGGAATATGCCTAAGGAGAAAAGACATCTGGTTATTTTGAGAACAAGAATATCTCATTCACTCTCATTATGGATTGAACTGTATTCTCTGAAATTCATATTTGAAGTCCCAACCCCCACACAACACATCTCAGAATGTGACCTAATTTGGAAATAAGCCCATTAGATATGTAATCTGTGGATTAAGATGAGGTCATGTTGGAGACAGCACCGGCCTCTAATCCAGCATGACTGAAGGCCTTAGAAAAAGGGGAAATTTGAACAGAGAGACACATACAAGGAGAGGTCATATGAAGATGAAGGCAGAGACCAGGGCGATTTACCCACAAGGCACAGAGCGACAAAGTTTGTGAGCAAACCGCTAGAAGCTAGGGGAGAAGCCTGCAATGGATTCTCAGATCACCAGCCCTCAGAAGGGGCCAGCCACATTGATACCTTGAGCTCAGTCTTCGAGCCCCCAGAAATGTGACAAGATGTATTTCTGTAGTTTACCACTCAGTTTGTGCTATATTGTTACTGCAGTCCTAGAAAATGAATACAACTGCCTCACGGGGTTAAGACTGTTCCCTCTCTTTTCAAGACATGATGGAACCCAGTCTAGGCACCCCGCACCCCTGCAGACGGCCTCTCCTTCACTGTGTGACAGGGCCTTCTAGATTCTCTCTGGCCACGAGGACTCCTTGAGAAAAACAGATTCCCTTTCTCTTCTCATCGCCTAAATTCAACTCTTCCCCAAACCTATTTAAAAAGCACTGCCACTCATGAGTCCCCCAGCGTCAGAACCCTGGCGTCAGCTTGGATTTCTCCTTCTCCCCACCCCCACATCTCGTCTGCCAAGTCCTGTCATTTCCACCCCCTCTGCGTCTCTCATTTCTTCTTTTCATTCCTGATGCCGCCACCCTGCAGGCTCCTATTATCTCTTGCCCCGACTGTTACAATAGCCTTCTAACTGGCCTCCCCCTGCCAGGCTCTCTACTGTTGGTTATATCCGTAACTGCCGGTGAGTCACCCAAAGGCCAGCTGTGATTATGTCACCTCCTTGCTCAAAAGTCCCTAAGGGAATAAAAGCCCAACTCTGCCGTCTTTACCTTCGCATGATCTAATCCTAACTTATCTCCCAGCACTTGCCCGCTGTTAACCCATGTTCCCACTAAGCCAGACTTCTAAAGCACACTTCTTATTTCCCACCCCTGTTCCTTTGTTTAACCCATGTGCTCCGTCTGAGTTAGCCTCCATCCTAATTCTGTCAAATGTCTAGCCACTATTTAAGGCCACACCTGTGGTGCTGTGGTTAAGTTTGCAGGCCGTGGACTGCAAAGACCCAGCTCGATCCTGGTTCCCTGCTCACTGAGCATGACGTTGGTAAGTCACTGAAGTGCCTCTTTCAGCTTCAGTTCCTACAAGTGCACAAGAAGGATGATAATACCACACGGGGCTACAGAGAGCCCCCCGCCCCCAGCCCTCCATTTCAGTTTCAACAAATACACAAGAAAGACAATAATACCTCAGGGGGCTACAGGAGTATTAAACCAGAAAATGCATGAGCCACATTTAGAATGGTACCTGGCATATTAAGTATTCAGACTTTCATCTATTATTCTTATTCACAAGACTTGTGTGGAAGCTGCAGGGGAGAGCCATTCTCCCTGACCTTTCATAGCATGCTGCTAATCTACTCTCATGCCACTTGAGTTTCTTGTATAATTTCTTTTGGACAAGATCCTCCTTAAATCTATAACTGCAGCATTTCTTCCTAATCTGGAATGTCTCTTCTCTCTTACTGACCTTTAACACCAGACCTGAAGTCCTCTCAGACCCTCATCTGTCTTCTCTGCCCCTCGGTGCCCCACTGCATCTACTCCTGCCCCAGTTGGGCCAGACCCAAGTCTCTGAGGGTCGGAACTGTATTTCTTCATCTGTGTGTCCAAGGACCTGACCTTGTGCTTAACACTTAGTAAGTACAAAACAAACACTCACAAAACAAGATGACGAGATGTAGAACCACCAGAAGGTGACACCCCAGTGGGCAGGAGCTCTGTCACACTCCCTTCACGCAACCACCAGTGTGTGCGTTTCTAAGTATTTGTTGTGTGTTTGTTGCCTGTACACATGCACAGGAGAAGGGCTGAATGACCCGAGGTCATTCCCCCAGGTCGTTTTCCAGTTAGGTGGTTCTCAGTTCTCAGGACTAGATCAGGACAACCAAGGAATCACTTGTGCTTCCACGACACTTTGTGGGTACCTCATGATCCCTTATCCAGCAGCTTTGTAATTACTGGCTGTAAACTCTGTTTCTGCCATTAGCATGTGCTCAGTGTGGGCAGACTGTCTTATTTAGCTCTCAATTTTCTGAGCCTGACATTTAGGAGATCTTGGGTAAGTATTTGTTGAACAAAAGAATTTGCAGGAGAAACCTGAGCTAAATATCAATAGAGCACTTTGAGCTATTAATTAGCATCAGACAGTCAGAAGCATCAAAATACAGATGCTCCCTTGCATTGTTTTTCAAATACTCCATTGTGAAGAAGGCATATCTGACCAAGTACATTGTTATTTCCATGCCACAATTCTGGAAGGAGTGAAATTCTTAGCTGCATTCATCTAATCACCCTGGCCTTGGATTTTTAGCTTAACTTGCAGTATTTGCTTCCCCAAGCTTGATAGGCACAAAGATCCCTTGGCATCTGACCTTGAGCTACACAGCACTCTGCTATGGGGTAGTCAGGCAGCCTAGGCTGGGAGCCTGCAACTTTGAATTTGAGAAGACAGATAGGAATGTGTTCTGGCCAGCTGCTGGGGGAGGCTCACAGCACGCCTGGAAGGAATAACTCTGTGGATTCCCCTTTGAGAAAGCAAAACTAGGGTTAATAGAAGCGGCGGGGGATAGGGGGGCTTCAAGGGGGCAGTCCCTGCCTTTATGTAATAGTCTCATTGTAGGCAGAGGAAGGCTGGACAAATTCTGCATTTGAAAAAGAGACACCTGTTGGAGCTGAAGCCAAAACACATACTAGGCTCTTACTACATAAAGCTATTGAGAGACTGAACATAAAGAACTTCAGATGGTAACAAGTAAAGGTATAGGGGTCATTACTAAGCCCTTATTATTCTAGGAACCAGCTTCCTGTTTTAATGTTGATGAATCAAAATATTGAGCAAAGGTACAGCGGGCTGGGGTGTCAGCCTTCTTAGAGTTCCAATCCTGACTCTGCTTTTTTGCAGCTGTGTGACCTCAGAGCAACTGGCTTAACTTCTCTGTGCCTTTGTAACCTCACCTGCAAAATGGGAATAAAAATAGTTCTTGTCTTATATTGGTTTTGTGATCATTAACATGAATTAATTAAGTGTAAACAGCTTGGAAGAATGAATGGCACATAACTAATACATATGTTGATGAACTAAGATTAAATTAAGCAAAGATGATATGTGGCTAAAACTCAGTGACAATGTACCTTTTGTAATTACTTTGTATAAAAGTAACACATGCCTATGGCAATCCATCAAATGCAAAGAAAGGAAAATGATGAAAAGCCAAACCCTCCTCCTTTGTCTAAACTCAATATCCAGTCCTACTCCCCCAAAAACCACTACACTCTTAAAATGTTTCTTCCATATTTTTACAGAAAAAGAAGTTTATCTGAAACCAACATGTTTGTATACAATATCCCTTAGTTAATACATGGCATTTAGCACTGGAAATCTGCTAAGAAGGTAGATTTTAGGTGCTCTCATCACACAAAAATGGTCATTGAGAGGAGATACGTTAATTAGGTTGACTGTAATGATTATTTCACTCTAGTATATCAAGCCATCATCTTGCATACCTTAAATATATACAGTTTTTGTTAAAAAATAAAGAAAATTGACATAAGATCCTAACATACATACTGGTCTGTGCCTCACCTTGCTTTTACCACCTAACTATACATCTTAAATTTCTCTCCATATCTGAAGATCTCAATTTACCTCAAACTCTTCTGTGGCTCACTGGTACTCCATTGTGCAGAAAGACTGTGATTTCCGTAACCAGACCCCCATTGATAGCATTCGTCCTGTTTCCAGGTTTCTGATACTATAAACAATTTGTAATGAACAATCTTGTGCATTCTTTCGTGTAATTTTGTGAGCACACATATGGATTAAATTCCTGAAAATGTACAACTCCTGGGCATACTTTCCCTTAAATGTGTAACTTTGCAACAGCATCTTCTTTTCCCGTATCTGTAATCTTCTTCCTTGCCTTATCATTCTTTGCTAGGTTGACGAATTGCAAGGTCAAGGGAAAGTACATGTAAACTTTTGGTTACTCTTGCCAAACTGTCCTCTAAAGCTTACACTGATGCACCCCTCCCCCAGCACCGTATGAGAGTGGCTGTCTCCCACTCCACTGGCTGACACTGTGTAGTTATCCGTTTCTTTTATCTTTGCCAGATCCATAAGGGAAAACAGTATCTCACTAGTTTCAATCTGTGTTTTTTTTAATTAGGAGTGAGGGTGAGATCTTTTTATGTTTACAGGATATCTGTATTCTTCTTTACTTGCTAGTTCATATCCTTTGTCCAGACAGTTTGTTTTGAATTGAATATATGAACTCTGCTAATTCCCTCCTTAAAACCTTTAATGGTGCCCCACTGCCTATAAGATAAAGTCTGGAATCTCTAACATAACAAAAGAGGCTTGTGACCTGGTCTCTTCTAAGCCCCCTCTCTCATGTGGTCGTTACCCTTGCCTCAAAATTGATGGTCCAGTAACAATGGGCTGTTTGTGGTTTCCAGCCCTCACAGTGAGTCAATAAAGATTTGGTGAGTGGTTGAAGAAATTCCAATTTCCATATAATTCCCCTTAAATAAAGAACTATTACGAAACATTCAACTATTTCCTCAAGTATTTTATTTTTTTCTTGTTTACCTTATTACCAGAGACCATTTACAAATCACATGTCTTTTATAGTTTCTGCTGGTTTATACTGGTAATGACATCCAGATATACTACAGCTGGCTCTTACTGAATTTCTCACTGTAGTTCAGTTACTCTGATGGGGAAAACGTTCAACTAGAAATGGATTGCAAAATTCACATCAGGAGTTTAAAATCAGCTACAAAAAAAGAAATCAGCTCCATATAAAGGCCAATGATCTGGGCTTTGCTGAGGTCACTCTGGACAGATTGTCCATGTTAGAATATCCTAGGAGGCTCTTTCTCACCTGATTTCTCACTGACCACACTTCTAACTTCACACCACTAGGCATCTCTATATTCCACCCCTGCTGAGTGTGAAGTCATTACTCTCCACACCACACCACAACAATTTTAGAAAGCAAGGGCCAAAAAAGTATTCACACCCAGTTACCCTAAAGGAAAAAGTAAGAAAGAAAGAAATCTACAAACACAGATGTTGGTGGCAGTATTTACACTAGCACACACCCCAGGGAGTATTTTACAGTCATTAGGAAGGTTCTCAGCTGACTACGGGAAAAGTTCTACTATGATGTGACACTGAGTCAAAAATTAAAACAAGTGAGTGAGATAAAACTATATTTATATTTTGATTTCAAGTATGTGAAATCATTATAAAAGAATGCAAACAAATATGTATAAATAATCATAATTTGTCAGGATGAAGAGTCGATTTTTTTATTTTCAAACTTTAATGGAATGCATTATTTTTATTGAAAAACAATCCTCAAATTTTCTACTTAGATTCTAAATACAAAATTATGACAGTAATTACCTAATGTAGGGATGCACTTTATGATAACGTTAAATGACTTGTTTAGAGATATTTAGTTTTATATCTATGATGAGAATTCAACATCACAGAGCCTACTGGTCTTCACAGAAACACCAGGACCTGGTGCGATGATGGCCATCAGGGAAGGCACATTTATTATGAACATCTCTGTACACTATCTACCTGGCCCAGATCTATCAAATCATGCTTCAGTCACTCATAAGGCAGGCGAGAATTATCCTTATTGTAATGGTAAATTTTCTGATAATGAATGTTTCTAGTTGTCCATGCATGAAATAGAGTTCTGTGCTATGATGGATAAATTGTGTAACTTTTTCTTTTTCTTACATAGGCAGCTATTATTGTAAAATGATGTGGAATTACAGTTCCTGGGGGCTTCATATAATCTTCACAGAAACATCTGGAAATGAAATTAGCATGGTGCTCAACCTACTGCATTAAATAACCCCTTCCTCTATGCCAGGCAGCTTTTAAGGGCCCTTTCCCTGGGCACCTTTGACACCACCATGCAATGGTACAAGCAGCTCCCTACAATCGCAGAGCATCTCAGCCTCTCAAGAAGCCAGGGAATGTAAATCCAAGATATGAAACAAACCGAACAGCTTTTCAGAGGACACAAAGATGTTTCTGTGCCATATACGAGACGTTCATTCTCTTTAGAAACTCACACTCGGTTAATTTGAGGATAAAAATAGACTAAACGTTTACAATAGTCTTCTATGCCAAAAATCCTTGCTGCATCTGAGTATCATTAACCCTCCTCTCTGACTTCCACACCACAAAGACCTCTCACAGCAGCGCTTAATTAAAACTCACTGTGATTAGACAGGAAAGTCCTCTGAGGCATTTGAGGGTATCACCCACATCCTCCTTCCCCACATCAGACTAATCACTCAAGGCAGGTTCTTGATACACAATGCTTCCTTTCATTCATGCAATTTCATTAATATCTCACATATTTTATATTCACACATTGCCTTGGCCCCTGCTCTCCCTCGGGCTAACCAAAACAAGAAGGAAGACCTTTAAAACTGACCTCCAAAAACTATTTGGTTCATGTGCGGGCTCACGGTCTATTATTCTCTCTATTACAGTAACTTGATATTTGTTAATCAAACAAGCCCAAAATCGTAATGGAGTCATTGCCTAACATTTCCGTATCTTCTACAACTTAACAAGGAAACCAACAACAAAATAAATCAACCAACCTACCCACAAAAGAAATCATCTTAAGAGACAAGACCCTTTTTCGGCTATACATAACATAGGTATCCTTCTCTGCCTCAGGAACACCAGCATTCACCCTTGAAATCACCAACTCTCATTTCCAGTATTATATTGTTTTCCTAATGAAATCAGCTTTCTGAAGGCAAGTGTGCTTAACACCTATCTACCTACATGTACGTACATCTTAACCTTCTTGTTTTTGAGGTCCTCAAGTCCCGTGTGAATGTGATATTTCCAAGCAAAGCCTCAGAAGACCTGGAAGATGGGCTTGCGTTCAGATCCTCTTGGGCTTTGCCATTAACCAGCTGAGTGATTCTGGGAAGGTCCTGACCCTCCTAAGCCTCATTATCCTCACCTATAATCAGACATCAGGAGTAACTGCCTCATGGCTGCTGCTTCCGTGTTTGCCTCGGAGTGGGCACACGGCTCTCAGCTACTACCATCATTAGTAGTAGGGCCAATGTGTTATTATTATGTTTTGAATAGTCAGGGAAAAGGCTAGGAATTCTGCGGAAACACAGGAGACCCAGATGAATGTCTTTATATTAAGGTGATAGTGGAGAAAGGGAGGCACGCATCTGTAATTGGACTGGATCAGGAAAGAGAGCCTTGCTTGACTCAAGTGTCCCAGGCATGAGCAGTGATTTGTTTTGTAGAGTTGGGATGCTTTGGGAGGGGCAGCTTGCTAAGGCAGAAACGAAGCAATGGGTGTACCCACACTTCCTGGGGTCCCTGCAGAGGGCTGACCTCGGGGTGGAGGCTGGACCTGCAAGTGTGGCCTGAGGGCGATGCTGCCACACAGACGCAGCCAGCGAATGTCTGAGGATTCAAGGAGCTCAGGAGACATCAGCGCTTGGGGCAGGACAGATGTGCCCTCCACGGAGGAGAGCGGAGAGACAGAATGAGAAAGAACTAGAGCTGTGGAAGAGAAAGAAAGAAAAATTGAACCTGGATGGGAAGTGCCCGGGTGAGTGGTACGTGCCTTCCAGGCCTGATCCACGAGGGGCAGCGGTAGACTGTACCATGCACACGGGGAAGCAGGAAAGGCCTGGGTCCAGCCGGCGTGGGAGCTGGTGATGGACACAGTCAAGAACTTTGCGGAGCAAGAGCAATGTTGGAGGAAGACAGAACAAATCAGTGGTGGAAGGAACTGGCACTGGGACAGAATATCCAATCAAGACACTGAGCAGGCCAAGTGTGGGAGGGGGGGCAGGAACACAGTTTGAGGGCTGAGAACAAAGAAATTTAATTCTGTGAAGATGCTAAGGGATGCAGCTACCACTTATAAATTTCTCTGGAATGGCCACCAGCTGAGGCCACTCTAATGTTCACATAAAAGGCCTTTCTAGTGCCTCTTGCAAGTTACCTGGCACTTCCTCCCTGTTTGTGAAACAGGCTGGCCTCAGGCGCTGTGACTCAGTCCCAGAGGTCCTGCACAGAGTGACATATTCCTGCCTTGCCTGGTTCAACTCAGGCCTGTTAGGTGCTTGTTGTCCTGGCTCAGGAAGTAACAGCATCTCATTCTACTGTCAAAGCTGTCCAGGTTTGGGAAATTAACATCCTGTTAACATCTTTCTCTATTTTTGCTACTTGCCATAGGTCTCTGATTTTCAAAAGGAGACTACACCCACCATTGTTCCCCCCTCCCAGAACACCTCATAGATCACACATTTTTTTGCAAAGGAGCAACAGGATAAAGCACTTCCTCAGAGGCCATTGTGCTGGTTCACATAATTGCAAATTCATAGAGAGGAGGAAATACTTTAGCTAACTAGTTTGTTGGTACCTAGGAAAACATGGGATAAAATCCAGCTTTGGAGACTTGCACGTGTCCAGAGACAGGCTCCTATACGCAGTACGGAAACAAACACTACCTCACTCTAAGGAGCTCATCAGAGCTGTCATCCTAATATGCAAAATCCAAAGAGGAAAATCGCGAATTAAGACATCTTTTCTTACTCTTGGATGTGTGTTCATTTTTTCTTGCATTTCTAGAAAAAGAAGGTACTATTCTAAGAGTTTTTCAAAATTTACTTCTTTTTGAATCCACAACTGTATGAGGCACCAGTTTTGTTCCTATTTTAGACGAAGGAACTGAGCACAGACATTACAAGTAACTTGCCCGAGGTAACTCGGCAGCTATGCTGCAGGGCCCTAACCCACGGCCCACACCATCTCCTCATGGGGAACTCCTTCCTGCTTATTTCAGACGTCAGTGGCCAAGCACATGTCTTTGATACATGCTTATGATAAATCTTATGATGCAAAGTTTATGTCCTTTCAGAGTTAGTTCTGCAAGTGTTTAGCCCTAAATCTAGAACTGCTCTAGAGGCCTGTGTGATCACTGCCTGCCTATCTGCTCTATGCATGTTTTCCTATATGCTGTAGAGCAGAAAGATGTCGTGTTCCATTGAAAACATAAATGCAATGGTTTTGAACGGTATTTGTTTGGAGCTGAGATCAGTTTACTCTTTCTTAGTCATTCAACAAACAAAGCATCTGCCGTGTACATGGCATCAAACTAGATACTGTGAGATACAAACATGCATAAGATGTTAACCACTGCCTTTATGGTCATTCAAGAAAAACTCACATTATCACTTCCAGTGTCAGTTTTTATTGGAGAGCTTCTGTTCCTTCATATTTCCACTTTATAAAGATATGGAAATCAGGAAAGTATCCTGTAACATTACTGTTAAGTGTAGATGAATCATGTGTTTTAAGGAATCTGAATTATGAGTCCCCATTCTCGTGGATCTGAAATGCAGCACAAGTGATAAGACTTCAGGCTAAATTCAAATTCTAGTTCTGCCATTTCTAACTGGAAATTATTTAGCCTCTCTGAGTCTCAGTTTCTTCCCCTGTCAAATGGAGTTAGTAATATAGGTCTGTTATGAGATTAAAGTCAATAAGGCACGCATATTTCACATATACAGAAAACACAACAGATGATTAGTGACAGCTTTTGTCATCTATGTAAAACTACTGAAGTACATTCTACCCGGAAAGAAGGGAATAAACAGCAATTGTAGTTTGGTTACACCTTGAACAAGGGTGTTAGCCAGATTCCAAAGAGGGCACCCATGAGCCATGCTCCTAGCTCGACACCCTTGTTCAATCTGCTCCAACATTAGTCTGGGTTGGTCCTATGGCTTGTTTTAACCAGTAGAATCCTGTGAGTGTGATACTGGGCCAATTCTGGACTGGAATCTTAAGAAGCCTGGCAGCTTCTACTTTTACAGTCTTGGGGTCCCTGGAGAGACCAGGAGAAGACGTCATATGGGATGGCCCTGGGAATACATGGAAAAGGAGAGGGGCCCAGCTCTCCCCACCTCTGAGTGAGCCTCCAGACGACCCCAGGCCATCTGTGTGCAGATGCATGAGATCCCAAGAGAAACCAGCAGAGGAACCTCCCAGCTGAGCCCTGTCAATCCCCACGTCACAAGAGATAGTACAGTGGGTTGTAGTTGTAAGCTGCTACGTTTTGAGGTGTTTTGTTAACACAGTTTTGTTACACAGCTGTTATCCAGACAACAGTGCTGTCCAAATATCCTGAGATCCAACACATGCTATCATGTAAATAGTGTACAACTCTGGTACATTGAAAATCATGAGTGATGGCAAGTTCTCCAAAGGCTGGGACCTTCTGTTATATGCTTCAATAACTGCCTTCACTTCCTCTTTTAGATTTTAGTAAACACAGGAAATCAAATATATAGTTGGCTGGTCCCCTCCCAAAGGGACCCACTAGGTCAGGCATTCTGCTCAATGCTGGGTGACAAAGGGGAAAAGGCAGGGTCATTATCATTAAAGATTTCATAGTCTTGACGTATAAGAATAATAGACAAAGTTCATGTTGAGAGGAAACAACGGTATTTACAATCCCAGTTGTGGGAAGGTATTGGTTTCCATAGTTTTTAGCCTGTACCTGTTAGAGATTAAAAACAAAACAGGGCCATTAAGTCTACTTTGCCTTCTGACCCCTAGATGTTACCTTTGTGGGTCAGATGGATACACAGGTAAGAATATTCATGGTCCATGCGCAACTTCTTTAAAGAAACTGAATGCTCCCATCACCCAAGAGAATGTATGATCAAGCCAGATGCTGAAGGCTATACAACTTGGTTTGAGGATTTATTAAAATCAGTTGCTAAACAGGGCTCTAGTTATTCACAAGTTTGTTTTCCCTAGTCATGAGAACTGTCATCACTCAAAAATGTGCTGAAATATATTTATTTGGTTTTAATAGTCACTGTGCTGATGTTTCTATTTCCCTCGGAAGGCCAGAGCCTTGTTAAGGCAAATTTTGCATCTTGACACAATTGAACCAATCTTAAAAAACACCTCCCTCAAATTCATGTCCCCTTTTGGTGATTAGTATCTATTTCCATTCTCTCCCATCAGCCAAACTTCTTAAGAGAAGCCCACTGCGTCTTCTGTCCTTCACACGTCAACCGTATGGTATCTAAATCCCAGCTACATGGCTTCCCTGAAACTGTTCTCCCCAAGGACACAAATGATGCGTTGTCACTAAATACATGGGATGTACTTTTCTGCCCGTATCGTCTCATCAAGACCTGGCTGAGTGAACCCTCCTCCTTTCTGGAATGCTCTCCTGCTTTACATAGTTGTTGCCACCAGCCCCTCCTGGTTTTCCTCCTAACTCTCCAGTGGGCTCTTCTCTGGAGGCTCTGCTGCACCTCCTCATGATTCATACATCAGAGGTGCTCAGATACACCCATCAGCTGTACCCATTCTCTTTTCCCACTTCATACTCTTTCCCTGGAGTTTTCATTCCAGAGCTTCAATGCATATCCAGGCACCCAAGACATCTAGATCTACCTTTCCAGCCAGTCTCCTGATCTTACTTCTCTACATCCAGTATCCCTCCATCTTGGATGTCTCAGAAGCTGGCATTTTCCCCACAAATCCGCTCCTCTTCAGTAGCCCTGACAGAGTGAGCGGTATCTCTACCCATCTCCCACCGCTCAGCAAGGGAGCAGAGTGGTTCTTCATTCCTGCCTCATCCTCCCCATCCAATCTGTAATCATGCCTTGCTCATTCCGTCTCCTAAACATCTCTTTTCTGTTCATAGTCTCTAGTTCTTAATACCACTCTTTCAGTCTAGGTTATTTTAATCTCTTCCCAAAATTACAATCAACCACCTGCTAAGCAGCTTCCTTGTTACTGGAATCAATAGGAACACTTAATATTCCATTTGATTCCATGAGAGCAATGAGGTGCTTTCTTAATTCTATCACAAGTAAATTTTCTCTCATGACAGAAACAAATACATAAATTAATTATATTAGAAACTTGAAAACCACACTTGTTTCCACTCCAAACTTTTCCCATAACTTCCTTTATCAAAGGGAAGTCCTCTGATAGCTTCATTAGTATACTGCATTAGGATAAAGTCCACAGTCCATAACTTACCTCCTAAGACAATTTGGGAGCAGACCCTTTTCCATCTCTTCACCCTCCTCTCTCCTACTCACTGCCTCTTCCCCCAGCAATCCTTTCAAACTATAACCCCTTGTAAACTGTAGACTGCCAATCTCTCCCATCTTTTCCATGCTCTTATGTTCTGTTCTTTCCACCAAGAGAAAAGATTCCCTCACCTTTATTGACTAAGTCCTTGGTTGAACATCTAAGTCTCTAGGAAACCTTTTCTGATAACCTATAAGTCAGCTGGGTTTATCTCCTTGGAGTTCTTGGAGCCCTATGCATCTCCTGTATCACACGTACTTTACCATAATTGCTGACTTAATTATCTTTCATCAAGACCACCACCATGGGGCAGTAGGATCCATGACTATCCTCATTGTTTTTGCATTTTTAGGGACAATTGCAGTGCTTGGCACAAAAATAAATGCAACATGCTAGTTGGTATCCTTTCTGAACTACCAATGGTTTACAGCAGTTTGAAAACCTAAGCTCTGACCAAGCAGATAACATCACTTTGTTAGCTTGAAAAAGGAGACATTAAAGTTAGCAGGGTAGAGGTTCATCTCTTTCAAGCACACACGTGCCTGCTCATGATCACCACTGTTTCCAATCTATCGATCTCATCTCTTTGCCTGAGTGGGAAGAAGATAATTTCCAGCTCAGGGGCTGTGCAGTGATGGCCCACAGGGCCTTCGGAGAGGACATAGCTGGTCTTATGCTACTTACAGAGGCAATGATTCCATTTATTAACTGCAATCTTCAATCCTAAACTACAGAAGGATGTCGGGGTAAGCCACCATGTAAACTTCAAGGTTTATCTCTCTCCTCCAAGGACTGCGAATGCACTCCTCCAATCACAGGCATGCTAGAAATTCCTAGTAGGCAGGAATTCCCAATTGGATGAATGCTAAAACCAAAGAGAAAAGTTCCTTTTGTTTCTTGATTGAAAATGGCAAATTAAATCAACACAAAATTTTGCAGATAAGATATACGGGTGTCTGTTTATTAGTAGATGGTATCATGATCACATTTTAACATTTTCTGACTTGTTCCTCTGCCTCAGCCACCTCAGTTTCATGGTTTTAGTCTGTGTTTTGTCATCGATTTGAAAATGCCTAATTCAACAATGCAGCCCTGTACCCACAAGTCCCTACCTTCTAGCTTGCTTCTGGCAGCTGCTCCCAATCGCTGTTTTAAAATTCTTTGACTTCTTGGAACTTAAAGTCTATTGATTTTTCTAATTCCTCTCAACCCACTGGACCTCTCCTTTCTTATCCAATCTAAAGTTCAATACTGTAGTGGGTTAAACTGCATCCCTCCCAAAAGGCATACCCAAGTCCTCACACCCAGTAGTTGTACATGTGATCTTATTTGGAACAAAGGTCTTTGCAGGTAGACCTAGGTTAAATACTTCTGAATGAGATTATCCTGGATATAGGGTAGACCCTAAACCCAATGTCTGGAATCCTTATAAGAGAAAGGAGAGGGAGATAGGAGACACAGAAGGAAGGCCATGAGAAAACTGAGGCAGAGCTTTGAGTTATGTAGCTACAAACCATGGGATGCTAAGGATTTCCCAGCAGCCCCCAGAAGCTAGGGCAGAGACATGGAACAGATTCTCTTTCAGCTTCCAGGAGAAAACAACCCTGCTAACATTTTGATTTTGAACTTCTGGCCTCCAGGACCATGGGAGAATCAACTTCTACTGTCCTGAACCAGTGAGCATGCAGTGTTTTGTTTCAGCAGCTCTAGGAAACTCGTACAAACACCCTAATCCCCTCTGCCCCTCCTTTTATTTTTACTCATCTGGGAAAATTCCAGCCCTGGATGGACCCAACTCTCTGCTTTACCTGTAGCTGTACTTGGACAGCCAAAGCCCCTGAAAAAAGTCACCAGTGCAATGTAGCTTCATACTTGTGCAATGTAGCTTCATACTTGTCAACCTGAAAATGGCTTCCCTCTACCCACGCAAGATCACCTCACTTAGTACCTAGAGAAGTGTAGCTGCAGTGTCACTCCCAACTTCCTACCCACCCAACTACCTCTGCAGCCACTCTACCTGCTTGTTTCCTATTCCAGCAGAAGGGGTCTTTATTCCTTTTCAATACTAACCCTTCCATCTGTGCTTTACATCCCACCTACTCCTAACTTCTCAGCACCCAGACCCTCTCGGTTTGTCCCATATATCTTCTCTTTCTAGTGGACCCTCCAATTGGCTTTTCATGCTTAACGTTACTTCCAAAGCAGAGGACTCCCAGACAGCCCTTCTGATCAGAACACGCATGCGCAGGCCCCTGCAGTCACACGCACAGTTCCTTCATCATTCAATCTAGTCCTATCTCTTTTCCCCATTATACAGCCACACTTCTCAAAAAATTATTCCTATTTTCCCCCATCTATCCCCAATGAATCCACCTACACAGCTTTTGCTAAGTCATCAATGACAGCTAGTGGATCAGAATCACTAAAGTCAATGGACATTTTTCTGTAATTCTCTTGACCTCTTTATGGCAACGAATATGGTTAATCACATCCTCCTAAAAACATTTTCTGCTCCTGGATCCTATCACAGCACATCCTCCTGGTGTCCTCCTACCTCTCTAGCCACTGCCTTTCCATCTCCTTGGGAGGTTCATCCTCCACCCAGCCTCTAGTGATGATACTCGTCTTTTGTCTGTAAGACAGCCTTTGGCCCTCTTTCCTTTCCATTCTATACTTGTTCCCTAGCCAATCTCATACACAGTCATTTCTCTAACATGTATTTGCAAATGACCCAAAATTTACATATCAAGCCTAGACCTCTTCTTTGCATTCCAAATATCCAATTGCCAACTTTGGATACACAAAGTCAACTCAGATACTTAAAATTGGAATCATAGCCCTGTACTCCACCCCATCCCCATGCCTCAAATCTGCCACTCTTTCAAAGTACTGATCTCAGGTAAGGCCACCACCAGAAACCCTAAAGCAACACCAGAATGTCAGTCTTGCCACTTCTCTCTCTCCCTCCTATATCCAACTTGTCATTAAGTCCTAACACTTTTTCCTTATAACATTCCCCAAATCCATCCATTTCTACCACTAAATGTTAGTCCAAGTTACTATCATCTGCAGAATGGCCTGGTCTTTCTGTAGCCACTCACACTTTTGTTTAATTTGCATACAGGATGCAGGCCCAGTGAGGGTCTAGTCTTTGGTTACCTCTCCAGCCTCAGCCCATACACACCACATTCCAAGCTGTCCATTCTCCAGCTACTGGTCTTTCTTGTTTTCCTAGACTGCTCATCCCTGTTTCTTCTACCACAGGGCCTTTGCATACACTGTTTTGCTACCCAGAGTGCTCACTTTCTAAGTTCTCATTCTTCCCTCAGTTCCCAGCCTAAACTTCTCTTCCTCAGGAAAGCTTCTCTGATCCCTCAGACTGAGTCATGTCCCCCTCTCCTTCTCCCAAGCACCCTTCCTTCACTGTCCTTGTCATATCTGTGAGCTTACCTTCCATTCTTGTGATCTGATTGTCTGCCTCTCCTGCTACATTGTCCAGCCACAAGGTCACGGACAAGGTCTAGTTTTGCTCACAGTTATGGTCCCAGAGCCACATACAGTTTTAGCATGTGGTAAGTACTCAGTAAAAGTTTTTTATTTTTGCTTAAGACACTAGGTATGTAGAAAAGCTTAGAAGCACAAAAGGAATTTTGGCACATTATAGATTTCTAGGGCCAGGCCCTGTAGCTTATGATTTTCTGGTAAGAGGAAATAAAAGCATAACTCGGTGGCACCTTCACAGTTTATTCCTGCCAGTTCTGCTTTTCTATAAATGTAGTTCTCATGTTCAAGGAATTTGAATAAGATGGCTGCAGTTGACTGTGTTGGGAAGGCACTGCCAGTTCTGTTTTGGAGGGGATGTTATCATTTCTCTTTGTTTCTGGGGGAGGCATGAGAATATGTGATGGACACCCACTGCTGATTCCCTGTAGGAAGTCAGGTGTGTCAGGCTAATTGCTTTGCAGACTCTGGGCATGGCTTTTGAAGACAGGAGGAAAAGCATGTAGAGATCACTTCCCTGAGGATCCATTGCTTTATATTCTATCTGTTATGGTTTTCTTCCTACTGTCATATGATGCAGGGTAGCTTCTGAGGGAGCTCTTTACTTACAGTGCTTCCACCACCATCTGGAACTCAGTATCTGGGTCTTCCTGCAGAAGGCCTTTTGAGGCCACCACTGGCCTTCAGCTTGGAATAGGAAGGATGTATGAGCAGCATGAGATATGGAGATCTATCTTTGAAAAATCCATATAAGCATTGATGTCAAAATTGAGGAAAATGTTGAGATCATAGTCTTCCAATGTGGTGTTCTTATTGCTATACAACTTACAATATTTCTAGGCGTCCCTGTGAAGATGTTGTATATACAGACACACATGTCCCATAACTAGAGTTACAGTAAAAGTACAGTATAGCTAATTATGGCAAATTATAAATGTAACTCACCATGGAAATAACAATAGATGAAGTATGCACTGTTAGTATTCTTTCGTGTATTCAAAAAAGTACACAATTTTAAATAGAAATGCACAAGGTAAATTCAACATATGGACTTATTCTTTGTATTTAAAATTGTGGGCAATATTGTACATATGAAAGGACATTCCATACATGCACATGAGACAAACATAAGCATGCCAGCTAACCAATTAACATTCTTACAGCCAATCTTCTTGTATATTTAGTCTTTGACTCTTACCTATGCACAGAAACTTTGTACTTCACAGTATTACTAACATACATACAATTTATCCATTAAAAATTCTCATGCTGCTATTTTTTTTTTCTCCTTTGGGCCAAGAACTAAAACAGAAAGACTCTCCTTTCCAATTACAAAGGATACTAGAGTGTAAACGGCTGACTTTTGAAATACTGGAATAGCTTCAGTTATATCAAGTACCCATTCATGATGATATAATGATATTCTATCGAATATTCTCTACCTTCTCTCATTCAGGAGCTGAATGCCTCTTTAAGAAAAAGAAACACATGCAAATTATCTCATTCAGCTGCCAAATTAATCAGTTTGGCCATATCGATCACAAGAACTTGCTAAGAATAGTTAATGATAAGAATGAATCAAGTTGCAACTTTTCCTGTCACACATTTTAATTCTTTCTCTGCAAAGAGTTTTAAGTGAAAAAATTTTCAGGCTTTTAATGGTTAATGAGGAGTTTGATACCACTATATGAATCTATTAAAGGACAAGTTGTCCAACGTCTTTACAAAGTCAGCATAATTGGTCAGGTGCCTTTACATGTGAGAAGCATCAGAACTTTGCCTGTGGCTTTGCCAAATGGACTAAACAAAGCTTGTGATTTTCCAGGAGGAAATGCATCTACCACATCATCACTCAGGGATTCATGCTGATAAGTGGCAATTATTTAAATATATGTTTTTGTTACTATATACCATTTCTCATTGCAAAGTTAGGAAGACCATTGTAAGGGATCTTGTGGAATCTTTATTTTTTCCAGTGCTTACAGAAAACTTTCCTTTTCTTTCTTGTTTGCATGTCTTATACCTCACTTTGCTTAAAGAATATATTTCACTGTGATTTCTCTTCTCCGAGGTAATCATCTAAGTTCTCTTTTCTGTTTCGCCCGCAAGGGGGCTGAGTACAGAGAACTCATCCATTAAGAGTTTCACTTGAATGTAAATCTCTCAGTAGTGTTTAGGAATGTATGAATGACAGACACACTTTATTACACCTTAACAGATCTGAACAATGACCAAGAGGGTGGAGAACTCAGTTGGTTGAAGGGACTCAGTCAGAGGGGTGACAATTGGAGATTCATGGTATTTATTCTGAGGTTCCTTCAAGTCTCAGGAATTAACAGATTATAGCAACAGGGCCCTGGGGCTTCCATCTAAGAAAGAGTCAGCAAACATGGGGATGTCTACTGTGAGAACTGTTTAAAAGAGCCAGACTTTTTGCAACTTTCCCCAGTTTGTTATTGTCTTTTGTTTCCCAAAGCAATCAGCATTAAAATTCTCAGATCTGTGGACCAGTGTTCAGGTACAAGGAGCAGATCCCTGCCTATTTCACAGTTAGCTTGGGGGTGAAGAAAAAGGGAGGGAACCAAGAAATAGAAGGGGTAATGATTCTGGGAAGGAGACCGAGCAGGTTGGGTTTCTGAGGGTGTACAGAAAGAAGGAAATGAAAGCCCTGGAGGATGCCTAGAAGGACCCAGGCACATAATCAGCAAATCAGAATGAAACAAACAAAAAGAACCTGCCCAGCAATTCCATTATTTCACCGCACACCCGAGAGGCAGAACTGTTCCCCTCTGCACACCCTTACTCATTTGAAAAATATCCACATAGTGTGACATTCTAAACTCTCCAGAATTCTAAGTTATGTAAGGTACTATTTTTACCCTTATTTTATAGACGGGGAAATTGAGATACAGAGTAAAATAAATTGAGCAAAGTTGTGTCACTGCCAACCTTCAGAGCTGGGACTTGGACCCGGGTAGTTTGAGTCCAGAGTCCGTGCTCATCACCCGTGGGCTACTGACCTTCCTCTAGATCCTTAGCTGCCCACTAGGCTCTCAACTGTATAGCTGTCTTTGTTATTACAATGAGGCTTCATTCCCATCTCTTGTATTTTTCTGCCATGTCCAAGAGTCATTTGTTCAAGATTTTTCCTCCATGAAACAATTGTTCTTATCTGCCAAAGACCATATACAACTTATTTTCTGCTGTGTGTTGATTTTTACTGGAGCAGTAAAAATAAAGATGCAAAGAAATGGACTGTCCATGCTAGCACAGAAGCATTCAGTTACAGAAAAGGTTGAGTTCTAGGTTCAGATATTTATAGATCAAATAAAAGTGGTGGTTCTTCAACAAAAAAAGAAAACCTGAGACTTGAGAAAACACACATGATCTAAAAGCCATTCTCAATCATATTGAATAGCTCTTAAATACAAGAGCAGGTCTAAGGCCTGATTTTTCTTCTTCTGATTCAGACAGCCTACAATATATAAATTCTACTATCGGACATAAAGAGGTGAAGTCAACAAATTCTCAATGACACATGAACGGAAAAAATCATCTTACCTGCAGATGTGTGTTTGAACTTCTCGCTTTTCTTCTTTCTCCATTTCCAAGGCTTAAAAATCCTTCCCAGGTTGGCAAACTTACTTCTTCTCCGGATGGGTGGCGTGTGGGTGCCTGGGACGAGGGAGTCAGAACGCATTGCCGCCAGCCTCTCCACTTCCTCAGCTTGTTTTCCCAGAGAAGGAGATGGAAATACAGAGATTGAAAAAAAAAAATGAGTGTTAAAATGGGAGCCTCACAGATGGCCAATGTTTTCCATGGTTACAGATGACAGAAACCACAGGACTAAAGTTCCATTTCTCTTTTGGAATGGAAGTCATACCAATGTGTTCTACAGGCCGGGACAGTTAGCCAAACCCTAGGGGTTTGGAGCAGGCCAACCAAATTTACCCAACCTTAACTTTAGACTTGGGAAGGAGGAGGAACAGAGACCTCTTGACACATCAAAGACTCCCCCAGGAGCAGGGGGAGGGCAGCAGAAGAGTCAAGTGACAGTCGGCCTAACTGTTGGTCCAGCAGAATCTCAAGTAAGACTTGACAGAGCAATCACTGTAACACCGCCTGCTGGGAACAGAGGAGGGAGAGAACACGCGCCAACCGTCCAACCCAGTGTCTCCACCACCCACAGCCCGCCTTCCTCCTCCTTGGCTTTCCCGAGGCCTACAGAGGCACTGGACTCTGTGGAGTGCATGGTTCCACCTCAGGGTCACTGAGTAGAGCATCTCTCACCCTTCCTTAGACTTGACAAATGCCTTCATTCCTCTAGATCTTCTTATTCCTGGTATTTGCTTTAATGATAATAAAAAGATTCTTAGAAATCAGAGCCAAGAGTGACTTTAGGGAACATCTAGAGTAATGCCAATAACCTTACACTTGAGGACATTAGAACCTTCTAACTCATAAGTTAGCCTAGGGGACCCTTTAAAGATCACAGCCACCCTGGCCTCTTTTATCATTTGGAATAAACAAACTCTTTTCAAACTTGCATGACAATTTATATACCCTAGTAAAGTATATATACCCTGACTTCAATTTTAAAGACAGGCATAATCTGAGAAAATAACCTTCTTGGTAAAATCAAGGGCATAGGAGGGGCTTGGTTTTCCAGAAAGTCAAAGTATATCTAGAGCTGTGGCCAATCCAAAACCATACCGCTGGGCCTCTAACTCTGTCCTTCAGAAAAGTCACCAGGACCTTTACAACACAGACTGTCCTTGGAAGCTCAACCTTGCAGCCTGATAGTCTGCCTACTGTCACCTGAAATGGTTTTAACTCAGGAGATTCATTCATTCAACAAATACATATGGAGCCTCTGCCATGTGCCAGGGAGGGTGCTATGGCGCCAGGTGATGACAGGTGGGTAACAGGTTCCTGGCAGCAAGAAAGGAGGTAGGTGGATTTGAGAGCTGTCTGGGAAGCAAAGTCAACAGGACTTAGTGACTGGTTGGGTGGTCTGAGGGCAAGGAGCTAGATCCTCCTTGACACCTGGGTTCTCATCAGTGGAGGGGCACCCTTCATTCATGGAAACAGGAAACATAGGGGGGAGCAGTATAGATTTGGAGGTGAGGGCAGCAATGGTTTAGACATGTCCTATGGTGATGGCGAGTGACCACTTACTACTCTGCCAGATACTATGATCATTTCTGAGGCAGATGCACAGCAGAAATGGACATGGTTGAGTACAGGGTCTAGTGGAGGAAAAAAAAAATGGGTCAACATGTGAAACTATGCAGCAACAGGCAACCAAGAAAAAATCAATGGAGGCAAAGAGGAGAGAGTGACTAATTCTGCTTCACAGTGCTGGAGAAGACCCCAGGGAATGTAATTTTTGTTAAGATTTTGAAAGAGGAGGAACCTTTCTCTACTCATGGAGAAGAGGGAGAAGTGGGTCCTAAAGAGAGAACAGACCCAAAAGGGACATAGAGGGCTGAAAAAACATGGCATGTCTAGAACTGCAAGAAACCCAGGGCACTGGGAGCTGGGTGAGATGGAGAGCTGGTGTGAGAGGTGAGGGCTGGGGGAGTGGGGGCCAGGTCATGCGAGCTCCTCAAAGTTTGGATTAGGCACTTGGGTTTTGTCCTGTAAGCAGAGGGAAAGGGATGAGAACTGAAAATGGAAACTGACACTATTACATTAAAAATATATATATTGAGTGCTCACTATGGACCAGACACTTAGGCTATGTCAGTAAGCAAAACAGATGAAAATGCCAACTCGTGGAGCTTACACTGGGAGATAGGGTGGGAAGCAGATGATACATATTGAAACTGAGTACACTGTACAGTATGTTATGAGGTATGTGCTTTGTGGGGGGGGGGGGGAAGAAAAAGGAATGTGTAAAGGAGATGAAGCATGTCTAGGTGGGGAGGGGTTCCGTTTTAATTAGCCTGATTGAGAAGGTGGACGATCTGGACATGGTCAGATTTATTTCTAGGAATAATTTGTAACAGCAATAGGAACCTGAACCGGAGTGTGAAGAAATAGTTGGCAGTCACACTAATAAATACGGAGGTCACCACAATAGTCTTTGAGGGATAGTGCCTAGAATCCAAGTATGGCAGTGACAGAAGGGACACAGTGAAAAAATGAAATTCAGCCAGGTGGTAGGATCAGCAGATCTTGGGAACTTTCTGGACGAACATGAGGGAGGGCAAGAAAGCAAGAATAGCTGAAGTCTTTGCTTTTCATGGCTGGGTAGAGAGTAAAGACTTGATATTTTTAGAAGAACTCTGCTCATAAAAGAAGCAGAATACAGTGGCAGCTCCAAGACAAGGGCTTTGGAGCCAAATCACCGAGTTTTTTGCACCATCTTCTTAGGGGTTTGGATTTTATCTCTTAAGGTGATAGAGAATTACTGACAGGGAAGTTGCCAGAATGGGGATGGGCAGACTGGATCCGGTCACTAGGCTGAGCTGCAAGAGCCAGTGGAGATAAGGGACTGAGGAGGCTGAGGAATTTATGAAACAGGATTTGTAGGGAGGAGAAGAGGAGGTGGGATCAAAAGTACACGCCGAAGTGTTAGCATGAGATGACTCTGCTCTGAGTTATTGAAAGTCTGAACTGAGGTCTCTGATCAGATGTGGACCTCGGGGAGATTAATCTAGCAGCAGTGGGTAAAATGGATTATTGGAGGATGAAAGGGAGAAGATAAAGACTGAAGAGACTTTAAACTTGGTTTACAGAATGGCTGGGGAGAGCAGTTTTACAAAGTCACTACAGTGAGGAATGAGAAGGAAGCCAAATGCACCAAGTAAATGGCTTCTAGACACCGAAGGCAAATAAATTTCTCTCAACAATCATCAGCTGCTTAGGCTGGTGCCGCTTCAACAATGCCCAGCAGCTGGGTAGCTACATAGGTCACGGCAACTGGGGAAACTGTGTCAAGGTTTGAGTCCAGGTTGGAAGCAAAGTCAGGATAGTTTAGTGATCTGATTCCTACAAGGTCACTGTCTCTTTCATGTCCATCATCTTTTCCTTTCTCATTTCTTAGTTTATAATCTTATTGTTGCTTGTCCAGATTTTGCAAGACTCCAAACCTACATATTCATCCTCAGCCTCCTACCTTCAAACCTCTACGTGTTGCTAGATTACTCTGCCAGAAGCTGCTTTTCTCAGAAACTTTCAATGGTTTCCCACAACTTTCAATAGGAAGTTCTCATTTCCTGTTCTGGCCTTCAGGAACCTCCACCTGAGTGGCCTGCCCAGAATTATCTTCTAGGATCTCTCCAAACACACACTGAAGCCAAAATCAACTGCATCTTGGAGCAGTAGTCTCGTCCTGGGATCTACATAGATTCCAGTAGGCTCCCAGGGGCCATCGAAGCCCTGAAAATTTATGCACAATTTCATGTATACTTAGGCATCTGCATTTGGTTGGAAGATTTCCATCCTTCAATTCTCTAGTCTAAGACATAAAATGTCCACAATTTTCAGGTCTGAAATTAGCCAAACTGAAATGCCTTCTGCTAAAGGTTAAAGTGATAGACTATACAGTTAAATCCTGAACAATCTGGTTTTATAACTGCACTTATACACAGATTTTTTTCAACAAATATGTTGGAAAAATTTGTGGAAATTTGTGACAGTTTGAAAAACATTCTTTTCTTTAGCTTCCTTTATTGTAAGAATACAGTATATACATATAACTTACAAAACATGTGTTCATTGGCTGTTTATGTTATTGGTAAAATTTCTGGTCACGAGTAGGCTATTAGTAGTTAAGTTTTGGGGAGTGAAAAGTTTTTTCTCTGCCTGGGGGGTCGGTGCCCCTAAGCCCTGTGTTGCTCAAGAGTCAACTGTCTACTGAATTCTAAAAATTCAAAATCAAAATCAAGAGACGAGTGATTCAGGATTGATACGCAGTTCACTCTCATAGCTGGCACTCAGTAATAAGTTGTTAACCAAGTAAATGAATGAGGTCATTTGATTCAGCTCATTCACACACATCCTGAGGGGTATGAAAATTAGTACTACTACTTGTCTTAAGAAAAATGCACCATTAGGATCAAAAGCTGTTTCATAATCACATCCTTAAGAAATGAATAAAATCTATTCTGAAATTACCACATTAAAATAATTATAAGACATTAGGAGTGCCTTTGAAAAGTCTTAGAGGGCAAGGAGCTGACAGAGCATTATAAAAGCATAATTATAACTCCATAGTTACACGAATTCTTAATAAGCATATTATTAAATTTAAGATGTTTAGCCCTTAAGTACAGTATATTATTGAGTAGACTGGATTACTTTAATTGATTTATTTTCTAATCATCCACATTACTTTTCTTCCCAATTCATCTGACGATGGGGGTTAGCTCTCAACCTGCTCTGCCACCAGATAATGAAACTGGAAAGCTCAAGAGTGAGGAAGGAGGCCAGTTGTGAAGGCAGCTTGAAAAGAAAGAAACAAAGTGGTCTCTGATGGACCGCAGGGACCTGAGAGAGAAGGGGATGGAGACAAGTAGGAGAGCAAAGGCACACGGGCCAGACGTGCTTATAAAACAGACTTCTTTTGAACCAGATCATGGAAAGGCTGCTTTGCCCAAGCCTGCTGCTCTCTGAGGTGGGCTCCTCATGCTACTACACAGAGAGGAGACAGCTGTCTGGAGAAAATGCGCACTTAGACGTGAATCAGCTCAAATGTCCACTGCCAGGATTGAGAATGATGAATCAAAAGGTACAAAGCTGGGCAGCTGAGCTAATTCAGAGAGCTGGGAGAGGCAGGGAGGCCTGTGCCAGATGATCTCTGGGGCTTTCCTGTGCCGCCATCCCAGAAAACACTCCTCTAAGAGGCTGCATAGTCTGGGCCTCCTTCTGTGACATGAAGGCAATTTGTTTAATCCATAAGGACAAAAACAGTTGGGAGGTGATTTTTCTTTTCCTTTAGGGAAGCAGGAGAGACAAGACTTGATCTATGGGTGACTTTAATTATCGAACACCCAAGTACCTATGTCTGGGTGAGTCGGGAGCCAACCCCTTAGGCCCTGCAGTAGCCTGCTTGGGAGCCCACCCCTTAGGCCCTGGAGTAGGCTGGGTTTGCCCCTGGTAGGCTTTTAGAGGCAACGGGGTGGGTGGGCAAGGGGTGCTTCTGCTGGTACCCTCACCATTATACTCCTCATGATGGCTTGGTTTTCAAAACACTTATCCAAAGAAAGCAACAACTGTGGTGTCCTGCTGGCCTAGAAAGTGTGAGTCATCCAATGTCCCCCGAGAAGTTTGGAAAGAAGGAAGCCACAGTATCTACTATCTGATGTCTAGTCAACAAAAGAGGCTGAAAGGCCAGGACATCTGGGCCCTGGCTGTAGATCTCTCCACATGCCAGGAGGCCCTAGGATTTTTGGAGGATCTGATTCTCACAAATTAGATACTTGCTTACTCAAAAATAGAATGCTTATATACCAGGATCTGATAGCATTCACCTTGCCTCCTAATTCTGTTAGAAGGGGTTATGTTTCATACAGGCCTATGTAAGGAGCTCTGCCATGTTGACCATGGAGCTATTCAAGGGTTCAGAGCAAACACAAGATACCGAGAACACACCGATGTCAGTGCCGCTGAGTGCGAGGACCTGTCCTTTCCTTGACCTTCACCACCCTTCCCCAGTCTTCCACCCTCCAGGTACCCCTCTTTGTCCCCATCCCTTACCAGCGAGTCAAAGATGGATCCAATCTGTATAACCAAGGCACATATGCAGATACTGGCCTAGCATGGTGTTAACGAGAATACAGCTGATTTTCACAAAGGGTTTATCCAAGTCTGCTTAACGTGAGTACTGCAGGCCCCACTGAGAATGGGGGGAGGCTCTGGTGTCCCTCAGTCTTCTGGACACACAGGAGGCTGCCTTCTTACCTGGGAGCCTCCAGCAGAAATACCAACTACATGCCACACAAAACCACACTCACACTCCTCACACTCCAGGAACAGCGACCATGCACCATCATGACACTCGAGTCTTGCTCACTGTCTTTCTGGAGGGACACGTCAATGTTCATGTTGAGAGAGTCGCTAGTTAGCCCTGTTGCTGCAAGAAGGGTATTCCTCATGTGGAAGAACCTATCATGTGTGTCATGCATGACTTGGTCCCTCAGGTTGGGAGATGGTGGGAGAAGAGAGTGAGGCAGCTTATACCTGGGCCCAGACTTCTCAGTGTATTTTCTCAGGCACTTGGCCATTTTCCTCCTTTCCGGCTCCAGAGGTTTCTGCCTGGTAAAAGGCAGTTCCACCCACCCCCAGGAGCAAGTCCCAAAGGATACTTTCTGGCTTGATGAGCCTTTGGCTCTATGAATGGGCTGAGACCACCCTTTACTGCCCCCCTGGCAAGAGGTCACCAAGGACACTATGCCAGCATGCAGTGGAGGAGGAGAGAAGGGGAATTCATGCATCCTCTGGAACCAAAGACAGCCCAAGTCATGCTTCTGTTGATCTCATCTTAAAGCAGTAAATAAACCCAAGAAGAATATGACAATACCCCTAAACCCTGTGCCCTAAGATCTACTGATATGCAAAGAGAGTAGCTCTACTGGTTTTGGAATTGTAGGTCATTGTATCAGAAAGAGGTTATATGACTAATGGGGTCCCTCTGCACACTATTGGCAGGGTTTCCAGCTTCCTCATAACAGGAAGAGAGATTCCAAACAGGACAGGGCCCCCTTAAGCACCGATGTGGATGACGACTGTGACAGTATGATTTTCCGAGCCAGGCACTGGCCAAATGCTTGCATTCATCTTTTGAGGAAATGTTATCATCCCCATTTCACATTTTGGAAAATGTAACTGAGGAGTTAATGAATAGGAAGACATGATTTTGAGAAGAAATGGTGCTATTAATTAAGACTTGCCGATTTTTATGAATATCTTCCTATTCTCTGAAAGCCTGGCTTTGCAAATCTCTGTATTACTGACTAAAGTAATAGGGCTTCAGGGATGAGGAAGGAAATAAGCTTCTTTTTGAAAAGACTACAAAGCAAATGTCAATATAAACTGATACAAATCCAATTCTACCTGGAGAAAAGGGATTTTTATCTGCCTTTTCCTAGATGTCATAAAATACACCTGAATGTGGGTGCCCTCAAGGCTACCCACCCTAGGTCACAGGACACGTGGGACCACAGAACATTCTCTACTAGCACCCATACCACAGGCTACAATTAGTAACTCAGCCAATAAGTTTGGCCTGAAATACGATGGGACCTGCTTCATTTAGAAAATGCTATACATTGTGTATAGTGGGAAGAATGTTAGTTTTGAATCCAGGAGGGTGTGCGTTTGTATCCAGAATTTACTGCTGCTGATAGATATGAGTTCTCTCTGACCTCCCTGTAGGTGGCACAGTTTCCTGTTTTCCCCCTGGAGAATCACCCCATCTCCATTTCCAGGCCAGGGGTTCAGGAAATGGTGTTCTCACTCCTGAAGCCAGCGGTAGGCATGTGACCCAGGGCAGGCCAATCAGGACATTGCCTTCTCTGTCCTCCACCCCTAGTAATTCACTCAGAGGTGGGCACGTGACCCAGGGCAGGCCAATCAGGACAATGCGTTCTCTGCCTGCCACCCCTAGTAATTCATTTGGGGTTGAGCAACTGAGCCTAACAAGGCAATGATACTCAATTCTGGATAGGGCTATTGATAGACATGCTCTTTCAACTGGAACTGTAGATTATACAGGCTTTATCTTAATCCTAGACAAAGGAGGGGCCATAAACTTAAAAACCTTTACTTCAATTTGTTAAATATTAGAATCTCTAGGTCACAATGGCAATTCAAATGCTTTGAGAAGAAACAATCCTATTATGTCAAATATTTCCTATTTTCTACTACTACAGTGCTGAGAGGATATTTATAATCCATGACCACAGGCAGTCAATGAACAAAGAGCATTGTGAATAAACCAGACAGGTGGGAGAAACATCTTATTTAAATTTAAATTTATACAGGTCTGCATTCTTATGTTTATTGAGATAATAGATGCTCTTAACAAAGTTCTTCCTGAGATATTCAATACAAAATTCCTGTTTCATCTCCCAGGAATCTACACTTTAAGCATTAATGCATGTGCAGGCAAGTCTCAGAGACATCACAGGTTTTGTTCCAGACCTTGCAATGAAGTGAATATCCCAATGAAGTGAAAAAAATGATTTTTTTGGTTTCCCAGTGCATATAAAAGTTATGTTTACACTATTCTATAGTCTATTAAGTTTACAATAGCATTATATCTAAAAAAACAACATATATACCTTCATTAAAAATACCTTATTGCTAAAAAAAATGCTAACCATCATCTGACCTTTCAGTGAGTCATCATCTTTTTGCTGGTGGAGGGTCTTCCTCAAAGCTGACAGCTACTGACTGATCAGAGTAGGTGGCTGCTGAGATTTGGGGAGGCTGTGGCGATTTCTTAAAATAAGACAACGATGAATTGTGCCGCATCAATGGTTTCTTCACAATTTCTCTGCAGCACATGTTTGACACATATTACCCCCAGAACTTCTTTCAAAATTGGAGTCAGTCCTTTTAAACTTTGCCATTGCTTTATCAACTAAGTTTATGTAATATTCTAATTCCTTCCTTGTCATTTCAACAATCTTCACAGCATCTTCACTAGGTGTAGAGTCCATCTCAAGAAACCACTTTCTTTGCACATCCATAAGTAGCAACTCCTTGTCTGTTAAAGTTTCATCATGTGATTGCAGCAATTCAGTCCCATCCTCAGGCTCCACTTCTCATTCTAGTTCTCTTGCTGTTTCCACCACACCTGCAGTTTCTTCCTCCACTGAAGTCTTGAACTCCTCAAAGTCATCCATGAGGATGGGCATCAGCGTCTTCCAGACTCCTGTTAATGCTGATATTCTGACCTCTTCCCGTGAATCATGAATGTTGTAAATGGCATCTAAGAATGGTGAATATTCTACATGAGCATCAAGTTACTTTGCTCAGGTCCACCAGAGGAATCATTATGGCAGCAATAGTTTTATGAAATGTATTTCTTAAATAGTAAGATTTGAAAGTCAAAATTACCCCTTGATCCTTGGGCTGTAGAATGGATGCTGCGTCAGCAGGCCTGGAAACAATATTGTCCCTCTTCATCAGAGCTCTTGTGGGACCAGATGCATTGTCAACCAGCAGTAATATTTTGAGAAGAATCTTTTTTTCTGTGCAGTCTTTCTTAATAGTGGGCTTAAAATAATCATTAAACCATGTTGCAAACAGATGTGTTATCATCCAAGCTTTGATGTTCCATTTATAGAGCACAAAGTAGATTCAGCATAATTCTTAAGGGCTCTAGAATTTGCAGAATGCTCAATGAGCATTGGCTTCAACTTGAAGTCACCAGCTGCATTAGCCCCTAACAAGAGAATCAGCCTGTCCTTTCAACTTTGAAGCCAGGCATTGACTTCTCTCTAGTCACGGAAGTCCTAGATGGCATCATCTTCCAATAGGAGGCTGTTCTATGTACATTCAAAATCTGTTTAGTGAAGCCACCTTCATAAATGACCTGAGCTGGATCTTCTGGATAACTTGCTGCAGCTTCTCCATCAGTACTTGCTGCTTCACCTGCACTTTTGTGTTACGGAGACGGCTTTTTTCCTTAAATCTCATGAACCATCATCTGCTAGCTTCAAATTTTTCTTCTGTAGCCTCCACATCTCTCTCAGCCTTCACAGAATTGAAGAGAGTTAGGGTCGTGCTCTACATTAGCCTTTGGCTTAAGGGAATGTCCTGGCTGGCTTGATCTTCTGTTCAGACCACTACAACTTTCTCCATTTTAGCAATAAGATTGCTGCCCTTTCTTATTCATGCATTCACTGGAGGAGCACGTCTAATTCCTTCAAGAACTTTCCCTTGCATTCACAAGTTAGCTAATGGCTTGGCTGAAGAGGTCTAGCTTTTGGCCTATCTCAGCTTCTGATGTGCCTTCCTAAATTGAGTACTTTCTAACTTTTGATTTAAAATGAGATACGTGCGACTTTTCCTTTCACTTGAATATTTAAAGGTCATTGTAGGGTAACTGATCAGATTTCAAGATTGCTGTGTCTCAGGGAACAGGGAGGCCAGAGAAGATGGGGACAGATGGGGGAACAGCAGTCAGGAGAGCAGTCGGACATAACAACTATTGACCAAGTTTACCATCTTATGTGGTCATGGTTAATGGTGCCCCAAAACAATGACAATAGTAACACCTATTGTGTGATCACCGATCACAATCACCCTCGGAAGTATAGTAATAATGAAAAAGTTTGAAATATTGTGAGTATTGCCAATGTGACCTGGAGACATGAAATAAGCAAATACTATAGGAAAAATGATAGACTTGCTCAGTGTAGGTTTGCCACAAGATGCAGTATCTGCGAAGCACAAGGAAATAAGTTCTGCCTGTAATGAAGGCAAAAACTTGGAAAACATTCTCTTGTTCATTTAATCCAGTGAATATATTTGTGTTGGGAATGAGACTTATTTAAATTCAAAATGAACTCCCAGGTCTGTTTTAATCCAAAGTAATAATCTTTAAATAATGTAGGTTTTCTTTGTTCATCCTAAAACCTCAGACTCTAGGGTCTGATATTCTTGAAGAAAATAAATAGTGCCTCTCACAGACGCAAATGAAACCTCAACAAAGCTGGTTTTTCCTGAAGAGGTCAGCAAACTGTTTCTGTAAAGCCAAATATTAAATTCCTTAGCCTTTATGGGCCCTACAGCTCTGCTGCAAACACTCAGTTCTGCTGCTCCCCATGAAAGCAGCCACAGACATATGTGCACACATGGGCATGGCTGTGTTCAATACAATTTTAATTACAAAAACAGGCAGCCAGCTCTTGAGACTGCAGTTTGCCAGCTCCTGTACTATAACATGGAGCTGCTGGTAATCTTTCTGCCACCTTGAGGGGACAGGCTGCCTGAGAGCTGAGTCAACAGAGAAGGAAAAGAGCTAAGGGAAGGATGGCTCTAGTGAGACTGTGACTTCCTTATATCATTTGGTCTCCTCGATCCAGCCCTCCCTGAAACCATTATCACACTGGATATTTTCTTTATATGAACCAATAAATTATGTTTTTCACTTAAGCCAGTTAAGTAAAAAGCAAGTGCGTTCTAGGACACTTGCAACAAAAAGTGTCCTAACAAATTCCTATGTGATCTTAGGATCACAAATTCCTATGTGATCAGCTTGCCCTCCTGTAAAATGGGTGTAACACCAACTTGTAAGGATTAACAGGTATGTACTAAAAGCACCCTTTGGCACATAGAACTGTGGCTCAATAAAAGTTATCTAAAAATGAAAAGTCTCCTTTGGCACCAGGCAGACCAACTGGCCAATAAGAGTTCCTATGCAGATTAAGTTTCCTTACCACTTCACGACCAGGAGGTCCCTTAGGAGGATACATGAAGTCTTAAGTTTTGGAGGATCTGAACTGTGCCAAGACCCTCTGGGGTGGATCTCAACTTGTAGTGTACATAAAAAATAATGAAGTATCTGCTATAAATTTTGATCCCTGGTCTCCACCTTAACGTCGAGGACTGTGAACCAGGAATGTGATCACATAATAAGCAGCCCAGATGATTTTGACGTGAACCTTCCGAGAATCACACTTGGAGAAACACACCACAGCATTCCTACAAAAGCCTAGAATCCTACTCCCTTCTTTACATCTATTATTTCATTAGATCTTTCTAACATTCCTGTTATATAGGTAGAGCATCAAATTTCCTAACTTTGTTTCTCTCCAAGCAAGATGAACATACAATTTTCTCAAAGAATCGCATAAAAATTTAGCTTCTTAAGGTTCTGAGAATCAACTTTTTAAACTTTGTTCAACACATTTAATCACAAATATGGCCAGTTGGTGTTTCCCAGTGGACAACCACTGAGGTCTCAGAGGAGACTAGTATTCTGTGGAACACTATTCATGAAATGCCAGGGCAGTGTCTTTTTTGTCCCCCTCTACGGTTGCAGGAAATTAGACTCAACTGACTCACTTAGAATGCATCAGAATGCATCAACTAACCCCAGGTAGGTGCAGTGGCCCAGGGCTCCTGACTCTAGCAATTAGTCAATTACTACTCACATCCTATATTACAGATGGTTTGAGAATGCTCAAGACCAGGGAGTGTAAGTTTTTTGATTCAACTCTTTTCAGTCTTTCTCTCCATTATACTGTCAAGGTTAATACACTCACAGCATTTTTCCTCCAATGAGCTCATTTCAAGATCACATAATAATGGCCACTTATTACCCCCTGAACACAGGATGACAGAAAACCTCACATTCCACTGAAGAATCCTTTCTCGATACTTTCTTTTAAGCTCAGATTTCTCATTTCTTTCTCTGATGACATTACACAGTTCCCTTATTTACCTCTCTTCAGTTCACAGACCTGTTTCTTGGGGCCATTTGTCATTGGTGTAGTGACTGTGAAATCTAAATAGTACTCCTAGAAAAAATATTTTAGCAAGAATGCTGGTCCTTGAGGAAAACATCCTGTTTTCTTTCCCTTGAGTATGTGATTTCCATGTGTGTGCATAATTGCCCTCAGCAGCTCTAACTTGGGCCTGCCTTTCAAGTGGGGGAGGAACAGGGGACAAGCATCATGATGAACTCTTCTGCCTGTGATGAAAAATGCCAAGATGTAAGAGCAGGAGAGACTCCATCTGAAGGCTAAGATTCCATTTTAAAAACCAGAGGGTTAGGAAGTAAGATTCCTAACACATTCTTCAGCAATCAGACAATAACCCACCCTACCTTAAGGCAGAGAAGGCAGCCCTAACTGATATATTCCTAGTGCTTAGGAGAAACCACTATCATGAAAAAGGGCAGGATCAATAAATTCCTTGTATTAAGTTTATCTTACAGAATTTTCTGGAAGACTCACCAGAGAGACATCATGAGACTACAGTCAAGCCTATGCCCAACAACTCCCCACCATCACTGCTGTCCTTTGCCCCATTCTTGAAAGTCTTAAAAGACAGAATTATAAGCCATTAAGTGTGTCTCCTCTCTGAAGTTGCCCGTACTCCCCTTTGAGTGTGTACTTTTTAAACAAAGCCTTCTCCTTGCTCAACTTACTGTGTTTGTCTCTGCAGTCGTCCAGTGGTAAGCATCTTTGTTACTTTGCCATTTCATCCTATTTTCTAAACTTGAGCACAAGTCTTTGCTCTCTCGGTCCTATTTCAAATAAGTAGAGAAGGGCTCCTGAGATCTCTGATTTGGGCTGGCAAGTTCCCGTTGCCTGGGCGTCCTGGACAGGACTGCAGCTGTATGTTCAGGCTCATTAGTAGCCTGCTTGAAAGTCTCCTTTCTTTGCCTTTGGGAAGTTCTCAGAACATAATCTCACTCCATCCAGTGCTCTGCAGCTCCCCCAAATCCTGGGGTGGTGGGGACTTAGTTCCCATTCTGTGCAGATTCAGTCAAACACTAGATGCCAAGTGACCCTGGCTTTAGGAACTGGCAAACAATTTGCCCCATGCTGAGCAGGAGTTCAGTGAGCTGCCCTTCCCTCCCTCTGCTCTCTGCTGCCTGCAAGGCACCTGCCATTCCCTGCTCCTCTCGCTTTAGAATTCCCTCCTTACCTACGCTAGATCAATCTGCTCGAGAATTCTTTATCATTTAATGAGTCAAGAACCCTCCTCCATCCAACCCACAGTTTCTCCTAGTGCTTCACCTGCGTGCAGAGAAAGAACTCCCCAGACAAAGCTGCCCGGCAACATTTTGACCATTACTCAGGGTAAGAAGATCCCCTTAGAGATTTTTTTGAGGCTTTCACGAGGGACTTTTCATTTCTCCATCTTCACAGCACAGAAACTGAGCTCCACTAGTCTTTTTTCAGAGGCAAATACCCTATTCTTTTTGTCCTGTCAAAAATTTCCTTGGGGACATTTTATTATTCTTCTGCTTGAAAGATGTTCAATTTCTAAAGAGATCTCAGCAGAGAAAGTCACTGGTTAATTCTTTCCCATAAGAAGTTCTGAACCCACACTGAATTTGGAGTTTATTTTTAAATTCCTCTATTCTTTTCTACCAACTGAATATATTGACCTCAAAGCCTAGAATTTGAACTCTGAACACCAAGGCTTAAGTGCCAATCATCAGTTATCTCTGTGACCATGGGCACATTAATTAACCTCTCAACTGCATTTCCTAAACAGTAAGGTACAAATAATAATGTCTACTTTTCTGTACAATCATTGTATTAATATAAGAAAACTCTAGACTAATAACTGGCACTTAGTATGTGCTCATTAAATATCTCCTGGCTCCAAATCTAGGCTGCTGATTGATTTTGCCTGTTACTCTTCATCTAAATTCACTCTCAGTTTCACTTAATCTCAGAGGAAGGTGTTGAAGGGTGGAGGGCTGCTGGCTTAGCTGGGGGGCATCAGACAGCACAGCTACTTACTATCAAATAGGACTCATGCTCCCGACCATTTAGGAACCTAACTGAACAGTATCAGGTTCAGCTGGGAAACCCCCAAGTGCTGAAGCTGAATTGTTAGTTATAATTTGGGCTTACATGTGCCCACCAGTTTTTCCCATTTTACTTGGCAATACAGTATTTTAATTTATAAAGCATCTTTTTAGGTTTTCTTTGAGGTTACATAATAAGACTTGTCATAGCTAACTTAGCTCTAATTGTGCTAGGCCCTCTTCTCTTTCCAAAGTTTCCAGGCATCAAATGATAAGGTATCAGGTCAAGGAAAGGGAAAAAGGGATGCCATAAAAGGAATAGGGTAAGTTCAGGCCTCCAAACTCGTGTCTGTCCTTTCAAAGCACCTTTGGGAAGTACCAAAGCCCATGAACACATGAGGTTATGGTACATTAACTCAGCAAACATCTGTTACACAATTATCATACAACTCAAGTTTGAGGAAAAAGGAGATGGAGTCCCTACTTTTTAAAACCCTAAAATGAAAATACCACACAGAAGCAAACACTATTCCTTTTTTTAGAGGAATCTGAAATTGATATGGACAGAAAGTACATATATAATGAAAGATAACAGAAATTCTTTCCTCTGTATGATGGAATAATCTTAAAGGTCATTACTTAAGACAAAAGCATCATCTTGCTGAGCCAAACTTAAAAAGAATATTAATATTCACAGGTGATTCCTGACTACCATAGATTTATTTTAACAGGAAAATAACTTCATTTGCTTTTACCTGCCTGAGAAGCTCCAGGCACATTAAGTAGTTACAGTATCTACAAAGCCCTGCTATCTTTGTAGTCACTTTCTTATGATCACTGCAACTATTTCCCAAAGACAGCCATTCCCTTAAATGCAACCACCACAAGGGACTTGGGTCTGGAATCCTCATTACATCCCTAATAAGTCAGAATGGTGAGGACCAGTTGGTTTAATGACATGAGGTGCTGTCCCCCCAGATACTCTCTTGCTTTATCTACCAGAAAATATTCCATGGACAGTGCCCAGGTTCAGCAGAGACCAGACAATATCGATGGACATTTACTGCAGAGTTAATCAAATATCAATCTTGGCTGTTCAGAAGTGGATTCTGAAAATAAAGGAAGGTTTTGTTATCACCATGCAAGATTTGTAGAAAAACAGTCTCTTCCCAATTCACATTTCCTGCTTTTGAACCTACAAATTGGAGGAAAATCTTTTTTTGAAGATTTTCTCACTCAAAATTAAATGCTTACTGCATGCAAGAAGGGTCAACTAGTCACTCTCACAGAAATTACTTAAATAGCATTCATCATTAATCAAGCATTTGACAGGTTATTATAATCATTTGATCCCTACAACAAACCAACGAGAGGTAAGGCGTAGATGTTAATCCCTATTTTACAAAAATGTAAAATTGATAGTCAGAGATGGCTGGTTGCCTGCCAATGTCCATTCTTCCCTTCCTCTTTAGTGAAAACTTTTTGGCTTTCTGCTAAAAGACTTTCCTAGCCTCCTGTGAAAGTAGGGGTGGCCAGATTACCAAATTTTGACGGTTGAGCTATAAACTGAAGTTTGTGAGTGACATCTATGAAGTCTCCTTAAAGGGAAGGGATGTGCCATTACCTTGGTTCACTTCTCTTTCACCCAGTTTTCTACAGCAGAGATGTGATGGCTGGAACTTGGCAGCCACAGTGAGGACAAGGGCCCCCTCATAGGAATGAAGGAGCAATAAGCTAGTGGCAGAACATTACGTGCAGACATACATGTCTCTACTCCACAAACCTTTTGGCAGAATTTCAGAACCTTTTAGAACCTATTTATTAGCCTGTAAAGGAGCCAAATACTTTTTTTGTTTTTTATTTTAAAACTTTTTTATTTTTCCAAACGCTGACCTTAGGAAGACTTTCTTCCTCACTTCCTCCTTTCCTCTCTCCTCTATAGTATATCTGTACCTCTTGGATTTAAATCACAGAATTTCCCAAAGCTCAGCTGTCCCGAGACAATTTCATCTGTTCCCATGGCTTTAATTAGCCTTGATAAGCTGAATATTTCTAAGTGTATACTTTATTGGGTCATTGTGAAATTCTGATTATTTTATACAAATGAAAGATTTGGAATAGTGTCTGAACTACTGCTACTCTTCATCTCCAAATATTATTTCACAGGCACCTTAAATTTACTTTGTCAAAGTGAATAATTTTACCCTTAATGAGATCATTCTTCAGTAATGGTATTGCCAGCTGTCTAACTGCTCAGAGAGAAATCCATACAGCGTCTTTGATTCCACTTTTTCCCTCACCTCCCCCAGGTCCAGTTCATCACTGAGACTCGTCAAAACTAATTCTTAACTATTCCTCCACCCTCTCCACTTGTCTCTCCTTGTTAGACGAGTCATCCACACTCTCAATTCCCGAGTTTTCATTCTTGCTACTCACCTCCAGGCCCTACACACAGTGGCCTGGCCTCCCACACGCCATGAATTAACACAAACCATTGCTCTACTTGAGACCCCCCAGGAGTCATCCTGCTCTTGGGATAAGGACTCAGAGGTACTTGACCTGCATACTCACTGGTTCCAACCCTGTTGTCCTTTTTTGCCTTAAGGCTTTACACCTGCCACTCCCTCTACCTGGATGATTATTTGCACACCTTCCGAACACCAGTCTCCTCTTCAACAGAGGATGTTGTCCCCCTTTCTGCCCATCTTCTTTCCTAACAGAGTCCAGATTATGCTCAGCCATTTATTCCTTCTCCACAAGACCATAAGCTTCCAAGAGATTGACCCCACCTCTAGCACTAGTGGGTGGCTGTCTGGTCAGAGATTGATTAGAGGGTGGGTAGGCCGCCCAGATCTGCCCGGTTCTAAGCAGCTTCCTTGTTCTTAGGAGATACACAGCAAGAGACAGTCTCATTTCTGGCTCTAGATACTGTGGTGTCAGGATGCAAGGCCTGAAATGTTGTACCATCTTGCAACCAGTCTGATGAAGTCCTGAAGCAAAAGAAGGCAGAGAATCATACGGTAATGGAACCAGGCTTGGAGGCTGCCCCACTTATAAATTTATGACAGATAATAAATGACCTTATTGTTTAAGGTCAAGATGCAAAGGGTCTTCTCTTAGCACAACTAAAAGCATCCTAAGGGCATGCCTCTATTAGATTGGTTACTCTGGAGTCCCACCAGGACCATTTATAGTACATAAGAAATGATCACTGAATATTTTTGAATGAATGAATGTTTCTTAGGAAGAGACAAGACAGGCTCTGGTCTAGGTGTATAATATCTCCCATCTCTTGAAGTGTTCCTGGTTAGGACAAATAACTGTAGTTAAGATTTATCCTTTATTTACTTCTAGGCAGAGCCATGGCTGGAGGGGGGCTATGGAATAGCAGATACTGTCTTCCTCCAAGCCCTAGGTAAGAGATGACACAGAGAGAATTTTCTCACATGCAAGGGAAAGATCAGAGACTTTCATGTTTCTAGAAAGAGTTGTCTTGATTAAAAGCGTTATTCCTTATCTGATCACTGGCTTCTTGCAAAAATTTGTCCCATATGCCACAAGAGATTTGCTGACTTGGGTCAAGTTTGACATATTATTGAAGAGTGACATCACAAACTAAATTTCACTTGTATTTTAATAGCATATAAAGATAGTAACTCAATGTCCAACCATTAGATTGACTAAATTAAGGGACAACCACCGAGTACATGACTATGTGGCCATTAAAAATGATGATAGACATCTCTAATTCTGACAAGAAAAATTGCCATGGTTTCTTTTCAGTGGAAAATAACTTGCCAAATAGTATGCATAGTACAATTCAATTTTTCTAAAAGAGGTTTACTTACCTATCTGTCTATGAATGAATAGGCATAGGATCTGGAAGAAGGAACTCAACTAAATAGTGGTTCTATTTGGGCCATAATGCCCTGGAGTTAAATCTGTGTGTAATTTTATTTTCTGACTGTAGGGGTAAAAATACTGAAGCTAATCCCAACTTTGCTATCTACAAGCCTTGTGCAAAGTGTCAGTATCTACCTTTGCACAATAGGGGAAATAAAACATCTCTTAAATTGTTATGAAAAAGGAATATATGTAAAGCATTTAGTACAGCATATTATTATCAGCTATTGTGATTATATTATGAAAAGTATATAGTCATTATTGTAATATGAACATTGCATTTGTGTATTAAGTCTAACAGAAATCTACATATGGTACTTAGTGGAGCTGTGGTTGAATATGCAGGGAATAGAGGAATTACTGATAACTTTAAATGTTACCTCTCTTCCCAGAGGCTATCACTGGGGTATGAGTGATGCAGCATTTAAAAGCATGGCTTTGGGGTGGGCAGATGGGAGTCTCATGTCCTAAGGCAAATTTTTTCACTTTAAAATGAGAATAATAGTATCTTTTTTATAGGGTTGTTGTATTACATAGGATAATATACTTAAACATTACTATAGCTCCTGGGCATGGTTAAGAGCCCCAAAATTATAACTATTATAAATTCATCATAAAATTATATTTTAAATATTGCCTTGATAGTCCACTATTTATAAGTTTCACCTATCAACCTTCCTGTTTTGAAAAATGGAGTTGTAGGAATGATTTAAACAAAGACAGGAACAGTGCACTAAAATGGTTTGCTGGGTAAAAAAAAAAAAAAATCAACCACAACTTTTCTGGAATACTTGCATTTTGAAAGTAGACAAAGTACCTAAAAAGTAAAGAGGGGAAGCAGGGAGGCTCTGTATGAGAGAAGGGTATGTAAGGTCAAATTCAGTTGAATGCCAAAATTATATTTATCCTATAGAATTTTTTTATTTACATGAAAATGGCATTTATTCCAATAAAAATGGAAGTATAGTACTTTACAGACTAATAAAAACAACAGAGCCCACTAGCTGGTCTAAAAAGATATAACTACAATTTATTTTTGTCTTGGGAAAACTAATTTGGATTTTAATCTTATAGCTAAATTGACTAAACAAGTGAAAATAATTCAAATATACTCACAATGTTATGCAGTGCACAAAGCAAACACTCTGTGAACATTCTGAAGGCTTTGGGGGCATGTATTTAAATGGGAATTGCCTGAGATCTAGTGTAGATCCGCTAAGCAGAAAGAAATTAGACACCATTAAGTCAATATTTTCATAGGTTTTCTAACACAGCATTTGATATCTGCTGAACTACCCTTCAAGAAACAGTGAAGGTAATCTTTTTTGCTGCCCAGAAAAGTAAATTTTTGCCATTTGCGCTGGCTCAAATGCAAACATACTCTCCCCTTTGATGCTTACTTAAAAATTAGATGCAGTTACAGAATTGACTGGATTCCAGAAAGATCCAACTCAGGAGGGCGGCCACGTTAAGGCAATCCTTATTTGCCAATGGAGAAGACATGGTCAGAAAATTTCAGTCTGACAAATGAGTCCTCTCTCTCTGACACTCAGATACTCACAATCACAACCCCACAGCCAAAAACAGGACATTAAAAATATTATCTCTGGAACCCAACCACATATCCATTGTGGGGAAACAGTAGAAAAAAAAAAGAGTTCATTTTGAGCTCTTTTTCAACTCACTGAGAGAGCAGTAACTGGACTGCTAAGATAAAATATGAGGGGAAATGATTGGGAGGGGAAAAACTTTATATTAAGTACTTTAATGAAATTGTTTCCCCAACCAACTGCCTTTTATGAATTCAACAAACATTTATGGAGCACTAGCTCTCTGTGCAAATTTATGAATTAGACTAAGATCAGTCTCTGCTCTTCTGAAATACTCACAATATTGTGGGATACACACACATACACAATCATCTAATGGCTTAGACAAGATATGGAAAAAACAATTTTTCAGATTTTCCTGAAGATAAAACGGTGCACACATTTCAGCAGAAATATTTCTTAGGACTGTTTTGCTCTATTATATTCACTATAGGGTATAGACAATTTTATTAAAAACCATAAACTAGCACTTTATTTAGGGAACTCTGTGGGACAGGAAGAATGCAAGTCAGCTCTACCTTTATAGCAGTAAGAAAGTTATTTTTATGAACAATTCACGCTGTAAAAGCTGAAGCAACTTTTATGCCCATAGTCAGGTTTGCATGAATTAAGCTTCAAAATTCTGACAGATTGAATCAATACCATATACTTCATTTTCCTTTCTGGTTCTGAGGCCAACCAAGTAGGATAAACAGCTGGAAACAAACAGCATTTTATGGTGACCTTAACATCTTCTTTTTGTGTGTCTAATTGCCAGTAACTGTTATATGTGGCTGTTCATTGAAAGAACCAATGATATAATGGTACATTTTAATAGAATATGTCCCTACAAGACAACTTGTCCATGAAACTGGCAAGAATATATTTTTGTATAGTACTATCATAACAGTAACTAGAACAGGTCAAATGTATGCAGTTATTGCATCCTGAAAATGAAAAATAGCCTCAAAGCATTACATGTCTACAAATTAGTTGGGGCTAGAAAGGGGGGAGAATATCCTCACTTCATTCTTCCAAATCAGTTCCAAGCCAAAAAGCAAGGGTAAATATTTTTACTGACATTAAAAATCTAATGTTTAAGAGTTTGAAAATGATCATTTCTAGTTGGCAGGGGGGTGTCTGGCTGGGGGAAGGAGTAAAGAGCACTTAGAAACAGGCCATTGCTTGACAATACGCACCAGTGCTATATTTATACTACTGTGCAGAATCTTTAACTAATTTGGATGTTAATCAGATGCTGTTCTCCACAGATTTTTCTCCTTATAAATGTAGCTGTAAGTTAGGATTAAAACCTTAGCATTCTAAAGAAAAATGAAAGTACAGAGAAAGAGAAGGCATGGGAGGAGTCAGTTTCATTTTCATGACATTTAAGAATAAAAGCAAGTTTCACAAAATTGAGACTTTCTCTAACTGGAAATTTTGGCCACAATCCCAATATAACAGCCACCACCACAAAATCTCTCATATCATCTTCCATTCTCAAACAGAGTAAATATCACATAAACATATAAGGCACAGAGGATAGTCTGGACCCACTAATAAGAATAATTGACAAAGCACTGTTGTATACATGGTAACAACAGGGTTTATTCTGCTGTATAGCTACGACCTCACAAGGATCCAGAGCTCAAAATTAACAGAGATACTTTGTCATTTATTTATACGGTTCCTCTTGTATAAACAAATGCTATGAAGTGGGGGGAATAAAAACACATTTTTACATATACACAAATAGAGGGCAAAATAAATAAGCTGAGCTTAAAGTAACTATATTTAGGAAAAGCCAACATTTAAAAAATATATATATACTATGCACCATTATTATTTTTCAAGGTAATCATTTTCAATATAAAATGTATCTCTTTAATGAGTGGTAAATATCAAATAGGCTATGAATAATTAAGCAAAATTATTCCCAGATTATGTAATATCAGAAAAATATCTTCATGGGTAATTATTTTACAGCTTTAGGTAAATATTTATGTTCCTAAATTTTTCTACCTAATGTTGAAAATTTGGTATTAGACTGGAAAATTCCATAAATCTCAGAATAGTGATATGGAAAGCTGTATACATGTTCTGCCATGAATATATTCATGACACAATTTACATATTGACACCCTTCTCAATACCTCCTATAATTTATCATCTTATTACAGGTTTAATATTCACCCACATTTCCATATAGCACCTGGTACAAGATCTACTTGAAAGTACAAACTTCATTTTCATTTTTCTTGCTACCATGGTATTCCCTAGGCAAGGTGGGTTAAAAAGAAAATTGGTAATTTTTGATACTTGTTTTAAAGACATGACTAAATATCAATCTTACTTTACAAATAAAATGTACCCTAAGGATAAATATACTTATTTCAGGTAATATAGCTAATATCCAAGAATTTACCCAGAAAGATATCCTGACAGTAGACAATACTCTCCTCGTGTGCGCCAAGGGACCTTCCTTTCCCAGCGACAGATAATGTGACCCGTCACTAAATCAGTGGTCATGCAACACGTGAAACCACCAGAAAGTTTTGCCTTAGCACCAATATGGGAAAAATCAGACCAAACAATTGTACTGCTCTGCTTATTCTAAAGTTTTAAATGAAATTCGTTTCAATTAAATGAGTGATGGGCTGATATCACTCTTAGGCAATAACATATAATGCTGTTAACCAGAATGAAGTGCATCAACTATTTGTCCAAGCAAAGTTCCTAAAGACTGAAAGGGAAAGGTAGCACAGAAAATATGTTCAAGCTTAAGGGCCTAAATGAGACAAACTTGGATAGGGAGAGTCATCACATTTTCAAATTTAAGAAAATCAGCCCACGTGGGTTTTCAAGTTAACACATATCTGCTGGGGCGGTGGGACAGGAGATCTGAAACTAAGACTAGCTTGAGAAATCTGGCATGTGTTTTTCATTAAGTTATTATTGTTTGGATATGTTGATACATGGCATCTCCAGGCACCATTTAATCACCCATCTACCTCAGAGGGTTCTCAAGCAGCTGACGACATTTGGCAATATCTGCAGATATTTCTGTTTCTCACAATTGGGGTGAGGTGAGGTGGGGTCATTCCTGGTTTCTCGTAGGCAGAGATCAGGATGCTGCCCTAGCCTACAATGTACAGCACAGCCTCCCATCATGAAGCATTTTCTGACTCAAAATATCAACAGTGTCAAGGCTGAGAAACCCTGTTCTCCAGTCCTTAAAACACAGGATTTGGAAGAAGCCGTGCGCTGCTGGGTAAGTTCCGCTTTCACCTATTGTAGGCATTACCGTACAGTCATTGGCTCAGCACCTATATGACTGTTCATAATGAGTGTTCTCAATATGTAGAACAGAGGCTCTTCTTCATGACCAACAGACAGCTGTTTTGCATGTGTGATTTATCTTGTGTCAGCTATAATATAAACAGATCATTTGGAAAAACAAATGCCTTGATGGGTTTTGAGGTTCCTGGTTTATGAGCAAAGGATTCCACTTTAGGAAATCATTGATTAACACAGCCAAACAATTAATTGAACACAAATGTAAGAAACTAAGTCATTTATGTACTCTGAATGCTAAAATCTCTCCAATAAAATTCATATTTAATTGAAATTCCAGAAGATTTCTAAGTTCAGTGAATTTCTTCACACTTTTCATTTTAAAAACTTATACTTTTCAACTTTCTTTTCCTCCTCCTGTTAGCTACACTATATTGAGTGCTATGTCCCAGGCAGTGTGAATTACAGATTACAGCACATGAATGTTATACATACAACAGTCCTAGTTGGTAGGAACTACAGATGTTATTTTGTTACTATTCTTCAAACTCAAGAAGTCTGGAGATAGAGGACTGCAAGCAAATAACACATGTGACCTTAGCACTAACAAGCATGAATTCAATGTGAATTCACTTCATACAATGAAAAGGGGGAAAGAAAAGAGATAAATGCTTACAATAACAACAATAACAGCCACCAATCATGGAGTGCTTACTAGATGTGACGGTCAGTGCCACACACATTCTCTCATTTACTCCTACACCAGCCCTAGGTGTCGATGCTGTTAGAGTCCCCGTTTTCCAGGTGCAGCAGCTGTGGATTAACCTGATGGAGGCCACAGTTAGGATGCAGCACAGCTGGGATCTGTGCCCTGTTCTGTCACACGTGACAGTCAACATGAGAGGCTGGCACACTATGACCCTCAGTTCAAATCCCACTTCTTGCCTCTCTTTGTAAATAAAATTGTATTGGAACGCGGCTAAATTCCTTCATTTATGTATCGCCTGCTTTCGAGCTACAGCAGCAGAACTGAGTAGCTCAAACAGACATCGTATGGTGAAAGCCTAAAATGCTTCCATCTGGCCCTTTACAGAAAAAAATGTGCCATCCCCTGTCTAAATTCTTCAATGCCGAGTAATATCTTCTCGGCCTCTTCTTCCTTTCTATGAGGTGCTGGTGTTATGGAAAAACCTGGACTGGATTGCTCACGGGAGAACCAAGCAGCACTTGGAGGTCTTGGAGTGTTGAGATTTTAATTTTACATCAGCAGGATCAGAAGGGAGTAATCTCCCAAGGTCTAGCCTCAAACAAAGGCAGGGGGAGCAATATATATCTTCTTGCTTCCTTATCTGCAACATTTCTACATGCACAGCAAGCAAGCAAGGGGGAGTAAGTTTAGGGAGTGAGCTTAGGGAGTGAGTGCCTGGCAGAGGGGGGAATTAAGGGAGCATTCTGTTGTTTTTGCTGAGAAGCAGAAGGGGGCTACCTGGACTAGACTGCTGTCCTTGTAAATTTTTCCCTGTCACTGGAAGTCCTCTGCTCTCACACCTCCTAGCTAAGAAGCTTCATTTCCTTTCAGTATGACTCCCTGCTTCTCTTTCCGCAGCCACCCTGAGGGCTAACACTATCCTTTCCTTCAGTTTACCTAAATGATGGTAATGTTATACAAGTGAAGCTTATTAAATCTGATTTCCTCACAGTCTGAAATCATTAAAAAGCAAAAACAAAATACAAAAACAATTACTGATCTTCCACTGGGAACAAATTTTGTGCCATGAATACAAAAATGAATAAAACATAATCTTGCCTTCATGGAGTTCACAGATGAGCAGGGGAAACTGAGGTACACACTCAGCAAAGGCTTTCTATAAACCATTCTCAGAGGCTAGGATTCCAGAGGAGTATCTTTTCCCAAGCCAGCCAAGGCCTCAAAAAAAAAAAAAAAAGATTGGCAAATCCATTTCTCTTTTTAAGAAAAAAATCCCCATTACATTGAATTAAATAACAGAATTATGTCTGATGTGTCATAGTTAACTATTTATAGACATACCATGTTAGAGCTAAAAGGATAGACAAGCTCAGGCCCTTCATTTCATAGATGGAAAACCCAAAAGATGTGTAAGTGTACCCAGCAATGATAAGAGAGAAAGTTATTCTAAGTGCCCACCAGCTGAGCATTAATATGTGCCTCCAGGGCTGCAGAGCTGGGTGCTAAAAAGGGCACGACTCAACCAGATTTGCAGCAAGCTACCCAACCTCTCTGAACCTGGTTTTCTCACCTGCAAAATGGACAGCATATTTGGAAGTCACTGTGAGAACTAAGTGAGTTCACATATAAAATGTGCAAAGAGCAGTGTCATATACCATATGCTCACAGTATGTGTCATAGGCATGTGTTCTATTATGAAAATTAAAAACAACACCTGGAAATGGACTAAAACTCAACTCTTTGGGTGAGCCCAAATTCCACCATGCTCCTGAGATCACAGCTGCCTCCCTATTACACCCATGTCCTCCCCATGGGTGTATGTGTGTAGGGGAAGTTGGGGTTCCTATGGCCAGGATCCTCACTGAACTTAAACCACCTGATGATGTAACTGGCCTGTTGCTAGGCTGCCGCTTCCACACCTTTAGGCAATAAGCCATTTTTGCGCTATATAGAGAGCTCGGCCCAGTGCTCTGGGTGGAGGCAGAGACGCTATTGCTCGACCTACTGCCGCAGAACAAGCTGGGTAATAAAACATTTCACCACAAAGAATGCTTTGCTGTCATTTTCTTTGGTCATATTGAATCTATAGGGAACTTGCCTGGGGCTGAAACCTATTGGCAAGACAATTGGCAAAGTTGGCAGGGTTCATTGTTGACCAAGGAAAAAGACAGGCTTCCCTGATGGGAGGGGTGCTTCAGTGGGCTGCCCCTGTGAATGGGGAGACAGGGGATCGTCCCCCAATGGGTATGTGGTCTGAGGTGGCTTGCCTCCTAGAGGGCTGGGTCCCACTCCAGGACTGGAGGCAGGTGGAAGTGACACCTGAGGCAGTATGGATAGACCTTGGTATAGTAAGTAGGTCTTTTGAGAGTCAGAGTGCCCGTGAGGCAGCGGGGACTGTGGTTTGGCAGCTTCTCACCGTGTTGAAAGGTCTACAGAAGAGAAGGACACGCTTCTGAAAAATACCCAAGAAATGGCGGCACGAGAACGCGAGCTGCAAACTTTTGTGGATTCCCTGAGGAAGTGGCATTGACGGGGAGGAGGTGGTGCGGGAGGAGGTGGTGTGAGAGCACAGGCAGCAAGGTGCCATTGAAGAGGTAAAGGATTCCTTACAGAATGAGATGGCAGCACTGCCAGGTGTTCTGCAGGAGGAAAAGGCCATCAGGGAAAAGTGAACTCCTGAGGGAAGCACAGGTGGAGGTGGTACAAGAACACCAGCTGCAAAGCATTGAGCTGAAGGTAAGAGACCTTCTGAAGACTGAGCTAGCATTGCTGCGAGGCACAGTACAAAAGGTAAACATTGTAGCAGAGGAGGCACTTGGGGGAGGGGAGAGAAAGGTGGCATCAGCCCCAGAAATGGAGGTGCTAGGGAAGGATGAAGGGGTGGTGTGGGAGGCACTGGCCCCTCCTGTATTGAAAGCACACCCAGTGGTTGTAAAGAAAATAAAGACCCAGCAGCTGAAAGTTCCCCAGGGAGAGGAGCATCCCCCTCCCCAGGACGTGAAGCACTCTATGGTCTGCCCCTATACTCAGGCTGAACCAGTGGATTGGGGCTCCTGGTTTAGGCAGAAGCCCTCGGTGTCAATATCAGCTTGGCTCCTCCGTCTGGGGGACTTAGGGGTGGATGGAATTGTTCTGTTGGGATCAGAGATGGGAAAGTTGGCATCCCTGACAGTGCAGCCCACCTTGAGGCAGTGATTACAAAATGCATATCAGACCCCAGGGAATCACTCCCTCCTCGACTGGCTTATGGATACACTTCATGCTGTGTGGCCCAATCAGGGTGATCTGCCATCCTTTCCTGTTAGATGGCAGACATATGCTGAGTTCCAACAGGTGTCACGAGAGCTAGGCATAAGAAATGCCATCTATAGTCCTGAGAATTATGGCCCAGATAAGGAGATTTTCACTACTGGGATGAGAAATATTTTGCTTCAAATGGCTCCCACATCCCTCTTTGGGTCTCTAGTGGCCTTTCTTTCCCCTCACTTAGGGCTGCCCATAAGCGAGGTGACACATACAGTAGCAGACTTAGGAGAGACTGAGGCAATGAGAACATGGAAAGAAATAAGGTTTTCTATTCACAAGAAGAATTTACAGGGCCCCATGAAGGTTACGAGAACCCAGATGTGGGCTGATTTAGTATGGGTGGGTACAGATGGAAGGAAATTAGTTGGGAAGTCAAACAGGATCTTACTAGAGCTATGGCAACAACTGAAACCAGAGCAGCAGTTCCAGCCATTAAGACCAAAGAGGCAGAGGCCAGAGACAGAGCCACAAGTCCAGCCTGTGTGTTTGCAAGACTTCCTGCTGGAGAGCAAGCCAACCTCACTTGAGCCCACACAGGAAGATGATTGGGGAACATGGTGTGACTGAAGGGAAGGTAGAGGTATCTGCCCTGAGGGACCAGGGGTGGACCAGAGGTCACATGTTGAAATAACTATCCATTGGTCCCCAGTGAACATACAACGTGTCCTGGCTCTGGTGGACACAGGGGCTGAATGTACACTGATTCATGGAAACCCTGAGCAGGTCCCTGGGACCCCCACTATCATAGATGGATATGGGGGTAAGGCTATCAGAGTGAAACAAGTCCAAATCCCTTTGAGAATAGGGCATCTACATTCAAAAGAGTATACTGTGTATATACCTCCTATCCCTGAGTATATTTTGGGGATTGACATCCTGCAGGGTCTGTGGCTGCAGACCACTGTAGGTGAGTTCAGACTGAGAGTACATGTGGTGAAGGCAGTTCTGAGGGGTCATGCTAGGCACCCGACCATAGCTTTGCTTGTGCCTCGGTGGCTAATACCAAACAATACAAACTGCCTGGAGGGCACAAAGAGATTGGAGAAACTCTCCAGGAGCTGGAAAAGGTGGGTATTATAAAGCCCACCCATAGTCCTTTCAATTCCCCAGTGTGGCTAGTAAAAAAGCCAGATGGCTCCTGGCGTATGACTGTGGATTACAGAGAATTGAATACAGTCATACCCTCTATGCCTGCTGCTGTTCCCTCTGTTGTAGGCCTGATGGATACCCTCAGCCATGAACAAGGAACATACCACTATGTGGTAGATCTTGCTAATGCCTTCTTTTCCATTGACATGGAACAGAAACGTCAGGAATAGTTTGCTTTCATGTGGGAAAGATGGCAATGGACTTTCACCATCCTGCCACAGGGATACCTCCACAGCCGCACCATCTGTCATGGATTTGTAGCCCAGGACTTGGCTACATAGGAGAAACCGCCAACAGTGCAGCTGTACCATTATATTGATGTCATGCTCACATCTGATTCTCTTTCAGATCTAGAAGGTGCAGTACCTAGACTGCTGCAACATTTACAGGAGAAAGGATGGGCTGTGAACAGCACCAAGGTTCAGGGACCTGGTTTGTCTGTCAAATTCTTGGGGGTCATCTGGTCAGGTAAGATCAAAGTTATACCAGAAGCAGTTATAAAGTCCAGGCCTTTCCTACCCTTACAACTGTAGCATTGCTACAGGAGTTTTGGGGTATTCTATGCTACTGGAGAGTGTTTATCCTGCACTTGGCACAAATTCTGAAGGCCTTATACTGGTTGGAATGAAAGGGCATCAGGTGGGACTGGGATGAGACATGTCATCTGCCTTTACTACAGCAAAATGGGCAGTCAAGGCTGTGCAGGCCTTGAGTGTGATAGACCCATCAAGGCCCTGTGAGCTGGATGTTCATGTGACTGAAGATGGTTATAGCTGGGGTCTCTGGAAGTGGCTTGAACAAACTTGTCAACCTATTGGATTCTGGTCACAACTCTGGAAAGGGGCAGAGGTATAATACACTTTGATAGAAAAACAACTGGCTGCCGTGTATCATACCTTGCTGGCTACAGAACCCATCACTGGAATGGCCCCAATAAAGGTAATAACCACCTATCCCATCTTGGGGTGGGTACAAGACTGGACCCAAAAGCCAAGGAGTGGTGTGGCACAAATGCCCACACTAGCCAAGTGGGGTGCTTACCTACAGCAGCATAGTGCCCTCTCTAGTAGCCCCTTGAGTGAAGAACTCCAACGCTTATTGGGGCTGACGATGTATACTAGTGAAAAGCAGGAAGAACTTGCTTTTGAACCATTAGTAGTAGAGTGTCTGTATCAGGAGGGAAGAGCCCCTATACCTGAAGATGCATGGTACACAGATGGCTCCAGTCATGGTAGCCCCCAAAATGGAGGGCCACAGCTTTCCATTCCAAGATTGAGACAATATGGACAGAAGATGGTGAGGGGAAGAGCAGCCAATAGAGTTGTTGCCTGTGTGGCTTGTGATCAGCCAGGAGCCCTCCCCTATAGTTGTCTGCACTGACAGCTAGGCTGTATATTGGGGCATGACCCTGTGGCTACCAACCTGGTACCATGCCAACTGGCTGGTTGGTCACCAACCCCTTTGGGGCAAGAATTGTGGCAAGACTTATGGGCCTGTGGTCAGACTAAAATAATTACAGTATACCATGTGACAGGTCATTTGCCACTGGCATCCCCAGGAAATGGTGAGGCAGATAAATTGGCCTAGATACTTTGGCTAGAAGGAAAGCCTGCCTCTGATGTAGCTCAATGGTTATATCAACATTTGTTGCATGTGGGGCAAAAGACAATGTGGGCTATAGCCTTTTGGTGGGGCTTGCCTTTGACCTTTGAAGAAGTTAGTAGAGTTTGGCAGGCGTGTGCTGTGTGCTCCAAAAGGGACTTACACCGAGTTCCACAGCAACATGGGACAATAGCTAAGGGGCTTATACCCCTCGTCAGGTGGCAGATAGACTATACTGGGCCTCTACCTGTGTCAGAAGGATATCAGTATGCCATGGCTTCTGTGGACACAGCTACTGTGCTGGACTTCTGGACGCTTTTCCTACCCATTGTGCAGACCAGCAGATGACTAAAAGAGGCCTGGAGCATCTCTTTGCCACTATGGCTGACCACAGGTAATTGAGAATGATCAGGGCACCCATTTTACTGGACATACACTGCAAGAATGGGTGCAATAGCTGGGAATCAAATGGAAGTTTCATGTGCCATACAATCCTACTGCAGCAGGCATGATAGTGAGGCACAATGGCTTTTTAAAATCTGGACTAAAGTCAGATACCAGTAGTCTGCGGGGATGGTCAGTCTGCTTATGGACTGTGCTACGGCGTTTGAACAAGAGACCCCGAAAGGGAGCCCTGAGCCCCAAAGACATGTTAACACATATGGCTGCCTCCCCTATACAACTACAAGTACAAACCAAGGAAGAATCACTGTAGCTGAGGTTCGGCCACCAGAATAATATCTTGCTGTCAACACCAACTGCACTGAACCCTGGAGACTCCATTGAGTGGATGCGGCCCTGGACCTTTTGACACATGGAGCACCAATGGCTGGCTCTCTTGACACCTTGGGGACAAGAACTGGGAACTGGCCTTCTGTGTAGTAGTCCTGGAATAACAGCAGAGTGGCCCCCAAAGGTTATGGTAGTATATCCTGAATGGCCAGAATGTAGGAGCATCTTACTGGGGAGTTTTGTTTTATCATTGTGGCCAGTGCATGCACCTCCAGTAGCACTATATATAGACCCTTCAGGAACCCCCACAGGGAAGGGAGTACAAGTATGGTATACTAGACCTGGAAGGGACCCCCTTCCTGCTACAGTCCTATCACAGGACCACTCTCTTGCATGCATCCTACCTGATGGACAAGATTTGCCTATGTTGGTGTCATTAAAACATGTCTTATCGCCCCTAATATCTTCGTGGATTGGGAACTTCCTCTGGCTTGAGGATTATTCTAATTTTTGTTATTAGGAACCTCCTCTGGCTTGAGGATTATTCTAATTTTTGTTACCTGTATCTTAATTTTTCTTATTATCTCTAAGTCGTTAGCCTCTGTTGCTGTTGTGGAATCTGATTACAGTGCTCTGGCTTTCTCACACAGGGACCATTTAGGAAGATTGAAAGCATGTAGATTGTAAGGTGAGAATCCTGGAGGCGTGAAGTGTGGGGAAGTTGGGGTTCCTATGGCCAGGATCCTCACTGAACTTAAACTACCTGATGATGTAACTGGCCTGTTGCTAGGCTGCCGCTTCCACACCTTTAGGCAATAAGCTATTGTGTTATATAGAGAGCTCGGTGCAATGCTCTGGGCGGAGGCAGAGATGCTAGCGCTCCACCTACCACCGGAGAATAAGCGGGGTAATAAACCCTTTCACCCCAAAGAACGTTTGCTGTCATTTTCTTTGGTCACATTGAATCCGTAGCGAACTTGCCCTGGGCTGAAACCCATTGGCAACACAGGGAACAGAGCAGGTGTTACCATTCTTCTAGGCTTTTGTCTTTTATGCAATGGAGTAACCTTGTATTCTTCACTTCTTCTGCCTTTATTTCCTGTTGCATCCTGTGAAGCATCTCCCTGATGCCCCATTCTGCTTGAGTCCTACTGTTAACACCCTTGGCCAAGCGCTGTTTATCACACCTGTGTTACTTTATCTTGCACAGCTCCCCAACACCCCAGCCCCCCTGCAGCCAGTTCCCAGTGCCTGCCACAGAGCTGATGCTGTGAGATTACCCAAAGTAGCCTTCACCACCTGTCTCTCCTGCTGGCAGACCTGCCATCCTTCCGTGTAGCGCATCCCTGAAGCCCAGACACTTGGGTCTGTAACTTAACATCCTCTAACATTATCCGGCATTATTTCTAATCATATTAACACAGTCTTGTACTAAGAGACTGGACTGAAAATCCTCCCTTCCAACACATACCACTGGTGAGACCCAGCAAGTAGCTTAATCCCTGAGGCTCAGTTTCCTTTTCTGCCAAGCCAAGATAAACAGTACCTATGTCCAGGGGCTCATGGGAAGATTAGATGCATAATTCTCATCACTGGCACGGGGCTTCGCACAGAGTAGGTGAATCAGAAATGTTAATGTTGTTATCTTAAAAGCAATAACACTTATTGTTCCCAGCAACCCCTGCCATGCCTTTGTCCATGTTCACGTGACTCCTCCCCCTTAGGGTTTCTTCCTTCCTGACCTCTGCCAATCTGGATCAGCATCTGCGCACAAAGCCTTCCCCTGGGACTTCAGTCCACACTGACCTCTGTCTTTGGTGAACTCACTCAGGGCTGGCACTGCCCACATGGGCTCTTAATCAGTGGTTCTTGACCCAGGGATGAATTTTGCCCCCCAGGGGACATTTGACAGTGTGGCAACATTTTTCGTTGCCACAACTGGGAGGTGGCTGTATTAATCATGCTTTTTATGTTTTTTTGTATTTGCTGATGCTCTGTGGTGCTAGAGCTGAGAGCCTACCCCTCCCACGACTGGCTAATTCCCAGACGGGCTCAACAACTTGCCCGCCAGCTCGCCTTTCAGCCTTTCACATGCAAACCAGTCACTCTGAAGCCCATCCCCACAACCACCTCCTTTATCTAAGGCTCACACACCAAGCCAGTATTTCCTCAGCCCTAAATAACCCCAGGGCCGGCTCCTGACAGTAGAGACGGCCCGCCTCTATAGCCCTGAGCTAGTCAGATTTATTCAAGCTATCCAATCCCACACTTGCTCAAACTTATCTACCCTGGCTCCTGCCATTCCTTCCCTTCAGAAAACACAATAAAGATTCCACATGTAAGTGGAATCATATGGTATTTGTCTTTCTCTGACTTACTTCACTTAGTATGTAATCTAAAACAAACAAACCAACAACAAAGAAATAGGCCCATAAATACAACAGATGGTTGGTCACTATAGGCAAGGGGCGGGGGATGGGTAAAATAGGCAAAGGGGATAAAGAGGTACAAACTTCAAATTATAAAATAATCATAGGAATGGAAATAAAACACAGAGAACATAAGCAATAATACTGTAATATCTTGGTATGGTAACAGGGAACTCCACTTTACTGTGATGAGCAATTAGTAATGTATGTTAGTTATCCAGTCACTATGTTGCACATCTGAAATCATATTGTCTACTGACTGTATTCCAATAAAAAAACACAATGAAGACTCTGGGCTATGCTCTGCCCTTGGTCATGTGGCAAGGTGTGCCCTCTCCTCTTGGGAATGGTAAGCAATAAACTCTTCTTTCAAAGGCAGTTGTCTCTGTGTCCCTCAATGTACTTAACTAAAACAAATTCCAAGTACACCTGAAGACAGTGGATGCTGTTAGCACCTAGTGGGTAGGGCCAGGAACACTGCAACATATCCTGCCAGGCACAGAACACATTCCCCCACAACAAAGAATTATCCAGTCCAAAATGTCAATAGCCCTGAAGTTGAGAGACACTGACTTAAAATGTTCCACACACTGAGATCGCCAGGTCTCTGGAAGCCCCGGCCCTCCCATATGGTTCTCGGTACAGCCTGACTAGGAAAAAACAGAAACAGTCAACATAATAGTTTAATTGGCATTCATAGCTCTTTTGACCAAAAATCACTGAATAAATATGCTCAACAAAAATGACAGTATTTCTTCTCAGTTACTATGGAAAGTTCAGTGCTAGTAGCTCTAGGACGGAAAGAAAAATTCATGAACAAACCTCCTTGTCCTGTGTGATTCTCCCTCACAGGCGAGAAACATTCAATCAATACACTATTTTCTATCGGAGGATTCTGAAACAGCACATGAATTTTCCTCTAGGGCATTCGTCATTTGTGACCCACACCAGAAACAGAAAAACACTGGGTGTGACCAAATAAATTTAGGTAAAGACACCTATACACCCTGTTTTGGAAGTTTCACAATGTACACAGGCATACCAAGAGCATATAGGCTTAGGAATTTGTTTTAATTAAGTACAGTAAGGGACAGACACAGATGACTGCATTTGAAAGAAGAGTTTATTACTTACAATTTCCAAGAGAGAGCGATGAAAACAATCTACGGAACTTTGTTTAGCTTCGTTTTCCAAATTAGTTTGAGCTTGAAAATTTTCCCACACTGTCTATTATCATCCTATGGAGCAAAATGTGGAATGCATTTTTGAAAACATCTCATTAAGAGTGACAAAAATCTCAACACTGAATTTTAGAACTTGAATGATAAAGTTTCTCACGCTTGTAATCAGAGCTGCTTTGGGACATGAAATGGCAGAGAAGCATGACACAAGCAAGCTCCCTACCATCAGAGCCTTTGCAGAAACTGCAGTGCTTCTTCGGGTCTCTGTTGGAATGGTGCAGACCCTAGAATTTGGGCAGACCTTATTTCCAAACTTGGAAGAACTTCTTTTCTGCCTTCTTGGCTTGAATACCTTGGACTGGCTAGAGCAGTACAGACTTCAATATATTTAGACACCAGGCAAAAAATTATTTTCTTAGGTGCAAGGAGGGTCATTTAAACTTTTGTGCCTCAGGGGAACCCAACAAATCATGAGCCTGATTAATCATAAAGAAGCCAAGTGAAGGAGCAAATCGAGACCCAAAGTAAAGATGCAAAGTATTCTAATTTCCCCATCCACTCCCTGACTAGTCTCTAATCTGCTCTAACATCTTTTATCCCTAAATCATAGATATATTTGTTCATTTTTAAAACTCTGTGGTATCTATGGATTTTGTTGATTAGCATAGGATTGTGAATTGTGAAGAGGATCTGTACTTCCTAGAGGACCTCAGCCCAGCCACCCTTGCTGAAGAGTGTGCAGCCTTTGTCTTCTGCGCGGGAGGAATGGCCCTCAGCAAGGTACTCTGGTCTCTAGGAGTTCCTTCCGGAGATTGCCCTTCAGTGTTCGCCAGGGCTCTGCGGCCCCCCTGCTGAGGGGGCAGCGGGGTGAGGACACTCACGGCCAGAAGCAGTGTAGCAGCAATGATTCTGCCATCTGTTCACTTCGCTCAGGGGATCCCTCTGCTCTGTCTCCTTGAGATAAAACGACTACGATTTTGCTAGACCTACAGGTCCACAGCCTGTTCAGTCCTCTGTTCACCATGAACACAGAGCAGAATATGAGGAGAAAAGAGAAACTCATTCTCTTCCTTCCTTTGGAATGTGCATGCCCGCACCATGGATATTAAAGCATAGCGCCCCTGTGTTTACTTCTGAAAATGCTCCAGATGCCTATTCTCAAGACCCTCTGGAAAACAAGCACGATCGTCCTATCCTTCACCCCCTTTTGCAAGAAGGAAAGTAGAGGTCGAGACTCAATGACTTGTCTTAGGCCAGTTTGTGGTAAGGCTCCTGAAACCGAGACTGAGGGCCTGATTCCCAGAAGGTGCTCTGTTTTCCTAACCCTCCCCTCGAGGCTGCTAATTCCTTCTCTCTGGTAAACACTGCCAGGAATTGTCCTCTTAGGATTTGGCAATAAAAATAAGCTGTGTTTGCTTTCTAAAATCATGGTGGAAAATTTAGGCTACGATATTTTCAAAGTAAATTTGTGCCACTTCATTTATGGTGAGTTTCATACTCTGAGCTAGTCACACACACTGACCCGTCTGTCATACTTATGGTTTAAATGCTCAATATTATTCCTGTTTGCTCTTCAACACTTGCTTAGAAATCCAGTGCTGAATTTCAGAACCATCGACAATGTTTAGAAGGGAGCAAAAGGGACTGTATGCCTGATCCAATTTCATTTTAAGTAGTTGCTTTTTTAAAAGAGGTGATTATAAATGTTGGCTTGAGATTAAACATTGCCCCATTGGAATAATTTGAATAAAAAAATGTTGTATTCCTACTCATTTGCCTATGATGTAATTCTTCAGTTAATATATACATTTTCTGATAACTAGCTCTACATGAGGGTGTACCGTCCATGCACACACAGTAACTTATAACTTATTTGGATATACTTCATTTATAGCACAGCTGCTCTATTAGATGTTTCATCATCTTCACAGAATTGAAATTTGGGGTATAATCTCCTGTTCTGAGGTGATGTTTATATTCCAGAAATACAATAATCTTTCCACAGTACAGTAAATCTCACCTAAGTGGAATAGAGCAGAGAACAACTCATAAACTGTGGTTCTAAAAAGCTCGAGAAATCTGCGTCTTGGAGTGTGGGGGGTGGAGGGGAAATTCCCCTTTCCTCTGCTTAATATTGTGGGGATCTTCTAAGACACTTGGAAGTTTTCTTCTTCTAAAGAATAGCTCTTCTCTTTGGTTATATGTTTCTTGCCTTTACTTTTACCTCACGAACACAGGTCTTCCTTTTCCTGTGTGTTCCCTTTCTTGCCTTCCAGAAATGCCCGAAGAATTAACCTAGGTATGCAGCCCAGTGACCATTACACTCACCAGGTATTCCAAGCTACTTCTCCTGTATCACCTTGAGAAATCAACATTCACTTTCCTGGTTCAACCTCAGAGACCTGGGGCAAGGATGCGAGGGGTCCAGTAAGGCAACATTGCTGCTTCTACTGCACAGGGCTCTTTCAACAGCTCCCAATACCTAAATCTCCTCTTTTGTATTCAGTTGCACCGTGTGTGGTGGTGTTCTGACCACAGGTTGCTTAATAATGCATGAATAATTCAAACTATGGCCAGTAGGAAACTGCAGCCTGCAGTTCATCCCGGATATTGGGAAAACATTAGGACTTTGGGCAAGCAAAAATGTTCACTGTGTGTCCATTTTGGGAATGACGAACTCTTGGCTGTGGTGTGTTGACTTCTTTAGTGGGCTGGTGAAGGGACTCACCAATCAGTGCATTACTGAAATCTGGAGAGAGTGATTCTCGAATGTGTAGCAGATCCACCATAGTCCCTGCCTTCAAGACCTGCTTTTCTGTGCCCTCTTTCATTGTGTGCAGTAGCCCAGCTTATCGGACAAGTAACAGTTTCCAACCATATAAATAAATGTTACCCACAGTATCTGTTGCATATGTCAGACAAATGCTCACCCATAAACAGACTTTAGGACTCTCAAGAAATAACCTAATTCTGGTGTGTGCCCAGCCTGCCAGAGACGGATGGTTGCTAACTGTGTGGCAGATTTCATTCCTCCCTTTGTGCCAGGAAACCGTGGTGCCAGCTCGTACTGAGAACACCTTCAGCTCTGGAGGCCTCAGTAACTCAGTCTGGCAGGCCGCTATTCCCTTGTTAAGTCTTGTTTCTGATTACTAAAGGAATTAAGTCTTAATTATGAAAAATTTATTAAAAATCTTAAAATTAAGAAAGACATTTGCTCTTCGCTTTCTTGCTTGTGCCCATCTTTCTGCTCATAAACTTGGAGCTGAGCTACTTTTTTCACAAGAGAAAATGATGCTTCACTACAGATTGCTTTTGTACACGACACAAGGCAAGAACGAGGTAAGCAGGGGAAGGGAAGCAAATGTCACAGGCCTAAATATGAAAATTAAAGGACGGGGACTTTTTCTTTTTCCCCCAAGAGCCACTGTCAGGGTTACAGCTTGTTTAGAAGATAATTATTTGATTTTATAATTACTTTTGTGGGTTGCAAAATAATTAGTGTGGAGGCAAATCTCCATGTGCCAAAATAGCAGAGACAATTATTTTAAAGTTCATGCTGAAACAATAACAGAGTGAAGATGGTTAGCTCTTAGGTGGGGATTAGAAATCCATCCCTTTTGTAAAATGTGCCAGCCTGAAGCTGGATAAAGGTCAGAGGGTGAGGGGTGGGCAGAGCAAAGATACTCCACAAATCCAGTTCAGATGAGTTGTTTCACTTTAAACCTGCCCCTCTGAATGTACCAGGATGTCAAGTAGCCTTTAAAAAAAGTCCAAAATTGCAGTTCAGGTGAATGACATGGACACAACTGGGTCAGTTTCAATTCTAAGATCAGATATGGTGCTAGGGTGGTTAGGAGAGGTATCTTCTCATCACAAGAACTTTGATGCAGTCAGGGGTCAGCAGACATTTTCTGAGAAAGGGCCAGAGAGTAAATATTTTAGACTTTGAAGTCTCTGTTGAAACTATTCAGCTCGCAGTTGTAGTCCAAAAGCCACCATGGGTAGTGCGTAAATGATCATGTGTGCCTATATGCCAATAAAAATTTATGAACACTGGCATCTGAATTTCACATTAAGTACCTTGTATCACTAAATATTCTCCCTTCTTTTGATTTTGGTTAACCATTTGAAATTGTAAAAAAAAACCCACAACAATCTGAACCAACAGAAACAGGCAGAGGGCTCATGGGCCATAGCTTACCAACCCCTATCTGGGTTTTAGGTACCTCAGCAAGGTCTTCAGGGAAGAGAAGTAAATTCATTTTATAAGTGGAAGAAATTCAGGACAAAGAGGACTCATGAGCAGGGCAGAGGCCATCAGCAGTCCCCAAGGCTTCCTAATTCCAACTAAACACACACTCCATCTCACGATTTCCTCTCTCTTTTTAATGAATTGAGAGTTTACTTTGGGAGTTCATTTCTCCCCAAATATTTCTAACAAAATTACCTTTCCATTTAATTAATCACTTTAAGAAGCAAAATCTCATTGGCCTCAATAATTAATCTCTTCTTAGAGGTTCACTTCTCTGAGGCAGCCAACTGTGGCGGGTGGAGACGGAAGCAGAGAGGCTGCCCACAGCAGGCAGAGCACCATCAGCGGTGACGGGCAAGAACCACGACCCTCTGATTCTGTTCCACTTCTCTAAAATGGGCACAATCGTGATTCCAACCTCAAGGCTGTTCTGATGAGGACAAGGATATAACACTGCAAATTACATAAAGTGTAATATAAATATACTTAGGTAAGGTGTCTAGGCTTTCAAAACTTACTGGCTTTCTTTAATGGGCTGAATTAACTCTCTTCTTGATCACCTTCTCACTTTCCTTAAAAATCTCCAGGCTGGTTACAATCCAAAACACAGATAGTAACAAGTATGGAAAGGGTGGAGAGAAATGGGACTTCCATATATTCATGGCTGGTGGGAATGTACAATGGTGCAGCCACTTTGCAAAAGAGTCCAGCAGTTCCTCAAATGGTGAAACATACAGTTTCCATATGATCCAGCAAGCCTACCTCTAGGTATACACCCAAGAGAGATGAAAACATATATCCACACTAAAACTTGTACACGAATGCGCAGAGCAGTATTATTCATAATAGCCATCTCAGGGAACCAGCAAATACCCATCAGCTGATGAATGGATAAGAAAAATGTGCCCTATTCACACAATGATTTAGGAAGTAAAAGAAATGAAATATGGATACCTGCTACAGCATGAATGAACCCTGAGAACATTATGCTAAGTGAAAGAAGACAGGTGTAGGGCCATATATTGCATTACTGCATTTACATGAAATGTCCAGAATAGGAATGTCTAGAAACAAAGAGTAGATTAATGGTTGCCTAGGACATGGGACTATAGAAGGATGGAGGGATAGGCTAAGGGGAGTAGGATCTCTTTTGGTGGTAATAAAAATATCCTAACATTGTGGTGATTATGTCCAACTCTGTGAATACACTAAAACCTATTGAATTGTACACTGTAAATGGGTGAATTGTACAGTATGTGAATTGTACCTCAATGAAGCAACTAAAATCCCAAAGACATTTGTCACAGAAACAGAAGAAACAAACCTAAAATTTGTATGGAATCACAAAACGTATCATATAGCCAAAATCATACTGAGAAAGAACAAAGCAGGAGGCATCACTTCCTGGTTTCAAACTATATTGCAAAGCTATAGTAATCAAAACAAGATGGGACTGGTGTAAAAACATAGGTCAATGGAGCAGAAGAGTGTACCATGCATATATGGTCAATTAATTTATGACAAAGGAGCAAAAAAATGCACAGTGAGGAAATGATAGTCTTTTCACTAAATGGTTTTGGGAAAACTGGACAGCCACATGCACAAGAATGAAACTGGCCCACTGCTTTACAGCATACACAAAAATCAACTCAGAATGGATTAAAGACTTAAGTCCTGAAACCATAAAACTCCTAGAAGAAAACATAGGAGGTAGGCAATGTGGGTTTTGGCAATGATCTTTTAGATTTGACACGAAAGGCAGAGGCAACAAGAGCAAAAATAAACAAGTGGGACTGCATCAAACTAAAAAGCTTCTGCACAGTCAAGGAATCAACAAAATGGAAAAGCAATCTACAAAACAGGAGAAAATATCTGCAAATCATATACTGATGAAGGGTTAATATCCACTTCTGGGTATCTACCCAAAGAAAACAAAAACATTATTTCAAAGGATATATGCACCCCTATGTTTACTGCAGCATTATTTGCAATAGCCAAGATATGGAAGCAACCTAAATGTCCATCAATAGATAAATAGGTAAAGATGCGGTATATATACACATATGCACAATGGAGTATCACTCAGTCTTGAGAAAAAAAGGAAATCCTGTCATTTGGGACAACATGGATGGACCTTGAAGGCCTTATGCTAAGTGAAATAAGCCAGAGAAATACAAATACTATATATAGTATCACTTATATGTGGAAACTGAAAAACAAAGAGTCACTCATTGAAACAGAGTAGAAAAGTAGTTGCCAGAAACAAGGGACATTTTAGGGAAGAAGTTGGTAAAAGTATATAACCTTCCAGATGTAAGATAAATGAGGTCCGAGGATCTAATGTAACACATGGTGACTACAGTGGATGACACTGTGTTGTAGACTGAAATCTGCTAAGAGAGTAGAATTTAAATGCTGTCACTAAAAGTAAAAATGGAAATATGAGAGGTGATGTGTTAATTAACTAGAAGGGAAACCTTTCAAAAAGTATTTGCACATCAAATCACCACAATGTACACTTTTCAATATCTTACAATTTTTTTGTCGGTTATGCTCAACAAAGCTGAAACAACAAAAAAACAAATAGAAAAAAAACATTTTGTAAAAAGCTGCTAAAAATCTCCTTCAGGGAATCTTGCAGCTCATCCCAAAGCAAGTCCCAATTCCTTTGTGCGGTATCGCAACTGACTCCCACCCACTAACTCAGGCTCCCTTCACCATTCCCAGGCTTCTATGCTGTAGCCCAGTCACATCAAACTACTAATTTTGTAGCCACTTTAATACATGGATATGTATTTATTGAATAGTTGAGAAATTAATAAATTAAAATGTGTATTCATATGTTGAACTCCTTTTTAAAGTGCCTAATATATATGAGGCACAGAGAAGAGGAGAGACAAGGCAGACCCCTGCCCTATGTAGCTTACATTTGGGGTCCTCCCCAGGCCTCCTAACATTTCTCTGCACATGCTTTCTGTCCTGCCTGAGTGACCCTTTCCCTCAGGCATCTTGGCCAGTCTAATCCTATTCACCGGTCACAATTTAGCTCAGGTGCCATCTCCTCCCATGTAACCTGCCTGGCCTCCTCTCTCAAGGAGATAGTCCCCACCTGCATGTTCATTGCATCCTGTGCCTGTCACTATAACCGTCTCTCACTAGGCTGAGAATTTTTCTAAGGACAAGAGCTCATCATTTATCTTTGGTCACACAGCAACGTCACTGTAGGCATCGATGCTTATTTCGTGAATAAATGAATGACCATGTTCTGTCCTTCCTCTGACCTTGGGTATAGAAAGAGTACAACTGCAAGTACAGCTATCACATTCTTTCATGTCATCCACTGCTAACATTCTGGCTGGGTTTTCCCCAGGGCGAGAATGTCTACTATTCATTTCTTCTGTTCCAACCCATCATCTGGATTATTTTTCAGCTCCTGGTTCTCTTACCCTGAGTTTTGCAGCTTTTGCTTCTTTGGGCTTTTCTTTACCTCCAACCCACAGGTTGGAGGGAAGCTCATCCCTTCTCCTGCCCCCTGGTTTCATCTCTTCTCTGATCCCCCTGGTCTCAGTGTCATCATCACAAATGCCTACTTGCCAGAGACCCCAGAGTCATCGGATGCCTCTATTGGCTCATCATGCCCCTCTGTTCCGACAGGCCTTAAAACTCTAAATGCCTACCGAAGTCCAAAAAGTTCTTGGTGTTCACTAATTAGCAAACTACGGAACAGAATGTTTGGGGCTAGTCAACAAGTATTGATCCCTCCCCTCTCAATTAAGCTTTATGTATATATATTACCTGTTAATCTTTCCTATCTCCTTGAGACATATGGGTATATAGATTTTACAAATATTCTGAACATGTCCTCTCCTAAATTAAGTGAGTATTTAGAGGGTGTCTGTAAGGTGTCAGAAAGATACTAGAACAGAAGGGGAAATTATTAGTCAAATTACGTGCAAGTTCTAAGTTATGCTGAAAACGAGGCAAACTGATACTGAATTGCTGGTGCTTGACAGTGTTACTGGGCCTTTTTATGAGTCTGTAACAGAAAAGCAGAACCTTGGTCTTTTGACATTTACTGCTCAGGGTCTTGAAACGCCCTTTCTTGAGCTATGAGAGGCCATGGCACGTCTGGTTCCTGCCTAGACGCTGCCCCATCAAAACCCACTCACATTCTTCTCGACATAAATACAGGAGTATGTGGGTGATGAGTCTGGAGGGATTCATTATCCTATTCTGTCTCCTCTGGTATAAGTGTACAATTTTCATAGTAACAGTTTTTTTTTAAAGGTACTTTGATCACACCACCTCTGCTTAAACACCAACCTGCCACCTTTGGTGCCAACTGGATGAAATCGAACTCCTTTGCAAACTGCACCAGGATTGGTATGACCTCCCTCTTGCCCATGGTGGGACTGAGCATTATTTTCTGCCTCTAAAACACCTTTCTCAAATACTTTTAAAACTTCTTTGCCCATGTTTGTCTTTTTCCCTATACTACATTAGAAGGTCTTTGAGGGTAAAGACCACACTTAGTGTCTTTCTGATTTTTATATTCCCAGTGCTTAACATGGCACATTAAAAGTGATTCACAAATACATTGGTGGAAAAACATGAATTGCCCCAACATATGTTTCCAGATAAGTTCACGTCATTTTCCCCCCACACTGCACGAATTCTACCTGCTGAACTCAGTGTCTCCCTTTCCCCCAGCCTGCACGCTCTTCTACAGTTTAAATTGCTTGCCTAGGTTTTGTTTTGTTTTGTTTTACTGAAAAGTTCTTCCCTCTTTCTCTGGGAAAACTCCCCAGTTAGGTCCTGTTCCAAACATCACCTCCTGCCTTACTCACAAGGTTAACGGCTTCCTCCAGTAACTTAGCAGTTCTCTTTCCTGCTGGTCTTCCTAAAGACCAAACTCTTCAAGGGCAACAACTGGTTTGTTGTGCCTGCTTGGATCTATCCTTATGCTGAGGGGTCCCTGCACACACAAGCTGCTAATTTTACACAGAAATATGAGAGAACTGCTCAACAGCTTCGCTGTTGGAGCACATGTTACTGTAATAGAATTGTAAGAACACAACTTCACCACAATTCCTCTACTGTCTGCTCCTTCCTACCATCTGCTAGGCCCTCTCTCCCCTAGGAAGCGGGTTCCCTCCTTTATCCTTTGCTTGCCACCATGTCCTCCACAGCCGTCCCTTTGACTCTGAGTACACAGCAGGCCCATGCAGATAAAATTCTCTGGTAATTACCTCTTTCTGCCATTCACCTTTTTCTGTCCTCCCTGTGAAACAGCTGGATCTCAACTTATCTATTTTTTTATTACTCAGCTGAGCAGAAAGTGCTTAGTCACCGTAAACTTAGATATAGATGTGAGTCCTCTCACCTAGAACACACTGGTCAGGATTGTTAAAACTTTAATAACAATGAAATACTTCTGACATGTGTGATGTGGAAAGGGCTCTTCTACAGGCTGACTTTCACTTCACTTACCTTATTAGAAATATGTTCTGTTAAATACGGAGTAGAACTGGGTGCCTTCATCTTGGACCCAATGCAAGGAGTTTAATTACAGAAGAGGCCAAGCAGCGCAGTACAGCAGGAGGAAAAACACAAGACACAACTGGACTTGGCGGCAACAATACAAATGGTAGTAATCACCGCTGGATTTCTCAAGCCGGTTCTCTTGCGAGGCAGCATGCTAAGGGCTTTGTACCAATTCGCTCATTTAATCCTCATAATTCCAGGCAGTGAATAATACCGCTGTATCCTAAAGTCACCCAGCCAGCAAGTGGAAGAGCCATTATTTGCAAACAGGCACTGGACCACCACCCGAAACTGTTTCCTTCATCAAGGCACAGGTTCTGTGAGCAGCCCTGACACCAAACAGTGGCTGGATCTTGCAAGACTGCTCACCTCATTTTCATTCTCCTCAGTTTCCACGATGACTGGACCCACAGACACACTTCAGTCATTCTCTTCTAACAGGCTATCTTTGCTGAATGAAGCTGATAGTCACAGCAACAGTGAAGGAGTATGATACTGTCATTCCAAAGCCCATGTGGGGACCCATTAGAAACTCTGTTAAGAATTTCCAATCCCGAAAACAAAATTCGGAAATGTGTCTGCTCAATCAAAGGACTCACCAATTTGCATGTGAATATTTGAAGAATAAAAATCATATTTAGTGAAATGAAGACAACTTTGCAATATTGATTAATCACAGGAAAAAGGCACTGAATAGCAGCTGCAATCAATATGGCTGTTTCTAAATTTATCAGTTGATTAGTTTTTAAATATGCCGCTATAATAGAGGCCTCAAAATATTTCTAAAAACCTTAAACAATGTTAAAATGTTTTATTTCCATTAAAATTACTTGAAGTTACATTTTAATATGTAATTACTAATGATGTTACAATTCTGACAATAATTCCTCACTATTAATAGACTCAAAAGGAATTCAAATGAGAACAGAAATTATGTATGAAATTATATACAGAAATACCTTGTCTTCTAGAACAGATTTCTCCCTAAAGCTAATTTTTAATTATTATAAATTAAATCATAAGCCCTGTTCTCCTGACAGCCAATACAAATTCAGTGATAATTTAGCTCTGTTTCTTGTTCTGCAACGTACATAACTTCTATCTACTTAGTTAAAAATTTCCTTCCCTCTGTTCTAACCAATGCCTGCCTTGAAAGAGGTAGGTAAGGCAGATTTAAAAAAATTAAGTGTATTGGAAAATTCTGCACTTCCTTCTAATTCCTTATCCTAAAACACCTGGACTATTGAGCCTGCTCATATATATAACATCCACACGCATACACACATCACGATACTTAATTTTCTTCCCTCAATGTAGGGAAGTCCCAACTTGACAGCATGGTGGAAAACACTTTGGTTTTAAAGACAAACAAGGTAAGGGTTTGAATCTTTGTTCTACCCTGTACAGACTCTGTGGCCTTCAGCACTGAAGTGCTACATGAATTTGTTTCCTCATCTGAAAACTGCTTCATTATTGAACCAACACAGCAGAGATAAAGGAAAACACAAACTACCTTTGGTCACTAATGGTGAAATGTAGTCTACAATTCCTTTTTAAACAGAAAATTATTTAAAATAAGTCCAGCAAAGCATCTTTAATAATAGTTAGTGGATGCCAGGAACTTTTGTTTTTAATACTCTTAAGTCAAACAGCAATTGCTAAGATGTCATTTCACCCTTTATATATGCTCAATGAGCCAGGAATACTTATTCTTTTAAGCTTTATTCCAAATTAGCTAAATTGAGTTAGATTGCCTTTAAACTGAAAGTTCTTCAAATTTGCTTTAAATGTGTTTATAATAATTGCCATTTTATATATGAAGAAATGAAGAATGAGAGAGACTCAGTAAAAATGCCTCTGTAAATTCCACCTGTGTAAAATTTCAAGCTAGGGCTTTCCAGTAGGACCAGAATTTTCATTGTTTGCCGCCGAATGGCCTTCTCGGTGCTGAAGGAGAAACCAACACATTTACGGGGCTGGACACAAGGCAGGGATGCCCCACCGTAAGACACATCCTCCCCGTGCTAAGCCCTACCAAATCTGTCGGCACTACAATCTTTACTACACATTTCCTTTTAAAAAGCTGGCTCTCCGGGCACAGAAAAGATGACTCAAATGGGAAAGCGCTTCCAGAAAATAACTGATCTAACGGAACATCCGCTCATGACAAACTATCATGGCAAGGTCAGTTCTTACAGAAAGTGAAATTTATTTGAACTTCCTTCTTTTTACAGTGGGCAGTGCTGCCTTGGGCTCTGGCAGTGAGAGCAGAGGGGGTAAGGCAAAAGGGCACACGTAAATTAAATGGGTGTCTTGCCCTCAATCTATTTCAGTGACTAAATAAGTGTGCCACCCATTAGGAAGCAGGATTAGCAGTGCAGAATTAGATACCACAACATGAGGTCTCCCTATACAAGAATCCTTGAAATTTAGTAGGTATGTGACCATCCTTAGGCAGGTCCTTAAGACATTCCGGAGCATCTGAGACTGTAGAGATGATGCATATGACAAGCAGAAGCAGATGCTCTAGGCTAAAATACATGCCTGCCTCCATTGACATACATATGTCACCAACATGCTTCCCAGTGACAGGGTTCATCGTTACATGCATCAACACATATGTCTGGGTGTAGACACAGACCTTTCCTTACTGCAGCAACGTTTAGAGATCCTGACCTAAATGGACTCCCAAGGTTGTGGAACAGCCCATTTGGGAAGCAGTTCAGTCAACAGAGTGATTTATTCAATAGATATTTGAGCCTGTGTCTCAGGCTCCAATACATTATATATGGTAAAAGTCTGGCTTTGGATCACCCCATTGATGCGTTTATATTCAAGAGGAGTCATCAGCCAAGGGACCAAAGGCCTGTCAGTAAGTGTGTGCCTCTCATACGTGGAGATCCTCCCCGACACCTACAGGAGCAGCTTTAGTGTTTTGAGAGCTTGCCTTCTCTGGTACAGCCCGTTTCCTCTTGGATGCCGAGTGCCTCCCGCACAGCCTCTCCTGCAGTTTAATCAAAGAAGAGTGTAATTAACTAGCAGGACTCTAATTTTGAAAAGACATTAGCCAAGCCACAGTCACTTCATTACTCTGCACTTCCGAGGCTGACAATGAACGGGAGGGGTCCTAAGTAATATTTGCTCTTCCAAAAGAAACAAGCAAAATCCTGCCGGTTGATAGGAAAATCTGCCTCCCAAGCAGGTGTGAGTGTTAAACGCGGCGACGAGCCTCTGGCTGGCCAGTGGCTAATGCTTTCCCTGCAAAATCTACTGCCTAAAACTTTTCCGCGACCTTCAGTGACCCTCCGAAGTCAGCTCTGCGCTGCTTCGCAACCGCCTAGAGGCTCCTGGCGAAACGCACCGCCGCACGGGCGCGCCCACATCTGCAGAGGCTGCCGCCTGGACCGCGCCGACCTGTCCCCTGCTCTGGGCTCCTTTTGCCCAGAGTCGCAGGCAGCGCGGCACCCTTTCCCGTCCCCCTTCAGATCGGATGTGGGGAGCTGTGGGGCTCCCACAGGCACAGGCTCACCTGCAAGAAGCCGCTGCACGGCCCTTCCTCGCCTCCCACGTTTTGACCATTAGGCATCATTCCCAGAGGGGCCAGCGGCGGCACTCCAAAAATCACGGCCATGTTTTACTCTGAACAGACACCATTCAACAACTCCACAAGTCTCCAGGGCGCTGGGCGCCGCAGCCGAGGCCAAACCTCCTCTCCAAAGGGAGCCCACCCGAAGCGCACATCTGGAACGCGGCCCAGCACAGCCCTCATCCTACCGTAATGCAAGGACGCGAGCACAGCTTAAAAAGCCCAAAAAGCTAAGAAGGCAGGTGTAATAATCTTTTTAGAGCTAATGCTGCTCCCGACAAATCCCGTAAAGCCCCACCTTCCCAAAGAAAACCCGAGGTGCCGCTTTAACTGTTTCAAACCCCTTACTGGGGGGCGACATACACATCACTGGTACGTGCACGGAATCGGTTCGGGCTTGGCTCTGTGCAGCACCCTGCAAAGTCCCGGTGGGTGTCACGTCAGGGTAGAGGGCGGATGTTCCCGCAGTTCTCCAGGCAAAGACGCCGGCGCTGCCCCCAAAGCCGCCCCGGCAGGGCCACCTCCCCGCCTCCCGCGCTCGCCGCCGCCCCGACGGGCCCCGGCACTCACCGTCCCGGGCGTCCTCCCCCCGACTGCAGTTGCTGCAAATGTGCTTGATCTCCTTGCCTAGTTGACAATGGATCACAAAGGACACGTTGTTGTTGGGGGCGGGCTCCTTTAGGGGCTTCATCCTCAGCAAATAAAAAGCCTTCTTTTTGGGTCTCTGGGCGCTCGCGCCTGGCACCGCGCCCTCCCTGCAGCGCGGTGAGCGGAGCGCAAACCTCCCCGGCTCCGCGGCGCGCGTGGGCTCCGCCATCCGGCCCCCGGGCGCCCCGGGCCGGGCGCTGCTCGGGCCCCCGCGCTGCCGCTCGCGCCCGCCGCCGGGCCGGCATGCCCCTGCCGCCCCGCACCCGCGCCTCCACGGCGTCGGCCCGCGGCGGGGCGGGTCAGGGGAAGGCGCCGAGGGGCTCTTGACCTCGCCGACCTCGCTGCCCGAGCCAATCCGAATCCCACGGCCGGAGGAGGGTTTCCGGAGGGCGCTGGTCGGTCCTACCTGAGCCGCTCCACTCCCGCCTCGTTCGCGGCCTCACGTGCGCAGCCCCCCAGGGAGCTCCACCCCTCCGTGCGGCTCCGCACCCGCGGTCGGAGCCCGCTGGGTGCGCAGCTACCTTCGCTCGCTCTCGGGCTCCAGGGCTGAACGCCAGCCTCCGCCTCCCTCTTTCCTTCCAGCCTCGGCTGCCAAATGAAAGCAAGATGTACCACGCGGGAGGCAGCTGCGCTGGGAGCCCTCGGGGTGCAAGCGCCTCTCCTGGGCCAGAACAAATGACCCTTTTCCGGTGGGTCAACCCGCAGTCCTTGACTCGCACTGGAGCCTGCAACCTGTTCAACGTAATTGTTTTCACCCTCAGTAGAAATCCCCCAGCCTGAAGGGGGCCTTACACCAGTGTCATTAAAACTTAGGGTAAAAAGGAGGAGAAAAGGCTGCTTCTCCTCAATCCTTGGAAACGACAACTTCAACTTTGGGATCCCAGCCGTCTTGGCCCAGTGAATAAGGCTGAGCAAGGCAAATGACATCGATCGAGATTCCCAAAGACAAAACAGTGTCTTAAGGCAAATCCATGGCTTCGATGATAACAACATCTAGGTTATTGAACCTTTATGAACTTAGAAAAATCACAGTGTTTATGCAATAATTCTGATTCAGATATTGTGGGTCCTACATTACTTTTTAGAGAGCTAAGGTTTAGTGAAACCTCATCCCAATTGCCTTAGGTGCTTACTTATTAAATAGAGAACTTGGGGGTGGGGGGTCCCAGGCCCTGAGACTCAGGGTCAGTGTAGGGCACAAGAATATGTAGCTTCATCAAGCTCCCCAGGTGATCTTGATGCACAGCCTAAGTGGTGAAACAGGTGTTTACAGATAGGTATGTGAGACTGCAGAGCCTCAGTCTTCCCACCACACTGCCTTTCTGGGTGCCACAACCCTTGCCCTCTTTCCTCACCTGCTGAAATGGTGTTGGGTAAAGGATTCACTGTCACCACCAGTTGTTTCCAGGAACTTCCTCAAAGATAATTTCAGAATCTCCTGTGACTGACACCTCCACAAGGGGTGGGTCACTGTTGTCTCTCCTCCAACTGGGCACATTGCTTATGCACAGTTCACCACACAAGTGAAAGTGTCAACCATGCCCTGGGGATATTACATCACTGTTACTATTGCTTCTGATCATCCAGTTCTATCACTCCATCATTTATACTACTTGTCTGAGAAATGTTCTGTCCCCATCAGCACATGCAGAGTTTCATTTTCATTCTGTAGTGAGGAACGCCAGGTGTCCAACTGCCATAGCCTGCCCTGGAAGGAGATGCCAGGGGCTGAAGTGGAATCGGTGGTTGGAGATGTGCTCTCTGTAATTACATCCCAACAAAGTCTCTCCTGGTGCCCATCAGGGCCTTCAGGGACCCCTCCCTTCTCCCTAGCTTACCAGCCAATTTAGCCACAGGGAAATCTCACTGTATCTACGAATGTCAGATCATGTCACTCAGCCCCTGGCTGATCATAAGCCTTATCTTACAGGCGACAAAGGGCCCATTTATCACACTGGTGGGCTCTATGGGGGATTTACTGCATTGTGTTATGGGCAAACATTTGTTACTTTCTTTTTCAAATCCTCATATCCCTTTCCCAAACTGAACTACCTTTTAACTACCTTCTGAAAAGCAAAAACACACCTTTTCTCAAATGGATCTTTTAAACTGCATGCCTTTCCACCTTACTCTCAGCCTCACCAGTCAGAACAGTGACTATAAACCCCATAAGGACCTATTAAAACAACTGAGACTGCGGCAATCTTCTGTTCACTCCCTGAGTACGAAGCCAGCTCTGAGGGCTTTGGGTGGCTCTATTTTGATGGGCCAAGTGGTATCATAGCAGAGAGAATGCTGATAGCACCACCAGCTTAGGCTCAAACACTAAAGACCATGCCCGGCAGCTGTGGGGGCTCTTTTTTCAAGTTAAAGACTACTTCACTCAAGGAAAAGGACTAAGGTGTTCTTCAGAGAGCTATGCCTTTGTTTGGTGATCCATCTTCCTACACTGTCTTCCCTGAGATAGCAGCTTCTAACTCTTACGTCCAATACTATATTCACTAGCCACTTGTGACCTAACTAATTCAAATGAAATAAATTTTAGTTCTTTAGTCACACTAACAGTTCAAGGACCCAAGAGTCAAATGCACCTCGTGGCTACTATGCTGGATGGGGCAGATGATAGAGTATTTCCATCATCATTGAAAGGTCTATTAGACCATGCTGCTCTTAGAGGATGCATGCATTTTAGTGTCTCAGGCTGAATGTGTAGGCTGAGAAGCACATGTTCTGTTGTTATAATAGGAAGTGTGTGGAGAGGGACCAGGATGGAATATCCCTTAGTGCTGTGTCCGGTGGCTTCTGGCACCGCCTCTCCTCTGACCCTCAGCAGATAGCAGAGCAGATGTGCATGCCTGACATTTTTTCTTGACCATCCTCTGTACCCTGAATGCTATCTCAGGGAAGCCTTCTTGTGAAGCCCTCACTATAACATCCCTAGAGCGCTCAATGCCAAGAGATGCCTTAAACAGGGTCGCAGTATTTCTCATCCCGTAAGACAAACCTATGTTTAATTATGATCCTTGTAATTATGGCTCAGCAATAGTGCTGCTATTGATATTCATCTCCCTACATCGATAATGGAAGAAAATGGTCATCCTGCAGCACTCCTGCAAAAAATAAAATAAAATAAAGGAGGAAAACACTAAAGGGAAGGATATGCCAGAACATTCCCTCACTTATACCAGGGATTCTCAACACGGCCTATGTGGCTTGCATGGAATTTTTACCCAGATGATCTAAATGGGAAAGAGTTCCCTGTGATCATTTTCAATGTCACTTAGCTGCATGGCCGCGTTGCTCCCCTCTTCTCTTTAGGATACACTTAACTTGTAGATTCCCTTCTTGACACTTGTTGGGGCTCCTAAAATCTAGCTACTCCAAGTATAATCCTCTAGACCAGCAGATCTTGGACACCTAGGCATTTGAGAGAAATGAGGCATCTCAAGTGCCATCGCAGGATTTGCATTTTAGTATGACCTCCAAGTGATTTGGAGACACATTAAGGCTTGAGAAGCACACCCTGCATGTCAGCCCAGTAATAGTATTAATTACCTACCAGTGGAATACCTATTTGGGTTCCAAAGTAAATTGTGCACAGGACCCCTGATCTCGAGGAGCTTAAAATTTAATAGGAGGGAGGAGACACTCAATGAAAAGACATGTAAGAATAACAGAACACACCCAGCTGAAAACACATGTGCAGATTTCTAACTAGGAGTAGTCACTGAAAAATATGCATTTAATGTCCGAGTGGGAGCTCTGTGGAGAGGGAGTTCTGCAGTGATTAGTTGGAAGGGATGGAGCCAGTGAAGAAGGAGTTCCCTGGAAGGTTGATCCGAAGCAGCTGGGGGCAGAGGGGTGACGCCATGGTGGTGGCAGTGTGAGCAGAATGCAGGCTCAAAGGCTCCAAGGTCATGGCAGGATGGTCACTAGCCTGGCAGGAGCATCACTGCCACCAAGGCAGAAACTGGGCTTTCCAAAAGACAACACTATTGAGCTGATGTGAAGGAACTGCAGACCTTGAGACTCCCCAGATCTGAGTGAGAAACGGCGATCGATCACCTGGGAACTGAGATTTCCTCCTGCTTTCTGCTCGTCTGGGCCCTACCCTAATTGTAATGCTCAAAAGTTATTAAGCTTAAAGGAAGTCAAAACCAAAGTTAAGGGTAGACATTTGAAAATGCTCATTTAGTGCTTAACTCTTCTGAAAAAGAGTAAAAATACAAAATAATAATGTCTTTACAAGGCAAAGAAGTGGAACCAAAGAGAGATATACTTAGATAAATATCTCTACACATATTTGATGTAAGAAAAAATTGATTTTTTTCTTCCTAAATACTTAAAAAATTTTTAAATTCAAACTATCCATTACATTTTATTCCTGCTTCTGTCTGTGTCCTTTTTTGTTCCTACCATCCCTTTAGTGGGTTGAATGGTGACTACCACCTCCCAAAAGATGTCCATGAAAATTCCTGGAACATACCCATGTGACTTTATTTGGGAAAAGACTCCTTCCAGATGTAATTGAGTAAGGACTTTGTGATGAGGAGACCATCCTGGATTATCTGGGTGGGCCCTAAATTCAGTGACAAGTTTCCTTATAAAGGACACACAAAGGAGAGACACACAGAGATGGGAAGACACAGGCAGGAGGGGAGAAAGCAGTGTGAAGACAGGCAGAGCCCGAGCACTGTGGCCACAGGGAAGGCCAACAGCCAGCAGAAGCTGGAAGAAGGTCAGGAATGGAAGCTCTGCTGACACCTTAACTTTGGGGTTCTGGTCCCCAGAACTGCAACAGGATAAATACCCATAGTTTTAAACCACCAACTTTGTGGTAATTTGTTCCAGCAGTCCTAGAAAACTAATATACTCCCTAATTATTAACAATACATTATATTTCTAAAATAAGTAGAGCACCTATTGTCTAAGTTCAATCTAAATGTGTAATATGTTAAAACCAGAACTGTAAGCTAACATACAAAGTACAAATTTAAGAACAGGGTTAAAAATTACTTCCAAATGGTTCATGAACACATAATTTCATTGCACTGCCACTTCGTGTGTGTATGTTGTTTTTGTTTTTATACATGCTGGAATGGAAATACGGAAAGGGATGGAAGTAGGTTGTCTAAGAGGGAGATACAGCTTCTAGGCTTTTTTATATTTAGTACAATGTATTTATATTCTGAGCAAGGAGACATGAGCGGAGCTTGCTGTGGGAGGCCAGTGAAAATTCTTCAGGCAATTCAGTGATGTATAAGGGAGCTCACATTCAGCCCTTGTGAACTGGTACCGCTGTGGGTATTGTTTATGGCCAGCATCTTTTCTAATAGGTTGAGTATCCTTTCTGACTCTTACAAGTCGTTATTAAATATTTTGAATGTCACTCCTGCAGATAAAGGTTAGAAAGCAGCTGTACAATTGGCAAGGTTTTATTCTGCCCCCAAAAGGACTTTCTACCATACTGTTTTTCTTCAAACTATTTTGCAGCCTATAGCCTATAGTAAAAGTTCTTTTGGCTTTAGCTTTTCCTTTATTATTTCTGAATCCAACTTGGCAGGTTTTTGGTAGAAGAGCCAGGGAGCAGTCAGTGGACAGTAGGTTTGAAGAAATAATTTCATATCTCTATTTTCAGAACTTGAGTTCTTAAAAGTAATAGTTGAGACATCTAAATGATATGAGCGGGTTTTTTTGTGTCTTTGTGGGGGTTTGTTTCTGTTCTAGCTAAGGGTTTGCTTTTTTCTCCTAAAATTTGAATAGGAAGCAATCTTACTTCTAGGCTTGTGACAAATACACTTACTAAGGTATTGTTCTGTTCAAATTGTTCTGCAAATGCTTAGCAGATAGCAACCTGATGAGAAGGGAATATTGGAAGCATTTAGACAAAACAGGAGGAGAAAGAGGTGATGAAGGAAAATCACCAGGAGTAAATTCTTACAGTTTCTTAATTGCTGTGTCATTTGAGAATATTTCTTTCTCTTTGTGAACTGCCATGGCTGGAAAGAGGCCTGAAGTGCTCTAGTTCCTAAGGTCAAATAAGAGGACCTTGGCCATGCCGTCAGACTGAATATAACCTTTGTAACTGGGATGGAAAGAAGACCAGGTCTGGTAGGAAGTCTTCTACAAATTCTTGTGTCAAGCATCTTTCAAATCTGTAGTGCCAATACTCAAGGAAGACTCTCAATCTAAATTAAAAAATTTGGGATTGGGTATTTCTGCTCATGTCTGTGGAAAAATAGAGGATAGATTAGGTAGAGGTTGAGAACTGCTAAAGATTAGTAAGTGAGAAGTCTGTTGTTCTGAAGTATTTTGTTTCTTTCCACTTTGCTCCAAATTCTAAATCCCATTTTTAAATGAGATTTATAGACTTATAAACATAGCTTTATGTTTCCTTTTTTAGAAATGGGCCCACTTTGGCAGATGTAGAACTTCTGGATGTTTATCTTTTAGAAATAAAAGCAGCAGAACATAAAGATGTTGCTATGTGTGTTTATTTGCAATAAAACATAATAAAGTCCACCACCAATAAAGAGCTGCATAAATTATGGTATATTTATAGCATGATGCCACTAAATATAATGGGTTCCATCTAAAGAAGTTGGCTTGGAAGGATTTCCACAAGGTATTGTTAATGAGACAGTTAACATTCAGAGAACTGGCTATAAAATGCTCTTATTTTTTGTAAGACAAATACTGTAGACATTAATATTGTTCTCCAAATAGGTCTATCTTCAGGTACATGGCAGTAGGACTGTACATCCAAGTCCCATGAAGGTGAATGGAACTAGGTAACTAGTTCTGACTTAGGAGTGATACATTGAAGTTCAAGATAGTGGCTGCTAATTTTTAGATTCTGGAGTAAGCCAAACCTACCAGTTGACCCACAGGGGCCATGTAGCATGAGAAATGTACTTATGTTGTTTTATGCTTGAAATTTTGGCATTGATATGGAAGATTAATCTAGCCTATCAAGACTAATACAGCAATGACAAATGTGTGTATTTGTATATTATATATCACCTTACTTAGTCATCATAGTAACACCAGAAGATGGAAACATTATTTCCATTTTATGCTTCAGGAAACAGCAGCTCAATAAGATTAAATAAATTTCCCAGGTTTACACAGTTAGCATTTTGCCAATTAGAAATCTAAGCCAAAAAATATGTTTAATAGCAAATACACCTTTCCTTCTCCAGCCATCCCACTGACATGCAGAGAGCTGCTATTCTGTCTTCAGAGGACCCTCAGTACTATTTTAGGACAGAAACATATGGCATCGTGAAATACAACCAAGAAAGGTTATTAGCCCACAGGCACAGGACACAGAAACCTTGCCTGCCATGCAGAGCATCGCTGCTGGTGGTAAAGAGAACAGAGGTAAAAATAGGACGCACGAGTTTCTATCTATCACCTATATTGGCAGATTCCTGTTTCAATCTTGAACACAGATTGCAGTTGATAGTGATGTTACCCTTCTCAGCCTGGGATCGTATCTACAGTGTGGTGAGCACCCCAGGGCTGTTTAACAAAAGCTTATGATCAGCTAATGATATTGGCCATTAGGACAGAATCACAATTGTGTGCATCCAGAGCAGGTGCAGAACAAGATAACATTACAGGATAATGTAACATTAGTAAGAAAGGCAGATTGACCCTTTTTCCAAGTGTGAGAACTTCAGTTATACATGAAATGTAACTGTGGGGGTCAGGTAGCTGTGAGTAGCCAGCTAATGGAAGATTTTAAGTGGGTATTGCTGGTGTATGAATGCATGACATGTAAATTATTTCTTCCACATTAACTGAGACGCTCTAATCTGCTGAGGAAGACACTACAATATGCTCTAAGACTTGTGAAGTAAATGATCAAAGGAATATCTCTACTTCTTAACAAGCCAGGTTTGACTCCACTTTCCAACACTCCAGAATCCTGTGATCTGGTGAGCTTCACAAGTAGTTTTTTACAGTTGAGAGGATGCAAAAGAGGAATTATATTTATCTTTTATATATTATATGTCTATAGAGCTTTACTTCTGTGATACATGTTATACCCACATGAATTATTATAACAGTTTGTAGCCATCTTACACATAAAAGGAATGTTATTTAGAGGAATGGGAGGATAAATAGAAAGGTTAAGAGGGGTCGGTAGGGAGATCATGTTAGAGTGTGCTATTGGAATTTAAGAGTGGAAGAATAGATGAGCATGTATATACAGATAAGGATATGGTCTAAGGGACGCGACCCGTTCACAGTCACAGAGATGAGTTTGTGGGGAAAACAGGCCATTGTAGGGAGGAGGCAGGGTAGGACCCAACACTGGATTGGCTTCCAGTGTGTTTGAGAATTTTCTTGGAATTTTCTTAATGAATATATTAAATATATTATTGATAAGATATATTTACATAACAACTATATTAAACATTACATATTCAAATGAAATGTTATATAACATTGTACATTTTATATATATCTGATATTTCTAACTAAAAAAGGGATCATTTAATCCTCACAAGAATTCCAAGATTTAAGGTGTTCTGACCACCATCTGACAAGGAAGAAGCCAGAGAGATGAAAGAAGGTGTACAAAGCTGTTCAAGTGAATGAGGCAGAGCCCAGATCTGAAACAAATGCTGGCCATTCACCATCAAGTCACTCCCCACTTGGTCACGCTGCTGTCCAGAACTGTGCACAGAGGGGAGGCCGTAGTGAAAGTGAATATATCTTTCCAAGCCATTCCTGGAGGGCTTCCTAAAAATGAAGGGCAACCCTATTATGTTTGCTGGGATCTACACACTAATCCTGGGAGTGAATCTACCTTTCCATTTTATCAATTTAAAGAAAGTACTATAACTACACAGCTATCATGGTGAGCATTTTGTAATGTATATGATTTTTTGTACTTTTTTAACTGAAATATAGTCGATCATAATGTATGTAATTATCAAACCAATACGCTGTATACCCAAAACTACTATAACATGCTACACTCCAATAAAAACATTTTTAATTAAAAGGAGTCCTAAATGACAGTCTTTCACTCCCAAATCTTGTAATAACTTACATTTTTAATTGCATGTCTTTGTTCTTGAAATTTGGCAGGTGAAAATAGAGAATTATTAAGCCTTGACAAAAATTATCAACTCTTAGAAAATGTTTTGAGTTATGATAAAAAAATGAAGGAAATATTCTGTGTGTGGACATTAAAGCAACATTTTTATGTTGTCAAACTTAATGCATAGAAACTATTTGAAGTAAATCTTGTAAAACTTTAACTATGTGAAGTATTTTTCCAGACTCCCTTTTTCTCTTCCTTTTCCAAAATTAGCAGTATGTCAGGAGACCTGGAGCCCCAGGTTAAAATCCTTCTATTTCAAGGAGGCAACCATTATTTTCCAGGCTTGTGTCCCCTTATCTGTCAGTTCCTTAAAGGCAAAGAAGCCTTTCACTCTCCTAAGTCCTAACTCAACTGTACCTTAAAAATAAAACATTCCTGTTTTGCCTGCAAAAGGTAGGTGCAAACCTTGCTCAATAGCCTGAATGTGATGTTCCAAAGTTGAAAGTGGTCAGAAATGTTTGGTTCAAAGGCATTAATGCCCCCGAATTACAATCATAGTTCACAAAGCCTTCCTGTTAGTATGTTCTTGGGCCCATATAGGTTATACAACTGTGTTGGTGTCTCAGGATCTGCTAATATTTCTTAAATGGCACATTAAGTCAACTGTGAGTTGTTCAGAACATTTACACACAGTTTGGGATCTATTACCCATCATCATATTCATTTAGAGTGAACCCCCAAGGCAGGCATTGGCAAAACTGAGCTCAGTTTTTGACAGTTGCATGTAATCATCCAATAACTGACATAATTTCAGTCTTAGGTACACTTTCAAACAGAGACAAGCTTTGTGTTACTAAGCTTTTAAGCACGAGAGTAATACAGGAGACACACAATAATGGTAGGAAATGTTTCTGCCTAAATTTTCCTCAGTTTTCTTAACATGTAAAGAATGAGAGATATACATATTTCCATATGTAATATTGGAATAAAAAGCTAAGCTAAGCAATTTTCCTATGAATAACTATTGGCAACTAACAACGAAAGCAAGCAAAAATGTCTATAATGCTTTGTAGTGTATGGCAGCATTTCCCCAGGTCAAGAAAGAGATCAAATTGCTGAGCTAGTAGTGCAGGCATTTTTGCCTCTGCCTGAGACACTGGATTGTTTGGTAAGACATAAGCGATGTGCTGCTGTTCTCCAAAATGACCTTAGCTCAAACCTATATAGAAGAGGAAAAAGATCAGTGACCAGGAAGGAAAGGGTCCATTACCTGCAAGTGTACAGTTTGAGGTGCTAATTATAAATGCAAGCATAAGTTGGATAACATGAAGAGACTGCTCAGAACTGTTTAGATCACTAGTTGTTGGAAGAGAGAATGAGTGAATCAATAAAATCTTCATTTTCAAATCCAGATTCATGCTGCTACCCATACTAATCATAAAGTTTTCCTATGAGTATGTTCATGAGTCCATACTGGTCATACTAGTGCTTGTGTACTAGATCTGCTAAATTTTCTTAAATGGTGCATATTTTCTTAAATGTTGTCTGTGTCACCTGAGCCAGTATCTCTGTTGATTGTAGCCTTATAAAATCAGAGGAATTCTTCATGGACATTCTGATTTACCTATGGTTCAAGCATGGCCTGGAAGGTCAGGAAATGAAGGTTTCAAACCAAAGTGAGAGGGAGGAGACTAGACCAGGAATAAGAGCACTTCCCTCAGTGGAGGGCACCCTATATATTTATTTTTCTCATGGGCAAGGTTTTCTTGAGAAGTGGAGTTGAATCAGAAAAGACAGAGACAGTCCTTTCATGGCAGAAACCATATTTCAGAATATTACAGAGAATCCTTGAGAAAATCTTGATTATGTTTATCTGAGCTATGGCAAATGGTGGTGCTGGGGGAGGGGCATGAATCAAATTGCTTTGGAATCTGTAGTCATGTTCTGAAATTCAACAGACTCTACCCAAGCCATTTTCATTATCTCTGTGCTAACTGTTCTCCTTCCCAGGTCCCCCATTCCTCCCCATCACCTAGACTTGAGTCCTCGGTCTCAGCTCTGATCACTCCTCTCTGTCTTCATACATGGTGACCAAACCATAAGCATTCTTCCTCTTAATCCTTCTCTCAGGATAAAAATCTCCAAAGTTGGGGGTGGAATGAGATGGCACCCCATTTCCTTCTTCAGAAAATGAATTAGGCAACTTTTAAAAAATGTTCATAATTAAGACTCCATCAAAATAATTTTTAATTTATTAAGCACCTATCTGTATATATCACAGTATACTTTCATGAAAATTTCCACCAGTGAACAATGAACTCTAGAAACAGTCTGTCCCCTGATTCCTTCATAAATTTCCTAGGAATCAGTTCTTACAGAAAGCTAAGTTGAATTGGATGGCCAAGATAAAAACTTTCAGTGTGGTCTGTCCTCAATGGGGACAGTATATTCTTTGCTGGATAAAATGAGGGGATTGACCTAGTAGTTGATTGCTAAGGTCCTTCCAAAAAATGCAACTCTGACTCTAATAGATGTCACATTGTAACTAATGGAAGAGTGGAGAGGAGGAAAGAAACAAAGAGCTGGTTGTGTTGGAAGAGAGAAATGACACTCTAGATAGAAAGAAGCAAGAGTTTGCAGTGAACATTTAACCTAAGATATCAAATCTTCACCTATGGCCTAGACAGAGCTCACCTCCCACTGTAGCCACACCTCCCACCACCTCGCAAATGTCCTGCCACTTTGTTTGGGCTCCTCCGGTGACACACAGCTCCCACAATACCACGGCTGGCCATGGCCTCCCACATGCTGTTTCCTCCTCCGCAAGACTTCCTCTCTCACTGGAGCCTCTTTCTTATCCTGCATGAGAGTAGTATGAGTGCCATTTGGGAAGGCTTCCTCAGCACACTGGGGCAGACCACACCACCTGCTCTGTCCTCAGTGCCAGCTTGGAAACGACATCTAACATCTACTGTAGCATCCGGTAAATATTATGTTTTTATTTATGATACATTTCAAAGATACAGAAAAAGACAGTGAATACTGTATTATTCATGTGTGCATTATTCAGGTTTAAAAATGTTAATATTGTGTCCTAGTTGCTTTAGTGCTTTGAAAAGAATATAAGGGAATAAAAATTATAGCTAGAGCCAAAGGCCACCAATTTTCCCTTCCCCCACCTCTTTTCCCAGAGGCCACGAATATCCTGAAGTTGATGTTTGCATACCTGTACCTTTTATACATTTTTACATTTTCACCATATGTGTATGTACTTGCAAGCATTATGTAATATTGCTTTATGGGTTTCAAACCTGCGTAAGTGATATCACATTTGAAGACTCATTTTGTGACATGATATTTTAATATTACTCTGTGTTCATTCATATAAAGCTAGTCCATTCATATTTCTTGCTATATTGGTATTCCAATATAGAATTATATCACTACTTATTTGTGAATTCCCTTTTCGAGGGTTATTTAACTGGAATCTAAGTTTTTGGCAATTGCAAACAATCCTCCAGTAAGCATGCTGATAAAGTTCTCCTCGTGCATTTATTGTACAATAGTTTCTCTAAGGAATAAAACTAGAATTGGAGTAGCTGGGTCATAGGATATGCACACCTTTAGCTTAACTCGGTATTGGCAGTTCTCAGAGTGACTGTAGCAATTATCATCTCATCAACAGTGTATGAAAGTTCCCCTTTCTACCTCATCACCACTTGGTACCAATATTTTAATTTGTTTTTCAGTATGCTAGGGATGATTTAATCGCTGTATCCTGATTGCTTGTCAGGTGTTCAGAGTTCCTTGTCTGCAAACTGTTTGCTCCTATGTTTGTCCATTCTTATCAGTTGTTAATGTCTTGTTTGGTATTTGGACTTTTAAGGATATTCTTTCTTATGAAGAGGTTATATAACTGTCACCTGTATTCTCTTTTGAAACTTTTAAAGCTTTGTCTTACATATTTAGGTCATTAATCCATCTGGAATTTGTTTTTGTATATGATGTGAGATAGAAATCCCACGTAATTTTTTTCAATATAGACATTTTTTCCCTGAATACCACTTAGTGAATGATTGAACATTGTTTCCTCACTAATTTATAAAGCTACTTTTGTCCTATGCCAATGTATTGAGTTATATTAAATGCTTTCAACAGATCTATTGAGATATCATTGCTTTTTTTCTCTGATAGATTTTAGTGTGGTGAAATCCTCAACAGACTCACTACGTTAAACCAAACTTACATTCTTGGAATAATTCTAATTGGCCTTGACAGATCACTTTCAAATTGTTTTGAATATTATACTTAGGATTTTTGCATTTATGCTTATAAGTCAAAGTGGTTTATAAAATTTCTTTCTCATATGTTCCTCATGCAAGTTTTGTATCAAGGGTTGTACACCTTCTTTTTCTATTTCCTTGAACAGTTTGTATATGATAGCGCTTACCTCTTTATTCTCTAGAACAGCGTATATAATTTACAGGTAATCCCTCTGCAATGTTCATTAAAACTCATCAGCAAAATCTTCTGGGACTAATGATTTTTGGCTAGATGGTTTTGTGTGTGTGTGTGTGTGTGTGTGTGTGTGTGTGTGTGCGTGTGTGTGTGTGTATGTGTGTGTGTGTCTATGGAGTGTGGGTCTGTGTGTGTGTGTGTGTGTGAGCTGTGGGGGTGTGGTTGTGGGTGGATTCAATCTCTTTAGAGATTATACAGATTTCAGTTTTCTATTGCTCCTTTAATGAATATTGGCAATTTATAGTTTACCCATAATATTCTCCATCTTACGTAAGTTTTCAGATTGACTTGCATACAGTTGCTCATAATAGTCCCTTAAATATCTGTTGAATACACCCCCATAATATTCTTTGTATGTGCCTTCTCATGTTTTGTTCTTCATGAATCTTGCCAGAGATTTGTCTATTTTGTTAATATTTTCAGAATACTAGCTTTTGTTCGGTTTGTTTGTTTTTGAGTCTTCTATTGTATTGTGATTTTCCTTTCCATTAAGTTCATCTTTTTTTCCTAATTTGCCTTCTTCATTTTTGGTTTAGTTGTGTTATACCTTTTCTTACTTCTTGACTGGCAGTGTGGCTCATTAACTTTAAATATTAATTATTTCCTAATACATGCACTTAAGACTACAAATTTCCCTCTAAGCACCTCTTGTAAATCCCACTGTTTTGTAAGTAGTTTTAAATTATTATTTAGTTTTAAAGATTTATATTTGATCTATGAATTTTGGGTAATATTTTAGTATTGACATATCTATTGACTTTATATCATATCTTTATAAGATATTTTAGTACTGACTATATCTTATATCGTTATTTACAGAAAATGCTTTGGATGATATTAAGAGTTTGGAATTACTGACTTTTTTATGATTTAGCTTATAACTAATTTTCTAAATGACCCATATATTATTTCAAAAAGCATATAGTCTACAATTGTTGAATGTGTACATTGAATTATACTTACTAAGTTGGTCTATCAATTCTTAGGAAAAGTATATTTAAAACTCTCCATTTACAATTTTAGATTACTCTGTTTTCTCTTATAATCCTAATCATTTATCTTTTTTATATTTGGAGTCTATTTTATTGGATTTTTCTATCATACTATGAAATATCCCCTTTATCATTAAGTAACAAGTTTCTTTACCTTTAATAATGTTGTTAACATGAAAATCTATTTTATTTGATAATAATATCATTATGCTAGTTTTCCTTTGGTTCACATCTGCTTATTGTATCATTGTTGCATCACTTTTTTCTCTGACTTTTAGAAGGGAGGTTTATCTGTGATTTAATCTATGATTAATCTATTGTGATGCAAATTGTCATATCTGGTTTTCTATTTGTCTTTGCTCCTCTTAGTCCCTGGCTTATACAGTTTTCTTTATCCTATTTTTCCTTTCTACTGTTTTGGAAGTTATATGTTTCATCTCTATTTTCTTTACAGGAACCATTAAAATTTTAACATATTCTGGCCTTTTATATCAGCCAATATAGACTGAACAACCCTGGAATGCTTAAATTTGGTTATCCCTCTCCATTTTCCACGTCATTATAACCTTGCTTTTACTTCTACCTTGTTGGTGACCCCCTTATGAAAAACACTCCATTATTTTTGTTTTTGTTTTATTTTTACAATCTTATTTGTCAACTTCACTTCTTGAATCCTATTCTTTCTCTTTGGTTCAATTTCTTTCTTTCTGAATAATATGAGACTTAGTTCCTTTAGTGAGTATCTATGAATAGTAAACTCAGGGTCTGTTTGATAATATCTCTAGTTCATCAATTATATATTTTAATTATTTTTATCCAAGAAATGCATGTAAATAGTTTCAATATTTAAATAATGCTAAACATAGTAGTCTCACTTTCCCAGAGGTAACTAATTTGACTTTTTTGGGGGAACTATTCCTTATGGTACTTACCTCTGTATTTTTAAATAATGTGATTATAACATTCTCTTAATCCACTGATATATAACATTATTTATTAGTGATCTGTTATGCTAGATACGAATTAACTGCTAATAATTTATCTCAAAGGTACAAATGCCAGACCATAAAAATGATGAAAGGGAGGAGTAAATCCAGGAAGGATGAGAGGTGATGGTAAATAATGCATTGCTGAACTGGCTATTGCTTCACGATGACCCATAAGAGGCAGTGCAGGTGGAACCCAAGTGAACATGGAGAAATGAGGCCCTGGAGCCATTCAGTGGGAAGATATCCTCTCCCATATTTCCCATCACTTAACTTCTCTCTGCATGAGTTTTCTCATCTGCCAAATTGGGGCTAGGAATAGTACTGGGCTGTTATGAGGCTTGAAGGGATTAATACAGAGGAACAACGTGGACAGGGCCTGGTATACAGGAAGGACTCAACAGGTATTAGGTATCCTTATTGTTATTATCATCCATGCCTCTCCATACATTGTGTTTTTCTTCTTATTTGTCTAGGCTTCATTCTGGGTGGTTTCCTTAGATCATCCAGTTTATTAATTCTCTCTTTGGCTGTGTCCACTCTATTAAATCCAAACACCTAATTTAATTTCAAAGACTACGTTTTTCATTTCTACATGCTGTATTTGCTTCCTTCTCTAATCTATCTTTTGTTTGTCTTCTTTCATTATATTTTCTATTTCTTCTTTAATTTTCTATTGTGAGCATCTATATTTGTAATAACCTTTAGATTTTTCTCTTATTTCTAGCTCTTCCTTTCTTGTATCTGCTGACCCTTCTTATTTTGATTTTCCTTTCTATTAAGTTCATCTCTTATGTCCTAATTTGCCTTCTTCATTTTTGGTTTAGTTTTATTAGACCTTTTCTTACTTCTTGACTGACAGTGTGGCTTATTAACTTCATTAATTATTTCCTAATAAATGCACGTAAGACTACAAATTTCCCTCTAAGCACCTCTTGTAAATCCCATTGTTTTGTAAGTAGTTTAAAATTATTATTTAGTTTTAAAGATTTATTGTTGTCTGTTTCTTCATGTGATTTGGAATTTTTCATTGTGAATTTATGCTCAACATGATGTTTTCTTAATTCCTATAAAGAGATTTTTCATTTACTTCTATCAGTATTCCAGTGATTCCAATGGCCCACTTTTACGCTGGGATCCTGAATCCTACTGGCAAGATAAATTTGAATCCCTCAAGAAGAATGGCACAGGTTTGTAATTTCAATTTCTCCCAGGAGCCTTCCAGTCTCTACCCAGATCCTTAGAGTTTAAGTCTCTTTGCTACTTCCCTGCCTTTGCAGGAAGACTTTTTTTTTTGTTTTTATTTTACTATTTCCAGGTGTAAGTATGAGCAGACCTTCAAGACTTCTCTTATGCAGGGTCTTAGCTCATTGTCTAAAGCAAGTCCACGGCCACCTCTTATCCCTGGATTGGGCATTGAAACTCCAGCACGCAATGTCTAGTGCATGTATCCAGTTCCGACACCCCACGGAAATGTCTGCTCAGTCAACATTGCTGCTTAAAGTCCTTCTCATTGTGTCTCCATATGTTTCCCTCTCACTGGCTAATAAGTGTTTCTAAGGCAAGAACCACCATTTATTACCCATCATTTCACTCTACTCTGCTCTCCCTACTTAGTATAGTCTTGGCACTTGTTAAACAGGAACTCAGTAAATGTTGAATGAATGGCTTTTATTTAGATTAGTTTGATATCTACTAAAATGTCCCCTACTCCTGTCACTTGTGGCATGATGCAGAATATTTCCAAGACACAGGTAGGAGATGTTGTCAGAGAGTGAGGAGGACTGGAGAGGCACCCCTGGGAGACGTCTGTGGCACCTCATTGTTCTGCCCTGGTCTTCAACTTGTTTTCTTCTTCAGTGTTTGAGACATTGTTTAAATTAAATAATTGATAACATATTAAGATCCAAGAATAGCACTCAGATGCTATATTTAGCTTCTGGCTACCTAGTTATGCAAGTGCACTGAAATGAGGCAAGAAGCTTTTTGACAATTTAATTAACATCTTTCTAGATATTCAATTTCTTAAAAATACTGGAGTGCTTCATTTTCACGTTGCTTACAGTGCAAGAGGAGGGCACCCTGATTTGTCCTTCAGCATCTATCAGTGGAGAATTTGGGCAGGGAATTGGAGGAGGAAAAAAGAGGGAAGAAAAGCCTTGCCTTTTCTTAACCTAGAATTTATTCTTCTCCTCAACTTACTTTAAGTCAGCTGTTTACCTTGTTGTGGACATGGCAAATAAAAATAAAAACTCACACACTGTCAGTACATTTGGGACATAAAAAAATTGCAGATACTAATTAGGATCAAAAGACCTTTCATAATAGTAAAACACACACACACACACACACACACACACACACACACACACAGAAACATAGTACTGTCAGTGCCAAAATCCAGTAAGGCCACATATGCTGATGTGAAATTTGCAAGGTTTATCACATTGAGCACTTGATATTTTCATTATCTAAGCTCCTGAGCAAGCTTTTAATGGAGTGTTTATAAAATATTGTTCATGAGGATGCTCACCACAGTGAGTTGGCTACTTGGAATAATGTGCTTCATCATCCAATCCTCAGCTTCTTACCCTGAGGCTGGCCACCTCCTTATGGCAACAAAATGCTGGTGAGGTAGTTTGAGTTCTTCCGTTACGGTTTTGCTTTGTTTTTTTTTTCTTTTTTAAGAGGAAGAAAAAGATGTAGGAACAGGACTTTGTCAGAGAATAGAGCAAAAAGGAATATTTTTAATGAAATCAGAGAAACATTAGACTACTTTTCTGTATGGTTAGTCACTTCAGAAAGCATCCTGGGCATATATACACACACATATATATATATATATAATATATGTAAAATTGTAAATATTTGTTTATATATATTATATATTTTAGGTTCCACATAAAAGAGAGATCATACAATAATAACAGTATCTGCTCTTCTTTGGCTGATTTATTTCACTTAGCATAATGCCCTCAAGGCTCACCCATGTTGTCACAAATGGCAAGATTTCATGCTCTTTTATGGCTGAATAATACATCATTGTACCACATCTTTTCTATCCATTCATCCATCAGTGAACACTTCGGTTGTTTTCATATTTTGGCTATTGTAACTAATGCTGTAATGACCATGGGGGTGCATATGTCTTTTTGAAGTAGTGTTTTCATGTTCTTCAGGCAATTACCCAGAAGTGGAATGCCTGGATCCTATGGTAGTTCTATTTTTAGTTTTTTGAGAAACCTTCATACTGTTTTCCATAGTGGCTGCACCAGTTTACATCCCTACCAACAGTGCACAAGGGTTCCCTTTTCTCCACATCCTTGCCACCTCTGGTATCTCCTGCTTTTTTTGATAATAGCTACATAATAAATGTGGTTTTGATGTGCATCTCCCTGATGGTTAATTATTTAGAGCATCTTTTCATCTTTTCATGTCTGTGTTGGACATCTGTATGTCTTCTTTAGGAAAATGTCTATTCAGATGTTCAGTCCATTTTTAAAAGGGACTGTTTTTTTTTTTTGCTATTGAGTTCTTTATATGTTTTGGAGATTAGCTCCTTACCAGATACATGATTTGGAAATATTTTCTATCATTAAATAAGGGTTTCCTTTCATTGATGGTTTCCTTTGCTGTGTGGAAGCTGTTTAGTTTGATGTCTTCAAACTTGTTTATTTTTGCTTTTGTTGCTTTTGCTTTTGGTGTCAGATTCAAACAACGCCAAGACCAATGTCAAGGAGCTTACTGCCTACGTTTTCTTTTTAAAAGTTTTATGGTTTCAAGTCTTATATTTAAGTTTTTAATTCATTTTGGATTGATTTTCATATATCATGCAAGGTAGTGGTCCAGTTTCATTTTTTGCATTTGGGTGGGTATTTTTGTCATAGTGGAGTGAGCTGCTGTGATAAAAGTTTCCAGGATGGGACTGTCCCATGGGGACACACACTATCGCCCTGCAAGCCACGGCCATCTCTAGAGTGTGCAGGGTCCTTGTCTACAGAAACCAATTGAGTAACTCCAAAGTAGGGCATCAGTACTGATTTCACCTGATTAACCAAAAAAAAAAAAGCATGCTGTTCAGTAGGAGCAATCTGCTAAGCAGGCAGTCCTCCTCAAAAGAGAGACAGGATGCAGGGCCAACAGCAAGCCCACAGGTGGGAGTTCTGAGCTCCTTGGGGCATCTGGCTGACCTCACTTGCCAGGCATGGGGTGAGATGGTCTTAGAGGGATGGAGACTATCCCAAAAAGGAAAAACAGGGGTCCAAGGCCCACATGGGTTCTGGTCCAGGTCCAGGATTCCCCAGTCAGACAGCTGCCATCCCTCTAGTCCCTGGCACCTGATAAGGCTTTCAAAGACTCCAAAGCAGGGGCTGGAAGGATGGGAGGCTGAGGGGAGTGTCCTGAGATGCACAGTCTGTGTCAGGAACCCTGAGGTTACATTGCTGTACATGGCCCAATATCCTATCTAGCTAGTCTGCCAGATGTTGGTATGACCTGCAGCCCAGAGGTCATCTCCTGGGTGAGACGTTCTTGCCTTTGCAGCCAGTTACTAGCTCTTCCTCCTGTACGCCCACAGCATTCTCTCACTTGGCTTTGTGACTATGTGGTTATCCCTCTCCCTCACTCTGCAGGCTTTAAGACTCTGAGAGCAATTATCTTGTGTAGACACATGGAATAGCAGTGATGTTTGGAAAATGAATGAATGAATGGCTTTTCCACCTGGAAGTCAACTCATTTAGTAGTATTCTATATGCTGATTGCTAATTACCACATATAGGACTCAAAGCTCAAGGACATGCATTGTGATGCTGTGTTAAATATTCATACCGAGTAGTTAAAAAGAGTAGTTTCTTTTTTAAACCTGTATTGCAGCAGCAAGTTGAGCAGGAAGCACATTGTTCTGGGGGATCAATATTCCTTTGCAGAGGGCTGTGCAAAGTTCAAAGATGTATGGGAGCTTTATATTCTAGTCACACCAATGGTGTGTTGCATTTGAACCCTGCCTTCATGTCCATTATTTCTTTGATTACTCAAAAACCCTGTGAGATGGGTAGACTCTTCTATTTTACACGAAAAGAAAGCAAGACAACCTGGTTAATTGGTACATTCCAGACCTCCAAAATTTGAACATGACTCTCCTGACCAATTTACAGTTTTTCCCATTATAAGTTTGCTATTGTGGTGCCGGCCAAGTTGCTTTGCAATTTTTTTACATTTCTAATCTAAAAAGAGGAAAAATGCACTCTACACAATGAGGAGGTAAAATCAAGGAATTAAAAGGATGCTTAAATACTTTCCAAACATTATCATTCTGCATCTTGGTGGTGGTTTTCCATGATTGTCTCATGGACGCGTCATTCACATGCATTTATAATGCATGAACTCTACAAGCATTACTGACAATTTTGTAACCAAGGATCAAGGGGAAACCTTCCTCAATACTTTATTATGAATATTTAACATGGCAACCAGGTGTTTTTCACACCCTTTTGCTACCCTACCCAGAGTGATTGTTGATCTGTGTGATGTGACTTCATGGCACATAACACTTGAGATGATTTCTAGGCCATCTACAGCAACGAGTCTGGATGGAGACTGTTTAATTTATAGTTGCTTATGACAATCCCTCCATTTTTTAGGAAACTCTGAAGAAAGTGGTGCCTTTATTCCCTGTGTCTTTAGCCCAGAAATATATCCTGCAAAAATGGAGTCCAAACTATTTAATTTCCAATATTAATCCACATCATTTACCTTAGGTGGCTGTCACAAGGTATGTATAAGATGAGAGGTGGAGGTGCCTCCCTGTTCTTAGACAGGTTTGCTCTTTTCGATGGCCATAGGCTGACAACCTTTTATAAATGCCCACCATGGCCACTGAGGGGCCTTAGCAGGAGAATATGAGTGGCTAGTCCAATCCAGTCCAATTGCTGGAAACATTTGTGACATTTATGCCTCACGATGCGGATTGGTGTTGCCATTTTTATATGAATGGGATTCTATGGCAATTTATAATTACCTTCAGAACTTCAGAATTCTGTTCTACAGTGAAAGCACAATTAACTCTTCTTATTAAATCTCTAGCCAGTCTTCACCCACTCAATTGATTGTTTTAAATATTAACATGCACTCCCTTTGCCATTCCACTGATTTCATCCACATGAAGATTATAAGTACCTCTCCACCACGCCTCCCTCAATACTGCTGCCCAGTGAACTTCATTTGCTCAAAACCTATTTTTATCCAAACATTCTCTTACTTGGGAATCGACCCTGGCTACACAATCATGTCCCAAACCCCCTCCTGGAACTAGAAGCTGTCTTATGCTCCATGATTTCACCCCATGCATTCCTAGATTGCATTATATCCAAACACAAACTTTCATCCTCATTACTTAGCTTTTGCTTACACTGTACTTCAGCCTAAAATGTTCTCTCCCCCGTTTTTTCTCTATCTAAATACTACAACTGTTTCAAGGTGAGCTTTGATCCTGCGTCTTTCCGTGAAGCCTATCAATAACATTCTGGTCCACATTGTTATATTCTTCTCTGACCTATTGCGTATGTCGATATAACACATTTTGGCGCTGAACTAAATGCTGTTCTGAATTGTCCTCTGGTGTTTCAATTGATAATTTACCCTTTTGTAAAAAAGATATTCCCGTGTCCCCTTTACTTACAGAATAAAATTCAAAACTCCAAGATTCTGATTCTTCTTAACCTAGTCACAGCAGACTGTTGGCTATGATCATAATCTTCCAAACTACATTCTTCTTAAAATCCTACATGCATATTGTTTTTGATTGTGCATAGAGTACACCCTTATTGTAGAAAGTATAGAAATGACAGTCTTTTATGAAGAAGTAGGAAAAATGTACCACTGTGAGGCAGTCCCATTAGCATATTTGTAGGTGTTGATCAGCTGTGTTGTCCATGAAACCATAGGCTTTTGGTTTTCTTGGCCTTTACTCACATCGTTTCCCCTGAACTCTCTTGTCTAGCTAGGTCCTCTCAAAGGAACACGAATCAAGAACTGTCCAAATATCATCTCATGTGTGAAGCTCTCCTTAAATCTCATCCTTACAGGTAGGATTGATCCTGCTCCCCTTCCCCAGTCTTCCATGGGTTTCTACTATGTTGGCATCCTGGTACCTGGCATGCATGTGCATGGGTCATACAGTCACTATGCACATACCCCCCAATGAGACTGAGAGCTCTCTGACAACAAAGAGAGTTTTGTCCACTCCTGTGTCTTTAGCACACTTTCCACACAGGGCTGGCATAAAACTATGCTGGGCGAATAATGAATATATGCATATTACTTATGGCTTCTCACCCAGCCAGTTGAAGGCTGAAACCATACTTGTATGTCATTTTTAAGTTCTACTATAATAGGCACATAGGCATTCCATGAGTACTTGTTAATATACCTATGTTTCTAGAACATGATATCCTTTATTATAGAAATATTACCCAATTAGGAATGAAGACTTTGGAACAGACTCTGGCCAATCCAATATCCAGCTCCACAACGTAGAGTTGTGTACTTCATCACTACCAAGTCCAAGGAATATCCATGCAGACATCACCCAGGTCAAGATAGCACACTTTGGCAGCACCTCAGAAGTCCTCACTACCAGCACCCCCACTGTCTTCCCTACTTCAGGGTAAGATGTTTCTAACAGTATAATTTAATTGTGAATGTATCAAAAAGAATAAAATACCTAGGAATAAACCTAACCAAGGAGGTGAAAGACCTGTACTCTGAGAACTATGAGACATTCATGAGAGAAATTAAAGAAGACACAAATAAATGGAAATATATCCCATGTTCATGTATAGAAAGAATTAATATTGTCAAAATGGCCATCCTGCCTAAAGCAATTTGCAGATTCAATAAAACCTCTATCAAAATACCAACAGCATTTTTCATGATGATAATGCTGACAAGCATTAGTGAATATTCAATTTTAGGTGGTTTCAGTTGGACAAAATTTGAGTTGCAGATGCCAGTGGAATATTGTGGTTTAGCTGATATTAACTTAAGAGACAACTTGGCTTTTGCCAAGTATAGAACTAGTTCCAGAACTTATAAATCAGAAGTTCTAACCCCAAATGACTACTTTAGTTATTTTCTTTTGGACAAATTCTGTTCTTACATTTTCATGAATGTGCTATAAAAATGTCCATTGGTATCCTGTTTATTAAAGACATGTTCTGAAAATCTGATCAATGAACACTCCAGTGTTATAGATCCATAACTGGAAGATTTGCTTTTTCCATATAAAATGAGCTACTTAGCTGTGTAAGCAACACTGTCTCCCCATTCTCTCTCTAGCAATAATACAAAGAATATTAGAAACTACTTTTAGCTAATGTTCTATAAGTGAAAAATATAACCTGGTTAGGTTCTGTGAGGAGACACAAATATATTGAAAGATACTCTTTTCTGGAACACCAGAAAGATGGCTTAGAAATGAGCAATGATTTAAGTTTCTAAGATTTAGGATTGTCAATTTGCATTCAGTCCTGACATCAACTGTTTCTAGAATCTTTCCTCTTCCCTCCAATGCCACTATCCATGCCTTTTGGCCCTTCCAAGCCAACATGGACTTAACTTCTAGGTGTTATTTCTGTAAAGATTAAATGATCTGACAACTTCAGTCTCTTCAGATAACTACAATGGCTGTCCATTTACCAAAAAACCAAAGCTCTTAATGCTATAGCCCCAAACTATTTATGTTTTTCATCTAAATTCTAAATACATTTCTTTAGAAATCCTACATTCTACTTAACATGAGTCTCTTCTATATTCTCAGCACATACTGTGCACTTTCCAGACAGTCTGATTTCACTGTTGTGATCTCCTCTGCCTGGGATGTGTGTCCCTCCCTCTCCTTCTCCATGAGTTCAAATTCCTCATGTAACCATGAAGGCCCAGTTTCAATGCATCTCCTTTTTGAATGGGAGAAATTATAAATATATTTTGCCTTGATTTAGCTTTTACTTCACTCTGCCTCATATCAGTTAGCTGCTGACATTTCTCTGCCCAACTTGTTCAAACTCTTTTTGAGAGCTGACACTAGGCTTTCATTATGCATCTTTAGTGCTTACTTAGTTCAGTTCCGTGCAACAAACATTAATTAATTTGTATTTATTCAGGTCTGCAAAGTCAGAATGTTCTTTAGGAAAAATACCTAATAGATTGGACATCTTGGGGCATGGCCTGTGTACTCAGCTTTGCTACTATCTGATTATGGGATCTTGGGACGCCATTCCCTCACTTGTAAAATTGAAAAATTGGTCTTCGTATCCTTGGGGGCCTTAGCTTTAATGATCAAGGAAGAAATCTAAAAACTGTCTCATTTACATGGGATGTATCATCCTCAGTGCCACAGTTATTGTGAACATATACCTCATTAATTATAACTAGGAAGGAAGAGCATCTTCTGAGGGTCAGGAGCTGACCCACTGGGCAGATGAGAAGAGAGACTCTCACAGTAATAAAAACAGGAGTTTGGACTCAAGTTGGTAGGTTTCAAGTCTAGTGTTTTTATGCAGGTAAACTGTCTCTTGAGAGCAACTTAGGAAAAGGAGCTTTAGATAGGTTGATCTGGATAATGAGTGAATAACTGGCAAGCAGTAGAAAAGCCATCATTCATGTCCCAGAGGTAAGAACTAAAAATGGATTTAAGAGTAGCTGGAAAAAGTTGTGTTGAGAAGGGAACTTTGCAGTTCCAGGAGGAAGAATATAAGGTGTGTGGTATTCAAAAGCAGCAGCATGTAGCAAGGAGAGGCCAGTTTATTCAGGGGAAGTCACATGAGGAAAGAAGGCTTAAAAGCAGGGATGTTGGGACCTGCCACTTAGCTGAAATGGGACTTCACAGCTTACCCGTCTCAGGTCTGGAATTTCAAGTCAATATGCAAACATTTAATCTCCTTCCAAAGACAATGAGAAAAGAGGCTTATTGAGAGAGGAGAAGAAAGAGGAAAGAGGAGACACAAAAGAGATGTAAGAAATGGATTCCAGGGGTGCAAACAATTTGATTGGGTTCAAGTAACTGCCACATCATTTTGACCTGAGCAAGGATTTGGGAATAAAACATAAAAGATTGAAAATATGTGTTAAAAACATGTAAGTCAAGATAAGTAGGGCCCACACTTGAGCTACCTGCTACAACTGTTCACTTATATATGGTTTGTTCCTGGCAGTTTCCTCTCTTTGCTATCCTAATTGAGGAACTTTCTGTTTCCATCAGTTCACTGGTCATGTGATGTCCCAGTGAGGGCTGGAAATGAACATGGGCCAAGCAGGTCACTCCACACTAAGATTCTGAACTGGAAAAGTCCTAACCTTCTAACTAGGGTGAAAATGTCTGGAAGTTGACTAATATGTAGAGAAAAGCGCCTATGTTTGGGGATGCTTTGTGGGATTTTTCCTATAGAACCGGAAAAGGAATCTTACCAGTGTGAGTTTTTCTCAGGTTGCTCACACTCCAACAGGAGAGAGAAGGGACATATATGCTATCTCTCTCTGTCTAAAGGGTGTCCTCCTATTTGTGGTAGGAGCCGAAGTGCCAAGGCATATTCAATAATAAAGACACCTGGTCAAACAACTCACATTAGTTTGCTTTGCAAGGTGGTAGAGACAGGAAAGGTTTTATGGTATGGTCTTCAGAATTGCTTTTCAGGTTACTTTTTGCATTAGGACTTTATACTGTTGTGTTCACAAAATCTGTTCTGAAAAGTCACAGAGTTCTTGGCAATCCAAAATTAGTCACACTGGCCCATTACAAAGGCTGGTATTAACACTCTTTTCCAAAATGTGTCTCTAATGCAGGAAGAGAAATCAATTGCAATGTTGCATGGGCAGGCCGACTGCCACAGGCTGCCTGGCTGAGGACTTGTGATCTCTAATCCTGTTTGGTGAGCATTCTCACCAGAAAACTTGGGAGCAGCCGGCCAGGTTTATGTCAAGCAGAAGGGAAGCACATCCCCAGACATCTGAATAACCTGCACACAGTCACAGATGGGAGGAAGAGTAGGAGGAGCTATCAGTACTTGTGCACAAGTTTAATTTTTTTTAAATTGTGCAGGCAGATTTAGTCCTACATAGGAATTTCTGTAAAATTAAAGTAAGATTAAGGAAAGATTTTATAAAGGCATATGAACAACAACAATGCTGTCTCTCTCTTGGCTGTCATTATCTATGGTATGTACCCGTGTCTCTAGGAAACAGTAAAAAGAACTGTAGAAGACATAGAGGACAGGAGTCTCAAATAAATGGTCTTCCTACACATGCAGTGGGCATTTATTTTTAAACTTGCCCACTTCATCCTAACCTCCCCGCCACAGCCACACAGGGCAGTCACTCTGCTGTGACTCAGAACTGGCGAACCCACACTCACCACAATTTCACCCCTAATGCTTCTAAGCATTCAACCCAATGTTTGTTGGGTGCTACTAAGCGAGTACACTGTGCTCCCCTAGTAGCAGAGCCCCAGGAGAGCTCATTCTCTTCGAGAGCTTACAGTATTAAAATGAGAAAACAAATGGCACAATGACAGCAGTGCAAAGGATGATGATGATGATTAGCATCGTAAGAAAGCCCGAACCAAGTGTTACTAGACTGAAAAGCTTCTGAGTTGGAAGATCAGCACGTGATCCTGTGAAGGTCACACTTAGTAAGCCTGGACAGGCAGCCTGGGGAAGAGGGCAAAAGGATATTCTAAGCATGGAGCGAAGTGTGAGCAAAAGCAGAGAGGTCGCCGGGCACCAAGCACGAGCCCCTCTATGGGGCACATCGCCACACTGTCCTTGACTGACACCCCTGCTGCCCGAGCCTGGGTTTGGGAGAAGGGCAGGGGGTGGGAGGCAATGAATCCTCCTCTCAGCCCAGTGAACTTAAAACCACGGTGGGGATGCATGTGGAGGAGCAAAGAGAATAGAAAAGGTGGAATAATAACCCCATCTAGAATTTGTCACTTGTTGCACACATGTTTGCAGGCTCACAGGTGTGCACGCATGCATGCGTACACACACACGTACACACACATGCACACACACACTATGATTTTCTGAAAGCTCACCAAGGACTTTTCCCACTTTTGTTTTGCTCTGACTCCATAATTTGACCAGGATATCATAATATGCTATCATTGTACCAGAGCAGATCGAACATTTCTATATGTGATGAAGAGAACTCTCGTCGAGGCTAATACATCATAACTGCGACGGTGATCTCAGTGCTGTGCAAAGAAAAAGGAGCCGTCAGGGAAAGCCATCCTCAGAATGAGAAATAAGTCTACATCAGCCATTCCTCATCAGCTGGGCTACGTAACACGTGCTCGATAACTTTTACTAGGATGAGAGAACTTCTATCATTTGATTTTGTTTTAGAAAGAATCATGGCGTCTCACAGAATTCCCAGAATACATGGTCACATTTGTCGCATGGCTTTTGAGGGGAGGTCATTTACTTGAAAGGAAAGCTCACTGTGCTGGATCCCCTACAGGCACAAACATAGCACGGGGATGTTTCTCAAAACAGTAATGCCTGGATGAAACTCACAATGATACCCAAGTTATGCCAGAATGACACAACGCAAGCAGCAAATCAGGAAGGTGCACGCAAGCTGGGTACCCTGCCAGTGCTTGGGCGGGCGGTGCGGAGTCCTCTCCCCGTGTCTGACTGCCGGGGACACACTGCCCACTGCGGACCAGGACGCAGGAGGGCTTCCCGGACCCCCATGACTTTCTCCCCCTGCTTGGGGGAGTTCACATTTGTACTGTGAGCTCCTGAAGGTCAGACCCACTGCGGCTTTGTTTAGTTCAGTGCCTAGCATGGCTTCATTGCATTTAGAGGGGTACTGAGCACACTCAGGAACGCACTTGATTATAATGATGATTAGAAGGAATCTGCGAAAAGAGAAACTAGGGGATGGATGGAAATTTTCAAGTAGCAAAAATAAGGCAAGACACACCCTCCCTCCCCTCTACCCGAAGAAGGAGAACTACAGCAGTCTTGGGTGGGGGCAACCCCCCGGCCCTCAGGAACAATGCGCTCAAAGGCCGGGTTAGAGGTGTGGAGGGGACAGGGCCACCCGACCTCACCTTTCAGGTGACAGAGGTCTCTGGGCCACTCCTTTCTTCAACTTCTTCCACACAGCACTGCGCGTGATGTCTCTTCCTGAACAAATGCTACATTTTGGAAAATGGGGTTAATACTGGACTTTTCAATGGACTAATGTGACTAACCTTGGAATTGCCAAGAACTCTTTGATTTAGAATCAGTCACCATTTTGAGCATATAAAGGACAAAATGTGGGGGAAACATCCCCATCCTCTTTCCCCAGTGGTCCTCATTATCCCCGCTGCAAAAATCTACAAAAGGGGTGGACCGGGTGTAACGAGTATCAGGAGCATTCCAACAGAACTCTGTGATTATGATCCTGCTGTCAAAGGGACATGGATGGGTCATTTTGAGTTTCATATTAGTCCCTTTATTTCTTTCTGAAAGTTGTCAAACACATATCTCCCTTGAGACCTGATACTGCTGCAGGGATTAAAGAGTTAATAGGTCATGGACTTCACTGAGCAAATACTTTTTCCACAACAACTAGGTTCTGGCATTGGGATTTTAAAGACATATGAGGCCATCCCCATGTTTTATATGAGGGAGATGAAGTTGCTCATCAGAGCAATAGTGTCCCGGGAGTTTGGATACAGGTGTGTAAAGGTGAGCTGCAGATCCTGAAGAGACTTTACTGTAGGATGGTTTAGGAGCAGAGTGGGAAGAGAGGGATATGCTAGATAGATATTGGAGAAGAAGCAGGACATGGGGGCACGTAGGCAGGGGAGCCGACCTGCTTCAGAAACAGCAGATGGGGTAGACAGCTGGAGTGTGGACGTGGTTCTAAGGGCCCAGCAAGAAGAAGCACTGGAGGGGTGAGGACTGGCTCCTCCCAGAGGGTCTTGGGTGCATTTCAAAGGCATTTGGGTTTATCCTTAAGATGATGGGGCATTGGGGAACACTTGGCAAAGGGAGGCATGATTAGATTCCGACTGTGAACACCTACTCGGGCAGCCATGGGAGTTAGATCTGTAGAGTGGATGGGACTCAAGGCAGGCAGGGGATCAGGTGAGGATGCTGCTGCAAATCCAGCTGGACAGGATGCAGGCCAGACCTCTTGGGATGGGAAGAACCATGGTGGAAAACACTGGGACATTCGGGTGGATTTATGGTGAATGTAATGACACTTGGGCATGGGCCTCTGCTGAGGCCCTGGGAGGGACCTGACAATGTGCTCACAGGGGCATGGGTTTCCCTAAATATCCAAAGTCAGATATTTTTGTATTTTTTTCTTAGAAAGATTCCTCTAAAACAAAGTATATTTCAAACAGAGGGACACTGAGGTTTAGAGACGTTAAATGGGTGACATTGGAGCAGTTCAGGCAAAGAACTGAGAGAAGCAGGACAGAGAAGACAGAAATGTTGCCTTTTTTAAAAAAAAACCTAAACAGCCTATGGTATATTGCTCAAAGGGGAGATAAAATAGAGACAAGGTCTGGAAAAAGACTGTTTCTGTGAAATGGTCCCCATTCTCCAATAGTGGCTTGTGCCTTCAATGTCTGTCCTTAAGTAACAGTAAATCACTTTCACTGTTAAATGAGTAACCATTACACAAATCCTTGCAGTCCTTATTTGACTGGAGGATTTCAATGTTTTAATTTTATCATGGTAAAGCCAAGGGCAACTTCGTGGCTCTTTTTTTGGCGGGGGCTGTGCATGATGCTGTTACGTGCAGGGATAAGGTAAGAGAAATGAATCCAGGGTAGATATTCTGGCAAGTGAGGTATTTCACTGTTTAAATGAACTTCTTGTGAGAGAGAGAAGGGGAGGAGGAGGAGAAGGCACGGGAGGACCCGTATAGCAGTGGGGCAGGCAGAAGAGCACTGGATGGGGCGTGCGAATGCTACACCTGACTTCATTAGCTCTGTGGTCCTAGTGGACAAATCTCTGGGCCTCTCAAGGTCTTGGTTTCTTCCTGAATCCAATGTCAGGGTCAAATTAGATGCAGTAGAACAGCAACTGTTCTTATGGTAAGATTCTAAGTTGCATATAAGTCAAATCTTATTTAATATTTACCCAAGGAGTTTTTACTTTTTCCAATTTGACTGTTTCCTAAAGGAGCTGTACCTACACTTGTCTTATTAGAATATTCAGTATGCAGTTGCATACCACCTCTCAAAGGAAATCTGCAAGTCAGCAATCCTGCTCTCTTGTCCTGAAATACAAAACGACTGAAGTCTAGAGCTCCTTGGCCAGCCCTCTCCTTCCCCTTTCATTCCCCTTCCTGTAGTGACGGATTGCTAAGCCTCCTCTATATTTTATAGATGTTGGTAAACTGGGTTCTCAGAAATAAAGTTCAGAAGGGGGAAAATGAATTTAATTATTTCCTTCCTCCTATCCCACTTATTTCTAATAGCATCTGAATGCCAAAACCTTTCAAGGAGCAGTGGATGATCTGGGAACTAATTGGACCATTTTGCACATAGCACTGGCTGTGCATTAAAGGCAAGACCCAGAACACGTAGGGAAGGCTCTTGGCCAAACCGAAACTTCTATACCAAGCAATTAAAAATGAGTTTCTGGTTAATTAAAATGTGAGCATTATAATATTTTAATGTCATTTTCCTGAAGAATGGGTAGCAAGGGATAATATCATTGTAAATTTTTTGCAGAGGGGCGTTTTAAGAGTATTTTTGTGTTAATAATATAGAGCATTCATAATATACTAACATATCACCCTTTCTGATCTTGTCAGGATTTTTATGAGCTCTTCTTTAACATTTAGCTACAAATTAATTTTCTTGTCTATGTCCTTCAGGGAGGTAGTATCTATATGCTGCTAAATGATGCAGAACAATGCTTTATAATCTCTAATCTTAAAAGAAATCAGAGCATCAGACCACTGCTTTCTCATTTCCCAATTGACCACTTGGTTCCCATACTTCCTCCACACCTCTCACACACAAAGTAGCAGATGTAGTCAGCACCCATTGCTGCTTACTTCCATAATTCAGAGGCTTCCTGGGAACACCTGCAACTCTAGCAGAGGGACTTTTTCCTGACTATAGGCTTACAGGGGCAAGAAGTGCTGGACAGGCTATGCCCTCCGAAGCAGTGTTCAATCAGTGGTGGACAAGGAGTACATGAATAAATGCCCAGTTTCCACACCTCTAAATTGGAATAACTTGGAGGTGGGTTGCATACAGATGTAACTGGCTTGCTAAGACACTCTTTATCGCCCTCCTTCTCTTTACTGTCTTAACCTTCCCAAACCCCTGCCAGTATTCCCTGAGTGTGTCTCCCAAAGAAACTCCTTGCACTCAAAATCTTATCTTTGGGTCAACTTCTGAGAAACCTGAAACCAAGATTCAATATTTATGCCCCATATCCACTAAATGTTCTGAGCTTAAAAGCTACTGGAACAGAAAGGTACCTCACAGTCTCTTATTATACAACATTGGCCAGCTTGATTTTCATGTGGAAAAACAGATCCAGGCCGAATGACCCCAGGGTCACATGAGCAGTTAACGGTAGACAGCAGGTGTCCTGAGTCCCCCAGGACTCTACTCTGAGAGGGAGACCTAAACCTGGTTAACCACCTAGGACATTTTTGTATTAAAACACTATTTTTAGCAGAAGTCTGTCATGGGATTTGAAGTGAAGAATGGAAAAAGTCCATGCTGATACACTGAGTATAAGAGAACAAAAAATTAAGAGGATGATCTATTCTGTGGTGGTGACAGGCATTACAGAGTAATGTTTGATTGCTATTAGTTAAGGAGAGATGAGCACAGATAGGGAAATTCTGCCTAAGAGCTAAAGGAATATTCCATCTTCTTAACTCTCAAACTCTTACCGTTCTATATTTTGAACATCATTAAAAAAAAAAGTATAGTAAGGTCTCCCACCTTTGGAAGAACACCACCTCTGGGCTCCAGACCCTTGAATAACAACAGGCAAGCCCCTTTCTAGATATTGGGCTCCCAGTCAGCAGACTCAAGGCTGCCTCCTGGCCTCTGGCTTTGTTCTTCATCATCTGCTGTAGTTTGGTGCCTTGACTTTGACAATTTATAGCTGTTGCCATAGGAGGTAAACCTAGCACAAAATAGACACTACAAAACCTTGAAAAAAACAAGACACTGGCCTATTTCAAAAGTGCTTTATGAAGCACAAAGTTGTTTCAAATGACCCTGTAGAAGAGAAAATATGCCTCAAAACAGTTTGTGAGCAATATAAATATAATTTTTATGTGTGTCCATGTTCTCATTTGTCCAAACTTCCATATTCCTTTGATGTGAGATCTCTGTGAGGACATGGCAGATTAAAGTAAGCCTGTAATTTATTAACTAATAATAATACCTTCCAAGGAAAATAATGGTCATAGGGCACATCATAAAGTTATGTCTTTATTTCATTCCTCCAAAGTTTTCAGAGGAGGACATTTAGAATTGGAGACAGATAATACTATTATTTGATTCTAGTCTTGATTTTGGTTGTTATGAATAAAGGGAAGCTTCTGAGTTAATGTTCAAGGTCAAGATATGGAAGACTACCTTTATTTCAAGCTTCCTTATAAACACGCAGGTTCCTAGGGCACCAGGTACATGGTAGAGTGAACACTGGTCCCTCACAGATGTCCACGTTCTAGTTTCCCAACCTGTGACTGTGTTACCTTATATAGCAGAAGGGACATTGCAGATGTGATTAAATGAAGTCCCTTGATTTTCCTGGATTATCCAGATGGGTTCCATGTAATCTCAAGGGGCCTTATAAGAGGGAGGCAAGAGGGTCAAGTTAGAGAAGAAGGAGATGTGATAACAGAAGCAGAAGCTGGCATGATCTCACTGCAAAGTAATAACCCCGAGCCAGGAATGCAGCTCTAAAGAAGCTGGAAAAGGCAAAGAAATGGATTCTTCCCTAGAGCTTCTGGAAGGAACCAGCCTTGCTTTTATCCCAATGAGACAGATGTTGGTCTTCTGACCTTGTGAAAGAACACATTTGCATTGCTTTAAGCCACTAAATTTGTGGTAATTTGTTACAGCAGTAGCAGTAAACGAATATAAGGGATGTGCCTAAGTACTATGTCTGGGTAATCTTCCAAGCAGTTCTATCCCCAAGCTGTGCTTGCTAATTCACCCAATCTCAGGGCAGCAAGTGGCTGTCTCTATTTCAGATCCAATACAATCAAATCTCCTTGCAACAGCAATAAGTCATCCAGATAACGTAAAGGTACCAGTAGGTTGTTGTGAGATTTAAATGAGATAATGTGCATAAGGTGTTGACACCGTTTATCATGCAGTAGATGCCCATTAAGAGGTCAGCCTCAGCCTTCCACAGCACTGGGGTGTGTATGATCCCATGGGGGTGCAAGGGCAGGAATCTACAACACCAGTATCTTCCTGCCTCAGCTGGGAGAACACCAAAACTTTTGGGCAGGGTTTTTAATATGCCTTCTTATTTTAAAAACTTTATTGAGATATAATTTACATACCCTAAGATACACCTATTTTGTGTGTACAGTTCAAGGAATTTCAGTATATTTACAGAGTTGTAAAACCATCACCAGTCTAACTTTTGAGCGTTTCCAACTTCCCATAAATAAAAGAGGTGCCCAATGTACCACCACCACTTATTCTCACCCTAGAGAATTCTCACAATCACTAATCTAATCTATGTTCTGTCGCTATAGATTTGCCTTTTCTGGACATTTCATACAACCATACAATATGTGGGCTGTTACCGTGGCCAATATTTCTCTCTCCAGACTCACACCTTCCCATCTTCCATCTTCAACCCCGCCACTGCCATCACCACACCTGACATGACAGCAAAATGGAATTACTTTTAGTTCTTTTGAGTTTTCACAGTTCACACTCTGCTGCCTCCAGCCATACCTATGCACATGCCCTTCCATCTGGAACAACCTCTGTACACCCTTCGGGTCTCAACCGAGATTCTGCTCTTTCCAGAAGTCTTTGGTGACTTGGCAACATGCTTTCTTAATTCTTTATTCCACAGCTCATCACGCTGTTTATGATTGTTTGTCTGCAGCCCCTTCAAGCTTTGGAAAAGCAGGACCTGTATCTATCTTATTCATCACTGTATCCTTTTCATCTTGCATGATACTTGGTACTGTAGACAGTATCAAAGGAACAGATTAAAAATGTCTCCAATTTGGATATGTGCATACTTCTAAATTCAAAGAAGCTAAGTTTAGGCTATAACTTCAGTGATTCCCTTGGTTCATTTGTCACCTACCTATTACTAAAGGATATTTGATTGTATGTGAACAAATGTACATAAATTAGTAAAATACAACATTATATTGTATTTCATTTTTCTCAGCTAATGTCTGTACAAAACATGGCTAAATGGTTTATAGAGACCTAAGTGGTGTTCAACTTAATTTGGGAAGTATTTCCACATAGGTAGGTTGGGAAGGATCTTTCATTTCTAAATCTCTACTGACTGGTGATTTAAACTTTGTGCAGAAGGTACCTACTGAGTTACAGAGGTACCAAAAAAGTAAAGTTAATTTTAAGCTAGTATTTTTTTAAAATACAAATAAACTAAACAAGTAAATCTGTATAGATAAAGTCATTTGTTCCTATGGGCTTTTCCTTGTTCTTGGACTTTATCATAGAGTGGACCTTTGTTGTTTAATCCACAGGCCCTAGAATGGCATGGTTTAATAGAAATCTAAGGTGAGCCAAAACTATAATTTAAAGTATTCTAGTAGTTGCATTAAAAAAGTAAAAAGTAAAAAGAAACAGGTGAAATTAAATTTAAAAAATATTTTCTTTAGCCAGCATATTCGAAGCATTTTTCAACATGTAATCGGTATAAAAAGTACAAGTGAGATATTTCGCATTATTTTTTATTTCATGCTAAGTCTTCAAAATCCAGTATGTATTTAACACTTAGCACATCGTGGTTTGAACTAGGCACATTCAAGTGCTCACTGGCCTCACGTGGTGGCTGGGCGCCATGTTGGACCAGTGCAGCTGTGGAATGTCCATCCACAGAACTAACTGTTGTCCTAACAGAGAACACAAGAGAAGGTTTCTGGTGGTGCTGGTCCAGTGATTCTCATCTCTCAGTGTGCATTTGAATCATCTGGGGGATATTTAAGCAAGTTCCCATTACTCTGGCTTTCCTCTAGATATTTTGATTCAATAGGTGTGTGATGAATCCTGAAATCAGCATTTTGAAACTGGTCTGCCCCCAGGCTATTCAAATAAGAGCTCCCAGAAAAACTGGTCTAGGTGACTGAGATGTGTCTTTCTGCTGGTGTTCTTCATCAGATTTGGCATGCTCCTTCCTGCCTGGGTAATTTGCTAAGCTTTTTGAATTTCCATCTACTTGGCTTACCTGTCGGTGTTCCTGACCTCCTCAGTGACTTATCTTTTAGGCTGAAGATGACCATCTAATTCTTATTTTCTGCAATTCTTACTACTTTCCTTGTCTTAATTCTTGGTATAGCTTCTGCCCGATTCTGTGTCTGCCCATCCTTTGTTATTATTTGTTCTGTTTTTAAGGTTTACAGCAATTGTCTATGCTGTTGTTTTGAAAACCCTTCTACCTGAAAACATCTGATTAATCACCAAAAGCTGAAAATAGTCTCGGGCTATTAGAATTATAGGGCCTATCCCAGTGATTGCCACGGATGAGATTTTAGGCATTGTCCTTCAGACGGATGCCAAATATGGTTCACCCTTGCTTCAAGAAGAAAATTTCATGATTTAAACAGACACCTATACACCCATGATCTTATTGGTCATCACTGCAAAATTCAACACCAGCTTGTCTTGGTTCAAAAATGAAAAGCTGGGTCTACCTGAAAATAGCCCTGCAGGGAACTGGGTTGTATTGGTCAGAACTTCCAGTATTAGAGGGACCTAAAATTTAAAGGATATGTTTTCAAATTACCATTTTTCAAGAATGTACAAATTGAAAAGTTCCCTTTACTCCTCCTTTCAACCCCACTCCAAAACTCTAGTCTCAGTGGCAAGAGTGCCCCCTATTCTAGCAATGAATATAGATGGACCTGAAGTCCAAGGGCCATCATCAGCTCCCAAGTGCATGAAGGGTGGCTTCTATGCCCTCCCCTCACCCCATTCAGTGATCTGAGAGTCAGATCCATTTCCTTTGCTTATCCTAGGCTCCTAGGTGGTCTGTTGTAATTGTAGCAGGGTGGACCTGGCTAAAGGCCCCTTGGGAATGGGTTCCTTGGGGATGAGGTTGGGCAGAAAGTTCCTAACTGGGGCAGTAGGGGATGTTGTACATCACAGGGTGGCCAAGCCTAAGTCTATGAGAAACACTGAGGTCTAAGTACTGATGAGAACACAGGTGCACAGAGGTCAGGAGAGGAGTTACAGCCTGGTATGGGGTAGAGATGAAATTAGAAAAGAAAAGGAAATCCTAAAGCATTCCGTCCAGCACTGGCTGGTTTGTGCTGCTCACCCTGGTAGATGAGTGGGGTAAGTTAACTGCAGGGGCCAGGACAGAGCATGCAGGGGCTCGAAACAGCACCCTGCCCTGAAGAACAGGAAACATCTCTTCATGACTGTCCCAGACACGTCCGTTCTATTGCTGGTCATTCTACTCATTACTTTGAAGTTTAATTCACGCACATATGGTCAGGAAGACAACTTTTTCAATGATTATTGTTTTGTCAGTTTTAGATTCATAGCCATGAACCATGCATTGCATAAAATAGGAAACATTACGTGGCATCCAACTTTTTAAATCTTTATAGCCTGATCATTATACTATGGCAAAAAAAAAAAAGAAATGAGGTGGGATAAGGATGATTTTTTAGTGGATTTGGTGGATTAAATTTAACTTCTCAAATGTGTTGTGAACTTAAGTCCCCTTTCTTGGGTTTAATATTTAAATAACTTGATGCAGTTATCAGAAACATTGGGTCTATCTCCATCTGCCAGAATTAACACCGATATATCCTTTTCTATCTTGACATAGTTTACCAGAAATTGAGAGTGACCTTAACAGGTAACTGCAACTGTTGGCTAATTATGATGAGAAAGAGAAGTTCAGCTTCTACTAGGTTAAAGCTGAAATAAATGTATTTGGCAAGCATTCTCTAAAGTTTATGTGTATAATATTTAATTACCCCAAGCACAGAGAGCACATCCAGCTATTTAGGGGTGCTTTTTACCAGTGACTCATCCAAGGAGATCCACTGGGGTGCAGTTAGAAGCAGAACCAGATGTTCCACAGAAGTAATATTACATTTATTTTATGCTGGAGACAAGTGGATTGTAACATCTGCTCTTAACATTTTTAAGGCACTTTTTTCTCTTGATGTTTTATTCTGCAGGATTCTGAATTCTCAAATACGTGTTAAGTACTTGAGTATATTTAACATTTTTAAAATTTGGCACTCAGTTGTATCTGTAGCTCACCTATAAAAGTAAATAAGGAGACCCTCTGTAGGATTAAGAATCCAAGTCAGGTAGCAAAATTTTCATAGCTGAATGTCAACTCTGAGGTCATCCCATGTAGGATCTAAAACATTTGTCTACTTCCTTTATCAGCAACATAGAAATAGGCATTTAAGGTTCTTATTGAAGAAGTCAAGTATGAATTCACTGCAATCTAACACTCACCAAAGACTCAGGTGAGACATCTGATTTTGAGAGAGGCAGCCTAGAAATATTAACTCTACTTTTCCAGGTCAGAGCTCCTCAATGCTGGCTGCACATTAGGATAACCTGAGGGGCTTTAAAAATACCATCTTGCCAATGGGTTTCAGCCCCGGACATGTTCACTATGGATTCCGTGAGACCGAAAAATGACAATGGACTGTTCCTGAGGCAAGAGGGTTTATACCCAACTTCATTCCCATGGTGGCAGGTCAATCACTAGAATCCCGTCCACTCAGAGCAAGTCTGCATGCAGCAAGCCGGTCTCTGCCTCTGGGCCTCTCCACCCCTGCAGCTGTCTCCAGTCTGGTCTCTGCTCTCCTGCAGCCTTGCAGCCATGCCACTGTGTCACCCAGAGCACTGGGTGGAGCTCTCTATATAAAGTCAATAGCAACCTATTACCCACACGTGTGTAGTGAGCTAGCCAACCAGGGACAGGTAAGAATCCTGGCCATAGGAACCAGGAACCTTCACTTTATCCACAAATACCTATGCCCACGTCCCGCCCAGAACTTTGATTTAGAATGTTTTAAAGGCTTCCCCACCTCAGGGTTTGTGAACCACTAGTCTAGAACCTTGATTAGCATCATTTGGGAAATTGTTAGAAATGAAGTACCTTGGGCCACACATTAGACCTGCTGAATCAGAATCTGCATATTAACAAGACTTCCAGGCAATTTTAATGCATTTGAAAGTTTGAGAAACATTTTTTAAGAAGGTTCTAGAAGCTCTTTGCATTGTCAGATCATCAAAAACAGCACATCAAGTACCTCCTGGTGAAACGCCTGTACTGAGCTCCAGCTTCATGATTTGCTCAAGGATCAGCATAGTCTATCGGAGTCAACTACACAATTCTCATCAAAGATATTTTCTCAGTATATACCCAATATTCTTTAGGCAAGAATCCACACAATAAAACTCTCTTTATATTTTAATGACAGAAAAAGCTTGTGTCACCAGATGGATTTATTTGCTACTTTTATGTAATTTTAAAGTCTGCAGACCATCTAATTCATGAATGTCTCTAAAAATTATAGATGTTCTTTACATATATTGGCCTGGTGGTACTATTTAATTAGCTAAATCTTTGTGGAGGCCACAGATTTACCCAATCATTCCAATAATTATGTAAACTACTTCATTTCTTTGGCCATGAATAATGGTCCATGCGAATTCTGAGACATGGCATCCTGGTTAAATCATTGAAACACATTCCCAAGTAACCATTGGTGGATGCTTCTGGAATGGTCTCCACTTATACCTGCCATGCAACTGCAAGCCAGTGGTGAGAACTGGAAAGAGTGTGGAGGACTGGTTCTCCAAGAGGGGTCCTGGGACCCAGCAAGTAGCACCTGGAACTTATTAGACATACAAGTTCTCAGGTCATACCCAGCCCTAGTGCATCAGAAACTCTAGGAGTCAGACCCAGCCAAATGTATTTTAATATGGTAATTCTGATGGATATGGAGTCTGAGACCCACGGGTAGCAGATATGAAGTGGACTAGGAGAATTTTTATTTCTAACAATTTCCCATGTGAAGCTTACTTTAAAAAGCATGGATAAACAGCAATGAGGGAGAAAACAACATACACATTATTTTGTTTGAAGTCATTTTAGGAGGCTTCAGTTCTGAGAATTTTCGTTCATTAAAAAAAAAGACAAACCAAAATAGAGACATTTTTTTTCGTATTCCTGGAGTCAATGGTTCCTTTGAAGCTGCTATTCTAACACTTATTTATGGAATTTTACATTAGGTTTTTAAGGGCTAAGACAATAAAACTGTGATTTCAGTGGAGAACTTATCACCTGAATTATCATTTAACAAATAAAATTTGGTGAAAGAGGTGTGAAATTCCATGAGGAATAAGTAGAAATTATGGAAGCCAGTGGTCACTTTCCCTTTGCATTACCTTCCCTGAAGGATTTCTGTAATTCTAGTGAATGGAGACAGACACGCAGCACAGATTCCCCAGAGTCATTATTAAGTCGGCTCTGCCGGATTTGGGAATCTCAGTATCCAGGGTTCTGTCCCCACAACCGAACCCAGAACCTCTGTTGGAGGCATCTGTTAGCTCTTAGCAAAACAGGGCTTCCTGTTTTGAAGATAATGTTTTAAAATGGCTCATAAAAGGTTTCTTGGACATAACTAGTCCTTGCAAAGCAATATTTTGTTTATAGTTTATGATTAAACTATAAACGAATCAGAAACATATGGAGCAAATTTCCCTCGGGTTTGGCAAAACACGCTTTGGACTTCGCTCCATCCAAAATATTTGAAAGATTGTTTTGAGTGTATATTGAATAAAATATAGCTTCATTTTCCCAGTTCCCTTTTACGCTATGACGGTTTGAGAAGAGGACAAAGATTTCTTAAGATTTGTCTTAGCCTTTGTTCCCAAGTCACCAGATCTCTACATGAATGCAGAATTGATTCACCAAAGAGTTACAGTTGACTGGGTATGTAGTGCAGTTGCCCGCTGCATTTCAACTGTCTTTCACTCTTTTGATTTCAGAATAGTTCATGAGGTTTCTTTTTAACTTATAAAGGGAGGGTTTCAGACTTGGGTTATTTCAAAGACTAGAAAGTCCCTTGCCGGTAAACTCTTTCCCACTTACCTACAGAGATTCAAACGAACTGTTCCTACAACCCCCAGCATTTGAACTCTGTGGGTCCAGGTGTTGCTGGAGAGCCATGGCTCTGGAGGGTACCGTCCAGGTGGTCAGAAAGGATGTTCACCCTCGGGACATCTTGGAGGGACTTGAGAAATAAAGAAGCAGCCCAAGATTCTGGTGGGAGGTTTTTTTCCCCTCTTCTATACTGTCAGTCTGTTTTTGAATGTAATAAAAAGCTCTGGTGCTTTTTTGATGAAATACCCTCTGTACTTCATCTGGGGAATTACTCTATCCCCAGATACAGTACTGCTAGGAGTTCTGTGGAAATAACCCTTAATACCTAAGTGTCAGGGAATGTTTAATTTTTTAACATTTCAGGGACATAGGCAAATAAGCCTCAGTGACTAGATTTGGGAAACTTAAGAGAATCCTTATCTTTAAAAAACGTTAAAAATGATATCTGAGATGAAATGCAAAACAAGCACCATGTCTTTTCATGCCAGGCCGTCCAAATCTAATACACAAAGAGAATAATCATGTTTTCTTCTATTAATGAGTGCATCTGTAAAATAAATACACCATAATTCTATTAATGTGAAATGTGAGAGTGATTAGGAGAATAATTCTTCTTAAGTAACATGTATTACATTCTTGGAAACCTTAATATGTTCAAACGTATTTATGAAGCTGAACATTACACAACATAACATGTCCAATTTCTGCTGCTACCAAATAATTTAAACTACCCCTTAATAGCATCAAAATGCAAGCAAATAAAAGAGACCTAAAGGCTAGGAGAGAAGAACACTCCTGTGGGAGAGAAGAATTTTATCAAAAACATGAAGGTAGGAAAATGTGCAAGTGTAAGGAGAGAATATTGGAAAAGATAAGATTAAAAACAAGAAATGAGAAAGCAAAATAGGATATCATTAATATTAATGTTCTCTTCCTCCAAGATATCAAATTCAGAAATTTCTCTCTGTTATTATAACCTCAGGCGTCACTCTGCCTGGGGTTGAATTCTCTGCTGTTGTTTATAAGCAGTATCCATGAGCAAGTTATCATACTTCTTTGAGCCCCCACTCTCCTCATCTGTAAAATGGGCATAATAGTCTATGTCTCATAGGGCTTTTGTGAGGATTAATTGAGGTCACTTAGCTGGAACCTCCAAACAGCACCTGGAATACAGGTGAGTCCTCAAAATATGACTGACATGTCTGTTGTCAAGTCTCAGCCCTCAATCCCTGCTGAACTGGCTGCTTGCCCTCCCTGCAACCTATTGCCCACAGGCCCTCCCAATTCCCGTGGTCTCTCCCCTCCACCTGACTTCAGAGTCCTCTCGATCCCATCCTCCTCTTTGCCCTCCATATTCAATCAGTGGTCAAGTCTATTGATTCTCCTTCTCAAACCCTTTGTAGTTTACCTCTTCCCCTCCATTTTTCATTGCTACCACCTGGTCCAGGCCCTTGTTATATCATTACAGGTGTATGTCACTACATATGACGTGCCAGTCTGGCAGACTGGGTTTATGCCTATTGTATAGCCTTGGGCAAACTCCTTATGTCTCCCAGCCTATTTGTTTCCCTGAGGAAAGGAGATCATTGGTGGATTCTCAATATTTATATTAGCTCTGTTCTGTAAAGTCCTATGAACACTGAATTAGTGAATACTGAATTAGTGAATAATGAACCATTGCTGCTAGGGGAAATGTAGGGTGAGGTTCCTGTGAGTCTTTGGTCACAATGTTTTGATCCACTGATAAATTTATTCCTTGTATTATTTGTGTTTCTGTTTAAAGACACCTTATTTAGTATATATTGTTGATTCATTAACCTTGGTCTTGGCCAACAGTATTGTAACACATGCCTGAACAAAGTTCATCTAATACATATTTTCCCCACAAAGCACACACAACTGTTTCGTGTTTGAGAGCACTAGACAGTGCTTCAGCATTATGCTTGAGGACTACTTTAAACAGCAAAAATGCCAAAAAATGAGTCTAAATACATCACAAAAAGCCACTTGTTTATAGTATGAGAGCAGGAAAAAGAAGGCAGAGCACCACCTTTTTCCATTTCAGCTGGGAAATTACAAGTGGGGCAAATGAAGGTGTTTGCTGCACTCCACATGTCCATGAATGTCTGCAAAAGCCCCCTGAGTATTGATTTTAGGCTTACAAATAAATTTCAGCAAGTAAGCAAATTTGCAAATACAGAATCTGTGAATGATGAGGATCGGCTGTATTTGCACCTACCTCGGTTTGATGTCCAGATTAAAGGACATAATCTACAGGAATGCTCAGAAACTGCTAGGCCCTCAACAGGTGAGAGCTGTTCATCATCCCCATCATCATGTTCTCCTCGGCTGCCACGGCATCATAAGGAATCCAGGCACTCACCATCGTTCTACACTCACCCTATTCTACACATAGTTTTACACTCTGAGCATGTCATTCTCTGCTTGGTGTTCAAGTTCTTCCTGATCTATAGCTGGTGACTTTCTTTTCACCTTCACTTCCAACAAAACTGGCCAGGCCACCATTTCTCACTTACAACCCAGGCATGCCTGCCTTCATGATTTATCCTACTCACTCCCTCTCTGCTGTTAGGAAGGTCGCTGGCCTCTGCCTCCCCACTCTCTTCCTCTGCCTCCCCACTTCCACACTGAAATATACCTAATCATCCCTCAAGACTCTTGTTAAAAACATTTCTTAAGCTCTTTCTAGCTGGAATTAATATTTCCCTCTTTTTAACCTCAATAACTATTTTATTTCTGTTCTCATGAAGCTGCCATTTCTATACTTTATTATGACCATATTTTTTATCTTAATAGATAGGGGAGATCTGATTCTTTCTTACCCTGCAAAACTCTTTGCATGACACCTCATCCTGACTTCAGTAGATTGTTCAGAAGTGCTTACTGATTAAATACAGTAACAATAACCAAAAATACCCCCGAAAAACAAAAACCCAAGGTAGTCATTTTTTGTCTTATAAAAAATATTTATTTGAGAAATTCTATATAGGCAGAAACCAACTTAAATAAGAGTTCTTAATTTATATGGAAGCCAAAGGGAACTGGTACTGGTTTTCTCAGAATCTGATGGCTTGTTCCTGAGTGTGTATCCTTATTCTTTTCAGCCTCCAGGTTCTTTTGTGGGCGTCATGAACCCTAAAATTGGGGCTAACTAATCCAGCCTCCAGCATACTCTGAATTACATCATGCTTGCTTTCAACAGCCTCTTCCTCTTAACCCAAACAGGAGCACCTGACACTTAGAGAGAACATTGCTTCCACGTGGTTTGCCGGCTGGATAAACTAATATAGCACACTAACCCATTGCTTCCCCCGTCTCTCTGAAATGGATCCTGGTTTCGGGGGGAAACTGTCTATAATAATGGAATGTGTTCTTGGTGCTGAAATCACACTGATCGGGGGTACGACATGATGCTCAGGGAACTGATTCTTTCCTCTTGGGCATCAGAGGCACACCTATTTTTAATGAAAAAAGGACAGGGTGTTTTACAAGTTACTAAATATGTGAGTCTTTGTTCCTCCAAATATGATTTTTCACCATCAGTTGTTTGAAAATGAAATCCAAGGTTTCCCCATGATTCCTGTTTGGATCTCACATCCTGGATGCTACGAGAGCTGGGATGTGCCCTTCCAGAGCGTGCAAATGGTCCACCTAAAGGTGCAGCCACCAGTGGGAGGGCAGAGAGGAAGGCAGAGAGAAAGCATGCTCACCCTTAGCCACGTACACCTGTGAATCACCTGCTCCTACCTTTTGTCGCTTCCCCTCTCATGCCTTTTCGTGCCTGTGAATTTGGAACAAGGTTGTCAGTCTCCCTGTACTTCCCATATTTGTGAGGACATCTTAGTCATGTCCTTGAAGTATCTCTGAAATCAAAGATATGAAATTTAGCAAGAAAGTGATATGTAAATATCACTTACAAATCATCTTTTCCTCTTTGCTCACAAAGCTGTTTTAGGTTAAATGAACATGTATATGTGCATGTGTATGTGTACATGTGTGTATTTCAGGCAACCACATCTGAGTATCACTGTTCATGCTGAACAGGAACAGGGAGAGCAGGGGACTGACTCAAGAAATGGTGAACAGTATGCATGGTCATGCTGAACATGGCAGGAACCCAGGCAATAGGGTCAATCTCGAACTTCTTTGAAGAGACAGAATAATGTCAGGAAGGGAGAAATAAGCCAATGAAATGCCATCATCCTTTTGACCTCAAAGGAGCATCTAATACCAATGTTACATCCATCTTCCAAGAACAGCTGTCACCAGAGATGCAACCTTGCAGGGACAATCTGCTTGCCTTTGGACAGAACACCTAAGTGGAAGTCAAAGAAACAAACAAAAAAAGAAGACCTCCACATTTTCTCTTAGTCAAAATCCACCAGGAAGTCAAGCTTCTCTTGAATCTTGGGCCAGGTCTACCAGGCCACCTTCCGTGGTGTCTCCCCATGGCAATCTGCAGCTATCACTTTCCTTTATGGAGATATCATTTTCTTTCATGGACCTGATATGTTCCTAAAACAAGAATATACCTCTCAATGAGTTTTTTTTAACTGAAAGATGTTATGGGCTGAATTGTGTTTCCCAAAAATCATATATTGAAGCCTTAACCCCCAATACCTCAGAACATGACTGTATTTGGAGATAAGGCCTGTGAGGAGGTAATCAAACTTAAATGAGGTCATATGTGTGGGACCCAAGTCCAGTAAGAATGCTGTCCTCAACAGAAGAGGAAGAGACACCGGGGACGTGCACACACAGAGGAAGGGCGATATGGGGATGCAAAAGAGGGCAGCACCTGCACGCCAAGGACAGAGGCCTCCAGAGAAACCAGCCCTGCTGACACCTTGATCTTGGACTTCCAGCCTCCAGAGCCATGAGAAAATACATTTCTGACATTTAAGCCCCTCAGTGTGAGGTATTTTGATATGCTAGCCCTAGCAAGCTAATACAATAGTCATCAGCTGTGGATTATCCAGAGTGATTTCCTTCTGTATTATTAAGAAGAATATCCTGTTTTTTAGTAACACACATATTCCTTCTTTTTGTTCATTTTCTTAAACCTTAAATCGTAATAAGTACCTGTCTGATGGGCCAGATGGAGTTCAAGTTCCCAGGGTGCTGAGGGGAAATCACTGAGGGTCTCGTTGCCTCCTCAGTTTTGACACAGTATCTCCTTGCTCCTCTCAGGGACCCGGGGAGTAGGGGAGGGATTATTTTTATCATTTTGTAGATGAGGAAATAGACTTAACTGAATCAAATGATCTACCCAGGGTACAGGACTGAACTTAGAATCAAGTCTTTCACTCTTACAATCTCTGCTCTTTCCCCCATTTCCACTCCTTTTCCCTTTTCCCTGGCATTATAATATATCCAAGTTTGTGTGTTCTCACATTTCAGAATTTGTTTTTCATTTTTGATTCTTATGTCCTATTTTTCTATAATTTCACTGAATTTTTTTTTCTTTCTTATTTTCCTGATTTTAGACTTTGGTGATGTCTTTGTGTGGGTTTTTAGAAGAAAACAATCTACATTACCCTTCACTCTGCCATTTTATGACTAACCCCGGGAGCATGTTTTATTCTGTTAGTTTCTTTGAAAATCCCAGGCTCTATCTGGAAGATGTTTTATGAAACCCTTTCTTTTAGCTCCTTCCCTGTAACTGTGGATTCTGGATTTTACAGGAAGCTGAATATCTGTGGAATGCAAAAGTAAAGGCCTTTTGACATTTTTACTCTTTAGGTGAATTATATGACTATCTTGAATTTAGTAGTATATTATTGAGAGTTTGCTTTATGGGAGGCAGAGAGTCCCCACGTTAATAAAAAGAAAACAAAGACACAGTTGGTAAGGGACTGGACAAGGGTCACAGATTTGGTGTGGTCTCCAGTGGAAGCTTGGAACTGAGTAGTTATATCACAGTTATTCATCCACATGCACTGGCCAAATGGGTAAACACCTGGGGACTCTGAGCCCAGCAGATTAAGGAGGAGAAAAGGACAGAACCACAACTAATAGTAGGACTGAAGCAGGGAAAATCAAGTCTGCCGCACCACACTATGTCCACGTGAAGGTGTCTGGGGCTCTCCACTGTGCCTTTGTCAGGCCACCTTTGGGGTGGTGCCCCAGTGGGATCATCAGGAGCTGTGTGTTCCAGGGGGAAGGGCACAGGGGGCCCGGAGACAATTATTTCCCATCTGGTGCTGCCCCTGATGTCTGGTGTGGCTTAAGCCAGTTCAATGGACTCTTCTGTACAAACCATGGGGACAATGACGCCTCCTCACATAAAGCAATAGACATGTCAATGACTTAATTCCGGAACACTCTAAGGACCATGCATGTATTTCTTACACTCTGGTATATTAAAAGGAAAAAAAATCTGGTTATTCAAGTATTTTGTGGTCACTAGAGACCATAAATGCTAATACTCATAGTAAGCATCATTTATTAGATTCTAACTATGCCAGACTCTGTACTATGTGCTGTTTTATTCCTATGTTATTTTATTTACTTTCCATGCAACCTATGAAGTATATTCTGTTACTATGGAGTTTTACAGATGAAGAAACTGAGCCTTAAAAAGGTCAAGAAACTCCATCCAGTGTGACTCACAGAATAGGTGGCAGGATTGGAATGCAAACCCAGGTCAGTCTGAACACACAAAAAATTATGCTTTTAACAAAAGTATCTGTATTTCTATGAAGACCGGATTTTCAAAAGCCATCTTATTTCACGTCTCCTGACCAGCTGTCCCATAAACTATGAAACCGTCCCAGAAATGGACATACATGCTACAACTTAGCACATCCAAACTGCATTTCCCAGACTGTCCCTCCCACTGAACGCAACAGGAAAATCCTTTGAAAGACCACAAGGCCTGGTTCTTGGGGTGGAAAGTGTGGGCACTATGATTCTACCAGATTTTAGAGAATTAGAGTGCAAGGCAGTGCCCTCAAAACTACAACTATTACTATTCAGAGTATAATGTTCTGCTGTGACTGGGAAGGCACTGATGGATCCTGCAGGGTCTGAAGGTCATCCTTACGACTCTCCATCGTCGTCGTGTTATTGAAGTGCAGAAATACAGGTTTTCCCAGCAAGTTTAGGCTGATGGAAATCTGGATAAAAGAAACTCACCTTGCTGACATTAATTATTTAAGCAGCGCTTTTCTTGAGGGATGGCCATAGCCTGCAAAGGGGCACCATGAGTTGTTCTCTTCTATCAGGACTATTTATAGTATTATATTATCTATATTTCAAATGTGGGCTTTAATTAGAGACCTCATTATGCTATGCCTTTTGGCTTTATGGTAATTTCTTAGTTTTGTTTGCTGGGCATCAGAAGAGATGGGGGTGGATAGGGTCACAGCAGAGAGAGGACTCTAGAAACACATCAGTCTTTTTAAATTTTATTTTATTTTAAATTTTTTATTAAGGTATGATTGATATACACTCTTATGAAAGTTTCACATGAAAAAACATTGTGGTTACTACATTTACCCATATTATCAAGTCCCCACCCATACCCCAATGCAGTCACTGCCCATCAGTGCAGCAAGTTGCCAGAGATCCACTATGTCCCTTCTCTGTTACACTGTTCTCCCCGTGATCCCCCACACCATGTGTACTAAACATAACACCCCTCAGTCCCCTTCTCCCTCCCTCCCCACCCGCCCTCCCACACCCCTCCCCTTTGGTAACCACTAGTTCATTCTTGGAGTCTCTGAGTCTGCTGCCATTTTGTTCCTTCAGTTTTGCCTCATTGTTATACTCCACACATGAAGGAAGTCATTTGGCATTTGTCTTTCTCTGCCTGGCTTATTTCACTGAGCATAATGTCCTCCAGCTCCATCCATATTGTTGCAAATGGTAGGATTTGTTTCTTTCTTATGGCTGAACAGTATTCCATTGTATATATGTACCACATCTTCTTTATCCATTCATCTACAGATGGACACTTAGGTTGCTTCCATATCTTGGCAATTGTACAAAGTGGTGCGATGAACATAGGGGTGCATATGTCTTTTTTTTTTTTGAAGAACATTATGTTTACTAGGCTCTCCCCTTCCCCAAGTCCCCCCCACAAACCCCGTTACAGTCATTGTCCATCAGCATAGTAAGATCTTGTAGAATCACTACTTGTCTTCTCTGTGTTGCAAAGCCCTCCCCTTTCCCCCACCCCCCACATTATACATGCTAATCATAATACCCCCTTTCTTCTTCCCCACCCTTATCCCTCCCTACCCTCTCATTCTCCCCAGTCTCTTTCCCTTTGGTAACTGTTAGTCCATTCTTGGGTTCTGTGATTCTGCTGCTGTTTTGTTCCTTCAGTTTTTCTTTTGTTCTTATACTCCACAGATGAGTGAAATCATTTGGTATTTGTCTTTCTCCGCTTGGCTTATTTCACTGAGTATAATACCCTCTAGCTCCATCCATGTTGTTGCAAATGGTAGGATTTGTTTTCTTCTTATGGCTGAATAATATTTCATTGTGTATATGTACCACATCTTCTTTATCCATTCATCTACTGATGGACGCTTAGGTTGCTTCCATTTCTTGGCTATTGTAAATAGTGCTGTGAAAAACATAGGGGTGCATCTGTCTTTTTCAAACTGGAGTGCTGCATCCTTAGGGTAAATTCCTAGAAGTGGAGTTCCTGGGTCAAATGGTAAGTCTATTTTGAGCATTTTGAGGAACCTCCATATTGCTTTCCACAATGGTTGAACTAATTTACATTCCCACCAGCAGTGTAGGAGGGTTTCCCTTTCTCCACAACCTCGCCAACATTTGTTGTTGTTTGTCTTTTGGATGGTGGCTATCCTTGCTGGTATGAGGTGATATCTCATTGTGGTTTTAATTTGCATTTCTCTGATAACTAGCGATGTGGAGCATCTTTTCATGTGTCTGTTAGCCATCTGAATTTCTTCTTTGGAGAACTGTCTGTTTAGCTCCTCTGCCCATTTTTTAATTGGATTATTTGCTTTTTGTTTGTTGAGGAGTGTGAGCTCTTTATATATTTTGGATGTCAAGCCTTTATCAGATCTGTCATTTATGAAAATATTCTCCCATACTGTAGGGTACCTTTTTGTTCTATTGATGGTGTCCTTTGCTGTACAGAAGCTTTTCAGCTTGATATAGTCCCACTTGTTCATTTTTGCTTTTGTTTTCCTTGCCTGGGGAGATATATTCATGAAGAAGTCACTAATGTTCACATTCAAGAGATTTTTGCCTATGTTTTTTCCTAAGAGTTTTATGGTTTCATGACCTACATTCAGGTCTTTGATCCATTTTGAATTTACTTTTGTGTATGGGGTTAGACAGTGATCCAGTTTCATTCTCCTACATGTAGCTGTCCAGTTTTGCCAGCACCATCTGTTGAAGAGACTGTCATTTCCCCACTGTATGTCCATGGCTCCTTTATTGAATATTAATTGACCATATATGTTTGGGTTAATTTCTGGAGTCTCTAATCTGTTCCACTGGTCTGTGGCTCTGTTCTTGTGCCAGTACCAAATTGTCTTGATTACTGTGGCTTTGTAGTAGAGCTTGAAGTTGGGGAGCATAATGCCCCCTGCTTTATTCTTCCTTCTCAGGATTGCTTTGGCTATTCGGGGTCTTTTGTGGTTCCATATGAATTTTAGGACTATTTTCTCTAGTTCGTTGAAGAATGCTGTTGGTATTTTGATAGGAATTGCATTGAATCTATAGATTGCTTGAGGCAGGATGGCCATTTTGACAATATTAATTCTTCCTATTCATGAGCACGGGATGTGTTTCCATTTATTGGTATCTTTAATTTCTCTCATGAGTGTCTTGTAGTTTTCAGAGTATAGGTCTTTCACTTCCTTGGTTAGGTTTATTCCTAGTTATTTTATTCGTTTTAATGAAATCGTGAATGGAATTGTTTTCCTGATTTCTCTCTCTGCTAGTTCATTGTTAGTGTATAGGAATGCCACAGATTTCTGTGTATTAATTTTGTATCCTGCAACTTTGCTGAATTCAGATATTAGATCTAGTAGTTTGGAGTGGATTCTTTAGGGTTTTTTATGTACAATATCATGTCATCTGCAAACAGGGATAGTTTGACTTCTTCCTTGCTAATCTGGATGCCTTTTATTTCTCTGTGTTGTCTGACAGCCGTGGCTAGGACCTCCAGAACTATGCTGAATAGAAGTGGGGAGAGTGGGCATCCTTGTCTTGTTTCCTTCCCAGCCCCAGGCCAGCCCATGCCAACTCCCTGACTACTGATCAACTCCCACATGGGATGGAATGGGGAAGGGAAGGCAGCCAGCAGGAGCTGGGGATGGAGTCAACTCATATGGAGTGGGTGGCAAATCTTTTAGGTGGGAAGGGTCCCTCTTGCCCCAACCTCTTAACCCATCCACAGATGGTTTTTGCAGCCTCATTCAGATCCCAGACAAGTTGGCAGATGGCTCCTGTCGTTCCCTGCACACACCCAGACCCCTCCTAGGCGGCAGCCCCCAGCAGGCGGGACACCGACCACCTCTTACCTTGAAAAAGCCCCAGTTCTTAAAAGCCTGACTGGAGTCTCCAAGGAGTCACGTGTTTTACTTGACATCAGAAGCAACCCATTTCAGAAGCAGGGGGCGCATTTTGAAATGAAAGAGAAAGTAACCCGGTTATCCAAACCTCGACCCGCACTGAGCCCTCCGTGGCCTCTGGGAGTTTCCTGACTCAGCCGGCCAGCCAGCTGGTCCAGCCTGCAAAGAGTTCAGAGGAAACTGCCGTTTGGAAGTCTAAAACTTATGGCCTGTGCTTTTTTTTTTTTTTAAGAGTATTTGTTGAGCTTTTTAACATGCAGTTTGTCTCCTTCTGCAGGGAATTACCCAGTAAGCCTGTCACCTGACTCACAGAAGCTCCATTATATCATTCAAACTGTGCTATTTGAGTTCTAATCAGAACACCGAACTCCTCTCTCCAGACCCTCTCCCTGTCCCCCAGGAGGGGAGGGAGAACAGAAGAGGGAGGCACTGAACAATGACAATTGGCCTTTGTGGAAACTTCAGGAGGCCGGGGGGCTACTTGTTTGTGGTGTAATTTTATTTCCCTTTGGTTTGATTCTTCTTGGTAGAAGCAGCCCTCCTACATGCCAATGCTGTGTTAGCGGCGTTTCTCAAGATGTAACATCTCAAGACGGAATTGTGGCAGTCTCCCTGATTTTCCTGTAGGGTGGCTGTCTGCAGATTAGATAAATCACCGAATGGATTCAAATGATAGAGTGCATCATCAGTTGAAAAGCCTCACATAGCCTTGTAACAACTGTTCAAATTAGATCTAAAATGTAGAATGTTTACGGCTTTTGCCACAGATCTAAGTTTTGTGAGATGCAAAGGGGTAGATGGGTTGAGGGGTCCCTGGTCAACCCCCTGCCCTGCCCTTACCATCAGACTCCTTCCCCCAGCTGTCTCAAATAAGCCTCACACTCAACAGAAGCTGCACGCTTGCTATGCAAGCACTCCTAAAGGCCAAGCCCCCAGCCTCTACTTTACACATTGAAATTCTTAAGGCCAATCTATATGGCTATTTTGAAGCACTGTCTTGGGTGACTTAATAAGAATCATTTCAGTCTATCCCAATTTCCCTTTCTTAGCATCTGTCGTCTCTGTCCCAGTGATATATATTGAGGGGTGCACATGTTAAAACACAGAACTGACCCATGAATGAGAGAGAGGGCTCTTTGAGAAACTTAGATGGGATAAATGAGCATCACACTTGAAGCATCATGAAACGCAGTGATCAACCTAAAAAACTCCAACCTGTTTGCTCTTCCCATCCCAGAGAAGGCCCTGGGCTCCTAGTCTGGCCCAGCCATGGGAGCCTTGCTGCTGAATATGAGAATTACTCGAGAAGGACTGTAAACCGTTGAAAGGAACAAACGCTAACATTGATCCCCTGCTTTGGTTTTTTCCTAGTCTGACTTTTTTTTCTCCTTTCTGCATTCCTGTACCCATATCCACTGAAGGAAGCCACCTGCTTCCTGCTGCCTGTCTCCAGCGTTGTACCCATGTAACATTAGATAGCATTACTATATTAAACCGTGTGACATTAGACAGATACAGGGCCCTAAGAATATCTTTCAGAACATTTTGTAACTGTCCGTCTGCATCCTCCTCTGAAGTGGGCATGGGCTAACCACTGTTCTTACACAGACCCAGAGAAGCCAGCGACATAGGCAGGAATTAGAAGTCAGGCTTCCTACTTTTAGCGCTCTGTTTTGCAAAGGAAGACCCAGGTGCACATGAAAAAAATATAAATGTGGAAACCTGAATGACAAATTGATGTCTTTATATCTTTCCTCCAGGTGTAGTAAATACAGTGTGTTGTAACAGTTGCCATGGTAACTATGTTTTTCTTAAAGAGAATAAGGATACTAGATAGCAAGATACTAGAAAACACCAGGTGGTGAGATGCTCCCCAGTAATGGGAAGAAAAGCAATAATATAAACCACACCCTTGGTCTGTATGTAGTCAACTATTAACACTGCAAAATCGAATTCCTAGACCAGTGCTGCCCAACAGAAATACAATGTGCGCCACACATGAAATTAAAAATTTTTTCACATTAAAATAGCAAACTGGTGAAATTAATTTGGGTAATATATATTCTTTAACCCAACATACATCCAAAATATTATTTCAACATGTAATCAATATAAAAGTATTAACAAAGTATTCTGTATTCTTTTTTCATAGTAAGTCTCTGAAATCTGATATGAATTACACATGTTACACTTACATCACATTTCAATTAGGAGTAGCTACATTTCAAGAGCTCAACAGCCACATGTGTCTAGTGGCTACCACATTACAAGGCCCACCCTCAGACTATACTTGGTCATTTTTTGCTCGGAATTTGCTCTTTGAGGACACAATTGTCTCTCCTTATTTGGAACTTGTAGAAAAACAAATTACATACATTTGGCTCTAGCCTTATGGCACAACTCAAGCGGTGTTCTTTTAGGTGGAACAAGCAAATATCAAATAGGCTTGGCACTGAAATGGTATTAAAGATTCAGCTTCTTTCGTGCCACCAGAGGACCATGAAGATCAAAAAATAAACCTCAGGTTTATGAAAAGTTCCTTCCTTGGGTTGCCCAAGTGCTCAGATTAGGGACCTCAGAGTCATGCCTGACTGTACTTCCTATGTACCCACACCCACCCTCCCCCTGCACCTCCTCTGATAGATCACTCAGTCCCAGGACCTCTGCCATGACCCAGGTGATCCAAGAACCCCTGGGGGGTCTCCTGCCGCCACTTTCCACCTAATTCAAGTTCATTTTCTCTCCTGCCTGTAATGTGAGTATGTGTTGAAAGCAGACATTTAATCATGTAGCTTCTCAGTTTAAAGCCTTTACTAAAACCTCTGCATTCCAAATAAAATCCATAGTCCTTCCAGGACACATTAGGCTATCATAAATTGGCCTTTAGGGAACTTTCTGGCCCATCTCCTGGTTTCACATTCTTTGATTTTATGCTGGTCTGTGATCTTGACTGAGCCATCATTTCCATGAACTCCATGCCTTTGACTGAAGTCTGTTCCCTCTGCTAGAAATGGCCTTCTTTAAAATACCTATTCTTTTCCAAACAGCAAAATCCTTCAAGCCTAGCTCCAATATTTACTGTAGCTTTTCTTGACCTTGAAGTTCAAGTGAACAGCCTCCTCATCTGTATTATCCCATCATTTTTATAAATAGATATGTTATAACATTTATCATATTCTATTATAATTGTATGGTGTGCTACACAAGGATATTCTCAGGAAGAGGAACCACATGCCATTTACCTTTCACTTAACCTTGGGACACAGCAGAATCTCAATAAATACCTGAGGAATTCCAATACCCTTTACTTTCCATTTCTTCTCCTTCCAGCTGTCTGACCACTTGGTCCATCATCACCTTCACTACATAGCAGCGCATATTTATTAGCACTACTATGTGCCCAATACTGTGCTATGCAATGAACATACATTTCATTTAATTCCAACAACAAATCTATTGGAATTAGGGACTTACTCTTAATTTTTAATAGCTGTGGCATCTTGAATACCATTTCACTCTTTTGACAAATGTTTTAAGCTCATTCTTACAAACACCAGTTATGACAAGTTGATGTGCAACTTGTGACATCAGAAATGGATTATATACTTGTTTGTTAACTTATTTGTTTATAGGTTTAAACAAATAGCTTTAGTGTCTCCATTCTTTAATGGTTCCAAGTCTTAGCAGAAAATCTAACTTAATAGTATTTTGTGCAGAGTAAGAGTATGGAGGCTTTGAGTAAGGACACGAGAAAGCCTGCCACATGGACCTTATAGGATGTGACAGTTTTGTTACACACAGTCCTTTTTTGCTTTATTCTGGCTTTCTAATCATTTCCACATAATTCAGTTTAGTAGTGCTTTAAAAAAATGGAGGGATCAACACCAAATGCTAGTGAGGATATGGAGCCACAGGAACTTACATTTGTTGCTGGTGGGAATGCAAAATGGCACAGCCACTTTACATGGTGGTCTGGTGGTTTCTTGCAAAAGTAAACATAAGCTTGACATAGAATTCAGCAATTGTATTGGTGCTCAGCACTCCTTGGTATTTATCAAAATGTTTGAAAACTTAAGCCCACACAAAAACCTGCACATGGACGTTTATAGCAGGTTTATTCATAATTGCCAAAACTTGGAAGCAACCAAGATGCCCTTTAGGAGGCGAATGGATAAATGAACCGTAGTACATCCAGACAGTGGAATACTATTCCATGCTAAAGCCACGGAAAGACACGGAGGAGCCTTAAAGGCATATGATGAAGTGAAAGAAGCTGCTCTGAAAAGGCTTCATACTGTGTGAGTCCAGCTATGAACATCATGAAAAGGCAAAACCGTGGTGATAGTGGTCATGTGGGGGTGAGAGGGATGAACAGGTGGAGCACAGAGAGATGTTCAGGGCAGTGAAACTACTCTGTAGGACACTACAATGGTGGGTACATGTCATACATTGTCCAAAGGCACAGAATGTACATGTAGAGTGAACCCTTGGGTAAAGCAGGGACTCCGGGTGATAATGATGTGTCAATGCAGTTATTGTAATGTGTCAGTATAGATTCATTCATTGTAACAAATGTAGCACTCTGGTGCCAGATGGTGATGAGGGGAGGCTGTGTGTATGGGGGAAGGCAGGGGTATGTCGGAGCTCTCTGTACTGTCTGCTCAATTTTGTTGTGAACCTAAAATTGCTCTAAAATATAAAATCTATTTTTTTTAAAGAGTGGAGGAACCAGAGAATGATTTGCTCTGGGCACCCAGCGGCTGTGTGCTCGCTGGCTTCTGATACGATGTACAAGCAGTTTCCCCACCTGGTTTTCAGTTGCTCAAGTTTACTAATTGTTTTCTCTACTGTTTTTCCACACCAGCACAAAATAAAAGGCAGTGCATGTACTAAGGGATTAATACATTCTCATTTAAAGGAAATGAAGAACAAAATACATGGACTGCTTCAAATTATAAATACCCATTTCCACCCAAATAAACAGCTTAATAGCCTTAGTGTCAACAGAGAAATTATTACTGATGTGGTTTCTGCAGATTCAAGAGCCTGGGCAGCCTCAGGTCTGGAGAGGGGCTTGTGCTAAGAGGGCTCAGGGATAGAAGAGTGACAAGTTGTGAGAAAATGTCACCCTTTATTATTTTTTTAATCTTTGACTCAATCCTGGAAGCACTCTGTGTGCTTCCAGTTTACCACCTGCTGGATTTAAAATGCACTGCTCAAAGCAGGCTGTCTCTCCTGGTTCAGGTGCTCGCCCCCTCTGAGCCTGAGTTCCCTCATCTATGAAAGAGCTGAAGATACTGCAGTTTGTGGCAGGCATTACAGGAGATCACATCTATGAAGTGTTCGGCAGAGTGATTGGCTAATGTCTGTTCAATTCATGTGAAATGTTCACTCTTCATATTAAGCATTACTAGATACGACATGATAAGGTGCTGGAGGTGGGATTAGGGAGCTTGAGAGATGGCAGTGCCTGTGTGATTGCTTCTTCTTCTATCTCACCCCACCTTCTTTCTTCTGGACTGCAGCTGGCATATACTCAGATGGTGAGTGTATTGGCTCCTATGAGCTCTGCTTCCTTCCTTCCTTTTCTTTCCTTTTCCCACCCCTCCCTTCTTCCCTATTTATTTTTCTTCTTCCTCCTTCCCACTTCTCTGCCCCCGCCATTTCCATTATTGTGTTTTAAATGAGTTTATTTCGTCTCTTGCTATTCTTGGCCAACTAACTAAGACTCTTTGTATTGAGATCTTCTTGCCAAAGCCGTATTCAGCTCACCAGGTTGCTAAACTTAGACCAGCCTGTTTCTGCTCTTTCTTGGAAGGCCTGCAATACCATAAACAAGAAAGGTATGAGGGCAAAGGATTCCTGTTCAGAGCAAAAGGGACTGCTTCACACGGAGCTTCCCAGACGGCAGGCAGAGCCTGACAGGAAAAAGACCTGAGGCCTCCGGCGTAATCTGTAACAGAGCAGTTCATACCTTACTCCCTGCCAAGTCCACTTGGCTGCCAGTCTTAGAGGCCATTTTTCAAATTGCTTTTTGGCCAGCTCAGCACAATGTCTGTGTGACAGCTTTACTTGGGAGAACAATAGAAAAGGCAGTTACCCAGAGGCATCGTTTTGTTTCTTCCTTTAGTTCTCTCCTAAACACCATGTGGCATTTATCTGATGACATGTGTCTGAAAGGGTCTAAGACCTAAAAAGGCCCAAGAGGGCATAGGAGATACTCAGTGGCCCTTATAATGAAATGGGTCAAATAAATGAGGTTTTAAAAGGGGGAGAATGCAATAGAGAGAGACCTGGGATTGAATTCTAGTTCTGCCACCTGCTCTAAAGAGGTGATAAAAATATTGCCCAGGTCATAGGATTATTTCAAGATAAATAGGGTCAAAACTGTCATGGAATAGATACATGTTAGATATTTGTCATCACCATCAACACCATCAATGCCAACTCCACCACCAACGACCCGATTCCAATTGTTAGGATGGGTTTTTGCTCTGAAGGCCTGTGAGCTGACGGCAGTAGACATTTTTCTTTTTTTAATCACACTTACATTTAGACGCTTCCCCTTCAACCCACACTCTCTATGACTGCATTTGTCAGCCTTCATGCTAATGTTATACCATCATGAGGAATTGTTTCAAACAATCCAATCCATCTTAGCTGCTTTGTGCATCTCAGTCTCAATCAGCCATCTCTTTACCCTCGGTGTTCTCAACTGTCTCTGTCATCGTTATCTACTGATGGCCAAGTGCCCCAGAGCCGGAAGGCTGTTTAAACTAAGGATGCAGACCATCTATCTGTAAGTCTGTTGGGCCTCCGAGTATCTGCAGTGAACCAACAGAAGAGCAAATAAAGGTTCAAACAGATAAAGTACATTGGAAACAGCTTTGTGGTTTAGTTGTTTATTCACTTATTCACTCACATATTCCCTTGGTCATTCATCAAATAGTTATTAACAACTTGCTTTGTGCCAGGCTCTGGACGTCACAAACATGAGCAGAGCAGACATGATTTCTATTCTCATGAAGTCTTCAGACTGGTGGAAAGCAACCGGCTTTATCATTAAATAACTGTGGGTTTGAATCTGACTCTGCCACTTCTACAGATTTAAATTGTTTAAACCTTTTGAGCCTCATCCTTAATCATTGTGAGGATTAAATGAATTAACATAAGGAGAGTACTCACCACAGTACCTGGTGATGTATGTATTTCTTTCCCCCAACATCATGTAACTTTGTAGCCACTAGAGTTTAGATACAAACCCAGGGCTGCTGGCACCCATGTTGGTGATTTTAAAGGGATTTTCTAATTATTACAAGTGATAGAATCCGGAGGGGAGTACTGCCCTTTTGAATAAGCCCACCCACCACCTCAGAGGGACCTAGGTTTCGTCTTCCCTAGGTTACAAGCATTCTCCAGAGCACACATCAGCAAGTCATGGGCCTACCTTTTCCCTGACTCCTCCCTCAAAAAGCCCGCCGAAAAATCAGGCCATAAAAAGCCTCTTACCTTGTAAGAGACACCTTCTTTGTTCTGCTAGCCAGAACAGAGGGGTCTCTCTCAGGTTTAGCAATAAACCTGCTTGGACTGTTGAGTTCACATGCCCTCTTTTCCTTCCAATAATTATTTTTAAGGTCTTACTATTTTTTATTTTGATTTTTCCCCCAGTCATTAATTCATCACTCAGTCAAAAATTTTAAAAATTGTTTTTTTATGTCTTTTTCCACGGCTTTTCTATCCCTCTTCTGCAGAACCTAATGCAGTAACCATGACCTGATGAAAATCACAAGCCCACTAGTGTCAACACAGAAAAAAAACAACAGGAATATTTATCTTTCTTCGGGTCACTTGGGAACCCCAAGGGAAGCATTGGGGTTATGCAAAATGTCTTAACTAAATGGGATAGCAGAGAGAGCCACGGTCTGCTTACAGTCAGAAGGAGCTTATCTGGCCATGTGGTAATTTATGGACATTCTTTCCTTTATTTAAAAGTTGGAAATATTACAAAATTATATTAATGTTCTAGGGGACTGCCATTAAAAATGCACTGGATGTAGACTCTTTCCAGACTTCTGAGCAAGCTCTCATGTTGGACACCGTGTTGCAATTTTTCTCTTGCCTTCTTCAACATCACTTACTCTGAGCTACTTTTTAAATACAAAACAAAACTGTATTTATTTCTTTTTCTTTTCCTGGCTTACCTATTTCTTAAGTGTCGGGTTCTCTCCTCAGCCCTTTCCTGGTCTTATTCGTCACTGAATGATCTCCTTTCCGATCTTTCAATCTACTTTTCTACGGCTTCCTTTCTGTATCAGTTGTAATAACTCTAATTCACATTCATAGCCTCTCTCACTAGAACTATCGCAATAACCCAACTGGTCTCCCATTTGCAAAAGGCTTGTCTCTCTGAGCTTTGTTTTTCACACTGCCACAAAAATTACCTTCCTAAAACCAGGCTGCTTACTATGTGACATTCCTCCTCAAAGACTGACATTACTTCCCCATAGCATAAAGTTCAAATTGTTTAGTGTGGCATTCATGGCCCTTGCTGATGTTGCACTGTATCCCTGTCTCCCCGATGTCCAAATTTCTGCTATGATAGCCTTCTCAGTATTTCATACACTTTTCATCTTTCTGTGCCTACCTTCTCATTAGACAATGACTTCCCTTATTCTCTCTTTTGCAACAGTTCCCACTATATTCTCCTTAGAATACCGGTCTTACGAAATGCTCTGCTGAAAACAAGCAGCTGTGGTCAGCGGTTCTGAGTATTACTGTATACCAGCTTCCACCTACTCCTTGGAGGTTACATGCATATTAGCATTTCAAATGCTCTGAGAAGTCCTGCAATGAAGAAACCTGGTTAGCTCTTTTTAACCCAGTGTTTCCTAAATATTGGATTCCTCTTTTTCTAGAAACCCTTAGATGCTAGAGTTTATTAACTATACTCTGGGAAACACTGATATGTTCAACTCTTCACTTATTCCTGCTTCACTTGGCCATTATTCATTTCCTTGGTAAATTTTTATTGTATACCATGCCAGGAACTGGAGAATGGACTGGGGGAAAAAGAAAAAGCTAGATGGACACAGTGCCTGCTGTCATCAGGCCTATAGTTTTGCCAGGTCAGGTATGAAAACATGCAATGAAGGGAGCCATCAAGGGACATAGAATGGGGCACAATGCTAGGACTTAATCTGCCTTGGGGAGTGGTTAAGGAAGGCTTCCTGAAAGAAGTGGTTTTATCTGGGAACCTAAATGAGAAGTGGGAGTTAGCCAGATAGAGATAAGGGGTGGAAAGAGTCATGTGGGCAGGGTCAACTGCTTGTGTGAAGGTTTAAAAACAGCATGGGCATGAATGAGGGACACTGCACCTCGACCCAAAGGTCCATGACGTCTCTGGTGTCCCTTTCATCCTCACTCCCAAGGATCCTCCTCTGTCTTCCTACCCTATCTGGCTTACAAAGCTGATGTTCAATTAATTTTGTTGAATTGATCATACTATTATTTTAAGGGGACAAATATGATCTATTGAAGCATAGTGCTATACACACACACATACACACACACACATTCCATCCCCAACATTTTCAATAAATCCAAAATTAGAGTTATTTTCTTTAAAAAAGGCTATTGTAAAAATGTATATAGATTTTGTTTTATTACTTTTATTTCTAAATTATCTTTTAATAAAATTTAAATATAGATATGTAATTGTGAATGGTGGGGTGATTTTCTTAACTAACTCCACTGTTGTTTAATCCTCTTTAACATGTTTTCCATTCTTAGGCAGCTTGCTTTTGTCATCTAGCAAATAGAGAGGTAAAATTGTAATTGGGCAAATTTAACCAGATGCTTAGACTGGAGGGGATGCAGGACCCACGAAGCTGGAATCAGCATCTCCCCCTATAGCCACCATATTGGGATTCCTGCCCTCGATCACTGCCTTAATTGTCAGACCCACTAATTCCTGCCTTTCTTTCTGTGGCTGCTGTCTCGTAATAAAAGAAGAGCCATTCCTTTTGTTATCTGTAGAACAGAGGGCAATGTCTCTTAATTAACGAAAGGAAGTGGTTCAATGTAGTGAGAACATAGCAATTGTTTCCAATTAATCCCACATGCAGTTTGGCAAAGCTAATAATCCATAAAATGACCTAGGATCTAAATATGGAGAACAATCATCTTCATCAGTCATTTTTCTATTGTTTCAGAAAAAGTGAGAAAATTCAAAGACTAGATGCTTAGAAGACCTATGGATTTACAGTATCACATATTTCTAAATATAATCTCAAATAGAAATGTACACACAAATAGAAATGGTGCCATCCAGATCCTATAAACTCTCAAGTGTTTTCCAACCTATGTAAACCATCACACAATGACAGGTGTCAACTCATCCACCTGTGGAGTAATTATTTGATTGGATTCACTATTTGTCACCAAAGCAAAGACACCTTCATGGCCAAGGAGAAGCACAAAAGGCGAGTTCCCTTTAATTACATCGGACAGAGCACTTCTAAATTCTTTGACAGTAGAAAATGTGTCTTGCATGTCCATTAACCCTTAAAAATGCTTCATGGAACATCTAGTCCTAGATCTGTAATATCTTTAAAAAAAATTGAGGTAGAATACATACAACATAAATGAAGGGTCCCCACCAGTAAGATGGCGAACTTCCGGCTTCTTTTCGGGGTCCTCGGTTTCCGCCGGCGCCACCTGAAGCCCAATCACCTCTCGCCCCCCTCCCAATCCCAGCACCTAGCCAACAGCCACCAGCCCCGTAGAAGTAACACCACAATCACCCTATGCCCCATCCTATATAACCCAGCACCTTTCCCTAATAAAGGGGAACTCTCCGGTGAATTGCTGTTGTGTGTCGCTCCTTTCCTTTCATTGGTGCCAAAACCCGGGAGACGGGACACCCCAACTGGGCCCCGTCTTCCCCCAACACCAGCAGCAGCTTGCCCTCGTCCTCTTTTTCCGGCGCTGGCTCATCAAACTCACCACTCCTCTATGGCCTTTAGGTAAGTCCCCTCCCCCTCCCCCCGCCCCGGGGTGGGCCACTCTTCCCTGAGCTATCGCAGTGCCATTGACCGTGACCGTCGGGCAAGGCCCTGACACTCGGGGACGAGGAGGGAACGCTCCCCGCCTCAGGCCTTCACGGCTGCGGCGGACCCTCAGACCCCTCCCCCGACAGCCATAAATCCCCGCCTCAGGCCTTCACGGCTGCAGCGGACCCTCAGGCCCCTCCTCCAAAAGCCATAAACCCCCACCTCAGGCCTTCACAGCTGCAGCAGACTCTCAGCCCCCTCCCCCTCCAACAGCCATAAATGAGGTGACTCCTTTGCGGATGAGAACGCTCCCTTTCCCGCCCCTTCCTCCTTCTGTTCCGTCCGCCGAAACCTGTTCGGTCTGCCGAAAACGCCTAGCGCTAGGTACCTCGTGACTCCGGCACTCTGCCTTCTTAGGGAAGTCTGGGTGACGACCCACACTTCCCAAGAAATTCTGACTCGTATACGAGTTTCCGCAGACCACCAAGGATCATCGGGGATGCCCTTTGTCTCCTTGTGGTCTGCCTCCAGTCCGAGGATCCCCGTTCGTCTTCCCCTGTTTGTCTCCCTCTCTGTCCTTTAGCCATTTTGTCTCCTTGTGGTCTGCCTCCAGTCCAAGGATCTCCGTTTGTCTTCCCCTGTTTGTCTCCTTCTCTGTCCTTTAGCCATGGGAGCCTCCTCATCCCTCCCTGAAAGTTCACCTCTTGAATGCCTGCTTAAGCATCTAGCTACCCTCTCCCTGACGCCTGATATAAAACCAAAACTTCTCCGTAAATATTGCTCCCAAGACTGGCCGACATACCCCCTAGACAATAACAACCAATGGCCCACAGGGGGAACTCTTGATCCTAACATCACTCGCAATCTCTTTAACTACTGCCAGCGCCTGAAAAAATGGAAGGAGATTCCCTATATCGAAGCTTTTCGCCTCCTAGCTCAAAATCCCAGCCTCTGCACCACCTGCTCCCCGCCCCAAGTTCTCCTAGCCTGCAAGCCGTCTCCCTCCCCTCCACACACTCCCAGTCCCTCTTCAATTACCTTTGACCCGGCCAACGAGCCTCCGCCATACAGACTTCCCCCTTCAGCCCCTCCCCCTCCTACAACCCCTCCACTCTCCGCCGCCGCTGCCACCTCTTTCCCCATGGCAGAAGCCTCCCGTCCTCTCCCTTCCCCTTCTTCTCCTACAACAGCCCCTCCCCCTTCCTCTCCCCCCCCCACCGCTGCCGCTTCCCCCGAGGCAGAAGCTTCCCATCCTCCCCCTTCCCCTTCTCCTCCTACAACAGCCCCTCCCCCTTCCTCTACCCCCGCCACCGCTGCCGCTTTCCCCGGGGCAGAAGCTTCCCATCCTCTCCCTTCCCCTTCTTCTCCTACAACAGCCCCTCCCCCTTCCTCTATCGCCGCCGCCGCCTCCACCCCCGCAGAAGCCTCCCATCCTCTCCCTTCCCCCTCCTCCACCATCTCCTCCTGCACCTCACCACCTCCTCCTCCGTCCCCCTCACCTTCCCCCCTCCCGCAAATCGAGCCTGAGCCTTTCAGCCCCCCTCTAACTAAGTTCCAAGAGCCTCATCCGTCTTTGCCCCCTCAGATTTGGTCCCGAGAGCCTCCCAAAATTATCGCGGCTTTGCCCCCATTACCTGTTTCCCCTGCACAGACTGAGCCAGAACCCTTCAGTCCCCCTCAGACTCGGTCCCGAGGGCTTCCCAAAATTATCGCCCCGCTCCGGGAAGTAGCAGGATCCGAAGGCATCTTGCGCGTTCACGTACCTTTCTCCTTAGGAGATTTAGCCCAACTAGAGAAACGCCTAGGTTCCTTTTCCACTGATCCCACGACCTACATCAGGGAGTTTCAATGGACCCTCCAGTCTTACAGCCTCACACATCATGACATTTTCATGCTCCTGGCCAATACTCTCCTCCCTGAGGAGCGTAGACGAGCTTGGGACTTCGCCCAAATGCATGCTACCGAAACCCACAGGACTGACCCCACCTGTCCCCCTGGTCCCACTGCTGTCCCCGAACAAGACCCACACTGGGATTATAACACCGCTGTGGGTCTCCACTCTCGAGATATTTTTGCCTCCTGCTTAATAGCAGGTCTAAAAAAGGCAGCTCGTAAAGTAGTCAATTTTCAAAAGCTCCAAGACATAATTCAAAAGAGAGACGAAACCCCCTCCGAGTTCTTAGATAGACTCACTCAAGCCCTATTACAGTATACCAGCCTGGACCCAGAAACACCTGAAGGAAGACAGGTCCTTATGACATACTTCCTAGCTCAAAGCTACCCCGACATTAAAGCTAAACTCAAAAAGTTAGAACAGGGCCCCGCTACCCCACAGACTGAGATCCTAACAGTGGCCTTTAAAGTCTTCCATAACCGGGAGGAGGAGAAAGAACGCCGTAAACAAAAAGCTGATCAGGCCAATTTCCAGATGTTGGCCCAGCTGATAAAACCACAACCTAGGCGCCCCTCTACAGACAAGCCCCCCCCAGGAGCTTGTTTCAAGTGCGGAAAAGAGGGACATTGGTCAAGGGCGTGCCCCTCCCCCAGATCTCCTACCACCCCATACCCCAGATGCCACAAAAAGGGCCACTGGGGGTCTGATTGCCCAACCACCCGAAGGGGAGGCTGGACGAACAACCCCCATCCTAAGCCCACCCTAGTGGGGCTGGCAGAAGAAGATTGACGGGGCCCGGGGGCTTCTCGCCTGACCATTTCCATCACCAAACAGGAGCCCAGGGTTACTTTAACAGTAGACGGTCGCCCCATCTCCTTCCTCCTAGATACAGGAGCCACCTTCTCAGTCTTGCGAGAATACCGGGGCCCTACCACGCCAGCCATTACTCCTATAGTCGGGGTAGGAGGTAAACAGATTTTCCCATTAAAACCCCCCCCCCTTTTATGCACAATCCTAGACAGTCCCATACCTTTCTCCCACTCCTTCCTAGTTATGCCCCAGTGTCCCATCCCTTTACTAGGACGGGACATCCTTTCACTCCTCCACGTTTCCATAACTATATCCAATCCCACAGCCCCCAGTACTCCCTTTCTGATGGCCCTCATAGCCGACAACCCCCCTCTACCCAATGAAAGCTCCAGTTCTGCCCTTATACACCCTGTAAATCCCAAAGTTTGGGACATTACAAGCCCCTCCATGGCCCTATGTCCCCCTGCCTCTATCAAATTACGTGACCCCTCTCAGTATATCTGTCAGGCCCAATACCCCCTAACCACTTCAGCCCTCATAGGCCTCCAACCCATCATTCAAGATCTCTTAAACAAAAACTACCTCAGACCCACTCACTCCCCATTTAATACCCCCATATTAGCTGTGAAAAAAAACAATGGATCTTTCCACCTTGTCCAAGACCTTCGCCTCATCAACATAGCCGTTGTCCCTATCCATCCCTTAGTTCCAAATCCATACACCCTTTTATCGCAGATCCCTGCTTCTGCATCCCACTTCTCAGTCCTAGATCTCAGGGACGCATTTTTTTCTATTCCTCTAGACCCCTCCTCCCAAGATTTTTTGCCTTCACCTGGACGGACCCATACACCAGACATTCTGTACAGCTTACTTGGACAGTTTTACCACAAGGCTTCCGAGATAGTCCCCATATTTTTGGACAAGTCCTAGCTCAAGACCTCAAACAGTTTCACCATGATCACCCCGAGTCCACTTTATTACAATATGTAGATGATCTTCTACTCTGCAGTCCCTCGTGGGAACAGTCTCAACTTGACACTGCGTCTCTACTTAACCTTCTAGCTTCCAGAGGTTACCAAGTATCCCCTGTCAAAGCTCAAATCTCTTCCCCTTCTGTCACTTACCTTGGATTCCTTCTGTCTCAGCAAAGAAAGTCCATTACCTTAGACAGAAAACGACTCCTCTCTGACCTGCCCGTTCCCAAAACCAAGACAGAAATCCTTTCCTTTCTAGGCCTGGCTGGGTATTTTAGAGCGTGGATCCCTAACTTCTCCCTGTTGGCAAGACCCCTATACGACCTCAGCAAGGGCCCCCCTGAAGAACCATTATCATCCTCACCCCGACACTCCTTCATTAAGCTCCGTCAAGCCCTTGTAAAAGCTCCAGCTCTCCATCTCCCTGATTTGTCAAAACCCTTCTCATTATACATTCATGAGAGGTCCAGTCAAGCTCTAGGAGTCCTAGGCCAATATTATGGCCCATCCTTTGCCCCAGTAGCTTATCTCTCCAAGCAATTAGACCCCACAGTTCGGGGATGGGCCCCCTGCCTACGGGCATTAGCCGCTGGACAGCTCTTGCAGAAAGAAGCTCACAAACTAACATTTGGAGCGCCCCTTACCATTCTGTCCCCACATCACCTAAAAGATCTCTTAACCTACAAAAGTTTACAGACTCTCCCCCTCTCCAGACTCCTGACCTTACTGTCCTCTTTCCTCCAAAATCCAAACATTTCTTTCCTCCCCTGCCTGCCCCTGAATCCGGCCACTCTTCTTCCTCTGCCCTACTCTCCTCATACTCCCTCGCATGATTGCCTGGAAGCCCTTCACAACTTCCTTCCGTGCCACTCCACGATCTCCGAAGGAGCCCTCTCACACTCCGACCTCATCTGGTTTACTGATGGGTCCTCCTTTAAACATGAGGGCATCCACTACTCAGGATATGCAGTAGTCTCCCTCGAAGATGTCATTGAAGCACGAGCCCTACCCCCTGGTACAACCAATCAGCAGGCTGAACTCATTGCAGCCACCAGAGCTTGCACTCTGGCCCGGGACACGTCTCTCACATTGTACACTGACTCCAAGTACGTATTCCACATTCTCTTGTCCCACGCGGCAGTATGGAAAGAACGAGGCCTCCTCACCACAAAAGGGAATTCCATAACTAATTCAGCCTTAATTACTAAACTTTTAGAGGCTTCACAACTCCCACACCGACTAGGCATAGTCCACTGCAAATCACATCAAAAAGACGACTCCCCCATTGCAAGAGGTAACAACAAGGCCGACAGAGTAGCCCGGTCAGTTGCCCTATCAGAAAACGCACCAGACAACAATCCGTCTGCCCTTGCAGTTTTAGCCTTATCACAAGACGCCCTCTGCTCTCAGGACAAAGAGTCTCTCTTCTGCCCCTTACATGACCTGTTCCATCCCAGCCCCCAATCCTTAATCCATTTTTTACAATCTTTTTTTCCTCTTTCTCCTGAAGACAAAACCCTACTTAACCAAATCACCTGCAAGTGCACCATCTGCCAACGCACTAACCCTAATATCCCCCTCAAAGCCCGACCCTTCCCAGCTCATCAAGCAAGGGGTAATGTCCCCGCTGCAGATTGGCAAATAGACTTCACTAACATGCCCCCTGTACGACGTACCAGATACCTACTCGTGCTAGTAGATACATTTTCAGGATGGGTCGAAGCTTTCCCCACCACTAACAAATGAGCATCCGTAGTTGCCTCTATCCTCCTCACCCAGATCTTTCCTAGGTTCGGGATGCCCACTTCCCTCCAATCAGATAACGGCCCTGAGTTCACTGCCCAAATTATCCAAAACCTCTCCAAGTTGCTCTCGCTCCCCTGGCATTTACATTGTCCTTATCGACCACAAGCTTCAGGAAAAGTAGAAAGAGCCAATAGGACTCTAAAAGACATCCTGACCAAACTATCTCTAGAACTACACCTTGACTGGGTTCGCTTACTTCCCTTAGCTCTACTCCGCATTCGAGCCCTCCCAAAGAAACCTTCCTTCTTGTCACCCTTCGAAATCATGTACGGCCGCCCGATTCTACCCCCGGGGCTCCCTTCCCACAAAGGACCAATTCCTCCCAATATAGCCCTTCCACTACTCTCTCTCCTCCGCACTGAATTGTGGAAATATCAAGATTGGCTCCTTCCTGATCCATCCGCCTCCCAAAATCCTCCTGTCTTACAGCCCGGCCAACTAGTGTTTTATAAGCCACCAGAAGATCAGCCCTCTCTCACCCCGAAATGGGAAGGTCCACACCCAGTTATTCTCTGCACCCCCTTGGCTGCCAAGCTCTCACTGCCTGATAACTCTGTCACCCCTTGGATTCATATCTCCAGGTTGAAACCAAATACCCAAGACTCACCTTCTCTGGACACCCAAGACCCATCAGTCACAATCCAGAGTCCTTCGGATACAGCCCAAGACGCTGTCTACTCTACCACGCCTCATCCCTCTGATCCCTTGAAGCTCCGCATCTCTCGTGCACCCTCTGTGCCATCCATACCTGAATCATGACTTTTTCCTCCTTTACTGCTCTCTCGCTTTTTTCCCTCATTCCTATTGTCTTCCCTGCCGCCCCACCCTCCTTTGTATGGCAATTCAAAGTCAAGCAGACTTACACACAGCATCAAACAAAAGTTACTGCCCTCATTGCCACATCAGACTGCCCTCTGAAAGGCTGCTCTGAGCCTTTATACCTCCACTTTCCTCCCTCCACTGAAGTGTTCACTAGCAGCTACCCTTATTCTCCCTACCTCTGCTTCCTCTATGACCAAAGACAAGCGTATTGCAGGCGATGGCAAGACACCTACGGGGGATGCCCCTACTGGTCTTGCACCATTCACTACATGGGTGACTTCCAGTACCCACAGTATTACTCCTCCAACCATTTCATGAAATATCCCAACGGCTCATTCTCCTTATTAATCCCAGATCCCTGGGACTCTCGAAGGGCTGCTGGAGTCACAGCCTCAGTTTACTACAAGGGGTCCTCGACCCCCCATGGTACCCTTCATATCTCTCGAGAGTATGTTCCCTCTCGCTCCCAGATCTCTCAAGTTGCATCAGATATCAGACATTCCGAAAAAGTCATTATCCAAACTCTTGACGGCGCCTCTTCATCTTCTTATTCCTCCTACTCTTGGTTACAGCTCATTCAGGACACCACCATCTTTCTCAACCACACCCTCAACACCGCCAATTGTTTCTTGTGTGCATCACTACAGTGCCCACTGCTGGCCTCCGTGCCCCTCAATATTTCCAACTACTCCTTCCATGCAGAAGGACAACCCCTCCGTCCCCTGGCAGACATACCCCTGTGGGAACCAGAATACCCAGATAATCTCACCATCCACCACTGTGTAGGCCCAACTCCACCCACCTCCAGTGCACTTCACTGCCTCTCTATCTACACCCCTACCTCCGGCTCTAAGACTTTTATGCAACCAGGACACTTCTTTTGGTGTAATGGCAGCCTTTTCAACTCACTACCTCTCAACTCCGATACACCCTGCATTCTCGTCACCCTAATCCCACAGCTTACACTTTACAGCATGGCAGAATTCCTTGAGCTCCAACCTCCCTTGCACTCGCGCACAAAAAGGGCTGCTTTCCTTCCCATCATGGTCGGTATCTCTTTAATCACCTCAGCCATTGGGGTGGGGTTTTCAGGAGGAGCCTTGGGTCACTCTCTATGGGCAGTTAGAGATCTCGACGCCAAACTTGAGGGAGCCCTGACATCCACTGCCGATTCCCTAGCCTCTCTCCAAAGACAGGTCACTTCGCTAGCTAAAGTCACCCTTCAAAACCGGTGGGCCCTAGATCTGCTTACAGCCGAGAAGGGCGGCACCTGCGTCTTCCTCCAGGAAGAGTGCTGCTATTACATCAACGAATCCGGCATTGTAGAAACTGACATCACCAAACTCACTGACCTTGCCTCCAGCCTCCACTCTGCTTCCAATTCCAACCCATTCTCTTCAATACTAACAAACCCCCTCCTCACCTGGCTCTGGCCCATTGCAGGCCCCATAATAGTCATTCTTCTCGTCTGTCTCTTCTTACCCTGTATAATAAAGTTCATCAAATCCCAAGTCGGAAAAATCTCTAATCAAGCTTTCAACCAGCTTTTACTCAGGAACTACCAGCTTCTGGCCACGGAAGACCCCTCACCCTCACGTGACCTCCTCACCACATGCTGAGATGGACCCCTCTCTCCGCTGGAAACTGTTCCTGGAAACAATGGCCGCAGACGCCTGGCTCCTGACACCCATATCCTCTTGGCATCATTGGAATCAACAGGTCCTCAACCTATGGTTACAGGGAACCTTCATTGATTTCCAACCTGAAGAAGTCCACATCTACTCATCCTTACTGTGGGGAGTCCTATCAACCCTTTCCTCCCAATCCTCAAACCCTCACTCCCTTCTCCGCCCCTGTTCAGCAGGAAGCAGTCAGAGAGAAAGCAACGTCCACAAACCCATAGAGGAGAAAGGGGGGAATGAAGGGTCCCCACCAGTAAGATGGCAAACTTCCGGCTTCTTTTCGGGGTCCTCGGTTCCCGCTGGCGCCACCTGAAGCCCAATCACCTCTCACCCCCCTCCCAATCCCAGCACCTAGCCAACAGCCACCAGCCCCGTAGAAGTAACACCACAATCACCCTATGCCCCATCCTATATAACCCAGCACCTTTCCCTAATAAAGGGGAACTCTCCGGTGAATTGCTGTTGTGTGTCGCTCCTTTCCTTTCAATAAATTTCACCATTTTAAAGTGTATAAATCAGTACCAGTTAGTACATTCACAAAGTTGGGCAACCATCACCACTATCTGGTTCCATAATATTTTCATCAATCCAAAAGGAAACCATGCACCCAATGAGCAGTCCCTTCCCATTCTCCCCTCCCTCCAGCCCTTGGTCACCACTAATCCGCTTTCTGTCTCTGTGAATTTCCCTTTTCTGGATATTTGATAAAAACAGAATTGTACAATATGTGGCTTTTGTATCTGCCTTCTTTCCCTTAGCATAATGCTTTCAAGGTTCAGCTACATTGTAGTATGCATCAGTCAGTACTCGATTCCTTTTTATGGATGAATAATATCCCACTGTATGGGTATACTACCTTTTGTTCAGCCACCCATCAGCTGATGGACATCTGGAGTGTTTCCATCTTTTGGATACTATGAATAATGCTGCTATGCACATCCCTGTACAAGTTTTTGTTTGATCACTTGTTTTCAATTCTTTGGGTATCTACGTAGGAGTGGAATTGCTAAGTCATATGGAAATGCTATGTTTCACTTTTTTAAGGAATGCACAATACTTTCTCACTGAATATTCCCAGGATTCTTCATAGGTTGAATGTGGTTGGGATAATCGACATTTGCTGAAGTGCCTTAATGAAGATGTTATAAAGCATGGGAACACACCTGCTCGCGTCACGACCTGTGTGAGGAGACTCCTCTCTCTGCCAGCTCATAAGCTACTTCCTTCAGTCCAGCTTTGTTGCCAAGCACTTGGGCACCAGAGTTGGATTATATGAATTTCAATATAAGACCCATCATGTATCAGTGTGAGACCTTAAACTAGTTGCTTAACCTCTAAAAGTCTCATCACTATAAGTGGGGGAACTACCTGTTGCTACAACATGGGTTGCAATTACTTTAAGAAGGGCAGCATATTTAAAAGACTTACTATATATCAGCTGGCTAATGAATGCTTAAAAACCATTCATTTGGATTATATTTACACTTCATGGTATCTCTGTGGTATTTAAGCAGCACAGTCCTAGGCACATAAAAAGCCCTTAATCATATCTGAATAAGTAACATGTTTAATGGAAATGACTTGAGTCACTTTGTGGTTTATGAACTTGCTTCCTCCCTCCCTCACTTCCTTCACTTTCTCTGTCTCTCTTTCATTTTTTCTTTCGCTCTTTTATGCATGTTGGAACAATTCATTTTCTGAAGGGTGCACAGAAAAGGGATTTGGTGTTGGAGGGCCAATGCCTACGACCACAGGCAGAGACTCCCTCACCAATGCTTTTCATTCGATGGTTTTGTGGGTGAGGTCGGTTGTGGGCAGGGTAGGCCAGTCCATCAATCTGGCGCTGCCTGCTCAAAGTTGTGAGTACCTTGGAGAGGAGCTTCTCCAAAAGGAAATCCCTGAAAATTCTCTGTATTAGAGAATGTATTTGTGTTAATTCAAATCTACCTATGGTGTTTTTATTACAAGCCCTATATACCGACATTTCACACTGCTTTGCATATTTTTCTATGCTAGTACATGCCTTCAGTTCTACAAGCATCAAAGTGTATAGACTTTGGCCTGTATATTTGTTTCTGGCTCCAATCTGCTCTGTGTTCTTATAATGCTGTCTCCTTATAACTCATGTCTGCTGGTGGCTCAGCTATCCTGATATATATCCATAATTCACACCTCTGCAGCTTCCTAGAAACCAGTGTTAAACCTGATGGGTTTTTGGCTCCCATGCCCTTTGGGTCAAAGGCAGTTTCAAGTGGAGAGAAGATGTGGTGAGACAGAAGGAATGGCATCAGGTGTGAGCTCTCTGTGATGAGAAAAGGTGCTGGGGCATTGTGCTTGTGGGGTGATGAGAGCCCCATCTTTTCTTTTCCTTCAACTAGCCATCCTGTGCCATGGTTTTCTACCTTCTTCTGTTCATAGTTGTACTATGCAAGGAACAGCTTTTGTCTGCATTAAGGGAGCGATTTATGCCATGATAAATGGTGCTCAGGAGCACCTCTTGCAAATGCCAAGCAACAGATACAATCACTGTAGGAGTTTGGCTAACTTTCATGTATCTATCATTAATCTGCTACTATTCTGGGGGTACTTCTTTTTATAAATTGAGGTACATGCCTGGGTGAGTGGCCTCGACTGTGAATCTGCACAGAAGCAATGATGGCTTATGTGGAACTGATGCCATGGGGAGTCCACTAAGCCTACCGTCTGAATGGATAGCTGCATTCTTGCTACGCAAACACCACTTAAAGGCCGAGCTCCCTGCCTCCTCTTTCAACCATATTGAAATGCCTAAGGCCAATCTATAGAGACATGTTAAAGTCACCAGTGTCTTGGCTGAAGGTCATAAGAATCATTTCAGTCTGTCCCGATTTTCTGTCTTAGCACTGAAATGAGAAGATAACAAGAATCTGTCCAAATGATACATATTGAGGGGCACGCATTGTTAAAACACCCAAATTGAGCTATTCATGAGAGGCTGAGAAACTTAGGTGGTATAAATGAGCATTACACTTAGAGTTTTATTAAACATGACCATCAGCTTAAAAATCTCCAACCTGTCTGCTTTTTACATGGCAAAGCCAGCACCAGCTGCACGCAGGACATGACACAGGGAGGCTGGAAATAGCATTTCAGTCCCTTTTTGGTAGCACGAGGCTCCCTAGGGACCAAGTTCTGTAAGAGCCCACGCCTCCTTCCACTCAAGGTTTGACATGTATTATGAATTCTAAGCAGAGCTCTGGCCAGCCATCTAAAAAGCAATTTTACCTCCACTGAATATTTCACCATCCTAAGCAGAAATGCTTCCAGCCTGTTACCCTGTTATTCAAGTGGCTCTAAAGAAGTCACTTAAAACCAATATGTTGAGGCTCTCATGAGTTAAAACAGCAACCTGTCTCACAACTGTGTTATATATGAGAAATTTATCTTTTAACACCAAAAGATGGAAAGCAGATTTAAGAAGGCTTAACAATTCCATCCTACACCATGAGTTATTTAATTGCGGTAGAACACATATACCAAGAATAGGAACACATACACCAAGAATCATCCCTTATTTAGTCTAACCCCAAGCCAGCAGTTGTTAAATGTGTGATTCAAGCCAATGTAACAGGGTGCCACCCTGTGGCAGAGACAGCCGTGGTGTTCACGTTTATTTTTAACGTTTGGGTAATTATAACTTAAATTAACAACAGGGGAGAAATGAATCATTTATTTGTCTTTCTTATTACAGCTTCTCTCTCTCTCTCAAAAGTGTTTCTTTCTTTGTAACACCTACCTAGGAAGTGAGGTGTTACTCGATGTCCTGAGGATTTAAGCATCTGTGATCTGATCACAAATTGCATAGTAAACATTCTGAGACAGATGACTGCCACCCTAATTCGTTATAAAGTGGAAAAAACTGTACTCATTTAATGCAGTACATTTGCTTGATATGAACGTTGAACAATCAACAAGCAGCTGTTGGGTGTAGGAGGGACAGTTCTGGACTAGATGTCAGGAAACCCAGATCTGAGCTCCCTTCTGCCGGTGACAAGTGGGGACATCTCGGGTCCCCCTCACTGTCTGTACTTCGGTTTTCTATGTGCTTTCTTAGGTCGTGTGCAGCTCTGCGGTGCCAGAATCGTGGTCATCAGGAGGTAGAACAATACAGAGAAGTGGGGTGGTAAGAGAATGTGCAACCACTTGAATAATCAATCACCTTCCTCTGATTAGTGCAACCCATGAGTCAGCCTTAGAGCTGGTTGGGATTTGAGTGATGAGGAAAGCGCTCTGCAGAGGACCAGTGACTTGGGGGCAGTCACACTGCCAGTAAACGTAGGAGAGTGCACAAACCTGGGATTTCTGGGCCAGGTTATCTAAGGCAATCTCTCTTTAGATTATGGAGACACCAGAGGACACTGAACTAACAGCTTTACAACCATATGTTCCTGTGGCTGCTTATTACTGCCAGACGAGGGCAGGGTCACAGCTTCTGGAATCTAGTAGTCTTGCTTCTGCTTCAGTGTGACTTTGCCATTCAATGCAGCATCTGCGTGTTCTATTTATATCTTTTCTTGGAAAGCGGTGTTATGCAATGATTAAGGGTGTGGGCCTGATGCAAAAATTTGTACATGGATGTTCATAACAGCTTAATTTGTGATGGCCCCAAACTGGAAAGCCCCAATGTCCACTAACGGGGGAATGGATAAACAAACTGTGTACATCTGGATGACGGACACTACTCAGCAGTAAAAGGGATGAAGTGCTGATACCCACAACAGTGTGGACAAATCTGGAAATAATTTTGCTGAGTGAGAGAAACCCAACAAAAAATAGTTCATACTGTATGATTCCACTGACTTAAAATTGTAGGAAATGCAACTGATCTGTAATGACAAAAAGCAGCCCAGGGGTTGCTTGGAGATAGGAGTGTGGAGAGGAAGGAATGGGAGGATCAAAAGCAGGCACGAGGAAACCTTAGGGAGTGCGGCAGAGGCTCGTTATTTGACTGTGCTCATGGTTTCATGGGTATATACAAATGTTACAAGTTCTCCAATTGTACAGTTTAAATATGCACAGTTTATGGTGTATCAATTATACCTCAATATGGCTGTTTCAAAAAATAAAAACCCAAAGCCCACAGGGGGCCTGGAGTTGAAACCCAGTCTCCCTAGTCACCAGCCGTAGACCCTTTGGTGAGTTACTAACCTCATCTGTGAAAGGAGGGTAATAACAATTTCTAGGTCACAAAGTGGCCATGAGTATTATATGAATTAATACTTATAAGGTGTTTAATAAAGACAAGCTCTTGTTATTTTTCCAGAACTTCTGGGAAAGGATTCTGTTTTATCCTTTGCATCTCATTCCCGTAAGATTTGAGTTCATTGATCTATTTAAAGAATGTCACAGTGAGGCACGTTCAGGCTATGTTCAGTCTCTGCCGGCACCCTGTCTGGGAGCTATTTCCTGGTGCCCCTACTCCTGTCCCTCCCTACTCCTGGCGCCCCTAGCTCCTTCCCTGGATTTATTTCCTTTCCTAACCCTTTCCACTGTCTGCCACTATGCTTCACATTTCCTTGTTCATTTGCTTAGCCTCTGTTTCCCTCCACTGGAACACAAGCTCCCTGAGACCGGGGATTTATCTGGTTCACTAATACACAAGCCACTGAATAACTATGTTGAATGCTGAGTAAACAAAGGACTGCGTTCTCTCTCAGAACCTGCCTTGGTGACAGTGGCAGTGTGGTGGTGGATGTCCCTGTAATAATGGCAGGGTTCACGCTGGTTGTGTGTATGGGTTTATGGTCCCTGTGATTTAGTGCAGCTGGCCGAACACAGAGGTAGCTGGCTAGAAAGAAGACGCGACATCGGTTAGATCAGAAAAGTCCCAACCTCATTTCCTTTCTGGCTCTGCAGGAGCAGGGGACTGCATAGGCTGCAAAAGGTTTCGGAAAAACTAAGATCAGGGTCTGAGTCTTACTAAAACGATGAATAGATATCTTCAATTTTAGAAAGTTGCAATATGAATGATTTGACATGAGTCATCCTTAGGCACTTTCTTTTATAGCTGAAAAGAAGATCAGGCAAAAATTGGGCCCAACGGTAGACAAAATCATCCTTGCCCTCCAGTGGCTCTTGAGGGTGCAGCCAGTTTGTTGTGGTGTGGTTAAGACCACCCAGAACCAACCTCCAGGCTGTCTTCCTTCCTTCCTTTTTGATTCTGTGAATCCAAATTGCAGATCTAAACCTCAAAGGAGTTAATTTTTCACTTGCTCCCTTGCCAGTCTTATCCTCCACCTGCCATGCTTCCTGTAGACGCTGCTTCTTCAAGTCTGTAGCTTTAGGAGACATGTGGAAACGGCATCAATGATGGTTCAATGTTACGTCTCCAAAGATGCATCTAAACAACAGCTGTGGAATATATGCTTGGGTCTGCAATTGTCATGCAATCAATCCCCGTGTGAGTACTTTTATTTGACATCTATGTGTAAACAGATTGCTGAATTTATTCTGCCTTGAACCCTCTCCTTAGGAATGTGCAAACAATGCCTTATAAATAAGTAGCCCACGTTTCAGTGCATACAAAAGACTTCCTGAGTTAGAATTTGTCATCTTTTATGTTTTAATTATCTCACTTGATCTCTTTATTGTTGCAATTACATTCTAATTTTGTGTGTAGACACTCGAATGCCTTGGGCTAGATTAATCAATTAATATTACAATTATTATTATAGCAATATAAATGTAAGTGGCTAGGTGGCTAGGGTAGCTCCAGATCCATTATTTTAATTCTGAATAAAGAGAGCCTGGCTGTGGGAAATTCTTTCAGACTATTTTGAAAGGAAAAGATGAGATTCTCCCTTAAATCCTGAAGGCAGTGAGGGGTTCAGGTGGATTTTTTTGACTTGGTGATAAATCAACACCCATTCTTTGCTACAATTATGCACAGTTCTCTAAGGGGCAACAGGACTATTTATTTTAATATTACTATTATTTTTGATGTTCAGTCTGAACGCTCAACGTGGTGGCCTTGGCCAAAGGCTCTCAGTGAACAGGGAGCTCGAGCAGGTTGTGGAAACATCTGAATCCAGGAATGATCTCTTTTCAGGCAAAATAAGGAGACATCCCAGCTCAATGCACAGGTCTAACTGAGTTTCCAGGAGCCTATTTCATTTCACACAAGGCACACAGGCTGGCAGCCCTGGGAGCGCAGGGCCAAACGCAGAACAGTTCATCCCTGGGGCTTTGCGGGATCCATGTGGTGACGTGGAAATGAACTGAAGAGGAAGGGGTCCTGAGTTCTTTATCAGTCCAAGAAAGATATCCATTCTCCTGATTACTGTGCCCCCGTCAAACTCTCCCCAGATCCCAAAACACAAACATAAAGAGTTGGCCACATGCACACACACACACACACACACACACACACACACACGCATGCATGCCACAAGTAATAAATCAATATTAGCTACTCCTTTCCTTTGTCTGAACTTTGACACTGTACCATCCATATATATATATATATATGATATATATATATATGATATTGTGCTTTTGGTTCTTATTTGCTCTCTAAACCATGGGTGTGGTTTGTTCACACATCAGATTATAGCAATCAGTTACATTTCTGAGCCTTTGCTATGGTACATACAGTGTCTACGTTCTCTCATTCAATCCTCATAACGACCCTATGAGGAAGGTGCAGCTGTTATTCCCACTTTATAGATCAGGAAAGTGGGGCACAGAAGGGGTACATAACCTGGGGAGGGGCAGAGCTGGGATTGAGGTAGAGACGGGGTTTTGGCATTTGAAGTGTCCCTCAAGAGGCAGTACAAACACATACAAGGTGTGTTTTTTACATGCACACCTTGTAATTTACATTACTTTGTAAATGTGTAATTTACATGCAGTGAAATTTACATGCAAGTGACTATTAATACGAGCTTTAAGCCATTTGATGAGTGAATGCATGATTTCTCAGGGCCCTGGGGGGAGCTGATGCACACCTGAAATCTTCCTCAAAGATATAGCTCACCAGAGCCATGAAGTAAACCCTATGCACCTGATGCACCTGTCTGAGTTGAATTGTACCCCCTACTCCCCAAAAGTTCTAAGGCCTGGTATCTGGGAAGGTGAACTTATTTGGAAATGGGGTCTTTGTAGATGTAACCAGTTGAATTTAAAATGACACCCTTATGGGAAGAGAAGCGAGCCAGAGACAGAAACGTACAGACGAAAGTTAATATGAAGACATACATGGAGAAGACCGCGTGATGATGGAATCAGAGACTGTAGAGATGATTCTACAAGCCAAGGACCCCCAAGGATGCAGACTGCCCCCTGAAACTAGAAGAGGCAAGAGAAGTCTCTTCCTTCAAGCCTTCAGAGAGAGCATGTCTTTGCTGACCCCTTGATTTTGGATTTCAAGCCTCCATATTTCTGAGAGATTAGATTTCTGTTGTTTTACGCTATCTAGTTTGTGGTATGTTGTTACAGTAGCCCCAGGAAACCACTATTCACACCAACCCATATTTTCCTTTTTTGTACTGATCAAAGAAAAAAATGTCCTCTAACAGCTCCTTAAAAGGGTTCATGCCAAGTAGGGAACTGACCAGCTGTGCAAATAGGGACTCAAGCAGGTATGGGCTTATGTAGTTTCTGTAGGAGCTCTCTTGAGGCATCCATGGTTTCTAGGGCACATGATACCAGCGGAAGAGGCCACTCAAGGGCTGGCACTGTGCTCCCACTCTTGCTCATTCACATTCCAAAAAAGGAAAAAGGCTGGACCTTGTGGGAAAATGAAGTCATTAAGGTGTAAGGCCAGGTCAGAGGAAAAGCCATTGTTGGGTGCGGTCAGGTTCCTGATGTGGCACTAAGCCTCGCTTGTTGATTCTTTCTGATCTGGCTCAGAAGATGCAGATGCTGGCCTGTGCTGGTCCACTGCGAATCTTCACAGGCTTTTAACAAAAACAGCCCTTTTTTGGGAAATACTGTCTTTATTCTGGGATTATTATCTTTATTTGGAGATTATGCCCTTCCTGGTTTAAAAAGGTTAACAATCCTTTGTTTTATGAAGTAGAGGTGACTCTATAAACAGCAAGGTTTTTTTTCTTTTAATTTCCTTCCTTGTCAAAATAAACAAAGATGGTAGTCCTATGTCAATCCCTGATTGTTTATTGAAGTTTTGTAATTTGTACCATGGAAGTCTGATCCTCTCGGAGGCAGTTTACAGCCCAGAACTCTATCAGCTGTCTTCTTCCTGGTTCATTCTTTAGCAGGGAGGCATAATGACAGGAAGAAGAGTTGGGAAAACTGGGAGATTTTTTTGTAAATGTGTAATTTACATGCAATGAAATGCAGGAATCTTAAGTGTCCATTTGATGAGTTTTGACAAGTGCATAACCATGAAGGAAAGCTGAGTTTTAGTTCCAACTCTACCCCATCCACAAATAGGACCTTAAATGTGCTACGTGACTTCCTGGTGTCAGTTTGCTCATCTCAAAACAAAAGGATGGACTAGAGGGTCTCTAGGAATAATTCTCATCTCGACAGGCAGTTGTTGAAGCCCACCTGACTGATTTCTTCCTATTTGAAGAGGGAGAATCAACTCTGTTTATTTTTTCTGCGAGTACATGGTGTCCACATAGAGGACTTTTGGGGCTCATCCGCATGATGGCAACAAAAAGAATCATCTTGGAGAGGTCCGGGACAGTCATCAATTCTAACGGATCTACATGCGTCTCCTGCTTCTGTTTTCTACTAGTTTTAAAACATGGCATTTGGATTCTCAAGTTATAATTATTGTGCCATCCTTTTTTGAAGTATCCCTTTAGAACATCTAGTTGTATTCAATAAAATGTCATTTCCCATGAATGTTTTAATTCATGTAATCGTTCTTGAGTACACAGATATTTGTAGGACATTTAAAGCTTATAAATTACAATCGAATTTCCAAACTTAAGAAAAAGATGAAACCATTACTTCACCAAGATTTGGAATAAATTAAATGGAGACAGATAGACAGATACAAATGAGCAACAGTAAGGACTTTGCTTGTGAATTTTGGCCCAGCCATTTCTGACCTCTGTAACCCCAGGCAGTCTGACTGAACCTCAGTTCCTTCATGTGTAAAATGGGAAGAAATAACAGCATCTATTTCTTTAGGTTATTATGAGGATTAATGAGAGAATATTGATAAAGGCTTATGGAACATTCTTAGTCCATTTGGGCTACTAAGAAAATACCACAGACTGGGTGGCTTAAGAAGAACAGAAATTTCTTACTGTTCTGGAGGTTGGAAATCCATGATCAGGGTCCCAGCATCATCAGGGCCGTCTTCTAGGTGGTAGAATTTCTCCTCGTTATCTTCACCCGGTGGAAGGGGCTGGGATCTCGGTGGGGTCTCTTTTATAAGGCACTAATCCCACTCATGAGGACTTCAGCTTAACGATTTAAGCATCTCTCAAAGGCCCCACCCCTAAACCATCATCTTGGGGGAGTGTGTGTGTGGGGTGGTGGTGGTTAGGATTTCAACATATGAATTGGGGTAAAGGACACAAACATTCAAACCACAGTAGAAATCATCAGGGTCATTCAGAATAAAAGATGTTTGTTGTTTAAGGAATTGCAATTCTTTAGCATAGAAGAGAGAAGAATAAACAATGATTTTTAAAAAATGTCTTTGGAAGTATACCAATGTTAACTAGAATGACCAGGGATTGGAGATTTCTTGGAAAGATATTCAAGAATAAATGGGCTTACATTATAATGAGGAGGTTATAAAAGAGGAAAAACATCTTGCCTATATGCTGATTAAACACTGGAACTAGCTAACAGGGAACATTTATGATTTCCACCCTCAGAGATATTTGGGAATAGTGTGGCCACAGATGCTATCTTGTATTGTTTGCACATTTACTGCTACTATGAGACAGGCAGGTGAATACAAGAGTTCTTGTAAAATTCTCCCCTAGTCTAGGATTTCTTAAATCTCATATAGGTTCTGTCACTCTCTTCCTGTGAGATTCAGGCTACCCTGTTTCACTCTGAAGATGCTGAGTGAAATGGCTCAGTAACAGGCCAGAGAAAACAGGTAATTGAAGGAAAGTAGTTGTCTAGAGGGTGGTCCTCAGACTTGAACATGCATCAGAATCATCTGGAGGGCTAATTTAACATAGATTTCTGGCCCCTCCCCTAGAATTTCTGATTCAGTAGGTCTGGGGAGGGGCCTGAGGATTTGTTTTTCTAAAAGTTTCCAGATGATGCTGATGTAACTGGTCTGGGGCCCATCCTCTGAGAACCATGGATCTATAGAGAACGGCATCCTGAGAGTGGGGGATTCCAGTTGTCTGAGTGATGTCTGAGTGCCAGGGGAGTGGTCTTGGTCCCAGGATGGTTGACTCCCCCAGCTGTGAGATGCTGAGACCACCAGTGAATTGAGCGCCAAGCCCTTTCCTCTCTGTTATGCAGCACTCACCTGCCAACCTTTGCTTGCCTGCACTGAGCAGGAAGTACACAAGGGCAAGCGAGTCTTTGTGCGTTCTGTGAATCTGTGTGTGTGGGATTCTGCTTTGTGCAGATCACCCTTATCTTGCTGCAGTCTCTGGATGCTGACATGAACATCTTCATTTCATTCATCCATTCACTCATTCACCCACCAATCTAGCCTTTAAATATGCACTCAATGTTTATAATGCATATAGCCGTATGGTATGTATTATTTAAGCTCTACTTCTAGTTTCCTTCTGGATTTATTTTAGGTTGCTAGGCATTTATATTAACTTGCCATGCTACAGACTGCTGACCCCTTTCTTTCAGTAAAAGAAGCCTCTGGATGTAGTTGAACATACAGCCTTTGTGCTCAAAACTAAATCTGCCAACCTTCCTTGTACTTAGGTTTGACCAGGAGACTAAGTTCAGGCTAGAGGGGAATAAGGCAAAGTAATGTGTGTGACCTTTGGATTATCTTCTTTAAAGAGAAAAGTGCTTCCCCAAACTTGCCTTCTCCCCTTCCCATTCTCCCCAAAGTGCCAGTGGCTGGAACAATCCTGGGAGCCACAAGTTGAAGATGGCACAGCCATGCCACCAACCCTGAACCACTCCTTTCAAGGCTGTTATGCTAGAGAAAAACAAATTGCCATCTGGTTTAGGCCACTGTATTTTAGGGCTTCTTGGTTATAGCAGCTTAGTCTTCACCTTAACTGACACAATTGTTCACATGGTTGTCTGTTGCATTTGTTACCTTTCTGCACTCAGGATTCAGCTCAAACTTTTAGAATCATCATATTGATACATCTTTTCTCATATGCAGAACTGGCCTTGAATTGGCATTTGTTTCCATCCTTTCCAACTAGTTAGAGTCCCAGTTAGAAGGCCCTGTGCCCTCCTTTACAGTTATCATGTAGGGCACTTGTCTAAGAGACAAATAAATATTGAAGGACACACATGGCTGGCAAGGCTCATATGCAGGTGCTGTATAACAACCTGAGCGAACATGCTGATTATCAAGTGCTTGAGTAATTGTTTGAGGCCCTACTATGAGCCCTTTGACACTTCTCTTCCTTTTGATTAGTCCCCAGAGAGGTTCTCCAGACATATACAGAAGCTCTGTTCCAAAGGATTGTCTGGAAATTTAACCAACAGATTAGAAAATCTTTTTGCCTGTGGGATTTAGGGGATAAAATATTTTATTTTAAAAAAGTAGTACAAAAAAAAATTAAAGGGAGACAATAGCCATGTTGGTGACTCAAAAGACATTGCCATTTGCATCAACATTTTAAGACAATGATTACTCAGCCAAGAAGTGCCACGAAGGCATTTCCAGAAGATTAAAATGATTGCTTCTGGCAAGCTTGAATGAGGGAGCAATCTCAGAAGAGGCTGATCAGTTAGAAACTATTCAAGAATATCATCTGGGGATCCTGGGTGTGTTTTTCTAAACTAAGACAACACAGCGATGGAGTTGCAGGCTTTGGCTGTGAATAAGTAGTCCTCAGAAGACGTGAGATTGGCAGCTGTTCATGTGGTGTGACTGAGCAACAGTGAGTCCTTTGTTTCTCAGATTTGTCTCTTTCAGGTCTCAGAGTCACCATGTTGTCTCAGCTTCCTTGGATGAAGCCTCTGTCCTCCACACTCCTCCAGTGAAGGGACAGGGCATTATCTGCAGGTCACACTTCACAGACCATGTGTTCTCTGTCTAGCAGCAGCTCGTCACTGCTTAGGGCAGATCTCCAGAGCAGGGCTTCTCGAACGGTGCTTTGGAATCTCTGTAGATCATTAAAAACTACGTCTGTGCTGCAAGCACCCTCAGACAGTGTGATTTAAGGAGCTTCTGCCAGGAACCCCCTGACTTCCCTCTTGTCTCCTTTAGGACTCATGTGCCTTTCCTCTACGCAGCCCTTCTTCAGTCCCACCTTGGGGTGGGTTAGCACATCAACTCTGCTCTCTGCTGGCACCTCTGCCTCTTCTTGTTACAGAATCAATCACCCTCTAGTGACATTTGCTTTCTACCCATCTGCCTTGCTTGTTGTGCTGGACTCTCTCCCTTAGGCATATGGACAGAGCTGAAATTTGTCTATGCTGGAGCCTGCACAGTGTCTGGCACAGATGACGTTAGGTCTGTTACACGAATGAATGAATGGATGGAACCACAACTTTCAAATGAGCAGTAGGTCCACCAATGCCCTAGGAGTTTTGGAGGGAGCAATCCTTCAGAGCTGGAGCAGGCTTTGAGGGAAAGGATTCTGAAGAAAAGAAATCCCTGTAATGTCCTAGTTTCTTGGTCTGTCTGGAATCCCAGGGGGTTAATTTCAAGTCAATTTTGGTGCTAGGGAGCAGGACGGAAGCTGGAAAACCAGGCATTTTTACTGCTCCTCTTGGCAGCCTTCCAGAAGAACTAACTGGTTTTTAATACACATAGTGAAACTGCTGTGGGAGGAGATTTTGCCCTTCTCCCATGGTCATTTGCGAATGATCACTCATCTGCCAGCAGGCTTTCCTCTCAGGAGGTGTGTGTCCTTTTCCCTGTTCAACTTGTTAATGAATCCTGGGTGGAACAGTGGGGCATGTTGGGATGGGAGCCATCATCCTGGCAGTGCCAGATGGCTCTGCTGTCCCTCCTCATCTGAGCATGAGAGGGGGGTGCCATAGCTTACACAGAGCCTGGATGTGACTGGGATGTGAATGAGGGCCAAGCACCCAGGTGAGGTGCATTGTGGGTAAGAGAGAGATGATGCTGGTGGCAAGAGCCACAGCAAGAGGCACCTGCAGGGGGCAGTCAGAGGCCTAGTTCTCCTAACTGAGCAGTGCAACCTGCTGGGAAGATGATTCCCCTTAGATTCCCAGGAGACAGCAGGAGCGATCTTTCCCTGTGCGGAATGATCACGTCTACCTTTGTAGAGGAGGCCTTCAGGATGCCTCTGGGTTTGCTCTTTATTGCACTTCTTTCTACAAGAACACTTCTTTCTCAGATGGTCCCAAGCCCCAGGCTTTATCAGCACAGGTGTGTGAGAGCCCTTTTGGTGTATGCATGCATGACTGAGTCTATTTGCCATAGTGGTTAAGGACCCAGGCTCAGGAATTAGATAGGCCTGGGTTCAAATCCTGCCTGGTGACTAAGCAAATAGCTGAGCTTCTTACAGCCTGAGTTTTATAATTGGTATAACAGGAATAAGAATAATAGTACCTTTCATAGGCTTATTATGGTAACTTCGTGAGATTATCCACTCATGGTATTGTTCCTACAACAAAATAAGGGATTTAAAATGTTATTATTACTGTTGCTGTTGCTATTATTAATCTTCCAAATGGACCATCATTGTAACTCTATGCAAAAGACTGCACTGGGCCGTGAGGATAAAAAGGCAAGGGAGACATGGCCCCAAAAGGTTCCCAGTCTAGAGGAGCAGATGCATTCAAGAGCACTGGAGTCCTGCGTGACACTGGGTTACCACCAGCCTACACTGCACCTCTGTGTGAGCGAGAAAAATTGATGCTCCCTTCTGCCAGTGGGTTGGATTTTTAGATCCTTGCCCTCTTAGCCAGATGTCCTTGCTCAGTGAACAATGTGAACAACTGTGCATAGTGACCATATATGGTATGTGCTACACCAGTAGCATTATTGTATTTGGGGCAGGAAAGGTAAAATAAATCTTCACAGGGAAGGTGGCACCTGAGCGATTATCTTAAATGATGATTAGATCTAACGAGGCTTGCAAGACTTGCCAGAAAGGGCAGCCAAACAGAGGAACAGAGACATGAAAGGGGTGGGTGACTTCAGAGGTTCTCAAACCTGATGGCACCGGTGTGTGAAGAGACTTGAATGCCACGCAGAGGAGGTTGGTATTTTGTCTACAGCACTGTGAGCTTATGGTCAGCTCTGTTTCATCTTGTTGTCTGGTGGATATTTGTGATAGGGATTTGTAAGTGGAGAGTGGAGAGAGAAAGCCACTCTGTAAATCCTGGTAAGAGGAATGAGGACCACAGGTCACGATGGAGCAGCAGCCAAAGTCAGAAATGCTATAAAGGAAGAATTTTTGGGACTTGATGGGTGACTTTCTAAGGAGACAAGGAATGTGAGTCAAAGGTGAGTCCATGTCGTCTAGCCCAGAAGGCTTGCTGGGTATTGACACTGCAAAACAGGGCAGGGAGCAGGTCAGTCATGGATTGGGGGCAGGCAAGGACATGGGTTTGGGGGAACACAGAGTTTGAGGTACCTGTGGTGTATCCAAATATATATCTGGATCTGGAATTCATGTGAGAATCAGGGCATAGAACTGGAAGCCATCAGTTCATAGAGCCGAAAGGAGGCAATGGGAATGGATGAGATTCACCAGGGAGGGTGTGTAATGTAATGAGTTATGAGTGATGAGGTAAGAAGAGAAGCTTCCGAGACAGTGTCTTGGGAAACACTAGTAAAGGACCAGAAGGGAAGATAAGAGACAAAGGGGGAAAGCAAGAGGGGCCACAGGGGTGGAGAAGGTCCAGGAGAGAAAGGAAGGAGTGACGGACACCAAGGGCAGCTGCCATGCCAGCAGGAAGAGTTAGGTCAGTAGGGGTAATAGCTGCAGAGTTCTGGCACAGAGGCCTGAGAGCAGCACGGAGGAGCCCATGGGGCCCCAACCACAGAAGTTCCCATAGTGAGGTAAAGCCAGAAAGTCACACTGCATGTGAATTCAAGGCAAGAAAGTGGGGGAAGGAATAGAGAAATTTTTTCAAAGAGATTAGCAAAGAAAATACATGATAATGGCTTGAGCTGAAGGAAGGGTTTGTTAGGATAAGTCTGAATTTATATGAGACAGAGCCTCCTAGAAATGCATTAAATACTTTTGCTTCGGGTAGCAGAGATTGGGAGGCCCTTTTCTGGGCAGTGGAGAAATAAGATTTCCCAGGCCATTCTTGGAATTCATTTCTGGGCTTTCTATACTATTAATGCTCTTGCATGATGAGATGTTAGGTTTATGTGTTTTTCTAGTGGGAACAGTCACCAGCCAAATCTAAGACTTTTGGAATTAAATATGAATTCCAAATATCAGGGGGCATGAGTATAATCTTCAGAAAACTACATGATGCAGGAATTTTCCTCTCAAAACAGAGGTCCTTAACCTACGGATAAGTGAAGTTCTCAATATTTTATTCAACTTCTTGTGTATGCACATATGGCATTTGGGAGAGGGTCCCTAGCTTTAATAAGATGGTCAACACGGTCCAAAAAACCAAGACTTTTTGGCTTGGAGGATGGCTCATCCCAGGATATGACCTAGTAATGAGCTTTCCTTTCTAATATATATTTTTTTACATTTAGATTCTTCTAGAGAAGTTACTCTATTTTACATCCCTTTCGTACCCATCCCCATGGTCTTGAGCAACTAATAGGCCCTCAGGACTTGTTGATTAATTATAGGTTATTATTTTATCTAGTGATAGTCTTCTTTCTGATCACCACCTGTCCAACCTGTCCAAATGCCACCCCCTCCAGGAGGCCTTCCTTTCCCAAGGAGGTGGCATTTGTTCTGATTCTCAAATGTACTTGAAGAAATGCACTGAGCAAGTATGTGACAGCTGTGTAGAAACCTTACCTCCCTGCTGGGCTGTCTCCATGGTTTGGTAGGACCGGGGATGGTGAACTGTGTCTTAATATTCATCTGTCTATTCCCTACCGCACCTACCAATAAATGGTTATTGCATTTCCACCTTAGGTCAGGAATTGCTCCAAAGTAAAATGAATTGGGATGGACCTGTTCATGAATGAAGACACCACAAGTACACTGTAGATGTGATCTGGCTCTCAAGATAAAACCCATGACATGGTTAACTTTGAGGGATAGCCTGGGGGCAGGCAGGCAGGGGCTGTTCTGGGCTCAAGAGACCTGGGACCCAGCTTCTGCTTTGCCATTTACTGGCTACCAGCCTGGTGCTGGTGGTTCTTCTCTGAGCATCATTTCTCTTTTGTGCATGACCTCACAGGATTAAGGATCAAGTGAGACACAGCTGTGAGCTCTACACCAGTGGTTCTCATTCTGGAGGAAAGAGTAGAGAAATTTTCACTTTCAACCTCTGGCTGATGTCACAATTTAACTGTGTTATATCATCAGCCATTAATAAGAAGCCCTCGATGAAAAGGTGATAAAGTTGTTGGGAGTTATTTGTGCTTGAAATTTGCGTCGCAGATTTCCTATGAGATACTTCATTGTGTATAAAATACAAAGGACATGGGCTGAGCTTCTGTGTTCCCAGCTCCTGCCAGGAAAGCATATGTCAGGATAAGCAAGCAGCTTAGGTGATGGATCTGAAGGAGAATCCAAGCCAGAGGCACGCGCACACCGGCATAATGCGCCTCTCTCTGATGATTTCTATCAGAATCGCACATACCAAAGGGTGATCTAAAAGAAATGACTAGAAAATGTCTATTTTCATTATGGTCATCAACTTGCAATACAAACCATAAGAAAAAGTACTTGTGCAATTTTAAAATGGGTCCAAATGAATGTAAGCAACTACAAAATATGATTACTTACTATAATTAAAGAATTTCCACATCACTTTATATCTCATTAAGAATTCATGGAAATTAGTGCATTACCAAAAGCTTGGCAAATCAGCGTTAATGGGAAATTGAGGAAGTGTGGTGTGACTGCTTACAGAAACAGACAATAAAACCAATCATAAAACATGTATTTCTATTTGTACATGGTTTAAATAACAAATGTAATTATGAATGTATTCATGTTGGTGTATGTATGTGTACACTCACATACACATTTATCTATTTCTACCTATCTATCTATATCCATACAAATATACACACAAGCACATTTTATCTAGACACACAGCCTCAACAATCTATAACACAGATCAACTTAGTGTGAAGAGCGAATACTTAATATATTTTAAACACTACCAAAAAAATAAAAACCATAATTTGTGTTTGATGACTGTATCTTTGAAGATTGAGTTAACAAAGTGCTTGATGTTCAGAGTTTGCTTTGGAACTTTATTATCATGAACAGAAATTTCTCATTACCCAAACTTCCACATTTATAATGTTGTTCAGAGAAGCAAAAAATCATTATAAATATGTTACATGTAAACCTACTAGTTACTATAAAAGAAGTCATTATCCACATCATTTCTTTCTACTAGTGCCTCTGCAGGCCCATCCTGTCTTGGAAGATCAGTTTCTTCCTGGCATATGATGTTATCTGACAACACAATGCAAATCAACTGTAAAGAGAAGCATCGAATCTTGTGAAGAGTGTGTGATTTCATAAAATGAGTGAAAATGATGACGGAGAACTGTAAAGCCAGGGAAGCATGAGCTTCTGAAAGAGTTAGATCAGTGAGCAATTGAAAAGGGATGAAAAAAATCAGCAAGGATAATGACAGGATAGATGCTTCAGTGGTAATACTTTCCATATCGAGGGATTGGTTATAGGAAAATGCAGGAGGTCTGTATAATCCTGTAGATGTGATCCTCTGCTGGATCGCACGGGAGTCAGATACAATGTCCAGGGTGTTGTATTGCACTATCTTAATATTTGCTGCAAAGTTATTTTCAGTAACACACCGGATGTGTTTATTTTTCTTGAATTACGGCACATAAGTACTTTATCCTAAATTTCATTAAATACAGGATGAAATAGATTGTATAGATCCATTTTTTTCAAGGCAAAATCTGTCATACATGTCACCTATTGTTTCTTATTAAAATATAGCTAATTGTAGAATAGGTTCATTTCCATGGCCTTGTTAGGACCTCTCCATCATTTCCTAGATCCCCTGAATCACTTCATCTCTGAATCTCTTCTAGTCTGGGTACATCCCTAGAATCCTTTAAATTTAATTTCAGGCCATTGGGCTTCTCCTCAAATTTTCACAGCTGCAGAGGTAACAGAGCTCTGAAGGAAGGGTCAGCTTCTGATTCTGTCTTTGTAATCGTCCAAGACATCTGACACAGTGTCTTGCTTACAGGAAATATTTAGTGAATATTTGCAAAGTGAATAAAGTTCTTTCGTTTTACTCCCAAGTCCAGTGTAGAGTCCTGGGACTAGGGTAAGGTTGTGGGCAGAGACACTTCTATTTAATCACTGTGGGACTGACTTCTAAAGCAGTGTCAGTTTTAATACATTTTTGCTCTCAGCGAGTAAGGTATACTTCATCAGAGCCACAGAGAACGCCTAGGTTACTGATGTTAGGGTGTGAACTTTGAACTTTGCTTCATGCATCTAAGAGTGATGGTGGCTCTGCACAGGTTAACTCACATGCTCTTGCGTCATGTGCCCTGTGTGCCAGCACCGTCTTCTGCAATAGACTTCATGCTTGTACAACACTGTAATCTCCTAAGTGTTTCGAGAATATTATCTTACTTGGTTCCCAAAACTGTGCAAAGTAAGATGAATGGGTATCATTATACTCATTTTATAGATGAAGAAACAAAAGCCCAAAGAGACTATATGATTCAGATCCCGGTCTTTGGAGTCCAAATATAAAACTCTTCCCACTTGCTGTACTTACTGCCTGGCTGAGCCAAGAAGGCAGAGTACAAAATAGTCAGGTTTGAAAGGAGGGGCTGACATGCCAGGAGACAAGCCCAGGAACGAGTTTGGGAATTCATATCTGAGAAGGTTGTATAGACACCCTCTCCTTTTACGTGAATAAAGCACCTACATGAGACTGTTTAGATTTGAGGGTCATTCTGCCTGTCTCTTCAAGAGGATGTAGAGGGAGAAGAACAGAGCCCATAAATGCACCTGCCCACAATAGTTCTCCAGGATGTCATTTTTGCCTCTTGTCATAGACTGAAGTTCAGGTGCTGTTTCAAACTATTAGCTAGCTAGTTTATTGAGCATCTACTATGTGGAAGGATCTTTATAAGCACCATATAATCGATCCCTCATGAAAACCCTCTGAAGTAATGTTAGCTCTATTTACACCTGGGATATTAGGGCTCAGAAAGCTTAGGGGAGATTGTAGCAAAGCAGAGAGAACAAAGGCTTAGACTCTGGCTATGCAGATTTACCTCATCATATCATGGTGCTCCACAAAATATTCCTGGAATAAATGAGCTGTTACAGTGTTGCTCCTTATGCTCAGCTAAAACTCACCTTCTGGTATTTTCATTTACTGCCTTCCATAGCATCATTAATATAAGGTTGCAAGTCTCTAAAGCCAGTATCATTGAATGTATACTGATCCAAGTAATAAGACACTGTGAAAAACAATTCTACAAACTTTGCTAAACATTTCCCGCAGTATTTCAGTCACATAATTATGAAATGTTAGAACATTTTGAATCCACGTTTCTCATTTAATGAACGAAGAAGTAAGATATTGCAAGAAGAGTCCTTTGTGAGGTCATACTGGGGGATAAAAGGCAAGGCCAGAATTAGAATCTCAGACGCAGGTCCTGCACACGACACTTGGCATTCCTTACAGAAGGGTCTCATAGTTGCTCCCTGATTTTTTACTTCTCATTGCGACCTTGTGATGAATGTAGCACAGGTACTATTATTCCCATTTTACAGATGTGGAAACTACTTCTCAGAAAGCCCAAGGTTCTGAGCCCTCCCCAAGATGCTTGGTGGCACTAGAGCCAGACAAGCCTGAGATGCAGGGCAAGGCCTGGCCCAGCTGCCTGCCTGCCTTCTTCTCTCCTAGCACACGTGGGCTGTCAGTGATTCATAGCACACCAGCATCTCAGTAGTGAAGACAGGAACCACCTTTCTCATCTCTGTGTGCCCTGCACAGTTACCCTGGGCCCTGCACTTAGCAGTCACTCATTACTTATTGAATTTATTTTCCAGAAAGCTCAGCATGGTTACCTGAACCAGCTAACAGAGTGGTCAAAAATACACACTTTGGATCAGATCTAAATGTTTGACCATTTTCTTTTTCATTGTGTGATTACAGAAGGATGGGAACATGGGTGAAGCAAGGGGTGCAAATTTAAGGAGGCACTCCCTCCCCAGCGCCAGCCCTGCGCTTGCACAGCCGGAGAATGAGGGCTTCCTTAAATTGTGCGTTGAAGGGACCTCATCTGCCTCCCCTTTAGTCCTGGTTCTGGACCTTGGACAAATTCCTTCATGCCTCTGAGCCTCATCTGTAAAACAGGGCTAGTCAGTCATGCCAAATGCAAAACGCCCAACTCAGTATCAAAATCAAAAGGTTTTTTTAAGGATAAATGAGATGTTTTGCACAGTGTCTGAAACAGAGCTAATTACTCAAAATTGGCAGCAATTAGTATTAGGGTACTATTTCTGGGTCCCTTGGCCTTGAAGGCATAATTCTCACCCTTTCTCCCCCCTCCGCAAAGTTACCAACACAAAAATACCCATCTTTTTGTAACTGCTTTTTCTCTTCCATCTATTTTGCTCTTTCTTCACCTTGCCCTGGCCCTAGACACATTTTATGGGGCACTTTGATAATGACAACTCTTCTAATTTCACTGTAATTCTGCAACTTGTTAATTATAATGTAGATAAAAATGTATTGCGTCATTTCAGTACAGCCCCACTTTCAATAGTGCCAGGCAGGGAAAACAGAAGCAGAAAGAAAAGCAAAAGCTTGATAATTGTGGATTACTGTTAACGAACAGATCATGAAAAACATGCATTAACATCTCAGCAAATTCAGGCTCCTAGGTAGTTTATTTTGGGTGACAGGTGTGAAAGGTCTTTAACGCCTCGTTGACCCTTACAAGTGACTCAAACTGGGGAGGAAGGGGCAGCTGAAGTCTAACAAAGGCAAGCAGTAGGAAACCCCAAAGGCAATCTTTCATGATGTGGATTTTTGGACTTTCTACAATGTACAGGGAATTTTTACTGGTTTATGAGTATAAAAAGCTTCAGGCCTCAAAACTCCTTGTCATGTACATTGAGAACAGGACAGAAACCAGCTTTGTTCTTCTCTTCTACTCTCTCTTCACTTATTTATCACCCATTTACATTCAGTTGGAAATGTTCTGCCAACATTTCAGCAGACATTATCTGCTAACAATAATTTATCTGTTAACAATACCAGTAACATTATAATAATGTCAACATTTGTCATATAATCATGACATATAACGATGTCAACATCTCTTGGGTGAATGATGTGTTTGGGGCAAAATATTCACATCATCAGCTTCTCTGCCTCCCCCTTCTTAACAACGTCCTTCAAAGTAGGTATTACTTATTACAGTGTTTTGAAGATGGGACAACTGACTGGGGCTGAGGGCAGGAAGTGATTTTTGTTAACGTCACACAGGCAGTAAAGTCTGGGCTGTTGAGTGGTATCCTGGTCTGTACACCAATGCTCATTTCATTCCCCTGCGCTCAGTGCTTCTGCAATGTTAGGCACAGCGCTGGACTCCAGGCATACACATAGCAGGGGCAAACGTCGCAAGGGTCTCACCTCCAAGAGATCAGAATGCAGTAGAGATAGCGCTGACTTTAAGCATAGTACAGTACTACATGTTTAAGGGCAGGGTACCTACACACATAAAGTGATGATTTAACTGGACTTCAGAATTTCTAGATGATTTCAGTGAGGAACATCAGATGAAACAGAGCTAGAAACCATGGGAAGCATCACAATGGAAAAATGGCCCAGAACTTTGTGCATGAGAACGTTAATCTTGAATTTTGTAAGGCACTTGGGTAAAATATTTATCATGTGCCCTTGAGTCTGAAACACCACTTCCAGATTGTAAGATTATTTTAGCAATGTGCACATTCAATGTGGTTATGTTTCTTTTTTCCTTTAGAAGCCTTTATAATGTCAGCGGTGAGCCCTATAAAACAATGGCGTTTTAGAATCAAAGGGATTTTGAAATTCTTTTCCTGCTCCTAGACGGTCACTAAAAGGTAAAAGTTAACACTCCAGTGACCTGGAAGAATGGTTGTTTCCTCCTTGAGTGCAAATTAAATTCACATGGTTTCCTCTGGCAACAGACACCTGGCCCACTTCGAAGGCCCTGGTTAAGACTATGCTTTTTGCTCCGATCTTTAGATTTGAATAACATGTCTAAGATGTCCCACAGTTTTAGGTGTTGGCCCATGATTTTGTACTATGAGTCAAGTCCTATGGAGCTCGCTCACTTTTACATATAACACATCATTTTATGCACACAAGGACATCACATCAAATTAATGAATATTTAAAAATACAACCCAACAACTTTTTGCAAATGAAATAATGATGGATGACTCACAGCTAATTTTATGTGCAATAGCAGAAGTAATGCCAACAATCACAATTGTAAAGGCACCATCAAAATTTGTGCTCAATTCCTTCTACTAAGTGGAGAAGTAATTATGTATAAAACAATTTGCATTTGCAATCTGAAGTATAGTTACATGTGTGTGATTATGATGGCTACAGCATGAAAAGTAATACTAAGCTGTTTGCAAGGCATAATGGGAATTAAAATGTCAGCCTGGTGTTTCCTGTGAGCTGTCTGCCAGTCCCTACATGAGGAGGAATGTGCTGGGGAGATTCGCAGGTAGGCCAAATGGACAACTCTGGATCTAAGAATGCAAACAAGTCCTGTCTGGTGGACACTCCTCTGTGGCTTCTTGTAGGGGGCTCATTTATAAAGGCCATCCTTCATGCAATGCCTTGGTTTGGCTCAGAGGGCCATGGCATGAAGGGAGCAAACAGGACGAGCTCTCAGTGGATAGGCTGTTCTTGTCATTGCACCTGTTCCCTTTTATTACGGGTGGTGCTAAAGCTCATACCTTAGAAGGCAGGATAGTATTTTTGTAGTTCTGCTTACTATCAGGAACAAATTGGATTCTATTTTTAGCAGTACCATCAGAATAGTGGTGCCTGGATTGCCAGTCATATCAGAATTCCTGAGTTCTGTGTTCTGCGCATGGCTCAGCCGGTAAGCGTTGGTGTTGGCATGACGGGCAACTTCTACTTCTTGGTTTGAGCTGCTTTTCACTTGTGGCTTGCTCCTTGGAGTTGACCACAGGTAGCAAGCTCAAAAGAAACATGGATAATTCTAGAATGTGTAAGCCCCTTCATACAGTCAACCAAAAAAGCTGTAAGTCTGGAGCTAGGCTCCAACCTGGCCTGTAAATGGCATCTGGTTATGTTGACTGGCCGAAGAAAACTACCAGGGTCCATGAAAAAAATTCACTCAATAGCACTTGTTAGCACTCACGCTGATAGAGAGGCTGACTTGGAAAGAATAAACAGGTGTACCACTTGAAGAACCGTCTCCCCTGGTGGAAAGAGGAATCTGATTGAGTCAACATGAAGATTAAGTGAGAGAATCCATGTGCCACACTGAGCTGGGAGCCTGGCATGCTTACTTATTAATAATGGAGGCCTAGATCATAGCCATACATGTGCACTTTGCTACCTCTGTTGCTCATTTTCCACCTAATGTTAAAAAGGTAATATACAGCCTTCTGCTCTGAGCTATCTTGATTCCTGATTACCAGGGGGGAAGTGTGCTAACGGTTGAAAGTAAAAAACATTAGTCATTTATCACTTTGTCCATGCATTCTAATCAGGAGCCCAGGCCCAGGAGCATCCAGTTCTCCTGAGATTTATTAGTTATTAATCATTTTGAGTTAGCAATAGTGAACTTACTGATTGTTGACATTACACTTTAATTAAGGGAGTTCACAAAAGAATGTCAAACATTTTTATTTTCTTCTACTATTTCCCCCTCCAAGATTGTGTCCCAGCTAGCTAAATAATATTGCTCTCAACTGCAGAGATGTTGCCAGACATTTTTAACACAGGCTTTTGATGCTCTTCCCATTATTCATTCATTCACCATTCAGTAAACATTTATTGAGTGCCTGCTCTGTGCCAGATACTATGTTAGGAGCGGGGATAAATAGTAGAATAAGAAACACTCCCTGTCTTCTATTTTATAAACAGGTGACAAAGCCTAACCTGTGAGCAGATAATTTAAAATACTATATGCTAAGAAATAAAATGAGAACAAAGGCCAATAAACACCTGACTTGCCTGTTTATCTGGAAAGGTTTTGATGCAAGTTGACGTCTGAGCTGGGACATGAAGGATGAGTAGAGATTTTGCAGTAAAGGAAAGCAAGGAAGGGTATTCCATACAACAGAAATGCCTTGTTTCGAAGGAGAGCTGTGGAAATTCATGGCTTGGTGTGTGAGATGTGGTCTGATGAGACTGGAAAGATGAGAGTATGTAGACATGAAGGTTAGGAATGACCTGATGTCAAGAGAAGGAATTTGACAAAGCGTGGCCAGAGCAGGGTTTGGTTTTCATTTTAAGTTAATAGATCTGACTTTTTAGAACATTTTTAGACTTACACAAAACTGAGCAGACAATACAGAACCTCCCCATATGATCCTTCCCCCCATTTTTTCCTGTTATTAACATCTTGTATCAGCCAATTAGCTACCAGAGGTTTTTAAATAAGGGCATAATAAGGATGATGTTATTTTAGGAAGATATGTGGTAGTTGTTCAGTGATGGGACTGGAGTCAGGATATGCCCATAGCAGGGCGACCAGTCATGGCCAAAGTCCATGTGATAGCTGAGAACATGAACCCAGGCAGAGGTGGTGGGGATGAGGGAGTGGATGGATTCTAGTCTACAGACACTTATCTGCTAAGTGGTTAGCAAGATGTGGAAACTAAATATGAGGGTGTGAGTGGGAGGGAGGAGGTTTGTGTGGGTAACTGTGCCAGTCATCAATGTATTACTGCCCAGCTCCATATTCACCCTTCAGTACCTGCTCTGCTATAATGGATGGGACCCCTGGAGCATTTCTTATTTGCTGTGTCAGTAGAGGGCACTGGAGGGACACCCCAAGAAGAAGAAGAGAGCTTCTCTTTCTGGTTTGGTGAGCTGTTTTGCTTTTTATTGCTCTTACTGTGTGGTCCTATAGTGGTGCAGATGGGTGGGTACATCTAATGGATCCCTGCCGGAGATGCCCACTTAAAATGTGAAGTCCCTTGATCATCTCACAACTCTGGCTTGGCCCGAGACCATATTGCTATAGCCCTCCCTTTGCAGACACCACACACTTCAGGCCTCTGACTCCCTCTTTGGCTCCATCTGCACCCCAGAGTGTCAGTTCCTGCTGCCCAGTGACTGCCAATCAACTCTTGCCTGGACACCCAGTCAACCTGTCAATCAACCAGGGGGCTGTAACTACGCTTTCTCCAGTGAGATCTGAACCCCAGCCCTGTGGGCTCACTTCCAAGTTTGTTTGTCCTTGGGTTCTCTCCCTCAGCCCTAGGCTGCCCTTTAGCATCCTCCTACATAGTTTAGTAAATCTTTATTAAGTGTCTTCTTTTCAGTTACTGTGAGGTTTCTGTCTCCTGGTTGGACCCAGCTAGTACAGCAACTGAGTGGATAGTGGTCCTAGTTGACAGAGGAGGAAAGACAGCTTTTGGTGTTAAGATAATGAATTCCTACTAGCAAGCACTGGATTTGAGGTGCTGTGGGACCTCCAGGTGGAAGATCAGGCAAGTGACTGAGACAGGGATCAGGAATTGGACTAGTGTTACATGTCTGAGCACATAAACGGCAGTTGAAATAAAGTCACCCTGGGAAGACATAGAGAGTCTCAGAGGTAAGAAATACTGAGAATGGAATCCTCAGGATTCTCAGTTTAAGGACTAGGCAGCGCAAAGGAGTCAGCAAAAGAGGTGAGAGGAGCAGTCCTAGAGGTAAGGCAAGCAGAGCAGGAGCCCCGGTAGGAGGTGCTCCATTCAACAGGATCATTCAACAGGATCAGGCGGGCTTCAGAGTTCACTTGAAGTCCAGGATGTTCTCAGGAATAACATCCTCACGAGTGTAAAAATGGGCAGGATGTCACCGCCATGCCACCTCTGTGGACACTTCCCCTCTGCTAGGAGTGAAATGGTAGTAAGGGATACCAGGTGTATTCCTGCATTTTCTTCATGGGTAAATATGCCCCAGGTTTACACTCGGTGTCTCTGGACTATAAAAGTCATTCAGATCCCTCCAGATTTGAGGCCCTGAGGTCCTCTTTGACACTAAGAATGAACTGGGATACGTTTGCAATGCATTTTGCTACTGCAGAGGTGCAGTTTGATAAGGATATGGAAAATGAATTCCCCCTCTTGGGAGTTCCCTTGGAGGGCATGAGGAGTGGATCTGAAGTCAGCTGAGGGCCCCTGGCATGATCTGAGAACTATCTTACCCATTCAGACATTTCCTGGGGAGGTATGGTCTCAGATGGGAGCTGTTAGTGTTCTAAACTCCCACCAAACTCTGGGCTGCCCACTGCCTGACAGCATATGATTCTTGGATTTGAAGCAAGAGGGGCTTGGGACTTTGCTAAAATTTGCATGTGGTGTTTGATATTTAAGTACCTTTGGGACACAGTGGGGGCGCACAGTCAGTTGGTCTGGCAGCCTAGCTCCATAGACAAGCACTAGGGGAACCTCTGGATACTGAGCTGTTCTGTATTCTGCATGATCTCTTTCCACTGAGACTTGGGAAATCATCTACGCTCTTATCAGATGGGGCCATTTGATTTTTATGTTTTGGTTGTATGCCTACATTGAGTTTTTCTATAGGAAATCTGGGTATCTAATCTGATATGGTTAAACTATGCTTTCCGGGGACTGAGGGAAACAGATATGAAGTCTTTTCAAGAAGGATGGGCACATCCTATAAAATGTGTTTATGATGGCTCTAATATGGCAGGTTATGATGACAACTATTGAAAACTGTCATTTCCTGGTACACAGGACAAAACATAAATGGTTTGTTAGAGAAGGCAGGCTATTGGGACGGAGGGAGTGGAGGGTGTGGTCGCGATGGCTCAGGGTGGATCGTGTCTGGGCCTCTCCTGTCTCCTTTCTGTGTGGGGCACATCCTGGCTTCAATGGACACGTGCTGACAAAACCTTTTCAAAACCAAACTGAGTCTCTCTTTGGATAACAAAATGTGCGTACTACAGGTAATGGCATGATGGACCCTCTGAACTGCTTTAGAGATGGGGCCCCCTGAAAGCCTGCTCCTGGCAGCTCTTGAGATTCAAAGCTGCTGGGGTAGTAGACAGGCATAAAACATCTCCGTCCTCAGTGGGGTGGTTTCCTTCCACTTTCCTCTCTCATGTATTGGTTTTCAGGTAGTTAAGTTAATAGAGCTTTCAAGCAGGGGTTCGCAGTAGGTAGTGAAGGTTAGCTCCCCTGAATCATGCTGTGGTTAATTTGTGAATCTGTTTGGAAAGAGGACAAGTGCAATGATAAAGGTATCCATTAATAAGCACTTGAAAAATAGCAAAAACTCAAAGGCTGTTTTTTTTTTAGCTGAGATGCCTATGGACGCTGTGGATTTTTTTTTTTTTTAACAAAGCATCATTTGGGTATCTTATAGGCTCTGGACCTTGCTTTTGAACTAAAAAAACACCCGTGTCATCCAGCAGAAAAGCAGCCACGTTATTATTTAACATTTGTCGCCCTCTAGCAGACGACTCAGTATTGCAGGCATTTTATTCAGAAAGTTTTTCCTTCCCGTGTCTCTGGCCTGTTACGGAGCTGGTCTTGAAGATGCGCAGAGGAGAACCTGCCCACTCCTCGCCTTTGACTGGCCCGGGGAGCCCCCTACGTGTTTGGTACAAAGGCTGGACTGGGCTCTATTCCACGCAGAACTGAAGAGCAGATGGGCGCAGAATAAGGCGCTGGGCCAAGTGAGATTAAGCAGCTTCATTCCACAGGGCTCACTGCCATGCCCAGCAGAAGGGCCGCACAGCTCGACAGAATGGGGCTGCATGGGCTCTGAGGGCACCTGGGGTCTTCAGACGAGAGACTTGGGGAGATGGCTTGTTTTGTTACAAGACCGGGAATCGTGGGAGGCCTGCCCACGGGGAGGTAGGAGTGGTGAGCAGAGATGCTGACATTTCCTAGGGAAATTGCAAGTTTTCACTGGCGATGCCTGAATGCCTGAATGGGTGTAGATCCCAAGCCTCAGAGGGTCAACCAGGATGCCCTTCTCTTGCTTTGGGCACCAGTCCAGTTTCAAAGTGACCCTCAGGAGGACTCCCTGTGGCAAATGGACTGAACTGTCACTGAACGAGGAGGGAGAGCAAGGGTCGCTGTATCTACGTTGCACTGTTACAGATGAGCAAGGGTTATTTGCAGCTACTAGTAATAATCCTACCTTTAGTCTACCTTTTATGAAGACATTGCATCAGGCTTAATGCCATGCCCTTCATATTTTTTAACTCACTTCTGTGTTCGAGTAATATCATTACAAAATATAAATTTAAAACTAATTAGTCCTGCATCTAATTCTATATCTCACAACTCAGCATTTGCAGATTTAAGGAAACCACTGCCATTATGCTAATAACTCCTAATAGCTTGGAACTGTGACTTAATTGCAGTTTAAGTTGATGCAGTGATGTAAATAGTGACATTGCTATTACTTCAGGATCATTACCTGTGAGGAAGAATAGGTTGCAATTCAATTATGGTAGAAGTGTCACCAGATTGCATCAATATGAAGAAAGTAACCAAATTGTGAGGAGGTGAAAAACAGTAAGGTATGGAGTGGTTGAAAAAGCTGGAGTTTTTAAGAAAAAAACATCAAGCTCCCTGGCCCTGTGTCTCTCTGACTGGGCACTGGGTCTCGAGGACTCTCCCTGAGTCACAGTGTGGCCCCCGCCTTACCTCTCCATTTCCATTGCCTACATGCTGCTGCCTAGGTCTGTCTGCCTTTCCCACTGAGCCATCATCCCTTTTTCTCTCTGCACAACTCTCCAACACATTTCACTGAAATGCAAATCTGATAATGTCACTTCTCTGCTTAAAATCTTTCAGTGGCTCTTTATGACTCATAGAAAAAGTGGTGCTGTCATTGCCAAGCAAACCTATGAGGGCCTTGGAGATAGTGCTTCCTGTGTGTCATGCCCCCCGTCCTCTCTCCCTTTCCTCTATGGCCCAGTGTCCAGTGCCTGGCTGACCTGCAGGTCCGTGAATATTGTTCTTAACCCCCAAGGAGCTTCCCTGCCAAGCCCCACCTCACAGTCACCTGCTTAATTCTTATCTTTCAGGACTCAGCTCAAACATCACGTCCTTTGCCATGCTGTTCTCGAAGTGCCACCTAGCATCTTCTAATCTCTGCTACTGTACCTTGATTACGTACTGTCTCTTTCACTCAACTGTGCCCTGTTATAGACAGCCACCAACCTTCCCGTCCTATTTGTCATGAGAACTTAGCTTCCTGCTTGATCTGTAATACACAGTCTCCATATAATTGTTAAATTCTATTTTTGAAGAGAAGAACTTTGGTCTTGAGAAGAGAGACAGAGGTGGACTTGAGACGTCTTGGAGTATCTGAAGGGTGGTCGTACGGAAAGGGTTGGGCTTGCTCTGCCTGCCCTCTGTGGAAAGCTTGGTCAGTGTTGGGAGATACCCTGAGACAGAGACGGGATCAATATCAGGAAGAATGTTCAAAATGCCAGCTGTTCGAACACTGAACTCTCTTGAGACAGGTAATTGTTCCAATAGCCTGCCTTCTCTAATACTCCATTAGTGGGTATTTAGGCTACGCTGGAGATTTTGTAGGATTATTAAAGTATCAGGTAGATAACCACACTGGTTGTCTTTTTATTTTATGAAATGATAATTAAAACATGACATTGATGGACAATTACTCCAGCATTCCATATCTCAAAGAAAATAAACCCATAAATGAAATTATCAGGACTCAGATTTGCCCATATCATTAACCTACCCTCCCATGCTTGATACAAATTGTTTTACAGTAAAGATATCAATACTTGTTTTTACGAGGCTAGTTACTGAATATATGATGCAGTTCCAGAAAGGTGTGTAACCTACTTTAACATTTAAGATTCTAATTTTTTGCAAATGATATCTCATGGTTACAGGGCATGTCCTAATGATTCTTGAAGATGGAAGTGTTTCCGTTCTCCTAATTTGACTAAGGTGGGATCAAGATTGTTGTTACAGTTTTTTATTTCCAAGTAATAAGCTTAGATTCATCCAAGTGTTTGATTGACTCTTTTTGTTTTGCTAAGAGTTAGCTGTACATTTTGAGAAATAATAGGAATTCATGTGGTGATGTTTCCAAAGTCTTCATCACGGCTGTGAAAGGTCCATCACTATTCAAGATTCATATTTTACATCATCTTCTGCTGCTTTTTTCCCTGCAGCAGTATGGGGCGGAGAAGATGAGGACGGCGTATCTGGCACTGCTGCAGTACCATGATAGCACAGAGCTAACTGATAATTTTTCCTCTCTTTATAAACTCCAGTTTTATTGCAGCTGCCAACCTGTGTGCAGCCCAAATTAGGTTTCTTTATGTTATACAACCTAATAAGTACAACTTTGCATTATCTAAATAAAGCCTCAGAGGAAATTTGATTCTCATTAGCGTTCAAGTGTCCTCTTACAGATGACTATGGCTATTTGAAATGCGATGTGCCTGAAAAGTCATTTTGGCTGCAAATTAGGCAAAGTCCTTCAAATCAGGTTCAGGACAGAGTAACTGACTTTCTGAATGAAGTTTGTTGCAGTATTGAACAGAACACTCATAATATTTTCCCATTTTTCTTGTCAGTCTAGAAATGTACTACCGCTATACTGGAGAAACGTCTCTCAGGATACTGAATCTGCTGGATCAACAAGAAGGAAACCAGCCAGGTGGTGACATTTCAGTCATTTCATGCCTGGAACATGGACTCTTTCTGCCACCACCTCTTAGTCTGACCGTCTAGCCAGAGGTGCCCACCTAGTGCTCAGGGATATCACTCAAGAGAAATGTCTATGGAAGTGACAGCATGGAAAGGCTTATCTTTGGGAGATACTTAATGGCAAGATGGGTTAAGACAGCTCTGATGTTGGTAGGTATTTAAAGTGTTAAGTCCCTTTCCCCTGGTGCCAAATTTCTGTATGGTTCTATGTGTCACTGGTAAACATATTTTCCCATACAGTGATGTGTAGTTTTTAGAACTTCCTTCTTCATTATGCCATCATTAAAAGATATTTATGCTCATGTAGCAGAGCTCAGATACTACTGTAGGCAGTATAACATGGATGTTATACTATGTTGGGTCAACTAGTTAAATTAGTTGAAATACACAGATAAAGAAGGGAATCAGAAGTACATATGTTTTTAAGGGTATTATTCATCTATCTATCATCTCTCTACCTAATTCATCACCTAATCTCCTTAAAATTATCTCTTAAACCTACAGCTGACTTATCTTACTTTGCATAACACCCTCTAGGCATCCATGTCCTTACAAATGGCAAGATTTCATTCTTTTTATGGCTGAGCAATATTTTATTGTGTATATGTGCCCTATTTTCTTTATCCACTCATCTATTGATGGGCACTTAGGTTGCTACCATATCTTGACTGTTGTAAATAATGCTGTGGTAAACATAGCAAAATGCCTCTTGCCCCCTTGTTGAAACCACTGTGTTCAAGCAGTGACACCAGAGTCTAATTTGCAGGGACCTGAGTCCATCTAAAGTGCTCTTTTCTCTCTTAGGTTGTACAGTAGGAAGCTTGATATAAAAACTGAAATTTCATTTTCACTTTTTCCCCGCCCTTTATCCCTCTCTTCCTTCCTTTGCATTACCTTTTGTCTTGTTTTGTTTAACATATTACCATCTTTTGGGGAGGAGTATCCTGTTCTTAGGTCTCCCCGGCTTCACTTACTATGAAGGCCACGGAGCTGTTGCCTGGGCTCTATAATGGTTTAGGTACGGATGTGTAGGCGCTATTGCAAAATTACTCTTATACGCAGAAAATGGTATCCCCGTTAGCTAGCAGCATAGCTCAGCATTCAGGGCCCCCCGAAATCCCATTCCTTGTTTCACTTCCTGACTGAACATTCTTTATTTCTGTATTTGTAAAGAAACTAAGCGAGGGGCAGCCACTGGCACAGGCTCCTGCGTTGGCTTCCTGGGAACAAGCACCCTGCGTGCTCGCCCTCCAAGTACAGGTCACCCTTCCGACTGTCGCCTTTATCGGCATGTTTCTTGAATTGCCCTTTGTAATAATAAAAAGAACAAAATAACAATTTAAAAATAAAAATAGAAGCTAATACTTGTCTGACGAATAAAAGAGGAACAAAGCCACAGAGGCGTAAACATCGAGTGAAATGTCAAATTTAAAGGAAAAACCACACACGCAGAGTCAGGCACGATTGGTGAAAAGGAGATAAAGTCAAAACGAGACAGAGAGTAATTCATAGCCAAGAGTCCACTGAACTTTAATTTAAAAAAAGTCGATAAAATATTGAAAGAAGTGAAGACAAGGTAAAAAGGGCAAATAAGAGACCAGAAAATCTAAAGCTTGAAAGTCTCTCAAAGAAAAGATGAGAGGGAGTAAAAGTAAGGCTAAAAGAAAAATAAACCACAGACAGAAATGATCAGCTAAAAAAAAATGAGAGAAAAAGTCAAAAACAATTGTAAGTAAAACAATGAACTAAAAATAAGTAATGGAGAAGGGATGAACACAAAAAATTAATAAAGAAAAATATTCAAGTTCAGGCAATTTAAGAGACTAGTGAACCTCAAGAAGAAAAATCACGAGAGTTGAAAAAGTGAAGCAAGCCAGCATGAAGAGGCCAGACCAGACCAGGGGTGTCTAAGAGGGTTGCCAGGCCAATGAACATAGTTGCCAAACATTTGCTAAATCTGGCATTCAGGGCTTAAAGAGAGTCAGCAGGGCAAAGTTCGGTCCCTGACTTGGTTTCCTGGAAGGGGGCGGGACTGTGTGCTGCCCAGGAAGCCAGCAGGAGGGACTAAGGCCCAGGACAGGGCCCCGGAAAGGGACTGTGAATCTCCTGCAGAATGAATGAGCTCACACGCTGCTGCGGGACAGCAGTGTCTTGACCGGTGGTAATGCCACACACTTCCATCCCTGGGTTTTCAACTACTCATTCTCGTCTAGAAAGTCTCAGTTGATCTGAACCTAGAACCACATATCGGGTTGATCTGAACAACCAATTCTTTAAGGTCTTTTGCACACTGAAGCTATTCTCAGTCCATCCAGAAGAGGGCGCAGGAAACACTAGCTTGCCTCCCTCATCACCTCGCCACCTAATAGCTTCAGTGCCAGGATTTTATGAACACTTGCAGGTATCTACACAGAGACACACCTTTTAATTATAATTTTACTCACTTGGCCAGATTAAATGAACCATATTAGTTGGGCTATTTTAACAGTTCATGGCATACAGACATGGCTCAAAATTACATCAACTAGTTGAACAGGTAATGGGCCGACTTGCCACCTTTCTTCTGGGGATACTTTTACTGCTTTAATGCTTTTAAAATTATTGTTTCTATTACTATGCCTCATACCATCTCCGCACTAGGAACGTAAAATCATGCTGCATTTATTTATTTGGTATTTATCAATCACTTACTGTATGTCAGACAGGTGACGGACATTGCAGGTGAGGGACGGGTGAGACTCATACTCTACCTTTATGGAATTTACAGTGTTCTTAAAGTGAGTCCAGTGTAAAAGTCATGTGATAGGAGGACACATAGGGGCTCGGAGAACACAGAGGGCGCCATTGCAGCCATGGGGGCGATGGGAGCTTTAAGTGGGGAGGCTGGGTGAGAATAGGTAGTTGCTAAGTAGGTAAGTAGTGCGATCCGGTCGAGGGGTGCGTTTGAGGCCCAAGGAACAGCATATGCAAAGGGCTTGGGGGGAGACCCGCAAGGCAAGCCTGAGGCCTATGCTGGAGCGCAGTGCGGGGCAGCTAGCTGACACAGAAGGCTGGAAAGGCGAGTAGGTGGGAGGTTGGAGAGAACTGCACAGCATGCATGCCAAGGAGTTTGAAGGGGTTTGCAGGTGAGCAATAGGAAGGTCCTGATAACAGACGGATTGCAGTATAGAGAGTGTTCTGGCTGCCATGACTTCAGAGACTGGAGCAGAAAAAATGGAAGCAGTGTGTCATGTCAGAAGGTGGCTGAGGTGATCCCTGGGCAAGCCCACACCAGCCACCTAGAATACAGCAGCAGGGGTTGCTAAGGGGTGAAGGTTTGTGGTGATAACTCTTATTTATTACTCAGTTCAATTAGTTGCTGTTCTCAGAAAAGTCTCCTTGAAGAATGATCACCTTGATTTGAGAACCTGTATTTGGATCCAACTTCTCCCCACCTGCTGCTGACCCTGCTGAGCGGATTTAGGGGAATTCACTGTGACAGCAAACTGCTGGAGCCAGCATACGGGGAACTTAAACTTCAATACCAAGGAGGCGTCAATTGAACTCTTGGCTACTTTACTTTGAATTGTACGTTTAACACGCTGGAGATAAATACAGAACTGACCTTTTTGATTCTCTACAGAGACCCTTCCACCCCTCCAAAAAAAATACAGAAGTGATACTTAAGAGATGAGAAAGAACTACAAAATGATCAAACCCAATTGCATGGGAAGAAAAATCCAAGGAACTGTCGGTTCACTGCAGCTTTACAAATGAGACATTTTATTCCTTAAAGCAATATGGTTAGAGCTGTTTTTGGCACTGAAGATCGTCTCTCCATTGTTTACTTTTATTTTTAACTCGAGTCTCCCAGGAAGCAGGGACTGCATCCAATGCCATTATCTCATTTTTGTCCCATGAGATAATCTGACATTTTGGTCCTGTGTGAAGCACTTAATTGTACCTCGGGGTGGGGTGGGGTGGGTAAGTGATCTGAGCATGCTCAGTCCAGAAAGGTACGTGTGACATGAGAGCAAACAGTCATCAGGCTAAGGGAACTGTCAAAGGAGTATGTGATCTGTGTTTCTAAGGAATCCGAGAAGGGAAACTCCCTCATAAATCTATCAAATGGTGCTGAACCAATTATAACATAGGCATGTAGTTCCCAAGTTAATTTACTCTACATCATAACTGAAGCCTATTTTAATACTCTTGTTGAGTTACAAGTATGATGCCTGCTAATGGGTACAATAAAGAAACTTTTTGTACACAAGGGTTATGATTGGTGTATGTTAAGTAACTGTAGTTTTGACAGGTTTTCTAATAGGTATTTACTCTCTGTGCATTACTTCTGTTGTTAATTTCCAAAAATAGCTCAGAGAGGTTCCAGTTAGCATGAGGATACAGAACTTGAGGCATTGTATCTTAGAATCTAGGACCCCATGGCATTACATTGTTACCTTGAGCCACTCAAGGTGGGCTTCTTTACCAGGGCTGTCTCCTCTCCATGAGGTCTCCCTCAACATGAAATCTATAGGTAGCTCCACTTAAAGGAGAGTTTCTCTATTCTGGCTGCACATTAGAATTACCCTGGAGTTCTGGAAAATATATGTGGGTGAGACCCACCCAAGACAAATTCAGTCAGAATCGCCAGGGGCTGGGATTCAGGCCTGCCTAGCTGAAAGCTTCCCCAGGGAATTCTAATTTTCAGACAGACTTGAGGATCACAGAAAAAAGTTAGGGGGAAGATGGTCTTACTTCGGACTATTTTGATGGGTAAAATTAGCATGAGCCACAGCAGTCTTCTGCATTAGAACTTGTATTTTATTTAGAAAGCAGTCCCTGCCCTTGTGGAGGCTGGACCCATAATCACAGAGACTCTGAGGGACCCCTTTACTATGCATGCTAGCTACTATCTTGTAAAACTCATAAAATTCCACTGCCTTTGCTTATTATAATTTTGTTCATAATAAAACCACAAAGAATAATAGTATCAGATGAGAGTAGATTAGTTACATAAAATAGGATTTCCCCCAAGTGGAATATTATACAGGTATTAAAAGCATTTATTCAAATTGCTTATTCACATTCACTTCTTTAACAACTACTTTTAGAGAAGCCCCTGTGTGCCAAATATTGTTCTAGGCTCTAGAAATATAGCAGCAAACAAGAAAGTGGCATTAACATTTTGTTTTAAAAAGTTAGTTTAAAAACAGCATGCATATTATAACACTACTTTTGTAACATATATGCATAAAAATATGGAAGATATACATTAAAATGTTAGTTGAGATAGTTATTTCTGTGTGATGGGATTAAGGGCGATTTTAATTTTCTTTCATTTGGGGGGGGGATTTTTTTCTATGCTGGGCACTTATTATTTACATAATTTAATGTAAATGAAGTACATATTCCACTATGTTGCTCAGATATTTCACAACTCTAATGGGAACATTTTAAGTGACTTGTCATATAACAGGATTTGTCCAGATCCCGTAGGAATGACAGCGTGACTGGGCTTTAAAGTCAGCTAGCAGCTCCAGATGTTCAATGCCTCCCAAGACCTGGCAGTGTGAATCCGGTCACTGACGTTTAAAGTGTACTAAGTAATGGTTACAATAATACTCCCAGGCTTTCTTTTCATCAACTTATTTTTCTGTGCAGGTAGCCTGCGATAGGAAGGGCTCTAGAAAATACTTTTTGACTAAATACCGAGTGAAGGGTGGCAAGCAAGGCTGGTTAACCTGTGCTGACTCACTCACATGCACTATTGAAAGTAGCCACAAGATGGCGATAAAGTTTACAAAGTGAAAGTGGGGAGAGAGGTTTAACTAAAAACTGCAGGTCAGGAGGGGAAGTTGGGTTCCCATGCAAATTGCTATTGATGTGAGTCACTTGCCAGCACAAGTTATGTTCTGCCTGAGGGAGGCTGCCCTGCCTTGCCCCGCACGAAAGAGAATGCAGCTAGCCTCAAGTAAGTAGAAATGGGGGCTCTTGAATCTTCTCTAAAGATAGGGCTGCATTGCTGAACCTGGAGCCGGTGAGACTCCTGACTTTAAAAAGGGTTTTAGCCTTGAGTGAGCCTGTGTGGAGAAGTACAATCTTCGGGAAGGGTGGAAGAGGAGAGAAGATGAAAGCAAACAGTTTCTTTGCCTTTGGTCAGTCTCAGGGCTGGAAAGAGGCTGACAGGTAGTTGGAGGCTCCTGGTGTTAACATCACGCAGGCTGCAGAGGCCCTGGGGCACAGTGGGGCACAAGGAGTGGGAGGCCCAAAGCACAGGTTTAAAAATCCATGAATTTAATGACGACGGGATCACAGGGCCATGTGGCATGTATCTAGAACCTGGAGCCAGTTTATGAGTTATCATGTAGCTCACTAACGTTTAAGCCATTTTGCTCTTGTTCTGGTAGCAATTCCTGTGGAGAATCTGGAGACAGAGGGGCAGCAGAAAACTTCAAAGCAGCAATTTTCTACTGTTGACAAATAAAAGTTTATTGAAGGCTAAGAGCAATGTCTTGCTCCCCTTGCCTCTAATTGTGGATTTCAGTGTCCCAGCCAACATAGCACTTGTGCATCTAATGCAAAGAGCACAGGCTTGGAGTCAGGCAGCTTGTGAGCCTCAGCTTTGCACGTGCTGGTGAGGTGACCCTTTCTGAGCTGCCAGTTTTCTCTCCTGTACAAGGGCTCTTACAGGCAGTGTCAGTGTTCATAAAGTGCCTAGCACAGCCCAGCACATAGTAGGGACTGGAATAATGGGATTTTTCTTCCTTTCCAATCTCGTTTTTAGCCACATTCCTGGCCTAAGAATATTGCCCAGGTAATCTTTATATTGTCAAGACTCTACAATAATAATTCTTTCCCTCCTAAGTCTCTGGAAGCCTCTACCTCCCTTTCTTGCCTTAAGAAATGCCAGCATTACCTCAAACCCTGGCTCAGGTCGGCCTGCCTCTTCCCCACCACCCCATCCCTGAACAGCCTTCTGGTGAAACCGAGTCTTTACTGGCATCATTTCATCACTTGCAGGACTTGCCCTGTAGTTAGAGATGGTGGTCTCCATGACTCTCAGCCTCCTAAACCCACTTCATGCATTCTCTGAAGACAGAGATCATGGCCATGTCTTATAGATCCTCATAGCTCTTGTAATAAGTGGAAGGATGGACTTATTACTCATTACTCATTCTGTCCTATCTGCATGGAAAGGAAAATGTGTCTGGAACAGTAACTGCCACTGCTTCGGCTCTGTTTTACCATTAGCTCAGGACACAAAGAAAATGAAACATTTCAAAAGACTGTATTATGTTCACTATATTATTTCCAAACTAGATTCTCTACTTGAAGATTCTGCAACTAAGTCCCCCTGTTCCCCGGCCAAACAGAAAACAAAAAACCTGCATGTAACCATAAATCTAGTGGGTATATTTCACAGTTCCCTCTGATGGACCCAGATGTGGTTCTTTCCTACTCTGATCCAGGTCTAAAGAGCCAGTGTCCAGGCAAAAGAGGTCATGCACATGTAGCCTATTATCTGCACAAGGTGAAGTCCACATTAAATACATCAAATCGTAGATGAGCTGGACTCTGTGCCAGACTTTTCAGTTTTTAACAAAGAGAACAATTTTATCTAATGTGCTCCTTTGCCAGACTACTAATTTTGACAACAAGATTCAAACTGAGTGCATCTGCCTGCCCATGCACATCGTTCGGTCGACTTTTCCAGGGCTTTACTGGGAGGGTTAAGGGTTCATGGTCACTACATGGCTCACATAGTCAATGTGGACTTTTGGCATATTCATTTAATAAGCTAGTAGCTTCCTAGGGAAAGTGTCTCTCACATGTAGACTCTCTATATACTCCTTAGGAGTGATTGGAAAGAGTTAACAGACCCTACATGTATGATCTCATTCAATCCTCCCAATAATTTTTCAATCCTCCCATTTTACAGATAAGGCTTTGAGTTTAAACGACTTGCTTAGCCAACAGGTAGATGGAATGCAAGTCCAGCTGATTTCAGAGTGAACTGTTATTATGTGCAAGACCTCGTAAGACCTAGTAAAACCAGATCCTCTTTGGTTCTTTGTTCCTAGCCAAACCAAGGAAGGGTTGTAGGTGTAGGAAATATGGACTGAAAAATGCTGTCATGGGGGCACAGACACTCCGATAGAAGCCCCAAGCACAAAGGGACTTTGTAGGAAGGGTAGGGAGAACAGGAAGGCTTTTTGACAGTGTAAGTTAGGTCACCAAAAACGGGAGCTATTTGGAGTAGCCGTTGGTCAGGTTTATCCAGCAGAGGGCTCTGGTTTAGACAGCATCCTCCAATTTCAGTTTTTTCTTTCCTCATGATAAAATGCACTCATTTCTCAAACTACGTAATGACAGCATCATTTTTGTGATCAAGCCAAAGCATTAAGGAGGTCTCCTTCATCTGACATTCAACTTACATTGGGGTAACCTGGTGGAAAGTGAGCACTTAAGATCAGGTCAATGCTTGACTGATCACAAGGGACATCGCAGCGCCCCCTTGAGCTCAGCGGCAGGTCTGTGAAGTGGGAGGAGGAGCACTTGGTTTTTCACATCAGTCACCTAAATGCCACATGATGCTGCTGAAACTGCAGGTTTTTTTTTTTACAGCAGAACTTGATCCCACTTTGGAAATGCTCCTTACTCAAATATGATAAAGGAAGGCTTCTATTGGAGTATTTAAAGTGCAAAAGATTTTTTTAACAATTTGTTTGTAAATGAAGGGGGTTATCTGAAGATCTAAAAAAAGCCATACATGGTTTTATTTCAAGGAATGAAGATAGAAATTCACTTTGTCACTCAAGAAACAGCTATTGAATATCGACTTTGTGCCAGGCGTCATTACTGGTAAGTGGGATTTATCAGTGAGCGAAGTAGTCAAAAATTTCTAGTTTCATCGAACTTACAAAACAGAGGGGAAGATAGATGTCTAACAGTAAATATGACTAGCAAATTATTAAGAAGGTTAAATGGTAATAAAGTGCTATCGAAAAAGAACAAGGAGAACAGATCAGGGGGACCCGAAGCGGTGGGGCCGTTTTCATTATCAAGAACAATGACCACAGTTTTGCCTCCTTGGGAAGGTGAAATTGAAGTAAGTGAGGGAATTAACCAAGCAGATATGGAGGGGAGGCAGTCCAGGCACAGGGAAGAGGAATGCCTGGAGCAAAGGCCCTAAGATGGGAACCCATTTGTTCCCAGGAGAAAGGAGGCCAATGAGGTTGGAACAGAGTGAGTGGGGAGGATGGGAGATGGAAATGGGGGTGTCAGGGCCCGGGTAAGGTGTGACCTTGTAAATGACTGGAGGAGATTGCCTTTTGCTATGAATGAAATGGGAGCCAGACCAGGCACATGAGCTGACTTCAGATTTCAAAGGTTGCCCTACTGAGAACTACAGGGAAGCGAGGCTTAAGCAGGAGGCATGTGGCAGGATTCCAGGTGATCCGAAGGGCCTCAGACCCGGTGGCCGCAGGGAAGGCAGAGAATCCGGTAAGCTGGAGTTTCACAGGTGGAACCACACAGTTGCAACAGCCCATTTACAAGCTCTGCCAGTTTGGGGATAGTTTAAAAATAGGAAAAGAAAAAGAAAAATTGAACCATGGAAGATTTTATCTGAAATCAGATTTCAGATCTATCTTTCAGGTTATCTCATTTATTAAATGAATCAATCTGTGAACACAGAAAGCTTTAAATGCATCAGAATGGCAATGGATAACACTCAAACACTGGCCAAAGGAAGACAGCTTAGCTCATCAGTAGAGTTCTCTTGATGCCATCTGCTCCCAAATGTCACAGATATTGGAGAGAAGTTTGACAGAATCACTTCAGTTCCTTTCCAGGCGTCCAAAGGGCAAAGTGTTAGAGTGGTAGAAACTTGGTGTCAGATTAGCATACGTTCCCAAGTATGCTTGCCTGACATTTGTAATTCTCCCAGCACACACTGACTAGTACATGTTTCATCATTGTATGTCTTTGAGATAGATACAGCCGTAAATATAGACACAGTCTCAGCCAGCCTGCAAAATAGGCTTATTGAAGGCCTTCCAATTCAGTAAATATTTGCTTTCCTCTTCCACCCTAGCCCCACCCTGTTGATTTTGATCTCGATGTTGTGACTTGCTTTGGACAATGACATGCCTCATGGAGGCAGAGGCTTTAAGAAGCATTGTATGTTTCCACCAGTTCTCTCAATTTCCCTCTCATATCAGCACACTCCAGATCCCTTCAGCATGCGTTCTGAAACCAGAAGATGCTGAAACAGAGCCACAGATGATGAGAGAGCCCATGTGTAACATGAGTGAGAAATAAATGTTGCAACCCGCTGTTAGTTTCGGGTTATTTGTTACTGTAGTAAAATGGACTCATACAAAGTCATCCTGAATCAGTGCCTTTTCTAGTTAGCGAAAGGGTTTATTTCTTAGAATGCAAATCTAGTGAAAAAAACACACTTTCTTTACCAAAAATATGCCACTCAATTCACAGCCTTGATAAAGAGTTAAAAGGCTAGGGGAAATAAAACTCCCTTTTGGAGAGTTTGGGTTTTTAAGGTTTATGAACAATTATAAAATGTCAACCTAGATAAAATGTATTAAAATTTGGGTTTCTGTTCAAAACTGTTCTATTAAATGACATTCTTCTTGAGATTAGGAATAATGTCGTACCCATCTTTGTATTCCTGGCAGTTAGAACAATGCCTGGCACACACTGGACAACATTTCAAATGTTGGTTGAAAGCACAAGAATAAATAAGCCAACAAAGTGCCCGCATCAGCGCTGGAGAATCGCTGCTTTTGTGCCAGCCCACGGGTAGACTCTGCCGGATGACCAAGGTCGGTGGTGGGGTGGAGAAGGGAGACTATGAGGGCTTAGCTTTGCTGGTGAGTTTTGAGCAAGCCAGGAAGATCTGGGGAAGTGAAGAACTGAAGCATTCGACCCACATTCTACAGTCCTAAGGACTCAGCAGGCAAGGGAGTGAGTTTATTACATTTAATCTCCCCCCCACTGGCTTCAGGCCCCAGGCATTCTAGCATGGAAGCCCCTTCTTCCTGCTGCTGCATATTCAACCAAGGGGAGCTTATCACCTTGAACTGCACGCCGGTCTGAAACCAGCTACTGAACTCTTTGGACCAACTTTTTCGCCTGGTGATCTATATCCCTTTAGCCCTCCCTCTACTGTTTCTTAAAGTGGCAGCTAAAGCATTATGTGCGTCTGCAATCCTTCAGTTTCCACTGGTCTCAGTATCTCAACAGTCCTGGTAGAGACGCAAGCACCAAACTCGCATCATGGCAGCACTTCTCTGCCCTGACGCCTCCCCTTTCTGCGCAAGCACCATCCAGGGCTGGTAACCGGTTTCCGTCTGCGGGTTCTCTGTTTGGGTCTGTGTTGTTTGAGATCTATCCCAGCTACTGGCGCCCTACATTGTCTCTGATATTTGGTCCTAATGAATCACCTCACTTTAAAACTAGAATTTCAATTCAAGTAGGAAGCCTGGCCAGCTGTCTTCTCCGCCTCTCCTTTTCCCCAGCCAAGCAGTGACGGGGAAGCAGCGGATGTAGCATTTGAGAGCCCAAGTTCTGCTGCTCCTCTGGCTGCGTGGCCATGAGGAAGTTACCTAATCTCTCTGCTTCTCTCCTGCTGTTCATCTGTAAAATGGACCTGACACGACTACTCCAAAGAATTGTTTTGAACATTAAATATAAAAATGTATTTCAAGTGGTAGTGCTAAGATGCATTCAGTGAGAATGGTTATAATAATGGAAATTATTGTTGAGACACTTCTCTTTATAGGCATCACTAGCAGTGAGAGTGACCTTTGAACTTGCAAAAATTTTTCTTCATTTTCAGGAATGTGTAAGTCTGTGACATTTGAATATTTTTTAAGTTGCATTTTTAGCAAAAAGACAAAAGTTTTAATGTGAGGATATATGTTCTTGTGGCTTACTTTATCACAATGTAACAGTGAGCCAGTCTTACGGTCACAGTAGAGTCAGAGCCCTTTTTATTTCACTAAGCTTCCTGGGACGGGGTTTTAAGTGGATCGTGTTCCCAGACCCTCTGTGTCCCCATCACCAGATGAAATCCTCCTCTGTCTTCTGTACTGGAAGGGTGCAGATAAAGGACAGTATCTTCTGTAGGGATAAAGCTGCACAAGTGGCTGTGTCATTTTAAGGGACACTTTTCAAGCAAGAATCCTTCTGGTGAAATGAAACGAGTTTTTACTAGAAAATCATTTTTCCAGATAATAGGAATTCTCTGATCAAAAGCATGCAGGCATTTCCCTTTAAATGGGTCAAATGACAATTGCCTATATGAAACACCCAAGTTGGGACATTCTTTAGCATTCTGAGAGCCTGCAAGGGACTTGGACCGATGCTTGCTGGCAATCATCCCACAAAACTTTCTCAAACAGCCTCACATGCATGTGGAAAAGCCACTCTGGAGCCATGTGAAAGCATTTTTTTTTCCCATGGGGCTATCTGGGCCTGACTCCAGCAGAGTGCAGGGAACTCTCTCTGCATTCCATAAGGACTGTGGTAACCTTGCTCCAGTCTGTAGATGTAAGCAAATATCAGTGATACCCTTAGATTCTCACTGTCTCCAGGTCGGTTGAAGGGGGATGATGTTAGAATTACCAGGCACAAAGAGGGCTTTCCCCAAGGAAGGTACTTCTATTCATCCTTCAGGACCCTACTCCTTGGTGACCAGGGCTTAATTATCCAGAAAACTCCAATGAACCCCAATGTCTCCTTTATTTGGCACTCCTATTAGAATATGTTAAGCCAGCCTGTAATTATTTATTTATGATTAGTGTTTCCTTTCCAAAACTGAATTACCAGAGAGGAAGGATTTGTGTGTGTGTGTGTGTATGGTGTAATATGCATAGTGCCTGAAGATTACAGGCATTCAGTGGTGCTGAGTGAATGAATCAATGATGTATTTGTGCTGCACTGAGGTGTAAGAAAGGCCAAAAACTCCACAATCTGCTGCTCTAATTTTCTGGAGTGAATCACTATGCTCATCTCTGTGTGTATATGATCGCTTTAATGAAAGTTGGTGCTAATTTACAAAGGAACAAAAAGAAAGTGGAAACAAAATCCATGAAGATTTACTGAGCATAGCACTGTGCCCGGGATTGGAAGATAAAAATGTCTGGGGTAGGTCCTTGCCCTGAAGTGCTTAGGATCTGCTAAGATAATGTGTGTGTGTGTGGGGGGAGGGGGCGGGGCGGGCACGTGGGCAGATAAAAACATACATACTATAACCTTACAAGACAGTACCTGATGGGGTCAAAGGCCTGGTATAGTGCAAAGGGAATGATGACTTGCAGGAAGAAAGGAAAAGCAGCAGGAGAAGACATGAAGGAAGATAGAAAGGCAGGGATGTGAACGTCATCAAGATGGCAGGACCCCCAGCCCCAGGGTCCCAGCGTCACAAACCTGTCTCACAGCTGACACCCTTAGGGGACGAGGGGGCAGCAGGACTGGACCATCCCTGGAGGGCATGGAACTCTGAGAACTCAAATCCCTTGGGGTCTGAAGTTTGGGGCATTTCTTTTTTCTCTGTTGTGTGATTTTTGACTTTGTAAAAAGATCTTGTGCTTTTGGTAAAAAGCTTGACATCTTCGTTTTCATGGATCTAAGAACACATGCAGTGAGTTGGCTCTCCCTCAGGCATGGGCTGGGTGGACATCCTCCTGGGGGGCTCCCTCTCTGTAACTCGGACTTGTTACCTGGGAACATGGGGGGACCCTGCCGCTGGCAGCATTGTCCTGCAGCAGTTAGTGAGCCTCCTGCCGGCCCAGCGCCTCCTCCAGGCAGGTGCTTCCCAGGGCCCCCGCACGGGGCTGCTGGGGGCCCACTGATCACCTCTCAGCGGCTACACACAGAGCTGCCCTGGCACGTCGGGAATAATGAAGTCACTTTCAGCACGACTACGCCAGCTCACATTCATTTATTACGTACTTCTGAACCTAGGCAAAAGCCTCACAAGGAAGGGCCGAGATGGAGCCTCGCCATTTTCCAAGGCAGAGAGATGCCGCTCTGGAAGGGTGAGGGGCTCGCTTCTGCGAGGGGGGCAGCCGATGTGGGGACAAGGGTCCTCAGTCTGCTCTTCCCTTTTTTCATTTTGGTGATTTTCATCTTTCCCAAATTATTCTCTCATTTTGCTGTGGGAGTTCTATTTTGTCCCTGAATTGATCTGAAGCAGCTGAAAGCACTTCTTCCCACACAGCACAGCCATCAGTTCATATTTATTTTTATGTCTTATTATATTTCTCTTCATAGGTTTCTGGATATGACCATATGGCAGTGGGACTGGTGTCTGCAGGTCAGCAGGAGTCCTCCTGTGGGCCCGGCAGCCAGGTGCACGGCTCTGCTGTCAGTCCACCGCCCCGTCGGGTACGCAGCCTCCCCTCCTCTTACCGCGGCTCCTTTCCCTGAAGCGCCTTTAGTCTCCCCCTTTCCACTCCTAATCCTCTCCTACCAGGGGCTACTTTCCCTTACATTCTTCTCCCCTTAAATTCGTATCTCATTTTTCAACCCTGTTTCTCACACCAAGATTCCCAGGGGCAGGCAGGTGATGGCACCTGCCTTCCTGTCCCACGCCTTCCCTCACCTGTAGGGGTCCCAGCCCCTGGCCAAGGCCCTGTTCCTGAATTCCAGGCTCTTCAATGTCTCTGCAGCACGTGGCAATGTTGAATTCCTTCCCTCCCTCCCCCATCCTCCCTCCCTCCCCCATCCTCCCTCCTTGCCTCCCTCCCTCCCACGCTTCTGTGTCTAGCTTCTTTCTTACCTCTTTGATCTCACTTTCTACTCTCTCCTTCCTGCCTCCTGCAGAATGGGTGCTTCCAAGGGGTTGGATTGTAACCTTCTGATCTTCCCTTCCTCAACCCTCTGCCCACCTCCAGCATTATGGTTTTATTCATTCATTTACTCAAATGTCTTTATATTTATGGGGTTTAACAGTAGGTAGGACCATTTACTAGGAATGTCAAGTCCTGCCATGTCCCAGATCCTTTTCTAGGCCCTGGACCTAGTGGGAACAGGACCAGGGCCCTGTTCTCCAGAGGGAGGCAGACAGTGAACAAGTAAACAGACATATCACAACTGCAGATGGTGGTAGGTGTTAAAAGGTAAGTAAAAGAGGCTGATGGGGACAGAGTGGGGGCACTGCTGCCCTGTCTTAGTGGTCAGGGCAGGCTCCTCTTGGAGGTGACACGTGACCTGATCCTGAGTGACAAGGAAGACATCCGCATCTTTGGCAGAAGCGTATTCAGGGTGTGGAGCTGAGATGTCAGTGATGTCTATACAGATGACTATGAACTCAGGGCCACAGTTCATGACTTCTTTTAAATTGAAGTACAGATGACTCACAATATTTTATTGGTTTCAGGTGGACAACATAGTGATTTGAGAATTATGCACATTATGCAATGCCCACCACGGTAAGTGTATTAAGTCAAGACACAGAAGCAACACAGTTCATGGCTTTGAGGGGCTCTCATTCTCCTTGTGTCCCTCCTAGCTGTTACCACTGCCTTGGCAGGTCCCCCTTGTCTGCAACCAAACTCAGCACTCCCACACAAAGGGGCTCCCTCGTTCCTGACTTGGCCACCTCAGCTGCCAGTGCCAGTTAGGCTGGGAACAGTGGTCACCTAGCACATATCCTTGGCCTCCTTCCTGACACTCAGTGTGGTAGAAGGAGCCCCTAGTGTCCCTTCTGTTCCCTTATCCTCCACACTTCAATGCAGCTCCCTGCAGCCCGGTTGCTACCTGCACTGCTTGTCCTGTGAGCCACAGTGACATGAACACATTTACTGCAGACCTAACTTTGACAGGCACTGCACTGGGCGCTCTACCCCCACCACCTCATCCTGTCTGCAAGGTGGTGTGAACAGCCCTGTTTTACAGATGGAGAAGCAGGCTTGGTATCCCCCCTAGATCAGAGCCTTCACGTTGCCATTCCTTGTCTTTTCTTTTAAAAATCTAATGAAAAACAACCTATCTTCTAGCCTGACAAACAAGGCCCCAAGCTTCCTTTTGAGCCACAGCTTACCTGTTGCCCCCAACATGAAATCTTTGACCCCGCTAGTCAATAACTCTCTTCTGCCTTTACCCATCCCACTTTCTCACCCTGACCTTCGTGTCCGGGACGCCTTGCCCTTTTCTTTTTGCTTGTTTGAGTCCTGCTTAACCCTTTGCCCCTCTTCTCAATGACGTGTTCTGCATTCACTTAGGCCATGAAGACCCACATCACATATAATTTGGGAATCAATTTTTTTTGGCTCTTGATCGTGCACTAATTCCCTCAAATTAACTGTGACTGTATCTGTTTTCCAGCAGAGCATGGTGGCTTAAAGTGTACACTCTGAAGACAATCTCAGGGTTTGAATCCCAAGTCTGTCCCAGAGTGGTCCCATGATCTCTAGGGTTCCAGTTCCTCATTGATGAACTGTTGATGATAAAAGGATCCATCTCCAGTGTTGCCACAAGGTTTAAATGAGTGAATGCACATAAGCATGTGGTAAGTCTGGTACACAGTGCACATTCAGTAAGTGTTAGACGTTAGCACCCCAGTCTAGCATGGTATTTGGGGGATAAAGAGGCCTCAATGAATATCCTTTCAGTATTGATTCTTTCAAATCAATAAATATGTGCATAACAGTCTTCTCAGTACCATGAGGTCAGAGAAACACCCTTGTAAGAACAGAAGAATTGCTCCAGTGGACCAGATTCATCACTTTTATTTGTGAAGGAAGTGTGGTATTGGAGTGGGTGTTGTGGAGTCTAATTCCCTGGGTTCAAATACTGACACTCTACTTCTGTGTTGCTTGGTTTTATGATCTGAAAAATGGGGATGGAAATATTATCTGCTCCAGAGAGTTCTTGTGAAGATCAAAGAAAGATAATAACAGCAAAATACTTAGCACTCAGTGTTAGCTCTTGATATCATTATGTGTTAGCTCTTGATATCATTATGTATCGTTACTGATCTAGCCCTGTGTAAGTCTCTGACAGGGGCACACAGATCTGAGGGATGGGTCACAGAGAAGATCTGAAGGAATTAGGAGGAAGGAAATAATTAGAGTAGGAGTCCTGAAGCTTCCAGAGGATTCCAGATGATTCTGGAGGAATGCAGAAGGACACCTAGGAGTTCTCAGAGCCTCCCAGCTGCCTGACTCAAGGCTTCCCTAAACGGGGTTACATTTAAATTAGCTGAGCGGCCTTGGACCATGACATTGTTTTCTACTTTCTTTCTCAGTTTCCACACTCAACTAGGCCAAACAGATCCAGGCTGTCCCTCAGAAAGGTTAATGCTCTCTCAGGTCTCTTCACTCTCTCTGCCTGTGTTTCACACTCATAGTTCAAGTTTCTCGCTCAGATGTCTGCCGCCGCCTCCTAAAATCTTTACTGCCTCCAGCCAGGCCTCTGTGATCCACTCTGCATTTGAGTGAAGTTAGCCTGCTTGAAAAACATGACTGCAAGCAAAAACTGCATGAAAATATTGAAACTGAGCCACGGGCTGCATCTCTAGGCTATTAACCACCCCTGCTGCTACACATGTCGTCTCAGTGCTGTTGATACAAGAAGAGGCAGAGGTGAAATTTTAAGTGGATGAAAAATTGATTGCTTGGAGCCATAAATTCCAAATAAGTCCACAGAAAGTGGTGCATCTGAATCTGTTTCCTGCCTCTTCATCCACCTCCTTTCATTTCAGACAACAGCCTCAAAGTATAATATTTAACACAAGGCAAGTAAAAAGGGAGACAAGGTATCTTAATGATGCTGAGCAGCACACAGGTGGCTCTAAATATTTTAGAAGTGATTCCATCCTCAGAGGCCTGCTCTTGAAGCCCCAGGGCCACCACGTTACCACCCTGAACTCCAACGACACCTGTAGATGTTGGCTGATTACTCAGCCCTTGGTGACATACAGCATTGTGTTTCTTTCAAAATATTCCATGTGGAAGTTAGCTGGGCTTCCCTGCAAGATGGCAAATCCCCTCAGGACAGGCACCGGGCACTCAAGAAGTTTCACTCTCTTGTTCTGGCTTTACTGCCCGTTGGTTCTATGACCTTGGAAATAATTTCAATCTCCTCTCTCTCTCTCAGATAGGGGTTGAATTATATGTGTAAGCCCCTGCTGAGCAGCAGAATTCTCTCAAAGTCTCACCCATAAAAAAGTTCATTCATCCATCCATTTGGATCAATAAATCCATAACAACTTATTATTTTCTCAATCCACAGACGTTTCAAATATCTATGATTTTGTGGGGATCATAAAATTTTGATTTAAAAGGGGGTCCTTATATACATGGCAAAATTAGATAAACTCCTGAGATCCTTTCCTGCTCTAATGTTTATTCATCCCTTTATTTAATAAATATTCATGGAAGACTTCCTCCGTAGGCACTCTGGGACCACAGGTGAGAAGTGGGATTTCGACCTCAAGGAGCAACGGACCTAAAGAGACGATTACAATCCAACATGATGTGAGCAGGAAACACGTACTGGGGACTCCCTAAAATTTTACATGAGGGCATCACCTCATGTTTGCCCAATGTCAGACAGGTACTCTGATCATCCCTATTTAATGAAGTAGCAGTTGATGGCTGGACAATGAATGAGCCCCATGGAAGAAAACTCTGTCTGACTCCAAAGCCTGCATTCTTAACATTCAACCAAAATTGCTCTGATGAAGGGGAGCGTGTGGTGTGCTGGGAGAGCGAATGGAGGAAGGAAGGTTTGGAGGGAGACACGGCAAGCATCACAGGGTGCTGACAGCATCCCATGAATGGGGATGTAGGTAGAGAAGCAGGAAGCACATTCCGGGAAGAAGTGAGAGCAAATGCAAAGCCGTGTAGTGTGAAAGCCCAGGGGACACCAGGAGCATCTGGGGTTCTGCGTGCTGGAACAGGATGATGGGGTGTGGAGTAAGGCTGAGGAGTAAAGGGCCAGAATGTATGCCTCTCTGCACTCCAGCTCTTCCGTATAGCGGGTGGTCTAGTGTACAGTAGGTGCCCTCTCTCCTTGCTTGGTGATTAGGACAGAATGGGGCACATTGTTTTTTTATGCAGTGTTGACCAGTATTTTCATACAGAGGATGCATTATCATGACAACTACTCTACCTTCACCCTAAGTTGACAGCCAGGCCTTTGATGAACAAATGCTGAACTTCAGAAGGAAACAGCCTCATATACCCCAAACGCAGCACATCACAATCATGACAATTGCACAACGGGCGTACATGCAAGTCATTTTAGTGCAGCCCGCTGAAGTGAAGGCTTTTAGTATTCACGCTGATGGCTTGTTGTGAGCCTTGCCTAAGGATGCTGTGAGGGGCATTTTTTTCTTGAAATAATTTTGGAACCAGTGTTTCTGAGTCTGTGTAGAGTCTCTTTAGTCGGACTGCACAGATTCAGGATCTGCAGGCTCAGTCTTGCAGATTAAGTCTTCCCTGAGAAGACAGTGATGTTTTTTCATTCCTAAAAGCAGGGCTTAGCTGAAGCTTAGAGGAACATTTTATTTTTTTTCTACCAGAGCAGAAGTCAAACTCTGACGTTTACTAGACATGTGGCTTTGGAGAAGTCTCTTATCTGTTTCTTATCTCAGTTTCCTTATCTGTACAATGAGAACAATGGTATTAATATGAGTATTGTTACTATTATAAATAATACATCATTGGATCATTATGAAGGTTATAAAATTAATACATGCTTCTTGTAGAAGAGTGCCAGGCTCACCGTGAGCAGCCCTGAATTATGTGTTCCTTGCATTAGGGAGGCTTCACTGAAAGCAGGAGTGAAATCAAGGCTTTGTTCTGCTCACTAAGGCCAGAGCCACGCAGACGGGCCCCATTGCTATTTGGCACAAAGGCACAGGATGGGTTAGCAGCAGTCCTGCTGGAGAGGCACTGAATTTGCCCTCATCTACTCACACGGCTTTGCTCTCTTCATTTTGTGACTATTGAGAAATATTTGTGAAATAGATACACTGAAAAGCTGCATTCGATTGGTTATTGGTTATAAAACATCTCCAATCTTGCCATTCATGTTTTTAACACCCCTAGCTTTATTAGAACATTTGGCCAAGAAACACTTGGGGAAACAGTCTCTCTTGATTATTCTTTGCAGCGTCCCTGGTCCTCCTCTCCATGCACCTACAAGCACACTGATGGCGCCTCACAAGGCTGCTACGGCGTATACAATCACGGGGCATGCTGGGTTCCTCCCATCCCTCTCAGAAAAGCTTGAGACATACTGACGATGCAAGCCAAGCTTACCTAGCAATTTCTCCATTGATGTGAACTAACATTCACTGTGACTGCATGGGAGCCCACACATATCTCCACATTCTCCACAACAGCAATTTCCAAAGAAACAATAGCCCAAACAAACAATAGCACCTGGACAACATGGGGGGTTGGCCTTAGAGGTCAAACTGGACTGGGAAGCTTCTGTTACTCGACTATCAAGAACAACTAATAAATGCCTGATTTTTATTTAGAGGAGCAGCAAATAACATTGATGGAGTCCTTGATTTGGGATCAGAAAGCTGAGCTTGACGTTTGGCTCTGGGTGACCTTGAGCAAATGCACCAAATTCCTCCCTCAGCACTGAAATGGGCCTTAGTGGTCAAGATGCACATACTGAGGTGGAGAGTTTAAGGGTCTTGCCAAACATGACTAAGTTCACAGCGGAGCTGGGACTCCTGCACCTTGGCTCCTGGCCTAGGGGTCTAGGAGAACCAAGCCCCATGGAGCCAGGATGAAGGATAAATGGTTTTTCCAGATAAATCACATGTATTCTATTGAACACATTAGGCATAAAGTCCACATATAAAATTTCTGTGGGAATTCAATCTTTATGTTTCTGAGTTATTCGGAGTTAACCCACCTAAATGGTATCTTTTTTGAAAACTAACGATGTCCAAAATGCCCTTTAAGTTTTTTTTTTTTTTTTTTACTTTTTTTTGCACAGAAATAGGAACTTCTTTGCCAGGAATAAACACATTTGAATGCCAGAGGATTTTTAATTCTCTTTCAGATTCACTCTCTGCCAAATCAAAGTTAGTTCCAATTCTCTATTTAGAAGGAGAGAGGAGGGAGGGGCTGTTCCTGCTCCCTCATAACAGCTGAAATAAGCAAAGCTTATCTGAAGTCATTGGAGTGAGTGCTTTTACTTTACTGAAATGTTACAAGGATTTTGGAATGTGGTAGGTAGAAATCAGCATTATTAGTATATTTGTTGTGGTTCAAGGTAAAGACTCACTGAGGCACTGTTTCTATGTTTTACTAGGTCCTTTCAATGATTGCATTTGGGAATGTGTTTGATCACCAAATTATCACAGCCAAGAGAGGGATGGGCATGGTGGGTGGCTCAGCGAGGATGTAGTGCATGCTGGGAGCCTCGTGTCGCCTACCAACTAGGAGAGGCTTAGCTAAAAGGAACAGACATGGAGACACTCAGAAAATGGATGCAGAGCATTTGGTGATCATGGGATAAGCCTTGTTTTGAGGAAGAAGAAAGACATAATTAATGGTCATTTGGCATTTATAAAACTGTTCTAAAAGCTGAAACTATCATTATAGAAACAGGGCATTGCATCGTAACGAGTGTTACTAAGTCAGGTTGTGAACCGAAATGAGTTCAGCTCTCTCCATAGTGTCAGTGCTCAGGTGCCTTCTCAGATACTACTCATCCCGAACATTCTGGAAGAACAAACCAGGAGAATCCAGAGCTTCCCTAGATCTTGTTACTCAAAGCATCCTAAACTGTCTAGCAACACTGGCATCATCTGGGAGCTTCTTAGAAATTCAGGATTTTAGGTCCATTCAGATCTACTGAATCAGAATCTAGATTTAAACGAAATTCCCAAGTGATTTATATGCACATTGAAGTTTGAGAAATATTGTCCTAAAGCAGAGGTGAGTAAACTTCTTCTGCCAAGGATCAGGTAGTAAATATTTCAGGCTTTTCATACCCAAAAGTCTCTGCCATGGTTCTGCATGGACAATCTATAAACACACAGGCGTGGCTCAGTGCCAATAAACATCATTTACAACACCCAGTGGAGTTGGATTTGGCCCTTGGGTGAAGAACAAGAATGATGAATGATGTCAGGGGCATAGTGCTGATGGGGGGGCAAGAAGTTGAATTACAAATATCACAGTATTGAAATAAACCAGGCTCACAATTCATCAACATGTAATTGGAGATTCTCTTTCTTAGGGGCTAAAATACTTGCATCCTGTATCCCCCTACTTTCTTCCTTTTATCAGGCTACCGGGAGTTATTAAAGAGGTTGCTCTACGTATGTGAAGTCAGAGAGCAGAGAAATGAAAAGGTAGGGGTGTGTGTCTGTGGGTGTGCTATTAGTCTTGCCTCAAGCTTTCATTATGGAGACCTTCAAGCATCCAGTAAAAGTGGAGCTAATAGTATAAGAAACTGTCCTATGTCCTTCACAACCCCTTGTAACAACATTTTCAAGTTCCTTTTTTCATCCCTCTACTTAAAAAAATTCAGGACATTTTAAAATAAATTTAACCATCATGTCACATGTCACTAATAAATATTGCAGTGTGTACCTTGAACAGATAAAAAGTTTTCTTTTACTGTAGCCACAAAACCCTTTTAAATTTCCTAGCTTTTTCTAATGATACGCTTGGAAACAATGAAGATACTGTAGAGATGAGTACCTGTAGCATCTAGATTGTGGTTTTTAAATATCACGTCCCACAGAAAGGGAATGAGGGTCCCCCTTGGAAAGATGGGTGATTCCAGGTCTAGGATGGGAAGTGTACAAAACGAACCAGGTACTTATTAATTATTGCTGCAGAAAACAAAGATGCTATCAGAAATTACTGGAGCCATTTCAGAAGGTGTAGAAACTAACTTGAAGGGACTCTTCTTTGCCAAAGACAGAGTAATTTGAGAATCAAAGGGAATGATGACCACAGTGATTAAAACACATTCAGTCTTTCAAAACCCATGTGTCCTTAATGGTACAAAAACTCACTGGTCACCATCTCACTATCCTGAAAATCTAAAAGTAAACAGAAGTCATATTTCGTGCCTATCACATACTAATTGTATTTCAGGGTATCTAAATGTTTGATGAGGAATCATTTTTCTCTAGAGAAAAATTCCAACTAATAAAGGTAGAAGAAATGAGAGAATTATAAGAGAACAATTTCAACCTCTTATAAAGTAGTGAATCTAGGCAACAATCATCAAATATTTAGACATAACATTGATGAAAACTTCAGAAAGGATAGATCAGGTGGACAATATCTAAGCCCATTAATTAATCTTAACATCAATAAAAGTAGGACAACCAGACATTTCATGACTTCCCACAAATAATTTCTGGCAAAGAATAGAACCTGAATTTAATCTGGCCACTTTACAGGAACTATGAGGAAGACAGCCACATCTTAAATGACACCATTGGGGATGAAATGAGCTAAATCTAGAATGTGGGGAATTCTACAGATTAAATCACTTGACTACTTCCACTATAAATGGTATGATAAAAGAGGGAGCAGTTACGAATTAAAGGAGACTTAAAAAGGCTTATAAACCAAATGCAATGTGAGAATCTTTTTTTTTTTTTTTGGATCTTGATTAGAACAAACCAATTGCAAAAAGCCACTTGGGAGATAGACATTTGAACACAGCTTTGACACATTTGGCAGGGGAATCTGAGATTTGTGAACACCTGGTGAATCAAGTACTCATGTACCAAGGTCCAATAACTCATAGTGCTGGATAAATAAAGACAAATTCTTTTTATCTGTCCTCTTTTCCTTGGATCTAGCAGTCCATTTTGTTATGAAGCCTTTCTTTCTTAGTTTTTGATCTTCATAGTTGCCATGATATGCCTTTGATTCCTCCCTGGGTTGAACAGATTTGGGCCTTTTTATGTTTCAGCCACATGTTTACTGACAGTCTCCTGTAACTCTTGTGACTTCTCCACAAGTCTAAGTTCATTCATTATAGATGATAATTACAGTGTTATTCCCAAGATGGTAATTTTATTTCCTGGGTTTGAGAACTATTTCCCCTCATGCACTGATATTAGCACTTGTCTTTTAGAGCAAGTTGATTAAAAAAAATCACTTTGATGAAGACCTTTAGAAGCTGATAAAAGTCAGTTTCCCATCTCTTGTCAGTCCAAGGATTCCTCTCATGGAATCAGTGTGGGTGGCTGTTCACTCCTAGATGGAAGTGAAAGCATGTGCCATGGGGTTCTCTGTGTTACAAGGATGGGGGATGACCCTTTGATGTACTCAGAAGGGGACGGATAACGTGCTTCAGCAAGCAGAGGACCACAAAGAGAGGAAAGCACATGGGTGCGTGTGTGTGTGCAATTATGGATGCACCTGCTGTAGACCCTTCAGATAAAGTCCCCAAGGAATCAGGTACACTGTGTTTTCTGGATAATTGTAATTTTAAACTTCTCAGAAGCTAACATTTTTCTAATAAGAACCACTCTACCAAATCCCTCTCCAAACAGGAAACTGATAAAATCCCCTTGATGAAACATGTAATCATACATTAATGAGTCCTTCATTTAGGTGAATTGAATTAGGTTGTAAGCAACAGTCTGAAAAAAAGGGAAAAAGAGAAAAAGAAAAGCATGCCAAGCAAGATACACATTTCCTGAAATGAGCATGTCAAAGAATCCCTTTGAATTGACAGAGCAATGTGTTATTACACCTACGTATACTGCTACAGTCTCTGACATCTTATTGAAGAAAAATGTGCATGTTTCCTCTGAGCCAATTAGGGATTTGTTGATGCATGGGAAGCACTGCAGTTTGTTTTTTTACTGTGTCCCTATTCAGCTACAGTGATCATTCAGCCAGCTAATTTGCTTTCTGCCTTTTATTCTATCCAACAAAATGTACTGAGGACCTGTCACTAGCACTTTGTCAGCACTGTAGGGACATATAAATTATCACACTATAAAATAAGGTCATAAAAGGCCACATCTCATCACCTTATAACTTTAGCACCTTGGACAATGTCTGACACAGAGGAGAAGCTCAGGGATGATTTGTTAAAAGGAACTGAGGTAGGGCACCCAAGTTCATGATTTGTTAGAAGGAACTGAGGTAGGGCACCCAAGTTCATCACCTTTGTAACCTTGTATAGGGGGCAAGAGGTACATGAATGCTTATAACTCTACATATAGGATGTACTAAGAACTTCAAGCAAGGTAAAATAAAAGGAGCCATAGACAGAGATGGAAGGAGAAATTCTGACCCCATGGGATCTCAAGCAGGAGGTAAAATCTCAAGAACAGAGTATGAAGGACATTTAGGCAGAAAAAACATTATTAACAATGGCATCGTGGCTGGTGGGAAGGAGGAGGATGGTTTGCTCCAGTTCAGTTGGAATGTGGGGCACAGGGAGAGCGGGAGAGGGCAGGAGGGAGGCCGGGACTTAGCCTGGCGTGGAACTGCAGTGGGACCATCACCGAGTGGGAGCGGGAGTTGGGGCTGAACAACAGGTAGAGTGCAGGGGGCTGAGGATAGGGCTGGGCCATCAGCGACAGGGCAGGGCAGGGGGTGGAGATAGGGCTGGACTATTAGGTAGGGGTCCCAGGAGTCTGAGACAGAAACAGATCAGGCACGTGGGGCGGGGGTGGGAAACAGGACTCTGCCGCCAGGTGGAGCGTGATGATGGGAGGACCTGAATGCCCTATTGGATCTGCCCCGCATGCCACCTGCGCCGGATGCACGGTCAGCTCCAGGCCGGGAATCTGTCGGTGCCCTGGGCGTCTCTCCCAGGGCTAAGAGTTCTTCTACCTTAAGCACCCTGAGGTGGAGGCAGATGAGAAAGAAGTGGGTGGAAGTGGAAAAGGGCTTGGATGAAGGTCTGAGTATGCTGCGCCCTTGATGGTGGTTGGAAAGTAAATTCATGAGGATGAGGTACCCGAGGCCTGGCACTTAAAAGAAGGCAAGTTTTAGTCTATTGTCCTATATGAGGCTCTGTAAAGTGGGTCTATGGGCAGGACTAAGGTTCCTGGCTTTGGGTGAAGGGACTACTAGAGATACTAATTTCTCATTGTTCTAAATGAACAGAACGTCTGCCTGGGGTCTGGATCCTGGGCATGTCTTAAACTGTCCTTAAGTTTTCATAAAGCGCTTCTAACCCTCTGCATGATCCTCTGGGAAAAGGCCACAACGTGCCATCTGCTTTTTCAGGGCAGTAAGAAAGAATGTGACAACTTTCTTCTCTATTCCCTTGCCTTACCCTTTCCCAGAACCCCTTTCTTTCTCCTTCCACTGTTTCTATTCAGTATATCCATTATCTGTCCCTTATGCTGTTTTGGTGAAACTGATGAGAAGGTCTCGATCCACATACCCTGCTGGACTGTAGACCGCCACCCATGCCCTCCTGGCTTCATGTGGCCTCCCCACCTCTCTGTTAGGCTTCTCCATCAATGTCCTCTGTACAGAACACATCTAGATCATGAGAAACAAGAAACAAGAAAATGGTTGCCATTCTGAAGGGAACTGTATTGATATGGGAGGGTCAGAGGGGTCTCTTCAGCCCTGGTCAGCATGTGAACTTCTTGTTTCCACCACACATGTCAGCTGAGAAGGAACATTAGTTATTAGTTGGCGGGAGGTGTGGCAGTGTTAGTCTGAGACCAAAGGGCCCTTCAGTGCACAGACTCCCCTCCCCCCACTCCCCATTCCTCCCTCTCCCCAACAATCTAATTAAACTGAGCAAGAAACAAAAGAAGGAAAAAAGAAAAACACCAGCCCAACCTGTAGAGCTGTCTTTTCCCGTCTTTCAGTCCAGCTCACCGTGACTCCAGAACTCTTACTATCGATCATGACAGTGAACTTTCATTGTGGGAAGGTGTTTGGATAACAGCTGGTTGCTGGAGATAAAATTCTAACTCCTCTGTTTAACAAACTGTTGAAGAGTGATGGAATTATGCTCTGGGGCCAGTTGGTTGCCCTCCCCACATCTCAGTCTCCTCATCTGTGAACTGGGGCACTAACCAAGCAGGAATCATTAGCCACTTTGAGGCTAAATGAATCAGTGCATGGTTAAGGACTTAGAAGAGGGTGAGGCAAGTGAGAAGGACTCAGCCAGGGCGTGAAGCAGCCCTGGAGTCTTACAAATCTCACTATGTGAGCCCAGACAAGCCATGAGGTCTCTCCTGGTTTCTCCCCTCACTTCATCTGTAAAAGCTGGTGGTTAACCCAGATCACCTCTCTCTTAAATCCTGAGATTCTCCAGCCTGCTTCTGATGTGAGTCAGGTTCTGTATCTCCTTCTGGTTTGCACCCTATCTCCTCTGCACAGAGGGTCTGTCCCCAGAACAGACATTTGTGTCCACTTCCCTCTCTTTCTCTAAGTACATCTTTCTCTTTCTCCCCTTCTATTTCTCTATTTTTGTACCTCTTTTTTCTCTCTTTCTGTAAATATACATCTCTATATATTTTTGCTCCTCTCCTCTCTCTGTATCTCTGTGCCTCACTCTCTATATGCATCTGTCTCCTGTGTGTGTGTCTCTTTCTTTCTCTCTCCACTACCAGTTCTTAACCAATAGCTAAGCTCGAGCCTTAGTAAACACAACAGGCGATCGAGAGGAGGGGAGAGGAAGAGAAATGAAAGCATTTTGCCAAGTGGGACTCTAGCCCAGTAACCCACAGGGACCATGTGTTTCCTTTGAAAGCTTTCTTTTAGCTCAGCAACAGTGAAAAACAGAAAGACTAGTTTGGCACCTGTGGGCCACTTGACTTCCTAGCACACAACCTACAGGAAACACCCTGTCTATTGTTGGCATTTCTTTTCTGTCACCAAAGGACTGAGTGTTCTCAGCAGGACAACTTGAATAATGTTTCCTTTGCAGAGGGAAGTTAGGCCCCTGCAGAGGCTCTTTAACCTTTGTGAACAGAAACGGCACGTTTTGAATATGCCTTCTCAATCACCCCACCTCAACCTGCAAAAGCTGGCAGTGGGAGGAAAGAGGATTGGGCAGGCTGAGCCTTTCAGGCGCCAGTTCTTTATGACATAAAGAACCGCAATGCTGGGCTGCAGGGGGAGAGTTCTGGAAACTTTTCTGTTCTATTTTGGGCAGAGCAGGACCAATGACAGAATCTCAGAGATGCCTGCAACCAGTCCTTCATCGAGGGTGTGGGGAAAGAGGAAAAGGTTATAATAGCCTATGAGCGAACTATAAAATGCAACCAAAAATATTTTTCTAACTTCTTTCCTTTACCAAGAAAAGCTCAGGTCCTACAACACATGAAATCTGTTCACTTGATACACCATTTGTTCTGGATGAGAGGAAGCGAGAAGTTTGAGTCTGTAGTCACAAACACCACCATCAGCTTGAAATACTTAGGCACAGTGAAAGCACAAACTCTGGTTTTATTTATATTCAGGGTTCTCCAAAATCTGTTGCTGAGGCTGAAATTTGATGGGTACAGTGCCTGTTCACAGATGATACAAAACACAATTGAAAGAGTGTGTATCTCCTTCCTCTGTCTCTCTGTTAGTCAGAAAGAGGGTAACTCAGAGCCTTTCATAAGGTGAGAGTAGAGGAGAGAAAGGGTGAAGAGCAATGGATAGAAGGAAGGGCCAAAAGTTCAAGTTCTACCATTGAACTTCATCACTGGGCTACATGCATTCCTTGGGGAAAAGAATCATAAGGTTTTATAGCTGGAGGAAAACCTAATATCAAACTTCCCAAGCCCAAACCTGATCAGCTAAATCCAACAAGACCAAGGATATTTGTGGGGACAATGTAAATAAGCTCTCTAAAAGTGGGACTGTCTTAGAAAAATCAAGCAGTTAAAGCCTTTAATTGTATAGTTTTGCAAACTATAATATGTGAATAGTACTGATACGCAGAGAATGAGGAAGCTTTCACAGTAGCCCATGAGGCCAGGGGCAGATGACAGAGCAACTAGCACCCTGCCTATGGGGATAATGCACAAAGATGCCCATTAGAGAGAGTGAAAAGACCAGGGAATCGAAGATGACAAGAGCTGGGAAAGGAGAGGTTGCCTACACATATGTGGACCTATCATGCAATTGCATGGTATTTCCATAATAGCTTCACACTGGAATTCAGACAGGGAACGGCAGGCATGACCTTACTGATATTTGTGAAATCAATTCATCAGTATTGAAGGATATTTTTCTGCTCCCATGATAGTATCATTGTAAAGGATCTCATCAGTCTGAAGCAGCAATATCAGCCTAAATGTCATCATTATCCTCCTTCTCTCCCTCACCCCCAGCCAAGGTCATGGGCAAACTTGTCCTTCTGTTAGAGTGACCAACTCTCTCGGTTTGCCCAAGCTGAGGGGTTCCTGCAATGGGAAACTTTCAGTTTTAACAGCTGGGACAACACTACCGTGGCAAATTAGGTTCTACCTGTTCCCCCTACTCACCACTTCTTGCTCTTGGCTACCTCTAACCAGTACTCACACACCAGCACTAACACACCAGACTTGGCTGTGCAGATGGAGAGGAAGAGTATTTAATCAATGACACAAAGTAGAAAATCAGGAACAAAGAATGCAGCTGATGATCAAATCCTGGGTTGTATAAATCAAAGCTGAAATCTTTTCCCACAGTGGAAACTGAGTCCCACAAGCTAGTCCTGGAGATCTCCATGCTTATCTCATGGTTTTTTTCATCTGATCTTTTCAAAAGGACAAATTCGCTGAAGGAACTATCTCTTGGAATTTGAGAGTTAGTGTTGGTGTGTAATCTTTCTGAATTACATGGTGTTTGAAAGAGCATCACCCTCTGAACCAGCCTTGTGGTATCATCTGGGAATATGTGGGGCAAATTCTTGGGCCCTGCGCCAGACCGACTGAATCAGATACTCGGGATGGGACTGTGTTTGTGTGCCCCCTTCAGGCGACTCTCATACACGCAGCAAAAATTTGAGAGACTGAATGAATGTGCCCACATCTTAACCTTCCTTACTTGTGACCGATGCTCACTGGATTAGTAAAACATCTAAAGAATTCAGGTGTTGAGTCTGGCTTTTATATTATTACTCTATGTCTAGCGTTTACATTACTACTCTATGTCTCATTTTTGTATTACTTCTCTATGTCAAGAACAGGCAATTAAGGATCTTGGATATTACCACCAACAGCACATATTTCTCATGGTATCAGACTTAATGACACCATAGGATCAGACATGAAACTCAAACAAGGCCATCCTCCCTGCTGCTCACTTTTCTGTGTTCGTTCACAAACCTTATAACCACGAACTGCTACAGAACCAACATTTCCTGAACATCCGCTTGCTCAGCACTTAGTTGTTTCTGCAATTCGGCAGAGTTATCTGGGCTTTTCATTTATTCAGAATCACGCTGAAGATACCACAGAGGTGGTAAAATAAGAAGAATAAAGAGTATGAAGGGCATTTAGGTAGAGCAAAGACTGTTAACAGTGGTACTGTGGTTGGCAGGAAGGAGGAGGAGGGGTTCGCTATGCAGGGAAAAGTCCAGTTTCGTTGCAATGTGGGGCACAGGGCTGACAGGCAGGGGGAGCTTCAGGGGGTGGGTATTAAGGCTGTGGTATTTTATTAGAGCAGCTTGAGATGACTAATATATACACTAAGGATTCCAACTTCATAACTTCTCTATCCACACTATTGGATAGTCAATAATGCTGACAATTATAAGACTTTAGAGTTCATAAAGCCCTTTTGGGGATTACTGGGAGTCCCCACTTAATGGTGGAAAACTAAGGTTCTGGAAGCTGAAATGACTTGTCCAAGGACACCAGCTGGTAAGTGGTAGCACTGGGTGGAGCCCATGTCTTCTGAAGCAGAGATCATTGTTCTGTCTATGCAACACAGTTGTTTCAGGTGCACAGTGGTCTCCCTGGCCACCTCTAAACGTGTCTATATAGAATCTGGTACAAGCTCCCTTATATCCTCGCTTGCTCTACTGGTAACAGAACATGCACAGAGATATTCTTGGTCCCTAGAAGCCTCTCAGTTGTCCAAAGTGGGACCCTCTGTGTTTCCTGTCTTTCTTGTCCTAGACCCTGCCGACTACAAAAAGCACGGTACGTGGTGACCCTGTGGTGTGTGCTAATAGAGCAGAGGTGTGGGTCCAGCCACCGTGGGGCTTCTCAACAGTGGAGGGAGTGATAAGGAGCCACAGACCACTTTCCTCCAATCCTGAACTTGAAAGGGAGTGAGACTGTCTCCGGTATAGGACGCACCACAGGGAATCTTCACCCAGGGTGACAAGGGCAGCTGAGATGGTTTCCTCTCCTCTCATCATCTCCCTGTTCTAGTGCTTTCCAGCTGACCTGGGCTGTGACTCCAGGGGCAGTATTTCTTTCTGATGTCTCAGGAAGATACTCCATTGCAAGGGCATGCCATACTGGCTCCAGATCTCCATGGGGCTCACCAACGTTGGCCAATTGAGCAACCTGGACTGAATTTAGAGGTGCTCTCCTTGCCGGCATCCTAATTCAGGTGTTTTCATCTGGAGCACTGGGGTTGGCTGTTTTATGCTCAGTCCATATATAAGTCTTCTTTCATCTACTCGCCTTTCTTTTATTCACACTTTTATGTAGGAATTCATGTTGGTCCCTCTTACTACAATGTAAGCTTCTTTAAAGACACAAACATCATCTGATTCATCTGTAGATTCTTCTTGCCCTTCACCTCCATCAACATATAAATAATATTGGCATAATAGTTTCCATATATATATATATATATATATATATATCTACATGTTACATACTATAGTATATACTACATATTACTAAATATATTACTATGTGCAAAATACTATGTATATATGTATAGTTTATGTAAAGCATGTATATATACAACATATATTCATAAATGTGTGTATTAAAATATGTGCATTCATATATATTTACAAATATGTTTATATGTACATATTATATATTTATATATTTATCTCAAATGTTAATTAAAGACCAATTAATCAAAATTAGTTGTTGTTCTGTGTAATCAGTTTTTGGTTCTGATCAAAATATACATTTGATGTCTAGCTTGCCTGAAATGATGAGGTTTGATCTCACACTCACTACCTGTACACTGGAGAGTATGGTTAATTATGGATTTAAAGAAAAGGGAAAGAAAAGAATCGAGAAGGACAACTTGTATAAGTTGCATTTGACTTAAGTAAATCGGAGGACAACTGTCGCTGCTTTGCCAGCACAGAGCCCCTACACTGCCTCAATATGCTTATTCCTCTAACAGCAGGTAACTCATCTGTCTGGCAGAACAGTGCAGTGATGGGGAAAACAATGCAGCCTCTGGGTGAAGTGTTTGCTCAGCTGTTTCTTCTTTCAACTCAGTATCTAAAATGCATGTTTTAATTTGCGGTTCATGCTTCAGCTGTCCTAGTCTAAGGAAGACTGGAAGTTGGTGTTATGAATCTGCATACGTGTGTTTAACAGGACCTGTATGTAGGACCGTGTTAATGAGACCCAGATTGGCAATCACGACACACACTGCCTTTTCTCCTCTGAACAGGAGAGTTGGGTGACCATTTTTCAGCCCCTTCATGGGACCCTTCTCTCAGGCAATCAGAGACAGGACATTCACCTAACAGGGAGTCCAGAAGCTCAAGAGCTTCCATGTGAGACAGACTGTAACCCCCGAATTTATTTTTAAATGATGACACAACCAACAATGTTTACATTTTGGAAATTCATTTCTAATTTATCGAGGAAATAGTTCTCAGTCACCAGCACATCAAGAGCCTGTGTGATGTTTTGGTAAGAAAGGCACAGCTCCTGTGATCCAGTTCTGTCTGTGCACCACATGTTCTGGGCAACGACAGTTGGAAAGTGGTCAGAAATTGTCAATCTGTGGTATAATGTTGCCTTCCTTACCCCATGAAATTGGTATGGCTTATGTAATACACCAGCAATTGATCTTGTAATTGTTAAGTAATCCTTGTATCATAACCTCAGAAGAATGGTGCACTTAAGATACCAATATAAACCCATGGTTAAAAACATTTATAGAAAACCAAAAAATGGCACCTTAGTGATGTTCATACCTCCTAGATCTAGAAGTCTTCTGTCTAATAATAACAGTCACTTTTAAATGGTTCTTTCTGGAGAACTTCTTGTGCATTTGGAATTTGCACCAGTTGTCCCCATGTATCAGAGCCCTTGTGAGTTAACGATGGTGAATGCACTGGTTCTGGGTGAGGCTACAAAGAAATGGTCAACGAAGCACCATCCAGAGCCAAGAAGAGAACCAAGTAGCATTCCTGGGACAAGCAGGCTACTCGGCTTGTGATCTGATTCACAGCCCTGCCCCTAAGATCTAACTCCGTACACGTGGTCCTTGAAGTGTTTGTTGCTTTTAAACAAAAGGAATCCCTGGATTTTGATCTTCTCTCATTGCCTCTGGACTTTTGCCTACGTAAAACCACAGCATCAGATTTAGATGTCACTTAGTACAGCATCACTGGTACAATACTGAATTCATGAAATATGCTTGAAATACACAAGCCATGGCAAAGACTCACCAATATGTAAAGAATGGGAAGAAAAGCTATAAACTATTATATATACAATATAGATACACTATACATATCTATACGATACATATATTAGTTCTAAGCATCATTCACTGATATATAGCAGGTTTGGGACAGTAGTTTCACAGTTATATCCCAGTGCTATGTATTTCAGTCAGTGAAAATGTATACGTTGGAGGTAAAAAGAAAATAGCCAGTAACTTGTGATGACGGAGTCTAAAACCAGCAGTTACTCTCATCAGCTTTCCTTATTTCTTGTCATGTCCTATTACGTACCTCTTATAAAGAAAGGTGTTTGCAGTTAATAGCATTCTTGCAGATATATTTTTATTATTTCATGGGAAATTGTATACTTAGTGTCTAACACCACAGGCTTTGGAATAAGCCAGCATCAGAAGTTGGCTGTGAGGCTTATTAGTTGGCTTATTAGTTGTGTGATCCCACATGAGTTATTTGAATTCCCTAAGTCTCAGTTTCCTTCCTTATAAAACTGGCACAATACTGTCTACATCCTAACACTGAAGAAGGATTACGTAAAAGAATGCACATAAAACACTTAGCACAGTGCCTGATTTAAACGTGCAGTGATCGTAGACATTCTGATAGCTAGACTTTGGCCTCCAAACTCAGCCACATCCTGATAAAGTCTATAGGGAATGTATTGTCAGTATTATTATTGCCATGTTGACAGATGAGAAATTAAGGCTTCAGGTGTGATTATCCAGCCCCCTGGGCAGTTATATGTGTACTTGTAAATTAACAAAGTGGCTTTATGACTTAGATACTTTGGTCTTCTTAGAGTATGATCAGCATGTCTTGGCATCCCCAAGCCAGGGCCCTGCATCTCGGACCAAAGAGGTTGACTGAGACTGTTGGAGAATTTATCAGCATTACTGTCACTTGTGAAGTCCCTTATAAAGGCCTTCCCAGTCTTTTTCCAAACTCCTTAGTGTCTCCTGTGCCAGCTTCTACAGCCCCCACCACTTGGGCTCTCATGTTGCAGGGTAATTGCATATTTCCCCTACTCTAGAGTACATGTATTGAGAAGAGGCTATCCTTTTAAATCTTTGTTTCCCAAATGCCCAGAACAGGAGCTGGCATGGAAGAAACATTCAGTACCTGTTTGCTGAATAACTGAATTCACCTGACCAACATTACAGGGACTAAGTGGTGAATTCAGGAGGTAAGCCCAGATCTTGTTTTTTGTTTCCACAGACTTTGGCTGAAGCAGGATGATTGAATCTCATGTCTTAAGAGTGGGAGAATCAGAACTCGTCCTGAGAGACATTATTCCTGGGAAAGGGCTGGAAGGTTTAGCCTAAGGCTTTGTTGATATTAAAAAAGAAACCCTCCAAATCCCAGACTCATATTGTTGGTTGATTCAGCACGGTTATTTTTATCACCAGTTGAAATACTACTCTTGCCTAGGAGAATGTTAGCTTTTTTTGTTTTTAATGAACATGCAACCACAGTAGTCTGGCTGTAAGTGCTTTAAGTGTAATTTACAGATTTTTTTTCTTCAGAGAGCACTCAACCTAATTTTTATCTAAGCAATTTCCCATCTAATTGTGGCCCACAGGCAGAAATAGCTAATAGGAATAATAAACACAAATACTCTGTCAATAAGATCAGCATTTGATCTACTTCATACACAGAGATACTCATTGAGGATAGGAGATTTTTTCCAGGTGCTGTTTGGGTAATCATACTTTTTTCAGTTGGCTGCTTGGGTCTGTTTGAAACATGACATTCCTCAAACACAAGAATCCTGTTTCAACAGAGAATGAAGATGACGGAGGCCTCCATTTATAAACTTAGAAGGACCCTGAGATTTCATTACTACCACAGGGCTCTTTCCTGGGGTCCTGCCCTCAGGGGAGTAAGTTCTCTGTCTCCCGTGTTAGCGGAGCTGAGCTTGCTCAAGGTGCTCCTGGCTTATTTCTCAAGTAAACACCAGTATTTGGTTGAGAGCTTGTCCCGTGGTGTAGTATTCCCCTTTCTCCCTGATGCTTCTGAGAACTAGTCAAGGAAAAAAGCCAAAGCTGGAGGAACTTAGGGTCTTCAGAGCCCGGAGTCCAGGTGATCCCCATAATCACAGTGCAGCAGGAAATGCCATTCTTTGGAATCACAAGGCTCTTACATATTTGATTAATCATGAAGGAAGATTTGCATTCAGTTATGCAGTTGGTTTTTTGATAATTCAAGAAAGAGTGAACTTTTGGAATTAAATAGTGACTTAATAAGATGAGGCTAAACAATTATACTCCCTTTGGAATCCAAGCAGATAAGGCAGTAGTTAAATTCAGATTAGCTGAGTTTTTCCACTGGTAGCCTGTGGGGAACTATCTTCATCAAGAATATACATTACCTTTAGTCACATTCTTATTCCAGTCTAGCAGCTTTTGACTGTGATTATTAATTTCAGGATTACTATGCCCTGGGCTGTAAGGCTTTGGACTTAAGAGAACTCAGGAATTTGCTCTAAGTCACTCTGCTGGGATGTAATCTAAGTGATAAATCCTTAACTTGTATTCCCATTCTCATGTCATTCTCAGATTCTGAGCCAAATTTTAAAATACTAGGTATTCAGGAAGGCCCTGGACAAGAGCCATCCATCATACAGTGACACCTCATGGGTACACAACAAAGCATTCATCAGCATGTGATAGAAACAAGGGAAATGCTAACAAGCTGCAAATATTCTTGGAGACAAGCAAGTCAACCAAAAATACATCCCATTGGCCTGGCCTACTACCCTCCCTCTGAGGAAATGAAATAAAAAGAAACATATGCTTTTCCATGGCAAAACTAAGTAGATTTTGGAGGACCCTTGTTCTTGGCAGCTCTTTGAAGAAATGGGTGCTTCCAGTATTTCTGGTTCTACTGTAAATGAATCAATTAAAGCAATATGTTGTTATTTTCCCCCCAAAACCTTCCATTATCTCAGAAAAATTAAGTTTCAAAAATAATTGTAGGTCTTCAATGGCAGGACCCTAAGACACTGTCTGTTCCCACTCTGTCTTAATAGATACCCCATAACCTTGTCCTATGGGATGTCAGTACATGTAGTTCCCCACACATGCCCCATATGCCTGTGTCCCAATCAGGAATATTCATGCTCCAAACATCTACTTACTGACATCATATTCATTCTCAAGGTTATTTAAATACTTTCTCCTCCATGAAGCCTCCTCTGCTCCAACCATTCAGAATAGATTGTCCTTCCTCTTCACTCTCTCAGCTCATTATTTGAATCTCTACTTAGTAATAAAAAAAGAAATCTTGAATTATCAAGGGTGATATGTCAACAATGGTTGACAAATAGCTCTTGCCTTCTTTGTCAAATCTGATCAATGTCTTTTGCCTGCCTGAATGTTGTGTTGAGGATTCTCAAAGTGTGTCTATCAGAGGGGAAAAAAAAATGTAGTGATCAATTAATAATGTCTGCAAGGGGCACTGAAGCAGGGTGATGGGAGCACACTTGCCATAGGTTTGCCATTTCTGCAACCAACTAAGCTTTCTGATGTGGGATTGTTTCTTACTTGATTTTGTACGTTCTATGATGCCTTGTTTCTTTACACTTAGTGGGTGCTTAGTATATGTCCTTCAAAATATCCTGGGTTGCCATGAGCAATGTTGGAGTCTTAGGTTAGAAATAAGGGTAGATGATCGATAATTCAGATTGTGGTATGACAGAAAGGTTTCCGACAGAATCCAAGGACTTTCTGCCCCAGAGGTTTCAGGACACAGGTTATAATCCCTACATGTAGGATGCCTTATGTCCAGTGCTTTTTGTACAGTTTATGATTTTTCTTTGTAAGATTTTTCTTGTTTTCTTTTATTAGTTGTGTTTGTTTTTATGGGGTAGGGTGGAAGGAAGGGGAAAAGACATGAGTCACCCCGGCTCTGGGATACTGCTTGGCATAGTCGGGTCCCTGACACTTTAAATTGGCTTCTCAGGAGTTTTTGTTTAGGACCTCAATATTCCTTCCCACATATTAGAACAGGCTAACAAATGTTGTTCTTGAATGGAAGGACCAGAGCTCATGATATGTATGGCAAGAGGTATAATTGTGCACAGCAGTGCATAATTAAGATTTTTCTTTTTTAAAAAACTCACAGTTTAAAGTTCAAAATGCTTTAGAATAAGTGTGTGGAATCTGTCAGATTATTAAGGTGATTTGGAAGGTCAAAGTAGAGGTATGTGAAATAGGTGTTATTATTCAGATGCTGTGCTTGAATGCTTGTGTAATTAATGAAAAAGTGGTACATTTTACTGCATTAGACTGTTATTACTTATATCTGTCTTATTCTGGAATCTTGCAGGGGGTTGACTAATTGAAAGCACAAGATTTGGGTATAGTTGGAGTGAGTCTCTTGCAGTATCTTCTTATGCCATCACAGCCCACAGCTACTCTCAAAAGTATTATATTCCTTGTATTATCTTACAATGTCCTAGATTGTTATTTAAATCTTCATCTATGTTTGTTTCCCAAGCATCCCTTGAAGTAGGCTATTTAAAGTCTAAAGCTTCATCTTATATACTTTGCATCTTCGGCACAGCACCCACTTCCCTGGTACATGGTAAGTATTCTTATTCAGTCCATTTAGAAGCAAGTCTTACATGATAGGTTTTCATGAGCCTACTGCCAATGTATGAGTGTGGAATGAACATATCCAATTTGAGGAATCTGGATGAGGTAGAATTTTTTAGCTATATGAACACATAAACTATCATAAAATTGGGAATAATAATATATGCCATATGAATGTATTAAAACAGGGTACTGGAATATTGTGGGTTTAATTACATCTCCCCAAAACAGGTATGTTGAAGTCCTAAATTCTAGTACCTCAGAATGTGATTTTCTTTGAAAATAGGATCTTTTCAGATTTAAGGAATTTGGGATAAAGTCATTAGTGTTGGCCCTAATCTAATATGACTGGGTGTTCTTATAAGAAGGAGAAATTGAGACACAGACATTCACAGAGGGAAGACACTGTGAAGACACACAGAGGGTATATCTGGTGACTGCAGTGATGTATCTCCAAGCCACGGAGCACCAGGGATCGCTGACAGACACCAGAAGCTGGAAGAGGCAAGGAAGGACCCTCCCCTAGAGCCCTTGGAGAGAGCAAGTTCCTGCTGACACCTTGACTTCAGATCTACTCTCCAGAACCATGAGACCATAAATTTCCACTGTTTTAACTTACCCGGTTTTTGGCACTTTGTTACAGTAGCTCTTGGAAACTAATGCAAATATTGAAGGATGTCCAGGGCCCCTGGGAGACCCAAATGGGATAGAAAGTGGTTTTCTGCTAAAGTGAGGACAAACAATGATGTGAAGTTCCCTTCTCCAAGCAACGTCATAAAGAGTAATCACAAATCTATTTCATCTTGTGTGCAAAGTCAATTTGCTAGTAGAGTGGCTGCCAGAGTGCAGGCTAGGAAGGATTTTGCATCTGTCTCTGGACTTCGTGGAAGAACCATTAGAACCACCCATTAGAACCTGCAGTGAACTGGAGGAAGGAGCGGTAGCTATTAGGCTGGGGCACCAGCAGCCATTGTTACTCTAGCGGTTTCCCAGAAGCAGTGAAGGAGGCAGAAGACGCAGTACGGACTGTGCCTGGGGAAACAGTGGGGAGTAGCAATAAGGAGGTAAAATTTGATGGAGGCAAAAGGAAAACAGAATCCTTCACTGCCCCAAGTTTCCATCAGGCAGTCAAATCCCATGACATGCTGGGAGAAGGGACACGGGAGAGAAGAAGCCCCCTAGACCTCAAAGTCAGTCCAGGAAAAAGAGGGAGGCCCTGGTTTTTCTGGGAGGAAGTCACCTGGGAAACCTCAGTGACTAAGCAGTAAACTAGCTTCATTTTTTTCTCCCTTTAAAAATTTTTGGTAACAGCCAGTCCCTTCTTGGAGTCTGTGAGGCTGCTGCTGTTTTGTTCTTTAGTTTTTCTTTGTTGTTATACTCCACAAATGAGGGAAATCATTTGGTACTTGTCTTTCTCCACCTGGCTTATTTCACTGAGTGTAATACCCTCTAGCTCCATCCATGTTGTTGCAAATGGTAGGATTTGTTTTCTTCTTATGGCTGAATAACATTCCACTGTCAACTCCCTTCATTTTAAATAAATGTGCCTTTATTTATATTTGGAAAGTTTAAACCACTTAACATAACTTGGTGGCCAAGAATTGTGTATTTTTGTTTTGTACTTCAAAAATTCCCAGGAGTCCTGGGGACTGAGGAGGGAAGACTTTTCCACCATTATCATCTGATTTATCTGCAGGATGGGGAAACCATTCATATGATATTTATGAGCTTAACTGCTGGGGTCATAGCTGGTGAAATCTGAACTACCCCAGGCTTCATCGGCTCTGGCACAAGAATGGAATCAACATGGCAACAAAACCTTTTGCCCTTCCTGCTCACAGGGCCTCTCTGACCTCCGTCCAAGCTTCAGCCCGCTATTCCTGGGACCTGCTGACTACCTCTCCTAGGCTCACGGTCCGTCCATCAGATGCAATTACATGTGCTGTCTGTAACACTCTTTCTCTTCACATCTCACCTGTAATCCATGTTCCCGTGGGGTTTCACCTGCAGCCTCCCAGGGGGTTGCCAACCACCCATCATTCTCTCCTTCCTCCTCCTCTAGTTCAGGGTACCTCTCTTCCCAGAAAGTGCCTGCAGGTCTGATTGGATCACCAGCTGGCCTCACTGCACCTAAATGTAAATGCTTTGTACAGAGGCTCTATTGTTACGTCTCCCAGAACTATTGAAGATGGGGCGAGGTCTTCCCAATTGGTTCCTTCTCCCTCATGCTTCCAGGGAACTTCTGTTATTGCTCATTTGCTGGAGAAACTGTAGCATCTAACTTAGCAGTTCCCTCACAGCCATAGGGCGATCCACCCCACCTTCACAGGGAGCTGCTTTGTAGAGAATGAATTAGGCACCATCTGCAAACTAATGTGAGTTGTAGCAAAGAAGAATATTGCCTGTCTTTGCCATCCTAGATAGAATAATCTGTGATAATTGGGGATGGCCATGTGAAGAATGCAAAAAAAAAAAGTCTCCATTTTCTTGACATTTTAGAGGTTCTACTCTATGTGTTTGTCTTTGGATTTTTCAGCTGTTAATCCAGAACCTCACAGCACTTTCTTAAAAAAAAAATTGCTTCCTTTAAGTGGAGGTGGATTTCTTTCTCATTTGATGTTCTCTCAAAGTAGAAAGCCATTTGAAAATAAGTTCAGAACCAGAAATCTAGCTATTCTTCTCATTTCTGCTCAAGTTCACATGTCCTGCTTTCAAAGGGATGGTCACACTGAAATGTTTATCAGGATGTGGAAGAGTGAGCTATTAAATGTCACTTAGGGCGAGATAATCTTCAGGCATGTTTCAAACCAGTTGTTCTGAGAAACCTTTTATCAAACTCGACCACCACTTTCCTTTCTAAATGAAATGCTATTAAAGTTCCAAATATAAACCTCTACCAGTCGTATTAGATTTTTAATAGAAATGAACTGAGGCCTTGATTCCATCCAAGGGAGCCTAAAGAAGGTTGGGTAAGAGAAGAGAGTAGGAGAAAAGAAAAATGAGACAACTGCCCTGACGTATATTTGTGTTGATATAAAACCTTGTATATTTAAAACACATGTATGTACAAATAAGTATATTTGTAAGACTATAAACAGAGAAAATGGACAAAGCTTGATCTTCCATTAGAAGGTGATCATTTCTGATTAAATGTGAGGAGGTGAAGCGCACTGGCCTGGTCTCAGTGGGCTGGCGGTGAGCTCCACTCCACTTATAACCAGTGTGGGCTATTGGTTCAGCCTAAAGTCATGGAGGGATTAATGAAAATTCAAGTGCACTGCTGCAAGGACAACATTTAATGATTATGGATCATTTACGGTGCTTTTCTTCCTTATACATACAATGTGTGTATACCAGCACTACCCAATGACAGGCTGTTGTTCCCGAGAAACCTTCTCCTAACCACATCAGGATGAGGAGATACATCAAAGTGCCAATAAAAGATAATATATAGGAAATAGTGAATATATTGAAAACCTCACTTAAATGGTATCATTGAGGGATAAATTGCTTTAAAGGTAAAATTTTGAGGAATGTTATTTTGTTCCTTTAGGCTCTCACTTTAATTTTTAAAAATCAACTCGAATGGAAATATCTCCAAATATATTAGCTATTTTCCTTTCTTTGGAAATAGAGTAGCTAAATACTAAGTAGCATTATTTAAATAGCAATAGTACCCTGATACTGTAGCACTGAAATATCTTGGGATGGATTCCTGTCATTTCTTCCTTTTATACCAAATGGCTTCAGATTGTTGTTCTCACTGAGATTTTATGTTTGTCTCCATAGTTTTCATGTTTCTTTCCCTCCAGCCTAACAGACCCTAGTCATTATCCATATCAACATTAATACTAGCATCAATACCAGTAACCAAGTATGTTAGAATTATACTTAAGATAAGAGTAATAGATTCTCAGTGAGTATGAAGAGTACTTAATATGATTAAAATTCATGAGCTCTGTGTTATCTAGTTTGGCTATTGAATGCTCTTTGGTTTGTTCTTTTCTTGATTTTTGACTCATTTATCTTGTCATAGATAAGGCTGCTGAATGTTTGATTTATAAGTAGTCAAGAAGCTATTATTCATTTGTATCTATGATTCTGTGCTAATAATAAATGTATACATATTATTTATCTATAGCTCTATTTATCTTTATCTTCTACCTGTATATTTACATACACATGTATATGTGCATATGTATACAGCTAATACTAAAAATGACATCACTGAATGTAATTATACTAGTTGTTGTAGAATTACCTACAACTGTAAAGACAATATAGGAACATAAAATGCTTATGATAGAATGTTATCTAAAACAAAAAAAAAAAAAGCAGGATGCGGGATGGTGTAGAAACTATAATTAGAATAATCACAAATTCCCTAAGACTATGGAAAAAAAGGCCAAAGGGAAATAGGCAAAAAGAAGCATTCATTACTGGATTAAGGTGATGGCATTATACATTTGTCTATTTCCAAAATTTCTGCAGGGTTAATATTGTTAATTAAGGAAGAAGGCAATTAGACTGAGGTGGCTTTAAAGCCTTAGTAGCCTATGTTAGCAAACCCAGGCATCAGCCTGCAGTGCCTGGATGTTAAGAAATCAAAACCTAAGGACCACCAATCTCAAAGAACCACCTGAGCTTTCTCAAATAATGTGACCACTTAAGCTACAGCCAATCAAATAATTTCCTTTGCTTCCACCTTTTCTCTATATAAGTCCTGTCCCTAGCTCCTGTCTGTGGAGTACTCCTAAACACTCCCAGTTGGGCATTGATTTTCATGCCAAAATACTCTTTAAAACTTTTCAATATTTCAGTATCTTTTAACGTTACTATTTCAAGAGTTACCAAGCAAATGTATAACCAGAGAGTCCAATAAAAAGCTCAAAGTTCTTGCCACACACTCTACACGAAAGAAACGTCCTTTTGATCAGTAAGCAAACCAATGCATGCCTTGCAGTTGTGAATCCTAGACTGAAGGTCTGCACAAGGCTTTATTAGAAAAAGAGCACCTGCCCATCATGTTCACAGACCTATCAGTGGGGGAACCTTGAAATGTGAGAGGAAATTGGACTTTGTTAGAACACAGAGTCCTTAGAACTGAAGGAAATTTGCATAATCCCAAAAGGAGTACCTGATATGGAGCATCAAATTAAAAGTTTCCATTTCCCTAACATTTAAGATCTCTCTCTCAGCTGTGAATGTTTATCATCCATCCATTCCCTAGGAAAATATTTATTAAGCTCTTACTATGTGCCAGGCAGTATACCAGGAACACTGAACAGTAGTCACTTAATGACATGGGGTTCAAATCATCCTTCCAGATGGAAATCTTCATTCCTCAATTTTGTGTGTGTTTTTAAGAAATGGCTTCAAAATGGGTCTCAGCCCTCTCCTCTTCATAGTCCTCAGTTTTGTTACCTGCAAACAAATTGCATTTAAACTATTCACGTCACTGGCTTGATTTTGTTACATGGTAGGGAAGAGAGATACATACTTGCAGCAGGTGCATGACTTCTGCTCCCAAGTAGTTGCTTACTTTGTCAGGTGGAATGTTAAGGACAGCACAAGAGCACTTTTAAATAAAGGAGTCATTTACTCTTGCAGAATCTAAGAGAACATTGCCTTCTGGTGAGACAAATGGCCTTTTAAGAGGAATAAGATAACGTTCATTGCAGGATGGACGCAACAATTCCATATCAGAGCCCAGAGAAGGAACTTAATAAAGCACAGAGCAGGCACTCAGGCATGCAGGGAACATGCCAGACAGATGCATTAACCTCAGTACTTATCTTCCTTGCAGGGGTATTTTTTGTAAACAGTACACAAAAGCCATATACAAGATAATCACTCAGCACATTATATTGTCATCGAGCTGAACAGATAGAGGAATCCCGGAGGTGAAATACCTGTTGTGCCACAGTGACAAGACTGTCATCTGATGCTGCAAAGCAGCAGAAGGCACATTTGGCAGTAAGGCGGGGTTTTCACAATGACACCTTTACACTCCACTCCTCTAACCCCACAAAAAAAATGAGCAAGCACCTGGCAGCAGCAGAGACTAACATGCAAAGAGGAGAGAGTGGAAGGATTTACAAAAGTTCTGGTAACACATGTGATAGGTAACACCTATGCAGCCTGAGATCTGGTGAAGAAGAAAAGACACCAAAATAATTTAGGGCATTTCTTTGCTTTCCCTCATATTGATCATGTGAAGACTTATGAGCATACCAAGCACATAACCACACTGTAAACAAAAAAACCCCAGTTTTGAAAAATACAGACTTTAAACATCCAGATGATGCTGTAAGTAAATATGCACACAAACACACACAGGCATGCTATGCATACTCCATTGTGTTTTTATTTAATATTGTTCTTCAAAATCTTCTTCCAGGGAGAACTGAAACAAAGCAGGTGATGCTTTGTGCAAGCAGGTCATTTGTGGCTGCCTGCTGCTGCTCAAGCCTTGATTGCAGCTATTTGTTTCCACCAATAGGAGGCTGAACATGGGGGAGAGAGAGTTTCTCTCCAAGGCCTAGAGATGCATCTTCCCTGGTTTTGCCAGTAGTACCTTCCACTGCTGCTTTTTAACTCTTATCTCACACACATCTTTCCTCAAGTTTTTCTCTAATCACTGCAGGCTCTACAAGGCACGTATATCAACTCCAGCATGTCTGTTCACTCCATAGGAGTGTTCTGCATCTATTAATAAATTCCATCATTTATTGAACTTAATTACCAATAGATAAACTCCCAAGAGCAAAGATCTGGTCTGTATCCTTCACCTCAGTGTCCCCAGCACTTGGGACAATGCCTGGAGCATCATGCCATACGCATGACCTATGCACTTGGCATAGATGATGGCTGATCCTCAGGGCTGGGTAGCTGATTCTGACAGTTCGATTTTTAAATCTCATTTTACATAAGAGGAAGCCTGGGATTCTGAGACATTAACACAGGGTCACACAGCTAGTGAGGACAAAACTGAAATTCAGACCCATATCTGTCTGACTTTAAAACATATTTTGTTTCTACTATATTCATTCAGAAAGAAAAGGCTTTTCTGACCATATATAACATTTTATACAAATACAAGTAGTAAATTGACATGTTCTCAATGAAGAGCAAAGGGAACTTTATTGATTGCCTACCAGGTGTCATGCCTAGTATAGGGCCCATAGTAGAGGCCCATGACCTTTATTATCTCCTTTACTTAATGTCAGGTTTTTATTAACCATCTTTTGAGTATCTGCAAATCTCAGCTGCCCATACAGGACTGAAATCCTTGATCTTAGTCTCCTAGGCATTGGGAAGAAGTTGTCAATTTATGATGCATGGTCTAACCCATCACTTATAAGAAATCAATGGTTTCCAAGCAACTGGTTTGTTCCTCAGCTTCAAAAGAAATAGGTCTTTCTAGGTAAATCTCTCTCCGTGTTTCTGTGTGTGTGACTGCTGTCCTCTGCTCTGCTTTCCCCACCTGCCACCTTCCCACCTTTTAACATCCTCACCAGATTCTATGGCTCATGTGTGTTTCTTCTTTTCTTCTGGGCTCACATAAAACTGTCATTGAAAAGAAGACAAATCAAAAGACTAGATGTATGAGGTGCCTCCTGTCAAGACTCCCAGAGCTGAAGTCCTTAGTATAGCTACAGAAATGCCTTTTATTTTAATGTCTTTAAAGATGGACTCAAATTGATTTCTGCTCTTAGCTGGTAATGGGAAAGTTCTGAATATTCTCCTAAAAACGGGATTTTAACAAGAGAAGAAGGCACAGACACTTTTAACCTAGTAACACTTAGACCATCAAAATATCACCTCCAAGTCTTTCTACATTTCAATGACAAAAAGCAACTTTGTTAAGAAAATGCTTATTTCAGAGAGCATAGAAAGGGGAGATAAGTTAAATTGTGATAACTATGTGTTAGATGTACATACTCCTTATAGTACACTGAAATTCCTTATAATCCATCTGTAATGATATTTGCAAAATCTAGGGAAAAAACTTTGCTGTTTAAACACATTTGTTATAATATGTTTTACTATTTAGAATAATTTCAAAGATTTTAAATTATATCCCTTCCTTTTAACACATCATGAGTACTTTATGACATTCGGTCACTGGTCAAGGTCACACAGCCCCCTACTTGCAACACTGTTCTTACAGGAAAATGTGACACACTTCCTATAATCTATTTTTCTCAATACCATGAGCAAAAGTTGAAGACTGTCTATGAAGTGTATAATACTGAGGGAAATGGAGCTAGTATGTCATGCAATTATGTTTTAACTAACCATGAGGAATGAAAATTAATAATCTGGTTCTCAGAAATTTTTCAATTAAATGTTTAAGGGTAGAAAACAGAATAAGCAGGATTTTTCCTAGTCCAATACAGTTTTTTTTCTCCCACCTATTTTACATAAGCATTTTTATTTATTTTATTTGTATGTCTCCTATTAAATGGTAGAAAAAGAGAACTGTACGATTCCCATAGAATAAAGCTATCACTAGTGGCATAGAAGTGACCACTTGTGATTGCTTTACACGATGCCAGAAATGGGAAGGAGATTGTCAAGATAATAACGAGAGTTTCTAAAGAGTACTTCTTCATTTTTAAAATAAAGTATAAGAAGCCCTCAGGCAACTGAAATGAGCTGCTTAATTAAGTGATAAGATCAACAGAAATGAACACTGTCAGAGCCCAGTGATTTCCACAAGAGATACACCAGATAAAGCAAGATAATTATCAAAATGAATTTTGGTATAAAATAGAAATGTTTATAGCACTCCTTGGCCAGCTCTATTTAATTCTTTAAATAGAGCACTTATTTTTAAAACTGTCATTTCTAGTCTCCCTTTCTGATAGCTGGATGGCCACAGTAAACATGGAAATACTAAATTATTCTGTTCGACTAACATTTCTTCCCAGGCATGATGGAAATCTGATTTTAATCCAGGTATCAGCATCTCAAAAGTTATTCTTATTTTCCTAGTGATACAAAAAAAAAAGAAAATCTTGATATTTATACTCAGTGTATATATACATATATCATATTTTTTTCTCAGAACTAAAAGCACATAGAGCTGAGAAACTGAAGTTCCACCCACTTTATACTTAATAAAATAAAATTCTCTCAGAATTTAGCAGGTTCAAGGTGGTGGCCGCTCATATCACCCTAGTGCAAACATTGCAGGGGGTGCACTCTTTATTTTTAGTAGGATGTGACTGTACAGCAAATGAGCAAAAGAAGTAAGCACCATATTGGTCTAATGGAAAGAACATGACCTTGGGGTCGGCACCCTGTGGGATGACATAGTAAATGCTGACCTGGATTCTGTCACTTAACTTCTCCAAATCTCATCCCTCAAAGAATAATCAGTAAAACAACGAAGTTAGTTCTTACCGTATTTCTCACTCTACCTCACTCTAATGTACCTGTACCCTCTCCTACAGAGCATCTCCGTCTGTCACGTGTTCAAGGTCTTGTCTGAACATGGCTATGAGAGAGAGCACGTCACCCACCAAGTCAGCTCAGCTGTGAGGCTGAGGCTTTACCTCCACACCCGCTCAATGCAGCACACATTTATTAAGTGTATCCTTCATATCTAGCACTGATAACACTCCTGGAAATTAAAAAAAAGAGGCAAGAGGAAATGGTCACTGCCTTTGAAGACACATTAATTTGGGGGTGGGGGATACTGACTCATACGCTTCCTTTTTTCATAGAGATACTGCTGATGTAGAAAATACAGGTGTGGGTATAGAAAATCCATACCTAAATTACCTATTAATAGTATTTCACTCAGAGCTGCATTATAAGTCTTAGAAATTTCTCCTGCTTGGTGCATTGGCATTCCTCTATGTGGATGAGAAAGCAGGTCCAAGCAGCAGAGAAAATTTCCCTTGCATGTTCACACGTATGGAAGTCTGCTTCTACAAGGCAACCCCTGGACACAGCCTCTATGAGCCCCTTATTCACAAAAGAAAGCCTTTTCTCTGTTATGTTTAGGTTGTGAGCATGAGGGAGCAAGTTAATGGAATGAATGGCCAGCGTCTTAAGAAAACAGATTAGATGTGCAAAATACTGGCTGTTGAAAATCAACTGTTCTGCGTTTTTAGATGAATTTCTGCAAAGAGCTCAACCATGCATTCTTGAAGTAATTAACATCAGAAAGAACAGAATATAAATGTGCGAAATTTTTAGTTAGTGAGATATAACTGGATCTCCATGAAATCTTCTACAGGACACCCACACACAAACTCTGCTTGTGATTTCTCATCACTCCTCCGCGTGGAGCTGGGTGGAAGCTCAGGTGACAGCAGCGGAAGGCAATGATCAGTGTTCTTGCTTTGTGGCTGTATCACACCTACATTCTTGCCTTCTTGCCACAGACCTTCCCCTTCTCCTTCTGCAGAGCCTGCCCTCCCCACATGTGACCAAGGTGAAGTACTGGAATATTACCAGCTGGTCTTACGTTTTTCACTTTAATTTAATGAGATGGGTATCATGTGACATGGATGGACTCACTGTCCATCAAAACATGTACATTTTGACATGTTTGTGCCAGGTATGCTGCTTCTATTAACTGCACCAGACTTTGGGATTCAGTTGGGAGGCTGAGGCCTGAGAGGACAAGGGTACTCTTGGTACCTATACTGTGGGCCAGTGGGACCAACACACAGGGCCTATCGAGCATTGAGAAGTGCCTACCTCAGAGGTGCCCTGGCTACTCCGCTCTCTGGCATCGTACAAGCCTGACTCTTACGGAATCCCACGATGGACTCAGTGGGGAGTAAAGGGGGTTGTGGATAACCAGTCCTTTCCCCGCTAGCACCCAGTGTACATTCAGGTGCACATTCACAGAGTGTCAGAGCAAGCACTGACACCATTCCTGGGCCACAGGGACGGCTCTCACCCACCTTCAACAAGACAGGCCTGCAACGTTTTGAAGAGAATATTTAGGCTTGCCTTTAGCCTTGTTGTCTCTGTCTTAAAGTTCCTGGTTTTTCACAGCAAGTTCTGAGGTTCTGAGATTGAACCTTTCTATGGTTAGGATACAGGCCCTGCCGCTTGCCAGCCATGTGACCTTAATCTCTCTAAGGCTCAGTTTCTGCATTTGTGAAAGAGGGATAATAACTGTTAGGTCACATATAGAGTGACTGGCATGTAATGTGTACCTAGTAAATGTTAGCTATCAACATCATCGTCACCATCATTAATGACAGCCTTAGAACCATTAAAATCCCTTCCATTTTAGGAAACCCGTCATTCTCAGGGACTCCAGAGGTCACAGAGGCAGGCAGGCAGGGCATACCAAACATGGCCAGTCTACCCAGGATGATGAATACCTGCACTGAGGCCATTCTGCCTCATGTTGGGGCCAGTAGCTATTTTTCACCACACTTAGGGGAACAAAATCCATGGTCATTTCTAGGCTACTTAGTGAGATTATTTTGTAGTGCCCATGTTTCATGAGTGCTGGTGTAGTCACTGATTTAGATTTGCAATCATTTTTTGAACACACTACAACAGAACGGCTTCAGAAGCATGAACAAACAGGAGGAAAGAAAAAGCCCACTCTTGTATGAAATTTTACTTAACTATGAATTTTGTTGAACTGATTTATCTTGTTATAGAACACTAATTTTAATATTTTCTACCATGTTGTCTTTTTCTATTTTATTTCTATGAAATACTAATGTATTTTCTTTAACTATGCAGACAAGGTTTTGATGGGCAGGAGGGGTCATGGCCTTCTGACCTAGAAATCAGTGGTAAGATAGGAAACGCAACACAGAGTATCAGATACAGTGGTGGGCAGATTATAGCGAGGACCCAGGATTCTGTCTTTGTTTCTATGTCCTCACGTGATCCCTTCCTTCTGAGTATGGGCAGGAGCTGTGACTTGCTTTGATGGAAGTGAATATAGACATGGTGATGGGATGTCACTTCTGTGATCACACAACATAGGGAGACTCTTCCCCTTGCTGGTGTGACAAAATAAGTGGCCTTGTTGGGGTGGCTTATGGGGCAAAGAACTGGGAGTGGCTTCTAGGGGCTGGGGGGCCTGCAGCCAATAGCCAGAAAAGATCCAAGTTCTTCAATCCTACACCTACAAGGAGCTGTATTTTGCCAAGAACCATGTGAGCGTGGCAGTGAACCTTCCTCAGCTGAACCTTCAGATGAAACTGCTGCCCTGGACAATGCCTTGCTTGCAGCATCAGAGGACTCAGCTAAGCCATGCTTGGATTCCTGGCCAAAGAAACTGTGATTAATAAATGTGTGTTGTTTTAAGCCACTAAGTTTGAGGTACTGTTGTTGTGTAGCTCTAAATAACTAACACAGATACCGATTATTGCCAGTCACTGGATTGTTACTTTCCCATATATAGCTCTACAGTATTCCCAAAGATTCTGTGAAGAAGCCTTTCTCCACATTTTTACAGAGAGAAGGCTTATGCTTGGGGATTAAGTAACTTGCCCAGGGCCATTCAGCTACCTTGGAGTGGGGTTGTCACACACAGAAAGACTTTTATGGCTTGTCTCATCTCTTGTTTTGGTCAAATGGTGTTAAGTTGAATAAATGGTGTCTCTTGCTAATCTTCATTTTTTCCTAAGTAGAATAAAAAGGATTTTAAATACCTGCTCCATTTTTTCATCACATTATAACTAATAGGACTGATGACATAATGCCTTTTAGAAACTCCTTGCTCCCTGGAGAAGCATATAAATGCAGTTAATATTTGAAATCATTTTAAAGGTTTTAAATTATAAGTGAATTACTAAGGATGTACTTGCTTTCTTAGAGCAACTGCTGTTTCTTTGTAACTAAAAGTGATTCCAAAAGTACATAATTTAGATTCCAGAAATATTACACAGAAAGTATTACAACTATCATTTCTAGAAATGGATGCTAAATGAGTCCCTTTCTCTGGGATACAGAGTATCTTTTTTTATCAGTCTTTATTGAGTTTGTTCTGGAAAATTTTCAAAGATGATAGCTCAGTTAGTACTTGAGGATGCTTCCCCACCATTCCATTCTCTACATATTGCTAGAGACTTTCCAATCTGATATTCAGCCTGTGATCCCTCATGCTGGACTAATGCTGTTGGCTGCCAAAAATGGGATAGAGGAAAGGAATAAAATCCTGACAACTAAAAACTTGAAAGAAATTGATTTTGACTTGGCTTTTAAAAATTCAACAAACTCTGCCACTGGAAGAATTCAGATATATTTCCTGGCCAATATAAAAAGGAATCCCTTGTTCCATCATTGATCCTGAAATTGAAACTGAAGAAAGAAACAGAGTGGGCAGATGAGAGAAAGAGAAAGACAGAGGTTAAAATTGAGAGCCAAGCTTTCCCTTAATATTTTCCATCACTGTGGGTATACTTCTGGACGACTTTAGAAGTCAGGTGAGGTTAATGGCTTCCTGGTAAGTTTCAGAAAGCAATTCAACCTGAAACAAAGACCTGGTACTTAATTAATAAGCAATTGTAATCATCATCATTGTTGCTTTTGTGGTATTAAATAAAAGGTCATTATGTTTTAAAGGATTTTATAGAGAAACTTTATCTGGATATTTCCATTAAAGAGTTACTAAGCCTGGGTTATGTTGCCTAACTTCCCTAAGCCTGTTTCCTTGTCAGCAGAATAAAATAATAACATCTGTCCTACCCACCTTACAGGGTCTTGGTAGGATAGCATGAAACTGTGTTAAAGAGTAAACCCGTCTAACAAATAATAGCAAATTATAATAATCCGATCTGTCTCCCATCATATACTTTCTTTTTAAAAATATCTTCCAAAAGGGCTATGCAAAAAGGTGTTCCATTGGTTCATGGGGAGAAAAATACTTCATTTGTACAGCTTTTTGAAACTTGAATTTTAAATAATATGAATGCTTGCTTTTTCAAAAATAATAAAATCAAAACCAACAAGCACATGTTTAAAAAGAATGTTTCCTCAATTTGGCCGTTCCTCTCAAGGCCAGGTCCTTTAGGCCTGGCACACTGTGAGGTTGCCTCCCTGGTAAAGGGTGAGACCAGGTAACAGCCCACACTCCTCTGTGCAGTACTTGTCTGTCCCTGAGTCTCACACTCAAACACAGGCATCCCCAGAAATGTCTCATTTTCCTCTGCCCAGATTCCTCTGGTGGTCTGGAAAAGAAGAAAGGTCTCCATAATTCGGCCCACCTGACTGCTCACCCCTCCGCCAGGAACAGCCTGACCCAGGCTTAGCCTCCCTGTTCATCCATGTCCCAGTCCGCTACTCCGCCCCCAAATCCCCTCCCTCTGGGGTTGCTCTCCTCCATTCCTGTCCACATCCCTTCCAGGCCCAGGTTTCATGTCCTCTTGATGCTTTTGACCCCACTGGCAGTGCTCCTTTATCTGAATTCCCTTCATTACTGACCAGTTGTGAGGCAGACGCAAGTCATTACTCTCTTCTGGGGATCAACCATACACCTTCGGGAAAGCGGTATTTCAGAACATACAGACGCTCCCCTCTGCTGAGAGTCCATCATTCTAGGATGTTCCACACTGTCCCAGAAACTTATGAAAAACGAGTCACCACCAGGAACTTGATGCAATCTATATGCCTAAAGTCGGACACCTTTATGGCACTCTGCCTCATCCAGAAGACAATGTGAACAGAACCATTTATTTTGATGTATACATTCAGACTTTTTAAAAATAGTCTCATTCCTTTATGGCTTGTTATATACCATTCCCAAAGCAAAAATAAATTCTCTTAGTGTTATGTTTTACTTGAATGACTAATATTTTTGTTTCCACCCACTGCTATAGTGACCTGGACTTAGGAGTACACCAATCATATTTACATCTGTCTGAATTTTCTGTCTAAAACAGATACATTGTACATATGGTTTATTCTTAGTTGCTTAATGTGCAGAAAACTATATATAATTTAAAGATGTAAGTTACATGAAGACACCTTGTACCCTCCATTTTAAGTTCTTCTGAGTTGATACTACCATTTCTCTACATTAATTTTAACCTACTTAACTCTGCCCAGAAATAATTTCAATTTACAGTACCAGACTTCAATAGCTTAGGCCTCTTCAGGAAATAAGACTGGGGAAGTTCTACTAATATATATGGACCCATTATGCCAATCAGGCCCCAGAGTTGACCAAACTCTATTATTTCAGCTAAATAGTACATGTTTTTATTCCCTTATAAAGTCTTTCAAAAAAATAGTTATTGAGTGCTTACCATGTGCTAGGCACTGTTCTAGTGATACAATTATGGAAAGAATAAGCAAAATCTTTACAAACATTTATATTTGGATGGGTGGGAATAAAAGCTGTAAGCAAAGGGGCCCATACAAAAATGTTATGATTTCAGAAAATGGTTATCCCAGAGCAGGATGACCAAATGGAGAAGGCTGGAGGACACTGCCAGGGTGGGGCTCAGGAAAGGACCCAGCCACGTGACGATCAGGAAGAGCCATTCCAGGCAGAGGCAGCTCTTGGTGCCGAAGCCCTGAGGTGGGGTTGAGATCGGTGAGGTGGGGGAGGAGCATAAAAAAAGCCAGAGCAACTGGGCAAGGTGAATATGAGCAGGTGTAGGAAGACAGGGAGGTAGGGACAGATCCTCTAAGGTCTTCTAAGCAGGCTAAGGGATTGAGATTTAATTCCAAGTTAGTAAGAGGCCATTATAGGATTTATACTTAAAAATGCTCACTCTAGCTGCCCCATGGAAAATAGATTGTGTGTGAAATGGTGTGTGTGCTTGTGTACTCACATGAGTAGAAGCAAGAGACCAGTAAATAATTCAGATGAGAAAGATGGTGTTTTCAAAAATGATGGAAGTGGTAAATATGGAGAGAAGTAGACAGTTTCAGGTTGTTATTCAAGTAACAGAGATTTCTAGAACGGTGCTCATCTAGTATATAAAACAATAGCTTAGATGTGCCCAGCTTTAACAGAGAAAAGGAAGCACAAAAATGACTACTAGCATGTGCATAGTTGTTTTACATGATAGCATTTCTGAGGCAGAAGGGAGCTCAGAAGTCACTTAACAGATGAGAAGACGGTGAGCCAATGGCGGTAAATAACTTCCTCAAGGACAAACCCTTAATGGCTCCAGAACCACAACTTTATCTTGTTGTATCTTATCTTTCTCACCATATTCAGGCTCATTGCTAATTTGGAATTTGCCGTTTGGACTACATTATTTAGCTGGAAGACTAAAGCTGCAAGTTACTTAAAGAAAATCTCAGAAAGACTACTTATATATATAAGCACCTCAGATTTCCTTAGAGTTTGGTTGGTAGTGATGGAAAAGAAGTCGAGTGTCCTGGCTCATAGAAGGTGCTTTTGCATTTAGCATAGACAGTTTGCCAAACTTTCTATATCCCTGTCTTTAGTCTACTATTGATACTTGTTTGTGCCTGACAACATAAGGGGAATAAAAGATGGGGGGAAATTCTCTTCCAGGTAATAGTTTAAAGATCTGAAACTAAATTATTTCATAAAGCAGAGAACTTTAAAACAAGCAATTGAGTAAATCTTAAGCATTACATTAAATTTAATAACATTTCAATTTTGCTTGCTTTTAGAGTTCATCAACTTTCACATGAGAAATTCTCAACTCTCTAAAGCATTTATTTATATACTGCACTTATCAGGACCAGATTGAAAGAGCCCAGAAGGCATTCCTGTTGACAAGAGATGAACTGTCTAACTATTTGAGACATGCTGCATCCATGAATTATTTTCTAGTGTTTGCTGTTCTACATCCATAACTAGACTATGGTCAACTTTCTTTGTGTCAATACTACAATGTGAAAAATGTGTTAATCAGGCAAGGAGACCAAGGGTCTAAAACTAAACATACAATTCAGTTACAGGTTATACAGTGAGGATCCTATTTCAGACTCCTAATTCCCATAATGTGTTTTTCCAAGTGCTCTTCCCATAACAAATATTGTATCCTGTAATTTTGAATGCTTTCATCACAGAATGTGGGGAGAGAACTACTAGGTTTCACTGTGGTTCTGAGAGAAATGAGCATCACCTTAATCTGCTGGCACATTAACTTTTTCAAAGTATATTGTTTCCTCCTTTATAAAATGAGGGAGTGTCTAGATTAGATGGTTGAGGATCCCTTTCTTTTCCAAAATTAAAAGAGAGCAGCTATCAGAGAAGACAAATAGGGACTCTGTGGCATCTTACTACATTGATGGACAGTGACTGCAATGGGGTATGGTGGAGGGGAACTGACAATAAGGGTGAATGTAATAACCACATTGTTTTTCTTGTGAAACCTTCATAAGAGTGTATATCAATGATACCTTAATAAAAAATATATATAAAGGCAAAAAAAAAGATAGAGCAGCTATTTAAGAAAGCATTAAAAATTGTGTGTGCCACAATCATATTCATGAGAAGCAAGTTTTTCAACACTTAGACTTAAACTTGTCTTTCCTTTTTCTCCAAATAGCTAAAAGGATTTGTGAGCGTCCTTTCATCCCAGGGATAAATCCCATGTGATCATGGTGTATGATCCTTTTAATGTGCTGCTGTTGGATTCAGTTTGCTACGAATTTGATGAGAATCTTTGGATACATATTCATCAGGGATATTGGCCTATGGTTTTCTTTTCTTGCAGTGTCCTTATCTGGCTTTGGTATCAGGGTAATGCTGCCCTCCTAAAATAAGTGTGAGAGCATTCCCCTTCTTCAGTATTTTTGGGTAGAGTTTGAGGATTGGCATAAATTCTCCTTTAAGTGTTTGGCTGAATTTGCTAAGTGAAACCCTCTAGTCCTGATCTTTTCTGTGTCGGGAGGTTTTTGATTACTGATTTACTCCTTACTCATTATTGGTCTTTTCAAATATTTTACTTATTCATGATTCAGTCTTGGTAGTTGTATGTTTCTGGGAATTTGTAACCATTTCTTCTATGTTGCCCAATTTGCCAAGAATGGCTCAACATAATTATTGTAAAAACATAAACAGTGATGATTTTAAAACCTATCACGGTGGCCATCCTTGTTATGTCTCTTAAGGAATGTGACAGACATAGAATATTTCTAGACTCAGACTAGCCAACATGTCCAATGAGGCAAGGAATGCTTCCAAGGGTGAATTTCAACATCGAATGTGAATTTCAACAAGGGGCAGCCATCTGATCCATGCTTTACATCTTTCTTTTTAATTAAGGTATCATTGATATACAGTATAGTAAGATGCCACAGAGTCCCTATTTGTCTTCTTTGTTTTTATCCAAGTACAGCCTACATATCAGTTCCTTAGTTATGAAATGTTTCATAAACTTTCCTACTTTGAGGTTGTCACCCCTTGCTTTAGCTCACCAAAGTGCAATCTATAAAAAATATAGAATTGAGGTCCTGCGTGAAGGTTTTTTTTCTGGAAGATTTTTTTCATTTTGGTGCCACGATGCTATTTGAAAGTTTTCTATTTCCTGACAAACCTAACTACAAACTACAAAGATTATGTCCCCAATATAAACAACAAATATCCCCAATAGTTCACGCGGATCTAAAAAATGCATCATAACATCAATACTTATTCATTTATTTGTTCATTTACCTATTTATTCAGTGATATTTGCTGAGCACCTACAATGTGTTGTGTAATGGATTTTTCATCAGAAAACTAGAGAAAAATCTCAACTTTACTTACTTTTTCTGGGAGAAACTAAAAAATAAGTTCTTTTATAACTTTGTTAAAAAAAAAAGGCCATATGTGTGACCACACATGCTCATCTGGTGCAGGTGCTTCTCCTTTATAGTTGCTCACACTGGCAAACATGTCATCTAAGACACAGTCCATTAGGACCCTTTGCTTACATAATAAATAAATGCCTGAAATGATCTGAGAAGTTTACTCCTTTCTATAAAGTTTGTTCTTAATTCATTGTAAACTGAATGTTAAAGATTTTTAACAGGCTGCCTGTGATGTGGGTTTGAATCTTGATCTGTCACTTACTAGGTTTGCATAATCCAACTTTTAAAAATGTTATATCTTAGAAGAAGTAGATCTTCAGATAGTATAAGCTGTCACTGGATGATAATAGACCGGTTGTCTAAACTCCAGGCTCTTTAATTTTTTATTTCTCTCTCCCTTTTGGTCTCCATCTCTCCATCAATTAACCACTTATATTTATCTATATTTGTTCAATATAGATATTATTGATGTGACCTTTAAATATGTTGATTGTATAAAGCAAAGATTTAAAGAAACAAATATTATAAATGCCTTTTTTACATTCTTTTCTAAGACCCTTGAATCCTTTTTGAGGGCAATCTACAAAGTGGATTGAGTAAGATTCTGAGAAATCAAGTCAGCTGGGTATCAAATCTGATTAGAGTTTTTAGTTCATTTTCAGTTTTTAGATTCAGTTAGTTGTGAATCAGATAAATGGTGTGTCTTAAAGTGAACCTGAATGCCACCTTTAATTTTCTTTTATAATCTTTTATTTATCTTATCCTTTCTACTTATACAACTGGAGCTCAATTCAAAATCTCATCTGGGCTATTATTAAGAGTCCCAACACCTTAAACTCATTCTGCTATTACTCCACTCTCCAGACATTTACCCAGGGTTGCAGATTAATTTTTCTGAAGTACGGCATTAATCTTATCACCCACCTACTCAAATGCTTTCAAATGAATTCTCACCCCCTCCTACATCAAGCACCAAACTCATTGGCCTTACTTTTAGGGCTGTCACAGGGTAAACTCTTCTATTAAACCTGTGAGTCTCTCAAGGCTATGTTAGGCTGAGACACAATTTTGTGTAACAGTTCTTTTCACTACTATAAAGAGTTTTTTCTTTAGCCTCTAAATTTGTCCTTGTACTTTTTATTTTTTAAATGCCCCTCACAGTTCTTCAAATCAGGCATTGCTTCATCTCTAATGACTCCTCTTGGCCAAGGGATGCAGTGTGTGTCTTGCCTCTATTCTAAGTAGCTTTTTAAAAAGGCCTGCATCATTTACAATAGAGCATTATTTCCCCACAAAAATGAAGTTTCTTTTGTTGCTTTTTTGCACATTACTAAAGCAATACATTTCCTTACAGAAAAATCAGAAAACAGAGAAAGTAACAATGGGAAATAGAAATCATTCATAATCCTACCTGTCCTACTGAATTCTCATGTATTTCCTTTTCTACAAAAATATTATACCTTAAAAAATCCTCAAATGTGTATTTAAAGTAATACTAAGATACCAATTATTACAAATTAAAACACCCCAAAATGAGTAGAAACTCCACCATCAAATACCCTTGTTTATCTACTTCTCATAGTTACTTTCTCATAAAAAAACACATCCACATAATTTTATATCCTTTCATACAATGTAAATTTACTTCAGTCTATGGGTTCTCATGTGTAGTGTTTTTGTACTGAATGCATATAAATGCACTATAGAATATGCGCAGTATCAGTCTCAACAATATTTAAGTAACTGTAAAAATCAATGGCAATTTCTAATATTGGGAGAATAGGGGGGCATAATGTTCCACTTCAAGCTGAGAATTTCATGATGTTCTATAAATAAATCTTTTGGCTCATTGGTGTCACATCTAGCAAAATTATGGAATGACAAGTCTATTGTGTACCATAAGCCAACTGTGATTGGTTAGGGTTAGATAGGTAATCAAAGCCCACAGCTACTTCTTTGTATACAGAATTCTAGCTCCCACTAACCTGACAATCACATTCCAAAATCAAGTTTTATGCTGGAAGAGAGAGAGACATTAAACAATTGCTGAAAACCCAAAAGACTGAGTATCAAAAAGACCTAACTATTAAACTATAAGAGCTCCTAAATATTCTAGCTCCTCCTTACATGAGACAGAAAGAAAATAGAGCCCTTTGCATTTTTATGTTGTCATATTATGCGGTTGGAAGTTTATATTAGAATTCATTTCAGCCTTTTTTTAAATATCATTGGTATGCTCACCAAGGGTCAGGCTTCTCAGGAAGACTTTTTAAGCTGGCTTTGCTTCCATAAAAACATCAATATTTGGCAGCTCCAGGAATACTGGATTATGAAGCCGTAAACAGCAGGTTCTGTTAATCTTAGTAAATTGGATTTGCATCTGTATGTGGATTTATGTTGCCTTTTACGTGAATGAAAGCACCTTCTTCGCAGTCAGACACTGGTGCTGTGGGCATTTCCCATTAAGTCCCAGAATGAGATTTTCCACATACAGGCTTTCATTTATGCGTATTTATCTTCAAATAACCAGAGACGAGGTATTTAAGTTAGAATGAATGGAATCTTCACGTTAGAGGACTTCAGAGTAGGCTCTAGGAGGACTACAAAATCTCTGAAATGATTTAAAAAGTTTACTATTATGAATCTTTGTGCACTGCTCTGGGGAAGGGGTCTGTAGCTTTCATCATTTCTCAAGGGTTGGTGACCTCCGAATGTCTAAGACCCCTTGCCCTACATTAAATACACCAGAGTGAATGTGTTTTCATATTTGTGCAGTGAAGTTACAGCAGCTCTTATATGTCAAGTGACTAAGCAAAAGGCAGGGAAAGTCCTTCCAAGAAAACTCTAGGAATTTTAACCAGTAACATTATTTGGAGATGGACTGTTATCCTAGGTAATCATGGCTTAATGCTAATCAGTTTCATAATCTTTAAGAAGGGTGACAAGATGAAGAGAATTGCCTTTATTTAGGTGCTTTGTTAGGTGTTATTAGCAGCCCATTTTTAAGGCTATTAAGATGATTAGTCTAATGCAACTTCTTGATGCTTCTGTCTGTCATGGAAAAAAATACTCATTGCATCAGAGTGTGCTTATCTTCACGAGGAGTCCCAGGGAAATCTCTGCTTGGCCTTTGTTTCAAGATTAATTGTCCTTAATCTAAGTTATTATTTCCTTTATATTGATTCATGGACATTGAGAATTGGCAAACCTGGAGGTTATTTAGCACAGCATGTTTAAGATGTATTGCAAGTGATTTTTATTACCACTAAAGTAACGAAGTTTATAAATTATGTACTTAAGAAATAAATTAGAGAAGATTCAAGGATATCCTATAGCTGTGTCACAGTCATTTGAATTCCCATGGACTTTGTTCTTGAGTAACAGGGAATATGAATAGCAAACTGGCTCTAATTGGGACCCCAGAGAAGAGTATATCTTACAGGTGAGAGTCATCTGTCCTACAAAGTGAGGGGGGAAAATACTAGGAATAATCACTAAATGGGACTAAGTTTCCATTTCTCTAGTCAACTGTGTGAACTCATCCAAAGAAGACATTTGGGTCACTGTGATACATATGTTTAGCCTCTCTGGTCCTACATTGCCTCCAACTTAATTTTTTCTTGTTTTCTTTTGTTGGGGGAAAGGACATCACAACTTTAAATCAGGTTATCTTGTTGAAGATTATATATTCTTGTAAGCTACTCAATTCCATTACAGAAGAAATGATAAGTACATAAATGAAAAAGACATAATAAATGTACTGTCAGTTTTCTTGTTTCTAAGTCAACCAGTGAAAATGTTTGGATTTCTGTAGTTAGCCATGGGGAAAAATTACTTTCACTCCCAATATTATAAGCGAATGACTTAGAGACATGCTAACAAGCACTTCCAATCTATTAGAGTTATTAATTAAAATTCAAAGAAAATCTTAATCTAGAAAAAAAGACCCCATTAGTGATGTAAAGCAAATGTGAAAAACATTGCCTCTTAAAATTTCTTCTTTTCTTTTGCTATTTTTAATGCTTACTTCCTTATGAATGGAGAGGTTACCAAGTAATGGTGAGTTTAAGAAACCTTAATTTCATAAAGAGACAAAGATAAAAAAGGCAATTCCTGAGGAGATGAGAATGCTACAGATAAACATACAAAGGAACGGTGGAAAAGGAGCAAAAACAGAGACAGAAACTTTGAAAAGAAACTGGGAACTCACATGACTCAACACCCATAAAACAAATAACCCAATTTAAAAATGGGCAAAGGATATGAACAGGCAATTCTCCAAAGAAGAAATTCAGATGGCCAACATGAAAAGATGCTCCACATTGTTAATTATCAAGGAAATGCAAATTAAAACCACAATGAGATATCACCTCAAACCAGTTAGGATGGCCAGCATCAAAAAGACTAGGAACAACAAATGCTGGCAAGGAAGCGGAGAAAGGGAAACCCTCCCACACTGCTGGTGGGAATGTAAGCGAGTTCAACTGTTATAGAAAACAGTATGGAGGTTCCTCAAAAAACTAAAAATAGAAATAACATTTGACCCGGGAATTCCACTCCTAGGAATTTACCCAAAGAAAACAAGTTCTCAGATTCAAAAAGACATACGTACCCCTATGTTTATTGCAGCACTATTTACAATAGTCAAGATACAGAAGCAACCTAAGTGTCCATCTATAGATGAATGGATAAAGAAGATGTGGTACATATACACAGTGGAATACTATTCAGCCATAAGAAAGAAACAAATCCTACCATTTGTAACAATGCGGAGCTAGAGGTATTATACTCAGTGAAATAAGTCAGGCAGAGAAAGACAAATGCCAAATGATTTCCCTCATTTGTGGAGTATAACAATGAAGCATAACTGAAGGAACAAAACAGCAGCAGACTCAGAAACTTCAAGAAGGGACTAGCGGTTACCAAAGGGGAGGAGTGCGGGAGCGTGGGTGGGGAGGGAGGGAGAAGGGGATTGAGGGGTATTATGATTGGTACACATGGTGTGGGGGATCACGGGGAAGACAGTGTAGCACAGACAAGACAAGAAGTGATTCTGTGGCATCTTACTACACTGATGGACAGTGACTGCAATGGGGTGGAGGGGGGCTTGATAATATGGGTGAATGTAGTGACCACATTGTTTTTCTTGTGAAACCTTCGTAAGAGTGTATACCAATGATACCTTAATAAAAAAATAAACGAAACTGGGATTTGGAAGGAACAAGCAAGAAGTAGCCAGGGAGAGGCAAAATGACCCGGAGTATCTCAAGAGTGATCTGAGGCTGGAATGCCAAGTTCACCTAAAGGCTGTACTGTTGCAATTTAGCTTCCTGCCGGCTTGGAGTTAATAGCCCCAAATGGTCCGTAACTGAAGGGAAGCAGTTCCTTGTATCTGGACTAGCTGATTACGGTGGGGGGTGGGGGGAGGGTTGTTTATTCGCTCAGTGGGTGAGTCCTCTCAAAGAAGAGGGTCTTTCAAAGGTGTCCAACTGTGGTATTGGCCACCGATGGCAGAGCCCTGGAGATCTTTTATTTCTGGTTGCCATTTGCTCTTCCCATGGTAAAAACAATCTCTTTTTTCAAAAATAAATTGTTTAACTTGGACATGCATTTTAATAGAGAGGCCGAGTTTATCTGTTACTATGAGCAGGCTGAGGGTCTAAGACTGAGTCTGGGTAGTTTCCTTCTAAAAGCTTTGTGATGTAGCTGAGGCACATACACATCCTTGCTTTAAAGCAGCAGCATGCACGGCCCCGTGCGAGACAGAGAAGGCAAGACATGGGAGGAAGGAGGCGGCGAGGGGGCCACTGAGGGTCATTGTTTCTTTCGGATGCAACTTTTAAGATGTCATGTAAAAAAAGACATGTGAAAAGAAGAATGATGAGGTTTATTATTTGCAGCACATGATTTTTCAAAATTTCTTGAAAAAAGAGATAGGCTGTATTAATACAAATTGATATTTTCCAGTCATCTTATTCTCTTCCAATTGTAATATGCCGGTATGTTTCTAAATACAATGGAGAAGCAACACTAAATAATCAGCTCTCATTTCATTCAGAAATAAGAGCAGGGAAATACCTAATAACAGCTAATAATGTCATTAATTCCCCTAAACACTTCAAACATATTAACTGAATTTCCTTTACACTCATTGTAAAGATGTGGAAACCTAAACACAGAGAACAGAAGTTATCTTCCAAGGTCACATGGGTGGTGAGAGCAGACAGAGCCCAGTTTCAGGCCCCCGTACGCTGGTTTCAGAACCAGTGCACTCTTAACCACTACACTATGTATCAGACGGAAATACAAATTGCTAGACTATGTATACTACCATTTAACTTCTGAATCTTCAAGACCAAAGTACATTAATAGATCCCATTATTACATGGTCCAGAAGGGATTACGTGGGCAATGAAAATAGGGCTAGGGATTAGGACAGCATTACCTATTTCCTTTCCAGTCTCCACACATGCCTTCACTACCCCTTCCAAACTTTCTGGAATACTCCTCAAGCCTTCTTCTTCCAGAGAGGTAGATTGAGAATGAAAGGTATTTTATATGACCTTTCTCTTTTTTAACAGCATGCAGATGCATAATCCCATTAGGGATATCAGGCAGCTGATGGCATTGGAATATCACGAAAAAGGTAATCCAGAAATGCAGTGACTCAGTAGGTACTCACATCCCAATGAAGCAGCATATGACCCCAACAGCTAATGAATTCTAGCTTATTTTTATCTGCAAAATAAGAAAATGGGTATAATGCGTGAACCCTAAATTGAGGCTCCTGATTGGTAGGAAACTACTTCCACACTGTTGTAGTAACAGTCGAAACCACAGACAGAAGTTCCAACTAAGATAGGAATTTTATAAAAAAATCAGTTAGTGTAATTCAGTAATACAGGTGTTCTGAACACGGAAGCGGGTCAGCTTCCTTTCAGGGCTTCCGGTGCCATGCAGACCTCCAATCAGTATGAGAGACACCAGGATGCATCTGTCTAGGTCCAGGGCCAGGCTTGCTGTGCACACAGTAGCCGAAAAAGTACACTCAACACTTAATTTCTTTTTCATTTCACTCAAGAAATTCCATGTGTCTTACTGGCAAATGAGCCACTGGAATAGTTCATATATTTTATTGTTTTTAAACTTGCCACTTACTTAGTGGAATGGATGTTTTCAAATTAACTTCTTGATTCACTGTGTTGATTTTAATAAAGTTCATTTAAAATATCCAATTGTTTCCCTTGTGCCATTTACTCTTCTAAGCACTTGAAATAATGAATTTATTTATTCCCCTCCCAAAATCTTATGAAAAGGTGGCACTATTCCTCCCATTTTGCAGAATTAGAAACATGAGCACAGAGGTCATCAGTACCTTGCCTGAGGATGCCAGAGGACAGAGCCTTGGCAGTGAGCTGATGTCTGCCAACGGTCAGGTTTTGCAATTTGCCTTCCTATGCAGCCCTTCTGATCAGACAGCAAGATGTCCGTGACCACAGTATTGTTCAAGAAATCCATTTCCAAGGCACCATGAGGCCTACTTGTTCACTGCTAAGCCATTGGTATCCTTGATCCAAATGTTACTGTTAAGGGAGATCTTGACGGGTAAGCATCAAAAGCCTTTCCCACCCGATAACCTCTCTTGTAGACACCTTCTGTGGCTTTACGTTCATCTACATTCTCAGGGATAACAAATCAAAACAAAAATCCCTTTTTTCAAGTTAGACCTTGAAACAGCCTCAATTCAATAACTAGTGTGTCCAGTTTGGCTTATTATCCACATGTTGAATGTTAGTTGGAATCAAAGCTGTGGGGCCAGGATGGCTGCAAGCTAGACAGACACCTGCCCTGGGAAAGAGAGGTGGCGTCCTTCTGTTCCTTCCTGACTTGAGCTTCTCCTCTCCCTTTCTGGCCTTGCCAACGACTAGCCTCATCGAGAGTCCCCTGCTCCTCCAAGGTGGGAAAGGTGGGGAACGCGAGAGAATGAGCAGGAGAGAGGCTGAGTCTTAGTGGCTTAGAACTCTCGGGAGCTGGCCTTGCCTGCTGGCTGTGGTGATTTTAAAGTCAATTCTCTCTTCTGGAGAGCTTTGTGGGTTATCAGGAGGCCTTTTATCACCTGGTTGTCCCCAGCCGTCATTTACTCAGTATCTTTCCCTGGTAGCTCCCTGATCACGTGTCTGGCTGGCTCCCTGAGGCCTCCTCGTAGGTCCGTGGTTCTCAGTTTATAATCACACAGGCTTCCTGGTCAGGATCTCACTGCCCCTCCAGGTGGCCCAAGGTCCACCTAGGAAAGCTCAGGTCAATTTTCTACTCCTGTACATAACTCATCCCCTGGAAAGGAACATCTTTGACCTTTAGTTGATAGGAGTCCAGTGATATCCACAGCTACAAACCCTTATCCCGCTGCCATAGTCAGGTTCTCATCCTGCAGTTCCTTGGGACCAAATGCAGTAGACCCTGTACTCCCCCAACACCACAGGACCCGAAACAACCTCTGCTCTTGGTTTTCTGAAACTATCTCCCCTGGACTTGAGGCCAGGGGGATGTACATTAATTATGGTTTCCCCATGTGTCTTACAATTAAAATTAGTTTCTTCCAAAAGTTCCTTTCAAGCATTTTTCAGATGACTGAAAACTATTTACAAAGACACAGTAAAATATGACTGTTGAGTTCATTTACTCACAGTTCTGCATTCCAATATGGGTCACCTTGGGCAAAATTTGACAACTTATTTAACTTCTCTTCCTTATTTTTAAACATTAACAAAACTTTTTAAACATTAACAAAAGCATGTATAAAGAATGCAACCCAATATTATGTACATAGAAAACAGTCAATAAATTATTTTCACTAAAAAAAACATTAACAAAAGCATTTTTAACTTTTTAAACATTAATAAAAGCATGTATAAAGAATGCAACCCAATATTATATACATAGAAAACAGTCAATAAATTATTTTCACTAAAAAAAAACCCTAACCTTAATTTTTTTCACAAAATATTTCTTGAGTCACCTCCATTTACATATGGTCATTGAAAGATTAAATGAATGGGTACAGGCTGGAGTTTAGGAGCATTAGAAGCAGGAAATGCCCTGGAGTTTCTGGCCTGTGGTTTAGGATCTGAGGCATATTCATTGATGTTCAACTACTTAGACACTTGTCCGCACTCATCTAGGATCCAAACAGCCACACTGAATCACCACATTGGTAGACCTCAAAAAGACTGAGTGTCTTCCTTAGACAAATGCTCACACATTAAAAGATTTTCTGAAAACTCTAAATCTCCCTACTAGATGTTCCAATAAGATAATATTTGGAAGTGGCTTCACATTTGGAAAATGTGAAGGGGATAAAGAAAAGTACGACATTATTATAATCTCTCAAGAGCAAATTTGGGCAGGTTCTTCTTGTGTTTTTTTTTCTTTTGCTTGCTTTTTTTAGTGATTTTTTTTTTAGAGAGAGCTTGTACAGGCAGTTCTCATATTTTAGCATTTCAGTTTCTATTCTTAATCAGGAAAGGCACACTGGAATATATTTTTAAGTTTGACGTAATAAAGAATTGAAATTTTAAATGAAATGTTTCGCTCTTTGATTAAGCATGAAATTCTATTTTGTCTTGCAACATGGAAGCTGTGCCTCTGTAAATCTCCCTGTTGAGTAATCTTTCTGTAAGGATGTGGTCCTCCAGGGTAAGAAATCAGAGAAGTAGAGATGGGAACAGAGGAGAAGAAAAACACGTAAGTGAAGAGAACAGGAATACAGCATGAAGCATCTCTTTGCTCTGAAACATGTTTTCACTGTTCTAGAAACACTAAAAACACTTGCTAATGATGATATGACAGAGCAGACACTCAATCATGTATGCCGTAAGATTCGGGAGATGATAAGTAATTTGCACTCACATGAGATACTCACCTCCACTCCCTGCCTTCAAATATTTAAGTTCTTAGTGTTTCTTTTATTTCTCATGTCTAAATTAAGAACTGCTAATGTGTAGAGTTGGTTACCTAAGAAATGAAATGATACTAATTTAGGCAGCAAGAGCAAGTAAGTAATCCATGACTTGGATAAAAATAAGTCTCTAAATAACTGAAAGTTCTGAAACCTTGATGATCCCAAGACGAAGCAAGAACAAGGATGATTACCAAGCTGACCTATGGAAACAGCTTTCCATGTTCCTCACCTGGTTAGATTTATTATTTATCCTAATCTGAAAATGAAATGGGTGGGACAGCCCTCACTGCTTACTGCTTTGGGTGATTATGGATGTGACCTTTAGAGGCTAATAATAATAATAATAATAATAATAATAATGCCATCTCTCTCTCTCTCTGTTTTTATTATTGGCAAGACATGATTTCATTCCAGCACATGATTTGATTCAGTCATCACAGTAACACCTCTTGGGATAGGCGAGAATTTATATTTCCATTTTACAGGAGAAGCAATGGAGACACAGGGAAGTTGTTTACATGTTGCCCAAACTCACACAGCAAAGAAGGGGTGAATTTAGGGTTAGAACCCAGGTGTTTTCCAGACTCCTATTTTATTATTTACCAAACTGTGAAGTTATCATCTATATCAAGTACTCTGTCTTAGGCGGTTGAAATAAATGAGTGACCCAAGGCTGGCTGTTGGAATCACTCTGGTATTCGTCACCAGAGCTACTGCAGAAAAAAAGAACAGCTGAGGCACCCCATGCAATGATTTGTTTGCAGAGTGTACAGCTCTCAGTTGTAAATGCAGATAATTTTCCATTCACACGACACACACATATGTCTTGTTTTCTCATCACCATTCTCAGTTGGTAAATGATGAGCCGTGAAAGACCCACAAAAATACAAATAATCCAATAAAAGAGAAGCACCCTGATGCAGAAATAGAACCGTGGACAAAACAAACTGAACAATCTGAAGATGCCAAGGTTTTTAATATTTAAAACTGGATGTTTATTGCCTTCCAGCTGCGAGGACTTAGTGTTTTGGCTGAGAAGTTGGGAAAGATGCAGTGGCAGTGTCGTTTGTTTGGTTCAAATCTTTTCCGAACTCGGCTTTTTCCAGCTATTATCTGCTGCAAAGACATCTCTGGCATTTCCTATGCACGCATTTTCTTGGAAGAATGTGGAGATGCAGAACCACATTGCTCTCCAACATGTTTTTCAAGGAGTCCAGAGGAGCCTGGCTTGTGTAGAGAGTTGTGGAGCAATCTGTTTGGGCTACAATTGCCTTGGAAATCTTATACCTCTATTGGTGGCAGGTAAAAGGCCAAGAAGTAGATATAGATAATGACTCTGTGTTCAAGAAATGTTGCACTTTCCCCCAAGGCTTTGATTTCTTCATTGGATCAAAGCTGTAGACTGACTACAGAATATGCTAATGACCTTTCTTTATGGCTTTGTATGGAGATTAGGACTGGCTAACCTAAAACTCCTGTATTGTCTAGGCTTGAATAGCCACAAGTTCTTTCCCAGGAAGACCCACTGAATGGTGGAGGCTATACTTTTTAATCTTGGTTGGCTGTGTGACTTCCACTGATGGACTAGCAAACAGAAGCTTGAAAAGTGCATGTTTATTGTGCTCTGCCCCTTCTGCATGAAGCCTTTTTGCTATCATGTGAGCAAGCTCAAGCTGGCTTCCTGGAAGGTGAGGAACCACCTGCAAACAGACTTCTAGACAGCTCAGCAGTCTCAGCTGCTCCACCCACAGCCCCAGACATGTGAGCAAGACCATCCTTGATCATTCAGTCCCAGAAGGACTGACCTAGACTAGATGAAGCACCCAAGTACCTCACAGAATCAGGAGATGACAAATATTGTTTTATGCTGTTTTGGGATGGTTTGTTACATAGCAAATGCTAAATGGTACATTCTCACACTCCCAAAGAGGAAAATAATTTAAAAGCAAATGTTCACTTAAAATCTCCATAACACCCAAAGCAGTCTACAGATTCAGTGTAATCCCTACTGAAATTCCAATAGCACTTTTCACAGAAGTGGAAAAAACAATCATAAAATTGTATGGAACCACAAGACCCAAATAGCCAAAGCAATCTTGAGAAAGAAGGACAAAGCTGGAGGTATCACATTTCCTGATTTCAAACTGTTTTACATAGCAATAGTAATCACAATAGTATGAGATCAGCATAAAAACAGACATAGATGAATGGAACAGGACAGAGAGCCCAGAAACAAACCCAGGCATATATAGGGCCAATTAATTTACAACAAATGATCCAATAATATACAGCTGGGAAAAGACAGTCAATTCAATAAATAGTGTAGGGAAAGCTGGAACAGCCATGCACAATGGAATAAAACTGGACCTTATCTTACACCATATACAGAAACCAGCTCAAAATGGATTACAGACTTGAATATAAAACCTGAAGCCATAAAACTCCTGGAAGAACACATAGAGGGTTAAGTCCCTTGACATCGGTCTTGGCAATGATTTTTTGGATTTGACTCCAAAAGCAAAAACAACAAAATTGAAATTAAACAAGTGGGACAACAGAAAACTAAAAAGCTTCTGCACAGCAAAGAAAATAATAAACATAATGAAAAAGGAACCTATGGGCTGGAAGAAAATGAAATCATATATCTATCTGAAGAGGAGTTAATATCCAAAATATAAAAAACTCTTATGGCTCAATTGCAAAAATCCCAAACAATCCAATAAAAAAAATGAGCAGGGGACCTGAATAGACATTTTTCCAAAGAAGGCATATAGGTGGCCAACATGTGCATGAAAAGGTGCTCAAAATTCCTAATCATCAGGGAAATGCAGACAGAACTACAATGAGATACGATCCAACACCTCACAGAATGGCTATTATCAAGAAGACAAGAGATAACAAGCGATGATGAAATGTGGAGGAAGGGAACCTTGTGCACTGCTGGTAGGGATTGTAAGTTGGGGAAGCCAGTATGGAAAACAGTATGGAGGTTTCTCAAAAAATTAAAAATAGCACTATCATATGGCCCAACAATTCTACTTCTGAGTATACAGTCAATGAAAACAGGATTCTGAAGAGATATTTGCACCCCTATGTTCACTGCAGCATTATTCACAACAGCCAAGATATGGCAAAAAAAAAACCCAAGAGTCCACCAGCAGAGGAGTGGATAGAGGAGATGTGGTATACACAAGCAGTGGGATATATTCAGTCATGAGAAAGAAGAAAATCCTACCATTTGGGGCAACACTACAGACCTTGAGGGTTTAAATAAGCAGAAAGAAAGACAAATAAGTCATGGTATCACTTATAAGTGGAATATTTTTTAAAATGTCAAACTCATAGAAACAGAGAGTAGAAAAGTGGTTTTCAGGGATTGGGGGTGGTAGTAAGACAAATAGGGTGAACTGATAAAAGGGTACAAACTTTCAGCTAGAAGATGAATAAGGTCTAAGGAGTAATACAAAACATGGTGACTACAGCTGATAATGCTGTCTTTTATAAGCGAAATTTGCTAAGAGAACAGGACTTAAATGTTCTTTTAGACACACCCAAAAGATAAATGTTATTATTTAATTAATTATTAATTAATTATATGTGTTCATTAATTAGATGTTGGGAATCCTTTCCCAATGTACACATATATCAAATCACCATGAGGTATGTTTTACATAACTTACAATGTTGTTGATTATGCCTCAGTATAACTGAAAAAATAAACACTTCCTTATTTTTATTGAGTGGTAATCTCGTGCAATAGACAGTCCACCTTACTAACAGAAGGTGGATTGACTTCAGTACTCATCTTTACTGAAAAGTATAACCAGTCTTCCAACTTTATTGCCAGAAAAATTCCAAAGATCTGAAATATTTTTTTCACTTTAGGGCAATATAACATAACAATGACAAAAACTATCATTTATTGCATGCTTACTGTATCCTACCACTGTGCTTAGTACTATGGGTGCATTATCTTACCCAGTCATAGCAACAGCATCAGCAAGATTTTATTCTTCCCATTTCCCAGTTTACAAAACTGATACTCAGAAAGATAAACTTGCTCAAGATCTCACAGACTGAGGCAGGGGCAGATTCAATCCTAGATCTTTCTGACTCTTAGCCATTTAAATCTATGGCCCACCAAGCCCTGTGTTATTGCTATACATAAGTTTAAAACCATTTTTCCAGGATTGAATGGGTGGAAAGTCTGGAGGAGGTATAGAGAGCAGTAAGAAGTCTGCAGGAGACTGCAGGTGTGATGATAACCTTCACCTGCTTCATAATTTTGCTTTCTATCACTGTTTCCTTCATTAAAGTCCATGTAAGAATCTATTCTCCCACCACTTACTAAAAAAACCAAAAGGTAGTAAAAGTTTATAAATAATCATCTCTGGATCACAAGTATGACCAAATGTGTACTTCCCTGCCAATTGGGGAAGCCATGTTACTATTACCACTATAAAAATCCTGTCATTACATGCATGCACGCATACACACACACACATGCTATCTCTTCTTTTTCTCTATTCTTCAATGTAAATTATGAATGTCCTTCTGAGTTGCTCAAGTGTTTTTCTTTCCTTTTTCATGGCTAAACCCAGTGGGAGCTCTACAATTAAGATAGACCATAATCCCACTGCACAACCTGCTCCAATGTAAATAATATGGTTTTCTTTCTCAAAAAAGGACTCCTGAAGTCTTTCAAAACTTGTTAACACAGCCTTCTGATCACCCTGGTTTGTTAAGAGGATGAGAAAGATTTTTAAAAACAAAAGGAAAAAAAAATCAAAGCCTGTTTTCTAGGCTGTGTCTATTACAATTTATACAGATGAAAACAAGATTTATCACTTCTGAAAAACTGTAAACTTTAAAGTGAGGATAGAAGCAAGGTGTCAGACAGGATTTAGCTGGACAATGATACACTGACAGGAGGCTCCAAACCATGATGTAATATAATGCAAGGCCCTCAATAAAAAGTGCCCTGCTCAGAGTAATGGCTTCTCCCCTGGGAAGTGAGCCTAATCAGGCTTTATCTCTCCCTGCCATGAAACCCAAGATACACACCCACAGAGTTTAATTACAGAAGTCTAGAAGACTAAAGGGAATGGCTGAATTTACCTTCAAGAGAACTTCAGATTAAGAAAGGGATAAAGCACTTAAGAGATGACACCCATTTGAAACTCAAAAAGAATGGGTCTGAGAAAACATCTCTCATAAGAGGGTAAGTGGCTCATACCACTTTTGAACATGTCAGGTAAAGTCACGTGTATTCAGGAGAAAGGCTGGTGGTTTCTTCATGTTAATGCCAATGTTTATGAATCTCTAAATTTAGAATCACTTACTCAGTTTCAATTCTGGGCTTATAGGAGCCATTTAAGGGGGCACTGGTGGAAGGTTCCAGAACATAATATTCATGTACAATTGTTGATCACATATTAATATGGTCCCTTCAGGGGTGAAGAGTTGTGCTCAGTTAACTTCCTTTTGTCTTGTCCACATTGGAGGGATCCTTCTCTTTAACTTGAGCACAGGTCCATGACAAACTACCTTGCCCCCTAGAAGATGGACATACGCAAGAAGAAGGAAACTCACTTCACTCCGTGAAGACTTCTAGTTTTTTGTGGAAGGGCTCGACATTACTATTCTGTGTTTAGTTAGGTAGTGGAAGTAGGCCAGGACAGAAAAGAGACAAAGTGCCAAAAAAAGGAGAAAAAAAGTAACTGAAGGACAATTAACCAGATCCCTGCTTAGTTACTTTCCCTAAAGGCCTGTAGCTGACCCCTGTTTTGGATGTGAGCTGGGATAATCTCAAGAGTTTGACTTAATTTGGGAGAAGGTGGAGTTAAGTAGCTGGCTCTGCATCTCACCCTTTCCCTTCCCAGCATCTGCCAACCCACACTCAATAGGAAGGGGAGGATGATTATTTTCTTCCTTTCCATTTCTAAAGCACAAAGAAGTATGAGTAACTTCATTAGCACCCGCTGAATACTTGAGAGCAGATTAATCTGTCACATTTGCTGTTGAGTAGCGGTGATCTGCCTTAGAGGGAATGATCAAAACAGGTAAATTAGGTGCAGAGAGATGCAAGTAGAGAAAACCCCAAAGTGTGTGGGTCTCGTCTTGGTAGAGAAAGGAATCTCAGGTAGCCTGGCATTGGGGGGCAGCCCTGGGGGCCAGGAATAGAGGGAAAAGGAATTCTAGGAACCACTGAAGCCACTCTTTGTATTTCCCTGGCTTTGAGAGGGCTCCTTGAGGAGCTTAGGAGAGAAAAAGCAGTATCTACAGGTTGTTAAAGAATTTCTGCAGCTGCTAATAAAGCATGGTGGTCCGCCTGTTGAATGCGCGATGTTTCCACACTGAATTATAATTCAGAGTGAAGCAATTAGAACAAATACCTTGAGCATGATTTTTGATTGTCTGCCGGAGAGACTGTGGCATTACAATGGCAGTTGGTACCATGATGGATAAACACAAAGTACTGAAGCTCAGAATTAATCCTTTCATTTTGTCACAGGGGAATTTGCAACTGTGCTCAACACATGTGAAGTGTGTCCTGCTTTGAGGCAAACTTAATGGAGGATATCTCACAAAGGACTCAGGATTTGGGCTCTCGGTTTCATAAAGCAGTCATAGCAACTCAGAATCAGTAGTGGAGGGGGATAAAAGTCCGTGGAAGTGGCACAAGGGAAATGCATTTGTCTCAAGGGATGGCCCTCAAGCGTTTTACTAAATTCCATACAGTGGAGCTTTTTCACCATTTGTAGAATATCTGGTGGGTGACGGCATCCTCTGGGAGGCAGTGCATAAAACAACAGAGTCAAAAAAGATTTTAGAAAGCTCTGTGCTCATTTTGCAGGCTGGAAAACTGATGGGGAAGAGACTTACCACAAGTTCCCACCAAACTAGTCAAAGCCTGATCAGGTACAAGAAAAGCAGATTCATTAGCTTCCAGGTCAGTGCCTGTTCCAGAGAGTTGAACAAAAATACAAAATTTCAGTTATGCAAGCTAAATAAACCCTGGAGGTCTACTGTACAGAGTAATATCTACAGCTATCAGTACTGTATTGGATACTGAGAATTTGCTAGGAAGACAGACCTTACATTAAATGTTCTTATCCCCAAAATAATAACAAAACAACAATAATAATAATAACAAAAGGGGGCAGGAGGAAACTTTGGAAGTTGATGGATAGCTTCATGGCCATGTTGGCAGTGATGATTTCATGGGTGTAGCTCTCCCCAAACTCACCAAGCTGTACAGGTACAGCTTGTATATTAAATATGTACAGGTTTCCACATGTCGATCACATCTGAATAAAGTGTTTTTTTTTTTTAAAGAAAAGAAAAGAAAAGAAAAGAAACAATTTTGGAACATCTGCTCTGTACCTTGCACAAAGTACTTTTCAAAAGTACCTTCGATCCTTACCACGACCCTATGAAGATGAGGAAATGGAGGTACAGGAGGCCGTGACTTGCTCATGACTGAATGGCTATTGGAGAAAGTGACAGAGAACCTTATCTGATCCTGTTCTCTGTCCTTATCACATCAAGAGAGGGCTGCCATGGGAGTTTGTGCACAGAAAAGGACTGGTGCTCATGTCCCATGCCCTAGAAACTGGGGCTTCCTTGGGGGACAAGAGGGAACAACAGGAATTCCAGGGGACACAGCACAGCTGGAGTCAGGGTGGAGAGGGAGGAGGACATGGCTTCCCCGGGCCATGGGTGAGCAGAAGCCCCTCTGAGAGCAGACAGCAGCTTCCAGAATAGCGCACAGCCATACCAGTGTTTCACAAATGTTACCATTTTTAGGAACCTCTGGGCATTGTGTTAAAATGCAGGCTCTCACCCATTAGGTTGGGGGCATTTCTAACAAGCTCCTGGGATGCTGGCACTGCTGGTCTGCGCTCCACACTTTGAGTTGCAAGGCTCTGATAATTCTCTTCTTCTGCACGTCCAGGAAACTATCTCATGTCACTGACTTGCTTCTAGGGTTGGCCTTCATTAGCTGCTCCCACTCTTCGCAGCCGTCTGTGAGCTGGTTGTACAATTTGTTTTACTAATTAGGAGAGGAACTGGCGGAAAGAGAAAAGTGACTTTTCCAAGACTGTACCCTCAGGAGGGCTCAGAGCCCCTGCAAAGGGGCCAGTGGGCCATCAGGGACTTCACACACTGCAGATGCCCCTCCTCACACTGCAGAGGGAGTTGGGTCCCCAGGCTCTTAGACTATAGTTGGCTAATGGCTCGGAGAGGAAGCTGTGAAGTAGTGGTTCCTAAACTATGAGCTTGATGAAAGGTCTGTACCCTCAAAAATGCATGCATGGAACATTCCCTATAGAATTTTAAGGTGTCAACAAACCCCCCTGTAACTGGTTCGTGAACCCAAGGTTAAGAATGCTGCTCTCCAACTCCAAAAGGGCCCTGATAGCTTGTGTTTGGAGCCAGTATTTCAGCACAAATAGAGAGCACACATCCATAAAAATAAAAATGAGTTTCAGTGGCATGCTATTTGTAAATATTTAAACACTCATTTAAGAAATAATTAGGGTCTCCTGTCTGTTTGCATCTCTCTGTGCATCATTAATACCAAACTCCACCAAGTTTTTTAAAAAGTTTTAATTCTTAATTGTTTTTACTATCTCCTAGTTGACAAAGCATCACAACCAATTAGAGAAATAAAATGGCCTAATGAATTAATTATTAAAATCCACCTCTCTATTGCTGCTTTGGTGATGTTCATACATATGCAAACCACCCACTATTTTCAATAGTTTCAGCAGAGCTTGAAGAGGCCTTCCTCCCTGACGACTGCCAGGCAATGAAGGAAAATTGCTTTTAGGCCTCAATTGGATAAAAATCCAATTACACAGCACTGGTGAGCAATGGAAATTACTGTGATGTTTTCAGTATCCATATTGAGGCCAGACATGTAGTTTCAAACAAGGGAAGTCATAAGCAAAGGGCCTGTTTGGTCCAGTCTGAAATGTCAGGCCGCATCCCTAGCCTGTCATCAGGTGATGGAGAGATAGGGGCAGATGTGACGTTAGGCCCGTGGAGGCATTGGGGCTGCATGAGATACGGATACTCAGGAGCTGAGAAGACAGGTCACTACGCTTGGGGTCAGTAATTTGGATTCTACACCTGGTTGGGTGGTTTGCTTGCTTTATAAACATCGGCCAGACATTTCACTCTTTGAACCTTAGTAATATTTTTATCTTAGGGCTACTACAAGCACTCCGTGGCATTACCTATGTAAGAAGGCACCTGGTACGGTGTTGGGTGCTTTGTGAGTGCTCCAAGCGATATACAATACCTGCAGATGAACCTCAAACACATGCTAAGTGAAGGAAGCCAGACAGGAAAGGCCACATAGTGCAGAATTCCATTTATAGGAAATATCCAGGATAAATTAATCCATAGCAACAGAAAGCAGATTAGTGGCTACCGGGGGCTGGGGACCAGGAGGAAGGGAAGGCACTGGTTTTCTTTTGGGGTGATAAAAATGTTGTAGAGCTAGACAGAGGGGGGTGGTTGCCCAATATTGTAAATGTACTAAGCGCCATTGAGTTGCATACTTTACAGTGGTTAATTTTATCTTATGTATACAAGTAAAAAATTAACAAAAAATAAAAATTATAAAAATTTTATTAATTAAAAAAACTAGTGCTTGCTCATCTTTCCCCCCCAACACCCTGCGGATTAGCTTTCTCTTTCAGAAGAAACAAAGGGCGATGGATTGCTAGGCTTCCTTCTGTTCTGACCTTCTAACTCAGTATGCCCTTGATGAGATCCTACTGTGAGATCAGTCCTGAGCTGGCCGCCATGGAGACAGAGGGAAAATAAAGGGTGGTGCCTGCCTTCAGAAAGCGTACTGCTTAGCAGGCAGTAAGAGACAGGCCCGGGAGTTATATGAACAAGAGAACCTGGTGGACGCAGAACCAGAGCAAAGCTGCATCGGAGGAGGTGATGGTGTGGAGACAGTAACAGGAGTGAGTGTGCTGCGCAGTTAGCCTGGAGCCTCAGCCTGGGGAAGATGTGCTCAAGATACAGATGGGAAGTAAGAAACAAATCATGCAATATCCTTTAATTAAAGGATAGCAAGCATAAAATAAAGTGCAGCAAGTACACTAATCTTAAGTGTACAGCTCAATGACTTTTACAGCTGCACATACCCTCACAACCACCACCACGTCAAGAATATTTCCTGTAAGAACACATGTAAACTTTGAATAAGCCAAATTTCTAAAACTGCCAGCTATTTTCATACAGAAACTATATTCTCTATTGTTGCCTTATATAATCAGGGATGCATTTTATGTAGTGATTTGAAATAAACCCAGAGCTAGATGCCATCCTGCACTTATTTTGAAGGTTTATGTGACCAGGCAAATTGTAATCCACTACATTTTTCAACGTTTTCTCAATTCTGAAACTCCCTTATGTAATCTATGAGTCAGAGTAAAACCAACGAGGCATCTTCCAATCATGCTAACTCCCATGCCACCTTAGAGCTCACAGAATATTCTAGGAAATCAGTCTTGTACTGGACATACTGTGGAAGAAGTTCTCAGAGTGCCTGCCGAGTCTATAGCCATTTCTGAGGTGCTTCTCGGGTAGAGAAACCCCAACAGACATGAGCATGGGCTATGGACACAAAGCCAGTGCGGGAAGCCTGCGGACTTGAGGAGGCCCTCTGCCTGGCGCTTCAGGGTGACAGAATGGCTAACGTGCTCCTTGCTGAGGGGTCTGAGTGAGAAACACAGAGGGAAGCGACGTTCAAGAGAGGAGAAGAGGGGCCAAACAGGCACAGACAGAAGGAAGTAGCAGAAGTTGTGGCCGGGAAAAGAGATGGCAGGGTGGCCGTTGGTGGTAGAAGAGTAAGAAGAGGTACTTAGTGAGGGAAAAGAGTCAAGGACACTGGGGTATGAGCAGGGCGGTTACTGTGGAGGCCCACGAACCAGTCATCTCCTGACAGAGGGAAGAACCTTCCCTCCTGCAGCGGCCGTCGCCCCTAGGGGACCTTACCAGAAACCCCACCCACTGAGAGAACCCAAAGGCATCTCCATTTCTTGAAACCTAAAAGAACTTCACACAAATTCTGCCTCACCTGAAATCTAGTGAGGGCGCTTTGATGAACATCTGGAGGAGGGTGTGAGGTGGGGTGGGGTGGGGGAGGTTATCTGGTCTGTGGGAAGTGGAATATAAATTACCTTAAGGAAAAACATGATGCAGAAATAAGACTACATTGTCATAAAGCTGGGAGCAATTTTGCCCTCATTTTTAAAATTATCAGTGAGAAAAAAATGAGTTTAAAAATACTTAGATTTTGAAATGTGTGTTCCTTATGAAGAGAGAAATAGTCTGAGGGGTTTTTCAGTTTTAGCCCGGATAGATTTCATTTGATTAGTTCTGTTCCATACTGAAACTCAATGTATATTAAGATGTCAGACACTTCTTGAGAAGCAAGTATGACTAGCCAGGCAATAAAGGCAGGCTGTCTAGACACAGGTTTTAAGGAAATCCAGTTCATTTATTCCACATTTCCATCCTCCAGTATTAGGGTCCTAGAACACTTTCCTTGGGTGATGAGAACTTGGACTTTAACACCAAGAATATAAGGATTATTTTTAAAGTATACTTATTATTTTAACCATTAGTCAGAATAGTCATCAAATGAGAAGGTTTGCTATCCACAAAAGACAATATTTGATGTGCTATATTTATTTGGAAGGAGGGACAGTTCAATCCATCAGCCTTTCTGTCTCTATCTGGTCTTGGAAGAACAATTGAACTATAAAGCTTATTAAAAGCATCATTATTTTTTTCACCAAGAAAGACATCTGTCCTTACAGCTACCATTTTATTAGTTTACATTACTTCTCTGGAAGTAAAGAGAACTTTTTGCAAGTGGAAAAATTAAGACATTATTATATTAAAAAACGAAATGCAAGAAAATACATCTCAGTTCCTGGGAAGAGAGTTTTGTTTTGATAGAGTGGAGTTGGTGGATAGGCTGCATCTCTCACACTAACTTGGATTAGTGGATAATGGCTGCCAAGCAAATTTTGATGAGAAAAATTGAGGTTTCATTAAGGGTGCCTGGGTGTGGAGTATCTGCTCTTCCTGCACAGGGTGGGGCGGGGGGAGTTGTTTTTTTCAATGCCATGTGAGAGAATCTATATAAATAGCAGTAATAGCTTTTGTTTTCCTTATTGCTACCCCAATCTGTATTCACTGCAGAAAGTTAGAAAATACAGAGAGCTACCAATAAGAGTAAAAATAAGTGGCAACAACACATAGATATTCTCTCTGTTTTTCTAAAGTTATTTCTAGGTATTACTTTCTAAAAAAAGGGTTGTGTTCATAGAGTTTTGCAAACTGATGTTTACCTTGCTCTGACCTTATAAAAATCTTCCTATGTCACTTAAAATATCTTCCTTGTATTCCATGGTACCAATTTTATGTCATTAACCCTATTTTTGTATATCACGGTGGTTTCTAATTTTTACTATTTTAATAGCCACAATTCCGTGAAATTTTCGCAGCTACCTCTTTTGGTACCTATGTGATGTTATGTCAGAATACATTTTTAGGAGTGAAATTGCTGAAACAAACGGAATGCAAATTACTCTTGATGTGTACTGATGAATAGACCTCCTGAAGTGTTATAAAAATGTATTCTCCACTTTTTAAAAGTTGAAAGTGTATTTTTAAATGTGCCCAAGGACTGAGTAACTGTACTAAGATTTAAGGGACTGATGAAGAATTGTTGTATAGATTAACAATCAGCTCTCCCAAAACTGGTATCTGCACACGTGATCACAATGAATCATATTAATGTCATATTTGGAACTATGTGGGTGACAAAGCACTTTTTTTTAAACACAGAGGTATAATGGAAAAGTTACCTGTTTGTCACGAATATCTTGACTCATTAGATGGGTCAGCACTTGGTACTGAACTCTACTTTGAGACAACTCAGATTAAGTAAGAAAAAGTTCCTACAAATAGGAAGGGCAGAGTTCTACATTGTGATCCCTGTTTCTGATATGACCTGGTGTATAAATTAAAGCCAAATCTGTTAAAATCATGGAAAGAGTCCTGCAGCCTGAAGATAATACTTGTAAACTGTACATCTGCCTAAAATTACTGCAGCTGAGGTGTGACTACCTAATACATTTACCCAACCCAAATCAAATTCAGCAAACTTCACTGGGCAACAGCATTATGCCATACCCAGCAGGTGCAAAGACTATTAAGACATGGTCTCACCCATCAAAGCTATCACAAAGCTATGGAGACAACATCCAAATAAAATATTTGGCAGATCAGGGTAATAAGAACTAGAAAAGATGTAAGTAAGTGCAAGACACAGGAAAAGTAGAAGCAACATGCTATACCTGTTATCACTAGTGACGTCTTTATAAAGGACATTTTATGATGGATTCATGAGGAAGTCTGGGTGGGGATGAGATGTTTGATCAGAGTTCCTGTCTGCTCTTCTGGATTTTTCATGCCTCTGCTTCAGCCAGAACAGTCAGTCTGCTGGGAAACTAAAACTTCTGAAATCAGCACTGATCAGCAGCATGCATGTACCCACTACCCATCCTATCTTTCTCATTGCCTTGTCCTCCCCTAGAATCATGCACAATAATTATCATGGGGAATCAAACTGTCCAATGTGCACTAGCTTCTCAGGGATGCACTGTCTCCCTTTTTAATGTCATCAGCTTGCTGGGTAAGAAAAGAAAATGGCATCAATAAATATTTTTTTTCTTTTCCAGTTGCTATCACACACACAAAAACACTTTTAGAAAGGTATCATTAAATAATCCAGACATTCATTCATTCACTGATACATTCCAGAACTACTCATTGGTACCTACTCTATGCTAAGCACTGTGTGAGATTAAAAAGAAGAGAAAAGCCCATCTCCCCAAGATAATTAAGCACTGGAAAAATCTATGAAAGCAAACACATCTCACAGCATCATCTTTCAGAATCAGACTCTTTATGTTTTGGGAAACAGAGATTTGTTTGCCAAAATACTGGAGCATGAAAAGAGAAAATAAGAATCTTTGTGTTTTTAACCACAACAGCTGCTTTGAAAAAAAAAGTCATCATAAAAATAGTTAAGCATGGAATGGTGATTGCTCAGCTTCTCATCTGATTGCTCGATTAAAAACTCCAGATTTGTAATTGCAGTTATTATGCAAACAAATTCACAATTCTGAAACTATATGTCCTACTGGCTATGTTTTTTAAGGACAGTCGTTTTGCCCAAGGATTCTGATGTATCATAGATATTTTAATCATCCTAAATACTGAATTTACAGCAATTACTACTGAAAACGTATAATACAGATCTTATTTATAAAAAATACAATGTTTGACTAAATAATACTCTATAAAGGATGATTTCTAGTAATAAGACATAATGTGGACTAAAAAGACTTTTAAAAATCCAATTCGCATCATGTAAAGTTTTCTGTTGGCCGCATTTCTGTCATGTAACAGACTAGACCTCTATATCCCATTACAATCCTTCAAAAGATGTGAGATACTGTGTAACAGGAGCTCTCGATGTACTGCAGTCCTAGCATATGTGTTGCCAAATTTTTATCAGTGTGTAAAGCCGATCTTGTTGTAACTGAATATTCCCCCAATGACCGTCAGATGGAGTTTTGAGTTGAGAGGATCTGTAGCGAAGCATAGAGGTGGAATGTGTAGTTAACATCAAGCAGCATCAGAGAAAGTCCCCTTGTTGGAGCGCTGAGACTAGCCCCTGGGACCTGTAAGAGTGCAGTGGGAGCCATACCCAGCTCTGTACCCCATCCACAGGATGCAGAGAGGAGGAAGTCATGGATAAAGCAGGAGAGCTGAGGATGCCCGCACAGCACTCAGACACTTCTTACTGCAGGAGGGTTCATGCTGTGGTTTGTGCTGACTTTAGCTGTTCTCAGTCCCTGAGCTCCTTTAAAGGCACTGGCAACATGTCTAGCATTCAAAAGGGCTATATGCACAAAGGCTGAGCACCACCGAAGTTAATCTTTTAAGGGGAGCAGTTCAGGTTGGAGCCCTGGTGAGTGCATCGTGCAGCCTGCAGACCTTGGACAGGTGTCTCACCCTCCCCAGACTGGAGTACCCTCATTTGACAAATGTGGATGTTGTGTTTCCTTTCTGGGAGGTTTTAAGAACTAAAGAAGCACTGGATGTAGAATATAGATACTCTAACTTTCCTGATTCAGAAATCATTACCTTAGATTCTTTGTGGTCAAACATTAAAGGAGTGAATTAGCCACTACTTTAACTGCCCACCCAACCTCAAGAAACAATAGGAAGCAAGACTTCCAGCAGTTTAGGGCTGCATGTGAAATTGTTGGTTAGTTCCCAGTAACCGGGTGGCACACCCAGACCTCTCTCTTCTGCCTTCCTTTTCTCTGCCCCCCTAATTCTTTCTACTTCCTACCTGAGACAATTTGGCCTGTGAGTATTATTTTATATTAGACATACATGCCTAGTCATATCGACTCAGTCTTGCAACTGAAGAAGACTTAAATAAATCAACAAATATTAATAGTACAAAATGGAAGAGTAAGATGCAGGACAATCAGGTGAATTTAGACATCCTGGTTTAAAACCTGAATTTCCTAACTGTCTGGGAAAACTTTCTTCTTTGCCTCCAGATACCCCTTTGGATAAAACAATCATGCAAACTGCAAGGTAGCCATGGGCTTCATGTGAAGTAAGGCACATTCTAAAAGCACAACTTTATGGCTCCGTGATGCTAATGTGCTGTGGAATATTTTTTCTCCAGAGATCAGAGAGTCAAAATGCTCTGAAGTCAACACCACAGTATCAGACAGGCCTCTCATAACTGAATATACAGGTGTGAACAGAGTGGATTTACTTTATTAAAATTTTAAAGCCACTCTGCCTAGTTTTAGGTGCTATTTCATTTCTCCTAACAACCTTCCAGATTCTGATGAATTACATCACTCACACATTAGGAAAGTTTTATTCATTGCTTTCAATTCTTTTTTAAAAATAGAAAACAAATGACAAATTATGAAGACAAAGCATAGAGCAAAGTAGAACATGCACATGCACACATACACATGCACACACATACACATACACACATACATGCACACACACATACACACACATACATGCACAACATACACATACACACACACAAACACGCTCCCTCTCCTTGAGCTAAAAATCCACCAGGGGAGATCCAACATGTGCATATAACAGAAACAAGGAAGGGCATGAAAATGACATGATAAAGATACAAGATGTAGATGGGCTCAGAGTGGAGAATTGGAAACAATCTCATAGGAGAGGTTAGACTTAAGCAATTGTTCAAAAGACAGGCAAAATTTTAGCAGGGAGAACAGGAAAAGGCATTTTATGTTCACAAATGTTAGTATGCATCAGGATCACCTGGAGGGCTTATTAAAACAGATTGCTGGGTCTCACCTTCAATGTTTCTGACTCAAGTGGGTCTGAGGTTGGCCTGAGGATTTGCATTTCTAGCAAGTTCTCAGGTGCTGCTGGTTCTGAGACAACACTTTGAGGACCATGGTGTAAACAGAAGCCCAGTGATGGCAGAGGGGAGTTTATTCAGGGACTGGCGGGTCGTCTGGGTAGGCTGGGGGTGGGACAGAGTAGACAGAGGTCATTTGAGGTCAGAAAGCAGAAAACATTGAAGAGTCCAAGGGATCACGGTAAGTTTCTGGGCATGGGAAGCCATCTCACATGCTTTATAAAGACAGACGCTGTAGCACCAGCATGTAGGACAGATGAGAGGGGAGAAAATTAGAGAGGTGCTTAGTCCATCAGAGAGGCAACAGGGCCCGATCTGGGATAAGACTGGAAAGAAAGGGAAGGGATGGATACCAGAGACATCACAAAAGTGCCTCCTACCCCATTGGTGACTGACACTGTGTGCAGGAGAGCAAAGGGGATTCAAGAACTTTTAGTGGTGAAGTTTGGGTGATGGCGAAGGGGACTCTGGTGGCAGGGGCCTGGAATTGGAGCTTATCCAAGTGAGAGGGTGGTGGGCTTGGCTATACAGCTCTTGGCGACTGGGGGCCTTCTAGGCCATAAGATGCAGATTAGGGACTCAAAAGATATGTATTTTGGTGGCAGGTACTAAAGTCTTGAGACTGGATAGGACCTCTAATAAAGGCAGTAGAAATGAGGAAGTGGGCCGAGTACACAGCACTGAGATGTAGCGGGAGGGAGAGGAGGCTGGGTGGTTGGGGTTTGGGAAGTGGCAGGAGGAGGAGAACGCAGCATTCGGAAGCCAAGGGATGGAAATCTCGTCAGCTGTAGTCAACAGAGGCAACGCAGATAAGAGTCCATCCAAGTAGACCCTTAGTAAGTCACTGGTGTCTGAGAAATGTCAATGTCGGGCAGAAGTTGGGGACTGAGGTTGGAACGTGGAGGCTGCTGAGGACTGTCTGAGAGAACGCGAGCCAGAATTAAAAGCTACATTTTTCTAGAAAAGTGAAATAGTTGAGACACGATGACCTCAAGTAAACTAGATCATTTAAGAAGAGATTTATTTAAAAAAGAAGTTGAAGAGTTTGACACCTAAAAATGCATTGTTCAATAAATTCCATGCAAGGTGTTAATTGATGAATTCCAAAGTGTGATATTTTCAAAAGCATGGATGAGTCACTTCCTGTGAGATAAAACTTTCTGACTTAACTAACAAGATAGTTGGATAGATTTTTGCCCCAAACTTTACCAAAAAATGTTAAAAAGCCAGATCCACAACAACCCACATGTAGCCAAAAAGGAAAATTCTTTTACAGCACATGGTGAGGGTAAGAGAGGTGGTATTCTGAATACCATATGAAGTCAAAATTGCTGTTACTGTGTAGTTTTGTAGCAATAACCATGAAAAATTAGAAAAAAATTTTTGAATAAATTTCTATGGATTGTTTTCCATTTTTTGGAATATTAATTTTCACACTGTAAGGTACTAGTGTGCAGATTCGCTGTCCACTATAAGTTTGACAAACATGGTATTTAATAAAATAATATATAATAAATAAAATTCTTACAAGGAACTATTTTATATAGCAAAGAATCCTTCTGTAATGGGACCAATCATCATTCCTTAGGCTGTCACCTCCTGGGCCATTCCAAGCAAGACAGAACATATGTGAAGAACTTGGAAAAATTCATGGGTGAATAGAATCTTAATGTAATAATCATAAGTCAGCACCTAACCTCTTACGGGTGTCTGAATAAAATGTAGTGTTGCTTTGAGCTAAACATGAGGAGCGCCGGATAATTCAATTGGCATATAATTCAGTGGACATTTATTCAGTTTTAAACTAAAATAGCAAAGAAGTCTAAAAGGCACAAGATGGTTCCAAATGTTTTACAGGTGATGTGAATCATTTGAAGTCACAACAGAGGTAGCTGTGCTGAGGATGAACTGATAGTGTAAAACAACTCTAACTTGATTTGCTCTCTCTCTGCAGGGCATCCTCCAATTCGAGAACAAGGAACCCTTCTCAGCCTCTGGTAGATGAGCAACTGACCATGTGTTACTCTTGGGGTTTTACTCCACTCCCTGGAGCTTTTCTTCCATAGAGATCAGAGCAGAGGTCCTCCAATGAAGTGGGGTGGAAGGCAAAGGGGCAATGTCCGGAGAGACTTTAGTCGTCACATTTGTGGAAGAGATGCTACCAGCATCTCATGTGCAGAGGCCAGTGGTGAGGCTCTGTTCCTGCAATGCACAGGTGGCCCCCACCCCCTCCAATAAATCATCATTCTGCCCAAAATGCCAACAGTGCCAGAGAAACTATGGATGAGAGCACAGTTTAGAGGAATTCAGAAAGGAATATGGTTGCCTCCCCAATACTGTCAGTATTTTCTAGTACGGAAAGACAGTGATGTCTTTCTTTTTCCTACGGATCAGAACACAGGTGACACTCTGAGAGTGCACGTCTTTCAGTTCAAGGTGGAGTTGCCTGAGAGTGGCTGGGTCGGCATGCTTTTGGGATCTTTCATTTCACCTTCTTCCATTAGGTGCACCCAGCGTGCTTGAGGATGTTCCCCAGTCTCCTCACCTTCCCTCTTCTTCCCCTGCCCCGTGAAGGGTGGTGGGCTTGGACAAACGCAGTGGTGCAGGTGCGAAGGAGGAAGGGGAGAAATGGAAAAGACGATGACTGCTCTGAATCCTGGATGCCTCCTACTCAGCCCTGAGGTCCTGATCGGCTTCCATGCCTGGCTCAAAGGTGCCAGAGGTCAGTGAACCACTGAGTGCCGCAGTATTGACACATACACTTGCAAATAAGGGAACTCACAGAGAAGTGAGAAAATAGTGAGACATAACAGAAGCCGACTTAGAGCACAGATAAGACAGTGTTGCTGGTCAACAGATCACAATTTAATGCCCAAGTTCTGAAAGGGCAGACCGATATTTTAGCATGTGTGTTCATCTTCATGATATTATGGGACATGTCTTCTCCTCCATAAAAATTATACAAGCTATCTTCACATAAGGTTTACATTTTGTGACTCTTCTCATCCAAGAGCAGAGAATGAACTGAATTGTCTTTTGAAAAAGAAAAACAAATGCCAAAACTGTGGTCACTTTAAAAATTGCCCCCTTTGGGATGAAATGACATCGATGAAGATTTGGTGTCAAGGGCTTTCCGCTGGGAAGACTGTCAACATTGAGTTTAAAGAGGTAATCAATTTCTATGTGTTTAAGCTTAAGCTATCATATTTCATCAATTCTACTATGCACATGAAAAAAACATTTTAACTTTTAAGAAAGCAGGAAGCATCTGATAACTGATGAGATAAGAAAGCAGTGCGTCACAGTTTAACTGGTTTTCTTATTTTGCCGGTAGTTAAAATAATGGTTCTTCCTACAATTGATGGCATTTTAGATTGGGTGAAATAAAGTAAATGCCTTATAAATTTCTTAGAATTGCTTGTATCAGTCAGGTCACTTTAAAAATTGCTCCTCTTTTTATATGCACATATCTCTTTTCTTTTTTTAATTTGCTTCTTATTCAGCTTCTATTTTCACCTATTTATATATTCCATTTGCCAGCACATAAACATGATTAATTTTGTGTATAGCTTTTTGTTCCAAAGAGTGTTCCTTTTTCTTTTACGTTATTGTAAGTTGCTAATGATGACTGGAAACTAATAAGGGTTGAACAAATTCATTTTTTCGGTAGCTAACTTAAGCTGGAACTAGAAGAACATAAGTAGAAGTTAGTAACCACTCATCATTTTCAGCATTAACTAGCTCTTATGTTTTACCTTAATTATATAAAATAAAACACAGCTCAATTTTCCTGTGATTTAAGGGTTACCTAAATTCAAAAGTTTGTGTAAGGTTAAGTTATCACACCAGAAACTAGAAATTATATTTTCTCTATGCAATTCCATAAATCTGAATCACATGAGGCTACCAGTATGGCATGAGTAGTTGCAATTTATTACATCACTTTTCAACACCTTATTTTTTGATTCATATAAGTAAACATATTGGCCTAAATGTTGTAAAACAATTTCATATTCTAGGATCCTAGGATATTAGGAGAGAACTGAGGCAGTGTTTATACTCTGCTCAATAAAGCTTTATTAAATAGCTCTCATTTGCAGGTGGTTTTTTCTTGCGTTTTATATCAAGTTTCCCCAGCTTAATTTAGTCTCATTAATTCCAACCAAATCCCCAGATGATCTCCGAGATGCCTTACAGCTTTAAAATTCCAAGACTCTGCTAACTGCTTCCTTCCTCAACTTCTACAGACTTCTTAGCTTCGTCGCAATTAATTCCTCCCCCTTCTGCCATCCATGCCCTGGCACAGCTGTCATCCAAGCAGTGGGGAAATTCTGTTCCTTTTTATTTTTATTCTTATGTGTGAAGCCCTGTAATTATTTTTGTGGCCCCTTTCTGAACTTACTCTCCTTTGCCTACATTCTTAATGAGAATGAGATGCCCAGTCATACAGGGCTGGGTCGTGGAGTTGGCTACCACCTGGTCTGGTCCAGGGGCCTGTAGTCCTAACACTGCTGACCAGGCCATCAGTCCCATGTTCCTGCAGACCATCACTAACTTGCCATGCACAACTGAGTTTTACTGTTAAATTAGAACCTGCTTCCCCATGATTCATTTGTACCCATCTCTTCCATCTTTTGTAGCTTATTCCCTCTAGACTATTACCGAAATATAGTAACATGCTCAAAATCTTTCTTGAAATTACTTTACCAATACAAGTTATTAATTTAAGGCACACTGCTACATTTGCCTATAGCTTCAGTATCTTGAAATATAAAACTCAAAGGTCCTAATGAATATAGTTACATAGTTACTCTACATTTTCTTCCCAATAACTTCACCTTATTTTTTAAAACATTACACTAAAAAAATTATTGGCATAATTCACCACTTAGAAACAGAGAGCTAGAAGGGTCTCTGGGAAATGAAGTACTTAAATTGACTTTGAAACTCAGTATTTCTTAGGTCTCATAGCTCCCTCTCTTTGTTATGCCTTCCCTAATGAACTGCACATATTAAAATTAGGAATTACTCTGCTGACTTTAAGAGAAAAATCCTGGCATCCAATAAGATGTAAAATCAATTTGTTTAACTCGAGGCTAGGAAAAGTTTGTCATAGGCAGAAAATACCACACGGATCAAGTCAGTCTCCCTGCACTCATTACCCATCACTATTCTTCCTCTTGGGTGTAGCTTTTTTGGTGAGATGCCCAGACTTTGGGATTTTTTTGCTTGCACATATGGAATGACAATCCCTGGATTAAAAAAATTAATTCCAGGGATTTAAATCCCCTGAAATTCATTCTAAGCAAGGAAAAGAATAAATATCCAGCCTAAAGATGGTAAAGTTAATGAGTCTTAAATTTTTATTTGCCACCACTTGTTGCTTACATGACTGTTCATTGCTCTTTGTCAATGGGGTAATGGAATGAACATAGGTTGGAGGTCAAAAGATGTGGGTTCTAGTGCTGTGTCTGCTGTTTAGTTTGGCTTCAACATTTTTATCAATAAAATGGGAATAAAAAGAATATTTTAAAATGTGCACACAGTGTTGATGGAAAAACTAAAGCAAACATTGTATGAAAAGTGTTTGTCAAATGCAAAGTGGTCCAACATGCTGTAACATGAGAACATCATAGGTTCTGAGCTATTACAGTAATAATAATGTTATAGTAAGTTTATTAATATTAATGACATGACAATAACATGGCTGAATAATATTATTAATAATAGGACATAATAACTCCAGCTACCTTTCTTCTACATCTTTCAGTATAAATGGCCACTTGGATAAAAGTTTGCCTATGAAAAATTCTATAAAAATTAAGGTCATATGAGAATTAGGCTTGAGATGGATTAATGATTGTGCATTGAGCATTGAACCCCCTATACAGAATTTTATTGTTGTTAACAACCATTTGATCAATAAATATGAGAGATGCCCTCTCAAAAAAAAAATTAAGGTCATATTAAACTCAGGTTGCCTCATGATGAAAACATTCACACTAGATGATCATAAAGTCTAACCACACAGCTGGGTGTCTTGGCCAGGACCACCAAGATTACTGACACATCAGAAATCTGTAACATGGAAGTTTCTAGTAATGAATCTGACTTAGGGGATGTGAATACCTTCTTCATAGGCCTCTTATCAACCCCTGAAGAAATACAGTTTTTTCATTTCCTGTGGAATCTCTTGGAATGTAAATATTAGAGTACTAGTATTTTGAGATGCTTTTTTTACTATAGCAAGAACACGGCATGGTTATTTTTCACCAAGAAAGTAAGAAAAAATATATATTACTTTGAAGAGCTAATAACTGGTTCTAGCTTTGAAAAAGCTAACATTGCTCCATTTACATATGCCTTTTGATTTTGGAGGTATTACACAAATATTACATAAAAAGATGTGAAGGTGAATTCTTTCCAAATGAATGTCACCTCTAGAGTTATCCCAGCAGGACCCCACCTTTCATCACCCTCTGGCATTTGTAAAGCATCCTTCCCCTACATCATGATAAAATCTCATGCTGGTGGAGGTCCTTTTATAAATCTTTTATGTAGATGACTTGAAGAAAACTGAAGTGAATCACATGTACAAAACATGCTTCCAGGAAAGGTCAAATTAAAAAAATGGATATTGCTTTTCCCAAAAGTGACTATGGTAGAACATGACATTTAGAAGGTGTCATGCAGCCTTTTCACAATTTGACATAATCTTAAGTCAATGAAATGCTTCAAGTCGCTACCTGGAGATTTTCACAAAGGGAAGAAAAGAGAACAATTTTAGGGCAGAAAGAATCTGAATATTCTTTTTGAGTGGAATTGTTTGGAACTTTTTTGGAAAGAGCCACCAAATAGAATAAAAGAACAAAGCACCTACCCACTACCACTGTACCAGGTAAAGACCATAAACTGCTGACATTCTGAAACCATGTGCGTTTGTTCTAAACACTTTGCTCCAGTACATATGCTGATTAGGCATCAAAAATTACAAAGCACCACAGAGGCAACCTCTGAAAATTAGCCCAGCATTGCAAACATCTTCCTTTGCCATATGCTGATCTCTTAGGTGACTGTCCAAAGTATACAGGAAAGGTCACCATGGCTCTAATTAGAAAGTGTGAGGTCCACTCTTTATGAAATGCCTTGTGAAGGAAGCAATTGGTGTTGTTACCTAAGCGTGGACAAATTGGTCATTTGTTACTGTTAAATCAAAATTCAGCCTAGTAAATATGAAGATCTAATTGGCTTGACTACCCAGTTCATGAATCGGGCAGGATCCCATCGAACAAATGGAGAGATGTACCATAAGTCACACAAAATGGAAGGTTTTTATAGACAGGAGGGTGGGGCAAAAAATGATCAGCCGAAGAAAAGAAGGGATAGTTCCAGGCAGGGTCACCCTTCCTTCGAGGAAGAGCAGGGCTCTTACATGTAGATTGGTTCATCTTTTGGGTGGTTGAAGCAGCTCATGTGACAGATCACCAGCTTGGTACTGGTCAGAAAATTCCTGGTTGACTAAGGGGACGTTTCTGGGGGACGCTGAAACTGCAAGCAGGGTACGCTTTAAGCTCCAGTTTGGTGTCCTGAGCCAGCACTCACTCTTGGGCCAGGGGCTCTCCTTTGGAACATTCCTCCAAGTCAGTGTGCTATGCTTTATTTAAGAGTTAAGGAGTGGTATCTGGGCTGTGCTCTGAGCCTAGAATGCCTTTTCAATATTCACTGCCTTTTTGGATCATATTAATCTTCTGGAATCTCAAATCACTTCTTACCTCTTTCCTAGGTTTTCCCTACCATCTCACCATCTCAGGCAGGAGTACATTCCACTTTTTAACCGCAACTCCAGGAATCCATTGTAGATGGCAGCCCTCATCCCGACTTGTCTTATTCAAAAAGCAGCTCACACAAGCCTCTTAACACTTGTCAGTGTAACCTTCCTTCCCTTCTTCTTTCCTCCCTCCCTTCAATCCTCTTTCCTTCTTTCACTCATTCAGTAAATATTTATTGACGGGCAGCTCTGAGCTAAGCACAGGGCCAGGCATGAAGGAGAGATACAGTCATTAACTCAAATCCCTTAAGGGATTTACTTACATACTTGTGTGTGTGCACATGTGTTTGGGAGGGTGAAGGATAGGCAGTCCAAGAAAATGGAAATAAACAGAAATGGTGTTACGTTAAATATGAGTTAGTGCCATAAACATGTAATAAAGCCTGAGGGTGGAGAGAGGTCGTTTGCAATGACCTTTTGTTGAAGTGACATTTGAGCTGAGATTTAAACACCCTGCAACCATCTAAAGAGGGAGTCTCCAGGTAGAGAGACAGATGGCACAAAGCCACATGGTAAGAATGAGTTTGATGTGGTGACAGAGAAAGAGGCTGGTGTGGCTGGGGTGTGGAGTGGGAGGAAGAGGGGGGTCTAAGAAGAGGTTGGTGCAAAAGGTGGGCTGAGGTGGACCAGGGTCTCCGCTGGCCATGGGGCACGTAAGGCTTCCCCTTGCTTCCCCCTCATTCCCATTGCACTTGACATCTCCTCCCTCAGAGCTGTAAATTGTTTTCTTGCATTATTATTTTTTATCCCCTTTTCCTATTTGTCTGTAAGCTCCAAAACATTATGGAGAGGATACTCAAATAATTATTTATTGAAAGAAGTAGTGAATGAATAACCTTTTACTTGGATGTCCTATGGTTAGAGCCCCTGCAGTTATCGAGCTGTGAAGGGCTAGTGGGTAATAGATTCACTATCACATGACTGAAAATTCAGGGACAGCTCCTGTCCTTGAGTCACTCACCACACAATAGCAGCCCACAGTGCATGCTTTTTGGTTGTTAATCTGCTATACACCCTTTCCCAGCGCACCAGAAGTGCCCGGATGCTCCTGAGCTACTTGCGAGCTGGATGCTACAGAAATTTCAGTGGGTTTTCATCCCAGCAGTCTGTCTTCCCGCATCTATTGTGCACACCCTAGATTAGTCATCTCTGTTACTCCTGGAAGGCCATAGGCTTTCTTCTCTCCAACTGGAATTGTCATGAGTCACAGAGCTCCCACCCATTCTCTCTCTCTTTCTCTGTCTCTCTCTCTCACACACACGCACACACTTCTAGGCTTTTCCTAAGTTTTTCTGGGTTTGACACACCAGCCCTCAGGTCTGGCTCGCCCCCTGAGGAACTGTGCCCTCATGTGTGCTAGCATTTCTGAACCTCAGTTTTCTCTTTTGTAAAATGGAGGTCATAATAACTCTTTTCGGTGTTGGTGCGCAGAGTACAGGAGAATTTTCCAGAAGTGTCTGCCCATCTGGAACACAGTGGGCAAAGATAGGGGCCTCTTTTTGCTCCTGCTTAAGCCTTGCCAGTGGACTCGCCTTGCAGGGTACCTCCCCCTACTCCCTTACCACGAGGCCCAGGGACAGTTCTCTCCTACCACATTGCCTTCATTTCCCCTAAACCACTCCTCCCACCTCACTTTGTTCCCTAGGTGTTTGTGGAAACTCTGGGCACAAATGCTGAGCAGGTATGTTGGGAATCTGACCTAGAAATCAAAGATCTGAAGAAAATTGGTTATTGGCTGAATAGCACATGTCTGAAAATGAAGGCATCCAAACTCTAAGGTTCATTCGGCACAGATCCATCTCACTGGATACTGCAAGCTTATCAGAGACTGCTAGGACTGTCCCGGCACTGGGTCTCATGAGAGAGCAACTAATGGACAGTCCTAAGCATCCAGCAACTTTCCAAGTAGCAAGCCCTGGGAAAAAGAAAAATTTTCTTGCTAAAATTGTTTTGGTCCAAATTGGGTTTTATATATAATTGCTACAAACCAAAGCATTCACATACTTATGCTTACTAAAGTCAGAGAGTACTCAAAATATTTTAAGAGAAAATGCATATATTTAGAAATGATGGCAATTAAATGTCTCCACTCCATACATCCCCCAAATGGGGTTCTTTTTCTGTCTTTCTCAAGTTCTTTCAACTTAATTGAGAAAAAATAATCAGCTTCATTGGCCTTGGCAAAGTATAAGCTGTAGAGTTTAAATCTTTGGATTCCCAAGAAACAAGGATGTATATGTTGGAATTCTTCTAATTTAAAAAAATTAATTCTTTGTTTACTTAGATTCACTGAATGGCCAAGAATCATTTGGGTATCTTTAGTAATGAATCGTGAGAACAATAATTTATGTTTCTCCATGAGCGTGAAGACTCATTTTCCTAAAATATAAATTCTGGTTAAGAGAAAGCATGTTTTCTATCTAGAATTTTCCCTGAAGAAATTCTTCCCTGAAGAAAATTCTCACTCCCGTGCAAAAAAATAGACTAAGTCAACATTTTGGACTTTAAAACATGGAGGAATTAAAAAGTATCCAAAATAAAATACTTAAAAAACCATGACGTTAACTCTCCATATAGATCAATTAGCCTCTGCAAAATTATTTAATCTATACGGACAGGACAGAAAATTCATTGGTTTTGTTGCCTTCCCCCTTCCCGTTTCTGCTCCATCAAAACTTGGTCGCAACTTTACCACTGCCAAACACTAGGACCCATTAATCATACATCCAACCTTTACATGCGCAATTTTGTTACAGTCCTGTGATTTCCAACCTATTTGTGAATCAAAATGTTCTTCTCCAGGAGCATTAAATCACAGGCAGTTTGTGCTCAAAATGTCTTTATCCTTTTAAAATGAATTAATGAGAGTCCTGGAAAGGTTAAAAAAATGGAAATGCCAGATAATGGTTATCATTCACATCCTTAATTGACACAGCCAGTTAGGAAGTGGGGAGAACTCCAAAGAGGCTCAGTGCTAAGTAGTTTGTTCTGGACTATGAAGTACTCGTGTCATTTGTTTGCATTTGATTATTAACTAGCCTAGAAAATTCTAGATGGAAACTTTTTTTTTTAACCCACAAACAAATAACTTTAATTTCTTTTTTTTTTTTTGAGCAGGAGCTGGGCCTTGAGGGCCCTGGCCCCAGCCCTGTGCCACATTTATGATATAACCCATCACAGCTGGATTTAAAAAATACACACGAAATATATAATATACATTATAAAACCTAGGCTGGGTTTGGAGGTGGCCTAAGTGATATGCAAACTGTGAGGACCTTCAAGAAGCTCAGGGGCAGGGCGGGGAAGGGCAGAGAAGGGTTTCTCCCTTCTCTCTGGCAAAATAATCCTTTGTGTTTTTTTGTTTTTTTTTTTAGGTTTTTTTCTAGATCCTTGCTATTCAAATTGCAGTCCATGGACTGCAAGTACCAGCATCGTCATGGAGTTTGTTAGAAATGCAGAATCTTAGGCCTACCTCAGACTCAGAAAATCAGACTGCACTTTAATGATGCTCAGATTAGCCACATGCCCATTAAAGTTTGAGAAGCAATAGTTTTGGTGGATCATTTGGGACAGCTTCCTAAGTGACAGCCCTTCTTTCACACCGCCTCTCCTCCGGCATGATGTTTGGAAACTGCAGTTCTGGTTATATAGTTCTCCTGCCTAAAAAACGTCAAGTTCATTTCCATAACTCCGCCTACAAGGCCCTCTGTCATGCAATCCCTGCCTTCCTCTCTAATCTCTCCTCTCTCCAAGCCCTGGCTCCTTGACACCCACGTGCCCCCTACTCTCTACCTGTGCTGTCCACTATGTGGCTTTTGAGCACTTCAAAATATGGCTAGTGTCAATTGAGGTGGGCTGTGAATGGGAAATACACGTTGGATCTCAATGGGAAAAGAATGTCAGACATCTCATTATGTTTTTACATTGATGATATGTGGACGTGATATATTTTAGATACATATCTAAGCAAAATTAGTATCAAAATTAATTTCCACTGTTCCTTTTGCTTTAAAACATGTGGCTACCAGAAAACTTGAAGTTTCCTCTATTTGTCCTGAACAGCGCTCTGCTGGATGCCCAGCAAACTCAGGCTTGCGATCTGCTTGGACAGTTCCCTTGCTTTGGGATGCTCCTCCTTACCCTGCCTGCCTGTAAATGTCCTCTCCATTCAAATACTACTGCTTCCCTGACACTTCCTTCCGGGACAGAGCAAGTGCCCTCCATCCTGCCTGTAACTCCCTACACTCACTCACTCGAGGTTTATCAAATTGCAGCAAGATATCACCTGTTCACAGTTTGGTTTCCAACTGATTGATTAATCTGTGAGTTAGAGGAGGGGGAGCTTCTCACACTTGAGGGTTTACCACGTGCAAAGTGGACTAGACATCTTATAAAGTGTCACAGTCCCTTCTGTCCTCACAGGTAGGTCAAATGTGGTGAGGCTCAGAGAGGTTAACTTATTTTTCTAAGGGGACATAGCTTATAAGTATCTGAACCAGGATTTAAACCCAAGGCTCTCTGACTTCAAAATCTGCCTTTTCTATCTCTTTATATGTCCAGGACTTAGCAGGATGCCCAGAATTCTGTGTGTACACAGCAAATGTGCTCTGGATTAAATTTATTTCCACTTCACATGAATTCACACTTTATATTGTCACTCCAGTTATTAACTGCCACAGAGTAATTTTGGAGACAGCTTTGGGAAAGTGACATTGATTACATGGGAAATTTGGTGGCCCATTAAATAAAACAGAAGTGTGAGTATGTCTCAGAAAAGCTGATTTACACTGTCCATTTTCCCCTTGCCTTTAGAAAATAGAATGTTATGGTTAAAAACCACCAGGTTGGTGATAGGAAATTCTGAATCTAATGTGGCTTCTGCCACCAAATTAACTTAAAAAAGACAACCCATTTTCTGAATTTAGTTTCTTAATACAATCAGGATATGTAGCACCAGGTGTCTTCCAGCCCAAAGGTTCCTAAGCATTTCATTTTCTCCCTGATTGCATTTCTTTTCAATGAAGAATGACATATTACATTTTCTTCATGTTCACTTGATATACAAAAAAGGATAGAGAAACAGTCAAAGGCACTGAGTCCTGAAATATCCTGTTCAAATAGCTTTCTTAAAATGCCAGTCATGGAAAAAAAAAACAAATCTGAATAAAGGGAAAATTATATGCAAAGCTTTGCAGTTACTTGATTTTATAACCCAATAATGCTCTGGAATCAGTACTGCTGGGAATGGTTGCCAATTCTCGCATAAGGAAACACTTGACATGTGTTTGGATTTGATTCTAAAACTCATGAAATACTGACTTAATCATCTCGTATCAGAGCACTTGAGAAACAGTGCAGGACAGGACGAACACCTACTGTGATGACCCCTAACAGCCCTCCCTCCCTTCCTTCTCCCCTCCCTCCATCCCTCCTTCCTTCTGTCTTTCCTTCCCTCCTTCACTTCTTTCAAGATGAGTTCAGAGTTGACAATGATTTGAGGAGGAAAAATACAACTTGGGAGATAAAATGACAATGCCAAATTTCACAACGTTGACTAGGAGGAAGAAAAATCTGAAATCTAAGCAATGTCTTTCACTAGGAGGGAGCTTGCCAAAAATACCGAACATGTAGGTGTTGTCAAGATAGAAAAGCTTCAGAATTCCTTTGATGATTGCTTCTTGAGAGAAGCTTTTATTTAAGGTACAAATATAGGGGAATATCAGGTTCTGGAATGTACAGCTGTAGTTAATATCCCTAAATCTTGAATTCCATTTTAATGGAGCCTAAAAAAGCCTTAGAGCCCAGAAGTATCTTAGCCCAAGTTAAATTTTCAGAATCCTGAACAAAGGTTGGAAGAACACACTCAAAATGGACTAATTTCTAAGACACAAAACACTGAATTTTTCACAATCATGGATAGCTTGAAATACATAGCATGAATGTGATTATCTACAGCATTTGAGTTTTTGAGTTTGTATTTGAGTTTTCTCAGTAATAAAATTATTCTGCAGATTTTAATTTCTCCAGAATGACACCAGAATTCTTCATTATCTTACATCTAACCATAAACTATGATGCAAATACATGAATATATAAGTATGTACCTAGGTAAATACACACATTTATATGTATGCCTATGCCTTGTATTATTACTCTTTTCTTATTTTTTGTCTCTCTCCAAAATCATTAGCTCCTGGAAAGCAGATATAATGCTTTAAAATTTTTAGGTGCTCTTCTAAATGACTACTAGGATATTTTGCACATGATGGGTACCCAACAAGGCCTTGGCCACCATTCCCTGGTTAATTTATATTCTCTGATAAGTCAACTAATTTCTTACTTCTTTTGACAGGCAAGAATAATTAACAGCAATTATGAAATTAATATTGGGATCTTATTCCATCTACAAGTCAGAACAGTGTATCAACATGAAATACAATTTCATAGAAAATAAGAACTCAACACCTTCTCAGTGTCCTGATGAATGAAATTCTCCTGTTTGTAATATTTCCTTCCTCTCCATCCCTGAACAAGGTCCTCATTAAAAATATGTGATTTTATACATTATTGCTAGATCACTCAAAACCCCTAAAAATAACTCTGCCAAGATAATATTCCTCTCTTGACCCCAGTCTACAGATTGTTTGTTTCTGCAAACAAGAGAAGGGGTTTCATTTGTACAAAGCCCACATTTTGCTAAATGGTGCAAATTGAAAATATCATGACTAGTTAACACCAGCTACTATAGTGGGGAACCTGGGGAGGGGAGACATGGCTTTGGCAATGCTTAGTTTCTCTAATTCAGTTTACCCGAATCTGCTGGTACTGGACCCAAAAGTCCTTTTGAAACCCCAAGCTTAGTTCCATGGCAGAGGTGACAGCCATGGTCTCTACAGTCTGCTCCCGTCCCCATCCTGAGATGCTGACTCTGGACTAGGGAGGTCACTCTGGGTAGAGCAGTGCAATCGATAAAAGCCCTAGGACTCCACAGGGCCAACATACCAGCCTTATCCTGCCAAACCCCTCAAGGAGGTCTGTGATTTAGCATTTGACCCCAGCCTGACATGTGACTGATGTTCAGCATCTTCAGCCTGCTTGGGGAACCTGCCTCTAAATCAGTACCAAACTGAGCTTTTTCTCACTGCCTTCTGAACCTTTGTGTAAAGGCAAGTTGGAATAAACTCTCGAAATATGCCTTTGCCTGTTCTGTTCATCAGTATTCTGGGAAACCATTCACTCAGGATACATAAGAACTTTTCCATACTTGGCCTTGAATACGTAGGATTGACCCCACCAAATACCTTATGCATTTCCCAATCAAGTCATGGAAGGATATTGGTGTCTTTCTCAAAGGAAGTATTCTTCTACAGAGAAAGTTTAACTGTACCGTAGAGTTTAAATAAAAATTCAAAATGCTCATGCTTTATACCTGCTTTTAATCTCTTAACTACTGAATTCTAAACTGAAATAATAACAATAATGATAAGTTCTAACTTCAAAATACAACATTATTGGTAAAAAGAAACTGACAAATTGTTCCTACCTGGTATCAAAGGGTAGTATCGACTCTTGATACAGCCTCTTGCTTTCTCCTACTACAATTTCCTCTACTGTAAAATGAGGGGGGAATCTCTAAGCTCCCTTCTAATATTCTATGAGAACTGTCCATTCAAATCATCTCTATTCCAGACAATTGGAAAATGGTCCTGATTTTCCATTACTTCAATCCATGAGATATTTTCCTTAGAAGTACTTCACTCATGCCTTACCAACTTATTTCCTAACATTTCTGTGTTTGTATAAAGCTTATGATTTTCCTTCAGTTAAAGAAGTTAGGGCATGATGTCTGTCCCACCGTCTGTTTCCCAAAAGCTCACTACCACAGGTGATTTAACTTGGGAGTTACAAAACATGTCATTGTGTAGATGGAATATTTTTTTACATGACCATAATTCCAAGCATGTCTTTTTCTGTCACTGGTGCTTCTAAAGCAAAAGAAGAAACAAACCAAATGACCACTTTTATCAAGACTGAAGACTGCTCTTATACTCCCGAAAAGCTGTTATTTTGAGCTCAGCTTCAGAAGAGCAATTTCCCGATCCCATGTTCCTTGACACTTAAATACTTCAAATAGTGTGCTAAGGGAATCTTCAGTTAATACCACTCCCGAACAAACCTGAAGCACGTTCTGTACAACCACCAATGGACACTTTCCTGAACCTGGGAGTCTAGTTTTAACTCCTTCCACTCTCCTCACTGAGTAATGATCTCTGAACCTTAGGCCCAATCATAGAGCAAACATCACACACTGGACTGCCTCAATCCCTGGATTTTATGCTTTGAAACTGATTATTAACAAAATATTAGAATTTCTGTCAAGAATCACACATGCATGTGTGCACACACACACACACATGCACGCGTGCACACACACACACACATGCACGCACACACACAATAGAAGCTTCTGGTTCTGGATTACCACCAGTTTATGAGTAGGATAAGAGAACCAGTCACATTCCTTCACAACTGAACCTAGTGTTATAGTTAAGACACTAACAGTTCTGCAGCTAGTCTATTATAATAAAAAGTCCCATTTATGGGGGAGGGCTATGCAGTCTCTCTCCCCGCCATGTGGATATTTTTGAGTACCCAAAGGTAAAGGGAAAAACTGCATTAAAAAGAAAAATCTTTGTTTTCCCTTTGATTAGTGGTTTTAAAATCTCAGAATACTCCGCTGTAATGAGCACAATACAATCTTGACCTCAAGAAAGAATTCCCTCCAGGGATGTGAGAAGAGACTCAGTACTAGGGTGAGTACAGCCAGTGACATACACCCCACCACTTTGTACAAAATAGATTAATAAATAGATAGTGAAAGAATCAATCAGTAAGTAAAGTGATGAGTGAATAATGTAAATGAATATGATATAATAATAAATGTAATCTGTATGACATAATATAAATAAATGGAGAGAACTGTATTAGCCAGGCATGTTGGAGGGCATCTGGTACCTGGCATCAGGCTGCTTGAAGGGTCTCCTCTTTATGGCATCCAGAGCCTAAGAAACTTCTAAATTAGTTTTGCAATGCCAGAGAGTCTTGACTCAACACATTATAGAAATACTGCTGCCTCAACACGAGGGAAGAAATTGGAATTTTTCCATCACTTACAGCTACATGATGTGAGTCTGTGAGTCTGCAGTGATAAGTCACCCCTGTGCTACTCCTACACACTGCTTTGAGACTGCCCGGAATAAGACGTAACTGCTGTCTGAGGCTTCCTTCCTGAGCAAAACAAGAAAAAACTCTTTCTACTCTTACATGTCAACCTAATGCACACAATTATATTTATTTCCCTATGTAACAGTTCTGCCATGGAATAGCAATGGAGACAAAGGGAGGGGTGGATTCAGTAGCCTCTTCTATCTGATAGCAACACATGCAATTATAGTTGGTGAGGTTCAGTACTTGTCCATGTGTCAGCTCTGATGAAATGCATTTTTTTCATGGGGAGGCCCAATATTTCTTCTTAGACTAAAAATTCCTAGGAAGAGTTTAATTTTTGTTTCTTCTTTTTCTCTATAATATATAGATGTCTGTTTATGCCACAATGTATGTATCATGCATGCACATATGTATAAATATCATGTATGTGTGTACACATGTGCATCTATGTATCTATCATGTGTGTATATGCCTATGTGTGTCTATATGTATATGTGTGTATATCATCATGTGTGTGTATTTATGTACATACTATCTTCTAAAAGTGTATGCAGCAAGTATAGGACTAATTGGTTTGCTCTGTGGATCTTTCCTTTCTCTGAATTTCTAAAGCAATCATTCATATAATTGCTATTTTTTTCCAACATTTTATTTATTTAACATGATATAATAGAGAAATGTGGATTTAAATTCAGATAACCTAAATTTGAATCCTACATCTGGTTACTTGGGCTTGTCACTTAACTATGCTGACTCAATTTTTTCTTTTGTGAAAATGAGACAACAATTTGTATTTTTGTATACGGTGAGAAATACATGTAAAGCATCTAATATGCAATAAATGCTCATTACTATGGCAACTGTGATTTCTATGACTGCTTTTCTTCACCAGTTAATCAAAAGCTCCTTGAGGCTGAAAAATGCTATTTTGGAACCCACAACAGATTTGCTTATCAAAGCATCAAACACATGATAGCACTCTACAAACACGCATTTATTACACTGAAATATCCATGTGGTTTGGACTATAACAAGTTAAAAGTAAACTTCAAGCACAAAGTTACAGAGGCAAAGCCCATTCACTTCATTACCTAACCACTGCTCCTCAGCGCTCATTGCTTCCCATGTATTTCTGAGCACAGAGGGCAGAGAAATATGTCTTTAAATAAGCACATTAAAAAAAGTAATGTTATTAAATATAGTTCTTACACTTTGAACCAACACTAGTCCAAAGTGGGTTTAGTTTTTGGAAATGTGTGGCATTTGACCCCCGCACAGATTTGGATCCATGTGTTCCCCAGTTACCCATCAGGCTGCACAACAGAAAAGAATCTGTACATTTGGTGCAACCCACCTGGGCAATGGATGCAGGGAGGTGACAAACCAACCTGATGACTTGAAACCAGGGTTCCTGACATTAGGCAAGTAATACACAAGCAAAGCAACAGGCTCTTGACAACAGCTGTCAGCAGCTCAGACGTTCTCAAAAGGCATGTACACTGAGGGTATTTTTTGCCTAAAAAATGGCTAAACTAAATACAGAGGGCCATGGTTCATAAGGAACATTTCAGAACTGAGCACTGTAAATATTTGACTCCAAAAATGATACAGGTTGAACACAAATATTTTTTTTGCCTCTCTATCTCCCAATTGAGTCTCCAGATGGTTATATTATTTCATAGATTAGGCACTAAGATAATTACTATGTCTACTGAATACTTCTTCTTTTATAATAGCTACATGATCATTTCCTATCACGAGTGCTATCCGAAATCATTATTTTGTTTCTCTGCTACTCTCTCTGTCTAATTAATAGTACTCCTTTTCTTAAATTCTACTCCTGGCCACTGTCCAGCCTCATCTAACAACATTCATTAAAGACTATTCTCATCTCCTTTCAGTTCTTTTACATTGTCATTGCTGCTTTTCCTATCATTATCCCATGTGCCACCAAATCCAAGTTCATGAAAAGTAAAATGCTAGATTTAAAGGCAGGTGGAACAATGGATGTTTTTCAGTCAAAATTTTTATGAAACAACTTTAGCCATATCCTCAATATAGCAAATCTATGTGCAAACATTAGGAACAGTCTTAGATAAATTTATTAGAAACACAAGCCAATTACATTTTGTTCCTGGAAGTAGTCTCCTTATGGCCTGATATGACCTGGGCAGGATCGGTCATGGTACATGCCATCTCTGAGGACACTGGCCTTGCCCACATGCCCTGCTGGAGAAACAGCCACAGCTGGTGCCCTGTGCAGAGGCTGGTGTTCTGTGCCAGGTTATAAACCTCCAGATCTAATGAACTGGACACCTGACAGCCAGCTCTTAGGCTGACCAGAAATCTATGAGATGACTTGGTATGACAGTTCAACCCCAACAGAGTCAATATTCATTTGTTAGGGCAAACACATTCTTGCACTTGGCATTTTGAAATGAACAGTCAGTTGATAATGAGAGAAGAGTAATAATTTACTGCCCTCCTCCCTCCAGGAAGAAGTAGAGATGGCCAGCAGCAGAGCATGGGAGGAAAGATTCATGAACACTTTTGCCACTGATGTGGCCATGAGATGAGAAAGAGCTGCCAGTCCTGGAGGGCCAGTTGCACCAGTGTGCAGACAGGGACTGACCTCAGACTGCCATGAAACATCTACATCCCTATAGCTATGCTGTTCATTCAAATAACTTCCCATGAACTGAGATGACCAAATTTACCATTCCTTCCAAATGAAAAGCCTAGCCAACAGTGGACATGCCTGATGGCAATGTTCTTCTGTACAGGGCAACCGTAGACTCTTTGGGGGTCTATTTGGAAAATTGCTTGCCAAACATTTGCAGACAGCAAACACATCTCAGTTAGAGTGAGCATTGATTTGAAAATGGTTTCACCCATCACTAGAGGCTCATGCACTGGGTGGAATGAATATTTAGCAGTGAAGGAACTATCATAAGCTTTATCACCAACAGCAGTCACAAAAGGAGTCTGAATTTTCTACCCTAAAGTTATCAAAGAGGAGGGGGCTCAGTGAGGCCAGAACCATCCCAGGTGCACTACGTCAGAGACGAGTGAGGTAGAGCTTGGGCTTGGACAAGCATTATGATAAAAAATGCCCAGATATAAATAGTATGGTAAGAATAGGAGGGACTCCACCTTAAGGCTAAGATTCCATTTTAAAACCAGGGAGTTAGGAGGTAAGATTCTTAACATATTTTATAGTGATTAGCCAACAACTGACCCTCCTGAGGGGCAGGGCAAGCGGTTCTAAATGATACGTTTTCACTGCTTGAGGGTAACCATTATCTTGGAGAAGAGCAGGACTAATATATTCCTTATGTAAATTTATCTTACAGAATATCTAGAGAACTGACCATGAGTGGGGACGTAATATCTCTACCACCAAAGACAGACATCATGAGACTACACTGCAGCCTATACTCCCCTGGTGCCTTATCCCATTCTTGAAATCATTAAAAAACCCAAATCCTAAACCTTTAAGCATGCCTCCTTTCTGAGGTCGCCCACACCCTGTGTGAGTGTGTACTCTCTCCTTGAATGAACTTTCTGCTGCTTAAGCCTGCTGCGCTTTGTCCCTGAATTCTCTCTTACCACAAAGACAAGAGCCCACCAGCTTCTACCACTGTGTTAAATGTCTTTCTTACTTTTCTGTTTTGTTCAATTTTCTAGTCTTAAGCACAGTCTTCTCTCTCTCCCTGTTTTACTTCAGACAAATAGGCAAGGGCTACTGAGATCTCTGATTTGGGCTTGTAAGTTCCCACCACCTGGGTGACCCTTGTGGGACTGTGGCTGTGCAATCATAAGGCAGTGGCTGCTGAGATCCCTGATTCGGGGCTTGCAAGTTCCTGCGTGACCCGGACAGGACTACAGCTGTACAATCATGCTCTTTAGGAACCTGCCCAAAAAAGTCAAAAGTCTCTTTTCTTTGCTTTGGGTAGTTCTCAGAACAAAATCTTATGCCTTCCAGTGCTCTGTACCTCCCCCAAATCTTAGGGTTGTAGGGGCTTAGTTCCCATGCAGTGCAGATTCAAGTGGACACTGGATGCCAGGTGAACCCGACTTTAGGAGTTGGCAAGGGATTTGCCCTATGCCTAGCGAAAGTTCAACGTACTTCCCTTTCCTCCCTCTGTTCTCCCTTGCACTCTACTGTCTGCACAGCTGCTGCCATTCACTACCACACTCGCTTTAATGAATTCTTTCCTCACCTACCCTCCTCTGAACTATTGAAGAATTCTTTCCTGGTCAGAGTCAGGAGCCCTCCCCATTCCAGGCTGAGGTGTCACCCAGTCGGCAGGCAGGAGAGACCTCCCCAGGTGGGACTGCCTGGCTACACAAAGGAAGGGAAGACCCAGCACCACAAGCCTCCAAGTCCATGTACAGAGCATGGCAGGGACTCCAGAATATTTGAAGAATTCATTCATTTACATTCTCCAAGACCACCTGTCTACCCCAGGAGAGTGCTAAGGAATTGATTAATGAACATATCCTTCTTGGTATAAAGGATTTCATTTCTTCATGATGACTTCCAGCAATTAGCCTGGGAACAGTGTGAGTTTTGGTAAGGGTCCTTCTGAAGCTGAGGGGAAAGGAGATAAAGCAGAAGTGTGTCTCTCCCCAGTCCTTTCCCCAGTTCATCGGTCCTCAAAATATCTGCCACATAAGGGATGGCAGGGATGTAGTGTACAGTCAGTTTGCACTCTGGTATTTCAGAAATTGTCCATTTAAGATTTGCCTACATTTTCAGACTTTGGGGATCACTTCCCATCACTTTTTCTTAGATGTGCTGAGCAGACCTCAAGGCAGCTGGAATGAATGCAAGCAAACACCAGGAAGGCCGCAAACCAAAGTGCTTGCCTCTAGCGGACACTTGTTTATTTGCATGCCCAGAGGAAGTCATTATGCATGCAAATAGCAGTATTAGGGTTCTACTCTAGGCTTGGACTCTGTAGGTAGAAGACAGCTCAAAGAGCTCCATTTCCTTTGCAGGAAACTGGCAAAGATTTACCCAGTGATAAATGGCCATAATCCACTAGGTAAAATTGCTTCTGCATAATTCTGCTGGGTATGAAGCTTAGAAAAGAGAGGATTTACTATATAAGCTCACAACTGAATAACAGCAATTATCTGTTTCTGTATGTCAGGCCTTGATGCTCATAACATAAAGCTGCCTCTGCAGAATGCTTTGGTTTGTGCCACACACAAAATGCAATGGCTTCTCTCTCTTTCTCTTTCACCCCCGCACACACACACTGGAAGGCTTCCACTGCTCTATCTTCTAGATATGGGGCTTTTTAAAGCATATACCTGGCAAAGATTTTAAAAAATTAATAGTAACAAAACACTGAAATACAGCCATGTTCTTGAAACCATAAATCCTCCTCAACTCCCTGATTTCTACCTCCAGGTATCATTTCAGAGCTCCCTGCCACAGGGTCTTAAATTTCTCTCTTCCTTCCTTCCCTCTGGGTTAGAGCAGGATGGGAATACAAGAGCAGGATGGAAACACTTTCTCAAGGACTTGCACATTGAGAAATGACCTGTAAATGGCATTTAAAAGCTCACTGAGTAATAATCATGTTTACAGTATTCATGATTACATGATTCTGCATGACGTATTCCTATTCGAAATGCTCTATAGCTACGTTGTCTGGTAGCTGCATCTGGGGAGGTCTCTCCCTGCACACTAGGTGAAGCGCGAGGAGAAACTTCAACTTGGTCGGGGAGGGTTCTTGACTCTGGGTGGGAAAGAATTCTCGAGCAAATCAGAGGAGTGCAGGTAAGGAAGGAATTCATTAAAGCAAGAGCAGCAGGGAATGGCAGCTGCCTTGCAGGCCTTGCAGAAAGCAGATAGGTGCAGAGGGAAAGAGAGAAAGTCCTCAGCTTAGGGCAGATGTCCTTGCCAACTCCTGAAGCTCGGTCACCCGGCATCCTGCGTCTGCTGGAGTCTGCACAGCATGGGGACTAGCACCTGCCACTCCAGGATTTCGGGGAGCCACGGAGCACAGGAGGGAGTGAGATTATGTTCTAGGAACTTCCCAAAGGAGATTTTCAAGCAGGCTACTAAGAGCAGATAACACAATGGCAGTTCCGTCAAGGTCACCCAGGTGACAGAAACATGCAGGCCCAAATCTGAGCTCTTAGCAGCCCCTTCCTACTTATCAGCAGTAAAGCAGAGACAGAGTGAAGACTTGGAAATAAAATGAAATAGTAAAGAGACAAACCACAATAATTTGACCAGTGAGAAAGCTTTATTTGAAAGTACGCACTTATATAAAGTGCGGGCGTCCTCAGAGAGGAGGTGCGCTGAAAGTTTGGGGATTCTGTCTTTTAAGGCTTTCAAGGATGGGGCAAAGGGCAGAGCGGGGTTTGATGGGCACAGGCTTGACTTGTGGTCTCAAGGTGCTTATATCTGCTGAGAGACACCATGTCTCCTCCCTCTGTTATCAGTCCTCCAGCTGATTCTGATAAATAAACCCAACACAAGGGATTTATTTATCCAGTTCTTCTCCAGGATAGTGGTTACCCTCAAGCAGTGGGGACATATCAGTTAAGACTGCCTGCCCTGCGTTAACATAGGCTGTTGGGCTATTGTCTGATTACCAGAGAATATGTTAGGAATCTTATTTCTCAACTCTCTGCTTTTTAACAAAGAATATTAGTCTCAAAATGGGGTTCCTGCTGTCCTTAGTATACTGTTTATATCTCAGCATTTTTCATCAAAGGCAAGAAAAGTTAATCATGATGCTTGTCCCATGTCCCTGTCCTACCTCAGCTATATGAACAGGATACTTTATTTAAACTAAACTGTACACACACACACACACACACACACACATATATATATATACTGCCATAGAAGATAGTAAAAATATTTCTGTGATGGTGGGGTTCTTCCATACTAACAAGCAATGCTTGGATACCAGTTGATATGCCTATAATTCTACTCAATTTTGACACTATTTTGATACTATTTACCCAAAGAAAGCACCAGATCCCACAGATGAAGGGCTCAGTCCTGCCCCTGTCCTCACCATCAACCTCAGACCAGTTGCAAACCCAGGTTGTCACCTGCACTTCTGATTGACTATAAACCAGAGGTTCCCAAGACTCCCTCTTTGGGTTCAATTAATTTCCAAGAGCAGCTCACAGAACTCAGAGAAACATTTTACTTACTAGATTACTGCCTTATTATAAAAGGATATGATAAATAACATAGATGGAAAAGTATGTGGAAAGGTATGTGCTCACATTGAGCATGCCACTCTCCCCAAATCTCCACCTGCTCACCAACCCAGAAGCTGTCTGAGCTTTGTCCTTTTGAATTTTTATGAAGACTTAATTACTCAGGCATGGCTACTGATTGATTAAATCTCTGGCTGCTCTGCTCTCCCCAGAGGGAAGGTGGTTGGAATCAAAGTTCCAATCCTCTTATCACAGGAAACTCAATGACTTCGAGGAGCTGTGAGCCAGGAACCAGGGACTAAGACCAAATATACATTTCTTATAAATCACAATATTGCATATAGCAAGGAAATAAACTTCAATAAATAAAAAGTGAACAAGAAGACGTTGGGGGACTTCAAATCAGAACTTGACTACTTGGACAATTATATGGAATAGAAATAAATGGGAAAAATGCAATGAAACTAGTGAAAACAAGTGGAAATGGAACTCATAGGTAGAAAGTGTCTTTTCTTTAAGATGAGGTCACCAGGAGTAATTTCCCAAGGGAAACTGCATGGAGTAACTCCCAGTGCATTTGCTTTAATTAACTGCAGTAAATATGACATTACAAAGAGGCTTAACTTAGCTAATGAGTCAATTTGAGAGTCAGGACTCTTTTCTTTGGTAATAAAATCAAGGAGAGGAATCTTGCTTCTTTAACTTTCTCATACACTGGGTCTGCCATGTACAGTTGTGCAGGTTGTACGCAGCATGAAGGCACCAAACCAGGTGGTAAGTCAGGCTGAAATCCTCCCTGGCCCCTTGCAGCTAAGTCAAGGGCACCAGAAAGGTACCCCTTTTGAATCTGCACAAAGGAACAATGTGGGTTAGTGATCACCTGCAATATACTATGCAGGAAAATCAAATTGTGCATGTAAATGCTTTATAATGTGACACTGAATTTCAAACTTTGTGCTATTAACAGAGACCACCCTCTCGTACAGTAAAGGTTCAGGACAAGTTTTACTATCGTATAGGGCACTGGTTTCAAACTGGTGTCCACGGTCATTGGGAATGGTGCTGGGGCAGTGCCTAGACATGTTTTTAAGGAATTGATTTGATTTAATGGTGTTATTCAGATGATAATCCAAAAAATCAATAGGAACAAGTAATACTCATGAGGGTTACCAGATGGATTAATAAGTAAATGATTTATTTGCACCAAGTAAATGCAAAGTTACTGTGTTCTACCAAAATCTATCACCTGGCACCTGAAATCCACAGGCCTGCTGAAATCAAAAGCCCCACTGCCACAGCAGTCGACTCCATATTCACATTTTGAGTGGTAGTTTAATTTTAGCCAAACATCATGTTTGGCTACATTAAATTAGTTTCGTTAATTTGATTTTAACTGATTTTATAGCCTATATTTGATTGTTAATTTGTTTTGATTTATGGTTGGACACGGCTGTGAGTGGTAAGGAGTTTAGAACCAGGTTTGCATATACATACATTTAACAGGTTTATCATGTTGCACATGTACTTAAAAAAATAATTTAAATCAATTCCAGGGGGTCCAGTAATATGTTTTTTTTCTTTTAGTAGGATTTGTACATTACTCAACCTTGAGAAACCCCCTTATGCCTTCCATATCACACTCTTTCCTTTTGAACTGCTGTGGGACCAGAGTTAGTACAAGAAGTCATCCCATCCATATGTATATGAGTTATTAACTGCAGTTTGAATAAATCTCAAACATATCCATGCTACTCTTCCTCAGATGTATGCAAATACTATCACACTGAGTAAAGTATAAAAATGTTTGAGCATTACTCAATTCTTCATCATTTCCACCACTCAGTGGATATTAAGCTCAAATGTGATCTGTACACCATGCACATCTTTATGGGGAAGGAGGTGTTTGAAATTTTCTAACATTTAAAATGAACGTTTTTACTAAAAAATGAATGCAAGTTGACACTCAAGAGCCTATTGCTTATTTTGTGGAAAAATTATGGGTCATAACTTCTTACTTTCTATGTATTGAAGATGATACTTTGTAACAGGCAACATCATGTTAAAGGACCCTACCTAATTTTCCTTTCCTAAAGAATCAATATTATTCTACAGTTCAACATCTTATTTCCTCAGTTTCTAAGTGAGCAGGAAGAAGAAAGCAAAAATAAATATTTGGTTATAGAACTAATATTTGAGGTTTCCTGTGTTCTTAAACTTGGGAAGATAGTATGAATGGTTAATGCAAATGTGGGGTAAATTGAATTTTTACCCAGAATTAACAGAATTTCTCATCTGGCCTTAGTCCATTTTACATATTAATGGATGTTTACCACAACAGAGCCTCTGGTCCAACCGGGCAAGGGGAGAGAAAGAAAACAGCCATTCTCTCCTCCCCTCTGTTTCTGGTACCTAATTGATCTGGCATCTGTCAGTCACCAAGGACTCGTCCGTGGAGTTCCTCCCAGAAGGAGCGGGCAATGGAAGACGGGGCACATGCAGCGCTGGAGGAGATGGATGGTCCCAGGGCCTGGCTAGGAAACCCAAGCAAGCTGAGGAATAAACCCCTTTAACCCAATCCTCACTTCTTGTCCTCTTTCGGTTTCATCCAATTCATAGGGAACTTGCCCCAGGAGGGGAACCCGCCCCAGGAGGGGAACCCCCTTGCCCCTCCCCCTAACCTACAGCAAATAAAAGCAAGCTTTAAAATAGTACATCCATTTTGTTTAAATAATTCTAATTATTGAGCCAGAATTTACTTGGAATATGTATCCAAATGTAAAAATGGAGTAATAGAACTGACTATAATATACCCAAGGCATTTCTGATTTTTCCTAGATTCTGAGCCCACATCTGTCCAATGAGAACTGCTGTCTAACACTTTTGAAAGCTGACTGGAGTCCTTTGCAGGATGTGGGTGTGCAGACTGCTAGGACCACTATGAGGATCTGCTGGTGGGCGTGGCCAAGCACCTGGTTTACCAGAGGCTGCTGAAGTACTGGTTCAGGCAGCATGTAGAGCGTTAGCTTTCTCGGCATAAGTAGAAAGACTGATTTCTTATTTTGGACTAACTGAAATTTGTAAATTGTAATGAGGAGTGTGTTGAGACAACAGAAGAAATTCTCACTACTTTCTTCAGTCTAAAAGTAAACAGGAAACAGAAAGAAAGACAATGTTGGCTGCATAACCAATGCTTTCTTCTGTTGATCTGGGTATATAGTTAAAAGAAAAAATGGACTTTTATAGCCATAAAACATAGGAAAAACCCTCATGGTTGGTGAAAATAGTGTATATGTATTTCAAAGAAGAAAGATCTTTAGACAACAGTCTTTTTCTTTTTTTTTAAATTTTCAAACATCATTTGAATGTTCAGAGTAAGGTGACTTCCCACCTCAGCAAATAGGAACAGAGTGAGCATTTCACAAGTAATCGAATGAAATAATTATTTTTATTTAGTTTTAATTGATTTTAACATAAATTATTGATGAATGGTTCCTTGCCCCAAGACTCTTTAAGATTCGTTGAGAATCTCTTGTGTTCTATCAGATCTGTACGCAGGTAAGCCTGGTAAGAACAGAATATTCTAGTCAAATCTACTGGCAGGAGAGAATTCTGGATTCTGAGATCTTAAATTACCAAGTTTCTAAAAAATTCATGAGTAAGAACACAGGAGAAGCACCTGCTCCTGGATTCCCATATGTACAAACTGCATTTCATTCCATTTTGCATCTCCCATGAATTTGCACATTATCTTCACCACAATGGATTAAAAAAATCACAACATTAATTTGTCATTTGGCAATTAAAATAAATGAAGTATTTTAGGATTAGCCTCAACTATCATGATACAAATTTAAAATGGGAGTGGTGCTGTGCAGCCCCGTTAAGCCACATGATTAATGAGTTCAGTGAACTGAAATAGATTTATGGCCTCATATTATATTTACTACATGAGTAGTTAGCTAGGTGGCAACAGATGGCCAGACCCAACTACCTCAAAATAAATGTTTAAAAAAAAACAATTAAGAGATTTATTCTTACCTTTTTAAAAACAGGAGGTATTATTTCATTAGGAGTATTTTTTGGGACCAGAATATTGATTTATCATAGGGTTACAAATATGATGAAACTAGTTATTTGAAAAACCTGAGTAAGATGTGATGAACTATAGAAGTCCCTGGATACTTAATGTGTCAAAAAGATCAGGAGAGATGAGGTTAGCTCTGGAGAGAGAAACTGTGGTCCCTAAACCTTCCTTCGCTCAGTCTTTCAACAGGCTATTCTGGCTGGTGGGGCCTGGAGGCTCCTGCCTGGCAACCTCATCAATTCAGCACTTTCCAAGTGGGAAGTCTCCTGGGAGAGAACATAAGACATCAGTGGGTCTTTCAGGTGCAGACTTCGGAATGTCTTAGCAACATCTTCCCTTATTTGGAAATGGCTTTGCTGGTTGAGAACCAAACTGGACCTGATGCCAGAGCCTGTAGCTCTTTCTTACAGCCTCTTCTGAAAAACTATCAGGCAATATGTCTGTGTCTGTGGGTATGACAGTGCCTTTAGAGAGTCCACAGATACCTAATGGATCAAAGAATCATTAGTTTGAGTATCTCCAAATTGCTGTGACATGGCAGGGTGATACCTCCTTCTAGATGCAAGGAATTTATCTTGCAATTGAAAATATAAGAGCTGAGAGCAGTTTGTAATTTGCAGGGGCCCAAAAATACATTTGAGTATAAAACACAGAGTATTTCCAATATAAAAAATAAGTGAAGGGGGGACAAATAAGTGAGAATGTTCAGTATCTCGATCTGGGTGATGGTTACATGAGTTTACATGCATGTCAAAATTCATTAAGTTGCTGACTAAGATTTGTGCATTTCACTGGATGTACTCAAATAAATAAAAATTAAAATATCTTTTAAAATAAAAGAATCATGTGGGGCAATAGCTCAAAGCGATTCCCCATCTGCACAGATTTGGATTCAGTCTACAGAGTGATGGTTGGAAAAAAACAAAAATAGAATGGAACAAAACAAAAAACCAAAAATCTGTATCTGTCTGATCTAGAAGAAATACTATTGCCACATATTTTAAATTATATGAACTCTCTCACTTTCCAGTTGAAGATTTTTCTTTTTAGCCACCACTGCTTTCTCTCTTGTCATTGAATTCTGTCTCTACTCTTTAATTTCCCAGAGTCCAAGTGTTATGCAAAAATTCTGAGAGAGAAATGTGCTTTGTGTTTACAATGCATTTTCTGGGCAATAAGTTTGATTACCTTGTCAATTATTAACCAATCAATATAAAATGGGTGGCAGGTACACTCTAGCCTAGAAATGGAAAGAAAGAAAGATGAACTCATCCAACAAAAAGAGATTTCTGACTCTTGGAACGTGACAAAATTGGATGTTTTAGCTAAAGTTTGATATTTTTAAGTATTACATGAGAAGTAGATATTTTGGCAAAGTGAAATGTCCATGTGGTTTTGAAAGATTTTTTAAATGCCAAGTTGATGCCTGAAGCAAATATTCACAGCTCAGATAAGATCTGTGAAATCTGAGGTTTTATACTAGAATTGACACAAGACTTTAACTGACAGCCTTCTGGTTCTCTTGAACAGGGTTCTTAGGGCCAGTTTGAAATGTGGTGTTTTTCAAGTATCTGATTTAAAGTGAGGTAACAGAATTAATAAAATTGCATTTCCTTTCCTTCTAGGAAGGCGACATATTGTATAAGTCTGAAAAATACACTAGTGAATCAGTGTAACTAGATGGTACAAATTATAGTAGCTGGAAGTTAGTTGGGGAAAATAGAACCATTCATCACAATACCCTTAAAATTGAGTGGATGCAGAGTATATATATATATCTCCATGTACACACTTCCTGCTATGAAATTTCAGTAGCTGAACACCAATGAGAAATTTTGGCACTAAGTGGAATTTAGCTGAGATAACCAGTTTTTTTATTTGGAGATCTAAGCATCTTTTAATATTTACACCCAATTTCCCTTCAGGAAAATACAGACAGTAACCATTGCACACTCATGACTACTTTCCAGCTTCTATTAAAGAGAAGCTTCTGCTATGTATTCAATCAGTTCACCAGCTTGTTTAATTTTTTATTCTTTTCATTATTTTAAAGAGCATATTTTCTTATTTAAAGATGTGATCTTTCTTGTCATATCCATATTGTATCTTTATACAAATGTCTGGAAATCCTACTGGATTCAGTACAAGTTTAAATTAAAAATGGGAGTTGAAAATAGAGTCCATTTGCTATGATCTGTAATCAGTTCTAACACTTTCCTGAGCTGAAATGTCACATCCTACTACAAACAGAAACCTTAAATATGGACGATCATGTATGGGGGGGTGGGGCATGTTTTACTCAGTATAAATCAACGTATTACCTTTCAATTTAAAAGTGATGATGGTGATATTTTTAATCAACAAATTTTTGCTCAGGAAGAATTGGTTTCATGCTTAAGCCTAATAAGAATATTTGCTTGGTATCTCAGAATGATGAGGCCCGGCCCCAAGTACCATTTACTCTACTGAAAGAAAAAGTCAAAACACTACAGAAGGAAAACATACGGCCCAAGCACCAAAGAGAGAAGATGCTACTTAACAGATGAATGTAGGAGAATGGCCCATGTGCAGAGAAAAGTAGGCACAAAATATCTTATTACTTGTTCAAATAAGTCTAGATAAAAGAAAACCTCCAGAGAAAATAAGTGTCTATTGATCCACAATATTTTCAACGGATTCATTATTGTTAGTTAATATCACAAAATATTCTTTCTCCTTTTATGAAATGGGTATATATATATATATTTGTAAAGGTATTAAGAAATTAGATATTAAATTGGTATATGCACAATTAATGTTGTTTCAATAATTCTATGACGGAAATCAATATATGAACCTCCATGTCCTGAATTAGCCTCTGGACTACACCCAGGGCTGTAAGAAATGTGATTGCTTGTTCGGGGAGCTTGTAAACTAACTAGGGAAATCAGATTATCCACACCTCTGTGCATAACTGGAAAACCAACAAAACCTTCCCGATTTTTGTCCCACTCTAGCTAGAGTATTGTTTTCACCTTTCGTTCATAGCCACTTGAATGAGGGATCAATGTTCAGTGTCTCCATTTTCTCACCTCTAGTCATGCCTCTACCCACTGCAGCTGGGCTTCTACCAAGTGATAAGTAGTCTTTGATAAAAGCACAAACCAAAAGACCATGGTTTAGTCCTCTCTGCATCCGTCTGCTGCACGTGAACCTACTGGCTTGCATTTCCGTGGAAAACCTCTTCTCCCCTGGCTTTGTCCCTCTTTGTCCTGTTCCTTTTCATCTGCTACTACTGCCTCCTTTTCTCTGCATCCCTTCAAAGTCATGTCCTCAGGGGTCCATTCCCAGTTCTCTTCTGCCTCTCACACAGATTTCCCTAGCAAGAGCTTCTTAACATTCTGTTAGGTATTGGCAAACATAGAAAAGGATGGTGATCAATGTTAACTACACTACTGTGATCATTTCACAGTATAAACATATATCATATCATTATTTGAACACCTAAAACATACAGTTTTGAGGGTGGCACAATGCAATTACTGATGATACACCAAACAAGTGCTGGTCTAGGAGATCTACCCGCCTCTGTTCTCAGTAAATATGAACAGTTCTCATGTGTTCCTGTCCCATGTATTTACTTCTTGATGGATCCCCCAACAGGATGTCATACAGACACCCTCAAACCCCACTATCTATATATAAGATCATTAACCTATCCCAAGAGCATCTGCTCCAGTCTCTGTCCCTGAGCTGTCAAATAGAACTTTGGTAGCCAAGGAAGAGACTTAGAGGTTCTCTAAGTCCTCTTAACTCCTCATAATCAATTGGTTACTAGGTCTCACCTATTCCATCTTTTAAAATGTCTTGAATCTAAATCAGCTCTCCATTACTGCTATCACTCTCCCACCTCAGGCCTCTTGCCAAGTGCTTAAGATAAACTAAGTACCTCCCTGCCTCCAGAACTGGCCCCCTCCCACCCATCATCCCTACTGTGCTGAGTGTAAGCCCTGCATTAGCCGTCCATCTCCCCAGTCTTCTCTCTGTAGTTCCCTGCCCACACATGTGCTCTCTGAACCCACCAGTTTTCTTGCTCTTTGACGTTTTCCTTCCAGCCTTCACATACACTCTTTCTGCCTCCCTGGGGAACACCACTCACTCTCGGAGCTCTGCTTAAGCACCATCTTCACAAAGAGCCCTCACTGGATCCGTAGGCTCTACCTGGGGACTCCTATTTTCTGCTGACTGGGAGGGCACTTATGTTACAGCATAGCCACCTTTCTTAGCTGTCTTCTTTCTAGTCTGCAAAACTTAAGGGCAGAAATGTCTGTGGCCAGTTCAGTACACCACAGATCATACATGCATGATTTTTAAGGAATACATACAAAACTTTGGTGAACAAGAGTAACCTAAATGCCACGTTTTTATACAGACTTGTTTCCTCTGATTAGAATGCCCTTCAGTTCCCAAGCTCTCTCCTCCACAAAGATCCCCCCAACAGTCCCAGACAGGGCTGCTCTCTTCCTTGTCCGTGTTCACTGATGCTTTGTGCCTTGACTATGACACTACCACTCTGTACATGAACCATCTGCTCACTGTCCCTCTCCCCATGCTGATTCATGCTCTTAAGACCGAGGGCCTGCCTACCTATCTTTGTGTCCCTAGCACAGGGTCTGGGTGTAGGGAATGCTAGCCAGAGAGGGATGATGTTAAAAAGCTTTATTAGTACCCAGAACACTGGTTCCATCATCCCCCTTCTAGGATAATTGTGGAACCAGGTTTAAGAATCTGCACTGTAGGAGGACACTCCAAGGAGCCTTTCCAAATGAAAGGGCAGGACGACCTAAGTCTTTATTGACTCACACCCTGCTGCCCACGTCTTGTGGTATTTTAAATTGCATAAGCATCTCAAGCAGTTAGAATTGCAAGTGACTAAACACTGGTATGTCACATCTTTTACCTGCCTACTGAGTTCAATAAGCCTGTAAATTGAGTTACTTAAAAGAGGCTTGAATCTGAGTCTGCTTAGTCATAGCCTGAATGATGGCTTGGGACAGGTTGCTTCAGCCAAGACTCGACCTAGGGGGTTAAAAAGGTTTTCCTTTTGGGACTCTAAGCAGATCTGTGCAGAAGGGGGAGCAAAGCAAAGCACTGACTCACGGCAGGACGGCACAGCTGAGCCAGCTGGCTCTGCTCACTGGGAGTCTGTCTGAGCGCTTCTCCCAGCAGGTGCTGAGTTCCTGGAGCTTATTAGCCCCCTGGGCTGACGGGACCCAGACCAGCGGTGTTTTGCTGAGTGCTCACTATGCATCAGAAACTCTTCTAAGAACTTTGTACATATCGCTTTATCTAATCCTTACAACTGTAAAATAGATGCTATTGTCATCCCTGATTTATTCAAAAAGAAGTAAAACATGGAGAGGTTCAGCAGTGAATTCAAGGTTCGAGCCTTAGGGAGAGCTGAGGTGCGATGCAAACTCAGGGGGCCAGATTTCAGAATGATCTAGAACCAACAGACCCCAACCCAACCCAAGATGGGAAATCTTCCTCAAAAAGAGAAAGAAGGTGAAAAGACATTTTCCGGCAGTCTATACTAATTCATCCTCCCAAGACCTTAAACAAAATAAAATATTTTCTTAGAATCTTTTGCCCAATGGGTTTGATGGTGATAATTTTTCTTTCCTGGATCTGTTCCCTACAAAGGATTTGATTGCGGTTAAGGACTTGTCCCTACAGAAAGAGATATTACTATTGTACCTAGTCACTCCAAACTTGTCAAAATCAGGTAATTACAGTTCCCATTTGACAAGTCTATTGTCTCCATGTGCCAGATCTCACTTCCTACATCAAAGAGGAATGCAAGCCTGTAATTCAATAATACTTAGGCCACATACACTAACATTTCTGCTTGGTTCACGTGTTCAGCTAGAATATGTTAAAGTAATTCAAACAAGATTTATTAATGCCTTTTAAGCTCATCTTGTCATTTTTCCTGGAATTCTCCATCCTTGGACCATTTTTGTAATTAATGCCCTCTCATTCTGAATCCCTTTATACATTTCTATATGTCACAATGCCCAGAAATGACTGGAGAGTTTTCAAACACACTGAGAGCAAATATTCTCATTTCTTTCCCAACACCACTCTTTTGCATACATGTAAAATTCTATGACTGTCATTGAGTCACATTTTAAAAAGAAAGAGAAGAGTGTAAAGGAGGTTGTTCAAATTCCCAAAGGCAAGACAGGTGCTCCCCTGGGACCCCCATTTCATTTACAGCTGCATTTACTGTAAGTTAACAACTATTCAGACAAAAAACAAAAAACAAAAGCAAAAAACCATTCTCTCCACTGCTTGCATAACACATATGACCTGCAGAAATTGAAATTTAGTTTTAAAAGGCTCTCTTGGAAGGCCTACATGGGATGAATTATTTATTATTATTATTTTGATATAGTTTAGCAATTGTCCTGAGGACAGACAGGCAGGGGGAATTCTAAATAGATATTGACTTCTTTTTTCAAGTTGCACCTTTCCAGTTGGCAAGGCTGAAAATCACCATTTATTTGATTGAAACTGGATTACAAACAGAGTTAATGTATTGCAGTAGTATTAGCTGGGAAATGTGGAAATACTGCATAATATGTTGGAGTCCTGACCATGCTGATCTTATTATTGAATGGACTGCAAAAAATATCCAGTTTCATCTTTATAAGTGTCCAAATGACAGTGTTAAGGTGATAAACGATTTTCTACGAAAAACTGCTAAATTGTATCATACATATTTACATCTAAAGATGAAAGCATATTCTTAATTGACATGCTTATATCCTTTATCATAGCCATATTGATTTTTCCATATTAAAATAACAGTAAAGCATTAATAAAGTGATTTTACCTAGCAATATGTTCCTAGATTCTTTGAAGTAAACAATCATTTGGATGTTATGTTGTCAAATTAACTTGGTCAAGCAAAACTATTCTGATACTTCTCTTTGGATATTTTTTAGCATCTAATAAATATGACTATACCACTTAAATATATACTTAGATGGTGTTTAGAGTTTGTCTATTAACTTACCAGGCTCAACTCTGCTGACTGGGCAGTGGTGTGCTGCTAAATGTTCAACAACCAGTTCTTCAAAGATGTTCTGATTCACAGCAGTATTTGTTGATTTCTATGATATAAATATTCCCTCCATGGCCAATGTCAAGATTTTAAGCTACTGATATGATGTCACTGAGCATGGAATTACAAAGAGATGTGCCTAATTGGCTCTCATGAACCCCTGTGAGCTGGCTGCAGCACACACCTGTAATTGAGCTACTTTTAAATGTTTGCATGCTGGGGAATTTTTCTTCATTTCTCTCTTCTTGGGGACAACAGAACTCTCTAGAATCTAGAACACAATTTTCTCATTTGCAAGCATGTTCATCAGAATAAGTAACCTTGAAACTTTCTTTAAGCCCAATTCTTTAAATATTTCTACAATTTTCCTTACTCTGAATTTAAAGGCAGCTTGAATATGACACTAGAGTTTTCAAAAAAATCTGTTGAGTCCAAGTCTACACTCAATGACTTGAAAATGAAGAATGGCCTCCAGCACAGCATGTTATTCCTATTTTAGTATGGTTTACTTTATAAAATTTAGTTGTAGTTTGCAGAAATATATAAAGTGGAAATCTCCTATAATCTTGTCACAATGATGTCAGTTCCATTAGTTCCACTCAAAAAGAAAAAAATGACCGGCCAATGAGGAGAGACACTGTGGTTGGATGTACCTGCTTCATTTTGACTTCTGTATTTTCAAAATGGGCCAGATCAAAGGCATTCCTATTTCTGATGCATGGGAGAAGAAACAGCTAGTCTTCTTTAGAAGAACTGCATTTAAAATTTTTCCTCGTGTCGAAGGAATTACTTGAGAGGAGACCAAGGACTAAATATTGATGAGGAAAAGTTAAGAGTATCATTGTAACAGCACCATTGCAACTATAATAGGAATAAAAATAGTAGTACAGCATGAAGAATATAGTCAATGATTCTGCAAAATCTTCCTATGTTGACAGATAGTAACTGCACTAGAGGGTGAGGATTTAATAATATGGGTAACTGTTGAACTACCGTGTTATATATTTGAAACCAATATAAGATTTTATATTGATACTTCAATAAAAACAAAATTTTTTTTAAAAGAATAAAGGTCTTGAACCATGCCCCCCCAAAATCAACATAACCCTTTCTTTCCACATTTTTAAGGGCTTAGACACAAACTATAGAGAACATAAGCTCTTTGGACCCTTTGAAGGGGTGGGGGCTGAAGAGGTGCATACAGCAATGCTAAGAGATCTGGTTGGCTTGTAGACATCTCAGAGGGGTAAATCTGTCAGCTGTCTCTAGAGCTTGTGTTTACAGAAACTGTCAGAAGGAAATGAAGACCAGATATATAAAGATGTACATAGATGGTACTAAAAAATGAAGAGGAGGAAATTTCATTCATTGCTGGTAGGACTGCAGAGCTGTACAGTCACTTTCGAAGACAGTACGGCAGTTTCTTACAGACCTAAAACCATACTCTTATCCTGTGACCCAGCAGTAATAATGCTCCTTGGTATTTACCCAAAGGAGATGAAAACTTACATCAATACAATCAGTTGTATAAAGATGTTTATAGCAGCTTTATTCATAACTGCCAAAACCGGACTCAACCAAGATGTCCTTTAGTAGATGAATGGATAAATAAAGATGGTATATCCAGACAATGAAATGCTATTCAGCACTAAAAAGAAATGAGCTATCAAGCCATGAAAAGACATGGAGGAAAGTTAAATGCATATTACTAAGTAAGAGAAGCCAATTTGAAAAAGCTATATACTGCATGATTCCCATTATATGACATTTTGCAAAAAGATGAACTATAAGGACAGATAAAAGATCAGTAGTTGCCAAGGGCTGGGGGAAGGGAGAAGGGAGAACAATGAATAAGCAGATCACAGAGGATTTTTAGGGCAGTAAAAATACTCTGCATGATACATAATGATGGATACACAACTTTAGACATTTGACCAAACCCACAGAAAGCACACCACCAAGGTCAACCCTAAGGTCAACTATGGACTTTGGGTGATAATGATGTTTCAGCGTCGATTCATCAATTGTAACAAATGTACCACTCTGGTGGGGGATACTAATAATGGTGGAGGCTGTCTGGGGACAGAAGGTATATGGAAAATCTCTGTACCCTTCTCTCAATATTGCTGTGAATCTCTAACTGCTCTTAGAAAACAAAGTCCTTTTATCTACATATGTACACCTTAAACTTACATATTATATTTCAGTTATATCTCAATAAAGATATAAAGAAAAATAAAAGTACAAAATAAAGTCCTTTTTAAAAAAAATTGAAAAAGGAATCCAACAAGTTGGGCATAAAGGTGGACTAGTGGCAGGGTGGCCATTTCCCTGACACATTTCTTCACACGGCAGGTACCGTTTGAGCACTCTTATGGGCCATGACCTATGCTAGGCATGAGGATTCAGGGGTGAATAGGCAGATATGGTCCCTTCTCTCAGAGAGCTTGGAGTCCATTTGAGGTTAATGTTCCTACTGATGGACTTGGTTGTTGATGAAACTGTTATATGTTGAGCATGTAGCAGCCCTTTGATGAATATTTGTCATATTGAATTAAATGAAATAAGTCACAATATACAATGCATTCCTTCCTTCTCTAAAATTCAGGTTTTATAAGGGGGAGCTTCAGTGAGCAGTAAAATAATTGTTACTGGGATACAACATCAAGATTTTATGATACTAAGCTAAACTGAGCATGTTTCTTGTGTGGGTTGTCTGAAAGGTGTTTATTGAACACCTACTATACCAGGTACATTACTTATATCCCCCCTTTCATGTCATTCCTTCAAGAGTCTGAGAAATGAATATTCTCATTTTTAGGTAAACAAGCTGAGGTTCATAGTGACTATAATGTCTGTAACTACCCAGGTCTGTCTGATGCCAGTCAGTGCTTATTCCTCTATATGCCATGCTTCAAGAATGTCAGAAGGGTCATTTCACCTTTACCTGGCCAGAGCTCCTCCCATGTGAACCAACAGTCCTCAGTCACTTTTCTATGTATGTACAATGTATCACAAATCCAGAGGGCCCTGGGGATTTAACCTTGGGAAGACTAAATTTCTGCCTTTTACTTGCCACCCTACCTTATCTGCCCCAACTGTATATGGCCTCTACACCTCCATCTCAGTAAGCATTTTATTCTAACACAGGCAGAGCCAGGAATATAATGGGAGAAATCATGTGAACTAAGGCTTGAAACTGTTCTCCCATTCAGGGGAGGAAAATAATTGAACCTGAGCAATAGATTTATGGAAACTGAGGACTTAAGGAAAAAAATTGTATTTTTATGACCCCACATAAATAACACAATTGTTCTTCCTGAGGTTACCAAACAGCAAGCGTGAGAGAGATAAAATCAGTTATAATTTAGAAAGGACACTAAAATGTGCTCAAGATCCATTGTGGTTATTGGACCGTATTTGAGGTTTGCAGAGATTGACAGAGAATAAAGTCCTTCGAGAATCAGCAAAAGGCAAGGAAATCACACCAGCTTTAATGCACACCAGGGTTGCTGAGTGTATTTGCCCAGTTACAGTGACTGCACTAAATATTTGAATCAATGAACTAGTAGCCATAACATGCTCCTCATTTTCCTCTAGTTCTAAATGCCTCTTGCCTGCAGAAAAATCTTTCATTTGATCTTTAACATCTGTTTCTCTACTTGATCCCTTCCTAGACCTTTTTATTATAACCTATGTGATTTTTTTTTTAAACCAATACCACAGTTTCAACTGTGTGGGATAGCAAACTTAACAGGCATAACCTTCTGGTCTGAATCTTGGTATTAGTTTAAAAGGAGTAACATCTTCACAACTGGACTTTTTCCCTTAACAATATATTTTTTATCAAGTATTAATAAATGATATGTTTTATTGCTATTCTTATTTTCCTCTCTGCCACTTACCACCAAAGATCTTAGTTATCAAAGTACTCTGGTGATTAAATTTAATAGCCAACTAATACTTCTGAATGAGTCATGCAAAATTTTGTGTAAATAAGTCAGTGAGATATTGAAAATATATTTATATTTGTGTACAAAGGGACTATTTATCATTTTTCTTTGTGCAAATCACTTATAATAAATGAAACTAGCAACAGAGCAATAAGATAGTGATGGAGTGATTACACCAGCCTTTTCCGTGTTGTCTACATTCAGTCATTGTTTCCCTTCCACCCCAATATTTCCACTTCAGTGTTTTTAATAAGTGGAATCAAGGAGGAGATAGAACGCAGATCCTAGTAGCTATAACTCTGCTGAATTGTTCCCATAATCAGGTTTATGAAAGGACTCTGTAGATGATATATTTCTTTATGAGGTAACTTCACAGCAGAAATTGTTCATACAGATCATATTATATGAGCTGTAACCAAGAGGCCAATGAAGTGAGTTTAAGGCTGATTTGAGCTTTCTTTGGGTTGACCTGGTGTTATTTTTATGGATGGCTCTAGTTGGTCTTAGACTTAACACACACTTTCATTTATGTGGCTGCCATTCTATAAGACAAGCAGTGACACTGTTTGACTCAGATCTTGGTGGGCAAGAAAAAAAAATCTTTTATTTCTAGAAATGTAATTGTTCTTAAGATACCTAAAAGGATATTATTACCTGAACTGTAGGCGTAAACACATGAATCGACTTTGGAGAACAAAGAATTTTCAAATCAATAAACAGAAAATCAAACATCAATTCAGTGACTGTAACAATGCTATCTGGCTGCCTCATAAATGGGGGTGTTTATGGTGCGGATTAGTGGTACATGGAATGTGAGGACCAACCTTTGCTAAAATGTCAGAAAGTACACAAACAACTTATTCCTGTGTATTTAAAATGAGCTGCTTACATGAGAGGACGAAGGAAAACTACCTCAGGCCTTTTACAACTTGAAAAAAGATTTGGTCATTGCGGAGTTTTGCAAAATTGTAATAATGAATCAAGTATCTAATTTGCTTAAAGTCTATTAGTTGAATATCTTATTATGTCAAAATGCAGTAAAATACACTCATGAAAATCATTTTATCTCATAAATTATGCATAACGAGAAATCCATGATTAATCAAAATTTGGTGTGGTCTGTATGACCCATTACATCTCCAGACCCAAAACTGACAATTTTTAGGTTGAAAATTTTTGCTTTTAGATCAAAGAAATCCATAACTTGGAAGAAGCCTCTCAACTCTAAAACTCAAAGACAATCAATCATCAATCAAACTCCAGTCCCTCATAATTATGTTTCCACCTGTTCTTTTTCAATTGAACAAATTGACCATGGAGAAATTGTTTCTGGAATTGAGAAGTTTCTTTACATGTAAAGCAGCTCTGAGTCCTATGCCAAAACTGTGGGGAGAAGTCACTTTTGCTACTGAAAGAACTGCTTCTCTACTGATGATAGCCAGCACCATGACCAGATTTAGCTAAGATGTTACTGGGAGACAGCATGGTGCGGGGTCTGGAGTGAATGCACGGCAGCTGGCTTCACAGCTGTGCACACTGTGTAATTCTGTGGACTGAGTTGGGGATAATGAATAGCCCTACACTTCTGCAGATACACAGAGGACACTGAAGCCTCTCTTTTTCAGAAATGAGCATTTTGCTTTGAAACCTCTGAGTCTGCTTCTTAAGATCAAAACAAATACTTAGGGCATTCAGTTGAGGGAAGAGGAGAGGGCGAAGAAAGGGGAAGAGGAAACTGAAAGAGGGGCATACCTGGGAATTTGGTTGAGTGTCTGCCTAAGGCCAAGTTGGACTCATGACCACGTGGCTTTGCCCAGTGGTTCTAGTGTGCAGTACTTTTAGCTTCAAATGACAGTTAACTTCTTGAGGACTGTTATCATGTGGGAACTTGAAGGGAGGCTGGGACTGTACTAACAGATTTCTAGAGCCCACAAATACTTGCAAAAGTTCAAGAACTTTGTCTCTTCTGGATGGACAAGAACATATCCTAAGGTGACCACACTTCGTACAATGAGAGCTGACAGTGAAGGCATGAATATGGCCTAAATTTATAAATCAGCAGATGCTGTAGTCAGCCTTTCTGAACTATTAGACTGCATTGAATTTTTGACTATGGTTAGAGCAGTATTTTAGATGGCATTAGTCTGTTTTTCACATTTTCGTTCCTGTGCTTTGTGCCAGAGCTGGACACTTAAAGTTGTCTCATTCACCTAGACCACATCTGTTTGCTGCCTTTGTATAGCACTTGGCTACTGGGGAAGCATATTCAATTTGGTCCTCAAAGTCACAGTGAAAATTAGGCAGTGAGTGTTATCCCCATACTACAGGTTTCAAAGATTCAGAGAGATGGTTCTGCTGGCAAGTGGTAGACTCAGATCTGCAGCCAGCAAACCTCCAGCCCCTCACAGAACAGTTGTGTCCCTTATTCCTCTCTGCTCTCAAAAGCTTAAATTCTGTTATTTTTGATGCACTCACCTGACCTACAACAAACTGAATGGATCGGATGTTTTTGCTCTTTCTCCCTCCCTCTCTGCCTCTCTCCTTTCTTCCCCTTGTATCTCTTCTTCTGCCCTTTTTTTCCTTCCCACAAAACACCTCCTCCAAGTTCAGAGGATCATTGTAAAGTCTAGTAGGTGATTCTTCTCCATTTGGCCATTTGCGAAAGATATTTCGAGATCAAACCATTCAGCTCTATTTATAGGATAGGCCATTCTTAATGTAAAAATATCCCTAACTTTCACAGTCTGAGGATGACTTCCTTTCTCATTTTGAGCTTGTCATATTCATTCTGTAGTCTACACAAGAAAAATTAAATAGAGGTAAATTTTAAGAAAATGTGTTTCTTATATGAGAGTTTCTGAATCTGTATCTCATTTGGAAGCTTGTAAGATGGGGACACTAGATGGGCATCTTTTTTGGTTTGTTTGTAGTATCTTGGAGGAAGAGAACAAAGGTGCAGCAGACTACAGAACGTAACGGAGCTCATTCTCCATGGCGTGTTATGAATGCTTCATGTATGCCAGGAATTATTCTAAGCTTTTCACATTTAATGAATTATTTACTTTTCAAAACAAACCTCCAAGGTGGTCACTGTGATTAATCCCACTCTACAGGTGAGAAAACAGAGGCAAGGGGAGGTTTAAATGTCTTGCCCAAGACCACACAGCTCGTAAGTGACCAAGCACCTTACCAGCGAGAGAATTCCTTGCTCCTGCTCCTTTTTCCACTCTTCGTGGGACTGCACTGACGTCCGCAGGTCTTAGGGACCTTTCTGACACACACACCCCAAACTATATTTTATGACTGTGTTGGTATAAAGACAAATATAAACCAGCCTGAAATATATTCACTTTTGTCTTCTGGCTTTAAAATAAATTAAAACATTTTTGTGGGCTTATTATGCTTAATGGCTAAGTTGGCCCTGACTCTGGGTTTTTCTCTTTCACCTTGATTCCTGTCCAGGTAAAAGAATGAATTTACCAGACACTTGGGGGGACAGATGAAGTAGTGAAGTTGAGTTTCCTTGCACATACTTTTCTGAGTTCAGAAATAGTGCCTAGAAGACTACCTATTAAATAATGTTTTTAAAACTGTGGGTTGTAAAATCATTTAGATGGTCATAAATAGCATTTTTATAACTAAAATAGGCTAGAATGGAATTGGGTGGGAATAGATGGGCTAGAATGTAGAAAACAGAGTATATGTGCACCTTATTTTGAGGAATAATTTATCCCAATTGTAAATATGCATGTGTATTGTATGAAGTGATAGAAAGTGCATTGCCTACAGTGAGTCAGTCCTAGCCAAATATTTTTTAAAAAACTGAGCTAGGATGCATTTCTAGTTCCATCTCTTTCTTTCCTTTAGCCATATTCAGCTTAAAATGTGACCTCATAGCCAGGCTGATAATGTAAGCTTGCTCTCTTGTAATAAATCATGGCCATTAAGAATATAGGTTTTGAAGTCACATAAAACATGATCCAAATCCAATTGTTCCTCTTATTCCCCTTATTAGCTATATTACTTTTGCCAAGTTATTTAAACTCTTTGTGACTTCCTTAATACATGGATTAAAGAGGATAGTAAAAATAATGTCAAACTCGTTAGGTTATTATGAGAAATGAATGAGCAAATGCTTATAATGCTTTTAGTCCAGTAGATGTTAGTAAATGCTCTCTCTATGCTGAAAATTCCAATATTTATTGTTGGGCCAGACCTCATGTTTAAACTTTGATTTGTATAACTGCTTATTCAATATCTCCACTTGGATGTCACTAGACATCTCACTCTTGGCATGTCCGTATTTAAACCCCTGCTGGGTCCCCCATGCTCCAAAATGGCCCTGCTGTCCTTCCAGTTGCTCAGGCCTAATCTTCGAGGTACTTCTTGACTCTCTCCTCTTACAACCCACATTCAATCCATCATGAACGCCTATTGGTTGTACCTTCAGATTCACACAGAATCCGGCCACCTCTCTCTGCTTCTGCTGCAACAGGCTGCTGAGCCACCACCATTTCTCTGGATTGCTGCAGCAGCTTCCAAATCAGCTTGAGTGCTTCCTCGCTGCCCCACTATAGTCTGTTCCTAACAGAGCAGGCCCAGTGATCCTTTCAGAACCTATTCCAGATCACGTCATTCTTATGCTCAAACCCTGAATTGTTCCACATTTCACCGAGAGTAAAGTCAAAGTTGTGGTAGTGGTAGCGGCCCACCAGGCCCTGGGTAATTGGGTCCCCATGCCCTCCTGGGTCTCCTCTCCTAAAACTCTCTCTTCTACTCACTCCTCTCCCACCACACTGGGCTCCCAGCCAGCTCGTGAACATACTGGTACACTCCTGACTTAGGGCCTTTACACTTGCCTTCCCTCAGCTCTCTTCCGCCCTGTCCTCCACCCCATTTTGGCTTGCTTGGTCCCTCACTTACTTTGGAGAACTTTGCTCAAATTCCCTCTTCTCAGTGTTGCCTCTCCTGCCATCCACCACTTTCTCTACCCCCACATGCCTTAGACTCTTAGCTTGCTTTATATATTTTTGCCTTAACACTTAAATATAAAATACTATACAATAACTTAAATATTCCATTGTTTTATTGTCCATAACCCTTTTAGAAGTGAAAATTCATGAGGGTAGGATGTTTGTGTTGATAGCTAGTGCATATCCTGTGTGTCCACAGAACGGCCTAAGACGTATTTAACATCTCAATACTTGTTGAGTGAATATTATATTATTATTTCTTCTCACCTTCCTGGACAGCCCCTACCCGCCCAAAAAAACAGGGCCCAGATGAAATAAGGGATAAATTAAAGCATAACAAAGCTTTTTCTATACTTTTGATGAAACCATGGGTTCTCTATGTTCATGAATGGCAAAAATCATACTGATAAAGTTCAGTATAGCTTAAAACAAAGACATATACTGAATCTTCATATCTACAATTACAGCCCATTGAAAGATTCTGCTACTGAATTGCCGATTTAGGAGATAAAGAAGTGGCAGAGAAGATCAATAGGAAACCTATAGACTATAAATTTGCCTTCCTAAATGTTAAATAACTACAAGTGCAAGATTGTTCCTATTCTTTGACCACCTGTGTACAAAGTTGTGTGAATTCATCATCATTCAGTAAGGCCATAAAATTGATTTTGCCTTTTATTTAACTATCCTTTATTATATAAAATATTTAAACTAAAGTAATTAAAATGTCAACATGGCCCACTTTTCCCTCTGAAAAAACATTCACTTAATCACCTTCCAAAGTGGGTGGTGAGAGTGAGGAAACAAAATACAAAAACGCTGGAGTTCTTGTACCATACAATGAGGAAAAGATTCATCTATTGGCAATTCTTCCAGGTCGCTTTTTGTTTATACAACATAACATACTGGCTTTAATGTATGCCCCCTTTTTCATCTCCTTAAGTCATGGAGAAGAACAGTTGCCTCTCTAAGTTATCCTGTTTCGCCTTGAATTTGAACTCTTTTACTTGTACAATAAATAATGATCATGGATTTTTTAAGTTGCATATATCAAAGAGTAACTCTGTAAGTAATTTTTACATATTTTTGCTTAGTATGAAGATGTATTAATATGTATCTGCTACACACTTATTCTAACCAACAATTTATTTGCCCCAGTCAGCTTATATGACTGTGAAAAATAGGTAACAAAGGTCTTTATAGTTCATGGTCAAGTTAAACAGTCAGTCAATGCCTAGAAATTAAGATTACATTCTCTGTGAATTCCAAAGGGATACACTGCAGCTCGACTGAACCTTGCCATTTAGCTAATCTGCATACATATTTACCTTCCTTGTTAGTTTAAAAGGATAAAGAGAAAATACAGATCTTATATAGTCATTTCATTTAAATTATAAAAGAAAATAGGCTAAGTCTTAAAATGCTAATTTGTAAGCAGATTAATATTTAGTTTCCTCACTCTCCATTTATTGCTCAGGTTTCTGCCATACCTTAATCAAACAATAAACATTTATTGAGCAGTAACTGTGTTAAAGACTCTAATCCCTGATTATTCAAATTAAAAACATTTTAGTTAGTATGGTATATAAATGTGCTTTCTGGCACATTATTAATAATAATAATTTATTATTTAATCATTAGTTATTAATATATCTTAATTATTCTTTTAAACTTATTTTCACCACTTAGCTGTGATAAAATATTTTAATTTTTATTGTAATTATGCTAGTCTATTTGTTTTATACCATAAATAAGACTGTATGTAAAAACAGTTGTATAGTGTATGTCCATTAGTACAACTAGAATTAGAAGTGCCAGTTATTCCTGCAAAATTTTTATACTGGATCTAAAATTTTATACTGGATCTAAAATTTTAGATTGGATCTTTAGAGACTTTTAAATCCAAATCCCTCATCTTAGAGCTGAGTGAATCAAACTCAGAAAGGTTATGTGACTTGTCTGTGATCTTAGAAGAAGAGAGACATTAGAATTAAGTTCTTCTGACTCTTGATTCATATTTTTCATATGAAATACACCTCCATGGTCTACCATGAAGTTAAAATATATGGACATATAGATACAAACCAAATAAATAACTTACTATTTAGTGATAAGATAGTAGTAAATACAATTATAGGATGGTAAAAAAAAATGATGTACTACAGATTAAAGATCCTAAGAAAATTTAACTATGGAATACACATTTCATGTTTGAGTTGTCTCATAGCATGTGAATTGCTGTTTAAATGATGACAGGGTAAGCAGCCAAGTTAAGTATTTACAGCAAAAGGCTTCCTGTTTCCTCATGATGTTAATTACTTCTTTCCTGTACCTTGTTTATATTATTTATATTATCTGGAGAAGTCTTAATTAGTACCACCTTAATGCATGACATAATGAGATTACCAGGTTAGCTAGGTTTAACAATGGCACAGAAGAAGGGCAGACCCTCAGAGAGCCTTATAATAGAGGCTCTTGGCCAGGTACATGGTCAGCCACTTGAATTCTGGCTACTGAATATGATAAGCAATAATTTCAAGAAGATTTTGGGCTCACCAAATAAAAACCAGACCCATATGATCTGCCTTCAATTTGCAATCAGTAACAAAATTATTATGAGGAATACATTGGCATTCTTCAGTGAAAGACTGCAGGAGTCTGCTTACCAAGGCCTTTAGACTGTGAAACAATCTTGTGTCAACATGACAATATTTACAATTTTGCCCAGGGATAGTGCCTACTGCTGAGTGATGGTAGCATATTCTATCTAGGCTGTTACTTCTCAGTATCATGGGCTTTCATAAGTTAGCTAAGGGATAAAGGCCTTTTTCCTCAAGAAAGATAGGAAAGAGATCTCCTGAGACTTGGTTTAGACTTAGTCTGGTTGACCTATCCATTCTTACAGTGAGCCAGAACAAGCCAATTTTAACTGCCATTATACTCTCAGCCTGAAAGAGTGGAGGAGAAAGATTGAGGCCAGAAACAGCTGTTCTCGGGTGACATCTGGAGCTAAAACAGATCTCAGACTTCCGAAGAGAATAAGTATTCTGGGGTTGACCATGCTAGTAATTTAAAATCTTCTCCATACGATGCAATTCTGAAATGCCAACCAAAGTTAAACCTCCTTATAATTAGAGAAATACTTAATCTTCTCAAAGGTGCCCAGTACTGGTTTTGTGTCTTAAAAAACCCTAGATCATCAGAATGATGAGCCTTTCTTCTTTCGATATCACTTAAGGACTTTTAGATGTGCTTAAATATTCTTTCTATTTACTAATACTTTCAATTCATTTTAGTATGTAATTACAGAGAACCTTTCAGTAGCAGTGCCTCCTATGTATGGATCAAATACTCTTCTATATACTATTAATACAAATAGAATACAATAGGCCATAGGAAAATATCTACCAAATGAGCTGTGACTCTTCATTGCATTCACTTCAGTGAAGTGAATGAATGACCTCAAAAGGCAAGGCAAGTTCTTACAAGCTAAATATCAGAGATGTTCATTACTAAGTGAGAATACAATTAGAAACACTTGCTACTAATAGTGTGAACATACTCTTCTGTTATACGATGTCCTTTTAACACATTTGAATTTTTCAGGGGAAAAAAAAACCTCTTTCAATATTTTAAATGAGGTCTCATGTGTCTGGGTAACTTTCAGCAAATACATTGGCTGAATTTTTTTCTCTATCATGTATACTGCCTTCAGGAAACAATCACCTAGTAACGTGCATAATATATAAAATGCTGAATACAAGTTAAAAACCTACAAAAGGGAATTTTTTAGAAAAATGGAAATCAGAGTTCAGAAAGTTTGTCCTCTACCCTGTCAGTTTAGGTTGAACCTTGAAATCAGCATCTTCATAAAGTGATGAAAGACCCACATTTTGGTGCTATACATTGACTGACCTGGGACTGGAGAAGAAGTATATCCTTCACTCAAGCTGTGGAGTTATTTCTGAAATGATATTATTAAGTACCATCAGGGACAGGGTGTAGCTGAAGGAATGCATAAGTATTTGATTAGTATTCAAAATGTCCAGTCCACTTTATTTGGCAACTGTACAGATTAGTTTAAGGGAGTTGGTACCCCAAATGATTTCATGTATGCAAATGGAATGAATATATGTATATTTATTTCTTGAAACATTACTAAACCCTTAAAATATTAAACATGAACTTGTATATAATGAGCAGGTATGAGAAAGCAAATATTAAACACAAATAGTTTAAACCAATAAGGAATTTCTCTGGAAAGAATAAACAGTAAACGACTGAGATTAGGAAGAGGGTGGGAAGAAAGGGCAGATGAAAGCTTCCTTAATTGTTTATAAATTGTTGTTAAGAGACAAACAAAATTCTCTATGCCCAAATTATGTAATTTATCGGGAGTGTGCAGGCTCTTCTGTTCAGCAACGCTGATAACGACACTAATAGTTTAATTACAACTTGCTGCTCAAGGAGATAAACAAGGCTGCTTGCTTTTTAAACCAGGGTTTACAATTACTTTTAAACGCATGGGAAAAAGGCACATCTGTGAGTAGATCTTACTATGTCAGGAAAGCAACCAGAAACCAGCTGGGAAATAAACAAAGCACCAGGAGTGAGCAGCCTGCTCAAAATTAGAGCAAACAGCCCAATTTAAGCAGTGGAGCAGTAGGCGTGAGGCATAGTAAACAGGAGGCAAATGTAGGTGGGCAGGGATAGAAAAGTTTTCAGTGGCTGGATCTTTCCTCATTTTCCCTGGGATTCCATTACCGAGAGGGACTAAGCACCCCTCCCTCTGCTGTCCTGCTTAGTTACATGTCTGACACACTCTGCCGTTTCAGCACCACAAGGGAGGACAGCTCCCCTGACCTCAGAACGCAGTCCCGCGGCACTACCCTCTCTTCTTAACCAACACCCTTTTCATCGTATTTCTCTTAACGTTTTGCTTTTAGGGGTTTTGTAAGAGATATATGGAAGGGACTTGGAGCTTGTTGATCTTGTTTATTTCCCGATAAATGGGAGACAATTCCCGTCTGAAAGGTCAAATCTTTGAACAGTCCTCCAGAGCAATTTAACCAGAACAAAAGATGGCAAATCACTGGATTTAATCTGGTGGCAAACGGCTCCATGCAGTTTAGTAGTAGCTGAAAGTTGAAACTTTTTTTTAAAGGTAATAACTTTTACTACCAGCCACATTAGCCTTTTCCACCAAAGGCACTAAGGGAATATATCAGAGTTTCATAAAGGGGTCACTGAAACAATTCATAATATCATGGGCTGAGAAAAAAATCTCAGCCTTAAAAGAAACGCTTCTCAGTTTTTTCCAAAACCCCTCACAGCCACATCCTGAATCCGGAACATACAAGTGGAAAATTAACGTTAGAGTGATATCATAGACTACCACAGCCCACCACAGAAACTGCCGAAGCTTCCCAGAATAAAGTCATCTTTTTCTCAGCCCTAAACCCAGAGGCAAGCATTTCAGGAGAGATATGCAAACATACGATTAAGAAACCAAAATTACTAAGACAGGAAAGTTACACTCCAAAAAACTTGGCTACTTTGGCACATTCAGGTGTCATTCTCCCAGTCATAAACCTGCAGCTGCTTTAGAAAGTGTGTCTTGGTTCTCTGTGCAGTTTTCTCTTTTGCCCAAACTTTTCAACAATGTACAGGATACTCATCATTTGAAAGTTCTCTATGCTCCAACACACACACACACACACACACACACACACACACACACACACACACACACACACTTTGTTTGATTCCGTTCCATTTTCAAGGGTTTAGTTTCCTAAAGAAAAGGGCGTCTTCAGGAAAACACTCTCTTGTAGCATTGCAGATGCCACAGTTGTAAGGAACTCAAGAAAGGAAGAGATGCAAGCAAGCTCAGGTGGAGGCTTAGGGGTCACTCAGGAAAGGCAGCACTGGGAAGTTAGTGATGAGCAACTTCCTCCAGTGATAACCACCATCTCCTAGGAACAGGGAGTTAGGTCTGCCTGTGAATCTGCAGCAGCAAGGGGCACAGCAGGCACTGGGTGCCTCCTAACAGGTAACCCTGAGGGGCCTCAACTGAAGCAATCTGACTCCCAATCTCTCAGTTCTCTCTGCTGCTCCCCCTCCCTCCTTTCCTCTCTACCTTCCCCTCTCTCCTTCCGCCTCCCCTTCCTCATCTTCCTCAGTCACCCTTTTCACCTAATTCCATCTGGGCCACTTTGGGCACCAGTTCCAGTGACAGCATCCGGTCACCTAACATGTACCCTATAGATTGTGCTATTATTTATTATCATAACTATGGTTGCTCGCCAACCGCTGGGTGAAAGGAAAAGGTCCTGATGCCAGCTGTCAACCTCCGCCCAGCCTCCAGTCCAGCCCCGCAGCGGTGCTATCAACCCGGCAAAATCACCAGAGTCCGAATGTCATCCACAAGTTCCATCCACCCTGCAGCCGCCCAGCCAGCAAGCCTCGGCGGCGGAGCCCGGTCGGGCCCTCCGCCCACAGCCCGCGCACTCGCGTCCCGTCCCCGCTCCCGGTGATCCCGACGGTCATTGTCACCGGTGACAACACTTTCTGCTCTTCAGGAGGGGGGAAGCCCGCGTGCGACTCCCGGCGGGGGGAGGGCTCCACGCACCACCCTCCCCCACCTCCGCGACACACACCCCCCGCGCACACACCCTCCGCGCCCGCGACACAAAGGGCGCGAGCGAGCCGCGCCGGGGCCCGGCTGGCCGGGGAGGGGGCGGGTGGGGGGCGCCCTGCCGGAAGGGAGGGGGCTGGGCCGGCCGGGAGGGCGGCGGGCGGCGGGCGGCGACGAGGCCGGGTCCTTACCTGCCCCGAGGTTGAAGGAGATCCTGGCCTCGGCGAGGTACGGCGTGTCGCTCTTGGAGCGAACTCTTCGGATGGGCCGCCGGTCTATATCGTCCTCAGAAGATGCCGCCATTAATGTGGGAGGCAGGAGCAGGGTCGCCCGGCGAGCTGAGAGGGAGAAGGAGCCGGCGAGGGAGAGGGAGCCGGCAGAAAGGGGCGGAGGGGAGAGGAAGAGGCGCACACGGGAGGGGGGAGGGGAGGGGGACAGAGGGGGAAGGGAGGAAAGAGGGAGAGAGAAAGAAAGAGAGAAAAGGGTGCGGGGAGAGAAAGAAAATCCGTTAAGGATGTGCGGACCGGAGCAGAGGCCGGGCTGTCCCTGGCATGCGCCCAGGGCTCCCCCTAACTCCTCTACCAGCCACAGGGCCCCTGGGTCAGTGCTCCGACGTCGCCCCGCCTCCTGTCCGCAGCCCCAATTTTCTGCTCTTGGCACAGACAGGCTAATGCGAATGGAACAGCACGGAGCAAAGATGCCCAGTCAGCACTGTGCCCTCTCCCGCCAAACGTGCCTCCTCTGCTTAAGGGCGCCCTGGGGTCTTCTTTACCCTCTGGATTCTCTAGTCCTGAGGATGCCTGGCGAGATGTCCCAGCCTCAGCTTTTCTTGCGTGAAGTTGCTACTCCTGAGGTGCAAGCCCAGGCCCAAAACCCCTCACAGCCACAGAGGAGGCATTGCACCCTGTACCCTGTACTCTCAACCCTGAGCTCAAATAGGAGTGGAACCAGATCTGAAATCCTCAGAAGTCCTCTTACCTGCCCCCATGAACGTTAAAGGTGGAGGGTAAAGGAAAAGTGTATTCAAGTTTGGAACAGTTTGTCAGTGAAGTTGCTAGAGTTGATATTCTGAATGTAGACTAGGCACATTCACACAGAACTGAGGGGCCCTCTTTTACAAAGGCTAACTCTTAGGATGTGTTTACCTCTGCATAAACACCCGTTCATTTTGACCATCAATTTTCTCTTCATTTGGTGACTTAGAGCACATGTAACAGCCTTTGGGGTGCACCTGTAGTTTCTATAACCCTGAACCATCGTTTCTGAAGGACCGGTGAAGATCAAGAGCACTTTACATTTCTTTGAATGTTTGCCCAGCAACCTTCCCACGTTACACAGAACATGAGAAAGTAGAAAGGTTTCTGGAGTGTGAATCAGTGGTTTGATGCTCCTACTGAATCTATTGATGGGCTAACCTCTTTCATGTTTATCTTTCTGAGGCTTCAGTCACTTGGTCTTTTTGTGGCTGGATGTGGTCATGGCTCTTTCTAATAAGAGCTCACCTCGGGCACAGATAAATGTTACCTTCATTCCTCCCCTGCTACAAAGGAAATTTCAGGGGCAAGTCCTGCCCTTCAGTCTCTGGGGATGAAGTGCTACTCCAGCTTTACCAGGCTTCCCCTTCACTTCAGTGTCAATTCCCTCATCCTACACCCTACAAACCAGTCTCAGCAAGGGCCCCTGATTTCACACATAAGCAGCAACTCTTCATCTCATAGGAAAAACCTATCTGCCCTTGGCCTTGTTGCTTCCTCAATTTCTACTATTTCCTTCTCTTTCTGTTGAACCTTCCATGGAACTCTGGGCCCCACAGGCTCCATTTGACTCTTCTCAATCCCTACTTTTCATCCCCTCCACTGGTTTCTATCCCCACCATACAACCAATGTTATTTTAAAATTCAACATCCTTCTAACAATTTAATCCAGTTCTTTCTTAGCTTCTTTGAGGTAGGTAGTAATTTATCCTTCTTGAAATAATCTCCTTTGGCTTTCCTGTGCTAGACTTTCTTTCTAACCACTTGATTTCTAATTGTTCGCCAGTTCTCTGCATATTAACTTGGCATTTGCTTGTCCTGGCATTTAAGGCCCTTCACAATCTGACTTCAGCCCTGTCTTGTTAAGCTCATTTATCTCCCATTATCTACCTCTAGCCTGCCTGGAGTCCTCCGAACAAGGCTGGCTCATCTCTGATTCTGCACCTTACTTTGTGTTGCATACCACAAAATTGTTCCTTATAAATTTTCCATGTTCTCCCTCAGGAAAGTGAGATGACTGGTCCCCTAGTCTACTGCATGAACCCAGCAGATAGCAAGTGCCCAATAGATACTTCTGAATAAAATAAGGGAGGAAAGAAAAAAGGGAGGGAGGGAGGAAGGAGAGAAGAGAAAAAAAGGAGTGAAAGTGGGTTACATAACTAATGAGTAGCTGCATTGGGGACCAAATCCACGTCTGTCTGATTTCAAGTCTTGTGTCCTTAACCAGTATATTGATCTGCCAAATATATATATTTGGTTGACTGGCCACATTTTACATTCATTTTTTTATAACATTTGACTCATTACTATGTCCCATTTATCTCTGTTAAACATAGATTAAAAATGGATGCCTCCTAGGCCAGAAAGCACAACAGGGATATTTGGTTCATCAAATCAACCATGAAGGTTAATATTTTTAGGTGACTAATCAAGCTGCAAACCAATATTGTCATTATGACATTTAGGTTCAGGCTTTGGGGAAGTGTAAAATAAGGAAATAATTCTGAATACTGTATAAACTGTAGCTCTCTTGGAATTAACGTAGTGCTTTTTAGTTGTTCAAATGTTCGGGATGCCCCACCCCCTTATTGTTTTATTCATCAACCGTGTCTCTAAAGCAACAATAAAGCCATTTGAAGGAATACCTAGCCTTAGCTGTCTCTGTATTTTTTTGATTTTGCATTTAAATGATTCTTGATATAGATAGACACATTTTTAAATTTCTGTTTCTTATTCAACATCATAGAGGATTAGGAACTTAATACTACCTCCACTTTAAGGATACTTTTCTTCAGAGGAGTTTTAAGTGCACTTTCATGTTATTTCCTTATGGACTATATTTTATTACTGAAATAATTCTAGATAGCTGTACTTTTGACAAAAATGACATGCGAATACTATATCTTCATGCTCTTGAATTATTTTATCATATTTTCATTCTGACTATTTCTCCCATATTTTGGCTTCCCTAAGTCACTGCCTTTGTCTCATCTAATTCTTCCCTTTCTCTTCTCACTTCCCTTCTCTTTTCTCATATCTTTCTTAGTTCTTTACAATTTCTTTACAGAGTCAATCCCATTTCATGTATCAACGTCTTATCCTATATGAAGGATTCACCTCTGTGGGTTTGTTGCAAGATCTCCACACTCTCTGGGATTCCTTTCAGGTATAAAACATCCTCTTATAAAACATCTGACTGAGTGACATCAGGAAAGAGCCCTGGGGATGGAGGATGCAGCTCTGAGTACCACCACTACCTTACCAGCCAACACTGGGCAAGTCACTCACTCCACCAGGATGGGTCAGTTACTGTAGCTATAAAAATGCAAGGATCAGGTAACATGACCTTGAGGCCCTCCCTAGTTCTTATGCTCTATAAATATTTGTAGTTACTCTTCTATTTCTACTTCTTTCCATAAATATCCATGGCATATTTAGACTTTTATTTTAAGACAATGCATTATTCCTTTGGTTTATAACCAATGGTATTTAGGAAAATACATGACATTCATATTTCTTAAGTGATTTCATATTACTCGAGTCTGTTTTATGTAACTGCATCTTTTAGAAGCATCCTTTTTTTCTCACACCATTTCCATCATGTGGCAACACCCATATGATTGTGTGTATGCATGTATAAAGTGGGGAGTGTATATAGAAAGTATTGAATTCAACTGTGACTTCAATAATTTTCAAATCTTTGAAATTTAAAAGGACTTTTTTGAAAGAATTTCTCATTTTGGGACAGAATTGCTGACTCAGGATAAAGTCTGTTTTTTTGTTTTTCTTTTTTTCTAAAGCCAGTCACTGATGACCCTTACAAGCTTGTTATATCCAGAGTTAAAGCCAAAGAAAGAGAAGCAGCCCAATGGGGTGCTTGAAAAAAAATACCATTTTACACCTCCATTACTGGCATGAAGAAGGATGGAGGTGGGAAGGAAAGGAAGACACAGGAGTGCAATATTCCATTCTAATAAAGCAAACTCTTCAGGTGACTGAAGCTTATCATTTAAAAATATTACTCAAAGTGTGTTTCTAGGACACCCCTACATCAGTACCACTTGCTATACTTGTTAAAATGTACATTTTCCAGGCCCCCAGCCTGTACCTACCAAGTTTTGAGGAGATGAGACCCGGGTATCAAGATTTTTAAAGGCTCTTAACCATATCTACTCTGACCACTTGATTCAACATTATACCGAAGGGCTCAGTCAGGACAATGAAATAAACTTTAAAAGGTATAATGGTTGAAAACAAGAATAAAATTTTGATTAGTCATATATGTTATGACTGTGTACATATAGAATCCATAAGAATCCAGACTATTAGAAATAAGTGAATTTTACAACATGTCTGGATACAGCAGCCTAAGAAATCAATTGTGTTCCTATATACCAGTAAACTTAGAAAATGTAATGTAAAAAGGACCATTTACAATAGCATCAAAACCATCAAATACCTATGAATAAATCTAATAAAAGAAGAGTAAGACCCTTACATGGAAAATTATAAAACATTCCTGAATAAAGAAGACCTAAATAAATGGAGAGTGGGTTGACTATGCCATGCTCACATTCAGGGATTGAAAGACAGACTCCTGTAAAAGCATCAGTCTTTTCAAACTGATCTATAGATTAAGTGAAATTCCAATCAAAATTCCAGATTAAAAAAAAATTGACCAGCTGATTCTAAAATTTATATGAAAAGTACAAAGTGACCAGAATAGCCAGGAAAATCTTAAAAATAAGGAAATGGCCAGAAGGTTTATAGAAGATATCAAGACTTACTATAAAGGTATAGAATTCAAAAACAAGGTAAGATAATTTGAACAATGGAAAAGAATAAAGCTAAAAACAGACCCATAAATATACAGTCACTTCATTCTGCAAGAGTCCCACTGCACTACTGTGGGGAAAGATGAACTTCTCCATAAACAATGCTTGACCACTTGTATATCCATATGGTAGAAGAAAACAAACTTTGATACCTATCTCACACCATACACAAAATTCAGTACCAAATAGATCATGAACCTAAATGTGAGTGGTAAACAATAAAATTTATAGAAGAAGATCTTTTTCATAGAAAAATATTTTATGACCTCAGCAAAGATTTTTAAATGGGACATGAAAAGCACTAACCATAAAAGAATAAATAGGCATGTTGATACCATTAACATTAAGCTTCTTTAGTCACAAGACACCATTGAAAATGCAACAAACCAAAACATGTGGGATGAAGCTAAAACAGTGCTGATAGGGAAATTTGTAGCACAAATTAGAGAAGAGGGAAAGTCTCAAATCATTGATTCAAGTGCCTAGCTCAGGAATTTAGAAAAAGAAAGGAAAAATAATCTAAAATAAATAGAAGGGAGGAACTAATTAAGAGCAGAAGTCAATGAAATTGAAAACATGAAAACAATACAAAAATAAAGGAAACAGCTTATTCAGAAAAACAAATTTAATAAAATTGATTAACTCCTAGAAAGACTAACAAAGGTAAAATTAGAGGGGGTACAAAAGATTAATTTTGTAAAAGTTCATCAAGTTAATAGGGGGAGTCTAGTAACCATAATGTTGTTCAAGTAATTGTACATTAACGATACAAAAAAAAGTTAATCAAGTTATACATTTTGTATTTGTGTATATCATTCTACATATGTTATACCACTAAAACGTAAGTTTTAAAAGACTTCCAGTTCACAAATTTATGCTTAATTTAGTAAAAACTTGCTAGCTACCATCAGGTATACATGTAGAAATAAGACTGTTACATCATTATATAAACAATATATCCTGGAGAATATCATAGCATGTGGAGTGTCATAGTTATTTGATACCAACCACTATCAATTTAAAAATAAATGTACAAGCTCTTTTTTAACAGCAAAATTTCCAGCTTATTAAAATACACAAACGAATTTGAGAATTACTGCATTTAAGTACCAAATATTTGCAAAACCACACTATTAATACCAATTAATTTAATATGCCTTGATTAATTAAAATAATTTTGGAATGACCTAGGCCATTTTTGTGAATATCAACATTCCACTGTGCCAAAATTTTTTTGTCTCAGCCTTATTTTCCAGCTATCATCTTATTAATCACTTACCACCATTACCTTTTAAATATTCATTCCCACCATTCTGTGTTGCGCTAAAAACAACAAAAAACTAGATTGGAAATGTATATGAGGACTAAAGAAAGAATGATGACAGTGGGCTTATTGTTATGCCAGAAACAAGGCAGCCTTCCTCCAAATAAAGGGGACATGTGACAAGAACATAGCAGCCAGCCTGAAGGGGGCTTGCATTGGCTAAATCAAGGACTATTCGCGCACAGAAAATAATTACATTAACGAATGACAAACCATTAATGATAGGTGTTCATGAACTCTAACGATAAATAGATACAATGGATAAAAGTGATAATAAATGGATAAGTAATGCAATGAGCATATACAGTAAAGGGGAGACCTCCTGCTTAGAGAACAATGCTGACAAATGATGCGACAACGTGGAGGGTGTGCTGGTCACAGTTGTCATCGTTTTGCTACCATCACAGTAAAGATCAGGAGGAACTTGTAATGGATGCTAAGTCTAGGGGGAAATTTTGATGATGGGCAGGATATTTTCATGAGCTTAAATTTCTCCCCATAGGTATAGCAGTTTCAAGGGAGAAATTGGACAACACCTTGACTGGGCACTCAAAGTTATCACCAATAAGGGATGGATAGGCATTGGGTGCTTCCAGGTGTGGTACCTAGAGAAATAGGTAATATTACCTTTGGAGTCTTCCAGCCAGAACACATAACCTGAGTAGAACTTGAGGAAATGTCAGGCAACCTCAAAAGTAGGAATGGACTATTGAAATGGAGAACTGTATTCTTAAAACATGCTCATGTTCTAAAAGACAAATTAAGGCAATGGACATTTCCAGATAAAAGGAGACAAAAGATATCTGACCCTAGACTGGACTTTGTACTGGACCCTGATCTTAGACTGAATTGGCCCTATGCTGGATTGTGTCCTGTGAGGGAAATGTACTGTAAGGGACATTCTTGGATCAACTGACAAAATCAAAATTCAAACAGTTGATCGAAGTATCAGTGTTACACTTGTTGCAGTCAATAACTGCTGTGGTTATGGAAGAGTTGATCCTATTTCTATTCTTAGGAAATGCACAAGAAAGGATTAGGAATAAAAGGCCATGATGGTTCAGAAAAAATTACACACACACACACACACACACACACACACACACACACACACACACACACCACACACACGTATATATTCTCTCTCTCCCTCTCTTTCTTGCTCCTTTCTGTCTCCTGCTTGCCCTGTCTCTATATATTATTCACTTCTGCATGCCTCTCTGGGTAGATCTATCAGTCGATCATCAATCAGTCAACAGATAGAGACAATGATTAGCAAATGTGGTAAAATGTTATTAATAGGTGAATCTGAGTAAAGGGTACATAAATGTTCCTTGTACTATTTTATTCTTACAACTTTTCTGTAAGTTTTAAACTCTTTCCAATAAAAGTTAAAAAGAACTAGTAAAACATGTTTATTTCTTTCTACTAAGGAGAGTTTCCAAGAATTAGAGATGATGTCCACCCTTTGTTTAAATCTTTCTGGAAAACTATCATTGTCAGTTACCCCCATAGGCTGTGGAGAAATACAGTAAGGTAATCTGTCCTACATTTATGCTAGGGGACTTTGAGGTTTTGTTTAAAAATATATGGTATAGTAGAGTCAAACAGATTAAGAAACTGGGCTGTATATGTGGAGTATGTGCATCACTATTTTGCATATCTAACATGAGTTAGAATATAAGAACCTTTACAGTTCAAAGTTAGACCCAGTATGCTGTCACTAATTACAATGATGTTATTGAGAATCATTCATGTACAAAATACAAAATGTAAATGATGAGGATGAATTGTTGCTAACTGCAATTATCAACCCAAAAAGACTGCAGTAGTAAGTTGTGTATCTTAAATAAGTTTAACAAAAGTATGCCAAAAAAACTCTTGGACTTTTTATTGTAACTCAATTTAGTTATGTAGCTGCTGAGACATTTGTTCTTTTCTATACATATGCATACTTTGCTAGAGAACGAAGAATCTGAAGAATTGTTGGTATGTTTTAGTTCTCTCTGCTTAAACTTGTCATTAAAAGTGCTGTCTACCCTACAAAGTTCTGATAGGAATCCTCTTTTCTATCTGGCTAATTTTGTGGGGTCCATAAAGGGGAGGGGGTAGCTGCCTTGCTTTTACAATTTTGAATAGAGCATTCCCACTTCACTGTGTTTACTGATCCCAATTCAGGTCTTTTGTGTTGCACAGCTTCGGGAGTTCACCATTATAGTTTATGTGAATAGAATTATGGAATTTTAAGCCCATAATTTGTGCAGTCATATCCCAAAGGTGGTGGCTTCCCAAAGAGATGGTTCCATGCCTGTGCATTCATGCCAGTCCTTTTTCCTATAATAATATGGATCTAACATTAACTTTGTTCTGACTCTTCTTTTAAGGCTTAAATACCTGGCTTTCCTTGAATTGATACCTGGATAAAGATGAATGTAAGCCTTTAATAGTCACCCTGACATTGTCTTAGTATTTCTTCTCCAGAGGGACTACATTTTGGTTAATGTACAATTGTGCCTAAATTAAAACCACTTGAAGATATGAGATATATTAGCAAAATCTGTTCAAGTGTAGGAACCACGTTCTCTTTTTCTTCTGAAAATGTTCCACTCCCATAAAAACTTGTGGCAGCCAACCTCCACGATGGCCCCCAGTGATACCCGACTCTTGGTATTCATGCCCTTCCACAGTCCCCTTCCATGATGAATCAGGGTTGCTCTCTGTGATTATTAGAATATGGTAGAGGTGATGGTGTATCACTTCCAAAGCTAGATCATAAAATACACCCTGGCTTCTGTTTTGCTTTCTCTTTGCGTCTCCTGCTCTGGAGGAAGCCAGCTACAATATTACAGGGACCCCAGGAATCCCATGGAGAGGCTCGTGCTGCAAGGAACTGAGGCCCCTGCCAAGCACCAGGTGTCTGAGCCACCTTGGAAGCACTAGTAAAGCCTTTGGCTGACGTCCTGATGGCCACCTCAGACCTGGAGCCAGAACCACCCAGCTGAGACAATCTAGAATTCCTGATTTACAGAAACCAAGAGATGAAAAATGTGTGTTGTTTAAGTTTTGGGGTAATTTGATACACAGCACTAGAAAGTAATACCTGGGTTCTCAGTGGTCTCACGGTGTCAATCATGAATGCTTAGATGTCATTTAGGTCTATCAGAAAACCCAAATTTTAACCAGTGTGATAGGTCAATTTGCAGATTTTAAGACAGAAGACCCAAACAAACATTAAGAAACCGTTATCAATGACAGTACAGAACTTTCACTAGAAAACCCTTCTTTCCCTAAGGGGATAGGATGGGACACCTTTGCCTGTCTAAACTCTGCCTATCCTCTATGGTTGAAATGTTTTTATTCTTATCCCCAATGTAGCACCACTGTGTGAATGCAGTATCTTCCTCTTTCTTTATCTCTGTTCACCTGTAGTACTTTGTTATTTTTACTTTGTATGAATATAGGAACATGATAATATAGATACTATTTTCATTCCAGACAATATGAAGTAAAGGACAAAGCACAGGCTTTGAGGTTGGCCTCTGCATCTGTAAACAAATTCCGCACTTGACACTTGTATGATTTCATTCAAGTCACTTTCCTCTTATGCATCTGTATGATGGGCCTTACATAGCATCTATGTCTTAGGGTCACTACAAGGATTCAAACATATAATCCATGCTGCCTTTGGCAAAGAAAATTCCCCAAACATTTATTATTTTAAAACTACTATTACTGGCCAGCTCCATGTAAAGCTGTCACTGTGAAATTAGAACTTGGCATAATTCCCGAGCTTATTAGATCTTGGAAAAAGTTAGTGAGCTCTCCAAGCTTTGGTTTCCTTTAATGTGATCTAGAAATAAAATAAACTCTCTCACTGGACCTTGAGAGAATAAAACATTATGTAATAAATTTAAAACACCTAACACAGAGCCTGACAAATAGTAGGCGGGCAACAAATGCTCATTGCTTCCTCTTCTCTCAGCTTCTTAAAGTAGATACTGTGCAGAGTGGCTGGGGGCTGGGTGCTAAAACATGCTAGGTACAGAAAAGGAAAGTGTGTTTTAGGCTTTGTATGTTGAACTCAGTTGGACCTAAACCCAAATAGCTTTCTATTACTTAAATGTTGAACATGCCTGCTTAAAATATTTAAGTCACTTTTCCAGTTGTATTAAATATCACAGTAGTGTTAAACCCTATTTATTTTAATTTTGCATTTTCTACATGGTCAATTTTCAATACAGTTGCTGTAGTTAATGACATAGTTTAAAATCTGAAAGTTCTAATATTTCTAATTCATGTTCATTGTACGAAATGGTGACATAAACTTGGATATATCTTTTTGTGACCAGCTGCTGGTTTTGGTCACTTGCAAAGTGATCTTAGAAGCGAAAACTATGGACTTGAATCCCATCTGAGTCCCACGTCCACCATAATGTAGAGATTTGGGCATCAGACTAGGCAGTAGGAGACTGGGTTCTAGCTCCCTCTCTTGAACCATCTAGATGTCTGGTTTAGATAAATCACCTCTTTCTAGAAAGTCAGGATGTTTGAATCCTGGCTCTGCCTCTCCATAATTGTGCGATCCCACTGAGCTTTAATTTCCCATAAATTGGGGGCAATCATACCTAACTCATAAGTTTGTGATTTTGAATGAAATATACATGCATAGCTTCTGGTCTATATATTAGATATGTAATAAACAAATTTTTCTTTTCTTCTCTGACCCTCAGTTTTGTCACCTGTAAAATGAGCCCAGTTGGGTGAAGTCCCTTCTGGTTCTAATGTTCTATTAGTGTAAGAATTATACTACTAAATGAAACATGAGATCTGGACATTTGCTCTTGGTATGTAAAAAAGTGGTAGTAAGAATAAAAGGTAGTGTGGTGGTGTAGGGGGATAGCATAAATATTCCCAAACATATTTGTCTAAGAGGAGGCCTGCCCAATATAGATTTGGCAGATATTTTATTTGCATTCTATTGTGTCTACAGATGGCCTGATGACAATGATCAGATCACAGGGTTTTAGAGACTCTGTCTAGTAAATGATCGGAGAACAGATCCTGTAACACCAACCCAGCTGGCAAAAATCATCCTTTGTGTAAAAACAGAACATGGTTGATCTATCTTAGCCCAGTCTGTGTCTGATTATTTCCTACATCAGTTAGACTCAACTACCCCAAGATATGAAGAATTTATGTTTCAAAATGAAACAGAGAAAATAAAGGGTAATAAATATGAAGAGATTGATTTAGGTCAAAAGAATATGTATGTATGTGTGCCTGTGTGTATAAAAAAGAATAAAAGAATACTCACTAAGTTGTAAAGAGTACCTATTTTTAGATGAGGGGTCTAGTTGAGTTTTGTTGTGTTTTGTTGTTTGTGTCTATTTTCTAAGCTTATAATAATTATGTTATATTATTATGCATTATATTGTGTTCTAATTACCATGCATTATTAAAATATACTTATGTGTTGTATTGGTGAGAGGGAAAAACATGAGGTCTTCGGCAGATTGTCTCCCTGCCACTGCAACCTAGTCTAAAGGATGGAGATGACCCAGCATCCGTCAAACAAAGGTAAAATATCACTTGAGGAAGTTGAACTTAAGAGTAGAATTACCTAAAATCATTCCATTGGCACATTTATACCTTATATACTGAGACATTCTACCTTTAAGTGTGTGAAAATACATGAACCATGTGTGCCCACGTGTCTTTCCTAGTATTGCACAGTCGCCAACATAATATAGGACTCAAGATGGAGTGGGAAGAATCAAAATGTTCTAGATTGTAACTCTGACTCCATTCTTCATAGCTGTGTAAGTTTGGAAAGTCATTTGATTATTGGGAATGTGGATCACATCATCTGTAAAATGGGAATAATAACACATACTTCACAGGTTTCTCTTTCCAGGACTGAACTAGACCATACATACTAAGCTGCTGGCATATTTGAGTCCTTTTCTTGTTTCATTTCATTTTGCAACTTCTGTGTACACGTCCAGACTACTGAGCTCTCAAAGGGTGTGGGGATAGTGTAAAAATCAGCCTTGAGGTATAATGTTTGGAGTATAGTCTTGCTTTCCAGCGACAAGGATTAAACTGGGCTAAGCCAAGTAGTTTTTTTTCTTTACCTGTCACCTATCAAGTTTAGTTCCCAAATAATGCATAATCAACTAAATGTAACAGAAGATCTTACTGCGTGGGTTCAAAAGAAAAGTAAGGTCTATTTTTAACCAGCTATAGCTGAAGCTCTCTTTTCCCCCGCCTCCTTTGCAATGTTCTGTGACAGCCTATAGTGCTGCAAAGTGATTGAGCTGCATTGAGATTTTCTTAAAGTCCTGTTTTATTTAGATGATCTCATCAACGTTAATTCAGTTTTGCTGCTTAGGAAAACACAAGCCAGAATTTGAAATAATATTGGTAACTTCAAACATTTGGTTCATGTAAATATTTTAAATGGCCTATTAATTTTAAGTACTAGTGCTAGGGAGAAAGAAAATACTGTATTTGTAGCAAAAACTTTCAATTTAGAAAAGAGATGTTTTCTTTAAACAATCTCCCAATCCTCCAAATAATATGAAAGGAAAATTAAAGGCCCTTTGGAACCACATATTCAGAGGCAGATGTTAAACATTAGTGAAATTATTTTAAGAATTACATAAGCACATAGAGTATTTTGGATGGTTTTCCAAGATCTCTGTATCAAGTCTTACACATACAGAACTTATTCCCTAATGGTAGTCTTCGCTTGGGAATTCTTAAAGGGTCTCCAAATTCAGTCTGTTCTGACTTGAGTTTATCTTTCCCTCTTCTGCTTCTTGATTTTCTTCCAGTGATTTCCAGATGTGTTACTTGTATCTGCTGGCTGGCTGATGAAGCTGTTCACTGAGAGGAAATATAGGAAGCACCCCTTTCTCACTTTCTGTCTCCTCACCCTACCACCATGTAATCTGGAAGGAATCCTCTTAATATTTCCAAGATCCCTCTCTCTTGTTGAATTCATCTGGTCAATTCCCTTATCAGACTGTTTTTACTTCTTTTGGGGATCATGGCAGTAGCTTCTGAATGGTTCTCTCCTCTTCTAATCTTATTTATTAATCCAATCGGTTTTCCATATTTGTGATTTCCCCTGTTTTATGTTCTCCAGTGCATTGCATATCAGGTTTAGAATTCCTTCACTAAACATATAAAGTCTTGGAAGCTTTGGATCTTATCTAATATCCTTATCCTTTCTTGGCCATTCCCCACATCTACAATACACCTCTCATTCTGTAACATACCCAGATTCCCCTAATATGCCATACTCCTAATATGCCCATGCCTTCCTTATCACATGCCATTTCACATGCCCAGAATATTCTTTTTTCTCCTACCTAAATCTAGCTCAAAGGCATATTAACTCATTTTGGATGCCAACTTGGAAGCATGTCTACCTCTCTCCCCAGCGCACACACACATTAACTGATCTCTACTTGATTTGGATGCCTTCGTTTTTGTTTACAGAATTCCCAGTGTGTACATTCTTCCATCATTTATCTTTTGGAACTGAAATATTGATTTATTTATTTCCCCCTACATTAGATGGCTAACACCTTGAGGCTGGGGGATTTTTCTATTTTGTGGGTTTGAATCCCCAGTACATGATTGATGCAAATAATGAATTTTAAATGGATACAATCTTGGATTTTTATTCCATTTCATTCATTTTCTTTCTGGGCTTATCTATCTTTTCCTCATCTATAAAAGCAAAGAACTAGACTAGTCAATGGGTCTCAAATTCTAGATCTCATACTCTGCATACTCTAGGGGCTACAAAAATAAAACAGAACCAACCTTAAAAATAGGAAAAACCCGGATTGCCACAGCTCAATCCCAAAGATTCTGATGAGTACACCTGGGCAAGGGAGGTATAATGTATGTTTCTGATATATAACAAGGTCTGGGATAAACTGGCCTAGAAACTTTCTTTCAGCTTTAGAAATCCTTCAAATACTCTCTGTTTCCTAAAGAATAGATTCTAAATTTCTCAGTCTGGAACTTGGAGTCTTTTTCCTTGAACCCTGTTTTTTTCTCCAGTCTCAGATATTACCTTTACAACTTCTTATACTTTATGATCCAGTCATACTGAACTGTTTACAGAAAGACTTATACATATTAGCTTTTCCAATAAACAATGCCCCACTATTGTGGTAATTCCATGATGAGGCTTAGGCATCAACTTTTCCATGAAGAGTTCTCTGAATCCTTTCTTTTCCCCTTTTTGATTCTGTTTTTGCTTCTATCAGGGTACTTTGTATTATATTTTATTATCTTTGAACTTCTTGAAGACCAAACAGTCACTGAGTGAACATTCTTTCCTTTCCTTATTGTGGCAATGCATTCATTCTTTGAGCAAATATTGAGAAGCTATTATTTAAACTGAGAAACTGCCAATCTAAATTTATTACTTCATGTCATTGTATCTTCATAATAATAGTATTGCAAGAATTGTTGTAATTTTGCAAATGGGGTAACAAAGGCTTATAGAGGTCGAGCCATTTGTATAGCCAGTTATATGGCTGTTCAATGATTGGCTTAGAATTAGCTTCCAGGTATTTCACATTATCATGTTTTTCTTAAGGAAACAAAATAAAAGAATGAAGAGAAGTATGATATAAAGTGGCTTCTCCCAAATCTGTTTCCTCATTCCTAAGTAAACACTGATTCAGTAAAATTACCACCTGGAAGCCACATTCTGATAAACTGGAGTTTGCTGTAAATTCACTACAGTTCAGCAGATGTTTTAAGAGAGTCTGAAGGAAGAAAATTCCCAGCAGTAAAACTACAAAGAGAATTCTCTTGGGACTTGTTAGCAATTTTATTTTAGAAATCAAAGTATTGTTGCTTTTTTCTTGTTCTTGTGTTTTAAGACTGTCTCACCATTTGAATTTAAGAATGAATGGCAACAGAGAAGACCGGAGATAGGACAGTGTAGGGGGTCCCCACTGTGGAAGGCAAGGCACTGCCATTTTCCTCTGAGGCTTGACAAAATGAAAATGTAATTAACATCTGAGCTAACATTTATTAAACGCATATTATGTACTTGACATTTTGCTTAGTGTTTTATATCTATTTGTTCAGTATTTCCAAACACTAGTCGTTCCTATGTCAGTTTTATGGATTTTGTTACATTGAAGTGTTATCTATCCTGTTATTTACTTAACATTTCTCCTTAAATGGACTTTAGTCAGCCTTTTATCCCCCTGTTCTAAGCAGTAGTCCACAAATATTATGTCTAGTTATATATTTTATAATAATTAAATGTTTTCAATTTACATTTTTTCTGAAACAAATTAAAACAAATACATTATTATTATAAAAGGGTTCAAATACCACCTGAGAATCATATCTTGGATCAACATTTGTGAAATGTATTTTTTTTCACTTAATCCTCAAAACTCTTTGGGTTAAAAAATTTTAGTATCATTTGCATTCAAAAGGGAAAAGTGAGGCAAAAAAAGATGAAATAACTTGCCTAATGTCACAAGCTAGGAAGTGGAAATCATAGTTTGAATTCAGATCTGGGTTGCTTCAAAGCCCAAGCCCTAAAACACTGTGACATTCTTTAGCCAGTCCTGGAAAAGTCTGCATTTATACCCTCAATTTTGTATATGCCATAATTGTAACTTTACAAACATATGAATGTGTATGGAAGTGAGTGAAAGTAAATATAGAAAATTAAAATAGTTGTATAGGGTTGATTTTCTCCATTTCTTTGCCCCTAACTATAATATTATACTTGTTTTGCTTTCATAATTGAAAAATGACATATAGATCTCAAAGATAAACTGTGTTGAGTCCTAGCATTTCAGAAGTCCAATTCAACACCGATATTCATTCACTGGTTTTGCATGAGTGTGTGGGTTTAAATGTTTACTGAAACATTCTTGAAAACATTAAAAATGGTATTGGCTGTTAGCTGGTTTTGATGTGCTGGGCTCTCCATGCTCACCTCTGGCAGCTCTATCAGAGGGTGGTATTGAAAAGGTTTAGGAAAACACATTTGTCTGGGCAAATGAGGAGTAAGAATGCCTTCCCAAGCACCTGTGAATTGTTTATGCTAATTGGGTCATGCCTGATGTTGCCTGTGTGTAGGCTGTGTCTGTTTCTCATCCTCTCATCTCTCTCTCCCTGCTGTCCCCATGTCCTACTTTACTTATGAGTCCTGAATCGCAATACACAGCAACATAGCTGCTTGCTAGCGGCAGACAGCGTTGGAAGGCCATGTGCAGGTAACTGTTGACACAAAGAGCACTGCTTTGGGTAGAGAATTGTCCTGGTCAGAGGGCACAGTCCAGAAAGAGCAGGTTGGACTTCCTGGTCATCTACATATGGATGAAATTGGCAGGCTGGCTATCTCTCCAATATTTTTCCTTTTGATCTGCCTTCACCCTCCTCTTGACACAAAATGTTCCCTGTTTTAAACACAGGTTTGGAAAGCCTGAGTGTGAGCAATTAGAGGTCTAAAATGGAGTGTGTAGGAGGTTAGGAGGGAAGGCTTGGTAGTTAGCTTGTCATCAGTGAGTGAAGCACAGCGTGCTGCTTCCTGGCTGGAGTTACAGAGGGGGAAGAAAACAAACCAAAAATCAAATGTCCGAGAAAGGTTATGTGAAAAGTGGCATTTAAAGCACTTCTCAGAGACAAGGGTCAGAAAACAGTGGGATTACTTATAAACTACTTGGTTAGGACATCACCACGGGAGAGAGAGGAGATGTGGCTGATTTGCTGTGTAGTCCTAACAAGATCCTAGGGGCAGGTGGGAGGACATCAGATTGTTAAATAGAAAAGGCTGTGATCCAACTAGCAGTCATACCCCTAATGGGGATCTGGTTGCTTTGCAATCACTCTTCCTGCCTTAGTCTTTATGGAGACAATTTGACCTGCAGGTCCAGATGTGAGCCACATATAAGACAGACCATGGCATATAGGTCTTGGGGGACAGATAATGAGAAGGAAGACAACCTGGCATCCAGCCAGCGAGACTCCTAGATGCACCAGGGCCAGGCTTTCAGTGAATGGTTCTCAAAGTGCATGTCTCCGGTCTGGAGCTTAGTGGGGATATATAGCCTCCTTCCATTCGGTCTGGTTGGAAGCAGGAGTGTGAATGGAAGCTGATTTGAAAATCAGTCAACCCAAAAGTATAAGGAGTGGACTAGGCAGTAAGGATCTAAAGAAGAAAGAGGAAAGGAACCCTAGTTGAAGCTCAGAACTAGTTTCCTGAACATGTTCAAAGCAGCATTTGAATTGATCTCAAGTTTAACAGAGTTAATGTTGAGTGGCCACCTATTCCATAATTCCATTTTTAGGCAGACTAAAAACTCAGTCATCACAGACTACTGTATATTAAAAAGCCCTTCTAGCATTATATCCATTTTGATGAAGAACCGGAGTCATTTATGTAACCTCATGCATCTGGTATATGGTGGAAGTCTACAATATGACAAAGGCTATAATACAGGCATGAACAGAATGCTGTGGAGGAAAGACCTGGAATCATCAGGCAAGGGTTCACAGAAGAGGTGATGTTGGGGTTTGGACAGGAAATACTGAGTGCAGAATGTGCTCATGACTATTGTCAATGATCTGCAACTGATTGAGTGCTACCAAATGTCTGTGTTTCTTGAGGCCATGTTAAGAAGCCCCCAGAGTTTAGAGCTTAGGTGTAGAGTACATTTAACTCAAAGCTGAACAACGAAAAGCCAGCTGTTCTGACAGATTTCACAGGGTGGGCAAAAGATGGAGCTGGAAAGTTGTGTTGGTTAGGGGAGGGAATGGTTGAGAAAGAGGATTTAGCTGAATTTCTATTTCTAAATACAACTTTTAGAGACTATTAGCTTCTAACTGTGGCATTCATCAGTTGTTAAAACTGGCACTTCCCTTTGTTGAACAAGACAATGTGGATGAGAAAAGATGCATTATGAGAGGTAACAATGACTTAAGCACCTGGTTCCAGCCAAGAAGTTATTTAAAATGATTAAAGAAGGGAATTGTGAACAGGAGTCATCCATTTGATTGCTTAGTGACTTTAGTCAATTGGTTGCCTTTTAATGAATTTTCCCTTTTGAAGGGAATTTAGATGTCCAGGTGTATTGATGGTCTTTGAGAAAAGTAACTCAGTGCAGTGGAAGGGGATGCATGTGTGTGGGAAGAGTTCTGGTTTCAGTCTCCACATTCTCAGCATAAACCGAGTGATGATTTGGGCAAGTGGCTGACCCACCCTGAGCTTCTCCTTCTCCTGAAGTATGATTTGCTCAGAAACGTTACCTTCACCTCCTGGGGGAATGAGCATCATAATCCTTTTCTGAAGTTTCTCTGACGATTAATGGCTACAATGAATATGCAAAGTGCAGTACTCCATACATATTCCAGTTTTTTTTTTTAAGTCCAATTGCACCTTGCCAATGGTTTGGATTCATTTAAAGGGGGAACCTAGATAAAGATGCTCAAGCAAGAATAGCTGCATGATGTGCTAAAACCTCCTTATTTTAAAATGAGAACTCAGTAGTTCTCGGCCCTGGCTGCACATTTGAATCACCAGGTACAATTAATAAGACTCCCAAGTGTTGAGCTGACCTCCAAAGACTCAAATTTAATTGGTCTGCTGCGGGACTCCAGCCTTGAGTTTGTAAAAGCTTGTCAGGAGTTTCTGATGTGCATTGGATTCAATCATTGTTTCTCAAACTTTAACATCAATTGCCTGGCAATCTTGTTAAAATGCAGATTCTGATTACGTCTGGGGCACCCACGATGCTGCATTTCTAACAGCACGGGACCAGACTTTGAGTATCAAGTGCTTAATGATCCATGCCAGGTTAATCAGAATAACCCAGAGGCTTGTTGAAAATGGAGCACTGGGGCCGGGGGTCTGGCCTACACAACTGTTTCACTTAGTTCAGGGAGGGGCCAAGGGAATCGCTTGTCCATTTCAACCTAGATGCCCCAGGATGCTAATTTTGGAATCCTATAATGTGACTTTCACTCCCAATTCAATTGTTCAGTAAAAGTATTACAGCGTCTGACCTGGGATATCATTGTCAGGAACTTGAAAGATGAGTGCACTCAAGTTATGTGCTGTCTGGACATGGCTGATCTTTATGCCTTGTGTATCTTCAACCTCCAGAATTCTCCTTTTGAGTTAATGGAACCCTCACAGCGCACACTCTGTTCGGGCAGAATTTACCATTGGCAAAGAGCTCACAGGTGAATTGGGAGAGCAACCTTCACTCCACAGCTTGACCCTGGGCTGAGTTGCTCTCTGCAACACGTCATGCTTTCTAAGGCAGAACCCCCAGAGAGGTGGGCTCACTTTCCCTACTGTGGGATCAAACCAAAGGAAAGTGAAGATGGGAGAAAGAAAACGCTGCTTTATTTCGCAAATGACTGACTTGAAAATCTCAGGAACTTTCTGAAGAATCTGTCCCATGATAGACTAGATCTTTTTTTAGCTTCTTTTTCTTCTTCTCACCCTCCTGGATTCTCTTACTCTTAGCAGCTAAAAACATCCGCTACTTAGGGGTAGACTTTTTCCACTTTCCAAGAAAAATTACAAAACAACAATAATGGGATCAAAAACATTAGAATTCTGGTATGGTCATTTTAGAAAACTATTTTGCATGTAATTAATGCAGAAGGGGTTGGCTTCCAAGAAGTTTATGAATTTGTAAATAAATTGACACCAGAATGGTAATGTGGAAAATAGGGCAACTCAGTTTTTCTTGCTTTTCCCTTCAGGCATTTACTCTTGTAAGAATTCCTGATCAGTCTATAGAAATATCTGCATGGCCTCAAGAATGGACAATTCAAAAAAGCAATAATCACACACCAGTTTAGCTGACCAAGTCCTAGGTCTCCCAAGTTCCAGGTACTCAATTTCATACCGTGTTTGAACTGTACCTTCTTTTAGAAGAGGGCGTCACATCAGGACTTGCTGGCCTTACTAATGTCCCCCTTTCCCCAGGCAGGGCTGGCCAGGCAGAGAGCTGCTGTGTGTTGTGACTCGCAGCAGTACATGGCCCTAACTGCCACCAAAGCCTTCCTCAAGAGCCAGCCACCACACGCCCTCCCTCCGCTGGTCCTCAGAGCCTCGCCATGGGTGCGATACAGGCTTTAGTCCTGCATTCTACGCCATGTGCATTCGGTTCAGGATTGGAGGGATACAAGCACGGTCCTCAGACCTCTGCCCATTCACCGGGAGCCTTTCACCAGGCAAAGGGGCTTGTTACCCAGGAAAGCCTGGGGAGTCTATGCCGAGTGCAGGGAAGCTGTGGAGGAGTTGGAGCAATGCAGGGACAAGCCCCATGCCACAGTGGCAGCAGAGCTCCAACAAGGTGACTCGGGGGTGACTGGTCCTAGGTGGTGGGGCTTCGGGCAAGGTGCAGGAAGGAAAGGGGTTCTCACCTTTCAAGGAAAATGGACTGGGTAGATAGGAAGCACCAAGACAAACTTTTACTATTTTCAATTTTGCCCTGAGTTGCGTTTTGATGTAACAAGAAAATAATCACAGTGGCTATAAATGTATTTAAAATTTATATATATATATTTTTTTTGCTAAAAATAGGAAGTTAAACTCCTGTCAGGCCACAGTCTTGTTTGCAAGGCAGTGGCTTCCTTATGCAATCTCAAACGGGAGGGATGGCCTTTTGCCAGGGATGTTTATGTTATTGATTCTCTTAAGTATAGCATTTCCTATGTGGCAGACAACTTTAAGTACTTTAATGTCTTATTTCATTAATGCTCGTAACATCTTCTGAATTGAGCACTATTACTGTTTCCATTTTGCAGAGGAGGGAACTGAAAATCAAAGAGGTTAATTCATCCAGGTTCACGGTGGCAGACCCAAGATTTGAACCTGGGCAGTCGGAGTCCACCATCTGTAACCACCGTGTTATCCCGCCTCTCCTGCTGAGCAAAGCATTCCTGCTCTGGAGAGGAAAGAGAGAAATTGGACTGGATGGACTGGTTTTTAAATGCAGGTCTGTGGACTGATGCACCAGTGAGGTAATCATTACTGGCGTTCTGGCTTAAAAGGCAGACTCCAGGGATTAACACCTGGATTTCTGATTCAGGAAGTCTGGAGGTTTGAAAAATCGACCCAGATGATGTTTAGGAAACTCCTACCCTTACTTCAAATCCAAGATTCTTTGATTGGAACATCATTCTGATTACCCTCAAATGAACAGGATACCAAGGAACAGCAGGGGCTTATGCTACCACCTCCCTTGCATTTTCTAGTCATTCCAGCTCTGGTGTCTAAACCGCACTCTCTGCTGGCGGCAGTTCTGACCACTCCGCCCCCAGCTCCATCTGCCCACCATCACCAGGCTGCCTCAAGTCCTGTGAGCCTCCCACACCCAGCCTGCTTTCCTTCCGTAAAAGCCCAGAGCCCACAGTCTCCTTAAAGGCTTCAAGCATTCCTACTGCAAAGCAAAGTGGACGTGCTTTTTAAAAATCTGTAGTGAACTGCCGCTTCTCTGCTCTGCCAACAGTCATGCAGCTCAGGTGGACGACACTGCACATTATTCTCCCACTCAGAATGGACCAGACGCAGCAATGTTTCAACATGGGACTACAGACTACAGATAGAGCCCTGCCTCAGCCCCCTTTCTCCATCTACCTTCAGAATCTTCTTTCTTGAATACCCTGAGGGGGCTGGAGGCTCTGGCTAGTCTCTCACTCTTCTATTCAGTAACATTTCACTTCTTAAATGCAGGTCTGTGGACTGATGCTGAGGGGAGCAATGCTGACACCATACAACCACAGGGAGGAGGAGAATTAGCTATTGTGTCACTTCTGCTCATCTGAGCTCTGCTGATGAGCACACGGACCGAAGTAAGTCAGCCAGAACATTTCCAGCCCTTCTTGACTTTAAGAAGACTCGATCATGTCCCAGGAAATGGAAGCAGAGAAGGAAAAAGCTTGCAAGCCCTAGAGGTTTCTGTGAGAAACTGGCCTGAAAGCAGATAGGTACCAACGGGGAAGCCAAGGCAGAATACTCCCAGTGTCAAACACCCATCACCACCTAACAGTGAAAGATACTACCATCATCAAAGCAGCATTTCCTTCCCCATTCTGCCTTGTGACTTTCTGAAGAATTCAGTGACTTTTCTATTTAAGGATATGGAGATTGTCTTTCTTCTTAGTGGGTCACTTCTACCATTTGAGACATGTCCATCAACAGGTTGCCTTGACTGAAAGCCCCAAATATTCCATGGAAAAGAGAAAATATGCTTTCAAAAATCTGTCTGTCAGGAGACCCCATAAAACACTCCAGCTTCTTTCCATACATGAATAAGCTAGCAAAACATTGTAAATCCACTCTGGAACAGAAGAGCAAGAAAACTGGAGTCTAACCAACCACCTTGAGATATGTAATAAAAATGTGCATGTTGGCCACACTTCCCAACAGGCATGTTCCTTACTGCTCCCTGACTGCACTGTTAAGTCCTTGAGGCAGTAACGGAATTCATCTAACATAGATAAGGCAGCTCTAGAAGCTCAAAGCTTATCTCAGGAGCCCCTAAACCAGCTGGATTTCATCCGATAGGTCAGGGTGCCCTAGATCTCCTTCACAGCAGTGGCTGCAAACTCAAACCTTTCCCCGGGGGGTAAAAGCACCTGCGATGTCTTTTATACTCATGCTTTGGGCCCCAGAAGGGAGGGAACCAATCTCTTACCTAGCTTTCCGAAGGGGCATTTGTGGCAAAAGGTGGGTGGCTTGCTTTTTCACCACATTCAAGAATTTTGGATTTATTTATCCTATTACATGCCTGCCTCTATTCCAGCAACATTTTATCAGAAGTTACCGATTTAGAAGTCCCAGCTATTGAGCTTCCACAGTAGAGTGTGAACTGCTAGAGTTGACCCCTGCACTGTTAATATAAAACCAGCATGCAGATGAGAGGAATTTCCTCTTTCAACGGTTTTATTACCTTGAGCTCCTTGACTGTAGAAGAATCTTTGAGCCGACTCAACATCCAAGAGTCTATGAGCAGACTCGACATCCAGAAAATAATCCATTTTGGGATAATCCATCCTTGATGTTCCAAAAGCAGACTTTTAAGACAAAATAGTCACTTGTATGCCTAAGAAAGAGAAAAAAACCCACAATATTTTAGACTGTCAAAAAGATTTTAAAGCCCCAGATTTAACTTTGGAATAAGAAATATTCCACTGTAATACCCATTGTTTGACTGACATTCCCAGTTCTAAAGCCACCCCTCAACATAGCTTTCCTACTGTATGAGAAAAATGCAACATTTAACCAACATTCATGAAAAGTAATATACTCTACTCAGAAAAAAATAGGTAAGGCTAAAGAGATAACATACCAGTCTTTCCTTGCTGTTTATTAACTGGAATATTTACCATTCAATTTATATGCTGTTCATTTTCAAAAGATCTATCTGATAAATGGCACCATTAAGTGCCAGCCATCTGAGTATTGATCTTAATTGATCCAGGGAGCTCTGATTCCCTAGGAACAGTGAGAGTTGCCTGGGAATATGAGTCTCTGCTTATAGATGCCTTGCGTTTATGACACATGCTGACATGTTTGCTGTAAAAATGCCTTGAATTCCTTCCTTTTTAGTGATTCCACACATTTTATAAAGTGTTACAGGATCACCTGCTTTCCCCCAACATAGGCTGCTTTTGAGAAAGAGTTCTGGTTTGTACAGCATTGACAATAATTGTAGAATTGCAATGATCCCAGTAATATTTTCATGCACTAGCCTTTCAAGAAGCTAATACATTTCACTGAAAAAACATTCAGCCTCTTGGGCTCCTTCTAGCATCTATAACCTTTCCCTGATACTTGAATAAGTGAAATATCTTATTTCTGCAGCATGTTTTTAGAAAGAATTAACAAGACAAAGTCATTAAAAATCAAGCTCAGAAGCCTAATCCAATCTAATCCAATTGCTCTAACAGCGCACATTTTAATTTAAGAAACCAAGTCCGGTAAGAGGAAACTTTAAAAAATACCCAGAGGTACCCCAACAGCAAATCATACTTACTGTAGAAAAAAATCAAGGGCTAACTGCCAGCAGTAAAAGCAAGAAAAATTTCAGCCAGAGTGTCTTTGATCTCACTAAATATTCCCGGTGAAAAATAAACAATTTGATTGTTTGATTAGAATGGCAATGAATAATGTATACTGTCCACTGGACTTCCTTTATCAGATAAAATGGCCAGAGCATGTTACCTTAGCAACGGAAGGTGACGCCAGCCTCAGCCTCTTTGTATCCTCCACTGTGAAAGAAGAAAATGACCAGTTTCCCGTGCAAAACTTTGGCAGAAAACCATCACCATCAAAATCTACATGTACCCATCATGAGGTCCTTTCTCCACCCCCATCCCCCATCTCTTAGGCAGAGAAGTGTCACAGTCATTCAAAAATGGTTCTGATTTAATAATTTATTTTCATAGCCTCAAACCCCAGGCTGATTTGCAATTACAACAGAATTACATGATTAGTTAATATGATAGAAAAGTTGTCTAGAAATTGTCAGCGGCACCAGCTCTTACCCTAATGCTTGCTATGTGTGGTAGGCAAAGGCCATTTTAGCTAGCATATGTTAAACATTCCCCCGTTATAATTAATACATACCTCAGTCATCGGCATCTAAGCTGAAAATAACTCTTTCCTTCTGTGAATCAGTCACTGGAAGAAGCTTAAAAGGCTGTCTGAAATTTTCCAGGTTTTGGAAGATGCATTATAACAGAGATCTTTAGGAGGATTCCCTCTTCCCACCCCCAGGAAAAGGAAAGGGAACCCAAAAGAATGCATGCAAGAAAAGAGTCTTAAAGTTAGCAGATACTCACCAGCATGTGTCGGCCCCTTTCAACAGGGCATCGCGGAGCATTAAACAGACCTGTGCAATGCTGCTGAGCCTGCAAGCCCAGATGAACAGCTTCTAATTTTCCCTTCAATCTCAATTCAAGAGCACAGAGCAAAGGAAAGTGATGGATTTGCCCATTTTATATTGTGATGAAATGCAACCCCTAAGAAGAGATCTGAGAGGAGCTGCTCTTTAGAACACATTAGACTGCTAATTTAAGAAAATTGAAAGGTTTTGTTTTACTGTCTTTCATGTGTTCTCTCTGCTACCCCCTCAATTTAATTTGCATTTGAAATTATGCTCATGTCTCCTCAGTTCTCCAAGGTGTGGAGTACTTTCTAATCACGGCTGCTGCTTGGGTAGGGTTTGGTGCTACGCCACTTTTATTCTGAGCTGCACAACAAGGTGGATAATTATAATTATGAGCTATTTTATGGAATGAAATACAGAGTGAACATTTGATTTCACCCTCTCCATCTTCCCTGGCCTTTCTTCTTCTTCCTGCCTCTGACTGCTTGGTCAAATCTCGAGTCCAAATCATGCCAGCCTATCTAAATGCATTCCTCTCTGTCTGAGTGTAACAAAATAATCCCAGCAGCCACAGGAAACTTTGGGTCCATGCCTGAACTATCCTCCCTACGAAATCTCATAAGAACTTTTAGACACATCATGAAAGGCACAATGATAGTGAAATACAAGTCCTAGACTGGGTTTTCCAAGACCCTCCTGCCCCCTTTGTTGACCAAGCAGAATTGGTAATAAGTGCAATGGTTTGCAGCATGTTGAATTGGTTAAGAAAAGAGAAGCTACATTTGAGAAGGCTTGTAGACCACCAGGCTGTGCCTACCCCTGTGTACAGCTGAGCTGACTGCTCTTGAGAAAAACCTGATTGTCTCCTGCTGTTGGTCCCGTGGGCTCTCCCACCTAGTCACAGCAATTAGACACCAAGCTTGTGCCGCAGTTAAACCTGATGGAAAAAGACGTCAAGACTACCAATCCCATCGTCCTGTAGGGATAGTCAACTTGGGACTCAGAACACTCAAAACTTTGCCCAGACCCAAGGACTTACTTCACTAAGGTTACATTTCTGTTCAGTCCCCAGTGGAGACATGCTGAGCACTTGACATTTACAAGAGGAGAAAGCCTTCTTCTGGTTCCTTTAGCTTACAGCAAGGTGTGGGCGGCAGGTTCTGAACTCTATTGTGATTTTACTGAAATTTTAATGACTCATAGGTGAGGGAGAGAGGGGAGAGAGCGCGCACGCTCTACGGCTGCTGACAAATGCCAAACATTTAGGTGAGCACAAATGAATGTGTGAATAAAGGATGTGCTAAACTGAAAATCTGAAAAAGAGAGTTGAGTCTTGGGTGTTCAGGGATGGGTTTGGGAGTTAGTTATTTCTGGAGAGTTGACCAAGAAAGAGAAACTTGAAATGTCTTACAAAGGGAACTTGTAGTGTGAACGGGTCATGATTTAAGAAAACTCAGAGAGGAAAATTTCAACTTCAAGAAATATATTTGAGAAAATGATGATTATTCACTTGCAAAAGGGTCTTCATTCTACTACATAATTAGTGATAGGGTTCTTTAATATAATAGGCCAGCTTCGGAAATAGACTCTCAAAAATGATTTTACTCTTTGGGGAGCATAGCTATGGATTACATATTGGAATATCTGCATGAGGAATTATTTTTAAAGGTGGGGAAGCATTACAATGCTCAAAAGTCAATGCCAAAGTCTGATCAGCTCAGTTCTGCGTTACAACTTCTATCTACTCACAAGCAAAATTTATAATGGCCCATAGTTCTGAGGTAGAACAGAACCAGACAGAGAAGTTTACAGCAAGGTTAAAGCAAGCATCCAGACTAACCGTTATGCAGCACTGAACAGGGTGGAGCTCTTTATATAGCATCAATAATACCGTACTGCCCACACCTGTGCAGTGGGCAAGCCGACCAGGGTCAGGTGAGAATCCCGGCCATAGAAACTTCCATTTTCTCTACACTCAGTGAGCTAGAAGTAGAGAATTATTTGAAAAAAAGACCAGTGTCATATATTTTACACAGATGGCATTACGATATGAAAGTTTAGACCTGTAAAGCTGAAACAAAGAATCTAGAATTTTTAAAAATACATGACATGGCAAAGACGTGCGTACTTTTCCGTTCAGTTTGGTGGTAACAGGTTATATATGAATGTTCTATATTCTCAGGGAAGAAGTATTGGATCAATTTAAAATGGAGACATTTTTCAAGATGGAATCTGCAGACCAGTAAAGGTATCAGCTTGTATTAATTTATCTTTGGGGTATACTTATTTGTTCTATCGGATGGTACAAGGCCCAGACATTCTGGGGAAGAAGATCACATGGTTTGTAAATACACAACTTTCTTTTTTGCTCTTTTTGTATCATCTGATTAACTTCCATCAGAGGCAATCGGTGTTTATTCTGTTTGCTAAGAGATAAAGAAGTTTGTGTTACTGACAATTTTGTAACTCATGTACTTGTTTAATTGCCTTAGTGTATTCCAGAACTTGCTAGACAATGTTTTATATTTGTGATGGACTATGTGAAGTTCTGCCTTTTACCTCTATGAAATCTTGGACAAGTTTCTCTTTTCCCAACAAACCCAGTTAACTTTAACTCTAAAATATTAAGATCTCTCCTAAACTGCAGAGATAGTTTGGACCCCTTGGTGGGGTGGAAGATCTTTGGTCAAGTGCTAGCTTGTTAAACAAGTATAGAAAACAATGTATTCATTGATTTTGCAAATAGTTGGCCTCAACGATATATTTCAATAGCAGTGGTTTCTCTCTGCTTAGCAAGTCACTCTTTTATCTCTCAACCCATCACTCAAAAGAAATCTCTCCTCCCTGCTCATTAAAGCCAGTCCTGAAATAGTAGGAGTTCTGCAAGCATTTTATCTGAGGCTTTATTCAGATTGAAATCATCCTGGGAGAGGAAACTCTTTAAGCCACCATCAGTTACTTTTACTTCAGAGTAAATGAATTTCTAATCTTTTCTTGTGAGATTTTAATAATAGTTGGAAAGCTAAAGAAAATGGGAGAAGTTGGGCAAGTGGAATGAGAAAAAAAAAATGTCTTGCAGAGAGGAGGAGCCTGATTGTATTTCATGTAAGTGTGTAGCCATGTTTTGAGGGCTTACTTACATGTCAGATGCCAGGTACTCAGCTGGCAGAGGATGGCATTCAATTCGTGGAACATCTTAATTTGGCTCAGGGCCTGAAGCTGCCCAAAAGGCCCAGAGGCAGACTCCTGAATCCAATCAAGACCATTAAGTTAAAAGACTTTCCTCCTGGCCCACCTTCACTTGGCAGGAAAATTCTTCAAAACACAATCACCTGGCTCTCTGTTCTTTAAACTGCACAGGACAGAGCCACACTAGAAGACAGGAAGCATGGGATGAAATGGCAGAGACCAGGGCCACGGGAAGCAAAGCCTTTGGCTCCACTTGCTGCCCACTTCCAGAAATATCCTTCCCCTTCTTTTAATACTTTGTAGAAGGGTCCACTCACAGAGTGAAGAGCAAGAGTTGAAAATGTCATCTGACCCTTCTGTCAACTGAGTTCTGGTAAACTGATCCTGCTTATAATATGGTGTCTTGCCAATGGGTTTCAGCCCCAGGCAATTTTGCTATGGATTCAGTGTGACCAAAGAAATTGACAGCAAAACGTTCTTGGGGTGAAAGGGTTATACCCAACTTTATTTCCAGGTGACAGGTCAGTCACTAAAATCCCGTTCACTCAGAGCAAGTCTGCATGCAGCAAGCCGGTCTCTGCCTCTGGGCCCCTCTGTCTGCACAGTTGTCCTGCACAGCTGTCCTCTGGACCTCTCTGCACAGTCGTTCTGCACAGCCATCCTCCAGGCCTCTGTCCTTGGCACTGCTACCACTCCAGCCTCCTCTCTGCTCTCCCGCAGCCTTGCAGCCCTGCCACCGTGGCTTGCCCAAAGCACTGGGTGGAGCTCTTTATATAGAGTCAGCAGCCATGTATTGCCCACAAGTGTGCAGTGAGCTAGTCAACCAGGGCCAGGTGAGAATCCTGGCCACAGGAACTCTCGTTTTATCCACATATGGAAATCTCTTTGCTTGGCAGAAAGAATACTCTGAAGTTATATATCTATCTCAGGGTTTATCTAATGGATCTGGAAATAAGGAAGTGAAGAAATGTTGAGGAGAGAAATGAGAAATTCTCAGGGAACTCTTTATTTACTCTAACTCTCAAATCCCTAAATATGAAAATTTCCACCCCATGATGGAGAAATGTGTTGACAATAGGAGGTTTTATAAACACAAATTTGAGGATATATATAATGATATTTGACTTCATTCCCTCTGGCAAGAAAATTGCTTTGCCCTCAATTCTTCATGTGCATATGTGTAATTTGTTTTCAACTCTGCTGGCAGTGGTGGTGGCGGGGCAAGGGGCATGGAGTGGGCTGAAAAAGTCTATCAGAAGTTCAATTCTGTTTTCCTAGTCCTTCTAAAGATCCAGATAGCAACCTGATCATAACCAAAGACATGTTGAAGAAAGAATGAGGATCTCGGAGGGCCACAAATCTCATAGACCCCATACAAACTGTGTGGAACCTGGACCTCCAAAGCACATTAGGAAATAGGATTGGCTACAGCAGTGAGAGCCAAAAGGGAGTGAGTGTGACTTGTATCAAAACAGTAGAAGTCATTGTTAGGTCATTGCAAGGACATTTTTACAATTCCACACTGCTACGCAAAGTGAGGATTGCCAATAGGTAGATTAGATAGATAGATGTAGAAAAAGAGATTGGAAAGAGGTGAAGATAGAGATAGAAGAAAGTGATGAAAATGAATATAGACACATGGTAACCTCAAACTACCATTTTTTTGTGTTTCCAAATACCAAGGTAAGAAACAGAACAAAACGGTATCAGTCAGAGGAACTCTGGTGTTGTGTGTGAGAAGACTTCCTCCACACCCCCTCCCTGCCGCCACACACATACATTGGAATAAGGTCCAGGAACCCAAAAGGAGTTACACTGCTAAAAATACTATTGTTGTATTTGAAAAAACACAATATCCAATTAATATACAGTAAAGGAGCCATGAATATACAATGGGAAAAAGACAAGTCTCTTCAATAACTGGTTTTGGGAAAACTGGACAGCTATATGCAAGGGAATGAAACTGTATTACTGTCCAACTCCATATACAAAAGTAAACTTGAAATGGATTAAAGATTTTAATGTAAGATATGAAATCATAAAACTCTTAGAAGAAAACATAAGCAAAACTCTCTTGAACATAAGCATGAGGAAATTTTTTCTGGTGACAACTGCTTGGGCAAGGGAAACAAAAGCAAAAATGAGCAAGTGGAATTACATCAAACTAAAAAGTTTCTGTATAACAAAGGACACCATCAGCAGAACAAAGAGGCATCCTACAGTATTGGAGAATATATTCATAAACAATTTATCTGATGAGGGGTTAACATCCAAAATATATAAAGAAATCCTGTGACTCAACACAAAAAATCAAATAACTTGATTAAAACATGGGCAAAGGTCCTGAACAGATATCTTTCCAAAGAAGAAATACAAATGGCCAACAGACACATGAAAAGATGCTCCACATCACTAATCATCAGGGAAATGCAAATCAAAACCACAATAAGATACCACCTCACACAAGTTAGAATGGCCATTATCCAAAACACAAGAAATAACAAGTGTTGGTGAGGATGTGGAGAAGAGGGAACCCTCCTACACTATTCATGGAAATGTAAATTGGTGCAGCCACTGTGGAAAGCACTGTGGAGTTACCTCAGAAAACTAAAACTAAAAATACTATACGACCCAGTAATTCCACTTCTAGGAATTTACCCCTCCCCAACAAAATGCCAAATTTTCAAAAAGATATATGCACCCTTATGTTTACTGCTGCATTATTTACAATACCCAAGATATGGAAGCAACCAAAATGTCTACCAATAGATGAATGGATAAAGAAGATGTGGTACATACACAGGATGGAAAATTATTTAGCCATAAAAAAGAAAGAAATCCTGCCAACATGAATGGACCTAAGGGTATTATGCTAAGTGAAATAAGCCAGGCAGAGAAAGACAAATACTATATGATTTCACTTATCTGTGGAATCTAAAATAAAAACAAAAAAAATTAACAAAATAGCAGTGGACTCATAGACACTAAGAAGTGACTGGTGGTTCCATGGGTGAGGGGTTGGGGTGGGTGAGTGGGTGATGAAGGGGATACGGGGACACAAAAATTCTCAATCATAATGTAAGTTGGTCATGGGGATGATAGCACAGTAGGGAGAGTACAGCCAGTGACTCTGTGTAACATCTTCCTATGTTGACAGATAGGAACTGTACTACTTAGGGTGAAGGTATCTGTTGAAACACTGTGTTGTATATTTGAAACCATATAAGACTGTGTATAAATGATATTTCAATTTAAAAAAGTAAAAGAAAGAAAATTGGCTTGGGGATCCTGGTCCTGCTGCTTATTAGCTGAGCAAACTGGCCTCTCTTGGCCTCAGTTTCCATCTCTGTAGAATAAGAATAAAAATCAGAATCAAATCAGAAACAATACAGAGACTGACATAGGAAGTATTTCCGTTAGGTATTATTTTAAAATATTTTGTAACAGTCTACAAATGCCAGAAATCATGGGAGTAAGACACCCCTATGCACCCTAAGTGCATGTATCTCATCTGTCAGTTGAAATATTACCTCTATCATTTTGATTGCAAATAAGCTCCTGGTCCTATGTAATCCCATAATATTTTCTCTATATTTCTACCTTGTGTTACAGTTAATTATGTATAATTAACCTAGATTACATGAGTTATTATATATAACATGTCTAGAATGGTACCTGGCTCATAGTAAGGTTCCCTCAGTGTTATACTAATTATTTTCCCTCACAGAGAGCTTATGGGCTCTTAGTAAAGTCTTCCTTATGTGTTCCTTTTCTGGAGAGCCATGCTCAGTAGGGGAGCATCCAGGACCCATGTCAAGATATCCTCACCAGAAAAGTATCTGCTGTTCTTTTTACCACTCTGCTTTTCTGGGAGAAGTTTGCAACAGGAAATACAAACTACTGCAGAATTCTGGCCACTGTTTTTCATAAGCTTGATCTTCTCTTTCCTTAGCTAAATTAAATGACATAATATCTGTAAATGCTTGGTGCAGAGTAGGCACTTTATCTACTGGGTAATGAATAATGCAATAACAGAAGTTGCTAGTCTTCCAAAGATAAATTATCCGATCCAAATGTTTGTTCGATATTCATTCATTCATAGTTATTTAATTGGCAAACAATTGTTATCATTCACTATGTGCCAGACATTGCAGGAGTTGCTGGGTATACAATAATAAACTAGACTAATTCCTTTTCTCCCAGGGATTGCAAGTTAGCAGAACTTAGATTCTTGCCACTTTTTACATATTAAGGCATACATTGAAAATGATCATATTTGTAAACGAGCAGATGTACCCAGAGGCAGTCAGTTTCAGGGGCTCAGTGGTCCAGGGCTGGGGAGGCAACATCCTGGTGTCTTAGTTGGGAAGAATTATGTAAAATGCTCAACTTTAAGTGTGTTTAATTTTTCCATAGCTTTCCAAACTAGGTGACAAATACAGTGTCTAATTGCTGGTGCAGGAAAGGGCGAGCAGACACCAGTTAAACTTGGTGCAGCATTTATCACTGAATTTGCAGTTTGGTACTGGATGCCAGTTCTTTGGATCAGTGATGAAAAGGATTAAGAGGGAGACTAATAGGTGAAACACATACAGAGCGGATGCCACCATGTTTTAAACGAATTATCTTTAAAATGGTTTCAGGAGCTATTGGTTTTAAAACAATTTTTTAGTTTTAAAACATTCTCCCATAACAATTTAATGATCATTGCCTTGGGTGAGTTCCCATGAATTACAGGCTTTTTTGTGTATTTCACAGATCCCTCCTGCGGAGGCAAATCACAGAACTACATTGTGTTTCACTCACTTGGAAGTTGTGGGGCCCAAGGTAATCTGGAGAATTTCATGTTCTTGAGCTGTTAGGGCCTTGAAAGTGACATTTTTTCAGGTTAGTGTAACCTCATTTGGGCTGCATGTTTTAAAGAGTTCCTGATTTAAAAAGCTGGCCGTGATAAACAGCAAGAATCCACAATCACATTTTTCACATAGCTCCAGAGGAACTATGATTTAAAATCATAAGTCTTCTCATTCCTATGGCAACCAGCAGAAGTATTCAACTAATGCTACATGCTGTGTACATTAGGACATGCGCACTATACCTTCCCCCACCCCTCACTGCCTCCCTGCCACCCTCCCTCCCTATGGATTCAACCTGAACTTCACTAAACTGTATACCTTGAAAAAGGCTCTTTCCCAGACACAGAGCTGTTTTCCAACATGCAAACAATCTAACCCATGAATGTAAAAGGGAAGAGTCCTCCCAGAGGAAACCTTTACAAACCCAGAGGGAAAATGTGTCCCAAAATAGAGTCACCGTCTGCTTCCCTGATTTGACAGGTTTGAGAGCTCCTTGTTTTAAAGCCAGACAGGAATCTGTGAAGTGATTCCCTTGAGTTACAGCCCTTTTCGGGGCAGCTACCATGAAGATAACATATGTGGTGAGACAGAGCCAGAAAGCGCCCACGGGGCTGCAGCCCAGCTCTGGGAGCATTTATAACACATTCTCAGGAAGCTGGAGTGGTTAGTCATGGGTATGGAGAAAGACCCCCTCTGTACTGACTGTCTCATAGGCACTGGGGTGGCTGTCATTACATTCAAGGGAGACTCCAGTGGTTCTGATCTCCTGGAGGGCTTGCTCTTTCCAAGAATGAGTATCTGAAGCCTGAGATTCAAAGATTCAAAGGCCAAGCAAAGGCTGTGCTTTCTTAATTCCAAGGAAAAAATCATATCAGGGTCGAGATAGACTGGGATGTTCTGCTGAACACATCCAAGATTCCACTATATTGACAAGATGTGGACTAGTCATTCACTGCTGTTCCTTTCAGAAGATTCAGAGGAACATGCGGGGTTAAGAGAAGCATACTTCCACTGGCTTCTCTCTAGAGGCCAACCATTGGCCCTCTGCCTTGCATGCTTCCTTGGTTAGGATGCATGTTTAGGGAGGTGTTGGTTAAGACTCTGTCCTCAGTCACTGTGTTCCTGGTAAGTGTATAAGGATTGGGAGCTGGGAAACCCAGATGCTGACGGTAGATCTGTGCTCTGTAATGTCAGGCACAGTGCTTATTAGTTCTGGATTCTTCTTTCCCTCACTTGTAAGATGGACATGTGAAACTGTTTAGCCTCTAAGTCTAATTTGTCTTATTGTTCAAAAAGTCTAGAATTTCCAGAACTATTGAAGTCAGTGGAATTGGGTCCTAATTAAAGCTTTCTGACCTTTTCTTTCTTCTTAAAGTAAGACTGGGATATACAGAAGGGGACCACACCATGAAGCCCATGGTAGTATAGAGTTTCGCTGCTCAAAATGTATCCATGAATGAGCAGTATCAGAGTTACCTGGGCACTTGGAAATCATAGAATCTTGGGCCCTACTGTTTCAGAATCTGCATTTTAACAAGGTCTTCAGGAAATTCACATGCACGTTAAAATTTGAGAGCCACTGATATGCGGTATTTACAAAGGCTGTGTTTCTATTGATAAATTTGTTGACAGCAAGATCAACTATTTTAAGCAATAGGATCCACCTTCCCCTCACCCTGATGAGGTTATTATTATTATCATTCGTTATTATTCCCATTTAACATACAAGAAAACCAAAGTGCAAAGAAATTAGGTAACTTGCCTATAGTTACACAATAAATAGGTTATGTGGTGAAGCCAAGGTAGATTTAAGGTAGACTTCCCTATCTGGCCACTTAGCTAAAAGGGGTAAGAAGTGTCCACCAGGCCTTGTTTAGATTGTCCATCTTAAACCTTCCTTGTTTATTAACATGTAGGGTGTCCTGGCATAGAAACCCTTTGTCGGATCCTACCCACCTCCCTACTTTCGGTTTTTCAGTTTAAAAATAACCATTTGATTCTCATCACAACATCACATGGAAATCAGGGGTGGGATGATTACTTCATTGTACAGAAGGGGTCAGACTGAAAGCCTAAGAAATGAACTGACTTTGAGCTAATAAGTCATAGAGCCCAAGCAAAAGCCCAGATGTGTGGGTGCCCAGTCCCAAATTATGTCATTGCTTCCATACTGGGTCTAATTCAAAATATTCACTGTGCTGCCCATTTGCTGCTCTGTGTGTGTCCATGCTGACTTGAAAGACCAGAACAATGGATAGTACCATTTTGGAGATGCTTTTTTTTAATTAAAAAAATTAATTGTGGTACAATGTGCATAATATAAAATTTATCACCTTAGCCATTTTAAAGTATGTATAGTTCAGTGGTATTAAGTACATTCATACTGTTGTAAAACCATCACCACCGTCCATCTCCAGAACACTTTCCCTTATGCAAAACTGAAGGACTGTACCCATTAAACAAAACTCCCCACTTCCTCCTCCCTCCAGTCCCTGGAAACCACCATTTTTACTTTTTTAAAATTTATTTACTTTTTATTTTTTAAGTTGATGTACATATAATAAAATGCACAAAGACTAGTGTACAGCTTGATGAATTTTGACACGTGTGTGCTCTCATGTAACCATCACCCAGATCAAAAATATCAAACATTCTCACTGACTTTTCACTTATTTCACTCATCCCTATACCTCTAATCACCATTCTACTTGCTATCTGTATTAATTTGACAACTCTGGGTACCTTATATAAGTGGAATGAGATAGTGTGTTTTTGTGACTGGCTGATTTTTCTTAGTATAAAGTCTTCAAGGTCCATCCATGCTACAGTATGTGTGAGAATTTCCTTCCTGTTAAGGGCTGAGTTATATTTCATTGTATACATAACCACATTTTGTCCATTCATCCTTTGATGGACATACAGGTTGTGCCTACCTTGCACTATTGTGAATAATGCTGTTTTGAACATAGGTATAAAACTGTCTTTTCAAGATTCTGTTTTAAATTCTTTAGGGCTTATGCCCAGAATTGCTGGGCATATGATAATTCCCTTTTAAAGTTTTTGAGAAACTGCCATGTTGTTTTCCATAGTGGCTGTACCATTTTACATTCGCACCAGTAGTGCAAAAAGTTTTTAACTAAAGGTAAATTTAATACCATAATTGATTTTAATGTCCATTTTTCTATTTTATTTCTTTTAGTTAATGTTTTGGGAGATTGAAATCTAACTTTTGGAGACTTAATCCAGCTGAACAGCATTTTCATTGCTAAAAAGGGGTTATACCATATCTTTCTTACTCTTAAGTACAACCTATTGTGAGGCTTTTATATTAGACAAACAGCAAATCTTGACATAATTATTTTTCCTACCAGCAAGTCATTTTGAACACTCATGTTGGAAATAAACTGGCCTTAAAATAAGTAAATATATCAAGGAAGGTATATTTTTTAGATATTAGGCTAAATTATAGTGGTTTCAAAGCCAAAATGTCATTGATACAGGAGAGAAACATACATCAAAGAGTGAAAATGGCCTTTTGGAGTGTTTACGTGGGTTATCTTGTTTCACAGAATGAACTATTGTTGAAATAGATTGTTGGTTGGTATAACAGATATATCATCATTTGGACAACACAATGAACAGAAATATGGTTCTGTGCAATCTGATTTTGACTCTGGCATCCTTTAGCTTACTGCCAATCTGAATTTCTTGCAAGTTGTCTTTAGAAAGAAACATCTTCCCCCAAAGCTCACTTAAACATAGAAGATTTAATGTTTTCCAGAGTTCATTTTTTCCATTTTAGTTTCTTGTTTGCTCTTAAGAAATGTTGAGAAAAGTCACACTGAATGAAAAATTGTTCTTAGGAACAAACATCCCCATATTTAAAACATGTACAAAATTTTAATTCATTTAGCAGACTACAATGAGGCACAGAGATCTTATTTGGTCTCTGTTAAGACTTAGTTGTTTATGTTATAAAAACTGGACAAATCCTCATAGTATCAAGGCAGCAAATGACTAATTGACATTTCCTATCATTTCACGAACATTGTAAAACATGAAAGTCATGGAATAAATGTGGACTTTCCTTTTGAAAAGTCTAACCCTATTAAATAAGAGTAGCATTGTGAAGCAATTGATGGAATAGTAACTCACTAAATATTGAACGGTTATGGGTTAGACAATATGAAAGCGCTGGTATTAAACCACGTTTGGTCTGCAAATCCATCAGACACTGGTGAGGTGCTAACCATTCAGAAATGATCAATTATAAAAACCCTACATTCAAATAACTCATTCTACTGAAGTAAACAGATTCAAAATGTGGGAAGCATGAATGTTCTATAACAGAGTCATGTACATGGCACTTTGGGGGCAAAGAAAATGGAAGGATATTGCCTCAACAGGAATTTTACTGACTGCCATTCACCAGTAAAGGTGAAAGATTTTGATTAAATAATCTGCATATTCCTTTCTAGGCTCACAAATTCATTTTGAAAGTAATAATGTCAACAACCTTATGCAGAATGATAGAGGAGAATTGACTGGGAATGGTATCATCTTTTTATGCTTGAAAATTTTAAACTGATCTGTTTTTCTGTTCTCTTAAATAACTCATCCCAAAATTCTTTGGATATCAGCAAGGAGACTGTTCCTGCTGTACCAAGCGGTGGTGATGTTCCCTCAAGTTGAGTTCTCATAATCAGATCCAAGGTACATAGGACTCTGAATTACTTGGATTATAATAATCCCAAAATTATTGTTTTGGGGAGATGAGTATGGGCTTCCTTGGTGCCTCTGTTTTTAGCCAGATGCACAATTTTACTTTTGTTGGTGCTAACATGTCTTATAATCCTTACAAAGAATTTCTATCTGGTTAAAAACATTACACAAAGAAAATTAAGCTGAAGAAAATACTTTCTAAACATTTAAAAGTCTTAAACACTTACTCACCTAAAAAAAAAAGCAATGGCACACCAAACCTGCTGATGTCACTTTTCATGGATATTGACGCATTTAGTCTGTCAGTTCTATTTCTGTGCACTTAACCATAGCCTCTTGGTTTTCACTTACAGAATTCAGCTTATAAATGTGGCTTTGTTCAACCTGCAATGGTTGAAAAGCCATGTAAAGCATGTTACAATAAAAATACCCTTGAAGCCACCTCACCTTCTTTGGGTGAATCTTGAGTTGCTTTTATGACAAGCGTGACAGTTTTTTTCTGGGGCTAACTGTGGAATAAGGTAGAGTCAAGCAACCACATTACTTAATAAAAACCACCAATTACCCACTTGAATTCATCCTAATGCATGATTATTTGTTTTTCTATTTGCTAAACCTGACATCTGTTAACTCTGTTGCTCTCTAGGGCAGCTGAGCAATCAATTTGAGCTTAAAACAAATGTTTATTGAGCAAAAGAATGAAGCAAACAGAAACCTGAATTGTTTTAGAGAATCAACGGAGGGCAACATTAGTGACCATTTAGTGCTACCATTCATTTTGCCTTTTTTTTAGTTGATCCAAAAGGATTTGTGCTTTAAAAACATCAGCAAAGAAACAACAGAGTTTCTTTCCTCAGGCAGAGGTGGTGGGTGGTTCTAGATTTGTTAAAAGAAGGTGTTATAAAACAAGTAACTGCAATTCAAAGTTTAAATTGCTTTAGCAGGGACACAGAAGAGAGAACTTCACCAAATCATCTTGGGCTTTAGAGAGTGTCCGAGTGCAGGTGTTTGAGCTAAGTTGACTGTGGAGTAGCAGTTAAGCAGGCCAAGTGGGAAGAGGGTCTCCGGCAGAAGGGGCAGCCCGGGAAAGGCGTGGGAGCAAGCCAGAGCCTAGCTTATTTCAGGAGGAATAAGGAGGAGGAGGAGGTCCTCCAGAGGAGGAAGAGAGAAGCAAGATCCATCCACGTTGTGAAGGATATCCTGTTCTGGCTCATTCTGTTGACTGAAATCCACACAGCCACTGTATTAAGAAAAATAGAGTTTATTCAGAGTCTTCCTGAGGGCCATGACCTGGGACGGCAGCTGATCAGGGAGCTCTGATCAGACTGCTCCGTCTGTGTGTGTGAAGATGGTTTACATGCAGTTGATAGCTAGGCATATGTGTGGGGAAGAAGTCACATAACTTAGGACATCAAAACAGTATGTCAAGAATACACTCCGTTTCGTGCCCTGAAAGTGCAGACTATGTACATTCTGGTGCTATCTGTGTGTGAGAGTTGGCAAGGGTTAGGATTGATCATTTTGTCCCTAGAGAATTCTTTCAAGAACATGAGAAACTGACTCCATTCAGGTTTGTTTTCTTCAGACTTCAAGACCATTTTCTTGTCAGTCCTGTGTGAAAGGCTGTGGCAATCTTGCTGATACGGGTGAGAGTGGCTGCAGGGCCCCTTCATGGCCGAGTAAGGGCTGTCCTGACCAACTCAGGGTCTCTGCAGCCCGAAGGGCTCTCCTTTCAGGTGGGACCGCTGTAGGGGACCATAACATTTCATTTTTATTTCACAGTTCCCTAGGCTGGAGGCAGGCAATCTTATTAAGAGGGAAAGCCCAGGTAAATCCAATGTGGACTTTGGAGAATGGAATTCAGTTGGAGTCACTTTGAATTTCAAGTGTCTCAGAAACATCCAAGACTAGATGTTTAAAAGGGAATAAGAAATTTGGATCTGAGAGGAAAGGTCCTAACTATGGATATGGACTCTCAGTGAGCATATTTAGAATTTGAAACAGTGAAATCCCTTGGGAGTGTGATCATGTAGGAGATAAAGTGTTGCACAGAGCAGCATTTGTATCACCTGGCACTTTGGTAGAAATGCAGAATCAGGTCTCACCCAGACCTACTGAATCAGAATCTGCATTTTACTTAGAATCCCAGGTGATGTCCATGCACCTTATATTTGAAAAGCCTGTTTCATACATTAGGGTTGAGCAGGGTCTTGCCATGGCTCAGATCATGGGTCACCCTTAGAAGACAACTGGGCAGACCTGGCCAAACCCAGCTTAAGTCCCCAAATTGCTAACACAGTAGTTTGAACCCTGGCTGCTCTTTAAAAGAACCTTCACAACTTAAGAAATATATGGGAGCTCAGACTTTACCCATAGAGATTCTAATTTATTTGTTCTGGGGTAAGGCCCAGGCATTAGTATTTTAAAAGCTCCCTAGGTGATTTTAATGTACAGCTAGGGAAAAGAGTCATTGTGCTAAGATGTCTTATGTCTTATGGGGAAGCAGAAATCTAAATTCAATCAGATTTTTTTTACAGTGAGAGCATAATGCTGGGAATATATTATTAATAGAACACTTGGTTGCTGTGCAGCAAGATGACATGAAGATAACTTCTGGAAGGTATTGTTGATGACAGAAGATGGCATATTCTTTAGGACACCTTTGAGTTCTTATTAAGCTCTTTACTTGCAAGAGTTTCAATTAACTTAGAAAACTTATACAACAGTTTTTTAAAGTTAGCAGAGACAGGATAAAGACTTGTCTTGTGTTAAAGTAGTTTTGGGGAGAGGGAGGTAGTAAGAAGTCAGGAGAAAGAAAGATTTTTCTCAGTGGTAAAGAGCTGTATACCTCAATTTGCTAAACCTTGAAACGGTGGCATTTTGTAAGACTGAATGACTCAGTGTAGGTGTAAGTAGAATGTCAAGGATGAGTCAAAGATTAATACCTAAATTATAGAGTATGATGGGAATTTTATGCCTCTGCCTTGGAAATCAAGTTGGGGGGAAAGAAGTAGCAACTGATTCTAAAGTACTACTTTTGTTGGGTTATAGTTTAATCGGATGGATCATGCTCGATTCCAAGAATGGAGGAAGACTTAAGCCATGGGTTTTTAAACAGTTCTGCAAAATTTCTCAAGCATGTAGTTTATTCATTGGCAGGCTAGCTCCAGCTATGTAAAATGAGTTCCCAAAAAAGTTTAGGAGTTCTTAATTATTTCAGGATGTGTTATGCACTGATTTAATAAGAATTTTCCAAATGCCCTATAATTAGTGTTGCAGTAATCTTGGAAGTGACCTATCAGCAGAATGTTTATGAAGTGCTTTCTGGAAGGTCTGTATTTTTGTATTCAGTAGCTGCCTGTCAAGTTCTCCAAACTATCCTGGGTACCTATGGATGGTATGAAAGAATTGTAAGACACTCTCTGTCCTTAAAAAGCTGAAACATCTGTTCAAAATAAGCAGTTAGAGTTGTGCCTCTTGGGAAAATATTTCATTTTCAAGGTACAATAAAATTGCACTTAAAATTGAGAAACTCTGTAAAGTCATAAACCTCAAGGTTTTAAAAATTGAATGACAGCAATAATACTCCCAATGATATGGGAATGGAAAATAGCTACAGATTGTTTCATATCTGGTGCAGTACTTGAAATAAATTATGTTAGCTTAAGGACTCAAAATACTGACCTGAGAAGTTGTAATATTCCATAATTCTTTAGCACGTAGGCATAATTATCTGCTCACTCCAATTCTTGAAATAAGATGGATAAAAAACATTGTTGTTTTTCTCACCTGAACATGTTGACTTTGCAAAGATGCTGTCAAAGGAGACCATTCTGCAATATCCCCCTGCCTGTTCCATCTGTTCCATGGTCTTTTGTGATGGTGGCTACTTTTAGAAGTGAATAGGCTATTACAGATTGAAGAGTTCAGTGTACGACAAACTTTTAATGTGCATTTACTATGTGCCCCACTTTCAGATAAATCCATTTCATTTTATTCTCAGAAAAATCCTTTTGGGTGGTATTATATATACAATTTTGATAGACTGAAAAAAAATGAAACTCACAGAGATAAAAGTACTTGCCTACAATCACACCAAGGACAATATATCAAACCCTGTTTTATAACATAAATTTCCTCCAGGTCATGAATTTTATTCACTAGGTTGTGGAAGATCAATCACCACATGGTCAAAAATGCAACAGACTGAACCTACCTCCAGAGGACCCCAAGTGTGGTTCAGCATTCTCACTGAGCAAGTTTCTTTGGGTCTTCAATCTCAAGGTTTAGGATTTAAGGACGTGGTCCCTGATTCAGACTCTGGCTCAGCCATTTACTCATTCTGTGACCTTGGGCATGTCAACTAATGTTTCTGATTAGAACCTATTTTTCCTTTTTATGAAAAGAATTAATACTGGTTCCTACCTCACGTGGATGTCCTGAGAAATTAAAGGTATATACACATGGGTACATCGGCTTGGAAGAGTGCCTTGTGTGTGGCAAATGCTCAGTAAATGTTAGCTGCTATTATCCTCTTGACTCTCAAATTCTAATCTCCAAACCAACTAGCTCTTCTAAGTTACAGACTCATGCATCCTTCTGGTGCTGCTGGGGAGGCTGTTCTCCTGGGAAGTCACAGGCGTCTCACACGCATCATGCCCAAAAGAGAACTCCCCTTTGACATAAGATAATACCAAAAGTTTGGCACAGTGAATGATGAATGAACACTAAATAAATTTTAGCTGTTATCATTATGTATTCCCAAACTGTTCTTTCTCCTGGATTTTTTTTTTGGGGGGTAAATGGTGCCTTCAGGGACTCTTCATCCAGAAAGCTGACAGTCATCCTAAATCCTGTATTTTCTCCGTTCAACAAGATGCAGCCAATCACAAAGTCCATCCATTTTTCCTCCTCATAAGTATCTTTTATACCTTCTGTTCCCACTGTCTCATCATTTTTTGCTTCAGTGATTTGAATAGGTTTCTAATGGTATCTGGGATCCAGGGCATGGTCCCCTTAAACCATTCCCCTCAAAGATGCTAGAAAGAAACCTTAACATTCAAATTGAGCAGGTCATTCATAGGCCTGAAATCCTTCACTAACATCCTCCACGCTGTGTCTGCCACTCATTTCTCTCTGCTGTAAGCAAAACTGCCTCATGCTCCGGCCTCGCCTCTCCGATGTACCAGATGTTGTAGCCACATGATCTTCTCCTGAAATTCTCTGTATACTCTCATTTCTGAGAGCCATTGCCAATGTTCTTTTTTTCCAACCTAGAACACACTTTCCTCTTCTCTGTAAAGAAACACTTTCATCCAAACGTTTGGGAGACACAATGGTTATTTGAAAACGTTTTATAAATTTCAAGTATACAAAATCAAATTCAACACAATGACACTATGGGTAACTGAAGATTTGCCGGTAAGTGGGCGTACAGAGTTCACACAAGAGAAGATTTGGAAGGTTGTTATAGAGGCTGGAAATTGTTATTATTAACAGTTATCTGAGAAACTGGTATGAATCTTTGGATGCTAAGAAAAATATAATCAGATAAAGTCTCTTTCTCAAGGAATTATGATAAAATTCCTTGACAAAAATTCCTAAGACTAAACCAAACTTCAAACATTACTGGTGCCATCACCTTGGAGACAGTGAGAGATTCATGTATAATTGACACGTGTCAGTCTTTTCTTATGGTTGAGGTGTCTTGTTGGACCTGATGTCCGTTTTATACCATTCACTGACATTGATTCAAACTACATGAGCCTCTATGCACCACCCTCCTGCTAAATGATCCCCTGGTACCTAGTGGGGACCACTTGGGTTTGATCCTGAATGAAACTATTAGGAAAAATGGCAGTTAATACATCAACAGAAAAGCAAAAAAATGTTAGAAATCCAGGAGGGAATGATTATACCAACAATTTCAAGGAAGAGAAGGAGTAAAGCTCTAAACATTCCAGTAAGTGGTTGAGACAAATATCTTGCATGCTAAAATTTCATAACAGATCATCTTTGCTTGGTCAATATGACTGTCCTTCATACACAGCTTGTAAAAGTAGCCTTAAGGCATTCACAGTGTGTTTCTTAGAATCATCTATCTTAAGCAGTCCTAAATTGAGGAGTCAGTCTAAAGCCTTCAAAACAGGAAAATTTTGTCTCCGCCTAGCAACAGCAATGTTTGCTGACTCTTCCTTTCTTCAGGATGCAGTTCAAATTCCCTGCTACAACATATGGAACCCCCAGATCTTTCCTTTGAGAAGTTGCCCTACGTCATCACATTTCCACAAGCACTGCCTCCTCCTAGCAGACCAAAACTGCTGGTTTCTAAAGGCATTTTGTTTTCTCGTGCCTCCCTGCCTTTGCGTATGCTTTTCTTCCTGCCCAGTATATTCGTCTCTCCCCATAGAAGTCTCTTGTATTCTTCAACACTCTTATGCCTATTCTTAAAGGTGAGCAGCCTGCTTATGTGTCCCTCTCTGGTATTCCTGTAATACTAGGTCCATTTTTCCACTGTATGTGTTGTATAGTAATGGTGATGAAGAAGATGATAATGATGATAGCAAGTATTTCATTCAGGGATCTGAGATTTTGAAATAAGGGCTTTTTCATTCTTTTCTTTATCCTCAGTTTCTAACATAGAGTCTATAGAATGAACAAGGAAAGCATCATAGTATTTGCTAATATTTGCTTCTGAGATGGCTTTTTGTAGGAACTATCTGTACAATGTATGGTTTGCTCTTAGGTGCGGTCCAAATATAATGGTCAGAAATTCAAATGCACTCTCATAGCATCAATGACATATCATCTTGTATCTGTTATGTGAAAATTATGCTTGGTTTCAGTGTTTGAGAAAACCTCATATTACCCTCCTACTATGAAGCCCATTCCTGTAAGATAAAATTAACTGTTTATGAGATCCATCTCTCCACTGGCATTATACGCAGTAGAGCAGATAAGCCTCTCCCTCCCACCTTGACATTGCATCATCTCTGGGGAGCCCATGGTCTGGCTAGCTGGGGTCAGTCTCCTGTTTCTAGCAGTAGATGTCATTTGTCAAACTTACTAAATAATCTCATCAGATGAAAGAAATAAGAGGGATTCATGGATTGCCACCCAAGACAGTTTAGCCTAACATCCCCAATTCCTTTGGCCTAACATAACTTATGTAATTAGAAAAAATCATTGAGAACTCTCAATGCCTAAATGGCTGTTATAACTATATGGAAAATAAACTTTCATGAAGATGAATATATGGAAACAGTAAAATAGTTAGGCTGTCATGATGGAGTTAGTGACAGATTACTGTAAAGCAATATATTTTTAAAGTTGGTTATTTATGAACTTTTAATATTAAGTCAGAAACCTATTTGCAGTTGTAGAATCACATCGCAAACTAGAACTTTCATCAGGGGTGAGGTAGCCTGTTTCCTTCTAGGCCACTAAGCACTTTCCCCTACTCATCTCCCCATCTGAAGCCTAAACATCTTTGTAGCAATTTTTAAAAAAGGATGAAAATTCTTCTTGGAGGACAAGGTCATGAAAGATTCAACCATTCTGATTCAATCAATTTTTCTCAGACATTTTAGCCATAAAAACAAGTTTATTAAAAAAAAATTAAAAGGATTAATAGACATAAGTAGGAAAGTGATAAACTATTGGAGGGAGAGTAATTTTATTTCGTATTTTACTTTATATGTCCCACCTATAGTTGAAAGTATTTTTGATAAATTGTGAGTAAATGATTTTATATTTGAAAATTTAAAATAAGATGCTCGGAGTTCTTACTTGCTAATTCCATGATTGACCTTACTAAATTGTGCTTGTGTATATTTTATGATTGCTCAATTAATGACTGAGATGGGACAAACACACAATATTTCTCCAAATATTTATATCTATCAAAAGGGTTGCTTTATAGACATAACAGCAATTCTTTGAACAAGAGAGAAATTATTGTGTACATAAGAGAGAAAGCGACTCTATTCTCCCACTAGAAAGATCCACAAAATAAGCAATTTGGGATCCTTAAACTAGACCCTTTCCTGAAAAGGAGCTGTATGAGACTCTTGTTTTGTAGAATACAGAATGAATCTGTACTTTCAGTAAAAATTTTTGAGAGGAATAGCATCTAGAAACAGCCAGTCAATACATTTTACAATTTTCAGATTGTACAAATAGGTTTTTATTTCATTTCAATGGGTGAACACTCGTTTATTAAAAAAAATTTCACATGGCCTTATTTTGCCCCATATGTTGTGAAGAACATTACATTGAAATTTGTCCTTGAATAATCTTGCCATTATAATAGTGAAGATCTCTGGAGGTGAAATTTTTATTTATTTTTAAGTCTTTATGGTGTACCCTGCAATTGATCAAATCCTTGCTCTAACAGGTTGAAGAGAGGTAATGGTGACGATTTGGAGCTGTAAGAAGGAAGAAAACGCTGACTTTTATATGAAAGTGCATTGCATCTATCCAGGCTATTGGTCTCTTTGGGCGCATTTTAACAGAAAAGCATGAGTGTAATGCTGTTCTGTACTTACAGAGATGGGTTTATAACTTGAATATTTCACTATTTGTTGTAGGATTTTATCTTTCCACAAATAGGTTTTAAATTTGAACAATGACTAAGGCAAACAGTTATATGAATAATTTGCAGGTAAAACACATTTTATGCCTTGGTAAAAAAATTGTCTAAAGATCCATTCTATGAAAATTGGTTTATGGGATAAACATAAGCAGGACCCAGACTGGGTATCTTAGCCCAGGCATTAATGGAGGGTAACCTCTGAACCCCCCTCTCTCTTCAGTAACACTAAGAGTGAGACCCTCTCGCTTTATTTTTCTCCTTTCTCCTCCCAGTCTCTCTCTCCCACATACCCAGGAGTGGCCCTGTGCTGCATGTTCACAGTCAACCTAAAGCCTTCCTTTGCATACCCACAGATTCATTAACGCATTCTACTAAGAGTCCTTCTGTTCCAGGCTCATGCTGGCTGCTTCTTTTATCAGTTTTTGAATGTGGAAAAGAGTGATATAAAGATAAATTTCCTTGCTAATAAGATTACAAAAACCTTTCCTCCTTCCACCCAACCAACCCAGAATATGAACGTCAGAACCCATCTTTCCCCCTTCCCCTCCTTTTATAATGGAGAAAGTATCCCTCCTCCAGTCTAAGACTCTTCTCTCTGCATGTACTCTAAATCCTGTCCCCTTTCGTCTCAGTGACCTCAATCTGACAATCATCCCTCCTCTCTCCTCTAACTTCTATTTTGATGTAATTTCAAATTTATAGAAATGTTGCAGGAATAGTACAAGAAATCCACACACTGCGTATCCACATTCATCAATTGTTTACATTTTGGCCCATCTGTTTCTCTCTTTCTCAATTCACAAGGAATCATTTCAGATTCACTGCAGAAACAGGATACTTCTTGTCTTCTAAATATTGCAAAGTATATTTCCTAGGAATAGTGGCGTTCCCTGACATAACCACAGTGCAATGATCAAAATCATGAAGTTTGATGTTGATAAGAATACTTATTTAATCCATGGTCCCTATTCAGATTTCATCAGTTTTCCTAATAATGTCCCTTATAGCTATTTTCTTTTTCCTGTTCTGGGATCCAATCCCAGACAATTATTGTATTTAGATGTCACATTCCTTTAGTTTCCTTAGCCTGAAATAGTTCCTCACCCATTTTTGTCTTTTTTTTACTTTAATGGTTTTATAAAGTAACAGCCATTAGTATTTAGAATGCCCTTTAATTTTGATTTTTGTTTGTTATTTCCTCATGATTAGAATCCAAGCTGTTTATTTTGGGCAGGAATATAACAGACATGATTGTTGTGTCTTTTTCGGGGCATCTTATCAGGTTCACGGAGTTAGTTTGTCCCAATATTGGCAACACTAACTCATTTAAGGTGGTGACTGCCATATTTCTCTGCTGTAAAGTTGTTATTTTCCCTTTACAATTAATAAATGAGGCCACATTAATATCCTCTTCATCAATATTTCACACATGAATTTTAGCACACTGTTATTTCTAGCCTATAGACAATTGCCTATTTTCTCTATCATTCCTTCCATCCTTATTAGTTGACATTTTTCTGAAAGGAAGAGATATCCTTCCTCCTCCTCAGTTAATCAGCTGAGCAATTAATTAAATTGCTATGGACTTATGGATTTTCCTTTTTAAAAAAAATGGAATAACTATTCCTGTCATGATTTTCTAGGTGCTCACATTTTCAAGATTTGGCCGTTGGCAGTCTGTCACCTGTATCTTTAACCTCTCTCTTTCTGCTTCCTCCTTTCCACCAGCATTTAAACATACCCCTCTTTCTTGTCTAGACACACCCCTCTTACTATTTCCATCTCTCTTATTTCTCCTTCAGAGCTCTATTTCTTGGGAGAATTGTCTATACTTGCTTTTTCCATTTCTACCTCTCTCAGTCATTCTTCACCCTGCTTCAGCCTATTTTGCATCTATATCACTCCACCAAAACTATCTCAATAAGGCGAAATAGGACCTCCTTGTCACTAAGTGGAGAGGATTCAGAAATACTCATTTTTCTTGCAATCTCTCGAGTTCTCCCCTATTTCTCTTTTAAGCTCTTCATTGCAAAATAAAACAGATGCAGGTAATCACAAGGAATACATGTATAACTTAGTGAATTATTGTAACTTGAACTCACTGGTAAGCATCACTCAAGCCAGGAAATAGGCCCATGTTGCCACCCAGAAGCCCTCCCCCCCACAAGCAGCCTCTACCCTGACTTTCACACTTCTCATTTCCTTCCATCTTTGTGTGGTTTCATCACTCATGTTGCATCCTAGACACTGTAGCTTAGTCATGGCCGTCTGGAAATACCTGACATAGCATGTAAGTGTCTTTTTATCTAGCTCCCTCATCCATGCCTTTCTTTTCCTTGCAACTTGACTGTGAAAGGAGCCTGGCCTTTTTGCGGTAGATTTCCCACAGCCTGGATTTTGCCGATCTCAGTCTCCTAGTGCAGTGTGTCATGGTCCTCTGTTTTCTCAACTTCTTGAAAATTGGCAGCTGGTACCAAACATTTCATCAGGCTCAGATTTGATGTGGTTGGTAAGACTTGGTGACTATACTTGGTTGTGTGTTCTTTTTGCAGAAAGCACATTATATCTGGTTGTTTATTTTTTTGTTGTGAATTGCCATCAATTCTCAATGCCTAGATCTATTAAATCATAGGAGCTTGCAAAGTAATGATAGTCTATCACTTCTTTTGAATTTATTAGTTGAAGACCTTTTATAGAGACACTTTCTTTCAGCTACTATTCTTTAATTGAGGAAAAGCTGGATAAATTCTTGATGAATATCTTTTATTTATAAGCTTTCAAGAAAATGAGTTGGTTCTCTTTCATCTTCTGAAGATAACCAATTATTGTTTTCAAAATATTATTATAAACTCATGGATTTAACATATTTAATGATTCCCAATCCATTGCAAATCTTATCTTTGTTGAAGGTCAAATTGCTCAAACTTTGGCCAGAGGAGGTCTTTTCAAGTCAGATCCTGAGTCTCTCTGACATGGCCCTACTAGTCTTTAATTTCTATCTTGATAATTGATGTATCAAGGTACTACAGGATCATCCTGTACTCCCTGCTCCAAATCTGGAGAAAAATTTCTCCAACAGGTCTTGGTTTCTTTTTAATGGGAAATAATATTTCAAGACTACAATATGAGTGCTACAAATTCTCTTTCCTCTCATTGTATGTATATAATATGATCATCTGTATTTCTGTTCCTCTTTACCAAGAATCCTCATACATGGGGACACAGGGAATGAATTAGAATTAGCATATCCCATGATTGCTCATTTGTTTATTGGAGTGGTTCTCAACCAGAGTTGATTTCCTCCCTTAGTGGACATTCAGTGATTCCCTCCCTCTGGAGACATCTGGGTGTCACAGTTGGGGGTGGGAGGAGTGTGTTGGAGCTACTGGTGTCCGGGAAGTAGAGGCTAGGAATGCTGCTGAACATCCTAAATGCTGTGAAAGAGCAATCTTAACAAATAATTATTTAGTCCAAGATGGTAATAGTGCCAAGATTGAGAAACCCTATATTGAGAAATCCCATATTACACACATTCAAACAAGCATAAGGATATAAAATATTTAGTTTGCAATCACTTTCCTTGAAGATCTGAAGTAATTTACTCCATATTCTCGTACAACGTTTTGTGGTCAAAAAGTCTGGTGCTTATCTAATTTTCTTTCCTTTAGTAATCTCTCTAACCTTGAGCAAATTTTCTAGAACATGTCTTATTGTTATTTGTTTTGGTTCTATATTCACTTGCACTCTTCTAATATGTAACTTCAATTTTTTTTTAATTTTAGAAATATTCTCTTGAATTTTGGTTTTGACTATTTGTTCCAGTCCCTTGCTTTTGCTTCTCTTTTTCTTTTTGATATTATATGTTTATTGGATCATCTTTGTCTATCTTCAATATTTGTCACTTTCTCTTGAATCTTTTAAAGATGTGTTTGTTTCTTTTTGAGTTAAAAGATTTCTACCTTTGCATTTTTTATTTCTCTTCAGGCATATGTGTTGCGTGTATTCACTTTGTATTCCTTCTAGTTTAGAACTCATTTTTAAAATTAATAATTTTTATTTCTAATTCTTTTTTAGTTCTTCCCCTCATTTGAGATGTTCTAATTCTGATACATGTTGATCTTTTGTGTCTTGTGTGATTTTCTTAATGTCTGTTAGCTCATTTCATGTATGTAGCCATCTGGAACTATTTTGCACATATCTTTTGGCATGCTTTTATTCTCTGTAGTGTTATTCTCCAATTGAATAGGCCATATTCTTATTTATCTTAGAGCAACTTTGTAAAAAAAATGTGAATGTGATCATTTTCTGTTGCTCATTGTTATGGCAATTTAATTTTTCTGAACTTTTAGTAGGAGATTGGTTCTGATAGAATTTCTAACATTCCAGAGCTCCTCTGTCTTTCCAGACACTGTCTGTTGGTGCTATCCTGGTCTCCAGAACTGCCCTCTAGCAACATGCCTTAGAGTCGTGATGGGTAAGGTAGAAGTGTTTTCTCCTCTTTCTCCTTCTTCTCCCTCTCTCTGCCCTTTGAGACCTAGGACTACCTTAAGGGTTGAAAGGGAATGTAATGAACAGGTGTACTAGGGTCCTGTGGGATGATGCCGACAGAGGGGCACATCTAGGTAAACCAGCTTAACCACAAAAATCTCTCTCTGTTTTCCAAGGCTGTGGAGGAGAAAAAAATAAAAGTGGCCTATATTTTATAATGACCTTGCTGCCTCATGACATATGATTAAAGCTGTACATGTACGTTAAGTGATGAATAGAGACAGAGTCCCACCAGTAGACTTGGGAAGCTGGGTGACATTCAGGTCACAAGAGCTTGGAGCAAAGTGAGATCTCATATTTCCCATTACTGCCTTTTTTTCCTGCTCACTTTCAATAATTGAATATACATTTTTTTCTCAGTTAATGTTGCATTTTGTTTTTTTAGAAGGCTGTGTTACATCAGCTAACTACTATCCATCACTAATTCATTAACCTTGCTAATGCAATTTGATTTTCATAAATCTGGGATCTCTTTTCAGAGTTGTCCTCATTTATGTTTCCTTCTAGCTCTTGCTCATCTTCCGTGCACATGCCGCATCTCTGGTGCTTCTCTCCCTCTTCCTGTCCTTTTTTCTTCCCACACAGCTGCCCTTCTGCCTCTCGCCTCAGCCCTCCCTCACCTTACATTCTTCGGTGTGTATGTTTTTGATCTGCAGTAATATCGCTGCCTCTTTAACTTATCCCCAGTCTTGCTCTTCTCCTATTTACACTCTGCTCACAATTCACAGCCCTTCTTCTCTTGTTGCTTCCTGTATCTCTTCCTAATCCCAGTTCTCTTCACTCCCTTGCCTCATGTTCCACTAAAGCCATCCCTATGAACCTCTCCACAGCAGTGGTCTTTACTGCTTGACCACCTCATGGTCAGCTTTACCTGTCTCATGCTGCCACTCCACTTCTGGGAGCTTCCCTGTGGCTTCTGCTGTTGCTAGTGTGGCTTCCTCTGATGGGACACTCACGTGAGAACCTTTATCAGGCCTGACCATGGCCCTCCAGCCTTCCTGCTGCTTTCTTATGCTTGTATTCCAGGCCAGGAAGATGGTCTTCAAAATGGGGCTATAGTTTCAATTTTATAATGGAAGGGAAATTGTAAAATTGCACTTCTCCTAAATCTCTGCGGAGAATTCTATCTCATTCTGTTTTCTGTATTGCTTTTTCCTCTGCTGTCTGGGTTTCCACCCTTCCTTAAGCCATCTCTTGGACCTGTACCTGAATTCTTTGTTGAGCAGGAGACCTATTCTCCCAATTGCACATTGGGAGCCAGGATCCTGCTACTGTCTGTATTGTGGGCTTAAACGGACTCTTTGCACATGGTCATTCAGTCTTCCCATGGCTGGGAAACAGCTGAAATTGGGGTGGAAGTGGGGATGTGTGTGTGTTGGGGGAATGATCATGATTTACTCTCTCCTGGAGTACCCTCGTTGGTGGCTGGCTCTGATGCTCTTCGCCTGGTGATGAGTCTCTGCACAGCTTGAGCTAGTTGTGCCGAGGACCCTGTGGTGCACCTTGCTGCTCTCCACTGCTCTAGCCAAAGAAAACCAGAGGGATTGACATTTCTTCTCCTTCTTAACACACAAGGACTTGACCCAAGGGAAGAAAATTCTTCAAATTTCAGTGTCTTCTCTCCCTTGGGACACATACCTTTGTTTTACGTATACATTTTTCTGTATTTCTCAATCAGTGTAGGATGACCTTTCAGAGTTGTCACTTGCCCAGAATGAGATTCCTGTGGAGATGGGAAGTAGGTTACTGTGAAGTCAGTTAACCCCACAGCCAATTCCCGGCAGGTGAGAAAGGTTAACTGTACAAACCAAATAGAGAAACTGGAGAATGCCATCCTGAAACAAGAGGATATGTTGAGCATGACGAAAGTAAATTTAGACACAGGAGCAAAGGACTCAGAAACGCCTATGCTTCCAGTGTAGGCACAGCCTTCCCACACCCTTCATACGTCATGCTAGTTTCTGTCACAACCCACAGGAAACACCAAGTGGGATCCCTGTGGGACGGTCACACGCAGGCCTCAGGTGCCAGTCATCAGAGGAAGGGAGTGAGAACATTTCTGCTTACCTTGTTTCTCACATAGGGGCTCAGCCTTCATTTCAGAGTTTTAAAGTTCTGGATTTCAAGGTTGATGGACTGTAGGCCCAGGGACCCCTGACATGTTGCAGTAGTACAGTTAAAAAAATCAGTCTACTCTGGCTGCTGTCTGCAGGCTAGCATACAGCATTTCTCCCTGCCTTTTTCAATATTGAAAGAGAACAAAATGTTGACTGTGAATGCTGGTCATAAAAGGCTGGATTGTATCAGAGAAAATAACTTTGGCCATCAAACATCAGTTGTTGTGAAAGCATCTATAAATCTGTCTCAAAATAGGATAGTGAAGAAAATGAACAGTAGTGTGAGGAGTGCAGCGTAAGGAGAGTTGGGCAGAGGGCACGAGAAGGCAGTAAGCAGGGCAAGGACTGTGGCACAGACTGGGGATCCTTCTAGATAGCCTACGCTTTCTGGGATTGCCTCTTCACCTGGTTTTCATGGAAAACCATCTGTGGCAAATGCCTTAGCAGAGAACCAAGGCTGCAGGCCTAATGATTCATCTTTGCAGCAATGCTGACTAAAGAAGAATTAAAATGCACACATAGCTGGCTTACCAGTTTTAATCAACTTCGTTCGACAGTTGCTTAACCATCCACATTGGTTTGCCAGCTTGAGCCATCTTAAGAACACCTGTTATTGGCTGAGACCCATGATCTGAAGGTTGGCTGAATGCCAGGGGTCAAGGGGTGGCTCTGCTACTGTGCGCAGGTGGGGCTACAGGTGATTTGTAGTCATAACATTTTAAACTATGTGCAGTAGATTTGTATAAGCTCCCAAGTTGGCTGGTCCTACTCTTTCACCTACTTGCTCTCCACTCCTCGCCAGCTTATATCTTTGAAAGCACTGATTCTGCTTGTCCTCCCACTTGCTCACATCACATGGATACTCACGTCTCTGAAATTTGCTTCTAGCTCCCATCCCCATAAACTGACATGTGGTCATATTTAGTGAGTATTTTCAGTTCTTGCGTGACTGGTCACTATCACACACTCTCCCTCACTTTAACTCTGATTTCTTGGTTTCCCCTCTGATGTCTCTGAACATTTTATCTCAATGTCCTTTAAAGGATCCTTTGTTTACTGACCCCCTGACACATCCCAGTATAGTTGATATACCCTTGTTCTAGCTTCAGCCCAATGTTTTTTTTTCATTCATTATCTAATGTCTCTTCTCATATGTACAACCACCTCCTAGATGCTGATAAGCCCCAGATCTGTCTTGCACAATTTTCTCCTGAAATTCAGAAGTTCACCTAATTCCTGATGGACCTGCTAACCCAAGTTCCACCCAGGTATTAACTCCGCTACAGTTAAGCTCGGCAAGTTTCATACTGACATCATATTCTTTGTCTCCGTATATTTTTCAACATCTCCTAGGCAACAAAAAGTGGGATCATCCATGACTCCTCCATTCCTCTTTATCTTCCACAGAAAAGAAATCTCCAAGCCCAGTCAGGTTTTTTACTTTCTAATTGTTCCTTCAGGCCATCATGTACTCTCTCCTTACAACCCCTATGCTGGGCAGACACTCTCTGGTGGGGTATGTTGTACCAGCCCCCTCATCATTTTACCAGCCTTTGGTATTTTCCTTCTCATCTTTTGCAAAGCCACTGTGAGTGATCTATCCAAATAATCCCAGACTTCAGAATCCTTCACTGGCTTTCTAGGACCTGCAGAATGAATACCAAAGTTTCAAAGTTTTTAATATGGCAATATTAAATATATTTGTAAAATGGACATATGAATACCAACTCTAAACTCACATCAGGAATGTTGTAAAGGTGAGAAAAATAAGTAGTTAAAACTTCCATAGAAATGTACAATATTCCCCTTATCTGTAGTAAACAGGCAATTGAATTATTAATGGCATGTTGCAAGTACAGCCTTGGAGATTGCATACCTTCCTAAATAAACATTATGAGTTTATTTTCTGGAAAATTTGGTAGAACTGCATTATTGGCTCTGTGTGTTATAGTTTTGTTTTCCTCATTATTCAAATTCTTGCACTGACAAAGTATGAGAAACCACTGAATGTCTTCAATATTGGCCTTTATCATAATATTCTTATTAGTACATTCTACTAATTCAAATCCACTTTATTCATTTAATTTTATTGTTAGTTAAATGGGAGTTTAAGAATAAATAAAAGAACATTAAGGCTTTTCCTCTATGCCCTATAGGTCATTTTTTGATTCTTGCCTCAAAACACCAAAAAAATTAATTGATAGCCAATATTTGTGATCCAAAGTAGTTTCCACCTTGCTAAATTATTCTGGGCATCAAGCATGTAAGGGTTTTCAGATCAATGTCGGTTAGAAAATGACTAATATAGCCATTTTGTATCCATTTAAGAACATCCAAATAAACAGCTTTGATGACCTTTTTATTATTCAAGTGGCTGTTCAGTTGATGGTATATATCTATATGTATGTATATATCTGTATGTATATATCTGTATCTATTATGACTGCGATAGCAGTGATTTAGTCTTGAGATCCTCCATATAAAAGTCACCTTAATTGAAATTAAAATTGAATAAACCTTACTGTTTGCTTGAAGGTCCACATCACAGTGTTCTTTAGGATAGACAAAAATTCAAAGTAACCTAAATATATAGGGAGAGCATTAAGTAACTTATGGTACACTGAACAATAGGATAGTGTATTGTCAGTATATTCATATGTAGACACCTCTGTGTAGTTTGCTTACAAGTTAGCATAGAAAAAGATAGGAACATATGCATTATACTATTAATGCTGTTTGGGATTGTGGTGTTTTTAAATTTCAATTATCAAATTTCTTAATCCATTTTGATTCATTTCTCTCAAGTTAACCACACTACTTGCATAAACTGTGCATTGTATTAAAAACATTCCATTTGTCATTTTCCTTAATTCCAAAATAATGTGAACCTTTATTAAAAAATACAAACATTAAAGGCATGCATAATTTAGAAAATGAGAATTCTAAGAGCCTGGTATTTCAGAGAAAGTTTTTATAAGTTTGTGGGATATTCTTAAACCCCCGACCCCCACCCCCACCGCCATACACACACATCACATAAAAACTAAGAGCATGGAGTTAGTGATAACCGAGCTTTATTCCCAGTGATGAAGTATGGCTTTTAGGAAAATTACTTACTGTCTTAGGCCTTAGTTTTCTCATTCATGAAATGCAAACAATGACAGTAAGACATTTCACATAGTGCCTAAAATAGTATTTATTCAATAAATATACATACAGATGTTTTTACACAGAGATGATATATTTTATATGCTGTTTTTAAATTTTCCTCTTCCTTCACGATATAGCCTGGACAGCAACTCATGTCAGTTTATCATATATACATGTCTCTTTAAAAAATGACTCCATAGTACATCATTGTATGGGCAGAACATAATTTACTTATCAAAACCCTATTTTTTACTATTTGGAAGCCATGCTGTAGTGAAACATATATGTATGTCTTTAATTCTGTGGATATGTGTACAGGTTCAATTCCTAAAACTGAATTGCTTTTTTATGAAGAATGAAAAACATAATGTCAGAAAAGATCAGTTCATAATAGTAGCAACACAAATAGTAACAGCAATGAAATAACTACCACAATTCATATAAAATACTTAGCAATAAATTTAACAAGCTATAAATATATCAAAAATGTTATGAAACTCTACTGAGGGACATGTATTAAAAATTTAATAAAGGGAAGCACATCCTTTTTCTTAGCCAGAAAGACTCATTGTTATAAAAATCTCATTAATATGTAATTGAAACTACAAATTAAATTCACCAGCAAGACACTGTTTTATTCACAATAGCTTTATCATAAATGCTTAAACCTCTTGGGGGAAAGTCTTACTTAACTACCCTTCTCTTTCAGAATTTTACTGGCTGTTTTCCCTTGTTTATTCTTCCAGGTGAAATTTAGACTTATTTTATCAGCTCCTAAAAACATTTTGCTGGGGTATTACGTAGAATCACACTGCATTTAATTAAGTTGATACCCAGATATTACATGACTTATAGTTTTTTCATTGCTCATTGTGAACATCTTTTTTTTTTCTTGTCTTCTTCCTAAATTTGGTTTTCAACACCAAGCATATTTGATATAGTTTAATCCTGTCAAGAAAGCATTCATTTATCTGATAATTTTAATAAACAGGAAACAGTGGTGACTTTTTTCCAGTTATTGTTTTGACAGCTCTTGAGATAATCGAACTTCCCATGGGATCTATTATATTCCCTAGACAGTTGAGGAGCAGAGAAAGCAGAAAAGCAAGGTCAGGAAAGGGAGGTAGAAAGAGCACTGGATGAGGATCAAAAGACCTAAGAGCAAATCCTGGATTTCCCGTTACCTGCCATGACTTTGGTTAGGCTTGCCTGTCACTCTGCATATATTAATTTCCTTTCAGGGCCATCTAATTTATTCTTTATTGGGTTAAAAACCCAAAGCGTGCCAGGCATGGCCCTAAGGGCTGGGAAATCAGCACCCAGAGAGGCTACATAGATCGCTCAAGTAATGTAGTCTTAAGTTTCCGATTTCCTGTGTAATGTTTGTCTCTTTATGTATCCTAGCCAGAGCTGTCAGTTTCTGTCTCTGAACTGTGGTTTTCAGGTGCTGGAGCCCAGGTTTATTTGTCCAGGGTGTAGTTGTGGCAAGGAGCCTGGTTTAGGTCTTCCTGGAAGTCAGTGTATTCTCAGCCCCAGGTTTCTCCTCTGTGACATGTGGGTATTTCCACTTAACCTTCTGTGATTCTTTGACCTTGATACAGGATCACACTTGCCCAACCAGCAGAGGGAATCAGGAACATGATGTTCACCAAGTTAGTGATTCTCATATTTTAACGCACCTAAGATTCACTTAAGGTCTTGGTAAAAATAGGCCTGAAGTGGGATCCAAGACTGCATTTCTAACAAGCTCCGAAATGAGATCTATGCAGCTGCTCACAACCACATTTTAAGAAGCGAGTGGCCAAGTTAGGTCAGAAAAGGACTGAGAACAAGGTGTTCCCTAAACAGAAGCCTACTAGGGCAATCTTGCCAGAGCTCGTCAAATTCACCTATTTGAGCAGCATGAAACAGGTCAAAAATATAATCAATCCTTTCTTGTCATTCAATTTGCCCTGGAGCACTTTTTTCCTCTCCCAGGCAGAATGACTAATACCAAACGGCTCCTGCTGTCTTACATCTCGAAGTGGGTAAGCAAGAACAAGAACAATCATCAGCAAAGGAAAAAAAAATAGTGGAAAAATCCCAGACACCCACCTAAGAGTTTACTGAGCAGTGAGAGTAGATAATTCAGAGAACCCTTCTGAGACAAATAAAAACTATATCCTTCCCTTTACTATTCCCCTAATTTTAATTTTTTAATTTCTCCCCAATTTTAAATTAGCAAACGGTTTATGCTTAATGACTTGACCAGCACTGACAACAATAGAGAGTTCAGTAAAAATTATCTAAAATCTTAAAATTCAGACATAACCTCTTCTGGAAAACATACTTCTATGTCTGACTTTACATGCACACATATACACACACATGCACACACATGTACACACACACCATAATTAATTTTGCATAATTCAATGCATTTTTCATGTTTTATGGCAAATTCACCTTTTTGGTAAAAAATAAAAGTTTACTTATCAGTAAGTCTTAAGCAACACTAAAGCTTTAAATAGCAGCTGCATATTTCCTATTCTTGGTGTAACAGAAGCATGCTTTTTTCAAAAATTAGAAGACACATCTTTAAAAGAATATTTTACTCATTTATATGCCTTACTAATTATATAAGTTCAAACAATATAGATAATTTTAGAGCAGAGAGCAAATATCACTCAATTTTAACTCTATGAATTATCTTCTCTAATGGCTAAGCAGCATTCTGACCATTTTTCCATGGACATATACATAGAAAAATAACTAGATAAAATAAATATTTTTTTAATGAAAATGAGATGATGTGATGCATATGCTTTTAAGTAAAATGTTTCAAATCTAATTATAAGTGAGCATGATGAAGAAAAAGCTGAAGTCAAACTTTATAGAATTGTTTTCATACATGGAAAAACATTACTTCTAGGATCCACCACTTAAGTTTCTGTGGAAACATGGGCAAGTTAATATTTGTGTGCCTCAGATTTCTGATCTGTAAAATAGGATTTATAACATAAATCACAGGATGTTGTGAGGGTAGATAGAGATAATAAGAACAAACATTTAGAACAGTGCCTAGGATACAGTGATTCATAAATGTCAGTTATTTTTATACAGATTATATAAATTACATAGATTTACTTTAAGGAAACCGGTTATGAGTGACATCAGAGATGATAGTCATGTTCTTGGGTTAGATCCATTTTTGAAAACATTTTGTAGCTTTTGGCTTGAAAGATGGAGGAATTTATCATTTTTTCCCTCTTCCTCCCAATCACATCCTGATTTCTATTTTATTATTTTTACTTAGCTCAGAGTTTTAACACCTGCATTCTGCTCTACACCCATAATTCCAGTAGGTGTTCATAAGGTTCCACGTGGAAACGAATTCGGGGCTCAGTACTCACCATTTTAGTTCAGAATCTCCCTCTCTGAGAATCTTTATTTTGATTCATCTCTTGATTTCACGGGCTTCACTTGGGAAGAACTGCTTCAGCAAAGGCCTCGGTGTGCACTACCCCTGGTTGCTTCCCCATGAAGAATGGCTGTCAGTTTAATGCTTGAACAAAAAGTTAAGCTGAGTATTATATTCTTCCGTAGTACTTTCCCTTGGATTTTTGTCTGTTTTTGTACTATATCTGAAATTGAATAGCAATTACTTTTCCTTGTAAGTGAATTGCATTTCCCCGATGATTAGAGATTTATTTTCTCTCATTATACTTAATGTTAGGTAACTTCTTGTGACATGTCTTGATGAAGATCATCTATGAAAATAAATCTTCCAGAGGATATGAAATGTCTTTGTGTTCTATTATATCTTATTTAATATAATTTCTCAAATCTCTATTATATCTTTAAAAAGTTAATTATGAAAGATGTCTTATACATCAGGGGTCTGGGGTCCCCGAGACCACCCTCAGGTTCTGTGATTAACTGGAAGGGCTTACAAAGCTGTGTTATTCACAGGACTGTCTATTAGCAATAGGGCACAGAGTAAATTCAGCAAAGGGCAGAGGCACATAGGACAACATCCTGGGCACCAGTTTCCCATTTTCTCTCCCAGTGGAGTCATGCAGACAGGTAAACGATCCTAGCAATGATGTGTGACAACATGCACGGGCTACTGCCACACAGGATGGCTCAACCATGCCTGGTGTCCAGGATTTCACTGGGGCCAGACACACAGGCATGTCTGAACACCCAAATGGCTCACCTTCACCTCTAGCCTCTCCAGAGCTCAAGTGGTACTGCCTGGTCCAAGGCCTCCAGATAATAAACACACTCTTCCCAAGCAGATATTCTCAGGGCTTAGGGGTTACTTCAGGAGCTAGTCAAGAGCAAAACCGTATTCTCTGGCCAAGGTTAATTCTTACTCTACAACATGAAAGTGGATACATATACACGGATTAGGTGAGACAGATTAGATAGTTTTAAGAACATTAATAAAACAAAGACCCCTATACCCAGTACTCACTACCCAATTAAGAAATAGAATGGATCTCTTAACATTTTTCCCAATTGTCATTAACTGTGGGTCTCCGCCGGAGGGAACCAGTCCTCTGACTTTGGTGTTGACTATTCCCTGCCTCTCTCTCCCTCCTGCATTCCTCTCTTTGTGTCTGTCTCCTCATATACCTACTCCAAACCTAGTTATGGGAGGCAAGAGCTCACTGAAGAAAACATAAGCTGAACATTCACAGGTTCATATTCTGGCTGCAGCTCCCCTTAGAATTCACAACTGCCTGTTTTGGGAAAGCAAGTGGACAAGGTCAATAAGACAGGGCATCTGGCAGGCATGAACTGTGCATCAGGTTCTGGATATCTGACAAAAATGTGGTCAAATAGAGTGGGCTGTTTTGTATTTTCTGCTTCCCAGTTTATATAGTAGAGATATTTATTGCTACCACATATTCCTGTGGTCTGCCACATTTCCTAGAAGGATTGTGGGTAGATGGAGTCATGTTTCTAGTTCTTGCCAACGTGCTGATGGTGTAGGAAGGGTATGTTACTTCTGAGTGGAAGATAAACCAATTCACTTTTAATCCTTCACAGCAACTGTGGAGACAAAATGTTAAGAGCCGGCGTGTCTATCAGCTGGGATGGTGAGGGATGATGTGTAGCAGCATGTCCATCCCAAGGTACGCTGGGCATGTAGTGTGAGAGTGACGGCGCACAACAGTGTAAGAGTTAATTTGTCACACATTATAGCCCTGGATACTCTGATTGATACATTTGTCCGGGTTTACTTTTAGCTCCCAGGTAAGGTGGAGGAAGAGCATTTTTATGGTTTGAAATGAGTGTCTTTAGATGATATAATATTGGGGCATGGTTGGGAGAGCAGGAATTTCCACAGCCCGTGGTTAAGCAGTCCAAAACACGTGAGAATCTGCAGCAGGCACGTCCAGGCACACAGGATTGGATGGCAGTAGGCATATGGGTGGAGACTGCTTTCTAAATAAAATCGTTGCTTGAGGCACACAACTTCAGAATGAGCTGCTGCCTTCTTATCTAGAGCACAACTATCATTCTGAGATTTCCTTTTCCTTGAGAATTCCCTGGGAATTCTCTTTGCCTCTCTCCTGCATTAGATGACCCACTGCCTGCATCTCCCCTCCTTTGCTATATTGGTTTATATGCTCATTTCAAGGAGCACATCCTCCAGCAGCTTCTTGGTACAGAAGGTGAATTTTTGGAGACCTTACATGTTGGAAATGTCTTCATCTTACCCCTCTCATACTTGATTACTGTTTGGTTAGGTACAGAATTCTAGACTGGTGATACTTTCCTTCAGAATATTGAAAACATTGCTGCATGTCTTCATGGTCCTGATTGCAGGTGAGAAGTCTGAGACCATTCAAGTTTCTGATTCTTATTATTGAACCAGTTTTTCCTCTTTTATGTCTATAGAATCTTTTCTCTGTTGTTGGCATTCTGAAATGTGGCAACAACGTGCCTTTATTATATCTATTTTCATCCATTATATTGGAAACCTAGACAATACTTTTTTGAAAATGCTTTAATGATATATAATTCACAGATAAACAACTTTAATGAGAAATAACTTACCTACCATACAATGTACCCATTTAAATTGACAACTAGATTTTTTTAGTATATTCGAAGAGTTGTGCAATTGTTATTATAATCAAACATAGAATATTTTTATTACCCCCAAAGACACCCCATACCTATTAGCATGAACTCCAGCATGATCTGTAACACTAGATATTCCCTAGTCTGTTTTTTTGTGGCTTTCCTATTCTGGACTTTTCAAATAAATGAAATCATATAGTATATGACCTTTTGTGACACTTTCATTTGGATAGTGTTGCTAACATACATTAACATTGTAGCATGTATCAGTGATTCATTCACTTTTGTTGCTGAGTAATATTCCATTGTATGAATGTATCACAATTTGTTTAATGATTTATCAGTTGATGGACATTTGGGTTTTCCCACATTTTGGTTATTGTGAATAATATATAATTTACATGAAAGTTTTTGTGTAAATGTATGTTTTCAATTCTCTTCTGTATTTATTTATTCAGCAGTGGAATTGCAGGCTCATGAAGTAACTCAACATTTAACCTTTTGAGGAACTACTAGACTATTTTCCAAAGCAGGTACACTATGTTACATTCTTATCAGCAAGTCGTGAGGGTTCCAGTTTTTCCAATCCTTGCCAATATCTGTGATTGTCAGTCTTTTTGATTATGGCCATCCTATTTAATATAGTTTTGATTTGCAACTGCCTGATGGCCATTAATGTTGAGATTCTTTTCATGTTTGTGTTGACCATTTGTATATTTTCTTTGGAAAAATGTCTGTTCAGATCCTTTGCCCAATTTTATGTGAGGTTATTTGTCTTTTTACAACATAATTTTTGTCTATAATGTATGTCCTTCTTTTTGGAACATTTTTAATATCATTTTATTGATGATTCCCTCTGCTCAGTTGTATTTATTCTTTCTTTCTGAAGCTCCTATTATTGGTGAGATTCCTGAATTTGCTCTCTGATTTTCTTACTTCTCCCCTCAATCTCTTGGTCATTCTCTACTACCTTACAACACCTTCCCTCAAGTATATTTTCCAAATCAGTCATTGAGTTTTTCAGTTTTTTTTCAGACACTTACTAAACAGAAATTTATTATTAATAAAGGATACAATACTTAATATGATCTCAGTGAAATTCAGATTTCTGTTCTTTTAAATGTTATGATCACAGTCTGCATGAAAAGTTCACTCAAGGCAGAGCTAACAATACAGGCAGACTTAAGTTAAACTTGTGAGTGGTGTCAGGCAACCAGAGATTGTGCCAGTGACTGGACTCAAGATCCTCTGGACAAACCACAAAAGTTGAATAATGCTTATTTCATCAATGAGAGCAACATCTCTTCTCACACATTTGTATCACATTCTCCATGCTGAATTACCTTTTTTTAAATTCAAGTACAATTGATATACAATCTTATATTGGTTTCAAGTATACAACAGAGTGGTTCAAAAGATACCCACATTATTAAATCCTCACCCCAACTAGTGCAGCTACTATCTGTCAACACAGTAAGATGTTACAGGATCATTAACTATATTCTCCATGCTGTACCACCACTCCTGTGACCAACTTATGTTATGACTGAGATTTTTGTGCCACTGTATCCCCCTCGCGCTCCCCACACACCCACCCCAACCCGTCTCCCATGGTAACCACTAGTAGCACTTCTCAGTGTCTATGAGTCTACTGCTATTTTGTTCATTTTGTTTTGTTTTGTTTTTGGATTCAACAGATAAGTAAAGTCATATGGTATTTGTGTTTTGCCTCCTGAGTTATTTCACTTAGCGTAATACTCTCTCAGTGCATCTAGGTTGTTGCTAATGACAGGATTTCTCTCTTTTTATGGCTGAATAATGTTCCACTATGTATATGTACTACATCTTCTTTTTTTTAATTTATTTAATTTATTTTAAATTTTGGTATCATTAATCTACAATTACATGAAGAACATTATGTTTACTGGGGTCCCCCCTTCACCAAGTCGCCCCCACATACCCCTTCACAGTCACTGTCCATCTGTGTAGTAAGATGCTGTAAAATCACTACTTGTCTTCTCTGTGTTACACAGCCCTCCCTGTGCCCCCTCCCCCACTATACATGCTAATCGTAATGCCCTCTTTTTTTTTCCCCTCCCTTATCCCTCCCTTCCCACCCATCCTCCCCAGTCCCTTTCCTTTGGTAAATGTGAGTCCATTCTTGGGGTTCTGGATTCTGCTGCTGTTTTGTTCCTTCAGTTTTCCTTTGTTCTTATACTCCACATATGAGTGAAATCATTTGGTACTTGTCTTTCTCCACCTGGCTTATTTCACTGAGCATAATACCCTCTAGCTCCATCCATGTTGTTGCGAATGGTAGGATCTGTTTTATTCTTATGGCCGAGTAATATTCCATTGTGTATATGTACCACATCTTCTTTATCCATTGATCTACTGATGGACATTTAGGTTGCTTCCATATCTTGGCTATTGTAAATAGTGCAGTGATAAACAAGGGGTGCATCTGTCTTTTTCAAACTGGAGTGCTGCATTCTTAGGGTAAATTCCTAGAAGTGGAATTCCTGGGTCAAATGGTATTTCTATTTTGAGCATTCTGAGGAACCTCCATACTGCTTTCCACAATGGTTGAACTAATTTACATTCCCACCAGCAGCATAGGAGGGTTCCCCTTTCTCCACAACCTCGCCAACATTTGTTGCTGTTTGTCTTTTCGATGATGGCAGCTATCCTTACTGGTGTGAGGTGATATCTCATTGTGGTTTTAATTTGCATTTCTCTGATGATTAGCGATGTGGAGCATCTTTTCATTTTCCTGTTGGCCATCTGGATTTCTTCTTTAGAGAACTGTCTATTCAGCTCCTCTGCCCATTTTTTAATTGGATTATTTTCTTTTTGTTTGTTGAGGTGCATGAGCTCTTTATATATTTTGGATGTCAATCCTTTATCGGATCTGTCATTTATGAATATATTCTCCCATACTGTAGGATACCTTTTTGTTCTATTGATGGTGTCCTTTGCTATACAGAAGCTTTTTAGCTTGATATAGTCCCACTTCTTCATTTTTGCCTTTGTTTCCCTTGCCCGGGGAGATATGATCATGAAGAAGTCACTCATGTTTATGTCCATGAGATTTTTGCCTATGTTTTTTTCTAAGAGTTTTATGGTTTCATGACTTACATTCAGGTCTTTGATCCATTTGGAGTTTACTTTAGTGTATGGGGTTAGACGGTGATCCAGTTTCATTCTCTTACATGTAGCTGTCCAGTTTTGCCAGCACCAATTGTTGAAGAGACTGTCATTTCCCCATTGTATGTCCATGGCTCCTTTATCAAATATTAATTGACCATATATGTTTGGGTTAATGTCTGGAGTCTCTAATCTGTTCCACTGGTCTGTGGCTCTGTTCTTGTGCCAGTACCAAATTGTCTTGATTACTGTGGCTTTGTAGTAGAGCTTGAAGCTGGGGAGCGAGATCCCCCCACTTTATTCTTCCTTCTCAGGATTGCTTTGGCTATTCGGGGTCTTTGGCGGTTCCATATGAATTTTTGAACTATTTATTACACTTCATTGAAGAATGCTGTTTACATCTTCTTTATCCATTTACCTATTGATGGCACTTTGGATGCTTCCATATTTTGGCTATTGTAAATAATGCAGCAATTAACATAGGGGTGCATATATCTTTTTGAATTTGGAATTTTGTTTTCTTGGGGTAAATTCCTAGAAGTGGAATTACTGGGTTGTACAATAATTCTATTTCTATTTTTTTTTGAGGAACCTTCATGCTGTTTTCCACAGTGGCTGCACTAATTTATATTACTACCAACAGTGTAGGGGGGTTCAAATTTTTCAGATTTTTATTTTTATGTTTTCCATCCCTAGAAGCTCTATTTGGTTCTTTGAAAGTTCCTTTTTGAAGAACATCATGATCTTGTTTCCAGGATGTCTTTCCTTATTCCACTGGGAATATCAGTAATACCATTTTTGAAGATTTTTTTCCCCACACGGTTTTACAACTCCCTTTAATTTGGGTTTTTCTCTTCCCTTTTCTTTTTTTACTGGAATATAGTTGATATAATATTATATGGATTTCAGCTGTATCACATAGTGATTCAGCAATTACATGCATTATGAAATCCTCACCATGGTAAGTGTAGTTACCTTCTGCCATTATACCAAGATATTATACTATTATGGGCTGTATTTCCTTTGCTCTTTTTTTCTTGTCTTTTTATTTCCTGTTATTGTTGTTCATTTATTTTTTTTCAGCTCTGTCTTCCATGTTAGAGGTTTTCCTTTAATTCTGATAATTCTGGGTTATCTTTTTGTGATTAAATTGAGTCACTAAAAGCAGATTGGAAGCCTGGAGTTCATGGGCTGGGTTTGTTGTATATAAGCTTCATTGTAGGGTCACCTGGGTGAGCTTTTTATTGAGAAACTCTAAATATTAGTGTCTTTAAATATGTTCTCTTGAACTGCTTCATGTTCCAAGTCTTCCCTTCTCCTACCTGTAAGGCAAAGATCCAGATGCCATCATTCTGAGAGTCAAATGGGAAAACGCTGGAGTGGGGGTCCCTGCAGTCAAAAATCATGTGCACATAGCCACTGAATTTAAGTCTAGAATGGAATGGGAAAGGGCATCAAGAAGCTAACTTCTCCATGAACAGCTCTCTTAGTCATCCTTTTAATATTGGCATCTCTTCCATTTACCTGCCCATTCTAGGGGGATCTGAGGCTGCCAGTTCCTGTACCTTTTGTGAATTCTGTGAAGTAAACTGTGTTGAACCTCACCTTTCTTCACTGCTGGCATGAGATTTGGCTTTCTAAAATTTGTTGACTTTTTTATCATTTGCTTTTCAGCTTCCCAGTAATTTTTTTCCCAGAAAAAATGACAATTTTCTTTGTGCTCTCTGACATAGGGATATTATTAAATTATGATTATTATTACTCTGTGGTTGTAGTGTGATGTTAAGATAGAAGAAAATTATTTACAAGTATTCAGATCACCATGCTTCCTGGACCTATTATATCTTTAAACATACATTTGTTATTTTATTTGTTGTTTTCTGCCTCAGGGATGGGAGTTACATGACAATAGTGTTTGTCTTTTAGATTATTATCCTCTTTCTATTTGTATTATCTGTTTGCTCATTTCCTCAGCATTCCTCATGATTATCTCAAAGGCTCTCCTCTTTGTCAGTAACTTAATATTCAACCATACTTAATCTGTTCCTTAAGTTTCCAATTTATCTAATTTCTTTATTTATTAGCTAGGTAATGGTGAGATTTTTGATTATCAATTTGTTCCCTTAGCTGGAAATAATTTTTCTATTTCCTCTTAGTATTGGCTTTATTGTTTCAATTTGAGTCCTTCCTTTATTAAATTCATATTCTTTAAAAATTTTTCTATAATAGGCACTGAATGGTAAGTTTGGTTCCTTGGTTTATGACTTCTTTTATTGTTGTTTCTTTTCTTCTCTTTGGTTTATGGTTAAGGTGGGCCACTCTACCCAGATTTAAATTTTTCTGATACAGTATGCATTAACATTCACTAACAATATTTCTAATTTGAAACCAATGTACTAATATGGCTTCCCCTTTAACCTACCTTTTAAAGGTAGTGGTACTTTAGTTTTATTTGTTTTTCCAGTTCATGGGGACTAGAGGGTGATGAAGGAATTGGAAAGTAATGGAGAGACTTCTGCTGCGTATATTATTGAGTGGTGTAGACTTTGTTCTTTCTTCTAAGATTGTATGAAGTATCCTGTTTCAGAGTTCATGCCTCCTATTTGGGAGTTACACTCTGCTCCCTGTTTGGGGTACCTTGGGAAACTCCTTTAAGTATATAGCCTCAACAAATGAGCTATGGAGGTTTTTCTCGCTTTTGCTGAGATCCTGTAATGTTAAGCAGATGCTTGCATCAACAATTTTGTCCCCTTGCATTTTCCCTGAGTAGCCTACTTCCTTGGCAGTCTGGTTTCACTTAAATAAGGAAATGGGTATTAATGAGAATTTTCAGGATTTTGTAACTTTTTATTCACTGATATGACTTCTGAGAAGTAGATGCAGGGTCAGGAGATGTGAAATCACAAAGAATTTTTGGTTTCTGAGCTGCCATTTTTTTTGAAGTTTATTTGCCCTTTGCTTGCTGCTGATAATTGTTTTGCCTTAAAATTTTTTATATGCTTATATTAGCTAACATTGATATACATGGCAGATAATTGTTAAGAAAAAATAATGCAATTTAGTCAAGTATGTATTAATAGTATTAAGGGAAGGAGATTATAGCCTGGCTTCATGTTGACAGTTTAACCCAGAAATTTCATTTTCTTTCCTACTGTATGGTCACTTTGATACTTTTTAATAATCTCAGTTTTCAATGGGATTAATCCTAAAACAAGGAATAACCTGAAGATAACCATATTCCAACTTTTACCATTTTATGCATATAGGGTTTCCCCTCAGATCTTCTAGGGCTTCAATTCCTAGAATATAATCTCTAAGTCTAGAGGTCCCATTGAAACTTCTCAGTCTCAGCAGATATTAACTCAAAGTGTAGTGTGCTCTAATAAAGTTTTCCATTATCTTTTTTTTAATTAAAGAAACAAGCTTGTGATTTGTACTTTACCAATGGTATATTAGCTTGTTTCTCAAACCCTTTCCTGAAAACAACTAGAAAAACTGGAAAGCAAAGATTTGCATAGTTGATGCAAGAAAAAAATGGCAAGCCCAGAGAGTTGATCCCTCAAAGCACTGGCCAATTTGCAAAGCAATGTTGAAAGACTGGAAAGCTGGGCAGAGCGGTCAACAGACTCACAAGGCTGGGGTAGGAATGAGGTTATAAAAACTGGAGTTCAAGGTTCATCAATGTGGTCCATCAATGGGCTACACAAATATCCTAGACTTTTGGTTGGGGCTCTGCAAGGTACAGGTAAGAGGGGCTAGTGACAGAACATTGTTTCAGTGAGTCAAGCCCAATTTCAGATCATCTCAATTCCTGATCAGAAAAGTGAATCTTGGATTATTAGTTTGCTTAAAATAATTGTCTTCCAGAAGAAAACTGAAATTTTCTCTGAAGAAAAACAGTATTATGTAGAATTTCCAAACATCTTTATAATTTTTCTTATGGAATGACTACCTCTTAATCAGAAACAATAGAGTGTATGAAAGGATAAGACAGTCAAAAATCAAAAGGAAAACCAGAAAATAGATACCCAGAATCAGAAAATGGACTTCAAAATATGTGATACATGTTCAAGGCATTAAAATAAATAAATGAGAATTCAGGTAGGAAAATGGAGATTGTATAACTGAAAAAAATACAATCTGTAAACTCAGTGGATGTTTTAACAGTTGATTGGAAATAGCTAAAGACAGAATTAGTAAACTTGAAGATAAGACAGAAGGAAATATCCAGGCAGAAGTGCAAAGAAATAAAAGGATAGAAGATACAGAAAAGAGTAAAAGAGATGTGACATGGTGAAAAGGTATAATGTGTAATTGGTGTCCAGAGGAGAAAAGAATGAGAATGGGACAGTAGTATTATTTGAAGAGATAATGGCTGAGAATTTTCCATAATTGATGAAAAACATCAAGGTATATACTCAAGAAGTTTTGAGGACTCTAAGTGGGTCAAATACAAAATACATCTTCTCTACATCTATCATACTAAAACAAATTAAAACAAAGAGGACATCTAAAATCACACAGAAAAATGAAAAAAATAATGCTTACTTGTTATTTTAAAAATATGACAATATTGAAGTGAAAGCTGTCTTTTCAAATTATATTCCTCAACTTTATTTTTCTTACTTTTTAAGAAAAGTAAGATGATAGTACACCTACCATTAAAAAACTTGCATTATTATTTCCTGACCAATATGTCTTGCATATCTTTCAATGCCAGCAAATGTAAACCTGGATTGTTCTTTTTGAATGCAATAAGGTATTCCAATAGGGAGAGGTCTACAGTTGATTTAATCTTCTATTGACAGTCATGAAATAAACAGAACAAAAAAGTTTACATCAAAACCAAAACATTAAATACTAATTTAGCTTTTACTGTACCATCCTGGTACTATAGCAGCTGCTTAACATGCAGCAAGTGACATTTAAGTTATAGGTTATTTCCAATTCTTTCATTAATAATGTTGGTATATATATATATATATATATATATGTTTTTCCAGAAGTAGTATGCAAATATGTACAGATATACATACATACACACACATGGCAGTTCTTCCAGAAGTACATACACTAGCAGATATATCTTTGCCCAGTATTTCTGGAAGTATCTATAGTCTAAGTCTCTGGAAGAAATATTACACTGTGATAGATTTATGCACTTACACTTTGGTAAATACTACCAAGATGTCACATCAAAACTTATAACCAGTACAAGTTCATGTCCCACTCAAGGATTATTTTCTTTCAGGAAAGGTACGTCTTGTGTGTTTTTAATGGTTCTTCAATAGTTTTTGGTCTAGGAGTCATTACATGTCTCAGTTCTGGTCATGAGACTCAGGGGGAAGACTGCTGAATGACCTTTCCACCTAATGGAAAGACAGGGCCTCAGAAACAAGGGTCTTGTGGTTCCTGGAAAATTTTTCCTGTTTGATATTCTCACGAAGCAGCCTGGAGCTGCAACAGCCACCTTTCCATCATGGAATGGTAAGCATGGAAATAAAAAGCCACAATCCTGAAGTGGTGGGACAGAAAGATTGAATGACAGCAGATGAACTAAGGTCAACAACTCATGTTTCCAGACATGTTTATTTTTAAAAAACAAATACCATTTCTACAATCTTTATTAACTGAGGTTTTCTATTACATGCAGACAAAACTATCTTGCAGAAGGTTGTACCAGATTATTTATCCACCAGCATTTTATGAAAATGCCTGTTTCCCTACACGCTTGACTACTACCAATCTTTTAAATTTTTTCCAATCTACTGGACAAAAATTACATCTCATTTTAAGTTTAATTTTTCGTGGTTCGTGCAGTTGTTCAGCTTTCTGTATACATATATCACTTTTGTTTGTGATGTAATGATTGATATCTGTTACTCATTTTCTATTGGGTTGTCTTTAGGGCCTAACAAACACTTGAATTTTCAGGAACAGACTATATTGGTTCTATTTCTCTTGTGTTTCTGGTTGTACTAAGCATATGGCCAATTCAGTGTTCATTAGCACCACTACCAGTCAGTTGGTTGATGAAGAGAGGATGGACTTCAATCTCTCCATCTGTGGGCTTGTTGCATGAATCTCGCCACCCTCACATTCTTTGCTAGAGCATTTTCTGAATTCACAGTGCAAAGCTGAATTGCTTTGCACTGAGAAATGGTTCTTATGCAATCCAAGTGTAAAGCACATGTGCAAAGAAGAGGAGCCAGAAGTGAAATAACATACCCCTTACACAGAGTAATCCAAGAGCGCATAAGTCTGTTTGTACATAAGGCATGTTTTTAAAAATTCACATTTGTAAAAAAGGTTGTATTTTCTAGTATGTCTGATTATTTGGAATAATTGTACAAGTGTGGATTTTTACAACCGCTGGTAGAAATGACTTTGTGGTATGATTTGAAATGTGGAGAACCAGGATCTGCTTGTAGCATTTACTTTTTGTTTTCTGTCAACTAGTTGAAGATGGGCATGGTATAATGTGCATAAGAATAAATGTTACAATAAGAATTAGCCCTTTTTATTTCATAGTGTTTGTTATGTATCTTGCCCTGAATTCTACTAGTCTTTATAGTATTAACCAACAGTAACGCTAGCCTTTGATGAAGTCTTAATTTACTTCAAGGTTTTCTCTATTGTCATTTTGCAACATTGTCTCAGCAGTGTAAGCCTATTACAAAAACTAATTCTATTTGTAAAACATCTATATCCACATCTGTGTTAATCTATCTATCTATAACCATCCTTAATTACCTAGTGTAGTATCTATTTAGACCATTTTTTTCCCTATTAGATATATGGTTATTTTGAAAGTTGTATAAACATCTATATATTTATATGATGGCATATAGATATATATCCAAACCTAGGATAGTATTTCCCCAAATTATCACTTAGTAAAAATGGTGATTTCAATAAATTTCCAATGATAGGAACTGAAATACTGTGTTGGATTATCTGACGCAACTAATTTTTGTCTGTTCTTTACCCAGTTGGCTTATTTAACTTTTCATGTCTTCAAATACTTTTTAGTCAATATTCTTGAATATCCTACATTGAAAATTTTATTACTTTCAAATAGAGATAAATGCATTTTTCACTATATTGATATCTTTTGTTTATTTTAGTATATAATCTCTTACTTCTAGAACACTGCTAGATAATGGCAGTGCCATTATACATTTTGTTTTGTTTGTTTATTTCTGATATTAATGTGATAAGCCAAGTGTTTCATTGAGTATAATGTGGTTTTTGGTTTTAGACTAAAACTTTTTATTATGTTTAGGAAGTATAATGTTATTCCTTGTTAAAGTAATAATTTATGGGAATTATTTTCTTTTTGGCATAAAATATTTTAAGAGACTTTGGCTTAAAGTAATCTGATGTTTTAGGTTTAAACTTTTAATAAATTTTTGGTGTTAGTAATTTTGGTAATTATTTAGGAAAGAGTAGTCTATGTAATTATATATTTTTGAACTTGCTGAAGTTTTCTTTGTGGACTAGTGCATGATCCTTTTAAAAATATGTCAAGGGCATTTAGAAAGATTGCATATATATACAATACAAACACACACACATATGTAATACATCTATATAGACTGCAGATTTATTGGCTATTTGGGTTTCACTTAAAGTTGATTTTTGAGACTGAAAATGAGCAGGACAGCTTTTGAAGGCACCCATTCCTACTTTGTTTTATGGACTCATCTCTGACAGATTGTGATGCTTATTTGTCACACTGGTGATCACACATACAAAAGAGGTCTTTATGAACTGGATTACCCAAGGTTCTGATGGCATTCCATGAAACAAAAGCAGTTTGGGGATTGTTTTCCATGTCTGTAAAATCGTAATGGATGTGTTACATCAGTTCAAGAAAGCTTACAAGGTAATTATCTTAGTTACTTATTGTCATCATAACAGTCACCGTAAAGCTCTGTCGTTGTCTGGTGATACATGTTTTTCATGTGGGTCAGCTTTGGGTTAACAGGAGTTTCTGCTATCTTGTTTGAGCTCACTCACCTATTGGAGGTTGGCTGATCCAGGCTGGCATGGCTGAGATGATGCGCAACTCAGCTTTGCTCGGTATGTGTCTCATTCTTCTGGAAGACTAGCAGGGTCATGTTTTCCATGAGGATGATGGGAGAACAAGCGCCAGCAGTCACTTGCGGGAATCTGTGGTGTTTAGGCTCCCTACTATTCTACCAGTACTTCCACTCATTCTAGAGGCACATAAGAGGAGGAATACTTCATATTTAGAAGAGGGGCTCCAAAGGCACTTGACAAAAGGTGTACAAAGAAGAAGGGGAGAAGAACTGGGGCCATAATGCTATTCATTTAGCTAAGCATCCTCTGCAGGAGGAATTCGATCAAGTTAATCTGTCTTTCTCATGCCAGTCAGATGCACTGACCATCACTTACAAAGCTTTTTTATGAATACAACATGATATAATAAGTCAATACTTAAAATTTGGAGTAATATTAATAAAATATTTTATAACATAGAATTGGTGAATACCCAAAGAAATAAACAAAGAAAAAATGGGTGACTAAACACCAGAAAAGCAGACCTTCATTGTGAAAAGTTTGTGTGCAACTGATCCATTTGATCCTAATAATGGTATGTCAGGCTGAAAAGTAATAAATGTAGTGTATCTATGGTTCTTTGTATTTAAAGTTCCTATTTATAGGCTTATTTTCTATAACTATGGCTAATCTCTCTCCAGTTTTGGACCTGTGGGACCTAGTTAATTCAGTTTGCAGGGCAAAAAAGGGGCAACTCTTTTCTTCAAGTTGTTTAATCGTTTCGTTTTTATTATTCTGGATCAGGGGAGGGTGGTGGTAGGCACTCAGGACTCCCGGAGCTAGACAGCTGTCTCCGCTTTCAGAGATAACAAAAAAAAAGTAAAGTTGGATTCTTCTTTTATTTTGGTATGTAAATCCATGATGAACAGCTGGCTATTCATTGGCTATTGATGGAAATGCCTACTGAGAATGAGGAGTGACAATGTTTCAGGGGAAGACACTGAGGCCAAGAGAAAGTATATGACTTGTCAAAGAGTTGTTAAATAATTAAGCGGCAGAATAAAAATGAAAATTAGATGGCTCGAAATGCAAAATTATAGCTAGAAATCCCAATGGTAGTATGTCCCTTAGTTGACTTTCATTTAAGTGCTGTAATTGACCAAGGTCATTAAAGAGACACTAACCTATTTTGGTTTCCTCATCTGTTTAGGGGCTGCTCTAGACATTGTAAGTTATCATCACATTAAATTATAAAAACAATCCTTGAAAGTGAATACAAACATACCTATTTTACAGGTAAAGAAATGCAAGTTCAGAGAAGTTAAATTACTTGTTTGTGTTTCTTGCTAGTTAAAGAAGTAGCTGATGTTCAAGAGAAATTTCTTCCATTTATAAAGTCTACGACATTCAGTGGTTTCCGTGTCCAACCACAGATCTATATGCAGATGACAGAAAAGTTAGAGCTGATGTTCCCTGATTTAAGGATGGACGTATAGATAAATACAGCAGAATAGCAAATCAAGAAATGGACTCTTATATTTAGAATCAGTTTATTTTCAACAAACATTTCAGGATAATTTATTAGAGGAAAAAGTCTTCTCAACAAATGCCAAAACAATTAGAAATCCATATGAAAAATGAATGTCCAAATTGCCTGATCACATATATAAAAAATTAACTAGGAATGGATCATTGCCATAAATAAGATACTTTAATAAAATAGCATAGTAGCATTTCCTCCCTTGTAGGAAGAAATGATTTCTTAGCTATAACATCAAAAACATAAACCATAAAAGAAAAATACTGAAAACTTATATTCACCAAAATCCAAAAGTACTTTTCAAAAGACACTAAGAAGGCAAGTCACAAACTCAAAAGATTTGCAATATGCCACTGACAAAAGGCTTTTATTTAGAACATACAAAGAGCTCTTTTCAGTCAATAATAAGTTTTCAAACATCCCTGTTGAAATGGGACAAAGATTTGAACAGACCCCACACAAAAGAAGACATACAGGTGATCGACAATAATGTACAGATAGATAGTACAGATGCTAAAAATCATTACTAATCACTCCTTATCACTGGGATGCATAAAATTTAAAAATTAATAATACTAAATGTTGGTGAGAGCATAGAACATCGAAAACTCTTATACATTTCTGTTTGGAGGCTAAACTGATGTAACTACTTGGGAACAGTTTGGTGGGTTTTTTAAAAATAAAGTTGAATTTCACTTAATGCTAGCCAGAAAATTCACTCCAAGGTGTATACCCAAGAAAAACTAAAGCGTTTTTTTCCCACAGAAAAGCTTTATACCAATGTAATTAGAACCTTTATTTATAACAACCCCAAACTGGAAACAATCCACATGTGCATCATTAACAGATTCAATTAACAGATTGTACGTCTTTATGATCAATACTCCTCAATAGTAAAAAAGAACAAACTACTAATATATATGCGTCATCATGTTTAAATCTCAAAACCATTACGCTAAAGAGAAGAAGATAAACATAAGAGAGTGTACACTGTTTGATTTTATATATATGGGATATTTGGAAAGGCTAATCTGATCTACAGTGACAGGGTGCAGATCGGTGGTTGCTGGGGATGGAGGTGGAGGAATTTGACTGCAAATATTCTTTATCTGTTTATGGTGAGTGTCACATTAGGGCGCCATTTGTCAAAACTCACTAAATTCTACTCTTTAATTATGTACATTTTATTGTATGGAAATTTTACCTCAATCAAGTTGGTTTTTTAAGTCTATGTTTTTTTTCCTGATTGTAAAATACAATCTCCTATACAAAGTATGAAAACAAAAAGGTACAAATTAAAAACAAAAGCCATTACTTTACATTCAGAGAAAACAAATGTCAAAATAAGATGTATTTTCTTTAGTTTTTCTGCAGGTGTATTTTAAAAATTACATTGCATTATTGGGTATTTGGTGGTCTATAATATTTTGTTGGGATAGATAATGTCAGAATGTACTTTTCATATATACTCTTTGACTTGGTTCCTAATAATTTCCAGAGGCATATTACTGGTCAAAGGTTCTGTAAAATTTTAATGTTCTTGCTATAAATTGTAAAATTTATTTCTAGAATTCGTATATATTTATACTGACCATGTGAGGTGTGACTTTGAACTTTGCCAAATCCTAACCATCATTAATATTGAATTACTCCTTGCTAATTTGGGCAAAGACCATTTTAATTATTATTTTTTTATAACTAATAGATTAAATGTTTTCTTAAAATATATCCAAGTTGTTCACGCTTCTATAAATTCTGTTTCAGCCCATGGTCCCTTTTTCTGTTAGCATTTTAATATTTTCAATAGACAATATTGCCATAGACATGTGCAAAACATGTATCAAATTTATGAATATTAAGTATGTAATGTAAAAATCAGTGGTGTATTTAAAAATACTTTTGTCAACCCAGAACTTGCAAGGGATTAATGCAAGAAATTTGAAAGATTCTAATCATATGAGTTCTTCTATCTCTTAAGGACATCTTTTATGGGTCATATCTATTGAAAATATTTGTCTTGACATATTTTTCTGATACTTTGGATGTTCAGTATTTCCATTTGAATTTTTCTCTTCAAGGTATAAAGCAACCAACCGATAAAAGGGTCAGAAATTTATCAAGCACAACGCAGCATGATAGTTCCAGATATGAAGACATTAAAAGAAACACTTAACTCTAGTAGGAAGGAAACCTTTGAGAAACTTTTTACCTGCCTCAGCCTTGCAATGACAAATACTTTAGCCACCTTTTAAAATGAAAAATATGTGAAGTTACAGAAAAGTGAAACACAGAAAAGAAAGAGCATTCGGTGGTGTTTTGGCATATGCCACTCCATACAGAGAAGAAATATAGATAAAGAAGTGACAGGGGAGTGTGGCTGCTACATGTTTAAGATCAGATGCTTGAAAACTCACCTGCATGAGTCCTCGGGAGCTATTGCTTGTAACTATGGACCTTGTAATCAGACGGGTATTTAGACATTTTTGCTCACATGACTCTTCCCAATGCATTGCTCTAAGAAGAATAACACTAAACTTGAATTTCAGAGATTACTGTACAAACCATTGTTTAAGTTTTGAGCAAACAGGCCATTAAGTGTTGGCCAAGAATTCGGCGTCATGTAAAAGATGCCTTGCTTGTTAGAATGAATGTGACCACAGAGATCGTGCTGATCTGTGTGTGAGCACCGCCTGCTGGCCGTGCTGGGGCAATTAGGTCCGGAAAAGTGTTTTATACAGAAATAGTCCCTAGACAGTGTCATAGTCTATTAACACACTTTAGTTAGGCATAATGGAAATGACAGTGATGACTCACTATGGAAAGAGATTGTGGTTTTCAAAGTGTCTTGGAATCTGAGGAATCTGAGAACTCAAAGAATGAATTTTCCAAGTGGAGTAAGTATGGAGAAAAGTTACTCCATACGGACTCTGTGGGAATGTAGATTGGTTTAATCTTCAGGAAGTGCATTTGGTCAATGTGTATAAAAAAATTACATTGAACTCTCAAATTCTACTTTTAGGTGTTTATCCTAAGTAAGTCGTCAAAAAAAATTAGCGAAGATACATTACTAAGGTTTTCTTCAGAGCGTTATTGTAGAAGTGGAAAAAGAGGGGAAAGAGAACAAACTAAGCTCCATTATGAAGAGATCATTTATGTAAACAATGGCACAACCATCTGATGGAATACTATGCAGCCACAAAAAGGATGTGCATTTTGATATGTATTAATACGGAAAGGTCTTGGTGATATATTGTTAGGTGAAAAATGCAGATCACTAACAGCACCTAGTGTGTTGTGGGTGAGTGAAGCTGCCTTTTTCAAATTCTGGTTTTATTGCTTGCTGGTCTGTGGCTTTGAGAAAGCTGACCTTTTTTTTTTGCCCTCAAAATCTCTTCATCTCTAAATTGAGGATGGTAACAGTACCTACTCTATAGGTAGCTTTTCAAATTAAAAAGAAATTCAAGTAAAGTTCTGAAACATACTACACCTGAGAAAAGTCAACTATTCTGATCATATTTTTGTATTCATATATATGTGCACATTTATATTTCTAAATTATAAACTAGGAACCCAGAAGGCTATAACAACATGATGGTAAAGTTTATCTTGTAATGTTGCAATTTAAGATAAGATAGTATTTTTCATATTTTCTTTATACCGTTTTATACTTCTTGAATTTTACTTTGAATATTCATTACATATAAAACTTAAAAGTCAAAGCTATTTCTATACCAAAAAGGAACAGTAACCTTCTTACTGCAGGAACCATAGGGTATTATTAGCAACATACTTTTTGAAATGAAAATGAGTCAAATTTGAAATGTCACATCATATTTAGAGAATCATAATAGGTTTGGCCAGTGGTTTTAGTGTTTAACAACAATTGCAAATAAGAGTCCCAATCCTGAATACCTAAACTAAAATCTTATTTTTGTAGCAGAGAACATCCATAAAAGTTGGGAAACAAATTGAATTCTCCAAAGGAATGCCTTCCTCATAATCTCCGTAGTTTAAGCAAGAGTAGGACATGCATAATTAGCGTGCATATGATTCTAATGAGGGAAAAAACTGGTTTAATACTACAGGATGTCGTTCTTCTGTTACATGTCACCACGGAGGAAGAAGAAAGGCAGAGAGGGAAGAGGCCATGTGTGATCATTGTGGAGATGCTGTCTAAATATTTGATTTTTATTCTCAACAAATTCTTATTTAAAATTTGATGTCAGTGTATGTCGAAATAAGATAGTATCTAGATGTGAAATTTCCAAGGTTTTCTTTGTGTTGCTTTAAAGGGTCCCATTCCAAACTATTTGTTTAGCAAATCTTAATGTCCACTCATTGCCTCACACTCGAACTAGGAAACATGTGGCAATTTCTTTGAAGAGGACCCTTCCTAAAAACTCTGCATTTTTACAAGCAGAAGAACAATCCATTCATAAAAATATTGACCACCCTATGGATAAGCATCACAATTAGGCTTGTATGATTATTAAAGTTCATGGTGGAACATGGCCACTTGACTATGCGTGCGACTTGATTTTATTTCAGATCAATAAAATTATCCTGACTATTCAGGTTAGGTGATAAGACGACTACATCACAGTCATCTAATATTCTTCTTCTCAAAATCCCTTTGAGATAATTACAAGAATTCTGTATAGCCATTGGAAACTAGGGAAGGGTAACACTGTTGACTTCCTATAACATCTGAAGAACTTATGGGAGAGATGGTGAGAGGGACCCCAATTGATGAAAGCCCTAAAGAGTGACCCACACTCTTCCTTCTGCATAAGAGCAGCATCCCTGGACATGAGTGCAGGAGATCCTGACAGACCCTGGCTAGCATCCAAAAACCCACAGAGGCAAGAGCTGGAGACAAGCCTGGCCTATTTGGAAGGATTTGTACCCCACCAATTAACTTCCATTATAAGATGTCAAATGCGTATCAACTCCCATGGCAACTCCCACTTATTTATATTGACTATTTGGTTGTGTTCAGAAGGATTTAATGATATAGCTGGGCTGAGCAGTAAGATTGCCAGATTAAATACAGCATGCACAATTAAATCTGAATTTTGGATAAACAACAGGTACTATTTTAGTATGAGTATGTCCCCCAAATTACATAGGACATATTAATACAAAGGAATTGTTTGTTGTTCATTAAAATTTAACTGGACATCTTGTCTTTTTAGTTGCCAGATCTGGTGATCATATTCAGGAGCAAAGAGCACATTGACCATGGCTTTGTCTGCCATGATTACTGAAAAGAGAAACTGGCCACTAAGTGGTCCCAAGGAGATATGAGGTTTTTTACTATGCAGCATGCACAATCATGTAGGAAAATGACAAGGACAAAATTGACTTCTGCAACTGCTTGTGGTGTGAACTTTTTCTGTACCCAGTACTCAGGACAGTTCAACTGACAGAGTAACTTTATCTTAAGATTATTACTTGTTCCCCCTATGTACCTGAACCTGAGGAATTAGTAACAAGAACACAAATAAATGTCTCACAAACCCATTTTAACTTTGACTTGATCATAAATCAATCTAGGCATCAACAGCTTGTATCTGGAAAGTTGAGTAGGTCATACATTCTGCAAAAGAAAATATTTCTTTTAGGTTAAAACATATAAAATTGTTATGCTTATAAACAAAAAAATGGCTGGAATATTAGCAATTTTACATGCTTTGAGCTAATGTGAGGAGCCGCTCTGAAGAATGAAAGCAAATGCTTCCCTCTGAAACAGATTTGCCTCCAGAAACAGGAAAAAAGTTCAATGAGTCTGGCTGTGTTATCAACATGTCTTAAAAAGATTTGCATATATGAATAAAAAATAAATACTCATGAAGTTCTAAAATCAGAGTGGTATATATAGAGATGAAAAACACAAGTATTTAATGAAAGCCATGATGTATATAATGAATAGTAGGTTGGGCACTGAAAACATAACTACTGAAGTAGAAGAGAAACTCAGGAATTTTTCCTGAAGTGAGGACATAAAGTATAGTGATAAAAATGAGAGAGAGAGAAAAAAAGAAAAGGTGTGCAATTCCAGAATCGAATTGGGAGCTCACATTCTTGTCCAGCTAAATTTCAGAGGGAGAGCTACGTTGATCAACTCAAAGCAGTGATTGAAGAAAGAAATTTTCCTCAACACTGGAGCTTACTGGAGAAAGGCTCATCATGTTCTGATGAAAAGAGTGACGACCGCTTCTGATATTTCCACACCAAGGTGACAGCAGGTGTTCTTGGTTCCCTGACAGTCCAGCTAACTGACAAGAAATCAAAACAGGGACCTGGAAGATGTGTAACTATAGAAAACAAGAAATGGCAATGTGCATGACCATTGTACCTAATGAATACTAGAGATAAATCTCACCTAAACAAGCACAGACAATATAGGAAAAATACCAGAGGCCCTTAACAGGAAAATTTTATATGTTACATACTGATAATTAAATAAATGATTGAATAGTAATTACATAATAATAATATAAGTCTGACATTCCAGATTGTATCAAGAAGAAGGGATAGAAGGAGATAAAACTAACTTTTTTCACCTTGCACAGGAAGAATTGAAAGACTTTTCTTTTCATTTTTGGCATTGTGGAGAAGAGAAAAGTAAGTTTAAGTAAAAAGAAAATGTGATCACTAATAAAACATGAACAAGCTATATATAAAAATAAAGTACAAAAAAAGGAGAGAAAGAGAGAGAGAGAGAGTTTATTTGGTAAAAGCAGAAAAAAGCAGCATGGAGGAAAACAAGTTAGAAGAGTAAATGATTTTAACTGCCATAGTAAGTGTCTCAAATGAGAGGGGAAAGATCCAGAATCTACTGGTTCTGTGGAGCTCTTAAGCCAAAGACCTAAAATGAGAAGACATGGCTAAGTCAATAATAGAAATAATGGGGCAGCAATTTCAGGTAAATACAGAATTGAAGAAATATGTGCACATGTTGATACACGAGCTAAGAAGGACACATGCCAGGTATTAAGAGTGGTTATCTCAAGATGTAGATTAAGGGAAACTTCTTTCTCAAGATTTTCTTTTTTTCACTTTCTTTGATTTGTTATTTTTTCCCCACGTTTCATTTTTGTCATTCAAAAAATTGTGGTTACTTTTACTTAAAAATAAATGAATGATTTGAAAATCCATCAACATCATCCACTACATCAACAAAAAGGACAAAATCACATGATCATCTCCATACATGCTGAAAAAGCATTTGACAAAATTCAACACCGATTCATGATAAAAACTCTCAACAAAATGGGTATAGAGGGCAAGTACCTCAACATAATAAAGGCCATATATGACAAACCCGCAGCCAACATTATACTTAACAGTGAGAAGCTGAAAGCTTTTCCTTTAAGATCAGGCACAAGACAAGATTACCCACACTCCCCGCTTTTATTCAACATAGTTCTGGAGGTCGTAGCAATGGCAATAAGAAAACACAAAGAAATAAAAGGCATCCAGATTGGCAAGGAAGAAGTCAAAACCCTAAAGAATCCACTCCAAAACTACTAGATCTAATATCTGAATTCAGCAAAGTTGCAGGATACAAAATTAATACACAGAAATCTGTTGCATTCCTATACACTAATGATGAACTAGCAGAAAGAGAAATCAGGAAAACAATTCCATTCACAGCTGCATCAAAAAGAATAAAATACCTAGGAATAAACCTAACCAAGGAAGTGAAAGACCTATACCCTGAAAACTACGGGACACTCTTAAAAGAAATTAAAGAGGACACTAATAAATGGAAATTCATCCCATGCTCTTGGCTAGGAAGAATTAATATTGTCAATGATATCCCTATCAAAATACCTACAGCATTCTTCAATGAACTAGAGCAAATAGTTCTAAAATTCATATGGAAACACAAAAGAACCTGAATAACCAAAGCAATCCTGAGAAAGAAAAATAAAGCGGGGGAATTACACTCCCTGACTTCAAGCTCTACTACAAAGCTACAATAATCAAGACAATTTGGTACTGGCACAAGAACAGACTCATAGACTGGTGGAACAGACTAGAGAGTCCAGATATAAACCCAAGTGTATATGGTCAATTAATATATGATAAAGAAGCCATGGACACACAATGGGAAACGACAGCCTCTTCAACAGCTGGTGTTGGCAAAACTGGACAGCTACATGTAAGAGAATGAAACTGGATTATTGTCTAACCCCATAAACAAAAGTAAACTCAAAATGTATCAAAGACCTGAATGTAAGTCATGAAACCATAAAACTCTTAGAAAAAAATATAGGCAAAAATCTCTTGGACATAAACATGAGCAACTTCTTCATGAACATATCTCCCTGGAAAAGGAAACAAAAGCAAAAATGAACAAGTGGGACTATATCCAACTAAAAAGCTTCTGTACAGCAAAGGATACCATCAGTAGAACAAAAAGACATCTGACAGTATGGGAGAGTATATTCATAAATGACAGATGCGATAAAGGGTTGACATCTAAAATATATAAAGAGCTCACACACCTCAACAAACAAAAAGCAAATAATCCAACAAAAAAATGGGCACAGGACCTGAACAGACAGTTCTCCAAAGAAGAAATTCAGATGACCAACAGACACATGAAAAGATGCTCCACATCAGGGAAATGCAAATTAAAACCATAATGAGATATCACCTCACACCAGTTAGAATGGCCACCATCCAAAAGACAAACAACAACAAATGCTGGCAAGGCTGTGGAGAAAGGGGAACCCTCCTACACTGCTGGGGGGAATGTAAATTAGTTCAACCATTGTGGAAAGCAGTATGGAGGTTTCTCAAAAAACTCAAAACAGAAATACCATTTGACCCAGGAATTCCACTCCTAGGAATTTACCCTAACAATGCAGCAGCCCAGTTTGAAAAAGACATATGCACCCCTATGTTTATCACAGCACTATTTACAATAGCCAAGAAATGGAAGCAACCTTAGTGTCCATCAGTAGATGAATGGATAAAGAAGAGGTGGTACATATACACAATGGAATATTATTCAGCCATAAGAAGGAAACAAATCCTACCATTTGCAACAACATGGATGGAAGCTAGAGGGTGTTATGCTCAGTAAAATAAGCCAGGCAGAGAAAGACAAGCATCAGATGATTTCACTCATCTGTGGAGTATAAGAACAAAGAAAAAAAACTGAAGGAACAAAACAGCAGCAGACTCACAGAACCCCAGAATGAACTAACGGTTACCAAAGGGAAAGGAACTGGGGAGGATGGGTGGGAAGGGAGGGATAAGGGGAAAAACAGGACTTTATGATGAGCACACATAATGTAGGGGTTGGGGACATGGGGAAGGCAGAATATACAGAGAAGACAAGTAATCATTCTATAGCATCTTACTATGCTGATGGATAGTGACTGTAATGGGGTATGTGGGGGGGACTTGATAATAGGTGGAATCTAGTAACCATAATGTTCAAGTAATTTTACATTAATGATATCAAAATAAAAAAATATATATATACATGTGAAAAATAAGTAAATAAATAAATAAATGAGTTTTAAGAACAAGAATAAACCAGGCACAAATTGCTGTATTTTTAAGGTAGTAAGTTATTCCATTTAATATATAAATAGGGTTTTCAATTTGATCAGAAAAAGATGAATGGATCCTTAAAATTCTGGGCAAATAATAAGAGTACTTTAAAGAAGAATTGCAAATGTTCAAAACTCTATATGTTTTGATTTTAGTTTTTAAACACATGAACAACTTTTAAAAGTCTTGAAAGGAATATTATCAGTGTCATCATAAAACAATGTGAAAGAAAGTGATTTCTCTTAAATAAAAGAAAAAAAGAATATGAGCAATGTGTCCTAAAATTAAAAGTAAGTTTGTGAATTTGAACAAAGTTGCTCAAAACTAAAGGAAGGATCAAGTCTGGGGTTGTTTTCATTCCCTGAGAATGTTTTTCTACCTTTCCCATTTTAGGTAAAACCCCCCTGAATGCTAGCTGGGTGGGAGCCTGGCTCTTTCTGCCAGTTGTACAAGCAGTGGGAGAACTGATCTTAGAGGCCAGACGTGCTGACTCTCAAACCAGAGCAGTATGTGTCAGGATCGCTGTACCTTTCCTGAGTGGTGCTATTCTTGGAGCTTTAAAATGGCCATGCATTTTGTGGTTTCTTACATGACCACTGCCACCCCCCCTGGGCTGACTCAAGTTTCTAGTTATCCACAGCACGGAGGATGCTCTAGCAGTTGAAAGGGAACTTGTTCCTACCCAGCGGTTGTACTCGGGCAGTCTTTTAGGGGTGCAGGACCCTGCGTGACCTCTCTGTGTGCATGGGAAGAGGCATTGTCCATATCCAAACCCAACCAGAAATTCCAAGTTCAGATCAAGATATTTTCCCATTTTAAAACTAACTAAGGGCTGCAAATCTAGAGCTATGTATCTTTCTCTCCCCCAAAGATTTCCCAGCACAGATGGCAGATAAGCCAAAGATAGAAGTAATTTTGGTTCCAAAGGAAGGAATGTGATTTCTCAAGCCACTTCCACCCCTGGAGTAGGCATTACAGAACCAGTCCTGCCTTCTTTACAGCTCCTATAGATCCTTTGGGTGGAGGAGGGATGCGAGCAAAAATCAAGCACAGATTATTTAAAATATGGAGATAGGTTTTTTTATTTCTGTGTAAATTCTTAAATACAACAAGGATAATTGTTTATGACCAAATGCTGACATGCTACCCTAGGCAATTTTCAACTTGCCTTCTGTAGTCCAGAAGGGCACCCCAGGGGGACAGATCAGCCATCAGTCAGAAGGCAGCATGTAGCTCAGCCGTGGGAATGGGACTGCAGGGTTTGAGAAGGCCTGGGAACTCTTCCACAAAATAAATAATCAAGCAAAACAGAAACAAGAGTAACTTACATTTATGTAGCATTTTATAATTTAGAAAGTGCTTCACCATCCTCCTTCAGCTTCACAGAGCTGGTGGAGGAACTGAGCTGGGGGGTCTTCAGTCCCAAATCACAGATAGGGAGATTTCCTCAGGGAGGTGGCGGACTCACCCAGAGTCACACAGTAAATGTTGGAATTTCATCTTCGTTCCACTGCATGAGTCACCATCCTCTCGGGAATTTCTGGTATCTCTCTAGCTGGATGCTAATGAAATGACACATCAGGACTTCATCTCTTGGGCTGGAGCCTGTGTGACTCATTTTTCTGCATGACTCTCTGACGTCAGGGATGCGTGATATTGATTAGTGGAGGAACCAATGGCTTGGGGGGGCTTTCCTCAGATAGCTTTCATAATTATAAGATTTCTTTATAGTCTTGTGTTTTGTCTTTACTATTCTTGAGTACTTTGTAATCTCAATTGACAAAGCTATGTTTCTTGTAATACAAATGTTGAAAATGATATGCCATTAATATTTATATTCAAGAAGATATATCAACAGATGTTTCCCAAGACTGCATCTTTTGGCAGACCAGATGAACTCCTACGGTTTGAAAACGTCATTATGTCAGAAGCTCAGGCATTGCTTCCTGTTAAAATTCAGCCATCATATTGTGGGGAGATACACTGAAGTGAAAGGAACTGTGGGTGAATTAATCCCAGTAGTTATTTCTAAGATAGGTCTCGACAGGTTGAATCAAGTAGGTGGTACAGAATCAGTTTACCCTGGAGAACGGGAAAGAAGCAGAGAAGATTGGGGAAGATTAAGAGCAGACTGAGTAAATACGGGGGCATGGAAACAAATGTTGCCTTTTGACAATTTTATCTAAAGCCAACCTTGAGTTTATGTTCTTTGTATGCACGAGTCAAGAGAAAGGCATTTAAACACCTTGATTAATGTAAAAATAACTTTATTGATATGTTTAAGAAAAATGAAAATAAATAAAGTCCTGTCCTTTACTTAAAACAAGTTCCAGGATGCATAGAGTGTGCTGGGTTATCTGTAGCAACAGGTATGAGAGACAAGGCATACATGTATGTCACAATTTATACTGTAAATATTCTCTACTTAGAGTGGTCATGATAACATGTGTGAAATAATCATTACCACAAAAACAAATAAAAAAGCAGACTATGTAGACTTCTACCATGAAAGCCATTTAAAAAATTACCAATCTTGTTATTCACTTAGATTTCAGGAACTTTTATTGCAGTTAATTTGGGGTTTTTATTTTCTTGTTGGTACTACAGGATTAGAATGACATATATGGCTTTTCATAATTGGGTTTTAAAAGTTCAACAAATATTATTCTTTGGAAGGTGAACATACTTATCTTTCTTTTTTTTCTTGTTAACTGTGATCTAGGGCAAAAATAATGCCATGATTGTAACAAAGCATTGTTCTTTTTGCTCTGAAGAAATTGCTTGTTCCCTTTAATTCCTCCCATTGACTGTAGAGTCCTCAGGACAGCGACAACCTCTCAAAACAGGCTTATCTGGGGACCCATCCTAAGATGTGTCTGGTTCACGAAGAGTGAGGCAGGACCCAGACCTTTGTCAGCTGGGCCCTCTGGTCCCCTCAGTTCTTGCTATCTTGCTGCCAGTGATAAAAATGGCTCCTGTTGCCCTAGATGCCAATTCAAGGTCCTACCTGGGCTGTTGATGTTTGCCCAAAGTGTTCACCCTGAGCCTTGAAGCTGTTGTTTCCCAAGGGTGCTGGTGCCTGACTCCAGGGGTCACTGAAGGCCACCAGCTAGTCCCACTGTCTCTTGTTTCTGCTCCCTCACTGCTTGCTGTGCTACCCCCTTCAATGCTACCTGCCCCCTTCAATTTCTTAGGGAGATTTTGCTGCAATCATTCTCTGGGGTTTTATTGCTCTTTTTGTTTCAGCTGTTTTTCCAGGTGGGCAGAGTTGGAAGATAATATTCCCCCATTGAGACTCAGAATTCTCTCTCCATTAGCCATGAGTTAAAATTGTCTGCCTACCATTTAAGGGTGGGGTGTCTCTCATGGGTGTTTCTCCAGAGTCTGAATCCCAGTACTTATATTACTTAGTAAGGAGGAAAGAAAACACACCAGTTAGTGAAGGTGTTGGTGCTTATTAAAGGTCTAGGAGCATCCGTACTTCCCTATTGTCACACTCACCACACTTTGTAGTGATTAATCGATCAATGTGTGTTTAACTGTTGGTTTAACTGTTACATGAGTGAAATAATAGTGTTAATAGCAATAACACCAACAATGATAATAATAACAGAAATAGCATTTACAACAATGGTAATAATAACAGAAATCATTAGCTACCTGTGCTGTGTGTGTTTATGCATGCTTTACATTGCTAATTCATTTATCTTTGTGATAACCCAGTGAAATAGACATGATCATTATTCTCATTTTGCAAATGAGGAACCCAAGGCGTAGAGAAAGTAACGTCTCCAAGGTTGTATGATCAGTGAGTGCTAGAGCCAGAAAACTCAAGTGTTCAGCTGAAACCTTAAATCTCCCAGATCAAAACCATAGTATTTCTTAGTTTCTTATCATTCCAAAGAATAACATAGAGAAAATGCCCACACATGGAAATCCAGTCAGTTAAAAATTGCTTTAATTCAAACTTGAGTCGCTTGTATGTAACTTTTTATGTATTATTGTTTGACTGAGTTAAATATATTTAATTTACATTGTGTATGTATATATACATTTTTTTTCTTTTTTAAATTTCCAAATCTTTTTATGGGTTTGATGCTGCTAAAGTCTCCCAATCATGGTCACAGTGGCAATTATTGCAGAGACTGTCTTACATGGTGCGCTATGGTGACTGTTATATTTGGAATATGTGGCTGTTACAGAAGCACAGCCACATACTCCAAAATCAATTCAACAGTCCTTTGTCAAGAGCTCGCTAGGCTTGAGGCGCTTCTGTGGGCACCTCCCCATGCAAGCTCCCGTTCACCATCCCAGGATGTGCACAGGCAGGACGGCTGCCACTGAGGCAGAGTACTCCCAAACTCTGCGGGTGCTGTTGCCGTTCTCAGAAGGCAGGGGGCAAAGTCACCCTCAAATTATTCCTTGAACTATTTGCCTTGAGTAGTTAAAAGGTTAGTTTCCTTACATCTCAGTTGGAAAGCCTCTTTTTCTTTGACTTCTTCAGAGGTGAATAGTTTACTGCTAGTCCTGATCTCCTAGTTTCCCTGCTGGGGTTCAGAGCTCAGTCGGATACTATTTGTAAAGTACTTTGTTCTCAGGAGAAAGGTCATACTTAGAAGGGGAAGTATTGTCCACCGGACTGCACCAGGGGCAAATTTAGTCACCAGCCAAGCTTTTTTCTGCCTTCACATGCCGTGTACCAAAAGCATATGAAATAAAGAGAAACCCACTTTTCAAACTCCAGTACAAAAGGATAAAGCGACCATTGAGCCAGAAGGGGTCTTGGAAGGCATGTGAAATAAAGCAAAAGGCAGTGGTTAGTCTTGCAAATCATTTGAAAAGTCGTCAGACCATGATATTCATGATAGTCTATAAATTTTCATTAGCTTTACCCAGGCTTACAAATTAATCTCATAACTCTCCATTTGCTGTCCTGCAAATATTTTCCCTTTTTCTATTCTCTTAAACTGGAGATTAAATGAATCAATAAGACAACTGTTTGACAGGTCTTTGGATTTTAATGAACCATAGTCATGAGGTGTTTGCATGGTGTTGTACATAGATTATGTTCAACAAATGCTAACTTCTTCATTTTCTTCTAAAAAACAGGAATCTTTACTATGAGCTCCCTAAGTGAACTTTTTGTCTTTGTTTATTGTTCTACCTACAATGTCCAGCATAGTTTCTGGCAGCAGGTTGGGGTGCCTATCACAGAATGGTAATTCATTGACTGCTTTTGAGAAATACAACACATTTGTATTATAAACTACATTCTGATTATCATTAGTTGAATAGGCTCCTGAGATACAGAGATTAATAAGACAATGAATAACTTTATTTATTAAATTAATAGACATCAAACAACAATTTTACAGCTTCAATTATCTTAATAGCCAAAAATATTAACTGCAGTGTGATAAATATTTTTTCAATTGGGCATTATCACAACTTTAAACCTATGGCACAATGCCTTGCAAGGTGTTTGGGACATAGAATGCATTCAGTAAATTCTAATTTTTTTTCATTTTCTTCTAAAAAAGTGGGATCTTACGGTGAGCTCCCTGACTGGCCTTTATGTCTTTGCCATTCTTCCTCCACTGTCCGGCATGGCTTCTAGTAGCAGGTAAGTTGTCCATAATATTTGCAGACCGAGGGGCCTATCACAGAGTGGTAGACTGGCATTCAAATTCTTTCCCAGCACTGCTTATGGGGAGGAACTAATAAATGAGACAAAGCACAAGAAAGCTAAATATATTACATTTCTTTTAATTCTGAGTCTTCTGTTATTTCTTTGCCATTTTTTTGTCTCTGGTTGTTGATGGTTATTTCATTTCATCTTAATGTTGATGATATAAATCTAATCTTTTTTTTAAAACACCAACAAAGGCATATTTTAACAGCTTTATTGAGGTGTAATTGGTATACCGTACAATTCACCTATTTATAGTGCACAGTTCAATGGCTTTTTGTTGTTTTTTGGGCATTATGTAACCATTGCCACAATGAACTATAAAATATTGTTATCACACCAAAAAGAAATCACATCCCTCCTAGCCATCGCCCCCAAGCCCTCCTGCCCATCTCCCCCAGCTCTGTGCTTCCATGGATCTCTTTTCCACCTATAGATTTGCCTATTCTGGATATTTCTTGTGAATGGAATCATACAATATGTGGTCTTCGTGCCTGACTTCCATTTAGCATCCTGTTTTCAAGGTTTATCCATGTAGTAACATGGTCAGCACTTTGTTCCCGTTCATTCCTGCTGAAGAGTAGTCCATTGATGAATAAACCACACTTTGTTTATCCATTCATGAGTTGCGGGACATTTGGCTTGTTTCCATTTTTTGGCTATATGAATAATGCTGCTGTGCACATTCATGTATACATGTTGTGGCTACATGTTTATTTTCTTAGCTGGGAGTGGAAGGGTGTATTTATACATCCAAAAACAAAACTAAACAAAACAAATCCCACATCCATTTATTTAACCAGAAGAAATGGCAGGAGAATTTTAGGTATAATGAAGAGAGAATTGACTATGAGTCTGTCAGGGGGCCAGAGCATTCTTTCAGTTCTGGCACTAATTAGTCACATGACCTTGAGCAAAAGACTTCACCTCTGCTTTCTTATGTATACAAGATAGTTGGGTCAGCTTGCAATGCAGGCCATTCAAAGAATCTAATGCAGTAGTGGCCCAGAGTCAGCTTTAGTTAAAATTTAAGCATAAATCCAAAATACTCCATCAAGGAAACTGTAAAAGAAAACTAATAGATCAATAAAACAAATAAAAATACTCCCTTGGTTGCTATTAGTAATAATTAAAAGTTGTATCAGAAAGAAAGGAAGAACTTATATTCTTGTCGTCTTCATTAAGAACTGATGAGCGACTACAAAAGAAGTCTGTAAATGTCTGTCCATAAAAGGAAACAAGGCTCCCTTGGTGGACAGTCTTTTCCACTTTTGACAAAATGCTTGTAGAAACTGGATTTGCAAGCTATCTATTTTTAACCTAAGCAAAATCATTTTTTAATTATAAATTTAAAAGAACATTTCATGAATGCAATAGAAGATGTAGCAGCTATCTCTAAAAGGGAGCTATTCAAGGAGGGTCTTGTGTTTTTATGAGGAAATACCAAAAAATTTTAAATATCTATGTGTAATATTACTTTGTTCACATTATCTGGTGACTATTCCCCTGGGTCCCTACAAAAGGTGACAAAATATATGGGCTTTCTTATTTTTTCCCATCACAGCAGTCAGTCTTTTTCCAGGGAATTCCCTCAGCTTTTCTGTTCTTCAATTTCACTTAAATATTTTGCAATTTCCTATTAAAATGTAAGTAAGCAAAGATATAATACAACCTACAGGTACTAGAAGTGAAGTGGTAAAAAATCTGGTCAGATAGATTTCTGTTTTGAAAAGAAGTTCTTAGTTAATGGCACAAATTAATGTCCTACACATAAAACACATTTTCATTCCATTGCGCGCAGGGGTACTTCCATCTTTTTAAGGGGCATCTGGGGTGGTTCTCTTGGGCCATATAGGTCCCAGGCATTGCCTACCCAATTGTCTATAGATCTAATAAGAAGACACTGAAATGTTCTCACCTGTCATCTTTGTCAAGGGCTCAGTGCTTCCCTTTCTCTTTACACACACACACACACACACACACACACACACACACACACACACACACACACACACACACACACACTGTCTGGGTACAAAGGAATGGCAGATGGGGAAATGGAGAGAAGTTGTGTTGAGGACCGGATAGTCGTCCCACTCCACTGCCCATGCACTGTGCCTCCTGGGGACTGGCTCACTTTTGATCTTCATGGTTATATGAGTCTCAGGCTCTTTGCCATCCCCCTTCCCTCAGCCCCCCAGCAGCTTCCTGGGCCATTGCCTCAAGCTTTCTGCTCACTTGAGAAAGTTGGGGTTCACTTGGGCTAAGAGAGTTGATCCAAATCCACAGTTTTAAGTATCATTTTGGGAATTTTTTTTCATTTTTGTTTTTAGCACTGAAACATATGGCATTAGTTTTCTTAGAAACTAAGCATTTAGAAAAAAATCTTTTTGATATGAGGTTTTGGCCTATCCAGAGTCATTTTCAACCTTTTCTAAATTTTATGTTTTTCCAAAATAAATACTGAAAAAAACTGAAAAGTGAAAAACATCTGTATTAATCAACAGCAGAATGGATATGTATATAATAGTATATTTGCACAATAGGCTGTTATTGCAATTAAAATCAACTATTGCTACATGAAAAATATGTATAAATTGCAAAGACATAATGTTGAGTCAAAGAATCCAGACACAAAATAATACATACTGAAGATTCTATTGATATAAAATTCAAAAAAAATGTAATGCATACTTAGATGGTTAAGCTATAAAGAAAAAGCAAGGAAGTGATTGCCATAAAACCCAAGATGAGGGTTTCCTTCACAGAGGAAGGGGGTGATGTTCAGAAAGGGGCATGTGGGTACTTTCCAAGGTACTAAAAGGTTCTATGTTTTGATGTAGGAGGCAATAGCATAGGTGTTCTTTGTGATAATTCCTTAAAGGTATAAGGAAGGAATAGTTCCTTGGAGGTATATGATATGAAAAAAACAAAACCTGCACTTATTGCAGTTTAGAGTATGGGGGACTCTATCAACAATTCAGTCTGTCTAGTCAATATCCTAGTAGTTTTTGGCAATGATCTTATTAGCGATTCAAAGAAAGTTACAGGAGGTAAGTCTACCAAGGTCCTGAGCTTGGAAACTCATCTAGGCCAAAGCAACAAAGCCTGTGTCCAGAGCCTCCAGGACAGGATGTCATGTCAGACTCAATCTAGTTGGAGTGCAAAGCTTTCCTTGAGTCTGTGTACTTTTCTCATGAGTGTTATATTTTCCAGTAAACAATCTTAACACTGTATGTAAGCAGGTAAGTTGCCATCATACACAGGTGACTTGTCCGCAATTACCTTTTCTTACCAAGTTGTCACAAATGGCAAGATTTCCTTCTTTTTTCCTGGCTGAGTAATATTCCATTGCATATATGTACCACATCTTCTTTATTCATTCATCTATCAATGGGCACTTCGATTGCTTCCATATCTTTGTTCTTGAAAATAATACTTCAAAGAACATAGGCATTCACATAGCTTTTTGAGTTAGTGATTTTGTTTTCTTCAGGTAAATTTCCAGAAGTGGAATTCCTGGGTTATGCGTTATTTCTATTTTCAGTTTTTTTGAGGAACCTCCATATTGTTTTCCACAGTGACTGGATCAATTTACATTCCTACCCACAGTGCAGGAGAGTTACCTTTTAACACCCTTGCCAATACTTTTTTAAAATCTTTTGGACGGTGGTCATTCTGACTGATGTGATGTGATACCTCACTATGGATTTGATTTGCATTTTCCTAAAGACTTAGTAACATTGAGCATCTTTTTCATGTGTCTGTTGGCCATCTATAAGTCTTTGGAAAAAAATCTCTGTGCAGGTCCTCTGTTCATTTTTTAATTGGAGTATTTGTTGTTTTGGTGGTGGTGTATGAGTTCTTTATGTATTTTGGATATTAGCCCCTTGTTGGATATATCATTTGAAAATATATTCCCCCATATGGAAGGTTACCTTTTGGTTTCATTTACTGTGGAGAAGCTTTTTAGTTTGATGTAGTCCCAATTGTTTATTTTTGCTTTTGTTTCCCTTGCCCAAGGAGACATTTCAGCAAGAAATATCTCATGCTGATGTTCATGAGAGTCTTGTGTATGTTTCCTTCTAAGGTTTTTATGGTCTCCTGTCCTATATTTAGGTCTTAAATCCATTTTCAATTTACTTTCCCGTGTGGTGTGTAACAGTGATCTGGTTTCATTTTCTTACATGTAGCTGTTTAGCTTTCCCAACACTGTTTATTGAAAAGACTGTTTTTTCCCCATTGTATAGTCATCGCTCCTTTATCATATATTAATTGACCTTATATGCATGGGTTTATTTCTGGGCTTTCTATTCTGTACCATTGATCTGTGTGTCTGTTCTTGTGCCAGTACCACACTGTTTTGATTACTGTAGATTTGTGCATAGCTTGAATCAGGGAGCATGATCCCCCAGCTTTGTTCTTCTTTCTCGAGATTGCTTTGACTACTCAGGGTCTTTTGTGGTATGAATTTTAAGATTCTTTGCTCTACTTTATTTTGATAGGGATTGCATTGAATCTGTAAATTGCTGTACTTGATTTGTTCTTTGATATGTTTCTAAATCCAGTTATTAGCTCTAATAGTTTTTGATGGAGTCTTTAGGGTTTTGTGTATACAGTTTCATGTCATCTGCAAAAATAGTGACAGTTTTATTTCTTCCTTACTAGTTTGGATGCCTTTTATCACTTTATCGTGTCTGATTACTATGGCTCAGACCTCTGGTACTATGTTGAATAAAAGTGGTGAGAGTGGACATCCTTGTCTTGTTTCTGTTCATAAAGGAAGTTTTTTCAGCTTTTCACCATTGAGTATGATGTCAGCTGTGGGTTTGTCATATATGGCCTTTATTATGTTGACATATGTAGCCTCTATAACATTTTATTGAGAGTTTTTATCATGAATGCATGTTGAATTTTGTCAAATGCTTTTATAGCATCTATTGAGATGATCATGTGGTTTTTATCCTTCTTTTTGTTAATGTGATATGTCACAGTAATTGATTTATGAATATTGTACCACCCTTGTATCCCTAGAATAAATCCCACTTGCTCATGATGGATGATTTTTTTATGTATTTTTAAAATTTGGTTTGCTAGTATTTTGTTGAAGACTTCTGCGTCTATGTTTATCAGGGATAGGATATTGGTATAAAATTATCTTTTCCTTTAGTATCTTTGTCTGATTTTGGTATTAGAGTGATGCTGGCCTCATAGAGTGAATTTGGAAGTGTTCCCTCCTCTTCTACTTTCTGGAATACTTTAAGAAGGATGGGTATTAGCTCTTCTTCACATGTTTGATAGAATTCACCTATGAAGCCATCTGGTGTAGGACTTTTCCTTGTTGGGAGTTTTTGATGACCAATTCAATTTTGTTACTGGTAATCGATTGGTATGTTCAGATTTTCTGTTTCCTCCTGGTCTTGGAAAGTTGTATTTTTCTAGGAATTTGTCCATTTTTTCTAGATTGTCAATTTATTGGCACATAAATTTTCATTGAATTCTCTAGTAATTGTTTGCATTTCTGGGGAATTTATTGTGATTATTTTTCATCTCTGATTTTGTTTATTTGTGTACTCTGTCTTTTTTCTTGATAAGTCTTGCTAGGGGATCATCTATTTTGTTTAATTTCTCAAAGAACCCACTCTTGGTTTCATTGTTTTTTCCTATTGTTTTATTCTTCTATTTTATTTATTTCTGCTCTGAACTTTATTATATTCCTCCCTCTATTATCTTTGGATTTCATTTGTTTTTCTTTTTCTAGTTTATTTAGCTGTGAGTTTAGGCTGTTTATTTGGTATTGTTCTTGTTTCTTGAGGTAGGCCTGTATTTCTATGTACTTCCCTCTTAGAATCACTTTTGCAGTATCCCACATATTTTTAAGTGTTGTTTTTTTGTTTTCATTTGTCTCCATGTTTTGCTTGATTTCTTCTTTGATTTGTTCATTGACCCATTGATTATTTAGAATCATATTGTTTAACTTTTATGTGTTTCTAGATTTTTTTTGTTTTCTCATGTAATTTATTTCTAGTTTTATACTATTGTGGTCTGAGAAGCTGCTTGATACAATTTCAATCTTTTTGAATTTATTGAGGCTTTTCTGTGGCCTTATATGTGATCTATTCTGGAGAATGTTCCATGTACACTTGAGAAAAATGCGTATCCTGCTGCTTTTGGGTGGAATGTTCTGTACATATCTGTTTAGTCCATCTGATCTAATGTATTGTTCAGTGCCTCTGTTTCCTTATTTATTTGCACTCTATTTTCCCCTTTTCTATTAGTATTTATTTTACATATGTAGGTGCTCCTATGTTGGGTGCATAGATGCTTACAATAGTTATATCCTCTTGTTGGGGTGACCACTTTCTCATTATGTACTGTCCTTCTTTGTCTCTTGTTACTTTCTTTGTTTTGAAGTCTATTTCATCTGGTATAAGTACTGCTACTCCTGCTTTTGCTCCCTATGTTTGCATTAAAATATCTTTTTCCATCCCTCCACTTTCAGTCTGTGCATGTCTTTAGGTCTGAAATGAATCTCTTGTATGCAGCATACAGATGGGTTGTGTTCCTTTATCTATTATGCCACTCTGTGTCTTTTGATCGGTGCAGTCTGTCCACTTACATTTAAGGTCATTATTAATAGGTATGTACTTATTGCCATTTTATTAATTGCTTTCTGGTTGTTTTATAGTTCCTCTCTGTTTCTTCTTCTTTTATACTCTTGTTATTTGATGATTTTCTCTAGTGTTGTGATTGGATTTCTCTTCAAAATTTCTTTTACATGGATTTAATTCAAAGCAGTTTATAAGAAAAACAAAGGACACATAGGTGATAAGAATGCAGGTGGCTTTTCTTCCTTCTGTCTCACAGTGTAGCCTATGTTTGGAGGTCTCAGTAACTTATGTGGAATGTAACATCTTTGGGCCAGAGGAATGGAAATTTGTGATTTTTGCTAACATTTTTACCGTCAGCTGCCAGTGTCAGAAACCACTTATACCACCAACAAAATTAATAATTTGGCTACTTGGCAGATCACTTCACCCAGGCTTGATGACTAGATTCTGGGTCTTGATATTCTTGTTGTTCAGCCTTGTTGCAATCTTCCCTCTTCTATTTCGGCATGGATGATGACCCATTCATGTCCATTTAGGGCACTTTTGGTCTTAGCCTACCATGGCCTCAAAGTCACAATTGTCTATCAATAGACGTACAACCATTTGATAGCCAGAGTTTTCCCCAGGTGGTCATTCTTTCTCCCTTCCATGCTATCTCCATGGTTGTCTGCCTGTGGGCTATGGAAAGATCTGGGGCTATTTTAAATGTAAGGAGGGACAATGTCTATATTTGATGAGAGGGTGTCTGGAAGACTTCATGCCCCCTATCTCTCTCTTCCCATCCCAAGATTTTAATGGATATCTTCCCCTTTATGTAATTCCAGAAGATGGTAGAATTCTTTCCTCAGAAGCTGATTGGAAAGAGTCCTACTGGAGCATTTAGGTAACAGAATGATGCATTTTCTTCTCTGGGCATAATCTGAAAAACAGAACATCTTTAGGTGGGAAATCTTTTATCAGGAATGGTCAGTCTCAGCATTGTCAATGTAGTTATGTGTCTTATCACATCCTTGATAAAGACTTTTGAGTTGTTTTAGCATTTCTGCCTTTTGATTTTCAAGACTGTATCCTAGTTTTTCTTTGCCTGGTATTTTTCTAGGAAGCATGATTTTTAAATCTTTCCACTATCAATTGATTCTGCTGCAAGAAATTATCAGCCTTGAAATGATCCAGGTAAAATACAGAACCACCATCCCATTTTAGACCTGAAGAATTTTCAATGAAACAGTAAAATCTCACGTTACTTTCTTCCAGAATTTTCTAGGTTTAAAAACTTTGTTAGAAAATTGTAGAGTTATGTTTTCTTTCAGGTTTTGAATTTTACAGTGGGTTGAAAAGAAATGTGCTCATTCCAATTAAATGCAGCAAGTATTTATTAAACATTTTATGTGTATGAGATGTAATTGGGGGATAAAAATGAGCAATAGTCTATCTCTTTAGGAGACTTTTAGGAAAGGCTGTACTAATGTTTTTATTATAAGGCAGTAAGAAAGACTGTGAAAGAGGAGATGCTCTTTTGCAATAAAATTCACATAGCAAAGTCTCCTGATTTTATAAATGAAGTATTGAAGTTCCAAATCAGTTAAGGGGCTTGACTAACATGAAAAACTAGACAGTAAAAGAACTGGATCGGTACTCAAAATTTATTTCTCGTGGTTAACAGAATGGCTAACACAGAAAGATGCTCAATGTTTGTTCATTAAATGCTCTTTTCATTGCACTATGCTAGTTTATAAAATTAGAGATTTTAAAGAGTAGGACAGCTTTCAAAAACATCTTGTCTAAACACCTCATTTTAAAAATGAAGAAATGTAAACCCAGAGAGGACAAATTATTTACATAATATCACATTCTGGCTAACATCTGATCTACAAGTCAAGTCTGTAGAAGTCTCAGTTGTTTGTACTTTGGTCATAATTTGCTGATACAGAGAAGACCGCACAAAGAGTGTTACCACAATTCAGAAACCAGACCCCTGAAGTAAACTGCTATTCTTCATATTTTATTCAAGTAATAGACACATTAAGCATCTGTTACATGCAGTACTTGGTGCTTGAAGTCAAGGAGGATGTGGTTCTTGACCGTAAGAAGTCTTCACATTCTTTTATTTACTCAGTATTTATTGACTATATATGATGTGCAAGGCTCTGTTAGAAACGAAACAGTAATGAACACAGACTTTGACCTCAAGAGTGTAAAGCATCTGATAGCCATGACAAAACATATTTGCAAATAACCATAATTCAGTGAGGATGTAGTAAATCAAAGATGGGGGAAGTATAGATATCCAGAATGAGGAAAAATTATATCACAATGTGAACATTGTGAGGTACTCTTAAAAGAGCAGCTAAGGTTGTCTTTGTAAGATGGGTGGGCTTTCAACAGAGATGGACAAGAGCGAAGGAGACCTGATTCATGCACCCAAGTGAGGAGAGGCCTGGGAACTGAAGTAGTGGGGACACTTCAGTCATCTTTTGGGTCAGAGGGGTGGTGCAGTTTATGTGGAGCAGGCATTACGTTTTAGGAAGCAGTAGGAGATAAAAATGCAAGGTAGTTTGGAAACAAACGATGCACAACCTTGAATATTTGTCGAGTGTTTGGAGTTCACTCCGTACACTAGGGCTCTCAGATGTTAGTGCTGCACCAGAATTACCGGGAGGGTGACTTGTCCAGATCCTCTAGCTGAGCTACTTTATAAAAGGCCACCACATGCCTTTGGGCTTCAGTGTTCTTAACTTTAAATTGAGGGAGTTGGACAAAATCCATAATTGCCATCCATTGAATTTTTTTAAAGAAAGAATAAGTTGGACCATTTTATTTGAATCAGGCCAGGCCCTTGATGCATCTGTATATATCTCAAGGGGCTTCTGAGAGCAAAGTTTGGAAACCACTGCAATCTCTGTCTTTTTCAGTCCTAGCATAAAATGATTTCTGACTCATAATTGCAAACTGATAGCATTCTTATCTTTAAAAAGAAAAAAGCTGTATGCTTAGCGGCAGCCAGCAATTCTGGGTGTCCAGACAAAAGCTTCAGAAAAAGCCTGCCCAGTTTGTTAATTACACAACAAACAGATTTCAGCGTTTCCTAAAATAGGTATTGCTTGGGTGTTATTTGTACCTATGGGGAGCTAGGAAGTAGGGAGAACATGCAGATCATTGCCGCACTGATAGTTAATTCTCCAGATGTTATATAACTGATTATTAGCTCATCTGTACTTATTCAGAGAATTGGGCTAAAGGAGACTGTATATTTTTAAATGGATATTTTGGTTATATTTTTGGTTTTCTCTGGAAACAATTTTCCAGATTTAAATCACCTTGAATTAGACGATAAACCTTTTGCAATTACTTGTCTTTGGATTAACAATTGAACGTATATTGCTTTTTGCCAGTAGCTAGATCTTTGCTTTCATATCTCTTATGATTACCTGATATAGTCTAGCTCTATCTTCAAAGAGAAATACTCAAAAATCAGTGTAATATTTATCTATTTATGATTAATAGAAAGCTCCTCTCTCCTGGGCACACTGACAACAGTAATAATATTGAATGCTCAGCAAAGAAATTACCAAACACAATTTAATTGCTTCTAACACCAAAGCTGAAGTTGGGTGCCAATAGTTTCTTTTAGAACTGTAGCGCTTTTTATGATGAAAAAGTACATTAGCAATAACAAGTTTCAACAGAAGCAGTAGACGTGTGGGAGGGAATTAAAAACAGGCACAGGCGTAACTTGTAGGTATTTTTTTCCCTTTCCCCCACATGATGTCAGTTCTGTAGAACTTAATCACTGCACATTACCTTCCTTTGAGGATTTTTGTATCTTTTAAAACCCACCTGGTTGCTAATGTCAGTTCCCTTTTTTAAAAAAAGAACAGAGTTTGTTCAGAGTTTGTGATGCTTATTTGAAAATGTTCAGATCTGCTAGGTTCAGACGGGGCCAACTGAAATGAGGTCCTGGACTTCGTCTGGAGGGACCATTTCAGACAAACTTGGCTCATGTCACATCATGGTGGATTTCCCAGAAATGTTCAAGTATTCTTCTTTTCAAAAGAGCTCAGTGATGATGCAAGATATTAGATACCAGAGGGGCTTGAGGGATCAATGCTTTTTCTTAAACTGTTCATACTGTAGAGAAGAAATGGAGTTTTGAGTAAATTTAAGGGCTCCCTCACAATCACGTGACTAGTTTATGACAGAGGTAGGACTCTAAGCTTCTGAACAGGACTCTTTATCATCATCTGCCCACGTACAGTGCTGAAAGATTGGGCTCTTTCTGTATCCCTTAATGCATATTCTTGCTGACAAAGCACAGATCACTAACACAAACAAGCAAGAGTGAGAAGGAAATTTGTGCATGGTACTATGTTGTCTCGAATGTTCCCTTTCTTTGCCTTTTTCAAGTATTTTTTATCAGATGTGTATATTTATCTGTGAGAGAAAGTGAAGAGTTTTTTACTGAGTGACAGAACTGATGAGCTGACAGATTATTTGGGAGTAGGCTCTATATCAGATAATGCGCATCATCCACCCTTTTTTCCAATTGACACACTTTACCTCTAAAAGAAGGAATCATAAAGGTGTTGAATGTTGTATCTTTCAGTTAATGCTAGAAGCTTAAATATCCACCTTATATAGTCTAGAATTACATTGCTTCTTAAAAATTGGCATAATTAGCATACAATATATAGATCTGTGTTTGTTCTGATGAGTTTTTGTTTTCAACATTTTATTATGAAATTTTCAGAGAAAAATTGAAATACATGTACAGCAAACTCCCATATCCTATCATTTAGAGTTGGCTGAGAGTCTTGAACCTACAGATTTTCTCTTTCACCAAATATGGAAAAATTTCAGCCACTTTTTCTTAAAATTATTTATAGGGGCCCTCATTCTCTCTCTTCTTTTGGTATTAGACTTCAAAATTCTGAGTTAGACCTCTGAATATTGCCCCACAAGTTTCTGAGGCCCTATTCATTACTTTCAATTTTTCTCTCTCCTCTTCAGATTGGATAATTTCTGTTTCTTTGCAGCCAATAATTCTTCTGTGATGTCCTATCTGCTGTTAAGGTCATCCATCCATTGAATTTTTTTATTTCAGATATTTAATTTTTCAGTTCTAGAATTTTCATTTGGTTTTTTTTCTATTTCAATTTCTCTTCTGTATTTCCTCTTTTCCTTCATTATCAGCACTCATAGACTTTAGCATAGTTTAATAGATCTTTAAATTCCTCGCTTGTTAATTTCAATATCTGGATCATCTCAAGGTTTGTCTCCATTGATTGCCTTTTCTCTTGAGTTTGGGTAATACTGTCCTCTTTGTTCGTTGAATACCTTTGGATTATATTCTAGACAAGTGATATGTTGTAGACACATTGGATTCTGTAATGTTTCTGCAAGAATACTGATTTTCAGTGTTTGGCAAATACTATGACTGGACTTAAACTGCAAAGTGTGGGTGGCAACTAAAATTTCAGTTCAGTTCTTTTAACCTTAGCTGGACTGCTAGAGTTTGACACATGCATGTGTAATTTTGGAGCTAACAAAAGGCTTGGATAAAGTGGTTTGACAGTATTTTGCTCTGTCTCTCTTTTTTCTGGGATTATCTCCTCACTTCCCAGCTGCACTGGTCAATCCAACCTCTGCTTCTTGTATTTGAAGATAGCAACCAGGTGTGTATATACCTGAGTTTAGCTCCTCTGAATGGTGCCAACTATCGCTTGCCCTCGTGCTAAAAACCTACAAACATGAAATGTACCCAGTTTTTTCTTTGTTCAAGTGTCACACACCTTTTGTTGTCTGTCTGCTTTAGTTGCTAATGCCTTCAGGTAGTTGCTTTTTACATTTTTTTCCAGTTTATAGGTATCTCTGAGGGGAACGGTCTGTTAGGAGTGACTGGTTATTTCCACCCGCAGTGGAAGCTTCTCAAGTCACCGAGTTTTGACATTTGTACACATCCTTGTTACATTCATCCAAAACACGACATAGAGTATTTCCATCTCCACAGACCATTTCTCTGTGCTCCACTTCAGTCAAGATTTCCTCTCAACCACCATCCGATTTCTATAACCATAGGTTAGTTTTGTCTCAATCTGGATTTCCTGTAAGAGAAGTCATACCACATGCGTCATTTGTGCCTGGTTTCTGTCATCCAGTATGATGCTTCTGATACTCATCCAGGCTGTTGTGTGGTATCAGTAGTTCTTTCCTTTTCATTACTGAATACTGTTCTATTAGATACATATGCTGCAATTTGTGTATCCATTTTCCTGTTCAGGGACACGTGGGCTTATTGGGCTGTTTTTAGTTTTTGCCTGCTATGAAGAAGGCTGCCATGACCATTCTTGTACAAGTTAGTCTTTTGTGGGTATATCATTTCTCATATGTAAATACATAGGAGAGGGATTGTTGGAAGTCAAATGGTTCTCCCAAGTAGTTTATCATTTCACTCTCCTACCAACAGTGTATGAGCATTCCAGGTGCTCCACGTTCTTACCAACACCTGGTATTGTCAGAGATTTTTTATTGTAGCTATTCTAGTGAGTGTAAAGTGGCACTTTATTGGTTTTAAATTGCATTTGACTTATGACTAATGATGATGAAAATTTTTTCATGTGCTTCATTGGCTATGTGTATGTCTTCTTGTGGAATGTGTCTATTTAAAAACTTTTGCCAATATTTATTGCATCTTTAAAATTAGCAATTTGTAATAATTCTTTATATATTCTGGATATGTGTCCTTGGTAAGACACGTATTACAAAACTTTTTCTCAGTTTGTGGTATGTCTGTTCATTTCCTTGACAGTGTCTCTTGATACTAAGACTTTAAAATTTTTGATAAAACTCAATTTATCAATTTTTTTTCTTTTATGGTAGTGCTTTTTTGTGTCTTGTCCAAGAAAACTTTGCCTATCCAAGGGTTATTTCTCATCATAATATCATGAATACTGAAATATTTTTCCCTTCTTTGGAGCTTTGAAACTTTGTATGTTGCTTTTTTATCCAATGAAAATGCTTATTGAGGTAAAAAAAATTTTTTTTGCAGATTTTTAGAGTTCTGGGCAAGACAGCTGCAAAATTAAATAGTGTGTATACGATGACTTGTATGAAGATAGTTAATAGATATTTGCAAAACTAAATCAACTTACACTTTCAGGAGCAAACCTTGTTCAGCGGATTTAAAATTTTCAACTTATTGCTGCGAATCTGTGTGGTGATATACTTAGAATAGTCCAGGAGCACCTAGCTGTACAGTTGTGGTGCCAAAATGTGCAGGACTTAGCACTGAGTCTTACAGATACAGCAACTCCGCCAAAACATATGGAGAAGTACCTCACTTCAACTCTTGCTTAAAAAATAACAACACTTTTGCATCAGTGACAGTAATGTCAAGTTAAGATAGAAGTCTTTAACTTTATCTTTCTGTTGAATGATTAGTCTCCTAACTTTATAAATTGGCAAAGCAAACTCCAAATAAAAGTACTTTTTGTAGATTGAATAATGGATGAAATTCTGAATGTGCCAATTTGGCCTGTGCACAGTGGATAATGAAAATTAGCATTTGCCGAGGCTACACTACATGCAGTTCCTAGGGCTGGTTTTAAGCCTGACTATTGCCAAACACTTTCCTCCTGAGCACTACGTTTTGCAGGGCCTATTCCACAAGGGCCTTTTGGGAGCATATCAGAGATGTGAGGAACTAGAGCACAACCATTCTGGTTGGGGACAGTGTGTACCTTCACAAAATCTCCATCATCTGGGTTCCCGGCCTCATTGTGCTGGTTGGATCTTAAATAAACCTTTGTTAGAGAGGTATTGATTTATTTGAGTTCCCAGCCTTTTTCTACTATGTCCCCACAAGAATTTTTTCCCATACTATCTTCTGTAGCTCCCCTTCCACAATGCTCTAAGTAATGGTTAAAGATGCATTCTAGGTACTTTTTGTATTATATCTAGTTCTTTATATGGTAATGTTAGTTATAGATTCTTAAACCCATTTTACAATTGAGAAGTTCAGATTCAGTAATAAATTGCCAAAGTCACCCAGCTGGTAAGTGGCTGTTTGGGGATTCACCCTTTGGTTTGTCTGTCAGCAAAGCCCTTGTCTTTCTCCACCGCACACCAAACTGGTTCAAGGGCACCATAAAATTTACTACAGTGGAAGGAAATTCCAGAGTTTAAACTATTGTCAAAGTAAGTCACATAGGTAGTCTTATTTTAGTCAGCTTGACAAGCTGTAAACAGCTTCATAGATGTTTCCTGTTGTTTCTCTACAGAAAACCTTGACTTATGTTATTATTTGTTTCTCTGGCCAATTCTATTTCTCTTCTGCAGGGGGCAGTTTAGATATGTTATTAAGTCCCTTTTGGTGAAACAAGGAATAAGGTCACTTGTACTTTGACTTATTCAGACTTGGATTGAAAAGACTGGGTAAAAGGCTGGATTTTCTTTGTTTAGCCATTTTTTGGGTGAGCAAATAGGAAGAGAATGCTTAAAAAGAACAGAGATGGTTAGAAGGAACAAGAAAACCATGCAGTTTGGTTTATTTTCTCAAGTTGATTATTTGTGTCTAGCTGTCTACGGATAAAGAATTTTAATGATCAAAACCTAGAAATATGCATTCTGCTATTTTGGGTCTGTTACATTAGAATGTAAGATTGCTGGAGGTACAAAGAGAAAGTTTTTGTGGTTTAAAATAGCACATGCTATTGGTGATCTTTTGAAGTGGCTCAAAATTACTGTTTAACTCAGTGAATTTTATATCTGGGTACCAGAAGATATGGTGATGGTTTTGCCTCTCTATTGTTCATTTTTTTCCAGATAAAACACCACACCACACACTGTCCCTATGCCTTTTCATTAAGCTCTACTGCAGGAAATTAGCTAACATTCTTGGAATGTGCAAGCTTTCACTGTTCAAGGTTTTGTTTTTCATCCTTTTACAGAAAGGATTGTTCTTATCCTACCAAGGGCACATCAATAGAGTCACCATCCCAACTGATGGATGTTTCTGTTCTATTGATAGGGCAGTGTGCAGAATAATTCCTGGCCTTCTTTATGCAACACAATAGGTGTCAGTAGATATTTTTGAAAACAAAGGATAGACATTTTATTATCATCAGGCTTATTATGAATACCAGTAATGGTAATTCAAGTTTTGCACTGGAAAAGTACGTTTCATGGTGACTTCCTCATGAAAGGAGCTTTTCTTTGATTAATATGCAACCAAGTTTCTTGTTTCTGGCTTCAGCACGTCTGTAATATGTATAGTATTTACATATAATATGTAAAATATATGACAATAATATGTTCCCACATATACATTCAATTTGCATTATTCTTTCATATCTAAGTATTTTTTCATCACTAACATAGGTTTAATGAGCTGTCTTCATTAAGAATGTCATTGGGTATACAGCGACAAAACACAGCCAGTATGGTCAGAATAAGTTCTTCATCCACAATACCCTCTTCCTTCAGGTAGCCAAGTACTAATAATCAAAACAGACAAAAGGTCTCATCTTTGCTAGAGGCTAAATTTGACAAATGAGACTGTTTAAATGAAAATATTCAGAATTACAAAAGTAAAAGATAAATTTTCTGTTTTCTCTATTCACAGATTCCCTGTTATGCTCCGGTGTTTTAAGCCTATATCCATGTAGGATATAGATGACAGAGATAGACAATCAATTGGGACATTGAGTGAGTAGGAATAAAATTTACAACTGTAGGCTTTAAATAATTCAGTGGTTGTTTACCAGGAGAGTGATTCTGTGACATATATGTCTTGCATAAAAGAAAGGGGAGATAAATGTGTGAGTACCTGGATCTGTGTATGAGGGAAACTGAGAATAGGTAAGCGTGAAGAGGACTTCTTCCAACAAGTGACCTTCATGTATTCAGAGAAGGTCAGCACTGCAGAGAAGCTCTCCAGGGTGCTGGGCTCAGGTCTTGGTATCTGCAAAGGAGGCTGGTGCTTCCAACCCGTCATTCAGTCAGAGCACGCAATCCCTCCAGCCCACATCCTTAATGTAACACATTCCTTCCCCTTCAAATGCTTCCTCTTCAGATTTTGATAACTTCTGCCCACCTTAACTCCATCAATCAGACTTTATGTAACAGTCCCGTGTTTGCTTCCCAAAGTGAAATCTGTTCTTCGGAACAGCTATAAGTGGAACAGGCTCAGGAAGAAAAGTGGATGTCAAACACTGTTTGCCATATTCTAGCAACAACTAGACCTTTGGAAGTAATACACGATCCAATTGTAACTGATATAAATGGAGATTTTAGTGGAAGAAGTCTAAAATTCAGTGGACAAAATAAGGAGAAATGTCCCCTGTACTAGGATCTAGGATCCCAAAGCATCCCTGAAAATGGCAGATGTGATTCAATGTAAATGCCTTGGAAATTCTCCTAAGACTTTTGCGATTGTCTAACTCGCCTGGTAGGCTTGGAGCAATGAGAATTCTCATAATGGATGTAATGAGCTTTGAAGCTCAGATGCTTGAAAAGTGTAAGGTGGTTTTCTAATTTCGTTTGTAACTGCACCTGTTTCCACATCACTCCCACCTGGCCTCATTCTTATTGTGAGATGTGAATTAGTGAGAGCTGCATCTATGTGATGGTGTTATTGGATCCATGTAGGCACCATTACTGTGCAGCCCGTACATGTGAGCTTTTGCACTAGGGGCTGTCTGGTAAAGTGTCAAATTTGTCCTTCAGTCACTAGATCTGAGTCAAAAGATGACACTGCATCCTGGACACTAGGTGGCAGCAAATTGCTGAGATAAACAATAAGCCTAGGGACAAAAAAAGCTAAACCTGTCGTGGTATTCAATGAGAGATGATGCCAAGCAGGTGGATAAAACTGGAATGAATTGAAGAACATACTCAGTTGCAAAGATGCAAAGGCTTAATTACAATTATTGTATCTCTCAATATTTTGGGGGCTTCTTGAAGCTATGTCTAGTCTTAAACTGCATAGTTATGCACCCAATAGACCCTAACGCTTTTCTGATGAAGACTGTGTTCAGTTTTATTATTTCTCTGGAGTATAAAATAGACATCCCTTCTTCCATTCATCACAAAAGGTTATCTTTAAATCTGTGTTGCCAACTTTAGATATGTGTTTATAGTTGTTCTTAGTGGTAATATTTAAGTTCAAAAAATTAGAAGCAATATGGAAAATAAATTTACTATCATCCCATTGCTTAGCACAAATGCTTAAAAATTATAAGCTGCTCAACTGTGTACAAATCACCACTCAAAGTTGCCCAATAATGTTAATCGCCTATGAAAGACCACTAAATTGTCAATATAGTTGTTGATGTAAACAAATAAAAATTGAATCAATAAAATCTGACAGGAGACTCTACAAGATGCAGACACTACTCTAATTTCAACTTGTTTTTTCCCTATAAATCTTTCCTATAATATTTTTTTTAATGAATTGTTTATTCCATCCCATTCTAGCTCTTAATCAGACTCAGCGTCACTTTGGAGAAGTTAGCATCTTTAACACATGGAATGTCTTAGTGCTCATTTAAACTGAGGACCAGCTACGAATAAATAAGATAAATCCATAAATAGAAGAATAAAGAAAGAAAATAAGAAAGAAAAATATAAACAAGAATAAATCAGTGAATAAGTTTTAAAACAAAACTTTTTATATGTTTCTAATTGGCTATTTCTGTTCTCAGAATGAAAGATTGAATACAAGTGACACTAAATCGAAACCCTAGAAATAAAGGCAACAGAATTCCCAACGCTGGAGCTCAATGGTCCAAGAAAATTCCAGTGACATAGCATTTGGAATTAATCCCCTATGTGCTATTACCAATAAAGTTGTTACAAGGAAGAATTTGAAGTTTTTTGAATTCATTTTGTGGTCTTTAGATTGAATGAAGCTTGAGGAATTTCTACATTTTGGCCAAGTTGGAATAGCTCTTTGTGGTAAGGTCACCACTAGCTTGTCAAACAGACAGCACTAAAGCCTTCATGAAGAGAAGAAGAGAAATAAGAGACACTAATGCTTTGTACAGGTAGCTAAAAATATTCTTTAGCTTTATATTGCCATCAAATAAAAATAGTCAAATTATAGGCATCATATCAGAGCAATAACATGCTCCTCGGGAATCTTACTTTAGCTACAGACTAGCTATATGTTGCAAATATTCTACAAGATAAAAGAGGATCTGACAAAATGTTGTTCTGACTTGTGAACTTAGTTATATGAAAAGTCATAGAAGTTCATCATTTTTACTTGTCTACTTAATGCATTGCTTTTATAGAAAGAAATTTATTGGAAAGTAGAATTATCCCAAATTAAGTGAGATGTATTTGCTAATAAACAAAATAGATTTAAAATGACTTCTTGAAATGATTTTGATGTTCGAGTTGTGCTTTCTTTAACACTGATTTTTAAAAACCATAGCAGAGTGCTTTTCTTTTTTGCAGCCTGGCTGTATGTACTCGCAGCCAATACTTCGCAGCCCATGGGAGAGAATTGTCTTATATCTCAGGCTATGCACATGCTTTATTCAAAGGGCGTCTGGGGGAGCTGTAGAGCACTGGATGGAGTGAGACTATCATTTTAGCAATCCTTGAAAAAATCAAAGCACCAAATGGCAGTCATTCTTTGTACTGACATATGTTTTAGTATATTTTAACAGTTAGATACTTTTTACATACTTTCCTTTCTCAAGCTTTCCTCCACTCCCCCTCTACATAAGGAGATCCTTGAGGACAAGGACCTGGCTGTATTTCATCTTTATATGTCCTTTTCTGTCTAGCACAGTGTCTGCCACATGGGAGGCATCCAACCCATTTTAACTGAATACGAATGAATGACCACCATGACTCAGTAGTACTGGACAGAAACACAGTTGGAGGTGAGGGTCTGGTGATATACAGAAGGGATTATTGAAATTACCACGTGGAGGTAAAGGTTTCATTATAATCTCAGGCAATTCAGTTTAACACTAAATTACTTCCCATGTCATCAACTTCCGAATCTTGGGTTTATAAGCAAAAGAGTAACAGATGCTAGTAGTAATCTTTAATTTGGATGTCTTTTTTTTTTCTCTTTCAGCTTGAAAAAATCAGTACCACTAGAGGTCACTCCAGTCATTAGCAACAGGATGATTAGAATGGTCTTTGTTTACAGGATAAAGCAGCTCTTTCAGGCCCTTAAAATTTATCATCAGCAGGAGAATAAAAGTGACCTTAAAACATTCATAAATGATCAGTGCAAATACATGGTTTGTTCTTTCTTTACCACCATGGTTTGCCTTCCTCTGTGCCATTTCTTGTGTCTCTGACTGAGATTGCCTCGTCAATAATAGTTATAGAAGTTGAGTTTACTGTATGTAAATATGTTTCAGGCAATATTTTAAGCACTTTGCATCATTACCAACTTTACTTTGCCCAGCAATGCTATGAGCCCCATACTGTTACTGTCACCATTTTACAGGATAGGAAATTGAGGCTCAGACACTTCACATAGCTAGTGAGTGACAGAGCTGGGATTCAAACCCAGTGCCCACGTATTTTAACACTAACCTGATACTGTTAGCAACAATGGAGTATGTTTGGCGTTAGCTTCTTTCCATTTTAGTAACAGATTACAGTGTTGTAACAGGAGGATGGTTTAGGGGTGCATATATGGTGTAGCAGGAGGCATTTAGCATTCCTTAAATCGTACTGTATGACCTCAGGCCAATCAATGCCCAGAGTGAGGAGGTATTGGGTGTGTATGTGTATGTGTGTGTGGGTTTGGGAGGGGAGGTGACAGAGGCGAGGGAATGGAAAGTGAATTTAACAAGCTAACTGTGGGATTTGCTGTTCAACATGGTAGAAGTGGCCAGCCCAGCAGATCCCTGAGTCCATCACTTCAGGATGATTTATCCAAAAGAAAATGAAAACAGATCTTCCCAACTCTGCATTAAAGAAATACTACTGGTTCTGTGCAATATCTGGGTTAAATATATCTAAAGCCACAGAAAGTGCCTTTTTCAGAGCATCTTCCAACAATTTGGAGTGAGACCTAGGAGCTCTGATTTGCATGCTGCTCCACACATAAGAGCCCTCGTAGCTAAACAAAGCATTTATTTTTCAAGCAATGAAAATTCTATGTATTTACATAATGCCTGTCCCCATGGCATGCCCACCTCAACAGATGAAGAAATGGAGGGAGTTTAAGGACGCTTCCTCCAGTTTGCAAAGCAAGTGAGCACAGACTGAGTTTAGAATCCATAGCCTTTGAGTTTCTACTCGGTTCTTGGGCTGCTAGTACCCTGCTTTGTTGGTATGCACCGTGGAGCACTCTCTTGATGAAAAGCGACACAGGACGCCTTTCACTCAAGGGGGATGAAGGATTACAGCTCGGCCTGACAAGGCAAACATCTCAGGCTGAAGAAGTGAGAACTCTGCTTTCCCTCTGAGTCCCAGGGAAGTCCGGAATCATGTGTGCCCCTCATCCCGGCAGTCGCCGCAGCTGACACCCGTGCCGGCGTGTGCCTTTGGAATGGAAAGTCAGGATGGTTTCAAAGTTTCATATACAATAACAGGAAAAAAATTAAACAAAGGAACATTTTAAGCAGCAGTCCCCACCTCTGTGCTGTTCCTTTCCTATCTCAGCCGAAGTTCGGCATACCTAAATCCCCTTGAGACGAGAGAAGACTATAAAACCAACATTTAAGGTTTTCTTTGCCCCACAGCAAAGGAAATACAAATTGTTATAAACTTTCTCTTCTAGCATAACTTGCTGCCTTTCAGAACATTCTAGAATTGCGAGTAGAGGGAGTTGAAAGGAAGAAAAAACTGATCTCCAATCTATTTATCTCACACTCTGTCACATTAGAACGAGAAGTAATATTTGCTGGAAAGGTGTTAAAACAGCATTTGCCTTTCAAGCCAACTTTCACATTTTAGCTTTAATACACAGGGCACAACAAAGATAGTTGAAGACTCTTTCCACCTTGAAGGACAAGAAAATAGGATTTAAAGAAAAAAAACCTGGTAATATTTTGTGTCTTAAAATAAAATACTTTATCTATCTACACTGTGTTCTCTAGAATAAGGGGTTCATTAGTTGTTAAAAACCAAGAGCCTTTCTATATCAAAATCATCACTCTCATGCAAGTTTCATGCATGAGGCTTACTGTAGGCAGAGAGGCACTCTTTATGGAAGAAAGTTCTCTGGAGAGGAGATCAGAGAACTGGATCTTAGCTGCACGACAATTTCTCAGGCCCCTCATTTCTTCATTTGTAAAACCTGGGTACCTTTTTCATGGACTTTTTTTTGTCACAACTTCTTATATTATAGATATTTTGTTAGTATCAAGTGTGCCTTCTTAAGTAATATATAAATATAAGAAAAAATTACTATATAGCATCTTTCAATAAACTTCTTTAAGACTTCTCAATTGAGTATTCCCATTTGACCATTTGGAAAGACATATTCAAATGTAGAAGAAGACATCATTGTTTGCTTTAAATTAAATGATTTGCTTTAAATTTCCCCAAATTGAACTAGTATTGTTGCCAGGCAGCTGCATCTGGGGAGGTTTCTCCTTGTGCACCAGGTGAAACCTCAACCTGGATGGGGGAATGTTCTTGATTCTGATCAAGTTAGAATTCACAAACAGGTTGGACGAGTGTAGATAAAGAAGGAATTTATTAAAGTATGGATGGCAGTGAATGGCAGAAGCCATGCAGGTAGCAGAGAGCAAGGAAGGACAGAAGGAGGAAAGGAAAGTTCACTGAACTCCTGCTCAGCACAGGGCAGATCCCTTGACAACACCTGAAGCCAGGGTCACCTGGTGTCCAGTATCTTCTTGAATCTGTGCAGTGTGGGAACTATGCCCCTACCACCGCAGGATATGGGGGAGCCACAGAGCACTAGATGGAGTGAGACTATTATCGTGAGAACTTCCCAAAGCAAAGAAAGGAAAATTTTGGGCAGGCCACTAAAGAACATGATCGTACAGCTGCAGTCCTGTCTGGGTCACCCAGGTGATGGAAACTTGCAAGCTCAAATCACAGGTCTTAGTAGCCCTTCCTTACTTGTCTGAAGTAGAACAGAAAAGACTAGGGCTTAAATCTAGAAAACTAAATGAAATTGAAAAGTAACAAAGACACTTACCATTGGAAGAGCACAAAGAAAAAACACAGTAAGTTGAGCAGCAAGAAGGATTTATTTAAGGCAAAGTACACACTTGAAGAAAGGGGAGTGCAGGAAACCTCGGAGAGGAGGTGTGCTTAAAGCTTAGGATTCCTGCCTTCTAAGGACTTCAAGAATGGGGCCATGGGAAGGTAGGTTCAACATGTGCTCTCATGATGTCTGTCTCCAGTGAGAGGCATTGTGTCATCAGTCATAGTCAGTCTTCTGGATATTCTGTAAAATAAACTTGACGCAGGGAATTTATTGATCCTGTTCTTCTCCAAGATGGTGGTGACCCTTGAGCCGTGAAGACATACCAGTTAGGACTACTTGCCCTACTTTAAGATGGAGTCAAGTTGCTGGCTAATTACCGTAAAATCTGTCAGGAATCTTACCTCCTGACTCCCTGGTTTTTAAAACGGAATCTCAGTCCTAAGATGGAGATTCATATCTTAGTATACTATTTATATCTTGGTATTTTTCACTGTAGGCGGGAAAAATTAATCATGACGCTTGCCCTGTGTTCCTGCTCTACCTCAGTATCACACCAGTGGTTGTAATGCCCAGAACATTCTTTCACTTGCCAGGACAAAGTCAACCTTGATCATTTTTTCTCTTATCCCCAAGTTCATTCCCACGGGAAATCCTGTGGTCCCAACCTGTAAGACGTGCTTGGTCTGACCACCTTTCCCTGCCTCTATTGCTACTTTCCTGGTTCTAACCGCTACCTGACATAGGGCAGTAGCCTCCTGCTGCTTCTACCAGGGCGCCTCTCCACAAATCTGTTCTCACAACAACAGCCAGAGGAACATTTTTAAGATTAAAGCTATTTAAAGGAATACCTTTAAGATGCAAATCAGACCATGCTCCTCCTCTGTTCAGAGCCCCACAATGGCTTCCCGTCTCCCTTAGAAAAGCAAATGCTTTCAATGGGCTCCTAAGACTCCTTGTGTCTTGCTTCCTGCTAACTCTCTGCCCTTCCTTCTCCCAGCTGCACCCTGCCCTTCTCACTGTTGCTTGGTCACATGGTCATGCTTCCATCTCAGATCCTTCATACTGTGGACCCTCGGCCTGGGGGACTCCTCCTCCCGAGATCCTCATGTTTACATCTCCTCTCATTCACTTCCTCATGGAATTTCCAAGTGTCACTCTCTGAGCGAGGACTTCCCTGAGCACCATTCAAGCAAAATGGAAATCTACCACCAACTCCAGACTTCCCTGCCCCTTGCCTGTTTCATTTTTCTCCTTGTTGCTTCCCATCTTCTAATGTGTAATTTACTTGTTTGTTTTTTCTCTTCTTCCAAAAAATATAAGCTCTTAAAAAGAAGGGATTTTTATCTCTTTTGTTCTCTACTTATCCCCACACTTAGAATAGTGTTCAACATATAGTAGGTGCTCAGTGACTCTTTACCGAGTGAGTTCTAAACAATAAAGATGCAAATACCTTGGCCTTATGGTGTGTGGCTTCTCCTAGGAACCAAGGAAACTACCATTTCTGTTATTATATTTCATCTATGTTGCTTATGAAGCAGGTGTTTTTATTCATACTTTGTTGGAGAATCTAACTATTTTCCTCATTGTTGCATAAGCAGTGAGAGAGGAACTGTAATAGAAGACCTATGCTCCTTCTGACTTTCAGACCAATTTCTTCACATCCTTCACTATCCTGCCTTTTCCAAAAACAGGGTAAATTCAAAAGTGAATTATTACCATTTTGCATGGATCACATCTTTTTTCACATGAGGCTTACAACTTCCATTCTGTATTATAAGACTATTGCTTAAAAGATTTTATCCAAGAATTTTTACAGGAAGTTCAAATTCTTTACAAATAGTGTGATTTGCCCAGTCATGTGTCTTTTTATAATTTACCTAACTGGTTCATCGCAGATGCTCAATTGGGTTTTCCAATACCTGCAATTAGATGAAAATATATAATCTCACTAGGTTAGTAACTACCTCTCCATTTCAATTCCCATTTTAGAAGAGAAAAAGTTCTTCAGACTTCAGAAACACATTCATATTTGGATTAATCTAGAGGAAGATATTTTGAACTAACTGCTCAATTAGCACAGTAAATTCATCTCTACTACTCTGTATGCCATAATAAATCACTTCTCAGAAAGCCCAGTGACTCAGATAACTATGGCCTTTTTCAAAATGATTCAGGAGCTCTAAAATTTTCATTCTCTTTATCGAGGCATTTGAGAATGAGAGTAAGCCTAAGCACTGTCAAGATGTCACCTTCAGTAGTGGCATCCATGATGTGGTAACAGAGATGCTGTATTTCCGGATGCTGTTCACAGTGTGGCCTTTAGAAAACAAAGGCACCAGCTATGTGAATTCTGTGGTGAAGCAATGGTGAAAGAAGCTATTCACAGAATTATGGTAGTACAGGCAGAGACTTTTGCAGGTTATCAGATCTACTTCTGTCCCTTCCAGCAGGATGACATCAACCATACAAATAACACCAGAGATAGCTCACTGGCTTATGTGTTCTAGATCATTGTTTCAGTGTGACATCAACTCTCCATGCTATACTAGATTAGGCTCTTAATTTCCAGAAGGGACACAGTTATCTTATGACCATGAAACCATCTGGTAAGGTCTACACGTAGTGGAATGAGTGAACTATTGTAGAAGCAAAGAAGGAAGTGCCTGGGAGATGTGCTTTTGTAAGGTGGAGACAGTAAAGACGAATATCAAGAAAGGCTCAGGAAAGATGTTATTCTTTTTGTGTTTAGAAGAATAACTATAATATTTCCAAGTGGAGAAATTCAAGCAAGATATTCCATTCTCCAATGTAAGCAGAAGCAAAGGCATGAGTGTGCACATCATGGCATGGTTGAAGGATGCTGACATATTTCCCCCAGCATATGCTTGGGCAATAAGGAAGGAACTTAGTCTACTACATTGGAAAGGTAGTTTGGGACAGATCTTAGATGACTTTCTGTCTCATGATGAAAATGCTCATGAGGATTTGGACTTTATCCTGAAGGCAATGAGGAGCCACTCAGGTATTTGAGCAGGGGAGCAAAATGAGAAGATTCATCACTTGGAAAGATCCCTCTAGCAAAGCATGGTAGAATAATTGAAGGATCACCAGAATAGAGACAAAAAGATGCACTTGGGTTTTACTTCTAAACTAGGTGAGAGATAAGGATGGCCAAAATTGAGCCTATTAATTGAGATGCCAAAAGGAAGTTGCCCAGAGAGAAGGTTTCCAAGTATTGGGACAGGATTTTCTCCTTAATATTCAAGTTCACTTGCTTTTCTAGACAATTTGCAAATGTGCTTAGGAGGAGTCTTCATATTAAGTGTTGCTGACGTGGATTAATTTTGAAGTGGTGCCTTGGTAGGAATTAATACATAGTCAACTGAGGAGGATGCCTCTTATAGGAAGGAAGACAACTACTGATGGGTGTGGCAGGTACAGGTTGAAGAGACAACAAAGACATCAAGAGACAAAATGATGGAAGAGTAGAGGGTAGATGAGAAAATGAAGATTGATTTCACTGATTTTTATCTGAACTGGCTTTGGTTTTTTCAATTTGCAAATGTGCTTAGGAGGAGTCTTCATATTAAGTGTTGCTGACATGTGGATTAATTTTGAAGTGGTGCCTTGGTAGAAATTAATACATAGTCAACTGATTAATACATAGCATGAGTTAGCTCATGCAATACCATGCAATGCCCACACATCTGGCAAACCTTTTCCTATGAGAGGAGGTGAGGAGTTAGGACACCTTATGTACACCTCGTAGGTTCCAGACACTCAAGCCTAGGCATTCAAAACAGAGCAAGACATAGGGTTGGCTCTGCCAAAGACTATATCCCAGGGGAAACCACAGTAAATCTAGTTTTGAGGAATAAAGAAGAATTTATAAGAGAAGCAGTAGCATGAAGTGGGGCATGGCTTTGTGTGACTGCCAATTCAGATGGACCCTCAAGGGTTTCTTGTGCTTCTTTCACTATTCTCTGCACTTTCTCTCCTGGAGCCTTCAGTGCCATCCCATATCTACTTACTGTCAGGAGATGACCTAGTCTTCTGTTTCTCAGAGGAAAGGGCAACACCATTTATGAAATTCTTCAGTTTCTCTCTGTCATCACTCTCCCATGTCTCCCCATTCCCACCTCCTTATCTCCTCTCATAGGAAAATGTACTGATCCCTCCTGCTTGACGTAACTGAGACTTCCTTCGAGTCACTGAGACCTGGACCTTTCGTATCTCATCTGGTACCTATGATACCGTAATCTCCAGCTTCTCTTGTGACTTCATGTTCAGCATGGAAAAAGCTCAGCTCTTCTCCCTCTTAAAAAGAAAACACACACACACACTTTTATTAAAACGATTTCAATCTGTTTTTCCCCTATCTGCACTTAAATTGTTTTATTAACCTCCCTGTTAACAAATCAACAAATTCTTCTAGATTCTCATCCTAACTGACCTTTTGCACTATTCGATACTGGTGACCATGTCTTCCCTCTTGCAATGCTCTCCCTTCTAAAATAGTAACTTCCTCTCAGTTCTCTTACCCATGTCGTTAGTCCTTCTAGCTATATTATCACTCTTTATTCTTTGATGTTTGTAGCCCTCAGAGTTCAGGTCGACCTGCTTCTCATTCCATTTTCTTTCCCAAGTAATTTTATTCAATTTTATTCAATCCCATCAGTAGCTGTCTTCCTTCCTAAAAGAGGCATCTTCCTCAGCTGACTATGTATTAATTTCTATCAAGGCACCACTTCAAAATTAATCCACATGTCAGCAACACTTAAAATGAAGACTCCTCCTAAGCACATTTGTTTTTAAATGAGAAGACTGTAAATTGTCTAGAGAATCAAGTGAGCTTGATTATTAAAGAGAAAAATCCCATCCCAATACTTGGAAACCTTCTCTCTGGACAGCTTCCCCTTGGCATCTCTGTTGATAGGCTCAGCTAGTTGCTTGATGGGGAAGTCACCACCTTTTCCATTCTGGGAAAGAGCCAAATCTCAGCCATTATTTGGAAAAAGAGTGCAAAAAAATAATCACTTGGCACACTGCCTGAATAGAGATTGAAGAAGTTTGTATATGGGGGACACCCATGCTCTAGAACACAAATTAGATGCCTCTATTTCCAACTTATTCTGGCAATACCTTTCACCTTAATGAAAAGGTTCTACTTCCCAAGTCTTTAATTACTATGGCATTTATTGGAGTCTGTATTGACAGTGAGAAATCCTTGTAGGTTTCCCTGTCATTCTTTTCATGTTCACAAGTTTCATTATTCCTTTTGCCATATTCAGTAATAGTCTACCAGATGATTTCAAGACTCTTACCTCTTTCTAAGCAGAAACTGAATGGGAAAACTGAATTGCCCATATGGAAAAAAGGCAACCTTAAAGCAAAGAAAAATGAAGACATCACTGACAATGTTTACTGAGACATAGAGGTGGCACTGATTTGTTTGAAATTGTGTGGTGTGTCTTTTTGTTGCTAAGGATCTTTCTTGGATATGATGTAGCATTTTAGAATAATTATCAGTGATCCTTCTAGCCCAAGGAAATTGATACCCAACAACTTAGCATACATAGAACCAGTAAATAAAAATTTCCCCTTCTAGCTAAACCATGATTTGATTTTTCTGATTCATTTTGACTGCCATGAATAGATTAGCAAATGCCATTTTTTCCTTCTCCTAGGAGTGTCTGATTCTAGGACACTGGGGACATGAGCCTTTCTTTTTACTCATGCTCTTGAGTCAAATTAAATGGCTTATCTCCTAGTGACTTCAACTCCATCATTCATATTTTTCCTGTGATCTCCGGAGTCTGAGATACATACTCAAGTTGGATTTGCCTGAGGGATACTGGAACCTGTTCATTTGTATCCTCTTCCCCCAAGAGTTTCCTACCTGGTCCCATCTCTCACCTCCTCATGCACAAACCCACCGAGATACTGCATCTTAAAATGCCAGTCAGATCTTGCCCATCCCAGTTCGGCCACTCTTCAGAAGGAAAAGATGCAGGAAGTAAAATGTGCCAACCACTGTGATATCTTGTAGTTTTCCAGTTTCCATGTGATCTCTTATCACTTCTCCTCAACCCTTCCCACTGTTTCATCTCAGTCCCTTCCTCTTTTTCCTAAAACTATTATTCACCATATGGTTGTACACAGATTGAGATTTTTGAAGGGAAAAAAGATCCAAAAACTTCGTGCCTTGGTCTTCTTAGGAACAGATTTGCAAAACAATGATTTAAGAGCTGAGACCACCCGTGTAGAGGAAAGAGCCCCACGGGACCATTTTGCAGAATTGCAACAAGCTCAGGATGATCTGGGTTTAGCTTTCTGTGGTCATCACACCTAAAAATAGTTTATATTCTTTTGTTAATAAAATTGGAGAATGTTAATAAATTCAACTGGAAGGATCAAAAGAGGAAAGTTCATAAATTACAGCATTCCATTAACTAACAAAGCCACAAGAATGCACATTGGGAAACAGCAATTGCGTTCAGGTCAGGAACTCTGTGATGAGAAAGAGTAAGAAGCTCCCAGCTATTCCTCCACAGACAAGGTGGAGGGCTTGAAACGAATCCCTCTCATCTCCAAATCAACTGACAACTTCAGTTCCTATGTATCTTGTACTCATCTTGGATGAAAGGGAATGGAGGTGTAAAAAAGCCCAGCCATGGTCTCGAAGAGCTCAAAGCAGAAGAAAAGGCCATCAAGGAAATACTAGCTACTCCCACTGCATTTTTCTATACAGTAAACAAATACCCAAGTAATTCTCCTTCTTTCCTCTCCTACTGCTCCTTCCTCCTTTTGTTTCTCTCTTTCAGATGATTTCTTTTAAAGAAGTTTTCTCCATTACTCTTTGCCAGTTAGAACCATAGCAACTAAGTTCCAGATTCTCCCTTTCTGCAAAGTCTTCCTGGGCGAACCCTTCATCTTTCACGGCACCATTACATCTGTCCCTTTATGTGTAGGATGACACATACTTCACTGCCAAGTTGGGACACTTTTCGGAGCGAAAGAAGGTGCTGCTAATAAACTCTGAACAGAAGAAATAGCTAGGGCTCTAGGAGGCAAGCTGGAATACACAGTCACTGTGCCTTCAGGTAGCTCTTCAGGTGACTTAACGTTGGTTACGTTTTTCGCCATGCTGCCTTTGGAATCCTTCTCAAGTCGCCTCTTGAGGGCCAACTAGATTACAAACCCAGTGGCTTCTCTTCTAGGATTCCTTTCCCTCCAGACTCAATCCATGACATCCCAGCAAATGCTTGCTGTTTGTCTGGGTGGAGAGAAAGGTTAAAAGTCTTTTCTGAAAGATGCATATTTAAAAGTTTGAAATGTGAAAAGAGTACAGGTGTACATAAAAATCTTTCTCAGCTGGCTTACTTGATTCTCTGGGGGCCTTCTGTTTGTCTCTGTTTTTTTGGGGGGATTCCTAAACAGAACTTCAGGTAAAATAAAACTGTATTGTGAAATATGTAGTATGTAGAAAAGAGGTTATAAAACGTTTGTATATAGTTTAAAGAATAACAATAAAGCAGTGGCCATGTACCTATCAACTAGATTAAGCAATAGAGTATTGCTAGTGTTTTAGAACCACCATCCTCACCAAGTACATTTCACTGGTCATATCCTCCCCCTCCCCTTGCATGGGGTACATGCTTTCTTTAATGTTAATTATTCTCAGGTTTTCTTTACACACATGCATGTATCCCTAAACAAGATCTCTGCTTTTTGGTGTCAGATGGTTTCTCTCATGCTCTTCCTAGAATGGGAACAAAGTGTTCTTTTTAAGGGAGAAAAAACCCCTAAAAATATGATGTGATTTCCAAATACTTAACTTCTTGGGAAGAACACCAACACATGTGTAAGGGAAGACGTTTAGGGAGAAAGTCCAGCACTTGTACTGCATTTCTCCGGCTCTGTCTTTGTTTTCTACTTCCTTCCATTTTGTGATTAGAATCCAGACTTCCATTATTCAGAATTTACATGAACAACTCATGTCACCAGGGAAGTGGTGACTGATGTGGGATTTCCAACCTGTGGCAATTCTGCAGGCAGTGACCATGTGAGGTGACATTACTAGCTATGTGAAGCATGCCAACAGTGGTGCTCACTAAATTCCTGTCCTCTTACCTTCTATGCCCAACCTGGACAGTCAGTGGCCTCTCTCATTATCTGTCCTCTTGTCCATCCAAACTTTAAAACTCATCATTTACATTTATTAACTTTAAGGCAGGCCTTTTTAAACACTTCCTACAAAATGATCTAGTGTCAAAGAATAACATATTTTGAAGAGCCACTGGGTATGAAAACTGAGATAAACATAAATTTATTTATTTTATTGTGGTGTCTATCATACATACACAAAAGTGCCTGAAATATATTTGTACTGTAACAGATAATAATAAAATGAATACTTACATACCAACCACCCAGCTTTAGAAACAGAACAAAACTTTAGTATAAATCATCCCAAGTGAATCCTAATGATTGATTCCCCCACCTCTGCTCAGGGGTAACTAGTATTCTGAATTTTGTGTTAATAATTCCCTGTTCTTTATTGTTTTAACATAGATGTATACAACCTAAACAAACTATAGTTTTGACTTTTTGGAGGAATTCATACAAAGGAAATGGTGTATTTATATTTTCCTGGGAGTGACTCATTTTTCTCAAAATTATATTTTAGGAATTCATCCACATAGATGCTTGTGTCTGTGGCCCACTATTTTTCACTGTTGTATAGTATTCCATCACAAATCATATTTTGGATAGACATTTGAATTTATACATTATGCTTTATTCATTCTGATTTTGACTGAGGTTTAATTTTTTTCTACTTTCGGACTCCTGTAAAAGCACCAATATGAATTTACTAGTTTCCGGGTGCACATATGCCAAAGTCTTTGAGAATAAACCTAGAAGTGGATTGCTGTGTCATAAACCAAGAGAGTTCAAATTTCTAGGCAATTTGTATTCCAAGGCAGTGGTGCACATTTAAACCTGCATCAGAGGCAGATGGGAGTTCCCATTGCTCAGCATCCTCTTTAACAGTGTGCCATTGTCCAAAAAAATTTTTCTTCCCATCTTGTGCAAGTGAAATGAAACCTCACTGTGATCTCATATTTGCATTTCTCTGATTACTAAAGAAGCTGAGCGTCTTTTAGTGGGTTTATTATAGACCATGTGTGTTTCCTTTTCTTTGTAATTCTCTTTTGGGTCTTTTGTCCTTTTTTCTATTGAGCTGTTCCTCCTTTTCTTGTTCATTGATTAGAGCTCTTAAATAATCAAAGTAGGAACAGCGATAAGCACAAGCTTTAACTATCTGGAATTTATTTACTTACATAAATTCTATTTGAGGTAATTGACTTTCTCTTCATTTTCTCCTTTTTGGTGGGCTCATTTGACAAAGAAAAGTTGTTAATTTTAAAGTCATTGAATTCTTCAATCTTTTTCTTTAGGGTTTGTATATTGTAACTTTTGTTTATAGATAGGGTCTACATTCTCCTCTTTGGATTGTATGGTTTTGACTTTCATATTTATTTCTTTAATCCTGTTTGAATTAGACTTTTGCATATAGTGTGAGGAGAGAGTATAATTTCAGTTTTCAGAATTTGAATGTAGCATTTATTGAATAGTTCATCTTTTCCTCATTGATCTTAAATTCCATCTGACATAAATTAAGTTTCCAAGTATCTGTGGATTTCTTTCTAAGTTCTCCATTCTGTTCCTTTCATCTATTAATCAATTAGTGTGCAACATCCCATTGTTAGCATCTTAATTAGCATAGTTTTACAATGTCTCAGTAATAGCACACATTCCTTTCTCTTATTTTCCTTTCCTAGGATCATATTGGCTATTCATTACCATTTTATTCTGGCACATAAATTTCAAAGTCACATTGTCAAATTCCATGAAGAAATTTTAGAAATTGTTGTTGTAATTATATTTACTATTTTGATCCATCTGAGAACTGACAAATTTGATATGACTTCTTATCAAATAATATGACATAGTTTTCCATTAACTGAGTTCTTTAATGAACTTCAAAAAGCTTTCTAATTATATGTGCCTTGCATACTTTATTCCTATGTGTTTCTATACTTCTTATAATTTGTTCCTTTGTAAAAAGTATTTTAAATTGTACTATATATAAACTTTTTTGACGTCTAGAAATGCAGTGGAATTTGTTTGCTAATTGATTTGTTGTTAATTTAACAACTTGATTTACATGAATTATCTTTCAATATTTTGGTTTTTTTTTCTGTAAATAGTGTCAGCAATTAATAACCTTTCTTTGCAATTATTGAAATATTTATTTGTTTGTTTATTTTTGTTTTACTGTGGTGGTTGTGACTTACACTACAATGTGGAAGAGAAGTGATGACAGTGTCATGCCTGTTCATTATTTTAAAAGAAATAATTTCAAAGTTTTGCTATTTATATTTACTCTAGAGTTTATGTCTTTTTTATTACATTAAAGATATTTTTTTCTATTCTTACTTTGCCAAAAGTTTTATCATATAATGGTTATTGAATTTTATTGGACATTTTTTTTTGCTACTATGGGTACAGTTGTATAGTTTATCTTCTTTAACTTGATAATGTAGTGAATTAAAACAATCCAAACCTGCGATTTTCCTATTTTGTTTTGTTCTAAGCTAGTTTTTATATTTAGGTTGTGCAAGTCTCAGAAAATATGTTGTGAAGTGTTCCATCTTTTTCTATTTACTGGAAGAGTTTGTGTAAGAAATGTATGGTGTAATTCATAAGTATAAAATCATGGGACATGGCATTTCCTTTGTGAGATTTTAAACTACAGGTTCAGCTACATTTTTAATTTCTAGGAGATTTTTATTTTCTTCTGAGTCATTTTTATAAGTTATGTTTCCTACAAATTCATATATCTCATTAGTCTACAAATGTATTAGCCTAAAGTTGTCCATAATATTTTCTTATTTCTTTTTAAATATCTGTGGGAACAATATTTATTTCCCCTCTATTATGCCTAATGCTGTTTGTTTGCTTATTCTCTCTTTTTTTTTCTTGATATAACTACTGGATGTTTGTTTTTTCAAACAATTTTTAGCTTTTTGAATATTTGTATGAAAGTTTACTTTCTGTACTTTTTGTTTCTGCATTTATGTCTATTATCTCTTTTCTGCATCTTTCTCTGAGTTTATTCTGTTGTTTCTTTTCTAATTTATTAGATTAGGTGTTGAGCTTATTAATTTTAAGCCCTTCTTCTTTTCTAATATAAGAATTGTAAACTATATTTTTCCCTATAAAAACTGTGTTTTTGCACCCCACATATTTTGCATTAATATATAGTACTTTGTGTTTTTTGTTAACTCAAACTGCATAAATATTAAAAAAAAAAGCAATTTACCTGACATCTTAGATCATCTGACAATGTTGAGAGCATGTAGGGCACAGAATATGGATTTTGTAATTTCTAATGTATGTATTTCTCTTAACCAAGATATATGTCAAATAAATAACTACATAATTTACTTTCTCTTTTCTATATGCATGCCTTCACAGGGTAAAAAATAATCACACTTAAAATTAGAAAATGTTCTTACAAAAGACCAATGGCCTTTTGTATTTTTGCCACCTAAAACGTGGGGATAACTGAACATATAACAAGAGAAACCAAGAATGGAGAGCTCTCAGTTGAAATTCCTCCCCATCAGGGACCTGTTGCAGTTTAGACTCTACGGAGCCCTTGTCTTGGAGCCTGAGAGCTTGATTTGTTTTTACGCTCAGGCCTTCAACACTCTATACCTTCAGCAGCTTCAGTTTCCTTATTTGTGAATTAATGATCATAATATTAATCTCCTAAGGTTTTTCTGAGGATTTAGTGAATGTGCAGGTACTTTTGAGAAAGTGCTTTGCAAATATAAAGTATTATTCTTTCCCTATGACAGGATTAATCTTCAAAATTTCATTCACTGGTCCTTTCTCTTTTTTGTGCCTTTTCCTTCTTTTTCTAGGAAGCCTTCCCGCTCTCCCTCTGAAGTCTTCTTCTCTAGATGCTGCATCTTACAGATTCTATCTTTACAGATATGAAAGCCCTTGGAGATCATCTATTCAAAACTCCTACATCTGCAGGTGAGAAAACAAAGGTCCAGGCAATGAGTATCCCAATGTCTATAAACAGCTGAGGTGAAATTTCCTAGTGGTTAGTGATGGAGCCAAAACTGAACGTATTTCTCAGTTCTGATTTGGTATTTTCTACCATATTCTTACTTGATGAGTGTTTTTTTTTTAAAATTTTTATTTACTTTTGAGTGTTTTGGCCAGTAATCAGCAACCATTTATGAGGCAGTGTGATGTAATAAATCATAAGAAATACATATTTGGTCATACATATGACCAAATATGTTATTTCCCAGGTATACTTGGTCTTCATCCACAGGTCCTAAAAACACTGCAGAGTCTTAATGGTGAAACAGGTATTTTGTCATGCTAATGAGAGACTTTTGAACCTTTACCCAAGGGCAGGGGCTGGAGGCTGAATCAGCCAATGGCCAATAATTAAGTCAATCATGACTATGCAATGAAGCCCTCACAAAAACCCCTGGAAAGAGCTTTTTGCTCTCTCTCCCTGCTGTGCCCTGCCTGCCGTGCTTGTTGGATCTGGTGTCTTGGTCCAAGGGAGCTTCTATGACTGGGGAACTAGGACGCCTCCAAGTGCTACCAAGCCAGGCCCCAAGCTCCATGAGGACTGTAGCTCCCTTTTGCAGGACCTTGCCCTAGGTCTCTCTTCATCTGGCTCTTAACTTGTATCCTTTACGGCATCCTTTATTTAACTGGTAAACCTAAGTTTTCCTGAGTTCTGTGAGCCACTCTAGCAAATTAATCAAACCCTAGGGGATGGTTGTGGGAGCCTCCAGTCTGTGGCAGTAGGTCAGAAGCACAGGGAACTGCCTGAGGGTTGTAATCAGCATCTGGAGTCAGGAGTGGAGGACAGCTTTGCAGGATGGAGTCTTTAACCTGGGAATCTGGGGCTGTCTCCAGGCAGATAGCATCAGGAATGAGCCGAGTTCTCGGACACCCTGCTGGTGTTCAAAAATTGTTTGGTGTAATAAGTATGTGTGGGAAGACCCTCCCACATACTTACACACACTGGAATCAGGTCTGGGAACCTGAAGGGAGTTACTATTACTGCTGTGTATAATATTGTTATTGTTATACATATATGTAGGGAAAAAGACCATTGCATTTGGTGTGAGATGAAGGGGATTCACAGGCAGCTATGCTCACCACTATATCCAACAATGGCCCCTCTGAGCCTGCTTGAAAGAAATAAAAGATTTATAAAAAGACTTCAAGGTAGCTGTGTGATTATCCCCAAAGCAGACTCACTAATTCAAAAGTGAGCCCTAAGATGACCATAAATTTAAAATAAAGTAAAAGTTATTCAACAAAATACAGCCCTTCATTATGAGGTTAGATACCTAAAATCCATATTAGAACCCATAATGTGGGGCCAGATGAACAATATCCTCTGTTGTCCATGTATTTTTCCCACCCTGGAAGAATAGCCCCTACTGGCAAGTCACATAACTTATAAACTAATAGGCTTCATTCATTTTATATTGATTGACTTGGCATCCACAGTCACCCACTGAAGTTCATTCAGTCCATGTATTTAAAGACATTAGTGCTGTCCTGTTGGCCCCTGAGGTGCCATGACTGGTGCATGGCATGTGATTATTTCCAGATGGACAGTTCACTTAAACCTGAGTAGCAGTGGGGACACCTAATAGAAAGGGCCCAGGTGATCCAATTGCTACAGCATCTTTACCCATGGCTCCGGTGAGTGCTTGCTCAACAGTGGGCTTCAACATCCTTCCTGAGAAGGAGACACCAGGGGTCTGGTCAGGCCCATGCAGTCTGGGAGCTGCAAAGAAAAGTGGTAGGGTTGTTGAGTGGGGTTACCAGCAGTTCTACCTCTGCACTGGAGAGTTCGGGCGTCCACTGATGGGCTCCAGCAACCCTGAGCCCAGTGGCACCAGGAATCTTTAGTCATTATGCACTGTAGAGAAATCAAAGAATTCGAGAGCAAGGCCCTGGAATGCTTGGCTGCCTCCCAGCTCTCTTATGAAGAAGTAAATTCCATTGTTGTCTCACTCTCCTTTCCGCCCCCTGGGAATGGGCAGTTACTGTCCGCCAGCACCTTTCTCACTCCGGGGAGACAGCTCAGCCACACCAGGAAGCACAGAAATCTTAGAACATAAACTCAGAGCACTCCCCGCATTTATCTTCCACATTCTCCCCCCATCTCTCCTGCCCTGGACTGTGCGCTTCGTGACTTTCTCCATGTGCTGGACTGTGGTGTGGTCACCGTTGCTAGTGACTCTTTGAACTGATCCCAAGCCTGTGTCAGAAAAGCTGGTGATGGATTCCCAGTGCCATCCTGAACAGACTGGGATATCGCACCTTGAAACCGAACAGACGAGTAAACAATACAGCATGTACTCAGCTTCATAAACACTCCACGTTGTTACAAAGGGCATTGCAAACTCAGTGTGATAGGATTTGACCTTAAAAGCTATAGACAATCTAGCGGAGCACAGACGGTTTCATAAAGTACAATCACTTCCTGGAATTCTTGGGCCAGTGCAGTCGGAGCCGTGCAAATCCTGTTTTCCTTGCATTGTTTCCTGCATGTGAATATCATCAGTCTAGCAGGACTGTAACCATGGCACTTGTAAATAGCCGAGGGGTGACTTCTGATAAAGGCATACAGTTTTAAGCATTTTTTTAAAGACAAGTCTGAATCAAACCCTACAAATGCCATATGTCAACAACAAAGCTGACAGATTGCAGTCTCAAAAGCACTCACTTCCAGGCCCAGATATGTTTCTAAATCACAAAAGGAAACAAAACAGATGCCCATAGTATGGAGAATAGAGAGAGTTTTCATTTGTAATAATGTAAATTTATACCAATCCTTAGAGAGTGAGCAGATGGATACCAACCAGAATCATAATAAATTCTTTCTGTAATGTTATTCCTTTTCCACTGAATGAGGAGAAATCTTAATTGTTCAGTCATTCGATTTCTCTAATCAGTAATGCGAAGAAAGACAATTGATGTTACCCCTTGAAATATTCAGTTTAAAACTGTTACTCTTCGGGAGTTTGACATCACTGTTAGGCAATTCTACTCCATCTTTATTTGGTACTTGACAGGTTCTTATTTATACTTTGAGATGGTATGAAGGGGAGGCAGGCCAGAACACACCAGTTTAACCTCCAGAGAAAATCCAAAGATATATTTTTCAGATTTTCTATAAATGCTTCAGGATATAAAATTTGGACCTGCTGGATCAATCTTGATTCTTCAGCCTTGTCCATGATTGAAATGTTGGTTGAGCTGACATTGTAAGTTAAAATTTTAGCAGGTTTAAAATATGGTGGATATTGGACAAAATGTTGACAAAAGTGTTACAAGCTTCTGAGAAGGATTTCCTTAGGAGAGAAAGAAAGAAAAGAGAAACTTGTAAGATGCTTAATTGTGTTTTCAATCATTGCATTTGATTTTTTTTAAGATATAAAACTTTATATTATTTGTGAAATAAGTCATGGGATTTAATGTACAGCAGGGGGACTATAGTTAATAATTGGGTATTGTATATTTGAAAGTTGTTAAGAGGGTAGCTCTTAAAAGTTCTCATCACAAGAAAAAAACTTTTTTGTTGCTGTATATGGTGATAGATGTGAAGCAGATTTATTGTGGTATTCATTTTGCCACATATACAAATAATGAATCATTCTGTTGTATACCTGAGACGAATATACTGTCAATAATGTCACAATAAAAACAAAGCTATGATTAATTTCTATTTCTAAATTTTAAATTAAAGCAGTAATATTTGATGACTATGTTCATGTGAGTATCAGGGATCAGTTTGATGTATTTGGGTAAAACTTAGATGATGAATTATGCTAGTCCATCACACACAGTAAGTGCTAAAAGTCTTAGGATGGTCATTAGCAAAATACTTCCCAGTTTAATCCTTTGTCTTACAAAAAATTAGCACAAGTATTTTCAATAGGTCATTCTTCTCTAAACTGATCTTAGAATGATGCTCTGCTTTCATATGCTCACTTCCCATGAAATTACTCTGTGTTTCAGATGTCATATAGCTGTTTTGTACAATCAATAATGCTTTTATAAAACAAACAAGGCTCAGAAAGCTCTCATCTAAAGCCACACAGCTAGCATGTAGCATCACCAGGATTTGAGGCCAGATGTTCATGGCTTCAGAGGCAATTTTATTTAATGCCACCAATTGACAACAGGCACAATCAGACACAAATATTCTGAAGAATCTGGAGAAATAAGAAAAGATCGGACAAAAGTGATGCCCATGGGCAGAAGAGCCTGTCAGGAACAGGAAATAAATGCCTTGGTTCAGTCATGAAGTAATATAATTTTGACTTGACTTCCCTTCACTGCTGTCCTTTCTCACTGTTTGGCTTGTGATGTGGTCATGGTTTGGTCAAGAGGCTAAATTGCTGCCTATTTGGTTTCCTCATGGAAGCAAGTAATTCCTGAAAGATTTAGATCAATAAAATAAGGGAGAATCAATTTCAGTTCCATAGAGGTGAAAATGAGTTTTTAAATAGATGTATTTAATCACCTCCCTACATGAACTAGTGATCTGTTCTCAAAGCACCCGACTTCTCTTTATGAATAAGGTAAGGGACACTTTCCTGGCAGCCGGTGGGTTGGAGACCATATGTTGGCACACCCTGTTGGTAAAAACCACTTAGTGGTGTCCTGTTACCATATTGCCTGTGACTTAATAATGGCGTACCAAATTTGACCCTCTGATAAGCATGAGTAACTTCCTCTATAGCCAAAGGGAAGCACAGAGATGTCTTTGGAGCTAGGCTTGGCTTTATATATTGTATTTACTTTGCAGAATTCATTTACGGGCATAGGCAGGGAGATAAAATATCTCCTTTTCATGAGGGTCCCAGAGGGACAGTAGGCGTACAATGTCGCTTCATACCACACAAACAATGCAACACAGAAGGCTCCTTCTAGCATAATAAACAACTCACAGTCCACAGTCTCTGTATTCTTGACACTGACAATGCTTTTTAAACTTAGATCAAAAAAGTGTTTGAGCTTTTTTATTTTTAACCTGGTGTCTGTCCGAACAGAGCAAAAATTCTCTCCAACAGTGGGATGCATTAGACCCGAAAGTCTAGTGATCAAAATGAACTGTGCTTCCAGCATTTTGAGGGCATTTCTCCTTGGGAGTGGCAAGGTAGAGAGGAATTATCTTAGGCTGAAGTTCTTTCCATATCGATATATCAGTGACAGATTTTTATTATTACTTTTTTATAAAGGAAAGAAAAAATTACTCTTGGCAATTTTGTTAGGCCTGTTAGAAAAGAGACCAATTTAATAAAGAAATGAAATTTAAGTTCTCAGAATGTTCCTGGATACATCCCCGATTTGCAGTTTCAATAAATATTAACTGTAACTCTGACATCATAATGAAGTATATATAGTACTTTTGATAATATTTTTAAGAGTTTTTTAGAGAGGAGCAGTTTTAATGACTTTTCTGTCTTAAAGGCAGCAAGCTTAAACACCACTAGGAACTTAAGACCAGATATGAAAGAAACATCAAAATATTTCCAAAAGTCAATCAGTTTCACTCTTTCTGCTAGCTCTTTAAAAATTTTTTTTGAAAACTGATAATAGAAAATTTCCCCCCAAAGAATTTAAATATCATTTAACCCAGAAATGGGAACAAGGACAGTTGCAGTCCTAAGATTTTTACCTAGAGCCATCAACATATTCCTCTATGTATAAATGCTTGCTTTCTTATTTAGAAGAAAGGAAATATTCTTAGTACAGTATCTATTTACACTCATTACCAATTTATTTACCAAGAGTATGTACTATTACTTATTAGAGCAATAGTATTATGACTCGATAAAGGAATAAAGTTATTACTCATTAAAGTAATAGTGAGTAAGGGAAGGAACGTAATTCAGCTCTGTGTCCAGCCAACCGCTCCTGGTAAAGGAGTTAGGGAATGAGCACATATGTGATGACTTGGACACAAGTCAGAGAGATGATCCCAAAAGGCAGATGGAATGATGCTCTAAGGGAGGCCCTATTTGAGTATTAACAGATTTAAATGCAAAATGAAGCCATTCTGTGGGTATCAGCACCCAGTGTGTTTGGCTATCAGGGCACTATAATCCAACAGAAGCTCTGTTGGACTAACTGTACTTTGTTTATAATCCCCAAGATGCTTGCTTAGTAAGTTACCTGCTTGTGACAACAAGCAAAATTCCACTTAAGAATGGCTTATTTCCTTATTTGTTATGGGTAATTGGAGCTTTTTATAGACTTCTAAGAGATCCATTTTACCCCAATTGAAGAAAGAAGGATCATCTGTTGCAGGCACAACATGTCTGGATAAGCTCTGCAAGGGTTTTCATGATTAGCAAATAAATTGTCCCACAACAGGTCATAATAAGAAATATCTTACTTCAACCATCAGAAATACCCCACTGATATCATGGTTGATAAAGAACCATCTATACAGATGTGATCTTGACCCATAACCATCCATTATATCCAAATACCTTGGAAGAGTAGCTGTCAACCATCTCTATAAATAGCCAAAGCATCATCCACAATTTTCTGAGGTACTTGATTTAAGCTCAGAGACAGACCCAGCCTTCTTAAACGAAGGGCAGAAGGATGTTTCTTCTACTACAGGCAGGGAGGAAAAATTATCAGGTCTCCCTACAACACTGAGCCAACTCAACAATCTAATAGCAGAAACTTTCCCCTGTTTACCAGCTGTGCCACTTTTTATCAGACGTCCCTGCTCCTCATTAGTTCTTTCCAAGAGGTGGGAACAGACGTCTTTTTTTTTCTTCTTAATTTGTCTTTAAGGCACAAAAAGCAGGGCACTCTTTGAAAATAGGTTGTCCATGATATCATCGTTGTACTGTGGAAATGGAGATTGCCTGTTGCCCATTTGGGGTTCCTGTTAAGGCTGAGAAAGAGGCTGTCTCCCCACTCCCTGTCTTTCTAGGGATTTCACCCCATTCAAGGGCAGGATCATCTTTACAAAGTCAAAGTGTAAAATGGAATTCCTTAGAGATGTTAAAACTAGGGAAGATTTATTGGTTAGGACTCAAAGCACAAGTATAAATTGTAATCCAGAGACTTTGAGAAAGAATGCTTCTAGGTTTTCAAAGCATTTATTGCTCCCCAGATGGGAATGCAAATGATTAATAGAATAAGTGGTGATTTACCAATAATAAGATTAGAATCACCTCAACTGAGATATAAAAAATTAGATGGAGATTCATGAGACAGATGTTCTTTGAGGTAATACCTGTCAATTAACACAAATTTGAGCTTAATCCAAGGGGCATTCAGAAACAGACTGAGAATTAGGTAACTGAACCTGGGACAATGGAAGGATGATGAGTATTCTGGTGTATCATCTTTTTAATTTTTTTCTGCAAGTCTTTGGATATTACTCACTTTTTAAAGAACAATAAATAATAATAATGACTCATTTCTGATTTTCTTGGTCACTTAAAATAAAAGGAGTCAACAGAATTCTTGTAATAGCATGGTGACCCAGAAACTATTCTGTATAGTTTCATTAAAATAATTGCTATATTCAGGCTAACAAATTGTGCCCAGTTCCCCTGGGTTTTGTTTTTATTTGAAATGCATTTGAAACAAAAAGAAAAAAATTTCAATGCAAAGTAATGAATTGGATTTACTGGCTGATTCAGGACTGGGCGATGGCTCTAAAATTCTTGCCTGTGAGTCTGGACCTGTTGAGTCACTGGAAATAAGCAAGGCTAGGGTGCCATATACTAGTGTAGGGCAAACCCAAAGCAAGAAAATATTATGTTCTGGATTGCCTAGGGGATAAGGACACTTCAAAATACCTACAAATATGGGGGGGGGGGGGCGGGGATGTCTTCAACCTCCTTAGAATGCCAATTCTTCTGTTTGATGAGAAATGAAAACTAGTGGATATTTCTGGGTCATTTTTCTCAAGCTGACAAGTGATATTCTGACTCTAAGATTAATAAAGATAGGGTGAGAATTGTCCTTAAGATTAAGATAAAGTACTGGATTCAAAATCCAAAGTACTGTTAAAATAATTAATTTAAATTCTTTTGACATTTTTTCCTTATTGGCGATAATTTTGTCATCTCTGTCCAATAGAAGTCTTGGAAATTTGTGGTATAAGGCTTAAGTTACACCTGAATAACCCTAACTACACTTTCAAAATCTTGCATGTGCACATTTTGAAAATTCATGAGTCAAATGCCAACTATTTTTTGTTCAACAACCAGTCCTTACCAAGAAACATATCAAACATGGCATTTACTTACAAAAAGTTTAATTTCATAATCAATGACATATATATATATACACACACATAAAGCAATTAAAGTCAGAGAATGACTTATTATGCAGGGTCTTGGAGGAGGAAACCTAAGATATGTTTGCCTCAAAGAAACAGTTCACTTTATCAACCTAAAATCCTGCACAAATTTTACACTGGAATGTAAATGGATGAGATTTCATTCTTTCTCTAATGAATCAGTTTTTCTCACAGAGGCATTAAAGCCAGGAAGACCTAAGAGCCTGTTTTATTCAGTGCGACTTCTCACTGGAGATTATGCAATGTTTTCTGACCTTGAGGAGATTACAGAGCTGTCTTTTCTTCTCCTTCTCCTCCTCCTCATTTCTCTTCCTTCCTTTATTTTTTGGGGGACAGTGGGGGTAGTTGGCTAAATGGGGCATGATGACTGGGCAATTTTAAGACATTTTCAAATCCTTTTGCTTTTGGTGCCTGAGGCAAAGAAGCAGCCCTGTTTCTGTCCAGAATGTGGGTTAGGATCTTCAACCTGCCCCTGGGCAAAGAGTGAAGGGCAAGAGAAACTGGCAGTTCCAGGGAGCACTGGGACTCACCTACTGGAGCTAAGTGCTCCTTATGAATCCCATACAAGCACTGAAGCTGCCTGTCAGACTGAGCACTCTGGCTCCTCACTCAAAGCCGCAGGCCAACCCTGCCGTGAGGATCCTACATCATTCTGAGCAGCAATGTCAGGGAAGCCCACTGACATTTCATTCCCCAAAGTCACACGTGCCCTGGGGTAGGCATCAAAGGAATAACAGGACATTCTGTTGTCAGGAATGAAAACCATTTCCATTCCAGTCCCTATGTTTTGTTTATTCAAATATCACTGTATTCCTGGTAGCAAGGACCTGCTCAACTCTAGGGGGGATTTCTCCAAGCACTTTTTTAATGTATGTCCTGACCTGGGGAACCTGCAGATGTTGGAAGGCAAAGTGTATACAACTCAGAAAAATCTCCCAGGACTTAGAGGAGTTTGCTTCTCTGAGAAGAGCTGGCTGTAGACGTTATTTTTTCTGAATTGCATCTTGAACAAATATTCATGAGGATTAAATGAATGGCTTTATGACTCATGAGCATTGGGATGACCATTCCCAAGGGGAAAGGAGAGCAGTGCACATAAGCTTTCTTTAAAAAAAATACTTAAAAATAAAAAGGGTAAGGTTCTCAGCCAAGGTCAGTCATCTAAATAGTGGGAACCTAACACAGACCATCAACAGAGTGTTGGTAAGGACTTACTGCTGAAGGATCCCTGCGATGGACAGCATCAGAGGCGGGGCGGCGGGAGTGCAGAGAAAGGACAGTCGCTGGGTCTTGTGGATCTCTCTCTGCATGAGCATAATAGATAAAGGTTAATTTGTTTATAACCAGCCAATTGCTACTGGGAACATCTGGTCTAGCCAAAGTTCAGATGGCTACAGTAGAAAAAGTCCAGATCTTTGCATTAATTTTCCAGATGGAAAGCAAATTGATGAAGCACGCTAAAAACTTTGTCCAAGTTCCACTTTTTGATAGTGATCCTTTTATTCTCCTTCTCTTCACTATCCTTTTCCTCTTAAAAAAGTTTTGCCCATCTGTTCTGTTTTTCTCTTTATTTCTTTTTAAATTACACATGAAACATGAATACATTCACATGGCAAAAGATTAAAATATTAAGGAAGTACATAGAATAACCATGAAAGACCACTTCATGTGTCCCTGTTTTCCCATCTCATCTTCAGAGGGGGATCCTGATCAATAATTTGGTATCTATTCTTTCAGTCATGCATGTGTATATACACACACACATATCTACATACACATATATGTATATATACACCTACATCTAAACATAAAAATACACATATGCATATACTATACACACATATTCATAGAACACATATATACACATGTACATCTACACATACATCTATGCATATATATATACACATAAATCACACATATGCATACAATATATGTACACACATATACAAATACATAGACACACAAACTACGCATACACATATACATACACATATATGCATATACACATACACACACAGCACTATACATACACACACGCACACACACACACACACATATATATAATTTACTTACTTAACCAGAATGATGGTATTTTTCTTTTTTATCAAAATTTTCCAGAAATAGATGAAAAGTTTGGAAATATATCATTTTTTAAGGTCCCCAAGTCAAGTCACACCTGGAAACTAGTGTGTAAAGTGTTGTAATTAGACATGTTCTTTCACGCATTCATGCCTTCCATCCTCATTTAGTAGTAAAAGTAGATCAGGGCTAAATTCTGTTAGCAAATCATAGTTATTTCTTTTTATTTGTGTGTTACATAAACTAAAGTGATTAGAGAGGTAATAAACCTTTGGAAGATTTAGGATAATATTCCCCCAAATTGTTGAAACCAACAATTCAGTTTGAGAATTCCACAGGCATGAGTTCTTACATGAACTTGGAAGTACAAAGATTAATGACCTAAGCATCTCGTTTAAGCTTCAAGTCTAAAAGTGGAAAGAGACCCACCCATAATTAATGAGATGATGTTGACTTAGATAGGCTGGTCGGCTTTTTGCCATAGAGAAAATAATTATATTGGCTTTAAAAATAAAACTCAAGTCTTACCTGTTCAAGAAAATTTGGTATATTAAACCCAACCATATCAGATTCTTAATAAATACTTTTACCATGGGGTTATAGAAATAATAAATGACTTCAGTCATATACTTAACAAAATAAATTAATTTTTCCGGAGGTGATTTACTCTCCAACCCTTAGGGATACCACAACTCTGTAGTACAAATCCTATTCAGAAAAGCTGAAAATTCAGTGTTGCAAAAGCTGTGATGCAATCAAGTCATTGAAGTTGCCTTAGAATATGAGACAGCAAGGCTCTCAAAATTTAAACTTGGAAGCCAATTTCTAACCCCTTTTTATGCCACAAATATGGGTGGGGAGCCAAGAATTATATCAGCTTTTTTAAAAAATGGAAACAACGAGGCAAAAAGAAATATTTTGAACTTTATTTTACTTATATGCCATTCATGTCTTGGTGACTGCCATATTAATATTTTTGGCCAGTCATATTTTTCTGAGTTCAGACTTGTATATACAGAGGCCAACTTTGATCTATCTCCACTTGGATGTCTCACAAGAATTGCAAATGTAACATCCAAAATTACTGAATTCTTGATGTCTGCCCACCCCACCTTATAAACCTACTAGTGCCCAAAGACATCCTTCTCAATAAAAGAACTCCCTGGCTGTCCAGTTGTTCAAAAAAAAATGTAGGCTTATTCTTGACTCCTACATTTCCCTCAACCACCCCCACAACTCAGAATTCATCACTAAACCTAGTTGATTTTACTTCAAAATAGATTTCAAATCTTTCTGGTTCCACCCTCGTCTGAACCTCTTTACCTTTTAGGAAGAATGCTATGAGAATTTGAGACTGATCCAACTTTGGGTGAAATAGGAATAAAATCAGTCACAAATTCTGAATGCTTTTTGAAAATAAGCCATAGGCCTGTCTTTGATTTGTGAACTGTCATTTGTAGATTTTGAAGCACTGAGCTACAGCTTGAGAATGTAAAAGTGAGTGAAATACAGTATCTTCTTCAGGAGTTGACAATCCTCTAGAAGAAATATACAAAAACAAGTTTATTTCAGCACAGTTTGAATGACCTATCCAGACTGGGGTTTGAGGAATCCTTTCTCAAGGAGGAGACTCCAGAATTGATGGAGCCAGAGATAGGTGAGGTGTAACATTATGATTTTTAAAAATAAATTATGAATGAATAAATGCATTAAACAGAAGAGGGAACACTTGCATGCTAAGAACCTTGCATCATATCCTTCAGATACAAAGTTTACAAAGTTTTTGGTCTCAGGACCACTTTATATGGTTATACGGTTACATCCATCTATATTTATACAGGTTACATCCATCTATATTTACTGTTAGAAATAGTAACAGCGACATCTAAAACCATTCATTTTATTTTATTTAAAAATATTTAATTGAAATATAGTTGATATAAAATATTTTATTGGTTTCAGATGTACAACACAAGGGTTTGACTATTATATATATTAGTCGATGCTCACCATAAGTTTAGTTACCGTCTGTCACCGTACAAGCGTATTACAATATTATTGGCTATGTTCCCTATGCTGTACTTCCACCCTGTGACTAATTTATTGTATAATTTGAAGTTTGTACATTTATTCCCTTCACTTATTTCACTCATCCCCCTACCCCATGGTAACCAACAGTGTATTCTCTGTGTTTACAAGTCTTTTTCTGTTTGTTTATTTTACAGTAACAATAGTAAATTTATTATATTCTAACACAAATAATCTATTTTTATGGAAAGCAGCTATATTTTCCAGAACAAGAATCAAAGTTAGTGAGATGGATTTACATTTTTGCAAATCTCTTTAGTGTCTGGCTTAAGAGAAGACTACTGGGTTTTTGTATCTGTTTCTGCATTCAATCTGCTGTGTTATGTTGATTTTTTTCTCCAAGTATATGAAGAAAATCCAGCCTCATAGAGATAAGTAGTTAAAAAAGTCAAGAATTCACAGGCCACCTAAAAGAGGACTGCTATTGTAGACAATAGTGTCTCCCGTTAGATTTTTGACTGGTAGGCATTAAGCAATGACTAGACTTGATTTGTGTTTTAGGTCAATTATTTTAGCAGCGGTGTGGTCAAACACTGAATGCGTGAGATCACAAGGTCAAAGGCTATTCCATATGACGATGTGACAGGACTGAAAGAGCCAAGTCACCCTCAGATGGTACAAACGAGGGAAAGAAAAGTCAACAGGCTGACTGCATGGAGGTAAACACAGGTTTCTTTATGGCTTGATAAAGACTATCATGTTGCCACCAACTAAGGATTAAATTTGGAAGAGTAAATCTTTTTAAGGTAGGAGGAAGGGGTGAAAGTTCTATTTTAGGTATGCTGAGTGTGAGTTCACGTGCAGCATATGGACAGAGGTGTCATTTGATTACGTTAGTCTGAGATACAGGAGAACTGTGCATGGTGGAGATAGACGATTGCGAATAATTAGCAAACAAGGCTAAATATTTGAGAATGGGGCACAATCTCCAGAAAGAACAAATAGAGTGAGAAGAGCAAGCAAGAGCAGACAGCAGGGCATGCCAGAGCTAGGGTTCAATGGGCACAGAGAATCTCACAAGGTGACCAAGAATGAGAATCATCAGGAAGGTGTGGTGTCACTAGAACTGTGTTCCTGAGTGAGGAGCTCCTGAGGGCTCCGGTTAATGGGTCAGCTGCCCCATAAAGATCAAGCAAGATAATAACAGACATGGTTATTGGTGTACTTAGAACTATATTCATGGATTGGATTAGTGGGGAAGCAGGTAGTATAAACTAGATCACAGAAGGCTGAAGAGTCAACTGGGATGCAAGCAGAATGAGTAAAAATAACCTTTTCCTAGAAAGTTGCCTGAGAATAGAATGAGAAATAATGTTACAACCAAGTGAGTCCAGAAAGATTGTCTGATTAGCATAGAGGAGACTTGGACATGCTTATGGAGTGAGGCAATGTAGCCATGTAAGGGAAGAAATTGAAGATATGGGTTATTAATCATCACACAGTATCCTGGAAGATAAAGGAAAACATATAATCAACAGAGCAGGTAGAATGTCTTTCTCTCTCTTGCTTTCTTTCAGACACATGGAATAATGATCCTTCAGAGACAATACAGACAAGTTGTAAAGACCTGAAAATCCAGCAGTAAGCAACAGTCATTTCTATGGTTTCTAAAGGAAATGTTAATAACTTTTCCACCTTTAGTAACATGGGCTGAGAAACAAAAAATACTCTACCACACACAAGAAAAGATAGGCAAGGCCAATGAATAAAAGACAGAAGCAGAAAAAGTAAAGATTAGGTAGAAAAGAAGCTATTCCCTTGCCCCACTGGTTACAGGTCATCACCTGCTCCTCAGGAAGGCTAGCCAGGATACCAAGGTACTTATGCAGAGTAAACTGCATGTAGTTCTCATTACAGAAAGAAACCAGGTGTGGTTTTTGTCAACTGATATATTCATTACCCTAAACAGAACTGAATTTAAAGAATGAACTCCTTAGGAAACCCTTTCTAGATCATGATCCTTAGAACTCTGTTTTGTGAAATATTAATAAATCATGAAAAATAAAAGGGAGTGGTGGCCTATAGGCAAATTAGTTTGGTAAAAACTGAGTTAAACAAAGCTAAACAAAGCTTTCTTAACAGAAGGACTTCTTAGAATCATTACTGAAATATCATGCATTGGGAATTATTCAAGTGAGTGATACAGTAGGTGCCCCTTCCCAAAGTTTCTTTATCATTAGTTTCATTGAGCTGCTGTTTTCATTGAACACAAATTGACTTCTTGCCAGAAACTGGTATACCAAGGAACACAACTTGGGAAACACAACTGTAAGGTGTTAAGCTCAGTATTGCCTACTTGATTAATTAGGGTCATGATTCTTGTGTCTAGAATAATTAAGTCATGAAGATACCTCCTTTAAAAACCTCAGTCATAAAAATTATTTCTAAATAAGTGCATTGCAAGCCATAGTAACACAACCTGTGATTTCCCAGTTTTGGTATTACGATGCTCTGTTTTTGATTCTGTAACACCTAACTACATCCAAAAAATAGTCCATGGACATAGTAGGTGTTCGATTAACAGTTTTTCTTAGATTGCTTTATATTTTATATGAATTGTAATTTTGCCTTTGAGGTCTGGGGTGACATCCAGTGGGAGGGAAAAACCAGAGGAAGGCCTCACCAGTGTTTATGCCCCCAGAAAGCCTGCTGTGTCCAGCACCTGTGTGAGGTCAACAAATAGACCAACAATTGTACTGCCAATGCAAGTTTTTGCCATGTGGTTCCAATAAGAATGAGATAAGCTTGTGAGAAATGCTTCATCGTGATGTTTTGCAGCTCTTGATATTCCTTAATGAGAACAACACTGCGCGAATTTTTTATTTGTTTGAAATTCAAAATGTGTTTGAAGTCCAATTTAACCTAGATGCTGTGGAGATCACAAAAGAGGAAAAAGTATGATTCCGGCTCTCAGTGAACTCACGTTTGGGGGAGAGAGAGAGAGAGAGAGAGAGAGAGAGAGAGAGAGAGAGAGAGAGAGAGAGAGAGAGAAATGATAGAGTAAATGAAAAACCAAATGACATAAATGTTAAATTGTATTAAACATTAAATATGAAGCAGCATAAGGTAATACATGATTCATTGAAATAAAAAGACAATAGATACGGTGGCATGAGTCACATCTAACTGCATGTATGTGTATGAATTGAATTACCAGCCACATGCATACATATTCCCAGAAATGTTCTAAACCACACTGAAAGCCCTCCAAGACAGGCAGGGCTGCTTCTATTATTTTAGGTTCCTGAGAAGAGAGTTGAGACAAGTCTGCGCTTTCCACATCAACTAACAGCCGAGAGCACAGCACTATCCCCGTGTTCCTGGAATAGCCAATCTCCATCCCCACATTGGCTTGGATTTCAACCAGTTTAGTTAAAGTCTGGTCTAAAGGAGTGACTCCATCCCTCAGCCTGGATCTCAAGAATCTAGTCTGACACCCAAACCAGCCATCTGGTGACAGCCAGGCATTCCTCACATGCTTGCTGGATGAGTCATTTTCAGAACTCTCAAATTTGTGAAGTGCACTGCTTTATCTTTCATTCTCTCTCTCTTTTTTTACAGCTAGAAAAGCTTCCTGCTGTTGCTCTTCCTGTAAAAACATGATTAATATTCAGTCTTTGATTAGATCCAAACTTCTATAGAAAACAATGAACAGGTTGTTTTGTTCTTGGTCTCCAGCTGAGAACTCAGGGAAGGAACATCATTTAATTTCTTTTCTACCACAGGGTTGTTCTTGCTGACTTTGTCCACTATGTTATCACAAGGAGGTGCCCTGTGCTTTTAATGCAAGCTTACAACCTACATCCTTTCTGAAATAAACCAGTAAGAATTATACCAAAGAGATGGTGGGCTAAGGAGAGTTGAAAGATTTCAATCTAGTTTTCAACAAGAAACTCAATTTGATAGCTCTTTACCCTATATAAATTGTTAACATTTCTTAAAATGTATACAAATAAGGAATGGAGGTGTTTCTAGCTGGGCTGGAAATTCTAGAAATACTGGAACTACTATAGCATCAAGACATTCTCAGGACATGACAGGACTAGATGAAAGTGAATAAACTAAAAGAAATTGATACATGACAGAATACTGTTCACTGATTTAGGTTCCAAGCTTCCAGTTTCAATAAAATATTATCAGTTGTAATTTTAGTAGCATGTACCATATTCTGAACACAGTGACACTTCTAACTCAATACCATAAATACCTTTTCCACACTTTTTTAAGCTTCATATTTTATTTATTGGATTTATTTGTATCTCATTCTTTCCAAAATGTAATTGTGGCTGTCATGTTTAGTTAACAAATGACACCCTAGGTAGTGTGACAAGAAAGTGATAAAGCAAATCAAGAAATGCATGTGATTGTAAGCATCCAACAGCCATGGAGGGCTCAGATAGAATTGACAGCTGTGGAAAATAGAATATATACATAAAATTTCATATATTATTGTAATGAGACATAAATATATAATGACATATTGTAGTTATGCTACAGAAAATACTGTTACGGAAAATATTGGAAAACCTGGACTGGATCACTGATGGAAGAACCAAGCGGCACTCGGAGGTCTTGGAGTGTTGAAGTTTTATTTCACACTGCTGGGCTCAGAGGGGAGTAATTTCCGAAGGCCTGAGCCCCAAACAAAGGCAAGGGGAGCAATTTATATTATTTTGATATGTGGCATTTCGGCAGGCACAGGGAGAAAGAGGAGCCTGGAGGAGGGGAGGGGGGTAGCTGGGAGGGCTTTGCCAACTGGAAGGATGGCAAGTTTATAATCTTAAACTTTCCTTTCTTATATCCTGTCAAAGCATAGTATTTTTGTTCTATATTGTATATTTTAACCAATAACAAATTATTTTACATAATCACTGTTTGTATAAGTTATTCATATGATTTAACAATTTCTTTACTCATCTATTCCTTCTTGCATCTCAGACATTATATATGGAAATACATAACTATCTCCTTTTCCTAAAGGACTTTGATACTTTCCCTTTAGTAAATATTATTGGTGGAAAATTCCCTCATTTTAGTTTTTTCTAAAAATGTCATTGTTATGTAATTTTTCTGGGTATAGTGGTTTAGGTAAATAATTGCTTTTGCATAGCACTTTGAAGGTGTCATTCAAGGTGCTTAGGCTTCCAATTATTGCTATAGATATCAGTTAATAAAATTGGTGTTAATTGTCATTATATAAGTTTTCACTCAGTAACTCTTTAGATCACTATTTACTCTCTAGTATTTTTAAGTTTTACTGTGGTAAATCTGGTTACAGATATTTTAAATTTATCTTGTGTAGGATTTCTGGAATTTCCTAATTCTAAAATCTCTGTATTTCCTGCAATTCTGAAAACTGTTTTTCTCTATTCAAATATTTCCTCTTTTCTTTTTTCTCCCAGTTATACTCTGCCTTTCTGATACTAGATTTTCTCTTCTCTGTGTGTCTTAAATTCTCTTTCAGATTTTCTCTCTTTGAGTCAGTATGCTAAATTCAGGGTAATTTTTTCAGATCTATTTTCCAATTCCTTAATTCTTTCTTCAGCTTTGCATAATATGCTGTTTAGCTCATCCACTGAGTTTTAAATTACAATTCTTAGAATTTTTACTTTTAAGTGATCTATTTTTATGGAATTTGTTTAGTTTATATAAATTTACTTGTTCATCTATTAATCCCTTTTATTTGTTATTAATACAAGCTATTAAGTATTTTTATTGAAAATTCAATATCAGAAATATTAGATCATTTGGCTCTACTACACATTGTTTCCCTTGGCTCTCACTCAAGACATCTTTTTCATTTGGGTATTTTGTTCTTCTTCAACTGTGAATTCATATTTGTTGGAATGTTATCTGGAGAAAATATTTTGTGGTCAATGTTGGGAGTGGATTTCTGCTGAGATCATTTCCACTTGATTTTGTGAGCTGACTGGGGCATTGGTAACCTAAAGCTATCTTAAAGTAGATTTCTGGGTTGAGTTTTTTGGGGGAACCAAATTGCAATTGAATTTGGAGAGCAAATTCACATGAAAGACAGGTTTTTGGTTATGAATTCTAAGGAAATATTTTTGCCTTTCACACAATACTAAATTGGAGATAGGTTTCTCTGATCTCCCTTTCTTGTGAGTGGGTTTATTAGCCTGTGCTGTCTAATAGCCGTCTCGTCTTAGACACTCCACTTTGAAAAAGCTCTAGGGTTCATTCTTTGGCTGCCCTTATTCTGCAGCAGTCAAAACAGAATAAAAACCACACTAACAATGGTTGCAGGCAAGAATCATCAATGTGTGTTAAAATTAGTAGACACAAAGTTGAAGTAAAACAGGATATTTTCATGATCTTAAGAAATCTCTGCCAAGATATTTATTAATAACAAAGGGAAAATTAGTAACTTTAGTGGAAAAACCCAACCGACAGTACCTTAATCAAATGATCAAGGTAAACATCACCAGAATCATGCTCCCTTTGATACGGTGATGCACAGAATCACTTCTGGGGCATTCTTCCCCAAAGTTAGATAACCAAAAAATGAGATTAAATAACCTCAATCTCATCATGAGAAAACATTAGACAAACTCAAATTGAGAAAATTTCCACAAAAGCCGCTGACCATTATTCTTCAAAATGTCAAGGTCATGAAAGACAAAGAAAGACTAAAAACTATAATAGATTTAAGGCGATGAGACATAACAACTGAATGTAACGTGGAATCTGAAAGATAAAAAGAGCATTAGTGAAAAAACTGGTGAAATCCAAATAAGGTCTGTAATTTAGTTACTTCATTTTGATCACTGGACTATGATTTTGTAGGATGTTAACATTGGAATCTTAGGGAAGGATATTGCCAAAACCTGTATGGTTTTGGCAACTCCATGCTTCAAACAGTAGTTAGAGTGTTGTGATAAAACCTTCTAGCAGTTTGCAGCTAACGACAAGTTCCACGTGATCTAGACCTGTCCACCCCTCTGAAATCAGCCTGCCATTCTTTTATACATACTCCAGGCCACTAAATGGTTGTCAATCAAATGTAGCACCCTCTTACCTTGGAGTCTTTGTGGTTGCTCTTCCCTTTGGCTGGCAAGTTTTCTCTGGGACCCCAGATCTCAGCAAAACTGGCTTTTAAACTCATTACTCAGGATTCTTTTAAGCATCATTACCTTAGAGTGGAAATCCCTAACCTCTCTGCTGAAATATCAGCCCTGTCCTGAATGTCAGTTATTCTTTTATTTATTTAGTTATTTGTTTGTTTGTTTTTTTGTTTTGGTATCATTAATATACAATCACATGAGCAACATTGGTTACTAGATTCCCCCCATTATCAAGTCCCCACCACATACCCCATTACAGTCACTGTCCATCAGCATAGTAAGATGCTATAGAGTTAGTACTTGTCTTCTCTGTATATACTGCCTTTCCCATACCCCTCCCTACATTATGTGTTCTAATTGTTATGCCCCTTTATTCCCCTTCTCCCTCCCTTCCCACACACCCTCAGTCCCTTTCCCTTTGGCAACTGTTAGTCCATTCTTGGGTTCTGTGAGTCTGTTGCTGTTTATTTCCTTCAGTTTTTTCTTTGTTCTTATGCTCCACAGATGAGTGAAATCATTTGGTACTTGTCTTTCTCTGACTGGTTTGTTTCACTGAGCATAATACCCTCTAGCTCCATCCATGTTGTTGCAAATTGTAGGATTTGTTTTCTTCTTATGGCTGAATAGTATTCCATTGTGTATATGTACCACCTTTTCTTTATCCATTCATCTACTGGACACTTAGGTTGCTTCCACATCTTGGCTATTGTAAATAGTGCTGCAATAAACATAGGGCTGCATATAACTTTTTCAAACTGGGTTCCTGCATTCTTAGGGTAAATTCCTAGGAGTGGAATTCCTGGGTTAAGTTTTTTGAGGAACCTCCATACTGCTTTCCACAATGGTTGAACTAATTTACATTCCCACCAGCAGTGTAAGAGGGTTCCCCTTCTCCACATTCTCACCAACATTTGTTGTTGTTTGTCTTTTGGATGATGGCGATCCTTACTGGTGTGACTCTACAGCCATACCACCCTGAACATGCCTGATCTCATCTGTTAGTTATTCTTTATTCTATTTTTGTTTTTTATAGCAATTACTGTTCTCAGTAATGAAGAAACAATTTCTATCCTTTCTCCAAGAGCCAGTTGCAATTGCTTTCAGATACCTTTTTCACATTGAGACATTTATCTTTGAATGGGAATAAATCATTATACAAGCTTTCTTTTATTTGGGAGGGGATTAAATATAGCAATACATATGAAGGACATAACATAAACTGTAGAGAGGAAACTGATTCTGATTTTTAAACTTGCATAACAGCAAAATGGGAGGACTGAAAGAATCTCAGTGTGGCAGTATGTACAGTGTAGTAGTAGTAAAACATTTGGGGCTTATGGATTAAATCTTACTTTGTAAATTACCACTGTTTATTTAACATGACTTTGGGGAAGTTAGTTAATTACTGTACTTCAGTTTTCTTACTTATAACTTAGCAATACTATTAATAATGATAATATGCACTGTATAAAATTTTATGAGAATTAAATAAGAAACTATTTTAATAGAGTAAGCACTTCATTCAAAATGATGTTTCCATTTACCTTTCATTCCTTAATTTGTTTCAGTCTTCTAGAATTGATGAATTCTTTTTTTAATTTTTAATTTTGGTATCATTAATCTACAATTACAGAAATAACATTGTTTACTCGGTTCCCCCCTTCACCAAGTCCCCCCGACATACCCCTTCACAGTCACTGTCCATCTGTGTAGTAAGATGCTGTAAAATCACTACTTGTCTTCTCTGTGTTGCACAGCCCTCCCCATGCCCCCCATGCACTATACATGCTAATCATAATGCCCTCTTTCTTTTTCCCCTCCCTTTTCCCTCCCTTCCCACCCATTGTCCCCAGTCCCTTTCCCTTTGGTAACTATTAGTCCATTCTTGGGTTCTGTGATTCTGCTGCTGTTTTGTTCCTTCAGTTTTCCTTTGTTCTTCTACTCCACATATGAGTGAAATCATTTGGTACTTGTCCTTCTCCTCCTGGCTTATTTCACTGAGCATAATACCCTCTAGCTCCATCCATGTTGTTGCAAATGGTAGGATCTGTTTTTTTCTTGTGGCTGCGTAATATTCCATTGTGTATATGTACCACATCTTCTTTATCCATTCATCTACTGATGGACATTTAGGTTGCTTCCATATCTTGGCTATTGTAAATAGTGCAGCGATAAACATGGGGTGCATCTGTCTTTTTCAAACTGGAGTGCTGCATTCTTAGGGTAAATTCCTAGAAGTGGAATTCCTGGGTCAAATGGTATTTCTATTTTGAGCATTCTGAGGAACCTCCATACTGCTTTCCACAATGGTTGAACTAGTTTACATTCCCACCAGCAGTGAAGGAGGGTTCCCCTTTCTCCACAACCTTGCCAACATTTGTTGTTGTTCGTCTTTCCAATGATGGCGATACTTACCCGTGTGAGGTGATATCTCATTGTGGTTTTAATTTGTATTTCTCTGATGATTAGCAATGTGGAGCATCATTTCATGTGCCTGTTGGCCATCTGGATTTCTTCTTTAGAGAGCTGTCTATTCAGCTCCTCTGCCCATTTTTTAATTGGATTATTTGTTTTTTGTTTGTTGAGGAGTGTAAGCTCTTTATATATTTTGGATGTCAATCCTTTATCAGATCTGTCATTTATGAATATGTTCTCCCATACTGTTTTTTTGTTCTATTAATGGTGTCCGAGAATTGATGAATTCTGAGGCTCAGAAGAGTTAAATGCTTTAGCTATGTGGCTGGTTAAAAGTAGAGTTACAATAGATACCTGCATAATAATATATTCATGTGTTGCTGTTTTCTGGGATTATTTACATTATATAATAAATTGAAAGGTTAAGATAAAAGATTAAATAATTTACAGTAAGATTCAGGCTCTGATCTTAGAAGAACTTTGGGGGTCAAGGCATATTTGACCAAGGAACTGGATTGGATTCAGGTTTCTTTGGACAATGCCAGAAAGGCACAACTGGGTAGCAAATCTGCATATGTATCAGACAGTGGTTATGAATTCTTCAGGGAAATTTTTTTTCCCCTTCCCTCTAAAGCCAAGTTCAAGACAGGCACTTGCCTAAATGTCTCCTTTCATATGTAGGTGTATTTCTCATTTGCCTTGAAATGTCAAGTTCCAGTACTTGTTAGCTAACTATTACCTCTTCCATTCACTTACAAAAGCCATCTTTTTCTTAATGTTGAAACTTGCACTTCAGTGTCAGAAATTATTATTTTATCATTAGAGGTGAGCTCTTTGACAAATAGAGCATAATGTCTTTGAAAGCTGATCTGAGGCATTTGTAGATCAGGAAGGTATTAGCTCTGCTGGACAACATTCAGCCACATCCTTCCCCATGGCAATGACCTTCCTTTTCTTCACTGGATGTTTTATGAAACATTAAACAGCCAGATCACAAGGACAGTTCCAGGGAGCACTGTCATCAGTTTAAGCTATCATTATTGAAACAGCTTCCAACTACCAACATCTTTGAGGGGAGACGTGTGAGGGACAGTGGGCCAGGCTTTCCTTTTTTCCTGCTGGTATTTGTTTTTGCCTCTGATGGTATTCCCTGCTCAGTAATACATACTTTGACCTTGTGACCTGTCTTCCTGCAATAATTCTTTGGTGGAAAAATCCAGCAATACAGCCAAGAGTTAGTCCTTCTTCGGGCTCCATGGGCCTGGCCTAGAGATCACAGCTTTTCAAGTCAGCAAACGCGTCTAGCTGGGTTACTGTGGTCATTCAGGACTCCATCCCCAGTGTTGGGCCAGTGAGGCATTATTCTATTTCCAAGCTCAGCATTTCAGTTAATTAATTATTAATTAATGTATAGTTGAGGATGAATATAACCTAGTCATGAATAATGACTAATAAGCTGGTATACTTATCTTCTATGTTTTTGGAGTAGAAGGCAGGGTGATGGTACTGGGAGACAGCAGGGGCCAAATTAAGGGAGAAGGGGAAGATTTATTATCACAGATGCTTAAACAAAGATAATTAAATTGAGCGATGACAGGAAGTAATTATTTACGTTGTTTGCTTCACTTGGAACTTTGACCCAGTAAATAGAATGATACAGGGCACTAGAGTGTGTCAAGATCTGTGAGCATGTTCCTCTTCGGCCTTGTGTTATCTGTGAGGCTGTAGCATTCATGTTGGTTTCTGTATGTAGAATACTAACAACTTTATAGAGTATTTAAGAATCCCGTTTGACCCTTGTGCAGCACTGGTGGGAATATAAAATGTAAAATGGTGTAGCTACTGTGAAAAACAGTATGGTGATTCCTCAAAAAATTAAAAATAGAGCTATCATATGATTCAGCAATCTCATTTCTGAGTATATATCCCAAATAATTGAAAACAGGGGATATTTGAACACCCATGTTCTCAGCAGCACTATTCACAGTAGATACGGATCTAAGTAACCAGTGTTTATCAATGGATGAATAGATAAACAAAATGTATGTAAATACAACAGAATACAATGTAGCCTTAAAAAAGCAGGAAATCCTGTCACATGCCACAACATGGATGAACCTTGAGGATGTTATATTAAGTGAAATGAGTCATTTACAAAATGACAAACACTAAATAGTTCCACTTCCATGAAGTATCAAAATCAGTCAAATCATTAGAAATAGAAAGTGGACTAGTGGGTACCAGGCGCTGGCGGTAGGGACAAAGAGGGAACTTGTTCTTTAATGGGTATAGAGTTTCAGTTCTGCAAGTCAAAAATTCTGGAACTCTGTCTCATAACAATGTAAATATACTTGACACTTCTTTACTGTATACTTAAAAATGGTCAATATTGTGCAATGTATGTTTTCTTACCACACCTGCAAAAAAAAACAGATTTATAAAATGAGGAAAAGATTTTCTCTCTGCCTATCTCTTAGGGTTGATGTAAGGATCTGATGAAGGTAGAGATACACATATGAAACAATGTGTGGTGAAGGATAATTATTACAACATTGTATGCAATAGCAAGTGATTGGAAATACCCAAGAGTTCATCAATAGGGGACTATTTACACAAACTGTGGTATATCTACGTAATAGAAGACAGTGTAGCTACAGAAGCTAATAATGAGAAAGCTCTCTTATGGAACAGTCTCTAAGGTTAAGTGGAAAAAAATTCAAGGCAAACTACAGAACAAAATATGTAGCATGATACCTTCTGTATATAAAATAGAAATATATATTTGTATATTCTTATATTTTTTAAATTCATGAAATTATTCTGAAAATTTTGTGAATTAAGAAGAAAACTATAAGAAACCTTAATTCATAAAATTATTCTTCATAAAGAAATTCTAGAAGGATACCAAAGAAACTCATAGTTACCTGTCATGAGGAGGGAATGGAGTGGAAAGCTCAAGGGTGGAAATGAGATTTTTCACATTTTTCCTTTTCAGATTGTTTTGATTTCTGAAACATCAGAATCTATTGCTAATGTCTAGAAATGATAGTATGTGAAAAGATTTTTAAAAGCTGCAAAGCATTATATATGTGTAAAGGCCATTATTATTTTCACAATTATTAATAATGTATCAGTAACAATGAAGTACTTGAAGACATTTGTTTAATCAATAACTCATCAATCAAATAAATCCCTTTCTGCTGTGTGATATACCTAAACAGGGAAGATTCTGTTTCGCCACTCTTCCCCACACACATGTAACGTCAGACTGTTTTGACTTGGCATACTCCGATTCATCCCCTTCTCTCTCTCCCAAGATCTCTCTTTATACTCAAGTAGTTTGATTCCTAAATCTCAGTAGGAGGTACCACCAGCCACCTCGCTGACCACCAGAGTTGGTATAGCCAGTGAGGCTGTGAGCAGTCGTCCTTCCGCCTCCTCACTGCCCTGTCACTTCTCCCTGAGCTGCATGCTGGGTAAGGCGGGTGGTCTCCCCAGGGACAGGAGAGGAAGCAGAGCCACAGCTGACTCCAGCCTGAGCCGTAATATTTTCTAGGACAGTGGTTCTAAAGGGAGATGACTTTGTCTCGCAGGGGACATTTGGTAATGTCTGCAGATACTTTTGATTATCATGACTAAGGGGTAGGCTGGCCTTCAGAGGGTAGAGGCCAGATGCTTCTATCCATGCTGCAATGTGCCGGAGGCCCTTCACAGCCAAGAATTATCAGGCCCCAAGTGTCAACAGTGCCAAGCTTGTTGGGGAATACAATGCATAAACCAGTGGGCTGGGCTGCGTCAAGGAACTGTATGGAAAATACACTGAACAAAATATAGTGTGGTCATTCCCTTTCCACACTGACACCTCCCACTACAGGCTGCGCCTGCAGAGGGAATGTGCCTGGACTCTCTTGTACTAACCCCAGGGGCTGCTCAGTTGTAGTTACTGCATTATCATCACACTCTATGGAAAGTGGGACATGTGGCCTTGTGCTGAAGCAAGAATTATCAGGGTATGGTTCCCTGACCAGCAGTATCAGCATATCCTGGAAGCATATTAAAAATACAAATACCCACCCCTAATGTACAACACCAGAGACGTGGAGGGTGGCATTGGAAATCTGTGTCTTCACAAGCCTTCTTGTTGACTCTCATGTACCTCTAAAGTCTGAGAGATGCTGCTCTATAGTAAATATATCATTAGGGATGTTATTTATGACTTATCCAGTACCATCTTTGTGCGGGCTTAAGAGACAAATTTTCTTTCTGGTATATTATATTGAGCATTAAAATAAATCTTAGGAAGACAGTGAATTATGTAACTAATCCGTTTGCTTTTTCTTACTGACTGCTGAAAAGCTCCGAGTCCCCACAACATCTTGTATCATGGTATACATTATGGTATCTGTTGTGTTAACTTCTCTGTTTTCATACCCCTTTCCTTTTTCTCATGTGCTTATCTATTTTGTTGTATTTTCTATGTCTTTCCAAGTTATTCAACTTTTGAAAATATAAAAAATTATTATCTCAGTGTCAAAGTGTTGGTATTAGTTGTGTTTCAGTCAAGTTTGGCAGGACGAGGGCATCTGGCACTCAGGAAGGGTTCAAATGTTCTTTCCCTGTTCCATATTCATCTCCCATCTCTGGACTTAACTGGCTGTGAATCAAGCAGTTTTAAGTATGGTAGTTCTTAGGTTTTCCCTGACCTCCAAGCTTTAAGAGTCCACATACCTTAGAGGACTTTGAAAATGTTTGCTTCTCACGCTCCGAGTCACTCCTGAAACACGCCACATCTGATGTCTGCTTTGCCTACGTTGTGGTTGTCTCTGAAAAGTTACCTCTCTTTTTAGGACACCTCTCTTTAGGAACACAATAGATGTGTTCCTAAAAAACTACAAATAATCTGAGCCATGTTTACCCCCTAGACTTGGTATTTAAAGAAATCGTATGGTGAATCTTCAGTACTACAAAGACATGCCCTCTCCTGCAATGTATCTGATTTGAAGTTGGATTTTCAGATATCAGAACTTACACTTGATGAGATTTACCTACCTATGGCTTATAGTACTCTAAAACCTACTTTTACTGTGAACTAAGGTAAAATAGTTTCCTCAACTTGAGGAATGGCAAAATGTTTTATTAAGAGTAGGGGAAAAGCCTGAGAATGAGAAGATCAGAAATTTACTAAGGTGTCACTTTTTCATTGGTCAAAGGTTGAGTCTGGTGATAACAATGGAGTATTTGTGAAGGGCTCATTTAGCCAAACTTTTTTTTTGTGAAAACAGAATTATGTCAAACCGCACCACTGCATACTAGGAATTTTTGGAAACACAGCAGAACATTCCAAGATAAAATATTAAGTCATTTCGGGGCTTCAGGTGGGGTGAAGTGATCTAAATTGGTCCACAGATTGTTTTTTTGGGTTGTTTTGGAGAGCTAAAATATGTGCTTGAATGGGAAGAACATGAAAAAGGGCCTCGGGAGTCATGCATCATTCTTTCATTCAGTAAATACTTGCTGAGTTCCTACAATATGCCTGGCACATACTAAATTCTGGGGATATCACTGGAAAAGATTGGACAAATGCCCTGCCCTCATGAGCCCACAATCTTGACTGCAAACCTTGCTCTATTGTATCAGGAAAGGGTGGTTTTGGTCTATGGTTTACCTATCTGGCCTTGGTTTGCTCACTTGTCAAAAAAAGTTAGACAAGATGATTTTCCTCTAATGTCTCTCATAGCTCAGGATGTATTTCATCAGAGGCCACTTCTTTCATGATGGGAAAGAACTGGAAGGTCTAGAGTTCCTAGTTTTAGGGCAGCCATTTGACTGGAAGGGAGAGATTGAGGAATGTGTGTCCAAGCTACAGCTCCACAGCCAAGGCAGTGTCTAACTGGGGCCGAGTGCCCTTGCAGAGGATGTGCAGTGGGAATGAAACCGAGGCTCACGTCACCAGCCATCCCTCCCCTTCACCCTGCCCGGTACCTCTTCTCTTTCTCATTCTCACTCCTGTTCTTTGCCTCTTCATCTCAGTCTGGTATGTGGGACAACTAAATTTGAGAACATGACCTAGCAAGGTCAGAGCTAGCTTAGGGCAGGAGAAAATGAACTCGTCCAGTTCCATTCTGGGGGATGGAGTGGAAAGAAGCAGGGGTGTGCCCCAACTTCACAGTCAATCAGCACGGAGAGATGAAAAGCCACATGACCTAAGTCTGTGTTATCCTGAGAGCTCTCTGGCTCTAGGATAAGACTAAGGGGCCCAGGGAGGTTTTAGACAGGGTCTTCACTTTCTGATACTGATGTCCACGAAACATTGGGCTAAGAGGACTTTAATGAATCATCTGGATGACATCTGTGTTGGTAGTCATAATAGCATGCAAGTTATCCTAATTGGACAAGAACTCTGATTTTTAAGGACCGCAGAAAGCAATAATGAGGATGATAGTTATATCCTTAACCATACAGCCTCATGTTGAACATTTCTTCCTATTGCAAATCTCATCCCCTACATTGACCTGAATCTCTCATTCCATAAATTCCCTATTTTCTCCTTCTGCCATTTGTTTCACTGACTGAAGAAAAGGTGGCCCATATATACTCCTTTCCAGCTAAGCACTGTCTATTCCACATGGATAAGAGTCCCACAACTGTGCATTGGTGACCTATCGATAGTGTGAAGTTCACTGTAAACCCTAAACGATTTTCTCCTGCAATATTATTTTCTGTATGTATGCAGTACAGGGAAAATATTCACTAAATTCCTCCCCAACATTAAATAAAGTCATTCTGAATTTTAATTTTCTCTGGGTCAGCCTGGGGTCATCTATTAACACCTATTAATGAACCCCAAACCCAAACGTGTTCTTGGTGCCATCACTGAGTCATTGCTGAAAGTATGAATCCCTTCTAGCCCTGAGACATACCCAACAGATGTCAGTCCCCCATGTTATCACATTTCCTTCCTGGACTCATTTGCACTTTACAGCTCTCTTGCTCAGGAATCACATTGCTAGTCCCTAAAGGCTCTGGACATCTATTTTCTTAACATTAATTTCACGTTCTTTTTCATATTCCCCAGTTCTTTCTTGCAAAGGATACGCCTCGACACCAGTGAACACTGTCCTTTGGATGCAAGTAATTGTTTGAAAATGCTTATTTTTAATTCTTTCAAAGCTTTGTGCAAACCTCTCTAACTCTGTGCAGATACCACTGATGCGCAGAGATTCACTTGGGAGTTGTTACATAGCCTGCAAACAGCTTCTGCATAGGAAAGCAAATTGCGTTATGTTTGTGTCTCATAATCCAAGACAATGAATCAGCTGCACATAATATTTAATAAAAACAGCTACTCATTAGAGAGTGGTTACTTCTGGGCAAGAGTGTCTGGGAGATCATTTTGCCTTTTGCCAGTTGGAACAGAATGCTTTGTTTTAGATAGTAACTCTCCCTGTCTCTTTTGTCAGAGCTTAGCAAGATGACTAGTGTGATACAGGGTCAAAAGACAATAGCACCTTATCAACTGGTTCCCTGTTAGGCAGATGGTGCTTTGGACTGCTTTAATGGGCTCCCAAACCTGGGAATGATGCTGCCATTTTGACAGTAACTGAAAGATTTCTGGCATGTTCCTCTCACTTTCACACCCAGTTTAAAAGTCCTGTATTTACTTCAACCGGTATTCTGTTGTAGTTGCTAAAAACCAGTTAATGGGAAAGTTGCCTGCAGACTGAAAGATATGGAAACTAAGGCACAAAGGGACCTAATACTGATCTAAATATTCACAGTGACTTATTGGGCAACCTAGGACATGGGTCCAAGTTCATTACTTCATAATTCACAGTTTACTATCATAATGACATAGGGTGTACTAGAAAGAGATACACCTGGGTTCAAATCCCAAATGTTACCTGTAGGTAATGTGACCTTAGGGAAACCATTTCTTTGAGCTTTTGTTTCCTTGCCAATAAAACTTTAATAGAACCTCTCTCAGAGAGTTGTGAGGATCAATAAAGAAATGATATGTCATGAAGACAGCATGTGGAACATAGCTGGATGCTCAATAAATGGTAGCTATTTCATCAACTTCCTTACTCCAACTTACTTTATTTAATGATTTCTATTTTAATATAAATACATAAATAAAGAACCACCAAGCTAATTAGCTTCCAAGGTCTAAGACTGCAGGGCAGTATAATGAGAGCAAAGGAGCTTGATCTTGGACTTGAGTCCAAGACTGATTCAGAATAGATGCAAGAAAGCAAACTTGTCTGGATCTCTCCCTGCAACCCTCTCTTCGTCTCTTTGCCTTTTTCCTGTTCTTGTATCCTAAGCTTCCAATCACTACTCACTGCTGATATTATGTTGTCATACTAATTTTCTTTATTTTTTTCTTCCATGATATATTTTCTTCAGTATATATAGCTTTTCACATCTTAGTTCTTTTCCAGTTTCTCTTGTTCACTCCCTGTACATACATTAAGGCATAAAACTGGTATATCTTCAATTGGTGAGGTCATGATTTTGCAATTCTATATCCTGGAGAAGTGTTTCACACAACTTCCTGATAGAAGGAATCATCTCACTAACAATCCAATATTTTGGGCTCCAGCACATATTCACTGAGTCAATCTGAAGTGAGAAGGTCTATGGGTGAGGGTGCTGGGACTTTAGATTTTTAACAGATGCTCCAAGTAATCTTCCTGATTGACAAATTTGAGAAACACTTCTTCCTGTGCTAAGGTAGCTTTACATGGTTTCCTGGCCCCAGGCAGCCACCAGTAAAACTGTGAGTCTGAGAGAGCTGGGTGAGAGAGTATGGATGAATCTCTACCAATCCGTGTCTCTTCTAAGAAAGTGTGTTCTGTAATGCATATCCAATCCATCTTGGGTTGAAGGAGTCATCTTCTTATCTATTGGAGAGTAGGCTGTGGAAGCTTTGGAATTTATATATAATAATATGGATTTTATTTTTTACATTTGAGATGTATAGAGATTATTATTAAAGGAGAAAAGCTTAAACAATAAAAGTCAGCAAAGTGCTTTTCTTAAATCCCAACTGGTCCCTGTTTTGTTGCAGTGATTGTTCAACTTAGGATGGTTTATGTTGTTCTTCCCAACTGCTGGCTTGCATTTTGGACCCCCATCTCTTCTAGGGAAGGAGCAAGTTAAAACATGATCGCTATAAAATAGATTTGACAACTTCATTGTTTTGCAGGGTTGTATGCCTACATCCACTGGGGTAGTGAAGGCTATTTGCAGCCTGTCCCATCCACAGCCAACCTTAGAAGATTTGATCACATCTCCTTCAGTGTGCTTTCAAAAGTCTTTTGAGAAGTTGTCCATTGCAACTTTTTCAGGCTCATAGAAGTTACTGACTTTTTGTAAAGTTGGCCTTGCTTCATGTCACCTCCAAAGGCTCTAACACCCAACTATGAGGAAAGAAAAAAAAACTCCTGCAGAAATAGGTTGAAGTGGACTTTGAGAAGATGTCCTGCCTCATGTGAAACACGCTCTCACACTGGGCGAGCATACCTCAATGGCTCACTAATGCTCATCTTGCCAATGAGGGATAGCAAACCCCAAAACATAAGCCCACCATCCAGCTGCATTTGATGATGGATAATTAAGAAGGGGCGTATTATAGCCCATTGTCGGTAAGATGATAAGGGTTGATGCAGACAAGCAGCAGCGTATGGAAGTCAGCCAGTCTGTTTAGCCAACACAAGCTATGTCAACCAAACTGTGTTCTACTGGAAGAGCCAGAACAATAGAGCTCACCCTGCAGGCAGACCACACACATCTGGTATGATCTGTGTGCTGTTGAAGGGGATTCCATTCACACGTGTCACCAAAAGGGGAACTTTAATTTCTGAACATTTCTAGAGATCAACTGACACTATTTACTACAGCAGGAATGGCAGTTAGCCTTACTGGAGAATATTAAACAGCTCTATCCTGTTTCAACAGTAGCTTATTGTCTCAGCATAAAGACACTTGTTTAAATATTAAACAGTGAAATCTTGCCTGGTTATTTAAACCCATAAAAAAAGAACAGGATGGAAAGTGGTTAATAATCTTAGACTTTGGCTAGCTGAGTGGCTGGAATGCCATCTGTCTTGGTGGCATGTCACCCGCCCAGAGGAAGCCCTGAACGTCACAATCCTGGCTTCGTTCTCACACAGTGTTTACACTGTCCTCTATGATACGTGCTTTTCTTCTTCTTAAACGTGCAGATGCTGAGTAAAATCACTTCCAGTTTTCTCACAGACTAGAATACCCATGAAAGTCTGGGTTCTTAATGTCTATGTACTACATATAGCATTTTGATCTAGGAAAGACACACTGACTAAAAATGCACCTTAAATCAAATGCAAGTCAGATAAAATTTACCAGGACACATTTTTTCCAATTCCATTCCACTCCAAGGTGTTATTGGGCACCAACAATGGGCTAATCTTCTGTTTAACAGGGGGTAGGAAGGCAGGGAAGAGGTTTCCCTAATGCATATGCCACGTATTATCTGACCAGAGGAGATAACACCCTAGTCACTGTGCCATCCTAAACCTGATGACCTTTTTCTGAAACGCCTGTACCAGTATGGCTACCCGTCAGTGAATCCACCACTGGTATGTGGCCAAGAGTCACAATTTCTGTCAAATACAATATTCTGTAATGAATAAAGATGTCAGGCCATGCTTTTCGATCAGTGACCTACTTAGATTTGCAACTTTCTCGAAAATGGGTAGAAAACTGTCATCATTTAATCAATAAAAACTCTATGGCCTCTTTAAATACCTTAAAGGAAGTCAGTGTATAGATAGTATATTCATGAGGGAGGGCTATCTTGTAAAAAGGACTTGATACTTTTGCATTGGAATGGGATCATTTGGATTTAGTATAAATACATTTTCCTAACAAACTTTCAGTCTAACATTTGATAGCATCCTGTTGGTGGTGGTGGGATTTTATTTTGTGGTGAAGATGAAGTTAGATGGTCCAGTTTCCTTACTTACACAGTTATTTGATGAGCCGCTACCAGGTGCCAGGCCCAGCTCTAGGTGTGAACTGACTAAACCAGAGATCCTTGGAAGTCATGAGAAGAGGGCATGTCAAGGGGATTAGACCAAGTGAGTATGTCAGATGCTGCCAGTAGTAAGTCATGCGGCATGAGGACTGAGAGTTGAATGGAGATTTAACAGTAAGGTCATCGCTGATGCTGTTGAGACCAATTTTAGTAGAATAGCTGGAGTGGGGGGTGGGAGAGAATGAAGGCCCAACTGGAAAAGTTTAAAAGGGAAGAAAGAAGAGAAAAAAGAAAAAAAGTCCTGAGGGAGTTTTACTTTAAGGAGATGTTAAAAAGCAGGGCCATAGAGAGAAAATTTTCTCAAGAGAAAGTTTGTGTTTCCTTATTTTTTATCATGAGAGAAAATAAGAGCAGGTTTGTAAGCTAATGGGAATAAATCAATCAAGAAAGAAAAATAGATGGTATAGAACAGAGAGGAACAATTGTCTTTTATTCATCATAAGGTTGTTTGAAGATTCAGATACATAAGAATGCAAGCACTATCTCATAAGCTAAGAAGGAGAGATACATTGCTTATCATAAATCCATAACAAGCAAGAAAATCATGTTGTACAAAATGAAAACGTAAACCATTTTTTAATATGAATATACTTGCTAAGTCCCCAACCATTATGTAGCTTTTAACTGTAGCAATTTGAGCTATACACTAGAGAATGCAGAGTATTTTCACATTAAGATTTTTTTTTTTATCCAGGAAATTTGGGGAATGGGATATTTTGGCTAAAAGAACTGTACTTCATTTACCTGAAGTGGATTTGAATGGTATAAAATATACTTAACCCTAAACTACATAAAGTAAACCTGAGTCTTTTATGATATTTAAGAAACTTAAGAACTTGCAAGCAGTCTCAGGGTTCATATTAAGAAGACTGTAATATTAAAGTGAGTATAATGTATAGGCAGATGAATTCACTTTACATTAACTCTTTTATACTAAGGTGTAAAGGGCCAGATAGTAGATAATTTCAGCTTCGCAGGCACATGGCCTCTGTTGCTACTTTATTCCACCATTATAGTTTGAGCATAACTATGGATGATGCATGAAGCAATGAGTACATTCTAATAAATTTTATTTACAAAGGCAGACAAAGGACTGGATATGTACCATGTGCAGTAGTTTTCTGGCCCCTGCACTAGGAGAAGATTTATTTAAAGAAGTCCCTTAATATTAGATAATATTACATTATAGTTAAAGCTTTAGAGTCTCAGGTACCTTTTGGCATCACACCTCTTTGGAAGTTGTACATTTGACACAAGCAAATCCCTGACATGAATGAGTATTGCAATATTAAGTTCTCAAGTTCTGGAGCCAGTGAAAGGTGATTTGGGATAACCTCGTGCAAGTCACTTAATTTCTTTAAGCCTTGGTTTCCTCATTGGTAAAATGGGGGTAACAACTGCTACATGAGGTGAATGTGAAGAGTTATGAGGGTTTTTTCAGTTGGTGCTTCTTGTATTTACATCACCTTCTTTCCCTGGATCTCAGCTCTTTGTCATAAATGTTGAGTATGAACATTTTCATTTAGAGGTTTTCTAGAGTCTGTTTTATGGATGCCACTTAAGTTGTAAATCTCTTAGATAAGAGGCATCACCATCAACTTCACCCTCTCAAACCTCTTCATTCTTCGTTGATTTTCTAGGTCAAATGAAAATTTTTAGTCTTGATGCGGAAGTTTCTCACAGCTAGTGATAATGTCTCTCAAAAAAATTAATCAACCTTGATTCTTTGGTTCATTAGTATGGCAAACAATTAAGGTCAAAGTTCTCGTCCTGGGGTTTTCCTTTGTGTGAGCTACTGTGTTGAGATGGGACCATAGGGTGCAGGGCGCTCTTTGGAAAAGTAATACTGACTTTTGTCAGTTGTGAGAGTTACAACTGCCTTCTTTGTACTTGGGCCTGTCTGGACATAAAACACTGGACAAGTGGAGGTTCACATCTCATGCCTCCTAGAGAGTCTGGAGATTTGGTGAGCCCCCTCTGCCCAGGCTCTGGGTGATTGGCACTCTATTCCTACCCAGGTGGACAGGACTTGCCACATTTGTGTCTAACAACACTGCAGAGTGGTGGAAGCCACAGGGAGTATGAGTCCTAACAAATGAAGGAAACCCCACTCATTCCCCTTTCATCCCTACTTAGGATACTTATCCCCTTCAGCACTGGGAGGACCGCAGCTCAGGGCACAAATTCGTGCTCTCTGAAACCATTGGGCCAGTGTGATGAGTTATAAGTAGGAGAAACTCACTTTAAGCCAGGATACAATTCATAAGGTGCCTCTATAATAAATACTATTCTTGCCTCCATGTTATAGACGAGGAAGCTGAAGTACAGAGATCTTAAAGATCCTTCAGTTATTTTGTGCTCAAGGTTGTCCCTTCAAGGCTGTTACACTGGACTGTCCACTGGGATGGGCCAGGGGCTTCCTTGTGACTCTCACAGAGCTTAAAGATTGCACTGTCATCCCCTGCCTCCATGTCCCAGGGCTTGGCCTGGATCTGGTGCTTAGGAGGGGTTCTATAAACTTTTGACAAATACATGTGAGAATAAATAGCATCAATGATAAAAGTACTCATGCAAGTAAGAGCTGGCTGAGACAATATTTAAAATAAAGGGGGGTGGTACTTATCTCAAACTCATCAAGCTGTATACATTAAATATATGCAGCTTTTTGGTATGCAATCATCCCTATAAAAAATAAAATGCAATACAATAAAATAGGGGAGTCATTGCTGGGGTGGAGACTCATTGGTAGACAATGCATTCATTTCAGTTGTATTCAGCACTCCCCAATCCCACCCACAGCATAACTCCATTACAAAAAATAAAATAAGTAATCTCAGCAAGATGGCAAAGAAACAATACTAATAGGAGCCAATAGGGAGAGAGGGAAGAAACCACCCTGAGCCCTTATGTATTGCTCGTTCCTCTTTCATTCATTCCTCTTCCCAAGTCACTCTCCCTTTTAAGGAAATGAGCAGAGATGCTCGCCACATTTCCCTTCTGTTGTTACTTATCTAGATGGGTGGTAAGTGCATTAGGCAGAGGTCATGTCTACACTCTACAAAACCGTTAAAAAATATTTACATCATAGGTGGGGTCCAATCCCTGTTCACAGACCTGACCCAGCAGAGAAAAGAATGCAGTCTGTAGGAACCGATCAGCCTCCACATGAGCTCCGGGAAAAGTTCCCACCCCGATGCCAGACCACAGAGAACAGAGCTCCCAGAAGCTTCCTGGAAATTGGGCAGTGCTGAGATGACCTTAAGTCGGTGTTGCCCTGGAAACTGTTGTGTGTTGGAATCAGCCACGGGGCTGAGTGTCCGCTGCAGCTGACCTTCCCAAAGGGAAGGGCAAGGTCAAAAGGCCTCGGAAGAACCAATTCTGTGTGACATATTGATTTGGGCAAGTATGTTTACACATTAAGGTTTTTTGGGGGATGCTTCCATTTTCCAACTAAATGATCTCTTCTGACTTACAGCACAGGCTTCCGCTGTGCGGTGGGAAGGGCTGCTGTAAATAAAAGCTCTGGGTGTTGGACAGACTTAACTCTCCATTTCTGCAAGTGAGGCATTAGAGAGCGGATCAGACACCAAAAAGAGAACCTAAGCAGCCTTTCTTCAGGGCAAACAAGACTCATGACCTCCATCCCTTTCTTTTGTACCATTAAAGGAAGACTGGATCTTGGCACAGAGATGCTGCTCTTAGATCTCGATTCTACTTGCACTGCCTCTGCCTCGGGTGATGCTCCCCAACCTCAGCCTAGCTGGCTGTAACATGGGCTATTAGATCCTTATTATTTATTCTTAAGGAACAAAGAACTTGTCATTTCCCAGGTGGTGGAGAGCACCCAAGCTCTCTAGACATCATCTGTACTGTAAGGGAAGCACTTGCCAGCCGCCCAGTAATTTCAGATATGATTCCTGAAGGGGACATTCTTTCATTCTTCTCTCCCTACGGGCATAAACATTCTGCATTTTAAACTCGAAACATACAATGTTATCTACTTCTGATGTCTTATGTAACTTTCCAGGAATGCTGCAAGACTTTCCGGGCTCTCTGAGGTTGGGAATGGGGACTGGAGAGAAAGGGGCCTGGAGGTACTGGGGTGGGGATGGGGAGGAGAAAAAGAAATCAAGGGTTTCCATACATCACAGTCTTGGCTGTTTGGGACAAGAAGTTATTGCAATTAAGATACAGGCCGGATGTGTGGGCTAAACTATCTCTGCTGATATCACAGGCATTTATTGATAATGAAAACTCAAAGGAAAGGAGCTGGAAAATTTTTGTCTTTAGCAGTTTCCTAGACAAGGGGAAGAACCATATGGAGTAATCAAAAAATTACTCCACCTTATCTAGGAGGAGAGAAAACTGTTTATTTTACTGGAAAAGGAATGCTTCTATCAAGTTTTAAGTGTCAATCTTCTGGCTTAGGGTTTTACACTGTACCCTCCTCCACATAAGCACATTGTCTTGCTTTAAACAATTATTTTGAAGTTGTTAAATGACCTGGTAAACGGCCCCAGAGGTAAGAATAAGGGAGAAACATTTAGAAGAGAACACATCCAGAAATCCCTGATTACGTGGGTCATTTGAATCCAGCCAGACCTGAATTTGCCTATCAGGAGAACAAGTAAAGGCCCCTCCATACCAAATTAAAAAAAAAAAAGGTGGATTTCATTTGGAATCATGCAAGAGATTATCAGGAAAAAGCCTTAAAAAAATGTTCTGGGATGTCCTTTGGAAATGCCGTAGTAAGTTAATGGGAATAGTTAGGAAAAGTAGTGAAAATCATAAGAATCCTTGGGAGAGATATGAGAAGAGTACCTTAGATAAATACTAAACAGAGTGAAAAATCTGGAAATATCGATATCATGTACAGGGAAACACAATTACAGAATAGAGAAAAGGCATGAAGCTTTGCAGAGTTAAGCTTCAAGGTCTTTTACCAAAAAGCTAAATCTGCCTATGAAGTGAGTCTTCATAATTTCACATTCACCACATCTTCATTGCCTCCCTGAAGAAGGCACTATGGAAATGACCACACTAGGCTTTCCTTAGATGAGCACATTAGCAAGTGTGCTGGCATCTCCTACAGTCTGAACAAGAAAGTTAGGTTACTTATGGCCAATAAAACAAAAATTGGATGCAGATGGTTCCTTGAAGGGTGCTTATCTATATGAAAAAGACTGGGCCTGTTGGGTTATTGAATTAATATACATATGGACTCATGATTATACAAATGAAGTAATAGCTCATTGGGTTTTTTATAAAATTCGAAATAGCCCAATTCTAGCCTGCATCAGCTTACATACTTTCTAGATATTGCTCAGGTAAGTTGTTTGAATTCGAACAAAACTGAAATTACAGTAAGAATTTAGGTTGCTTCTGAAAGACCTTCCAATGGATGCTGAATGCCGGGGAATTCAGGTAAGTGGTGCCAGCTTTATTAAGACTGACATAACTTAGTGTCAGTTCTCACTGCAATGTGACCAGCATTGAATTTGTCCAAGTCACAGACAATTACAGGGCCCTTACCAATATGAAATGCATGCATAACAGAAACAGATATTAAGGCTCTTTCGGTCTTGTCCAAGAAATTACTCAGCAGAGGGCCCGTTAGTACCATCTGCTCTTTGGATGCAGTGGTCCACCCTCTACTGTTTGCTTTCCCTCTTTCCATTGAGTTCTCATCAGGCAGCCAGATACAGTGTTCTGTCTGGAACCAATGGACAAATACATTTGTGTAATAGATGCATATGAAGAAAATGACTTTCTTATATATAAAGAGATTCTTATGTACTATAGGACAATCAAAAGACCCAATACCTGGGACCCTGAGCTTACAGCTCCGGCATTCTGATGAGGCCCTCTGTTTCCCTGGCAACTGCAGCTTTGAAGACACAAACTTTGAATTCCCTTAAATGTTATAGAGAAAAACATGTAAGTAACAAACAGAAGGGCTTTTATCCAGGCATGTTTCTAAATTTTTCCTGTAGTTTCCCCTTACACGGGGAGAAAGAGGGAATTTATAATATTTTCTAGGTATGGGACAAATAATCACAAAGTTTAGAAGCTCTCATGCCAAACATGTCTGTTTCATTATTTCTGTAGTGTCTTTGGAGAGTTCTTATGGAAGCTTCCAAAACCCTTGAAGGGGATAGCCCATTAGTGTGACTCATGCCACCAATTATCTATGTACTTGTGTACACACATATTTACAGATAGATCATACTCTTTGGGAAACTGAGGGGAGAGAAGATTCTGTTAGCTGTCAGTATCTTACTTCCTCTCATGCACCCCCTACAATTTTCAGAAAAGAAACAAATGTCAATAAAACACCACTCTTCATTTCTTCCTATTCAAACCATTCCTTCCTGAACAAGGACCACAACTGGTAGAAGTTTCACACCTTCCATACACTTTGGTTGTCTTCTTTAACCCCTTGTCTGGGGAAATCTCTCATCTTGTCTTTAATATAATCTATGCAGAGTTCATTATACCAGTGGTTACTTATCTATATAGCACCAGAGGGTATCAAAATTGCAAATAGTCTTAGTATCATTTAGTCCAATATACTAACCTAACTGAAGTGTGACTTTCCTCTACCATCCATCATTCTGGGAAGACATGTAACTGCAGCAGGATCCTCACAAGGACAGAGAACACACTCCCCTACTTAGCAACATGAATTTTAAAAAGAAGTTTTCCTTGCACCTAAGTTTGATCCTCTGGAGTGGTACAGAATTAGTCTATTCTTCCTTTTTTTTCATATCATATTTTATTTTTGATTTTTTTTAGTGAAGTTTTAGGCTTAAAGAAAAATTGAACAGAAAGTACAGTGAGTTCCCATAAACATCCTCCCTCCTGCACTCATTTTCCCCCATTATTAACATTTTACATTAGTGTGGTATATTTGTTATAACTGATATGGAAGTATTCTTATTACTAAAGTCCACTGTTTACATTAGGGTCAGTCTTTATGCTGAACATTCTATGGGTTTTGACAAATGATGACATATGCCCACCATCACAGCTATCGTGCAGAATAGTTTCACTGCTCTAAAAATTATCTCTGCTCCAGCTATTTATTCCTCTCTCCCCACCCATCTCCTGGCAACCATTCATTTGCTTTACTGTTTCATAAGTTTTTCTTTTCCAGAATGCTATAGAATTGGAATCTTACAGTATGCAGACTTTTCATACTGGCTTGTTTCACTTAGCAATATGCATTTAAAGTTCCACTGTGTCTTTTCAAGGCTTGATAGCTCATTTGTTTCAATTGCTGAATAATATTACATTGTATAAATGTAAGATAGTTTATCCTTTCCCTACTAAAAGACCTACTTTTAGTTGTTTCCAAGTGTTTAGCAATTTTGAATCAAGCTGTTGTAAACATTTGTGTGAAGGTTTTTATGTGGGCATGTTTTCAATTCATTTGAGTAAATACCTGGATGTATGACTGCTGGACCGCATGGTAAGACTGTTCAGCTTTGTAAGGCACTGCCAACCTGTGTTTTAACGTGGTTGTATGAAGGAAATATTTTAAAATTATTTTTGGAAGCAGCAAAAAGACATATATTACATATGAATTTTCATCATTCATATATTGAAGATAAATTAAGATAATAGTAAAGAGCCTATGAATTTTTTTCTTATATTAAGGGAAAGCCTAATACTATTTACATGTGATGAAGAGACAAATACATATTATTTTATTACATAATCCTAAATTTAACCAACCTCTTCCATGGTTTATCTAGTCCTGAAAGAGTGCCTGGCACATAATAGACCAATGGTGAGTGACTCTATTTGCAAATATTATTCCCATGTTTGTTTTTGTCTTATTCCATGTCCTTCATGAGTCTCAAATTCCTTCAGTTTAAAATGGAAGCCCCCCCCAAAGAGCTCCCTGCAGTTGTCCTGGTATCAGCACCATCTCTGCCAAAGAGCACGAGAACCCCAAGCGTGTAGGCAAAAGACTGCAGTGTGCGTCTGTCACTGGGCCGGATCCATGTCCCTGACCGTGGCACCATTACCGTGGCTGACTTCACTGTTGGTGCAGCAAGGAGCACTCTTGCGGGTTGTCACAGTAGGTAGCAGCCCTGCTGCATTCCCCAGCCGCACACCTCCGTACTATGCCCTCCACAATAAATGTACACGTATTTCCTGGGAGCAGAACTTCCTTTCTTCCTCCTTCCATCTTGACTTCTTAACTGAGTGAACTGAGTGAGACTTTGCTGGGGGACAGGCAGAAATAAAATACTGGTCTGTCTGGAAGAGCCAGAGTTTCACAGAGAGGGACAAACACACAACCAGAAAAGCACAGGACCTTGTATTGAGATATATGACCAAGACATGCTCTCAGACCACAAAGAGGCGCTGAAGGGTGTCATGGTGGGTGGGGTGTGCACTGAGCCTTCAAGTGTGGGCAGGAGCCTTTTTAGAATAGATGAGGGTGTGGAGGGTGAGACTGGGTAAGAAGTCAGTGCTCTTGATTAACATATCCCTGAAGAAGAAGTTTAAAAAGTAGCTGGCTAAAAAGAGGTAGAGGTGTGGAGGAAGGAAAGAATGTACTAGAATGTTCTCATAAAGCCTTCCCAAAGGAGAAGCCCAGCACAGCCAGACGCCACCTAGACTGGGCAAGGTGCCTGCTGGTACCCCTGTACATTGAGATGTGTATTTGTCCATGTGTGAGGGCCACTTACTCTCCAATTTTTCCTGAGGCAAGCTCTGCTTTCTGTGAGGACAAAACCTTAATATTCTGCAGAGCTCAGATACAGGACTAAGGCCCCCACTTGCTGGAAGTGAAAACTGAAAAATAAATATCCTTGGTTCTAGAAGAACAAAGTCAGTGCTTTCAGATTCCTGGACTAGCAGAATGAACATCACCAGGAACTTGTTAAAATTGCAAATCTGTGGGTCCCATGCACCCCAGATCTGAATCAGAGCCTCTGGAGGTAGGGCCCAGTGATCTATGTTTTAACAAGTTCCCCAGGGAATTCTAATGTCCTGTTAATATTTGGGAATGCTGCCTTAAGGCAACTGTAGTTGTCAGTGAGAGGAAGACTGAAATTTTAATCAAGGCTTTGTTTCTGTCATTAATAAACCAGATTCTTACTAAAGAAAAAAAACATACAAGTGTAGGAGGGAGATAATGTCAGGATTTTAGGGCAACTGGTATTGAGTAATTTAATTAAACTAATCTAATCTATTGTTCACCTTCTTGGGATAAAGCAAATCTTCAGGACCTATGCAAGAGTATAAAAAGCATAATAAAGGTCACTGAACTGTAAAAATTTACAGTGCTTTATTTATCCGTGTTGACAGTTCAGTTGTAAATGTTTATAGCAACTCATAGACCATATGAGAAAACACATCGACACAAATGAAAGACATAACAGTAATCAGGGCTTGAGAAATGTTGGCAGGGCCTGGGGGCTTAACCACAGTGAAGTCGTTGAAAGGGGACTAAGGGCCAAGAGGTATTATTGATAAATATTTACAAGCAAATCACTGAAGAATAAGAGGGGTTCTATTATAGTTAGAAGGCAGCAGGTCATTTTTGAATAGTGGCATCTGAAACTGGAAACAAATTTGTTGCTGAAATACAAATTGGAGGAAATTGCTTTTGTGGGAAAACATTTCCTCTCCTCAGTGGGTTTCTCTTTTGTGTTCTGCCTGTTCTGATCCTGGAATTTCAGAGGCGATTGGGATCTCCTGATAGGGGACTGGCTTCTGTCCCAAGATCCCCTTGGTGGCCTTAGGCAAGGTGCCTTCTTTCTCCCTGTGTCTGCTTTTTCTCGTTGAAAATGCTCACCTCCATACCTAACTCTCTGTCAAATGTCACTAAATCTTCAGAAGATTGTTTCTAAATTCATAGCATTAAAAAAAAAAAAGCCTCAGGAGCTCACTGCAAACATTCCAGTCTTCCTCTTCTCCCTTCTCTGTGAGTTCATGATTCTGAGGATTTTAAAACGTGGCCTTGAGCTTGGTGTTGTCAGGAATTTTTAAACATAGAAAGGAGATGTGCATCTGAAAAACATGAACAACAGGAAACAAAGACAGCTGTCTTTTTCTACAAAAAATAATCATTACCAAGCTTTCATCTCATGCACAGGAAACTTATTTTTTAAATATCTATTGAGTTCACCTCCTTGGAAGTTATCTATCAGAAGTCATTGGTGCAGAGCTTGAAGAGTGAAGGTATTAGAGTGAAGAGGAGCAAAGTGGGGCAGAACCTTTAAGTTGCTTGTTTCACAAGTTTGGTGAGGCTGAAAGTTTAGAGGCGATGAGAGAATAGAGAGCAGGGCTCTCAAAAGTTGGTGAAGGAGAAAGTACTAATCAGACAAGAACAAAGTTCAATGGAACTTCAGCAAAATTAGAATATGCTCTTCAAACACCATTAAGAAATGAGAAGACAGACTGGGAGAAGCAATCTGGGGACATATCTGATGAAGGACAACTGGCAATCCTAGATGCATAAAGAATTCTTACAACTCAAGAATAAAAAGACAATCTAATTCAAGAAGGCAAAAGATTTGAAGGCACGCCTTACAAAAGAAGATATTTCAATAGTCAATTAGCACAGGCAAAAAGTGGTCAAAATCAATAGTCATCAGGAAAATGGAAGTTCAGACCACACAGAACTACCACTACCTCCCTACCGGAATGGCTAAAATTAAATTAGAAAGACTAGCAATACTGAGTGCTGGTGAGGGTGAGAAGCAGCCAGCACTCTCAAACAATATTGCTGGCAAGAGTAAAATGACACAACTACTTTGCCAGCCAAAATAAATAAATAAGTAAAAAGAATCACCTGTGTTAACTATTGAGGTGATGGATGTGTTAATTATCTTGATCTTGGCATTCTGCAATGTATTTCTATATCAAGTCACCATATTGTACACCTTAAATATACACAATTGTATTTGTCAATTATTCTTTAATAAAATAAAAAGAAGAAGAAAAGGGCTTTTAATATCCAGTGGTTCACTTTTGCCATCATCCCAGTCTCACCAGAGAGAGATAACTGTAAAGGAGTTAAGCAAGGGATCCCAAATATAAGGCATAAAACAAAAGAAGTTAGATTAAAAAGTAGATAGACTAAAAATTAAAAAGTTTAAAAGTTTCTCAAAAACAGAAATGACTAATTAGAAAACATTTTGCAGGAAAAATTTCCATCGGCAATAGCAAAAATAAAAATAGAAGACCTAATAATAAATCAAGAAATGCATAAGAAACCATATAAAACAAAACCATAAAAATGTAGTGAAAGACATTTTAAAAGACCTAAATAATTATCCATGATTTTGGACAAGAAGGTTCAGTTGCAAATAGTTGTTTCTTCCCCAAATATCCCACAAAATTAACATAAACCCAATAAAATCCCAATAAGATGTTTCATGTTACTTTAAAAGCTCTCAATTTCATATGACAAACAAAATTTATGAAAATAACCAAGAGAATTTTTCAAAAAAAGGAAAATAAACTTGCCTTATTAGATATAAGAACATGTCATTAAGCTATAATAGTTAAAACATTGTGGCATTAAATCAAAACATAAAAGCATATTAACACAAAAGAATGAAGAGACCAGAATCAGACTATGTATATGTGCGTTGGTAGCTTATTGTGAAGTGGCATTTTACTTCATGGGAAAAATGAGCAACTATGCATCAAAAGGTCTTAGGCCATTGCCTATCAATTTGAAAAAAGAAAAGGATAGGACTTTTCTACTTCATACCATAAAAAACACGAATTCCTAATGAATTATCAGAACACAATATAGAATACTTAAAAAAATCTATGGTTAGGACAGTCTGAACAAGAGAAAAAAATCCAGAAACTTCCTATATCAGTAAGAGCAATCAATTGATTAATTGATAGAATTCATAGTAATCAATTAAGGAATCTATTAAGATGGAAAAAAGTATATATTTGTGAAAACAAAAATAAGGACATCTGGTAAAATCTTTAATATCTCTGCAATTACTAATTAAAACAAGAAGTAAATGTGTATTTTACCATCATAATTAAAAACAAAATCAGCTGCAGAAACAGGCACTTTTGGTGGAAATGCTAATAAGTAAAAAACTTTAGAACATAATTTGATGCAGTATCTATAAAAAATAAAAGAATTCATACTCTTTCTCCCAGTATTCCACTGTTAGGGAATCTATTCTATAGACTATAGCCTATATTGTATAGAAACAGTTCTGCTATATAAATGTGGCATTTTTTTAATAACAAGGAATTGTAATAAGTTTGAATGTCTATCCATAAATAAATCACAAAATATCCATTATATTAACTATTTTATAGCAGTTAAAGAGAATAAGGTAGATCTTATATACTTAGATAGAAATTCTCCAAGACAAATAAAGCTGCAGAATAATACATATGGTATAATCATGTTTTTGCAAAAACTAGCTAAAGAAAAAGATGTATGAAAGTGGGTGTGTGTTAAAAAGTGTAGGAGGAGACTGGAGAGATGCATAATAAACCACTTATAGTGCCTCTGGGGAGGGGAAACGGAAGTGAGCATAGAAAATGGGTAGGAAGTGATAACGGGGCAGGAGGGAGACAGAAAGGAAATGTTTGCATGATTTGATAGCTGAATTTTCTACATTGAAAATACATTTATACATGATATAAAATTGCATTATGCCTAATTATAAAATCAAAAGATTTTTTAAAAGAATTATAGTGAGCACATTAGCATGGATTTGGGGCTTCAGTAGGATGATATAGATAAGCAAAATTAAAAGCAATGAGATCATTTAGTAGAGTAGCTTAAATTAAAGTGGAAGTGAGAGATAATTGTTGCCTAAACTGAGGAAGTTAAAGTGGGGATGGCCGCCTCTCAAAATAGAGAAATTCTGAAATTATGAAAAAGGCAATATTGAAAGGACTTGGTGATATTATATCTGGTGGACAGGATGTCTAAGGTGATTCCAACTTTCTCATACATCCCTTTGCAACCCCTACCACAACATACATTTCCCAACCTAAGTTCTCATCCCAGGGGCATCACTATTAAAGGTTTATTATGTACCTTATAGTCAGCAACTATACACACACACACATGCACACGCGCACACACACACACACACACACACAATGTTTTCCTTTTTTGCAAAATTGGATTATATCCTATGCATTATTCTACAAATTGATTTTCATTTAATACGAGGCTTTGGAAAATTGTATCTATCATCTATCAATCAATTAATCAATCATCTGTCATCTACTCATATATCTGTATATCCATCCATTCATTCATCTCTCTCTTCCCCCCTCTTCTTCTTTCTCTCCTTCCACCTTTACCTACGTACCGATGTATTTATCTATTTCTATCTATCTATCTATCTATCTATCTATCTATCTATCTATCTATCTATATCTATCTATCTATCTATCTATCTATCTATCTATCTATCTATCTATCTATATCTATCTATCTATCTATCTATCTATCTATCTATCTATCTATATCTATCTAATCAATCTATCTATCTATCATCTATCTATCTATCTATCTATCTATCTATCTATCTATCTATCTATCTATCTATATCTATCTATCTATCTATCTATCTATCTATCTATCTATCTATCTATCTATCATCTATCTATCTATATCTATCTAATCAATCTATCTATCTATCTATCATCTATCTATCTATCTATCTATCTATCTATCTATCTATCTATATCATCTATCTATCTATGCTTTGAGTTCAGAGAAGAGGGCACAAATCAAAAATAGCTTATTAAATAGTTAATGTCATGGTTACAGGCAAGGACTGCTGTCTTAGACCTTACTGTGCAGCCAGGAAGGGAGGGGCAGACTCAGTGAGCACACTCAGTAGGCTCTGTGAAAAAGTAGTGGGGACAACACTGTCTGAAAATACAGAATATTCAACAAATGTGTCCATATGCCACATAATCTTCTAAACTAACTTCATAACCACTTTTATTATTCCTATTTGCTCATAGAATTACTACTCAGACTCTTTTTAGCATTAGTCCAGCTTCCCTTGGTGAATTACACATGGTGGGAATAACCCATCTGATTCTCTCAGTTGAGTGTTCATTTGTTTCAAGGGTGATCTACCTATTTTAAAGAAATTACAATACTTCATTTTTCTTACATCATTTGTGGAGTTAAGACATTTTCATCTCATTGCACTGTATGTTTTTAAGCTTCAAAATGTTGACAAATTTATGTTCTGTCTTTGAGCATAGTGTTTCTTCTTTTTGGAGGTCTAGGCATTATAAATTGGATGATATTTGGGGGAATATGATACCACACCTCCTTTTGATTTCTTTCCATTTCCTTTGTGATGTTTCAATTTTTGTGTTTGCACTTGTCTTTATCAATCTTTGCCACATATTTCTAATGTCTGCTCAAGTTATTGAGAAATTATAAATCCTAATTTGAGTTTCATGTTAATTAGCAGTCAGTGATTCTCTGAATGCTTGCCGAATGAGACCTTATGACAATTATCCAGGTGCTGTGTTCAAAACTCTTTTTTTTCCTTAGCCCTAGTATTAGGGGCTTTAGTCAGGACAGTTGATGATGAAGAGATGACCTTTAACTAGTGAAAAGACTATATTTGCCAATACAGATGCAGTGTGTATAAGTTGCATGCCAAATGTATCTTCATAATGATAAGGTGAAGGTTTATTAGTTACTAAGGCAGTTATTCCCAAATTTTCTGTTTAGGACTCTTTAGGGCCACTAAGTAAAAATGATGTCTATCAGTTAGTCTTCAGTTGCAGATAACAGAAAACGCTCTAGCCGTTTCAAGCAGTAAGGGAATTCAAACTGGAGGAGCAATCTCGATCTCTCCCATAATCAAAATGCTCGGGAATCAGCAAGTCATTGTCCTAAATTTATCTGCAATCCAGGGCTGAGACTGTCACCATCTCTAGGATCCCATGTCCTCATCTATGATCTGGGAGTGAAAGAGCTTCCATTAGAATGACTGGCTCCAGAGGCTGGTCTCCCCAATAATTTCTCTCTCATAAAAATGTCCTGACGCTGCCTGGCTCCCCACTTAACTCAGTACTAAATTCAAACCTCTCTTGTCTCTATCATCAGTAGATCCCAGACCATGTCCAGAAGTCTCAGCTGTAAGGAAATTTGGGAAATATAGCTTTCATTTTAACACCACTGAAGAATAGGACACACCAGGAGAGGGTGAGGACAGATGAGAAGGGAACTGCCATGCAGTAAATTCCCGAGCAGTTCTGCATTTTCATTTTCTTCTGATGCTTCTCTCTCTGATATTTCTATTTCTGTTGCACAGGGCTACTCCCCAACACTTCTACTTCAAAGAATCATTTCTTCCATCTATTATGCTTTTTTCTTTTTCTTCACCTTTTCCATCCTGTCCGTTTCTCTTCTGTATTGTCCAATACTCTCAGCTACCTAGAGTATGACAGATTGCCAAAAGGTTTAATAAGACCCCAGAAAGCTCGATAGAATACCTGAATTCTTGCAGAATCAACTAAAATTTCTAGTATCTAAACATATATACCCAATAAATGTAAAAACCTTAAAAATTTAGACCTCATCTCTCTCTGACACCAATGCAAAAATTAAAAAAATTGTGTTCTGCAATGTGTTCTGAATGCTAACAAAAGAATTTTTGTTAGAATTAGGGAAAAATTAATTTCAAAGCAAAAGCTCATCGTCTTTTCTTAGACAATGTAAGTTATCCAATTCCATGAATTTTCAACCCAAACATTACAGGATACCTACAGGGGTTTTCTCTTCCTTTAACTACCTAAAAATGACTTCCTCAAAATGTCGCTATACTTCATCCACATGGATTTTTTTTCAGACCTGTAACATAATCCTTTTTCAGTTAGGATGATGCATTCAATGAAGGCTAATTGTGCTTACAGATAAGAGGTCTGATTGAAAAGTAAACTGCAAGGAAAAGAATGGATGCTCTTGAATAACAATTTCACTGGATAAGGCTCTAGAAAAACAAAAATGTGGGCAATGAGGGCAATGTGTTCAGGATAAAGTTATCTCATACATTCAGCAAAGTCAAAATTAGAATATTATTTGACAGACACCTATGTATGCCTACCAGTTATTTGTATATGTAGGGTCAGGTTCCTGGTTCCATCTACATTAAGTACTTTCTGGACCAACGACCTTGGCCAAGTTAAATTGGCCGTGTGGTTTCCCTCTGTGGCTTCCAAATCCCCTCATCCTAGCATCTGTGATATTTTATCTCTAACTTTTCATATTCGGCTGTAAACCTGTTGACTAACTCGCTGTCTTCTTTGTTTCCATAGCAGAGTCCTTTTATTTGCTCAATAAGATAACAGCAAAAGAATTGCTGAAGGAGATAGAACTTGATCTGCATCTTGAGCCAAGAGTACCTTTGCTCATATTTCTTCCTCTGCCCAGAATTCTGCCCAAATCCTACCAATTGGTTTGGAAAAAAAGCCTATGAGTTATGCAAAGGCTGAAAAATAAGATCATGTTGATTCTGAGTGTAGAAGCCCTATGATCTCTTATTTCTCCTTATATGTAACATTCTTTTATAAAATCTTCCTGCTGGTAGAATTAACATATACATTAGAATTTGGTTAAATGCTAATTAAGTACTATATGATTGGAAAAATAATACTAGTAGGGCATATTTAATCTAATGCCTTTGATTGTGACTATAATAAATATATTTATATTCTGTCTTGAGCAACTTGCATGTAATCCCTTGATCGTTTATATACTAATGATGGATAAAGTTGGCTGCCATAGGAGCAAAGAAGCCTAAAATCTACTTGGGGTTGAATGGATTATAGAGGAAATATTGAACACCTACTATAATCTAGACACCAAAAAGCATATATAGTTTATACAATTTCATTGTTCTGTATGGCATCCTGTATGGTAGGAATCACTAACCTCATTTGCACAAATGGGGAAACTAAAGCTCAGGAAATTAAAGTAACATCCCAAGATTACCTATCTATGAATATAGGAGCTTCACTTCAGCCTTAGGCCCACAGAACTGAAAAGGAGAAACAAAATGTTATCCTTTTTTTTTAGTATGCTATAAAAATTATTAGAAATATATCTTACACCACACAGATTATTTTAGCGCCTTAGTTATCAGGGGAACATTTCTAATTCTAACAGAGTCCATTCTAATTCACAAAACCATGTACTTTTTGTGAATAATGTGGAAATAAAGGTTTGGGGAAGGAAAACAGTTATTAGCCTAGAAATGTTGATTAAGCCAGTATTTTGTAGCCCTCTTAAATATATGTGAAATTTAGCTACTTCAGTTGATTTAGGTGTTGCATATCACACAATTTCTCTAGAAAGTCCTGTCTTAGTATATTTGAAAAACTCAGTCTGAAAGTCATAGAGTGGCTTCTAACAGTAAAGAGTTGAATTCTTTCACCAGCTTTAAAGGAAGACTGGGAGGGTGACATTCTTTAGTCAGGTGTCCTGCACTCTTTGCCCAATCCTCTTGCCCCGCCCCTGTGGCAACAAGTAAAATGACTATAAAACTATCTGGGCTTTCAATACCATAAATCTTCATGTAAATAACACAGAGCTTAGCAAAATCAACTAGCAGGATTCTTGGATATTCTCTTAGTAGTGCTCCTACTATTTCAAAATCATTTGCTTTCCACTCTTCTTTCTTGAAAACATAATTTAATTGAAATATGGGGTATTTCATTGATTTTTATTACTGTTATGGAAACAGTGTCTTTAATTGAAAGAACTGATTCTATCAAACCAGTTTTCTATATTGTATTGGGCAAGGATTTTGCAGTCCTTTGTAACTCAACTGCAGTGTCCTTGATGTGGTCTTACTTTTTGGTTATAAGAATCAAGGCTTCTTAAGCAGCAATGACTCACAATTTGAATAATATAATAAAATAACTTTGTACATCTATATGATTAAGTCACGTCTTAGGTAGACTGTAAACCACTCAGGTAGATTTACTCCCCAAAAAGTAACTTTTTATATGTGTCCAATTTATAATTTATAGCCTTCTATAATATTCTTTCTTAAATGGGTGTGTCTTTGAATAACCACAACCTGTATTTCAAAACTGTTGTAAACTATTTGGGCTTAAAATATAATTAAGCTACATTGGTATTTATTAATGTGTGTAACTATAAATGTCCATTTAAGTCTTCTGAGCAAGAAATTAAGAAGTTTATGGCAGAAGGGAGGGAAGAAGTTAGATTTAAGGAGTTTTCTTTTTTTTTTTCCTAAATATGAGTGAGTAGTTTCTAATATTTCATCATCCTGGCAGGACAGAGTTTATAATGTTCATGACAGCCTTGGGTGAACTCGTGTAACACAGATAAATTCCACAAGTAGCTAGGAAGTGGCAGCTCCATTGATAAGCTTTCCAGTTCACAGAAATTGAGCCATAACATTCCCATTAACTTTGTTTGGAGCAGGGATTAATGATAAAGGGTAGAGACAAATCCAAGCTCATATAGATAGGGAACTGTTATTTCCCTCATCTTCCAAAGCTTGGCTATCATTGGATAAACATCCCTTCGGTGCAAGCCTTTCTTGTTCCCTTACACTGGTATGCCAGCAATGCTGTGGACACTCTATAGAAGGATATAGAATCTATCATTGCCTGACTTATGACCCCCATAAGCAAGTGTTCCCTCTACACTATCGCCTCAATTTCCCCCAAACCCACCTCCAATTTTACAATACTTTGGCTTACACAGCTTCTAAACTTCTCTAGAACACAAGCGCACAGAGGATTATAGGAATTTAGTACAGTTTTCACATGATGATATCTGAGAATTGCCTCCAGGAAAGCCGACCAGCAGTCTGACAGCCTGAGAGGGCCTTGGAGAAATTACTTACCACAGACCTGAGTTTGACATTCAGTCATGTGGATTCCGGAACCAGGTGTTGTTCATTCAATGAGAGCAGGTGGACTCACATTAACCAATGTAGAACACCATTCACATGTGTCCAATGTATTAATTTGCAATGAGAAATAACTGTCCCAGAATCAGAATACTTATCATTAGTGGTATCATTAGAGAAATCTGTCCCTGTAGTCAGACTACAGGGGAGACAAATCAAAATCAGAACTTGCTTAGACTAGAACATAGGGAGATAGATACGCTGAGTGCTAAAACCTCAATCTCTCTATAGGGAGGTCTCAGCTTAGAAAGGATTTCAGAATTTAAGGATGTTTGCCAGACTCTCTAGGAGTTTTGCTAAAGCATAAAACCTGAATTATATTTAACTGGGCAATTGTTTTCTGGTTGGTAACACACACAGAATGTGACGTAGATGCAATTTCAACTAAAGGTTGATCCTTGTGCAAACAAAGAAAGCTTTTCAAAATGTTCCTGGACAATTAGAAGAAAATTTCAAACATAAACCAATTCTTTGAGGTGCTGACAAACCAGAAATTAACTCCAAAAGCCAAGTCCTGCCACTTGACTGAGAGTTGCCCTAAAAACAGCAGAGAACCAAGAGTAATGCCTACTTGCTAGCATCATGACCCTTCCAAGGGAGGGGCAATATCATTGGATATTCCTCTGCTAACCAGAGAGAGAAAGTCCTGGAAATGCCACCTGTAAGTGCCAAGTAAATATACTAATAAATAATTACCATAGTTTTCATGTCTTAAGACTTCTTTCCCCACCTATCTGTACCCTATGGGATTTGATAAATATTCTCAAATAGGCATTTCAGTTTGGGCAAAGAATAAAAGGAAAGAGCAAAATGTTCATCCTAAATGGTGCTTTCCCCCAAAGATTACCTATCTGAAAGATGGACGTAGAAATATCCCTCTTTGAGAGACACTTTAGCATTGACTGCTCTGTGCAGTTTATATCATGTCCAATTACTTTATGTCAAAAACAAAAAGTTGGCTCTCTGAAGTTGTTGTATAGAACAAGCCATTGCATGCAGCCCGATTCCTGTTACTTCTCTCTAAGGTGAGATCAGGCATCACAAGTGTCAGAAGTTGGAAATGGATTTTTATGCCCATTATCGCTACATGCTTATGCATACATAGGGAAAATTCTCACTAGCTGTTGCCAAAAGGCTTTTCTAAAATGTTTTGTAATGCATGGTTGCTGGGAAACATTTAAATTTTAAAATAAATAGTTCTGCCTTATCCAAAATGTGCACAAATTACACTAAACATAGATACTTGGTATCCTACAAATCCCTGAGTTTGACATTGAAAGCCTTGCTTCAAATGCACTTTTGGCAAAACCAAAATCCTTCACTTTTTTTGAAAGAGTTACTTGTTAGAAATGTGCATACGATTATCCCTAAAAAAGCACCATAAGAATATAAAGAAGTCCTTTCTCCTGACTACCCTAGGACTGCTGATCTGGATGTTAGGACGTATATAAGAACTCTACCACAGACAGTAATGAATCACTCTCCAAGCACTTGGGTCTCATCCATTCTGTTATTTACAGGACTCAGCAAACTGATTAAGGAGCAAAATTCTGTGTTCTTCCTAGTAATCAGTGTTGCCACTGATAATAACTTGACATTGTTTTGCCATTGTGTCACTGCACAGAAGCATGCCCAAGAAGCCCTGCTTAGATCTGACATGTCTACTGTCTTAACAACCAGAAATAAATTATAACGTAAACACGGAATGTGCCAAGAGAAATTCATGTAGGTCCGTCTAGAGCTGGGGCAGGTAGCTGGGTATGCTCATCATGGTTTAGACAAAAGAAAAGGACAATTTAAGTATTTCTACCAATTCCTATTTTGGTGCAGTTATTGAGGGACACTGTGGGACATAAAAATGACACAGTATCACAAAGCAAACTGAGCTAGATGGATATGTAGTCCAATCTTTAAGACACCCTTCCAGTCTTATGTCACACAATTTGCTAGATGAACAGCAGATAAACTGTTTCCAACTTATGTGAAGTGAGATGATTTGTCTTGACACCAAATATAATTCACAATTATCATATTTCTCTGGCATCCAGCTTGGAAATGCTTTTAGGGGATTGGTAATACAGATACTAGCTTCCAACATGATTTCCCTATTAACCATGGACTTTTTTTCTCCTTCATTTCCAATGAGATAAAAATTTCAAGAATAGAACAAATCCGTGTACTCTCTGTTCAACTCTGAATCCCCATGGCCTTGTTTTGTTAGACTTTAAAAAGGCCTTAAGAATAGTTACATAATACAAAATATCTGGCTGATACAGAAACCAAACATACATATCTCCAAAACAGACAAGCCACATTTATTTGTGAGCAAGGCTGCCTGCCTAATTGGGATTTCTATCGATGAGGTTCACCCCTGGTTAACTAACAACAGAAACTTGACTATTTTTGTGAAGCTCAGTTTTTCCTTTTCTCATCCAATGCTCTGAAAGTTTCTAGGTTTTCTCTTTGAAGAGGAAAATAGTTTCAGAGTTCATAGTCATATCAATGTGCTTCTAATTAACTGATTTTGGTTCTCATTTTAATCTTTGTAAGTGCACATTTCCATTTCTGTGTTTTAGATAATGACGTTACTTTTATTTGTCTGTCAACAACATAAATGTCAGAAAGAAGAAAGTCTTTGGTAACACCAAGCCATGGTCAAGCACTTAGAGTTCAGGCAATGTGTTTCTTTTAGGTTTACAAAATGCAATCTTATTTCAAATACATTTTTCAGTTGAGCATGAATTTTCAGCAATTCTATAAATGCAGCTGTGTTATTGTCTTGTCATCTCTTTAAGCAATAATCCCAGCCATGCTGGGCTATGGGGGCCTATGTGGAGGGAGGTGATGATGAGATCAGCTGCCTGAGTAAGGATGTCTACACTTCTGTTTTTTGTGTGACCTTGTGGAAGTTGCTGAACTTCTCTGATCCTCTTTCTCTCTTTAATGGAGAAAATCATGTATATTCTGCATCTATTAAAGGGCATTTACAGGAATCACCATCTTCACATGATGATGACAATATGTGCTATGTACAAAGAGAAAAGCATCTTTTGGATAGTGTCTCATTGAACTCATAAAAGATTAAAGTTAAGTGAAAGTTGAACAGGCTTCTTTATTGAAAGTCTTATAGATATGTTAATGTATAATATGACTCTCTAATGGAGGTATGAACTACATAGCATGACCCAGGCTTATTTGGAGACCCAGAGAATACATATGCATAAGAGTTTCTGCTTCCTAATGTTGCTGTGATAATTAAGCATAATAATGTGCATTAAATGCTTAGCTCACCGTTACTGACCACTTTCATGTGCCAGATACTGCCTGCATCTCTGTGTTGAGTTACCACATCTAAGAATCCTTAGAAGGTATCCCCATTCTCATCTTAGTGGTTTCCTTACTGAAATCTAGAGAGGTGGACCACCTGCTCAGGGTCCTATGGCAAGAAAGAGGCCAACTTTGGGTGCTTTGACTCCACAGAATCTGTCTGACTACACTTTCATAAACACTTTTGCCTGCTAGCCCTGATGCCCCTCTTATCATCCTCTAATGCCTATTGAGAAGGGGGCCATCAGAATCAAGTTCCCCCTGCAGCAGGTATCTTCCTTCATAGTTTATCCAGAAAGGTCGTTAGACAACTCCAGGCCCCACATTCATTCAGCCACTCTTTCCTTCAACAAAGACATATTAAGTGCTTGTTGTATACCAGACACTGTTCTGGGTAATGTGAATGTGGCAGTGAATAAAGCAGACAAAAATTCCTGCTCTCATGAAGGTAGATCAAAACAAGAATTTAAAACAAACAAAGAGCACAGTAACAGGGGCTATGTAGAAAAAGGAAGCAGGGAAAGGAACAGAGAAGGCCTTCTTAGGAGAGAAAAAGGAGGAGGGGTGGTGGCAGTTGTGTTTCTGTAGGGTCCTAAGGGGATGCCCAACTGAGCAAAGACCTAGAGGAAGCCATGCTGTCACTGGTAGCCGAGCTCCAGGCAAAGGGAATAGCAGGTGGAAGGGTCCCATGGAGAGGCATGCATGGTGTGGTTAGGGAGCTGCAACAGTTTCTCTCTTTCCTTAATTTGATTTCAAGATGATGCAAAGTATGTGAGCAAGCAGACCCCATTTAGCCTATCTCATACACCAGTCTTCCTATGCTGCTTGGAATTGAAAGAACCATGCCATAGGATTTATTTTTACCTGGAGCAAAGATCATTCTTGGGAACATGAATATTGAAACTGATGAAAGAATAAACTTTAAGTAGCCTGATAATTTGTGATATTATATTGTGATATTCTATAATATTTTTTAATGTGATTGCACTTGAGAGTTTGTCTGTTGAGCCCGAATTATTTTAGAATTTGTGAAAGTTTGTGATTAATAATAGATCATTTATTAAAGTATTTTCAAACTGTTAAACAGCTAGCAAATATAAAGGATTATTTTTATTCTTAAAAAAATGGACTTTATGCTGGGCATAGAAGCCACAGGGCATAAATCTGCAAAGAAGTAAAAAGCTAACCTTTGCAAACAATATGGCTTCTCTCTCACTTACCAACTTTACATTTCCCTGTATGGCCCCGAAAGATGACTGGTTAGCCAGAGACGGGTAAGATTCCTCAAGGGAGGAACAACCTAAGACAGGCACAGTCGCAGAGGGGCCATCAGGTGAGAATTTGGGGATCAACAGAGGTGAGGCTCAGAACCTCACCCCCCCTGCTTTGAGAGAAATCTTCTGCATCCGTGGATGTCTTGCTGCCCTTGTCTAGCCTGGATTAATACTTAGTCCATAGGCACACACCCGATCATCTGATCATCTACATTTGCCTTCTTACAGCACTAAACTATGTTTTCTACCTTTATCTTGCATCTACCTACCACTTCAGCATTTTATTAAAAATAAAAATAATAATAATAATAGGAGAAATGTGGGATCAACATATAAATCAAGTACAAAAATCAAACGAATATTCATATTTGACCTGATTGTTTATAGGTCATAATGCATGATCAAAACCGAAAGTTTCTGTGATGAATGCCCTTGTACTGTTCACCATGTAAGAATTTATTCACTATGTAAGAATTCGTTCACCATGTAAGAACTTGTTCGTTATGCTTCAGAAGATTGGAGACTGATGAGAATTAGGCTTGAGATGGATTAATGATTGTACATTGAGCGTTGACCCCCCCTATACTGAATTTTATTGTTGTTAACAACCATTTGATCAATAAATATGAGAGATGCCCTCTCAAAAAAAATAAATAAATAAATAAAAATAAATAAATAAATAAATAAATAAATAAATAAATAAATAAAATGGACTTTAAAAAATTGCCTGCAATGTTTCCCTGGCTATAAATTTTGAATATATTTTTACATTCTTGCCATTTACTAGTAATTTAAAGATGCCTTCTTCCTCATTTTGTCATAAACAAAAATATTTCAATGTGTCTTTTACAATTCTGTTTACTAAATTTTCATAGAACCAAATTAAAGAAAACTAAGTGCATTCTCTTCTTACCTTTATAAACTTCCTTTGGCACATAAATTGGCACAAGCAATTTGGCAATTTGTCTCAAGAGTTGTAAAAAAATTTTGACCTTGTAATTTCATTCTTAAGGATCTTGAAGAAATAATAAATAATAAGGAAAGGGATATATTTGCAAGGACATTTTGCACATAATTATTTATAATAAACTGCAAACAATCTTGATATGTCAATTATAGTGCATCCATAGGAATGGATCCATTAATAAAAACGATCTTTGCCTAGAATTTTAATAGTATGGGAACTTGCTTATGATATAAAGTGGATATAATAGCAAGATATAAAATTTTGGGTAAATGTGGGCTACTATAGGTAAAAAGTAAAATACATAGCAAAATGTTAGCAGTGACTGAATCTAAGTTTGGGGACTGGATTTTTGGTGCATTATTCTGCATCTTCACCAGTTCCATAATAGTTGAAGCAATAATACATTCAATCAGGTACTAATCTGACCCTCTATTACTTGGTCTCAATAAAAGTCCACAGTTGTTGACATAACCACATATTAAAAATTATTTTCTCTGAGTCTTGCCAGCAATGACATCAGTGATGTCTTAGTAAACAAGGACACTGATCACCAGTTGTCATGATTAAAGAGCTGAAAACCATCACCAGAAAAGCATCTTCGAATTATAACCTAAAAAAAATCCCTCAGTATACCTCTTCTGATGTCAATATATGCTTAGAAGGTGTGCTTTGTGACATTTGTGTCTTAAACAACCTACTGGCTTTCTGACCTCACTTTCTTGTCCTTTTCAAAGGTATTGAAGAAGATAAACTTAAAGTGAAACACACATGCATCTCTAAGTACATTTTCTGTTACATCATAACTTGAGAAAAGTGCGGGAAAGTGTATTTTAATAAGCCAGCTAGCTGTTATACTTGAATTATAAAGTATGCAATAAGCAAATATGCCCTGGCTTGGATGGAGTAAGACATCTCCTTGTATATCCAAAGGAAACATCTCATTTAAGGCCACTGGTTGCTATTATTTCTTCTAGTTTTAGAGAGCAGCTGAACTGTAGTATCTCCAGAGTCCTTTGGAAATTACTTCCATCTGCTTAGTTAATTGCCCACTGCCCTGCTTCAAACTGTCTAGAATGTTCTCAGGGCAGAGTGGCTCCACCAAATGACCAAGGCTGAAATGGCTGGCACTCTTGGCAACAATTTCTCTTCTGTCAACTTATTTTTTACCATTTTCTGGAGTAATGACAAATGTATGTGTCTCCCCCACCAGAAATAGAAGCTACAGTGTAAGTCACTCTGCCAAGACTATGAACTAGACAGTAATTTATATTTCTTTAACAGTATGTGCCACATGCCTGCAAAAAAAACTCTACTATTCAGTTCTTATCTGGCAAACTACAGAAATAGGAGTTTTGTTTCCTGTTATTGCAGTACTCGTGGAGTTGGAGAAACGCTCTTGATTTCCTTTCATAAAGTTTTCTTTCTGAAACAATCAGGGTTGTAGTAAACACTGACCCAAAAAAGAGGGTTCACTTCATGAGTTTCCAGTAATGCCCGTGCTCCGAGTATTGTTTTTGTCATAAAAGATATGAAAGTTTAATTATTAATGTCACAAGGATATTTCATTTGTCTCGATTGCTGATATTTCCACCAAAGATTTCCCATACCCAGGGCACTGTTGTGTTCCAGGGGAAATAGGTCGGCCATGCCACACTCCTGACTCCTCCCGCCTCATTGCTAAATGAATCGGTTTAGAAATGACATGACTAAATTTTGTTGCAATCTCAAGTAATCCTTCCTACAATCTTGAAGCACTACCGAATTTTAGTCATTCCCTACTGTGTTTATTCTTGGTGGGGATTATGTCTCCTGGATCACTACATGGTTCCCTTGGAACTCAGTCTGCCTTTTCCATTCTACTCTCGCAAAAAAGTCTTATCATTCCTACTCCATGGCTCAAGCCACCCATTTTGGTTTTAGGACTAGCATCCTTGGACTCTGTTAGGAGATACGGCAGGGTTCCGTGGTTCTACCAGGTTTCAAATCTGTGAATGAGGCAAAGGTGGAAACTCCACCGTGATTTACACAACCTGGTTTGAGCTTCCTCAGTCCCAGAGGCATTTCTCACTCTGCCTGTGTATAATACTGAGATTCTATTAAAGAGCCCTTTGACCAAACTTTGTCATTCTTTCAGCTCATTTCTGCTTCTCCTTAAAGCCTTCCTTTTCTTTCTTCATGATTTCATTGAAATTTTCTCTTCCCCTCCCTAAATTCCTTACGGTTCATGATCTCATCCAAATGTGACACCTTTTCTCTCATGGTGCTTAAAAGGTGCTTTTCTTTGTCATCAATGGAGCTCTGTGACAGGAAAATAGTAATGATACTGGCCATTTTTCTGGGGGAAAATTCCTACTGATTTCTTCCTTCCAAACTTCTCACTGAAAGTATAAAACATTCCTTCTGCAACTAACATTGAATCTTATCAGAACTGGCTTGTCCTGCCCACCTGTCTGACATCCTGAAGCCAGTTGAGTCTCTATTGTTCCAGCTGCCCTTCTCTGTCATTTCCAGGGACTTGAGTCATGACTTATTCTCTATGGGGATAAATTTCTATCTTGATAATTAACTCAGTAATTCAGTGTTTCTGAGAATAGGGTCTTGCTTCATGGGTCGCCTGGAAACTGCCAAATTCAAAATATGGTCAGGGTCCTTTTCACCACCACACACCCCAGGCACAAACCCCCTGATGGCCAGGCTGGGATTCATCCCTTGACGATTCTGTTTTGTGTAAGTGCTCCCCCTGCTGGTCTGGAATCCTTCCTGTCCCCTGCGGCCACCACTAGGCTCATTCAGGACGTGTGCAGTGTTTGAGTTCTGACCCTTCTATCTGCCTTCTGTCTGAAGGCTGGCTTGAGTCCTGGTTCGTATGAGTTCTGCTTGGTCATGGGATTTCCTTGCAGAGTGGAGCATTAGCCAAATTCCTTCACCTCTTGAGTCTCAGTTTCCCCTTCTATGGAAAATTATGTTGTGCTGTTGAAAAGTTCCTATCAAGGATAATTCTAGTGTGTGTAAATTCTACTAAAATCCATAGCCTGCATCTCAGGCCGGTTTGTTAAAGATAGAGGGATTATTTATGTAAATGGTATGAAAGCACAGTGGCCATAAAATTCTCACTGAAGAGACATGTCCCCCAAATTCCCATCATTAAATTCTTTGAGGTTCCCAAACACTAATCTTTAGGGAGTGCTAATTTACTCATTTGGGATGAAGCGTTAAATGATCTCTGGCACATTTAGAATATTTCAGTGAGTTGTCCAAAAAAGTTGCAATTTTTTATAATTTAAGGAATTTTCTTTGAATATGAAACTAAGCCCTGACCAGAGTTGTTGGTATTAAAAGATCTTCTCTTTTATAAAATTTTGGTGATATTAAATAGCTTTTGTTGCAGATTTTTTAAATTAAAGTATCAGTGATATACAATTTTATGAAGGTTTCATATGAGGAACATTGTGGTTTCAACCATTCACCCATATTATCAAGTCCTCACCCCCACCCCCACATTTGTTGCAGATATTTTTAAGGTCCTTAACTTATCAAAATAAAATACTTTAAAACACTAACCTAGTCCTTAATATTTTCTCTTCTTTTCCCCTTCTCTTTCCCTTCTCTTCTTCTTCTACTGAGGTATGGGATATCAGGACCACATAGTTTGAGAAATATAAGTACTTTCTTTGTTGGGCACTGCATAGGGAAAGGGAAAGAAAAAAGGAAGACTGAAATAAAAGATAGAAACCCAGAACCCAAATATAATTAACAATCTCATCCAGGACCAGACCAACCAGAAAAGTACTTAAAACTACTTGAGATCAAGTGTGTTCAAAACACAACCCATAGTCCTATCCCCAATTCACATTTGACTTATGCAGGTCTCATTCGGGGCCCTCTACATCTTCAAGCACTGAGAAGCTCATGGTTTCCTGCAATGAATGCCCCATCAAGGTCCTCCCATATGTGCAGTAGACCAGTTTTTCTGTATTTCTAGTACTTTCTTAAGGAACCAACTGTCCCTCAATCTTTAATAGCACCTTTTGGTCCAGATGATTCCAGAGATTGCCAAATTCCTATCTTTATCCAATCCCTGACTAGTCTTAATCAATTTTGGCCACTCCCCTTCTGGCCATGGAGGTTGATTTAGGGGTGCACATGTGATCCAACCCAAGCTAATCAGAGCCTTCTCCTGACCTCCAGAGCTAATGGGAGAGATGGTACCTCTTCCTCTGAGATGGAAAGTTGGAAGATCTACATCTGCAGCATTGCTAGGAACTTGCCTGTGAATGTAAGAGTAGAACGGGGCTATGCGCTGCTGAAGAGCCTTCAAATTCAGGATCCAGTCACATCTCAACTTCCAAAAGGTTCTCTCTTTTTCTCTTCTTTTTTAAAGCAAGATTGAGTTAGGTTTCTTTCCCTTATTACGGAAAGTCTCATTGGAGTGTGCAGCTCTGGGAATGAGGGCCTTTTCTCTGAGGGATTCCTTTCCTTAAGAGAGTCTGTCTGAGATCCCTGGAACATTCTCCATCAGCTTGCTGCCACCTATGTCTCTATCATACTTGCTCTCTGGGAGTCCCATCAGGAGACACAGTGAGGAGCAGAGTGGAAAGAAACAGGTCTCTCTCCAGGTCCATTTCATCTCCCTTGGTGTGTGGTTTAACCAAGAAGGAAAGCCCTGTTAGGCCAGCATCTCAGAGGACCTGTTAGAAAGTGGGCTGTGTGTAAAACTCATGACAAAGACTAAAAAGGGACTGTTATTTATTTTTTTAATTTTGTTCCTCTCTGGCATTATTTATATTTCACTAAGAATGGACGGCAGAGCTATTCTCTCTTTGCTAAGTGCCAAATCTGGAATGTGCCCAGCCAGCTTACCGGAGAGTTCTCTCAGAAAGCCAAGGGCTGCCATGTGAGAGAAGACCCCATTCTGATGGAAGTGGGGTAGCTCATTTCCCACCGACAGCTGTCTTTCAGTAAACAGGGAGGATGGCTCTGGAACGCAGACGGCTTGGTTGCTTGGGATCGGGGAAGCGCACGGTTGCCTCCTGACTGAAACACTCCAGTGAATCTTTTTTGGCCTTTTCATTCCCAGAAAGAATAAGTCTTAATCACAATAACATTTATTCTCATGTCAAGATTTCTTGACTACTTTACCCAAAAATGAAAGAAATGAAAGAAAAACAAAAAACTAAAAGAGAAACTAACATTAGGTTATTTTGTCTTCATGTCAACCTCTAACATATGGTAATTTTCAATGACTGACACATGAAGTGACCAGCTTAGAGGAAGAAGGAGAGTTGTTTATTCATGGCAGCAATCGACAGAAATTTTTACAAAAGGGTATCAGACTGTTTTAGTAATGAGAGACAGTTCACTTAGACATGAATGCAACTACAATCCTGAAATCTAAAGTACAAACATAAATGCACAATCAAAAACTAAACTTTGGTAAAACATGTCATTATTCCCACCAAAACAGCTAGCATATTACTCACTATACAAGAAAAACTTTGCTTATATCTGAAATTATTTAGGGACCTGCTAACAATGTGCTGCTGAGAAGAGGATGGAGCTGGACAGGCAGATATAACAGAAAAAATGGTAAAACTCTTGATAGCGTATTTATTAATACAAAGAAATTTATTATCCTGAATTTAAAAGCATGAAAACATAATTTCCAAAATACTATAAGTCACTAAAATGCCAGAGTATTCCCATAATAGTAATAAATTGGAAGTGATAATAATGGACTTGGAGTGATTTAGACTTGGGTTCATTTTTGGTTGGATCACCCAGGGCTACCTTTAGCCTCAATTGCATCCTAAGTATATATGGTACTGAAATCCCAACACCTGGGCCATTAAAACATGTACATTGACTTCAAAAATCTGACTTCTGTATATACACATCTTGTTCCATAGGCCTCAACGTTAGCATTATCGACAGTATCTCTCACTCATCTCTTTGGCCACTTTAAAGCTTCTTTCCAAAGCAACGTCCATGAAACTTGGATACAATGAGCAGATTGCTTTCTGTGGAAACTTCTGAAAAAGGGAGAGCTGATGACAGGGTGTGTGTCTTCTCATCATCAAACCACCACCAAGAAGGGAAAATACTCATCTAGGCACTGTGGCTCCTTTGTCAGAGTTCTCCCTCTGTCACATTTTTTAAAAATCTGGGAATCAGTCAATCATTCCTCTCCCCAACATCCATCCCCTTTGAAACACAGTGAAGGTATGGTTCAAGCGTAGGCAGCTGTAGAGATGAAAATTAGAGAGTATGATTGAAGATTGCTGCAAAGAAGTAACTCCACTTCTTTAAGCTCTCAGAGTGCTGTGTGTGCACAGCTCCTTGCTTGTTTCATTACTTCCTCCCATTGCCGTAGAATCCGCAGAGCCCGTGCAAGGTGTGGAGCTGTTTCTTTTCCCAACTCCAAATAACGTTATGCTTCTGAATCTTCAAGTGGTGCTGCCCCTGACTCCCTGCCCTCCCCCACATCAGTATTTGCCTCTGGATATGAGAGCACATCTACTTAAACCAATCCAAGATTGTGACCAGAGCAAAACGACAGGGTCTGACAGCATTGCACTTCTCCCAGCACTGCTGATAGATTTTGTGTTGTGTATAGTTGGTACATGTATGTCGCTGTAGTTGTCTGTAACTTTATCATGCATTTCCATGGATATGACACTGTTGAGCAAGAGATCCTGTTATGTTGCCGTTGCTCAAGAAATGGAAATACAGGAAGGTGAAGTTATTTGGCTCGGTTTCACAGAGCAAATTTACTGTGCCATGCCCCTCAGCCAGACCTGGTTTGGGAGTCAGCATGCTCCTTACCTGCATTGAGAAGAGAATCATATGATCCTTTTGCCCTGGAAAATGAAGTGGAATTTGATGAGGAAGAAAACTGATGTAATTATGCATGGCTATCAAACTTACTGGAGTAAAGAAACCCTGCAAGGAAACGCTGAATTAACTCAAAACTAACTTAAAGGGATTTGGGTTTTATGATTTCACTGGCCGGGTTGGACAGTCACCTGTGTGCACAGAGGACTGCTTACTTTATGGAATATTTTCATAGTTCTGAAAATTGATAATGTATCACTGTCAGCTCTAATTTTGTTTCCTGTTCTAGGAAAAGGTCATCCCCCTCCTACTTATTAAATTTGAAAAATAAATAATGAAAGCAGTATCTCAACAGACTTAATGTGTTTATTTTACACTACAAGAATGTGAAATAAGTGGGCAATACGTTGTGGGGGGAAAAGACTAGGAGAACAATTTGTTGTGCTTATTAAACTAACTTTGACTCTATCTGCTGAAAAGATGGTTATTGATGGTTATATATCTTCATCATGGGCACTGGCCTAAAACTTTATCAGGAGGAAATAAAAATACTCAAAGCTGTGGTTGATGAAACAGCTTTTACTGGCTTAGGGCAATTGCTTCAAAGAAAGAGTACAAATGTTTCAATTTCCCATCCATTTGTTACAGGGGAAGAAGGAAACATTTCACAGAGATAAGCTGCCCTGTTGAATACTGAAGGAATTTAAAAAGCAAAAATATCAGTGTTGACTCAACTGCAGACACAGAACTACAGATTGCTGTAGGACACATTTACCCCTTTTTTTTAAATTGTGGCTTAAGGAAAAAAAATTACTTTGCCAATACCAGCCATTCCCATGCATTTAATACAATGTGGAAAACCTCTCTTCGATCTTCAAAATGTAAGAAATATTTTCCTTAAAATGTTACCTAGAATGGTGGTTGCCAGGGACTGGATAGTGGGGAAATGGTTGGAGGGTACACAAAAAGTCTCAGCGAAGCAAGACAACAAATTCTGAAGACCTAATGTACAGCACGATGACTTTCGTTAACAATACTGGGTTGTACTCTTGAAATCTGCCAAGAGAGGCGATCGTAAATGTTCTCACCCCACACATAGAGCTCTGGCAACTATGAGAGGTAATGGATGTTATAATTAACTTGATTGTAGAGATCATTTCACAATATACACATAGCAAAACATCCTATTTTACACCCTAAATATATACAGTTTTTGTCAATTATACTTCAATAAGGCTGGAAAATATAAAAAATAAAATGTAACTCACCTTCTAATGAATGAGGCTGAGTAAGTAAGGAAATATTAAGGGATACCTCTGAAACAAATTATCACTGAATTGCTAATGTATATAGATGACTCACCTGTGATGAAAGTTAATTACTTTAATAATGATAATTATTATTTTAAGTCTATGTTTTGAGGATCTTCCAGAGCTTTCTAATTCTGACTGCACCTATCAGAGGGAGGTAATGGGGAGTAACTTGTCTCCAAGTCACGGAATGTTTCTGTGGCACGAAATGCCAAAGGTCACAAAGTCCCCAAGGGAACAGAAAGTGTACCCACAACTTCTCTCCAAGAGGCGTGCTCTTCAGCTGTGAGTGTAGACTTAGTCACAACAGAGAGGTGAGGCCAGTAAGCCAGAGTGGAGATAGGATTCCTACAGATACCCGACCTATTACCCAGAATGTGGTTTTCTGCTAAAAATACCTCCTTGTAGATTGCTTATCAAAAGGGAAACTGCTCTCCATGGGCAACATACAGCTCAAGGACCAAACTGGAAATGTGAACTACTGCTTAAAGAAAAAGAGCCCCAGAACCCACATGAGATTTCCTAGTCTGATAGGGAGTAGTCCGGATTTCATTCCAAATCCATAAGGCACATGGGAGGCCTGAATATGTCTTTATTCCCAGCTTAACTGGTTGTTATAAAGTTGTGCGAATTCAGCAGCCATCAGCTGCTTCCCTGACTGCTGTCTGACAGCACCACCACCCATGGGCTTTCCCATCTGATTCTGCACTCCCAACAGACTCTTCAGTTAAAAAACATTTTATGCTTATGAAGTTTTTTTCACCAGAATGAATCTGCTCCTTTCTCAATCTTCTGTAAAAATATAATGATGTGAAGTTAGAGTGGGGAACAGGCCAAGTCCAGTACAAGCCTGAGACTTCAGCCCTTCTACCTCAGGACAGGAAGTGGCTAAGCAGTCACACAGCTCATATGATGGCAGGTCAACGACATAATAAGAGTAACAGCAAAAGAAAAATCTTGAATAACAGCTGTCATTTTATACTTATGCCATAGTCAGAAATTTCCTCTAAGGCTCGGAAGTAGGATCTCATTTTACAGAGGTGGGAAGTGTTGCCCAGATGCCTGGGTGGCTTTCCTAAGGCCTTGGACCTCAGTGACGACAAAGCCGACTGCAGATCGGGCGGGCTTCCGCACCGAGTTCGGTCCTCTTCCTTTTCCCACTACAGAGATTCTCAGCCAGTGAAACGGAACCCTTTGAGGAAAGGGGGATTTTCATAACTCTCGTCTGGCTATGGAAGGGACTATGTTCCCAAACTGGTCTATTCCTCTTTGAGCATGTATTTATTTTTCATTATTATTACCTTACTTTTTAAAATAGCTCTTAACTTGGTTGCCTAATCTGGTGGTATGAAGTCCAACAGTGCACCGTGGGTGGTGTGAACCTGCATGAATACAAAGATAAGGGCATAAGTGTACTCAAGTGAGACTTGGTAGAGATTTGGATTTTGGAGTCCATGAGAGGTAAAGCCATAGCTCTTCAGGATGATGTGTCATGCTAGTTCTGGTCCTCATTAGCATCTTTTGTCAGGAGGTGAGAAGGAAGTCAGGAACTTCAGGCTCTGATTAATTTGTGCATGTGTCATAGGCCAAGCTCTAGATCATGAGCTGGTCTCTCCCTGTCCTCTTAGTAGTTCCTTCTTCTCTGATCCCTATGCTTTTCCCAGCAAAGCTTCTTTCAATAATTATGCTTATGAAGCTCTAGTGCAAGTGGCTAAAAAGGAGCAACATGTAATTAATTAGAGTTTTATTCTCACTCTCCCTTCCCACTCCTCATCAGTGAATATGCTGGCGGTCAGCAGAGCTGACATATTCTCTACATGACACCATCTGCAATAAATTCACGGCTTGATCTCTTTCATCCTTTTCAAAATCCAAACTTCTCCACCAACTCTTACATCAGTTTGATTAAAATATTTATCGACTGCTTGCTGCCAATCGTTTTGGAGCCCTCTGTGTCTTTGATAGAAAATATGTACATCACACAGAAACATCAGCAATTGTTTTAGGGTCATCTCTTCCCTAAAGTTAATTCTGCACATGGTCAGAGTTCAATAACTATCTGTTGATTTAATCCACAGAAGGCTGAAAGTACAGTAAAATGTAATCATTTGGATAACTATAAGAAAGGTCGAAGTGAGTTAAAAGCTTAAATCGGAAAATACAGCCATTGCTGTCAAAGGCATACAGAATGGATTTAATAGGCCTAAGTGCAATATCATATGGCAATCCTCCAGATTTCTATTTTGATGAAAAGATTGAAAGGATTCATAATTAGAATGCTAGTGGGAATGGAACTGGTATTTTACTGCTCCAGAAGCCTTCCTTTTGGAGTCTTGTTTATTCCATTTGCTTTGTCAAATCTTCTCTTCTCAGATGGAGCAAATGTAAGTGTAGTTCACTCCCTGTCCAAACACCTGCAGCGTCAATGAGCTGGACTCGGGAATGATGGTTTAGGTCAGAAGGATGAACATTCGCCTGCTGTCATGGAACTCGTAATAGCCCTGATTGATTTTACTAGCTGGACAAGATCCTTTGGCCTCCAACAACTAGTTAAATTGCTTCATTGTTTTTTAAGGCCATAGCTCATAAGGAATTCATCTGTAACGCTTAACAGCTAACAGTGTTCTCTCCAGGTGCAAAGGACTTCTTCATATTTGCAAGCTGTTCCTCTTACTGTCCCTAAAACATGCATTGCCTTTTTGACCTCTTTGCTTTTATCTGGCATGTGGGTTTCCTTTTTACATATCCAGTCTTCACTCAACTTCTAAAGAGTCAATTTCAATTCCTCCTTGAAGCCTTCCATGACCATCTGAGATTCAGGGGCTCTCCCGGGAACCTCAGAGCCCTCATTCTTTTGCATACTCAGCATGTATTCACCTCCTGGCTATATTTTCTTGTGCACACAATGTATCTGCCTCCGAATTCTTGAAAGCTCCTTGAGAAGGGAGGACTCCTTTGCTTTCTTTTTCTGGAATCACTGATTCATTCATTAGAATTTTTTTTTCTGTGGGCTAGCCATGTTAAAAAAGATGGAAAAGTTTCTTTGGCCACAAGGGCCTTACAGTCCATTTATGAGATAAGTCAAGGTTCAGAAGGATTAAGTGGACTATGCACAAAATTAAGTAGTGGAAACTTGAGTGTGAAAGTGTTGTAATACTCATTTTTATCAAAACTTTCCACTCTCCTCATGACCCTTATGTTAGATTTGACCATGGAAGTTTGAGTCACTCCTTTTCTGCCTTTAAATATCTTTAGCCTTCCGTGGTGGAGTTAGTTTGCTAGCACTGCCATAACTCATTACCACTCAGACTGAGCAACAGAAATTCATTTTGTGAGTTATGGAGACAGAAGCCTGAGATCAGGTGCTGATAGGGTTGTTTTTTCTGAGGCCTCTCTCCTTGGCTTATAGATGGCTGCTTTTTCTCTGTGTTTTCTCATCTTCCCTTTTTCCATGTCTGTGTCTGAATTTCCTCTTCTTATAAGGACACCAGTCATGCTGGGTTAAGGCCCATCCATATGGCCTCATTTTAACTTAATTACTGTGCAACGACCCTGTCTCCAAATAGGGTCACATTCTGAGACAGAGTTGGGACTTCAACATATGAATCTGGGGGGAAGGAGAGAGACGATTCAGCCCATAATGGTCTCCCTCACATTTTCTTTCTTCCATCTACTTTGGGGGGGACGCTTTCTAAACCTACTAACATAAATCTAAACTACACATAATGTGCCTCCTCCCCTTAAGTCAGTTCAATATCAGGAGCTAATTTCTCCCAACAAATTAATTTTTCTCAAGAAGAAAATGAGTCCTTCATCTTCGAATAAAAACAGCAGTGCTGTCCTAGCTTTGAAAAGGTCTCTGACATCTTTAATGTCTGCTGAGGCCCCACCCACCTTCTTATTCCTGTAGCTCTTGTTGCCTGCAAGCTGTGTCACTACAATCCCCCATGCTGGGTCCACTCCAAATGGGACCAAGTCACACTTGGTTTTTCTTCATAGCTAAGCCTTTGGTGGGCATCAGGCAATTGCCACAACATGTCAGAAAATATCTGTCAGGTAATCTCAGTCTATACTCCATCAGGCGGTGAAATAGAAAAACTTGAGTAACTAACTATGTGGAATTAAAAATAAAACACACACCAGAGGCAGTCCATTCTACTCAAGGGCTTTCTGACCCCATGGCATTACAAAGGGGCTTCACCCAAATGTGATGGAGGGTAAAATCTGTGGATCAAGAAAGGTATGGGTGGAACACCACGACTCTGTTTTGTATCAGGCTGTGGAGCAGTGGAATTTAGTATCATTTTATTTTTCATCTATACAGTCTTAGAGGACTTTATGTGACTGGGAACATTTTAATTAATTATCTGTGATAGCTTGGGGCATGGATCTGTCCATTCTGTGCAGAAGGCCACCATGACAGTTAAATATTATGAGAGAAAGAGGGAGGCAGGGACTGACCAACACAATATGAGGTGACTGAGTTGGGGAGGACATCAGTGTTGACAAAAGCAGGTGCACAGGAGATTCCCACAGGCATTGGCTCGGGCTGAGCATTACTCTCCAGCTCCTTTCACTGAATTTTCAATGATTGGATTTGTGATAAAGTGGGAATAAAGATATGAGAGTGTAAGCATCACTGCTTGATATATTCATTCAATATGGAGCCACTCATTCACCAGATAGTTTTTGAAAGCTGATCCTGTGCCAGACACCATGCTCATAGAAGCTGTGTTGGTGTAAATATTTTTATATATGCCAAGGCCTAAACTTCACTCTGATCTAAAGATATAAAGGGGGAGAAAAAGCTGGTTCTGAGATAACAACAGTAAACCTTTATGAAGTGCTTTCTGTGTGCAGGTACTGTTATAAAGATGTTACGTGTAACTTAGGTCATCCTCATAGCAACCTTCTAAGGTGGAACCTATTATCATCTCCACTTTCCAGCTGGGGAACTGAGAAGCAGGCAGGGGATGTAAGCGGCCCACGGTCACCCGGCTAGTACGTGGGGAAGCAAGGGTTCGGATGTGGACAGTTCAGCTCTGAATTTAATGCTTTTATCATTTGTAGAGGAAAAAATGCTGTTTACAAACTCTGATATACTTTGATTCCAGAATATAATTTTTTTTGTTGTTTAATCATGTATTTGTTCTTGGTCCCTAGATTAGGGGAAATTTGTTAGGGACAGCTTTGTCCCAGTTTTTTTGTGTAAGACAGGTCAACATTAACATCATCATGGATTGTAAAGACATATTGTCTAGGTGATTATCTAAAACTGTCAGAAGCCAAAGAAATGCCTGTTTATCTCAAGCAAATGGAAGAGATCAAATTCAATTTACTTTCAATAAACAAATCTTAAATTTATACGAATCTCTGGAGGGTAGAAGCATCACCCACTAAAGCTGTCTGAATAAATTCTGTGAACCTGGAGTATAAAAGATTGGTATCTTTCCTGGCTTGAGATGGGGAAAGCATAGTGAGTAAGAAAAATGAAAGAGAAGAGAACTTAACATTTCAACAACTATTTCTAGCAATAAAACAACAATACTACTGCCCCCCAAAAAAGACCCCACTACTCAACTAGTATTTATCTATCACCAGAAAGATCTGAATTGGACCAATTCCTTTTCTTTGCATCCTGCATTCCTTGGGTATCCTTTGCCATCATGTAGACTTTAGACTGCCTCCCACCACCCAGCTGCCAACACCCAGGTCAAGGGCTTCCTTCCCAACAAGGAGAACAAATGATCTTCCTTTTGATCATTCATTTATACTGGTGTCTTTCCATTCATGTCAGTCCTTAAGAAAGGCAACTCTATTTACCCTTCCATATTTTCTTGTAACTAAGTATATTTTGCAAAGACCTTCTCCAATTGGTTTTCTACTTGGCTGCTAACTTTACTAATAACCTCAGTGCAAATAGAGATTTGTCACTTTAGAAAAGTGACTTTTCTTTGTATTATTCTCACCTTTATATGTTTATATTTATTAAACAGGATATGAATCCTACTCACATCATATAAATTAAGTAAGATTATATATATTACAAAGAAAAATTCATATTGCAATGTTACTTCAGGGGATTCATAACATTCAGTTTATAGAATCTGACATGACATGGAATTCACTTTTAAAAAAATATGTGTATGGTTGGGAGACAGTTCTCAATGGATTGCTTATGTTCTGCACATTTTGTGAGTGTAGGTACTGACTGCCTTTGTTCTGAACTACCTTTTCAAAGATTTTGTTGCCTTTGTTGATTGAAAGTACCTTCCTCTGGAGCAAAGGACAGGCATGCTTATTATAAAAGATTCTGGTCCCCTAAGCTCAGGGTTCCTATTTTGTAATGCAACTCACTGTGTGTACCTGTGTCACATGGCTCTCTTTGAATTGTATCCCATAGTTGAGGCTGTGGAATGGCACAAGAGAATGCTGATACTTGGATTACTGTTATTGCTGTGTGTCACAAAGTTCTTTGTCTTTGACCCAGGGGTCTCATGTCTGCTGCCAGCACCTATGAAATAACAGCAGCCCAACTTTTTTAGCTTCTAAGTAAGGTAAAACCTTAGATCTTTTACAGTTTTTGACACATGGAATTTGTAAAATAATTTCATTTTGAATGGGCACTCTTAGTAATGAACCAAACTATTTCCTCTGAGATATTATCTGTAAATCAGATCTACTATTTTATGTCAAATAGTATTTCAGAGAAGAATGAATATACCAATTTAACAATTGGCTCTTCATCCCAAAACTTCAGTAGTGCTACATTCCTAAAGCCAGTCGTTTCTGAGTAATAGAGGGAAGCGGGGAGTGATGTAACACATAAACATTCTTTCTTACATGTTGGCTTTAATCTCCTTATGATAAATTTTCCAAAAGCAAGTCACATGCCAGCAAAAGACAATTTCAGGCATTTTCAAGCTTGTGGAAGGCACAATAAATAGGAGAGGAACAGCTGCAAGAACTTTGTTCAGGTTTCCGATCATTGTACTAACATAAGTAGGATTTGGATCAAATGTCAGATAATAAAAGAGAGAAAGGTGGAGATTGCAGGACTTCTTTTAAAGGGGCAAATCTTTCTTCACTTGTTCACTTGGTTAGAAGAAGCATGCTTATATGAAGCTGTTAATAATTAAGAGCGGTGCGTATTAACTGAATCTCCACTTTATTACTTGCCTTGCTCACACAGCAATCAACCAGCTCGGCTTTGCCTGCACTGAGCCAGGAGGAGAGGCAAAAAGCAGCAGAGTGTGCGTGGTCTCTTCGAGTTCCCCTCCAGGCAAATGCAGGGCTTCATGTGGAAGCAATATTCCACTTGACTAACATCATCTAACCTCACTTAGAATGTTTCCTTCTGCTCCCATTCTCATCAGTCCAGGGATTTATAACTCTCTGAAGTCACTTTAGTAACCAACACCTCCTAACCAGCGTAGAGAGATGAGAAACGGCCGAGGACGTTCACATCATTCACCCAGTTTTTTCAGGACAGAGCCAGGCTCGGAGCCTTTCCTCCTCCTCCGCCACTCAGCCGGCTCCCTCTCTGACTAGCCCTCTCCTAGCTAGAAAGAGCTGCCTCGCCAACATTCTCTTCAGAAATGTTGGAGAGACTCCAAAAATCAGGTCAGGAAAATCATCTCCAACATGTGGGTACAAATAAGGTCATGCTGAGTAATAGGCCCTCACCTTGCCACCCCCAAAATGCCTCCGGGTTGTTTCTGGGCCTCCCGTGGTGGCTGCCACACGTGCTCACCAGAAGTCTTCTTCTGCTTGTCCACACGTGAGACACCCCTGCTGCCCGGCCCCTTTAGCAACAGGATGCACAGCTAGAGGATAAATCCTGATGTCCCCCAACCGCACACCTGTGGGCACCCAAGCTTGTTCATAGGGAAAATGGTCGGCTCCTCATACTGTACTGTCCCCATTAGGCACGGTCCTTGTCACGGCAGCCAAGAGAGGCTCTGCTTAAGCCTCTGTCTCTCTCAAGCCCCCTGCAGTTCTCTTTTGAGAAAGCTCTTCCCTGGTCCTGGACGGTGCTGGGAGACAGGCACTGGCCCCCAGAGCACCTTCCTTACCTGAACTCCAAGCTTTCTGTGGGAACCTCCTCCTCAAAGGCCCTTCCCTGTAATGCAAATTAATATGCAAATAGGCCTTGAGGCTACCGCTCAACCATCAGTTCATCATCCTGTGAATAATTTGAGTACAGCCTCCCTGAAACCCAGAGAGTATTTCGCAATTCTTTTATGACTTTCACAACCGCCATCAGGGAGCTGAGAATAGCAAACCACACGAGCCAGAGTAAGTGGATGCTTGCTGACTGGCTGCCTGTACTGATAAATAAATGCCCCTCCTGCTGTCACAGTCAGAAGAGGAAGGTAGGGGCCAGGCCTGAATTATAGAAATCTGTGTGCCCGACATGACCACTGATTCTAGAGAACAGAATAAACTTGCATTAATCAACAGAACACATAGAACCTCTTAGTCGGTGAGATGAGCACCATGCAGCTGGCTGGTTTACAAGATCTTACCAAGTATCTGTGCCCAAATCCAACTCACCTGAGTCATCCGCAGCTGTACCAGGCAAGGCATCCCCATTTTGAGATGCCTGTCTCTTCATGTTCGGGCAAGCAACCACTGGTTGTCTCCCCTTCATCCCAAATGCATGTCAGTTGGGTGCTCAATATTAAATGTGGGCCACAGGGATTCAGATAGTGGTTACATCGGCCTCAGCTATGCAAGGACTTCTGGGAGTGGCTAGTAGTCAGTGAGTCAGGAGGTCGCCAAAATGCTGTCTAGCGGGTCAAGCTCTGCTTCAGGTCCATGGGTTATGAAAGAATTGCAGCTTAGAGAGTGACGTCATCCCTTTACCCCACTTTTTATAATGTTAAGGCTTTCCTAGTCATCCAAGGAGTTAGAAATCTGGGGAAGAAAGTTAAGAAATTCTACTTTGAAGCATTTGGAAATAGGAGAAATGGATACAGGAAATGGGAACTATATTAAAGGTTAGATAGTCTTGGTGAAAGTTAGGGCAAAGGGAAAGTTTATTGGAAGGGTTTGGCAGTATAGTTCAGACAGGAGATAAGTGCAAGTCTGTCAGGTAAATTCAATAAAGTAAAGAACATTAGGATGAAATGCAAAGACATCTCTTGCATCTCCATCTGATCATAAACAGAAGCTGAGTAAATATTATTTCCCCAATACTCATGCAGAGAATGTCACAAAATGATGGTGTCAAAAGAATTAGTGCAACTTTGCAGGTTTCAAATGCTTTGTTTTATTTTTCAGTGTCTAGAAAAATAAGTGATATCTAAGAATCAGGTTTGTTTTGAATATCTTTTAGGACCATGCTACTTAGGATTGCTGAGTATTAAGTCACAGGCTTTTCTGTCATGCAGTATTTAACAAACTTGAACAAATGCTTTATTGCTAAGGTGTTCACTAAGCATGCACACTCTTTCACACAACACACAGCTTTGGACAGTGCTGGCTCATTGAAGGGCTGTTACTTCTCCTTCATCAGCCTAAACCTGACCATTTGCTTCTGCCCAGTGCCTCCGCCTGAGAGTAGGCACACAACCAAGTCAGCCTGGACAGGTCTGACAGGTAGGTGGTGCATTCTGTTCCCTCGCTCAGGCTGCTGGGAGGGTGTGTCCCGAAATATTCCCTGGAAGGAGGTGCTGGCTGCTCCCCCCTCTGCTGCCTCTCTTGCTTCGCTTCTATTCTCTGGTTTGGTCATCACCACCACTCCTCCTTGGCCAGCTGGAGCAAACATTACAACCTAAGATGGTCAATACTTTGTTCATTCAACAGCACACTATGTGCCACCGCCATTGCCAGCCAATGTCAGCTGAAAAGCTCTGGCTCCACGGACTGTTTGACCCTGGGGCTGGGGAAGGGGAGACAGTTAACAGGCAAATACAAAAAACATATTGAGATGTAAAGTGCTGTGGGGAGAAAATAAGTAAGGATGAAGGGGGGCTGGGGTCAGGTCCAACTTTAAATGGGGTGCTCAGGGAAAGCTTCCATGGGCAGGTATCCGCTGAGCAAAGACTCGACAGAGGCGAGGCAGCAAGCTGAGTGTGAAGCTGGGAAAGCCTCCAGGGAGAGATAAGAGAAACAGCAAAGGTGTGAGGCAGGAGTGAGCCGGCCAGGGCATCAGTGTGGTGGGCATTGGGGTGAACCAAGGGGAGGACATGAGGTCAGGCAGTGACTAGGGCAGAAAGAAGTAGGAAAACGTCCATGCAGGGCTAGGCCCCATCGACCCTTCTAAGGGGGTTGCCTTTCCACAGTGACGGACAGAGGAGAACACTGCCAAATGGCTCTTATAATTTGCTATCAGAAATATCAGTTTAGATCTTAACTTGCAGATAAGGTTAGAATAAATTCCAGATTATTAAGAAATTAGATATAAATGAAGCTTAAAAACTAGGAGAAACCAAGAGTTTATGTTTAGCAAGGCAGCAAAAAATGCAGTAAGATTACATGTGACAAAAAAATAGGAAAAGTGTGAGAAGTTTGTATGAAAATTCTAAATGTCTCTTTGCACCAAAATTAATAAAGATTCAGGGGTATTTCAAATTCAGATATTCAATAATTAAAGGATCAACTTATTTTGTAAACAGCTCACATAAATTATATAATAAACATCAATGAAAATTCAATCAAAATATGCAAAGATACGAATAAAAATTTAAAAGGTAGAACTGTAACTAGTTCACAAACATGGAAAACCGTTCAATTTCCCTAACAATCAAAGAAAGGAATTAAAAATTTTTTTTCACCTGCAATATTTTTTTTGTACCTTATCAATCTTTTACAATAATACTGGCCATCACTAACAAGGATGCATAGAAGAAAAAGGTTTTACTTTTGTTGATGTGCAGTTATGTAGCTTATTAATGTCTATGTTCCAGCTTTAATCTCTCTTTGGCACAGGCTTTTGCTTTTGCATGAAATGAAATTCAAAATGACTGTTTTAGTATACAAGAATTTTAGCTGTAGCAAAATCAACAGACTATAATGAAGTACACCTGGAGCTCCTGGCAGGCCTTTCGCTGATGGTTATTCTTGAATGTGCTTATTTCCTCTTCACCGAAATGTACTCATTGAAGAGATCCTAAAGATTATGCATTCCTAGAGATAACAGGAAAGAAAATTCTTTGCAAGCCACATAATGGCTAGGACTGACCATTTGATGTTTCTGAAAATTCCTATTTAATGTTTCATTTGGAGACCAAAGAAGAAAGGTCCTTTAGATAGTTGTTGATGATTAGGACTTTCCACCCATCTGGATTCCAAACTCAGTGTCTGTAAAAGCTCTGTTACTCGTGCCAAGAAGCTCTTCCATTTGCACATGTATGACTTTCCTATTCACTCAGCCTTCCCCGAGTCTAGAGAATGATGCCCATGGGAAAATCACATGGCATGTTCCGGTCAAGATGTGTCTTAAGTGAGAGTCCCATGGGAAATACCACTTCAGAAAAAATACTTTTCCTCACATGATCTGCTGTGTCTCCAATGTGCATATAAGGACGACTTTTTAACAGTGGTCTTGAAACAACATTTAGAATATATGTATTATTTTGATGAAAGCTGTTAAGAGTTTTGTTTGATACCAGTTAGTCCAAGGCAAGTTGGTTTGGCAAAGAACAACTTCTTGAATTGGTACTGGGGTAGCTTGGGAAGTGAGGTTTCCTAAAAACTTCTACAGTCACCCTCTTGGTCTTTATAATAAATAAAAGAGACCAATTTATTTTCCCTAAGAAGATTTCACAGTGCCTTATGAAATGCACACTCAGTATAAGGGGAACAATTTGTTTGCTAGAAAACCATACCTATGAAATATAAGGACAACTCATTCATATCTGAAGTTTCTTGAACTCAAAGCCCTTACTTATACTTTGGAGTACACTAAGCTGTTTTAAAGAAATAAAGTTCAAAGATGTTTCCATGAGTCTTGGCTATAAGACAACTCATCAGGGGAAAATTGAAAAGACTAGAGAATATCCCCCAAACAAACAAAACAAAAACTCTGAAATTTTATAACAAAATTAATTTTTAAGTTATCATACACACTGTTTTATGAAAATCAAATTGAAATCATGTATTTTAAGATATTGTTAAAACTAAAATGGTGATGTAAGAAATTTCTTATTCTTTACTATGAATTTGGATGTCTGATTATGTGATGAGAAATAAGAATCTGGATGATAATTCCCACTATCACAATAGTAAGGTCTGTAGTATCATTTTGCATTGTCCAAAAATCAGGCTGTGGAGACTGGGATAAGAAAGAGAAAAATTAACATTTTCAAAGTGCCTAATATCTGTCAGGTACTATTACATACTTTGTTTCATATTCAGTTTCAAAAATCTTGCAAGTTAGATGTATTCTTCACTTGACATGAAGGAATATTTTGCTCAAGATTACATATTTGATAACCTAGGTCTTTCACACTCAAAAATTCCATGCAATTTCCAGTGTCACTGTATTTTACAAAGTGCTCTATTAGAGTATTAATGTGTGCTCTACTGTAAAAACAAAAACCAAAAAAGAAAACTGATTCCACAGTTACACACATTTAGTAACACAGGAAAGCAAAGTTAAATAGATTTTTCTTACAGACATCTCTACAACTTTAATATGTAAATAGTTTTTTTGTGTGGTTGTGAATGTTTTACAACCAACTCTCATTTAAATATTATTTAAATCTAATCAGGAATAACAAAGCCTGATTTGTAGAATTTGCTTATTGCCAATTGCCTATTTTCATGGTGTAAATACTTCCAACACAGCAGATTTCAAGCTACCAGTGTGGAATTGGGAAGAACTGTGCTTTTGGTTCTTGTGAACCAGTATGACCCAGATGTAGCACTCTACTGAGTCACTTTATTATTTATTGGACCTTAGAGCACTCACTTCACTAACTGTCTCCTAAGCCTGGGGTTCCAAAGAACATACTTTGGGAAACATGGAATTTTAACAGGAATCTGACTTAGGCCATTATTTTTTTATATACAAGATTTGAATTCAAATGTTGATTTACTGAGTGTCTAAACATTGTGCATACACAGTTGTTTAAATTTAAAAAGAATCCATTCCTGGGATGAAAGTCTGCATTAACTGAGTTCTTTTGGTTTCTGTTTCCAGCTGAGGTATATTTTCACTACAATTGATAAGCTAAACCTGAACTTGAAAAATTTACACTTCTCCCTTGGAATAGAGTGAGATCATGGTTGGTGGGAGAATTTCTGCACCTATAATTTTCCCAAAGACTGACATAGAAGAGATGACTACTCTGCTCTCAAATCAGATTCAGCTCATTTTCAGTTCATTAATTCAACCAGTCACTCAAAAAATAGCTATTAAGCGTCTACTGTTTTAAGTACTTCTGGTAATCACTGAACAACACAGACAAATATTCCCGTCCTCAAGGAGCCTATATTCTAGTGGGTGAAGGCCGATGCAAAATAAGTATAATTAATAAAAAAATCACACAGAACATTTAAAAGATGGTAAGTGCTGTGGATAAAAAAGAAGTAGATCATATAAGGAGGAATGGAGGTGCTGATGGTGGGCTAGGGAGCAGCATGAAGCATTGAACTGGATGGCCTGTAGGGGGTCCTCATTAAGAAGGTGGCATGTGTACAAAGACTGGAAGTTGGTGAGGGAGTTAACAGCACGGATATCTGGGGAAAGAATGGTCCAAGCCAAGGAACAGCTGGAGCACAGCTCCTAAATCAGAATATGTCTGGCTTCCAAAAACAGAAGGAGGGTAGTGTGGCTAGCATGGAGGGCAGCAGTAATAGGAAATGGAGACCAGGAAGGAACAAGGACTATGTGACACTGGACCTAGTAGCCACTTTAAGGACTTTGGCTTGTATTCTTCACGCAATGGACAGAAATTGCAAGTGGTCAAGAAAAGCAGGAACGCGATAATCTCGCATTTTGGAAGATCATGCTGGCTTCCAAGTAGGGATCAAGGGTAGAATTCTGGAGACTATTGTGATAATCTAGATGAGAGATGATGGAGTTCTAGCCAGAGTGGTGGCAGTGGAGGTGGTGAGATCCCTACACAATCTGAAGACAGGATTTCCTAAAAGATTGGATGTGCCATGTGAGAGAACAACCAGTAAAAGTGACTCTAAGGTTTTTGCCTTGAGCAACTGGAACAAATGGCCATCAATTGTGATGGGAAGCCTGCAGGAAAAGCAGATTTCTTGGGATGGGGTGAGGTTGGCATTGAAATTTTAGTTGTAGACATATTGAATTTGAAATGTCAAGTAGACATCCAGGGAGAGATGGCGAGTAGGCAGTTGCTTGGTGAGGCTGGAGCTTAGGAGAAGGTCTGGTCTGGGCCCCTATATTAATTGGCATTGTCAGTATATAGATGTCAATTAAATCCAAGATTGTAATAAGATCACCATGAGATTGTATAGGTAGAGGGAAAAAAATGATGGCTGAAGTCTGGACACTCCAACATTTGGTGTCTGGGGAGATGAGGAAGGACTGGCAGAAGAGATGCAGAAGGAGTGACCAGTTGGCTAGGAGAAAAACCAAGAGGGTGAAGTGCCTTGTAAACTAAGGAAACAATTAATCAAGAGGGAGGAAGTGACTAACTGTGTCGCTGGTAGGTCAAGTAGGATGATGATGGAGAATTGACCTTCAGGTTTATCAGCTTGGAGGTCAGACTGCAGTGCCAGTGAAGTGATGGGGTGAGAACCTGGCTGGAGTTAGCTCAAGGAGGAACAGGACGAGAGGGATTGGGGGCAGGAGGGACAGACAGCAGGTTAAAGGGGCTTTCCTGGTATAAGTGGAACAAAGAAATGGCCCAGTAGCTATGGGAGGGTTGGGGCCAAGAAAAGGTTTTCAAATTTCATTTTGCTTTGTTTTCATGACAGTTTCAGTAGAGAGGGAAAAAGAGATTTTGTTGAGACAGAGGACTGGCCGGGGGCAGACGCTTTAAGGAGTTGCAGTCTGTGTTTGGTACCCCAAAACCCACCTTCCGCTTCCTCAGAACACCCATGGAACACAGGAATCACCAATTCTACTGATGAGGAGAAATGATTAAGAAGAGGTTACATAACTTGCCTAGGACACACACTCTCCCCATGCCCATCAGCAGTGCTGGGCGTGCCTCCCCCAGGAGCACAACCTCCCCCAGGGTCTGGCCTTCCCACAGTTCATTAAGAGCTGCTGCCCCCCCTTCTTGGTTTCTCTTTCCATCTGCCATTAAACTTTTATGGCCAATTATCCTTACATTTTCAGCCAGGTAAACAATTCCTGTAGAAGGCCTGAATATGTTGCTTCTTGAGGGGAATTTATGTTTTGAACAGTTATTCCTAGAAAGACAAAGCTGCTTCTGCAGGCCTGGGTCTACGGGCCAGGTGTACCATTTTTAGCTTTGGGACCGAAGGCAAGTTATTTAAATGCTCTGAACCACATGTTTGCAAATGTAAATTGCAAAGAAGAATCTCTATCTTTCAGAGTTTTTGTGAAGTTTAGAGATAACATATAAAAAGTACCATTTTGCGTGTTTCACAAATTCTCAGTATTTTCCTTATTAATAAAAATGATTAGACCAAAAAAAAAAACTTTTGTGGTAGACTGGTACAATATGACATGTACATGAGGGAGATTCTTTGGACAAGGAAATGTCCCAGTTTCTTCAAATTCTTACACACAGCAGGGTTTGTTAAAGTAATCTGAGATCTAGAGTCCAGTTGCCCTACTTTCCAGGTGTAGGACTCTGGATAAGTCCATACCTTCCTTGAGCTTCGGTTTCCTCACCTGCAATCACAGAAACCAATGTTACCGAAGTGCTCTGTACACCACAAAGTGGAGTGAAGACAATGAGTGTGAGAAGATTATGGAAGACTCACTAACAATTTGTATCTGGCTGCAGGGATCGCCTCTATCCCCCTAGGTTCCTGAAGCACCTACCAATTGCCTTTCTGCAAGGTGGATTTTGTGGACAGGAGATGGAATTAGCTCTGAAACTGTCCTCCGAATGAACCCATCTGAACCTTCAGGGAGGGCTCCATGTACTTTTAGATGCCTGGATATTATCAGTCTGCCTAAAGGGAATGCTCCCTTTTATTCCTTTTGCTGACTGTGCATAACTTTTTTAGATAAAGAGAATACTGTATGTATTTCAAATACAGATATTCTCGCTGTTGTAGCTGTAAGGCATTAATGTTTGTAGCACTTCTTATGGTGTATAAGCAACTTGACTTGCTCTTATCTTTTGAGCTTCCATGACAAACACTAAGTAATTAAAGCAGCATTTTCCTCAAAAGTTTTACTGCCAACATTTAATACCAGGCCATTTCTGTTAATAGAAGTTTCTGTATCTGTAGAGCTCAAAACTAATTCAGCTGGCACAGACAATATATAAGCAAACACTATACCTTTTCCACTAAATTGAAGTTTATATTTCAGATCGTTTCTGTAACCTGAGATTTGCTGCCTACCCTAGGTTGAATTGCTAACAGAAAATACTCCTTTAAAAAGTAGCACTTTACATTTACATTCTGGTTTTTTTAGCACATCTATGGGCCTTAAGGGCTCTTGGAGAATTGGGAGGTGAAGTCAAGTGGAGAAAAATGTTCGGAGATGGGAAAGATAAACTGGGTGAAAAAGCACCATGAAAAACTTGGCATATCCTCTCAAGTAAGACATAGTGCATTCTTGAAGATCATTTACTTCCCAGTAAGAAGCAGCCAAACTCTTTTATTCCCTTTCCTTATTAGCATAAACTTCCAGGAAACTCTAATGTGGGTGTTTCATGCAGTTCTTTAGTTATGTATTTGTGAAATCTTTGGCTCTCATTCAAGAAAATAAGACTGCCAGCTACTAAAAAGTACCCCCAAATACTGCAAATATGAAGATGTTCCTTGCAGTGTTATATACTGTAGTGAAAACAACCTAATAGAAAATAATTCAATATGTGATGGTATTTTGGTAAGACAGAACATTGTCTAGTAATTTAAAATTATGTTTACAGAGAATCAGAAATTACAGTAGACAATACTTACATTAAATGAAAGTACATGGGTATAAAATTATCTTAATTTTGTATTTATGTATGCTTATGTATGTTTGTATATGTATAATAGGAACACATATATAGAAAACAAGTTTAGAGGGAAATCAACACAAATAACATTATAGTTGTTTTGGCTGTGTTGCCATATTAGAGAGAGATCCATATACATTTATCTATTTATTATTATGGATACACATTTATACGTACCCATATACATACATTCATCCATATATATTTCTAGATGGTTAAGTCTATTATAAATGTTATTACTGTATTTTTTAACTCATTGTGTGTATACATGCATTTATACTCTGCTTTGTTGTGAAAAGGATTAAAGTGGCTACTTTCAGATCACTGGAAGAATCTAAACTGAGCACCAAAAAACCAAAATGTTTCACAAACCAAAAAAAAATGAAGTTTTCCAGGTTTTCAATCCTCTTGCCCAACACATACACACACTCACAATATATGCAGTTTTACAAGTGATATGTGTTCTCAAGGAACAGGCAATCTTCTATTTTAGGGGTCTTGTAAACCACTGCCTGTGGGCCAAATCCAGCCCTGTGACTGTTTTTGTGTGCAGGGGTCATCATAAGCTAAGAAGAGAATTTTTATACTTTTAAAGTGTTGTTGGGGTTGTGGAGAGGAGAAACAAAGCAATGAAGAATATGCAGCAGGGCCAGATATGGCCTCAAAGTCCGATATTTATGCTATGGCCTTTTGCAGAAAATGTTTGCCAGCTCCCGCCCTATTTCTCAGCATACTTCTGGAATCTCTGTTGCAAATCCTGGGAAAGTCCTTTGCCCTGGGCTTTGCTGAAAGAAAAGAAAGTTACTGAGACATGGAGAGTTCATAGAATAATGTTGAGACAGTTCTTCCTATGCCCCTATATTCTTATCTTTCCACTTAATTCTAAGAACTATAGCTCTCACTTGGATGAATAGGAGAAAAAATATCTCTAAATTCAAATATGAATTATAGAAACATTTAAAAATGAATTCTTATTATTGAACATACATAAATTAATCTAGACAAATTGAGCAAAGTGCTTCCATAAAGAAATTTTGTTTATAACTAAAGCAAAAGACACCTGTTTAACAGGAATCATCTGCTTTCAAACAATGACTATGTCTTTAAAAGTCTTCCCTGAGGTAGACTCACTGTTTCTTCAAACTATTTTAATCTTAAATTTACATGGGAAACTTCATTTCACAGAGGGCAGAGTTAAACTGCAGCCAAACCTGAATTTTCAAAGTTGCCAAGTAAATGGTGTTCAACACAGACACTCACACACAACATAGTCCATGAAGAAACAGGCAAGATAATCACAGCAATGACAGGGGAGAAAGAAAATGCATATGTGATACAAAGTGCTATGAGTGACAATTTGAATTACAAAATTGTGCTTTATATCAAAATAGGTTAATAGCAAAACAAACAAGTGCACATCACTCTTTTTAGTGTGAGCAACATTTGGCTCCAAGCTAGAGGCAGAAAAACAGGCATACAGAGGGATTATCTCTGATTTATTAAGAGGATTCAGATGTTTTCATTGACTCGTACACTGAAATGATGGAAGAGAACATAATTTATGTACACATGACTAAAAGTCTTTAATCCTTGCCTTGCAAAACAATCACCTCACCACAACTGTCGCCCCGACAGACAAGACCTTAGATTTCCTTATTGAAAGAAACTTTCCCCTATTGCTGTTTTGTTCTGTTTTTAGATTCCACATGTAAGTGAAATCATATGATATTTGTCTTTCTCTGCCTGGCTTATTTCACTTAGCATAATACACAATAGGTCCACCCATGTTGTCACAAATGTCAGGATTTCTTTCTTTTTTATGGCTGAATAATACTCCATTGTGTATATGTACCACTTCTTTATCCATTCATCTATTGATGGATGCTTAGGTTGCTCCCATATCTTGGTTATTGTAAATAATGCAGTGACAAACATAGGGGTGCATATATCTTTTCAAATCAGGGGCTTTCTGCTGATGGCAAGAAAACTGTAGGTACTAGTCCACTAAGCACTCACAGAAAACTTCACAGAAAACCTAAATGATAACAGAGACTCATTAATTAATCAAATCTAAAGGTATCCCAGAATATTTGAGCATGATCAAACAACAGTACTGGGAAAAGCAAAAGCATACACCAGGAAGCCACTGACCCTTCTGGTAGAATTCTACCACAGGACTTTTAGACTGGGTCTATAATACGCCACCATTTGTTATTTTGGTTTTTGACCCACACTGTTGGTTAATGCATGATTGGATGACTGAAGTAGAAAATCATTTGGAGATCAATCAGTCATCAAGCCAGCCACTCAGTAGAAATGTATTTATTTGTTTATTTATCTATGCCTTTTATGCAAATATAATTGTATATATTTAAAATGTACACAAAAACCTACTAGAACTAATAACAGGATTCATCAAAATTGCAGGATACAAAATCAACACACAGAAATCTGTTGTATCCCTACATACTAATAGTGAACTAGCAGAAAGAGAAATAAGGAAAACAATTCCATTTACAATTACATCAAAAAGAATAAAATATCTAGGAATAAACCTAACCAAGGAGGTGAAAGATCTGTACTCCAAAAACTATAAGACACTGATGAAAGAAATTGAAGAAGACACCGACAAATGGAAATTCATTCCATGCTCATGGATAGAAAGAACTAATAGTTAAAATGCCATCCTGCCCAAAGCAATTTTTAGATTCAATGCAATCCCTATCAAAATACCAATGGCATTTTTCAATGAACTAAAGCAAAGAATCACAAAATATATGTAGAACCACAAAAGACCCCAAATAGCCAAAGAAGTCTTGAGAAAGAAGAATAAAACTGGGGGTATCCTTTCAAGCTATACTACAAAGCTACAGTAATCAAAACAGTATGGTTCTGGCATAAGAATAGACCCATAGATCAATGGAACAGAATAGAGAGCCCATAAATAAAACCATGCATATATGGTTAATTAATATATGACAAAGGAGCCATAAATATACAATTCTTCATAAATGGTGTTGGAAAAACTAGCCAGCTACATGCAAGAAAATGAAACTGGATTATTATCTAACTCCATCCAAAAAAGTAGAATTGAAATGGATTAAAGACCTAAATAAATATAAGACATGAAACCACAAAATTCTTAGAAGAAAAAACAGGTAAGAGTCTCATGTAAATAAGCATGAGGAATTTTTTTCTGGACATAACTTCTCAGGCAAGGGAAACAAAAACAAAAATAAACAAGTGGGAAAATACATCAAACTAAAAAACTCTGTTCAGCAAAGGTCACCATCAACAAAACAAAAAGGCAACCTACAGTATGGGAGAATATATTCATAAGTATTCTCTTTGATGAGGGGTTAACATCCAAAATATATAAAGAACTCATACTCCTCAACACCAAAATAACAAATAACCTGATTAAAAAATGGGCAAAGGACCTAAATAGACATTTTTCCCAAGGATATGTACAGATAGCCAAAAGGCACATGAAAAGATGCTCCACATCATTAATCATCAAGGAAATAAGACACAAGGAGATATCAGCTCACACCAGTCTGAATGGCCACTATCCAAAAGACAAGAAGTACAAGTTTTGGCAAGGATGTGGAGAAAAGGAAACCCTCCTACACTCTTGGTGGGAATGTAAATTTTGTTGCCACTATGGAAAGCAGTATGAAGTTTGCTTATAAAATTAAAGATCGGAATACCATTTGGTGCAGTCATTCACTTGTAGGAGTTCATGCAAAGAAAACAAAATTTCTGATTTGAAAAGCTATTTGCACCCCTGTGTTTATTGCCACATAATTTATAATAGCCAAGATATGGAAGCAACTGAAGTGTCTGTCAGTAGATGAATGGATAAAGAAGAAGTGGTACATATGCAGACGGAATATTATTCAGCCATAAAAAGAAAGAAATCCTGCCAGTTGTAACAACATGGTTGGACCTAGAGGGTATTATGCCAAGTGAAATAAGCCAGGCAGAGAAAGACAAATCCCATATGATTTCACTTACATGTAGAATCTAAAAACAAAGCAAAATGAACAAAGCAGAAATAAACTCATAGACACTAGGAAGTGACTAGTGGTTACTATGGGGAAGGATTTGGGGTGGGTGGGTGAAATAGGTGGAGAGGATAAATAGACAAAGAAAATAAATATAAAAGAATTTATCATAAAGATTTTATGATAAAAATCATTTGCAGCAATTATAAAATGAATTAGCCATGGGGATGAAAATACAGCATAGAGAATATAGTCAATAGTTTTAAAACATCCTTGTTGACAGAGAGTAACTACATTAGTTGGGGTGAGCACTTAATAAGGTATGCAACCGTTGAATTACTATGTTGTATACCTGAAACCAATGTGATATTGTATATCAACTATACTTCTATTAAAAAAATAAAAAAAGTGAATAATGCAATGATTTGATGTACATATACATTGTGGAAAGATTACTGAGATCAAGATAATTAACACATTAATCACCTCCCATAATTAAGTCTTTTTGTGTGTTTCTGATCAGAATGCTTAAGGTCTACTCTCAGTAACTTTAACATATACAATATCATATTGACTATAGTCACCATGCTGTACATTAGATCTTCCAAACTTATTGTTTATAACTGAAAATTTGTACCCTTTGACCTATAGCACCCCATCCTCTTCTCCCCACCTCTCTCAACCACCATTCTATTCTATGTTTCAATGAAATTTTTTTTAAGATTTCATATATAAGTGCCACCATATAGCATTTGTCTTTCTCTGCCTGGTTATTTCACTTTGCATAATGCCCTCCAGTTTCATCCATTTTGTTGCAAATGGCAGGATTTCTTTCTTTTTATGGTTGAGTAATATTCCATTATAGATACAGTGTCTGTATGTCATCACTCTTTATCCATTCTTTTGTCAAAGGACATTTTGGTTGTTTCCATATCTTGGCTATTGTGAATAATGCTGCAGTGAACATGAGTGTGCAGATGTCTCTTCAAGATACTGACTTCAATTCTTTTGGATAAATACCCAGGGGTGGGATAACTGGAGCACATGGTAGTACAATTTTTAATTTTTTGAGGACCCATCCTAGCATTTTTCCATAATGGCTGTACCAATTTACATTCCCACCAACCATGTACAAGAGTTCCTTTTTCTCCACTTCCCTGCCAACATTCCTCTCTTGTCTTCTTGATGACAGCCATCCTAATGGGTATGAGATGATATCTCACTATGGTTCTGATTTGCATTTCCCTGATGGTTAGTGATGTGGAGCACCTTTTTATATACCTGTTGACCATTTGTACATCAGTGGGATTTTACTAAGAATTTACCATGTTCAAGCCTATCATTTGCAACAACATGGATGGAGCTAGAGGGTATTATGCTCAGTGAAATAAGCCAGGCGGAGAAAGACAAGTACCAAATGATGTCACTCATTTGTGGAGTATAAGAACAAAGCAAAACTTAAGGAACAAAACAGCAGTAGACTCACAGACCCCAAGAAGGGACTAGAGGTGACCAAAGGGAAGAAGTTGGGGAGGGTGGGTGGGGAAGGTGGGTAAAGGGGATTAGGGGGCATTATGATTGGCAAACACAGTACAGGTGGGTCATGGGGAAAGCAGCATAGCACAGAGAAGACACATAGTTACTCGATAGCGTCTTAACTACAGTGATGGACAGTGACTGCAGTGTGGTGTGGGGGAGACATGATAACACAGATGAATGTTGTAACCACAATTGCTCATGTGAAACCTTCATAAGATTGTATATCAATGATACCTTAATAAAAGAAAAGCTGCCTTAGACACAAGGAATTGAAAAAAAAAGAGAATTTACCATGTTCTGGGGAGTATGCTAAGCCCTGGGACTACAGAGATGAGTAAGAATAGCTTCTTCTGAGGAGCTCATAGCATAATGTGGAGACAGTTAGCTATACCCCTGCAGCTAAGTATTACAGAATGTACAAAATGCTATACAAGTATGCAACAAGATGAGCAGAAACCACTTGTTTGGTGTGGGAATCTAAGGGAGATCATTCTAGGGTACCTCAGGAAGTCTGGAGTTGAAACAACTGTCAGATGAACAAGTGTGGGCTGAAGTAGCTTAGCAGAAGATAGGCAGGTATGTCTAGAGTAAATACCAGTTGGAAATCACATACACCTTAGAAAGACTTGAAACAAATCTGTCTATGCAGAGAACTTTGGGAAAACATGACAAGGCAGTATTTAAAACTTCAATTAAAAAAAAACATGATTGAATACAAAATGGTTGTTTTGAGGATAATCCTCAAATATCATACGGGTGTATGTGTGAATGAGTGTTGTGGCCTGTGTGTCCAGTCTTTGCAGTAGTGTATATATGTCATGTGTGTGTTACTGTATTGTTCGTAAGAACACTTACATGCTTAAAAAGAAGGATCACATCTCTTGTCCTAGGATATGGGACAGCCATATGCCCTGTGAAAGGATATTATTTGTTCCCATGATAATGGCTTTCCAAAGTAGACGGAATTAAGCCTATCAAAGCAAGGATCTCTGCGTGAGTGTTGCTGGTATAGCAGGTAAGAAAGAGTTAACGTTTTCTGCTCCAAACCCAGTTAGCAGTCTGGATTCCAGAGAGGTGGCTGTGTGTCAGTGTTGAAGGAGTGTTCGAAATTGGGAGCAGGAAAAGGCTGCAAGAGAGAATGTAGGCTTCACTGGAGAGCAAGTATCCAGGCTGCCTGACCGCTAGGAAGCTAGAGCAGTCAGTGGAGCCACAGAAGACCACAGGGATCTGAGGGTCAGAGGGCGGGCCCCAGGGTCCTGAGGCACGGCTGCGTAGGATAGACTCTGGATGGGCAGGCTGTCGAGCCAGGGCCCACTCAGTGGGACCAGAGGCCAGAAAAAAAACCCTAAAAGTATTCAGGATGGACGCAGAGAGAATTAGAAATGTGATGAGTGAGGTCATGGGCTTGTGGTCCAGGGTGGAACCCCTCAGAGGCTGTGAGGCTAGTGATCTTCCCTTACAGTGCCCAAAGGAGAGCACAGCCTTGTGTCAAGCAGGCTGATGTGCAAGGGAGTCAGAGCTCACACAGAACAACACAGAGCTCGTCCAAAAGCACCACTCAGTCCAGGCCATGGCCCAACCCTTTATTCATTGAAAGGAGAGCACATAATTATGCTGAAAATATTATGATTCCAGCAAATTCAAAAGGCACAGATTTCTGACATCAAAATGTAAAGAACTAGAGAAGTACCCAGGAAGGTGGCAGAGGCAAAATCAAGGCACTGTCATCGGAGAAGCAGGTCAGAGACTCAGCATCTTAGCTAGAATGACGCCATTCCTTAGGAGGAGAGATGGCCTGGGAAGGAGGGAGGGGGGGTGGCAGGAATGACAGGGAGCACATAGGGATGAAAGTCACAAGTAATTAATTAGTTGGCATTATGTACAAAAATAAATGAATATAATCCTGCCTTGCAGGGAAAATGTACCTGAATTGAGAACCCAATGGGCAATCAGGCAGAGTGGTGATACCCACTGAGGGCGCCTCGCTGGCCGAATGAGCTGCACGGAGCCTGAGCAGATGCTTGCTTTGATCTGGGATTTCTAGTTCTACATACCAGAAGCTCTCAAAGCGGATTCCAGATCTCACTGCATCCTGAAACTACACTAAGTGCTTAACTCCTCAGGATCCCAATTTCTTCCTTAGCAGAAATGAAGTTCTAAGGGAAATGGTGAAACTCACGCAAACAATGGGGTTTAATCAAGAGATAAATGAAAATGTATGAGAACTTGTAATGGCCAACATACACACTGATCAATTATAAACCAGGGAATCCAAAATCATTTTACTTCCTAGAGCTTGGATTTCTTCGTGTTTCACATGCAGAGATTCTGATGTAAGACTCTCCTTACTTTTTAACTAATTTACTCTGAAGATAGAATACTGTTGTTTTTTTTTTCATTCCCGATCTGCATTTCACCTAGACTCCTCATTGCATCTAGTCATGCAACGGACTTAAGTAAGGAAAAGAGTCTCCAAGCACGGACAGTATCTGCTGGGAGGAATAACGGTGTAAGAGACCAGGAAGACAGCTTTGGTTAGGGTAGGAGTTCCAGTATTGTCCAAATCTGTCAGCCTCACAACGTGGTGCTTCAGTAAGGGTTGAGTCATGACTCCATTTCAATTACTCCACAAAAGAAAGAAAATTGTACGTGACAGTAAACCATGAACACACTACAGCCACTAAATGTGCAAAAAGAAAGGGCAGAGGTTGTGCACTCTAACAGTGATGTGGCCCAGAGCAACCCAGTGTTTGAAAGCCAGGTGTGAGGTGTATTTCGTGGTGTGTGTGTGTGTGTGTGTGTGTGTGAGAGAGAGACAGATAGCCAGAAAGGGGGACATAGGAAGAGAGAGGAAAGGAGAGACAAAAGGTAGAGAGAGAAAATGCAAAGAGACGGAAGTAAAAATCAATTCTGGCAACATCACAGAAACCACATTGTCACTAATAATCTGCATGTCATCCTGCTAATTAGGGGGAAAAATGACAGTAATCATAATTATTATTAATATACAAGCAGAGATAATGGATGGAAAATGAATATTTTAGGTAAATATCCTTCTGAAATCATTTCAGTATACTCAACAAGGTGGATAAAGTGCTGGTGGAATTAGGGTGTCTACAAACTCTGGGGCAGTTAGCTTTTCTGATGAAAGAATGGGTGTCAATTCAAGCCAACTCAGTCACACAGGAAGACTTCCATTTCCATGACAATGCTGGGTACGAACTAGGTGCTGGAAAAGTATTTGTTGTTTCATGAATTCCTCCACTGGAGGGTGGGACCATCTCATTCTTCCCAACCTGATAGGGATGCACAGGTCCAGACAACATGCTTTCTGCTCACTCACTTCCATGTTCTTCCTCCAGCATCACACCTAAAATCACCCAAGGGCAGACTTGCTCTTCCCGAGCCAGGAGTGACCGAGCTCTTGCTGGTTAGATGAAAGGAGACGTGACAACCAACGGAGCCCTCAGGCCCTTAGACAGGCCCAGGAGAGCCCCTCCAATCTGGAGAGCAAAATGCCCTTCCCTGCCCTGGGGCAGTCACGGGCACCAAAAGAGAGAAAGCTTTTCTCTTGACCTCTCAGCTCCCCAAAGGCTCTTCTCCCTCTGCTCTGGGTGTCTGGCCACCGGCTCCCTCACTGAAAAGGGGAGAATCTCCACTCGTCCCCTGGTTGAAGCTTCTCCCCTCTTGTTGCTTCGCCCTTTTGTCAGCTCCCAACTCAGTTGACTTTTAGTTGAAAAGCTGAGGGACGCCTGTGAAGAAGCTGAATATCCAATTATAGGAAAAATAAAGAGCTTGAAGTGCTTGATTACAAATTTGACGTCCAACACTGCGTCTTTCACACTCTTCGAGTGTGCAGCCCGGTGTCGGATTACCTCTTATTTCTGTGTAGCCCATTAAAGGTAGGGTGAATTCCCAGTAAAATGGGTGATTTAGAGAATAATGGCCACAAATAAAAAAATGCAAATTTGAAATCTTCTGGCCACGGCCCGTTCTTGGTGTGCCCTGTGACATGGGAACACTGTGAGTTTCCTGAGGCTCAGTGTAACCAATTACCACAAACTTGGGGTCTTAAAACAACAAAAATGTATTATTTCATAGTTCCAGAGGCCTGAAGGATGAAATACGTTTGTTCTGTTCGGGCTGAAATCAAGGGGCCAGCGGCACCCCGCCCCCTGCAGCGTTTGAGGGAGAATCTGCTCCTTGCCTCTCCCACCATCTGGTGGCGCCAGCATTCTTTGGCTTGTGACCTCTCTAATCTGCCTCGGTGTGCATACTGCCCCCTTCTCTGCTGGCTATAATCTCCCTCTGTGTCCTTCTGATAAGGCTGCCTGTGTTTGCATTTAGAGCCCATCTGGATCATCCTGGTTAATCTCAAGATCCTTATCTCAATCATATTTATGGAGTCTTTGACATATAACTTACTGATTCCAAGGAGTAGGGCACAGACATTTGTGGGGGTTGAGGTCATTATTCAGTCTATCACAGGTATCATTGTTAATACCAAACTACATCAGGCTAATGTCACAGCAGGTTCTCATAGCACCCTGTTGTGTTGGTAATTCGTAGTTCCAACAACTGTATCAAATACATATTTTCTTGGTTGTCTGTTTATATTTCCCATCACTAAACTGAATTTCTGAAAATAGGAAACATATTTATTTGTCTGCCTGTCATGTTTACCACTGTATCTCCCTCACCATCCCTCATCCCAATCCATATAGATTCTAGCATATAATAGCTGCTCAATAAATATTTATTGCAGTACAGAGAGATCTCCATTTTGAAGATGAGAAAAGAGATTAAAATTATTTGCTCAAGTCCATAGCTAATAAGTGGCAAGCAGCCCTTCGACTCTAAAATCCATGAGCTCTATTCTGCCTTCCTTGGCCTGAGTCTGACCATATTCAATATACATCTTTCTGCTTTTGGTATTTGGATTTTCAAACCTCACAACTTTCCCTTTAAAAGAAACAAAACAAAACATCTTTCTTCCTGCTTTATTTTGAACACAAACATAGTCATTCAAAAACGAAGGACTGTATTTAACCACCACAGATAAGAGATAGGTTTAACGAGAACTTGTTAGAGATGTTGCATATAAAATACCTACAAATACCCATTTTTCCACTCTGTGATTTCTGTCTGTTCCCAGACCTACAAGAGTGTGCCTGAACACCTTGATAGAAATCCACAGTCAGCCTTGGCCTTCATTCTCAGAAGTTGGCCCTTTTGACATTTGTGGAAATGATAAAACCAATCTATCCTTAAAACCAAATTGTATAACTTAAGCATCTCTTTTTCCAAAGTGTCACAGGTATTCTAAGACTGCTCATGAAATTAGTCAGCCTAGCGAATGCTGGTGTTTGATGAGAAACCGAAGGCCACTAGATCTTTCTGTCAAGTCTCAGAACAACAACTAAGATTTTGTTTCTCTTCCTCTCAGCAAGGTGTGCCTTTGAGAAAGAAAACTTGGTCACTGTCTGGAATGTGTTAGTTCATTGGCCACACACACGGCTGTCTCTGCATATGTAATACTGAGGGGTTGGTTGTTGATGGGGAAAAGAAAGAATTTTTATGTGATATTTAAAAAAACTTGATTATAGTGTATTTCTTCTGTAGCAAAATCTTGGTACTTAGCACTCCTAAGATATTCATTTCTTTTTTCTTCCTTCTCTAGAATAGAAGAGTACCACATTGTGATATCTTTAAAATAAGGAAAACCCTGAAATAAAGTGTTTTCACCTGGGTATGTAAAATGTGTTCACATCAAAACAACAGTAATAAAAACATGGTCCTCAGGGAACCAGGATTTGAGGCCTGACTAGACAAAAGGATGTCCTTGGAGGAATAATTGACCAAAGAAGGCCCCAGTGAGGATTGAAAGGGTTTCTAGGAAACACAGAAAGGGCATAGGGAAAGGAGGAGAAGCACTGAGGTGAGGAAAAAAGTCTTAAATATTCTTGCCTTTATAAAATCGAAGGCAGTTCTAAATTATTCAAAGCAAGGAAGGAGAGTGTTTGAGAGAATGGGCAAATGCATGACCATAGTTTTCCAGAAAACAGCAAGTAGAACCCACTACACCTTTTTTTGTGATGACATTCTATCAACTTGGCTTTTTTAGATTCAGCAGCCACTTTCCTGGTCCTCATCACCAGGAGATGGAGACAAGCAGAGGGGTTCCAGGGATATTTAAGAAAGACTTCAACAGAAGGTAGTTAGGAGATAGGTTGAATGTGGAGGATATGGACAAATCAGTGACACTCCTTAGCTCATGTCATTAACAATTGTGTGGCTGGAGGTGCCATTTACTGACATGGAAAAATTGGAAAGAGTACATTTTGGTTGTGGAAAAAAGCAAGCTTATGAGATTGTAAGTACAAATGGACTATAAGACATTTGGATGTATAAGTCTGGAATTGAGAAGAGATGTTTGATCTAGAGATGAAAATTGGGAATTGTCAACATAATAGGTGGTCTTCGTGCCTGGGGAAATAGAGGTTGTCCAGGTAAAGGATGTCCCAGAGAAGAAAGCTCAGTCCAGAGCCCCCCAAAACTCCGAAAGTTATAAGTGAAATAGGGGGAATGAGTTCAGTAAAGGGCATGAAAATGTCTGAGAAGAGAGAGCGCTATCTTGAGATAAACAGGGTGTTTCTAGATGATCTCACTTGGGTTGGTGTCTCAGCTCTACCCCTTCTCATCTCTGTACACAGGGGGAAATCAGGTAGCTTCTCTAAGCTCAAATCACTTTTGAATTTGAAAAAATGTTTCACACATTCCTAAGCCTCACAATGAAACCATTTGTAGTTCCCCGAGGCATCTATGAAAACATGAGCAAATTCTCTTTTGATTTGGTAATATAACTTTTCTTAAGTGTGAGGAAATTGAAGGGACAGATAATATATATCCACAGGTTTTATGTAATGCTCATCAAAATGTTATTCCTCCTTTAAAATGCTTTCATTTCCAAGGAAATGATTGACATATTTGCACAGTAGATAGAACAGGTTAATATATATGTAAGTTGCTTGATCCCTTCATATCTAAGTGTGATTCTCTTTACCTGAAGCACTTGAGATAACCTGGCTCACTAAATCTTAAAGAATTTGAAAAATGTCTTTGGAAAGGCCAGCTTGTCAGCCAAGTGGTTTCAAAACAGTTTTTGATCAATTCCCATTTGAGGAGGAAAATACATGAATTTCTCTGCTACAAAGAAAATTCATCTAATTATACCCATCTCATATAATTTATAACAAAACACATTGATGAATTTACCTGAATTTCTGGATAAGATTCCCAAAACTTTAAAAATGCATGTCATATTTGGAGAACAAAATTTTGTTGTCCAGATAGAAATTTAAAATGTTCATTCCTTCAGGTCTGAGCAACTCCTAATTTCAGCTATGTCTTACAATATCCCTGCTTTCTGCATTTAGCAAAGCTGATAAAGAATCTTAAGAAAAATAACAATACCATGTTGCCTCTTTTTAGTTTATTAGTTAGAAACACAGTAATTTTATTCACATACATTGCATTGAACAGTAATATGAACTGTCAACAGCGGATGATATGTGCACCTTAATTCTTATGCAATCTCAGTTCTCACAACAGTCCTCATTACACACCCAGGATGGTTTTCAAAGCCACTAAAGATATATAATTTATCCACACAGAGAGAGCAACACTTTACATTTTGATATTAATGAAATTCATATAAGTAGCATTTGTGGCATATAAATTACATTATAAATTAACATGCCTACATGGTACCATAACTTAGATCCAGTGTCCCACTGGGACTCTCTGTGCTTTATGGAGGGTCATTTATATGTTTCTTTCAGGGAATATATATGTAAATTAGTTTTCATCATGTTCTGAAAACAGAAAGTGATGCATTCTTGCATTTCAGTTTTATTCTCCTTGCAATCTATAATTCCTGATTGGAAAACAGTATACATTTAGTTCAGAGCAATTAAAACTGATTAGGAGAATGAGCATTCTTAAGTCTATAGCCATCTGATTGGGTGGAATCAACTGACACTGTGTTAAAAGATGTAATTTTGCAGGTGCACCTTGCTAAAATAAATGACACACTCAATTTAAAAATAAATGAACAAACTCCTTCAAGAAGGTTGGATTACACACCCTTGAAATATATCAGAATTAGGGATGTTCTTCTTTAAGTTAACCTCTCTTTATGTGGTTTCTCACTTACTTCTGCCTTCACTCTCTGGGATATAGCACAAGTCTAGCCAATGCAGAAATGTGGGTGGAAAGATTATTACATAGATCAGTCAGATTCTGAAGCCCTTGGCAAAAAGGAATTCACTCCCCTGCTCTCTTGTTAGAATGACTTGAATATAAGAAAGCCTTTCTTCATGGTAAAGCAAAACTACCTCCCAGGACCTTCTAGTTAATTAGTATTAATTCTTTGAATTAACAGCATCTACTATCCTAGTCAGCTCAGGCTGCTGTAACAAAATACTATAGACTGGTGGTTTGAACAACAGACATTTATTTACTAGCAGTTCTCGAGTCTAGGAAGTTCAAAGTCAAAACACCAGCAGATCTGGTATTTTGTGAGGGCTTTCTTGGCTTCCAGGTGGCTGCCTTCTTGCTGTCTCCCCACATGGCTTTTCCTTGGTGTGAGCTCTTGGGGGCAAGAGGGAGCTCGTGTGTTTCTTCCTCTTTTTATAAGGGCACTGATTCCAACATGAGGGTGCCACCCTCATTACCTCACCTAAGCCCAATTAACTCCCAAATGTCCCACCTCCAAATACCATCATACTGGGGATTAGGGTTTCAACATATGATCTGGGGAAACACGTTCAGTCCATAGCACCTACTCTATGCCAGGCAGTTTTAATACCTGTCTTTTAATCCTTCAAGGTAGGCACAGCTATCCTCATTTTACAGATTATGATATTAAAATTCAAATAGGTTAAAAAAAAGATCCAGCCTCACACAGACAGAAGGTGGTGGGAAAAACTCAGTTCTCACTTCAGTCTTTCCTTTCTATCCCCTGCTACCTCCCTAAAACAAACAATAAGCCTTTCTTTGACATATTGGCCCACCAAACTATTCAGCCCTTTGTATTCCTTCCATGTCTTTTCTCACCCAAGCTAAATATTCTGAATTTACTCAGCCTTCCTTCAAATGACTTGAGTTCAGATCTCTTCACCATTCCAGTTTCTCTGTTCTGGATACACTCCATGTAATCAATGCCTTCTTTAAGCACAGCACCCAGAACTGAGCACACAACTTCAAGTAAGTTCTGATTAAGACAGATAGGATCAATCGTACCTTGTTATGAGTATTATACTTCTTGTAATGCACTTTACATGAAAATTAGTTTATGCAGCAGTCACTGTGCATCTTGTCTACAAGATTATCATAAGATTTTGTCAAATACCTTGCTTAAAATAAAATTCAATATCTGAATCATACCAGAAGCATGTTATGTCAGATATCTGCTCCACACTAAGCTTATCAGACAGCTCTCTCATTATTAAATAAAATAAGTTAGTTTCAATTTTTCAGGTAGATAGGTGAGATTTTTTATTTGTCTCATCCAGAGCCTGGGCCATGTCCCTATACACAAATTCTTTGTGCCCTTGGAAGAGTCACTTTTCTAATGCAAGAAATATTATACATTCTGCTCCTTGTTTTATAGACAGGAATAATTACACAGAAGGAGATGTAAGTGACAACATATTTTAATAGTTGAGTCGATAATACAAAGGTTGAGCAGAAGAATGTCATGGTAATTTTTTTTTATTTTTTATTTTATTTCATTTATTTCACCAGGCTAACAGTTTTGGCAAGAAAATAATAATTATTTCACTTATTCAAAGAGTCCTGAGGGAAACAGCAAGATTCTGGACTAACATCTCACCAGTTAAAACCAATTATCTTCAAGATACTATCTCAATTAATGACAATGAAAATAATCTTGAAATAAAGTTCATGGTTTCATTGTGTATAACTGCAAATGATCAAAATAAAATAAGTGAGCCCTCAGGAATTCTAATTGTGTGTCAAATTCTAATAAACTAGTGTCACAACCCTATACGAACTCTAGTGAAGTCAGTCTGTCTATTGAATGTGTATAGATGCCAGTCCCAAAATTCACCACAGAAAAATCCGTCTCAGGAAGTTGTCCCCCAGAGGTATCTTCTGTGTTTACCCTGGGATAGACAATGTGGTTGAAGTCTATAGGAAGATTACAATGGGGAAAAGACTACTCCCTTAAAAAGAAAAGAATGAAAACCATCTAAGAATTAGATGTCATGCTGCCAATCATGCAAAAGGCTCCTTCTCGGTTGACATGCAGCGTGTCAGCATCGCCTCCCCAGAGTGCATTGTCTGAACACTCATGCTGGCTGTTCTGTGCTGAAGGAACAGGAAACTCTCCAACAGTATGTCCTATAGGATACCTTGATGACATCAGCAAGCAGAGTACCGAGCACACACTGCCTAGTCACAGACACCCCAGATGAAAAGGTAATGAAGGCAGGAATTCTCCTGTGTTCTTATCAACAATGAAGTGGCATACCCAAGCAGAAGAATTGTAAAGATGACCTTCTTGGCCACTGAATGTGTGCATGATAGAGGGAGAAAACACCCAGTTAGCAGTCAGGAGGGATTAAGCCAAACGGGACCTTTATAGTTTGCGAAGTGTGGCATGTCTACCATGCCATGCCCTCTCCTGGCTACTTCTTCATCAGTTTCTCCTCTAGTGTGAGAGAGACCTGGAGAAATTGACATTTTGAGTGATAGTTCCCATTCTCTCGTTACCTAACAATGTCATAAAACAGTAAGGAGACATGATCCCTGTTCACATCCAGAGAAATACCTAAGCAGTGAAGATCCAAAAGAGAAAAGTAGACAAACACAATCTCTACAAATTACCCACAAGTCACCACTAATTTTGAATAATAATGGAGCTGCCTATTTTATTCTTTTAAGTGAAAAATGTATTGCCCTGATGCCTGAACTGAAGCAGAAATAGGGAAGTATCATGGAAGTCAGCCCTAAAGCCTGACTTAGTGTTGACAGTGTGATGTCTCTCACTTGTAGGTGTTATTACATTTCAGCCCTAAACACTATCATCCTTTTTACACACTAATGAATAAGTCAAACGTAGAGCCTGAAGAAAGATAATTAGTTAAGATTTGGGCCTGTAAAGCAATACCAAAATAAAAAACTCAAAGCAATATTTATATTAGACTAGTTGCCTAGGGCTGCCATAACAATTACCATAGACTCGGTGGCTTTAAACAACAGAAATGTATTATCTCATGGTTTTGGGCACTAGAAGTCTGAGATCAAGGTGTTGGTAGGGTCATGGTCTCTCTGGAGGCTTTAGGGGTGGAGTCCTTTCCTGTCTCTTCTAACCTCTGGTGATTGGCAGTAGTTCTTGGTGTGCCTTAACTTGAAAGTGCATCACTCCAATCGCTGCTTGTTTTCACAGGGCCTCCCCACTGGGTGTCTATACCCAGATTTCTCCCTTGTTATGGTATCAGTTAATCCAGGATGAGTCATCTTAACTTGAGCACATTTACCAAGACCCTGTTTCCAAATAAGGTCACATTCACAAGTTTTCAGGGTTAGGATTTGAACATATCTTTTTGGGGGACACAATTCAATCTATAACAGTATGTGTTCAAATCACTGACTCACTCAAAAAGCTACAGCTAGCAGTATTGATATAACTCTTGGGTGCTGTAGGATAATAGAAATGGGGAAGGAGGCACATAGCTCACAGAGAACAACCATGTCATGCTGTGTATTTTTTGCATCAGGACCATGGACAGTAGCTCATATTCTTCCAACCACCTTCCCCATCTCACCCCAAAATTAGTTATGCCGATGGAAAGAAATGCCTTACACTAAATAAGGCTTATCAAAGGACTATTATACTGTTCCTCTACTATTTCTAACCTATTTCTTGTAAATCAATATATCTCACTCCCTGTAACTTCATCTGGTATGGTGAAAATATTATAGTAATAGAGAACAGTTCACTGGTTTATAAAGATGGCTGCTACTTTTCTTCAATCTAGGGTTTTAGCTTCATTGTAAAGTCTTAAAATCTAAATAATAAGTTTAGTAAATGACGGTCTACTGGAAGAAAATGGTTCTTAACATTTAAACTTAGATGGAACTAGTTTGTTCTTGAAAATCAATGGAGTTGTTATAAAATATTTAAGCTGGGTAAAGTGATCAACATTTATGTTACTTTTCTATGATGATGTACATCAAAGCAGTGTAAAGAAACACAAATGGCTTGAAACTGAAATGTTCTAAAGCCACAAAGGTAGGATGGAAATGGGAAATGGATAAGGAAGGGGGAAGAGTAGCAGTGCCAAAAGGGTCAGGTAAGTGAAGGCCTTATGCACACTTCTGAGGAGGTTGGATGTCTGTCGAAGAACATGAGCTACGTAGGGGCTCTAGGAAGAAGAGTGATATGATTAAATTTGCATTTCATTTTAGGTAATCTGTTGATTGTATAAGGATGATTTAGAGGTTGGTAAGATGAAAGGCAGACAGACATTTAACTCAGGTAAACAATAGGATGGACTTGAGAAATATTTAAGAGATAGAATCACTATGCCCTAGTTACTGATTAGGTACAGGAGGTTACATTCTAGTTTGGGTGACTTAGAAGAGGAATTGGTTTGGGGCAGGGAAGTGGGGTGGGAAATAATGAATTTGGTTGCTGACATGTTAAATTTGAATTATCTTTGGGAGTTCAAAATCTGTATCCCTGTAGGCTCTACAGCAGAAGCACGCCCCTATTTCCTAAATCCCTGGTATCAGTACTTCACACTGTTTTCAGTCTTAGATAATAAACTGGCTGAAGGTGATCTTCTCATGTTCAGTGTTGTGTCACTCAGACCTTGAGAAAGTGCTTGTTTGCTAACCATGTCTGGAGCTGTCCCCAAATCCTGAGCTGCGTTAGGTGGAGGGGCAGAAGAATTTATTTTTAATACTTTATGGATTCTTAAAGAGGAATTCTTAAGTGTTCTTCCATCTAGGACAAGGACTTTTTTCTTGGGATATAAGACAAAGAGAAAGGCTGGGGATGCTGGGCCTCCTATAGGTACTAAATTATTGACAGTATTTAAAGGTGCATCTTTCTCAACACAAGCTGCATGCATGCTGTGACTCGTCAGCATTTGATTTCCTCTGAATGTCAGAGATTAACACGCCCCTGACAGAGTAGGGCAGAGTCTGGTGCCTTGCTGAGGAGGAGTTAGCAGCTTAACATGGCAACCTACCCTTTATGAGATTTAGATGTGACAGTAATAGATTGTCCTGGAAGTCCCTACGCAGGGGACAGACACCCAACACTCAGAGCCAAAGAGTCGAAGTTGCTATGGCTGTGGCTGCCAAGACAGGTGTTGTGTTGGAGTCCAGGCTTCCTGGTAATTCAGATTCTCACCCTGTCTACCTCCAAAAATTGGTGGTGGGGCATGGTGGGAGGGGGTCACAGGGACTTATAAGTAAGTTAAGAGGCCACCTCTTTTCTAGATCTACTGCAATTCTATGGAGAGAGAGCAAAGGAAACAGAAATGGCCTTTCGTAAATTTCATTATTAGAAGACACCATGAAAACCATATGATTCTATATCTTTATTTTAAATATGTGGGAAATTGACTGGAGAAACAGAAAAAGAAAGCCCAGGTAGTTGTAAAATTTGAATCAGAATCTGATTCCTCTGATTTACAGAGAAGAACTCTTTCTGCTATCTCATATTATTTCTTATACCTTCTATTTCTTGAATTTGGACTCAGGGCAGTATGTCAGAAGGAGCTCATCTAGCTACCTTAACAAGCCATTATGCTCTGTTTTAAGAAAGTTCATTGGAATGAATCCTTAGTTTAGAGAACTCTTGGATATTGCTAGCTTTTCATTATTAAAAATCAGTCTTTTCAGGTAACTAAAGATATGTCTCCTTAAAGATTTAATCTTTTCCCTCCTGGATCATTTTGATCTGTAAATCTGTATCTTATTTAATTGTAGTAGATATTTTTATGTCTTCTTATTGGATCTGAGAGCTTATTCCTCGTAGAATGCTCATCAGTTTATGAAGTGCTTACCCGCATATGGCTTTCGTATCTCTGGTATTTGCACAAATGATTTTATTGTCAAGACACTGATGAGAAAACAAATACTTAGAGAGTTTAAGTGACTTGTCCGAGTGGCAGTGTCAGGACTTAAACTCCCACTTGTCATTCTATGAAGAGGTGCTACTTCTATAGGATGAACAATTCACTTTTCTCAGACTGTCAGTTATAATTGTGCAGTTACATCAAGATGATCCAGGGCCTGCTGCAAGAGTCAAGGATGTTTGCACCCGGCTTTTATGGTTTTCAATATAATTACACAAGCTCTTTAAAATAAATTTGCTATCTTCTTTCTTGCTTTTGGGTTGTTGCTTATTGCTACTATCAGTTTACCTGATTAATGCCATATCTTTCTGTAGTCACTGTTTCTATTTTCTGCTTCAAAGCTGCTGTGAATAATGTTATGGGCTGGAGTTTATCTCCTGAAGTTATATGTTGAAATTCTAACCTCCAGTACCTCAGAATAGAACTGTATTTGGGAATAAGGTCTTTGAGGAGATGATTAAGATAAGTGAGGTCTTAATGGTGGGCCCCAATCCAATATGATCAGTGTTCTTCTAAAAAAAGGAAATTCAGACACAGCTTAGACACACACATGGAAGAAAGACTGTGCGCAGACCAAGGGAGAAGATGGCCATCTACCAGCCAGAGAAAAGGCCTCAGAATGAAATCAGCCCTGCCAACCCCCTGATCTTGGACTTCCCAGCTTCCAGAACTGAGAAAATAAATTTCTTTTGTTTAATCAGTCTGTGGTACTTATTATGGTAGCCCTAGCCAACTAACACAAACAAGAAATGAAAAATAGCTAGTTTTTAGAATTGTGCATGAACAAGAATAAATAGATTTTTCAGTGGAGCCTGCTTCTGAGTCAAGTTCCTGGACTTAAGTGCATGAACACTGTGATACCGATTTTAGTTTGCAGGAGCAATGCCTTTGGCTTGTTTCGTGATTCTAGCTTATATTCTAAGCAGGAGGTGAGTTTCAAGAAGGTAAGATCATAGTTTCAAAAACAAGGAATTATTGATACACTAAGTGGTTCTTGAAATACAGAAGTTTTTTTATTCTTAGTTAGAATGCTGTCTTGATATGTTCCCTCATGCGTTTAAAATGTGGTTTAATCTCCCGAACCTTACTCTACCCATCCTCTCTTAAGCACATACCAGCTGTAACTATCATAGCATATGCACATATGTCCCATTTTATTTCCTTTTCCCAGGCTGCACAGGTCATTGTGGGCATCATACTTGTACTGCTTTTAATGCCTGCGGTTCCAAATAAATACTGAGCTGAAGTCCGTGGAGGCTCAGAATTGCTGACTGAAGTTCACTTGCAAATGAGTGTGCTCTCCTTTGCCTGTCCAGGACTGCTGCAGTATTTTGGATGGAAATCAGAAACCTTTAAGGCAGCAATGGAAGAACAAACACAGTAAATGTCTTTCTGTAGTAGTAACACAGACCATTAAATAGACCCTAGCAGACAGGAAAGCCTGTATGGATTTCAAAAATAGTACCCATCTGTCTGAGAGCTGCTAAAAGAAATGAGGTTTAGGCATTGGAACATAGCCTGGAAGCAAAATCTGACTTAGGTTCTGGAAAAGCTATGGAGGAGCTCCTCAGAGAATTACAAAAACATGTACCTTTTGCATTCCAAAAATAATAACCAGGCACAGGAGGACACTCAGCGCCAAGTTTCACATTTGAATCAAGCCACACACACAGAGTTGAGAGCTGAACTTTGGCTCTTCCCCATTGAGTGCTGGTAAAACATAATTCAAAGGGTCAAAGGTCAGCACTTACAAAGGTGTCTTGACAAGACCCTTCAGGCACACACACATTTATTCAAGACCTACAAATTAACCACAAGTGAAAAGGCAATATAGTTTAAATTACATATACAGATAGGCTGATAGACATAATACATTTATGGAATTTAAAAATCAAGAGGAGAACTCTAAGAAAACATATTGACTGGGGTTGACTAAGTCAAAGACATTATTTGGGGGAAATAGATAATAACCCTGTGATGTTTTATTAGAAATGAAATACCATAACATTCCTATTCCTGGTAATTAAAAAAAAAAGAAGAAGAGATTACATATTACATGTGTTTTGAAAAGCACATGTGTTAAAAAATAGTGTTAAATATGTGGTTCCAGGTCATTTGCAAGTCCAAACTTCCTTTAATTTTGTTATCTCTCACCTTCATATACAGAAATACAGAAATAGGAAGTACTATATCTATTTTATGAAGTGTAAAGGTTGCTGGAGATAAAATACCAGAATTTGCATGTTATGCCTAATGATTCAAAGCTTTTCAATGGGCAAACATCCAGGTAAAAATAATTTGGCCATTTTACCATGCTATAGAAAAGTAGGATGAAGTATCACTTTCTTAGAAAATAAAAGTGAGGCCTAACAGACATCTTTAAAGGCGAAGTCACAAAAAAATTCCATGTCTCCTACGTGCTATTAAAGCTTATGAGAAGTTACAGCGAAGCAAAGTATAATAAAATGCAATTTTTGCTTTCAAAAACTTCACAGTCAGGTATTAAAAATCCTGCAGGGACATACATAATACAATAAGAATCGTAAGGTCAGGATGTAAATGCAAACAGCACTCATGTATTACAGTCTAAATATCTAAACTTCCCCATCATTAACAAGTTAGTCAATTGGAATTTTGTATGGCTTTCAGGGTTTTAAAACCTTGAAAAACTCCAACTTTCCTATTTATCATCTGCAAGAAATATAGACCATATTTGTTTTGTTTGCTATGATACCTTCAACACCTGGAACATTTGCTTGTACATAAGATATCCACAGTAAATATCAATGAAATGAATGGAAATAAGATTCTGTGCACAAAATGTAGATGTAGAACTGAATTACCAGTACAATTGGATTGAGAAAATAGATCAGTTCATGAGATGCTATCTCTATTGGAAGACAAATCATGGGTCTCTCAAAGATTTTTGTGTCTTGGGAGCAGAGGCACTAACTGCCTTTGGTTTGGACTATGTCTTCAAAGATATTTGTACAAAAAACAAGAGAGGAAGTGTCTCCCTACCCAATTAAGGGAAGATATACTGCCCATTATAAAGGATTTTGTTTCCTTAAAGTTGGGGTCTCCTGTAACACAATCCACTGCATGTGTAGATATCACTTGGCCTTCTGCTTATTGCCCCATGGGAATTGATGCCTGGGGAGTGGGCACAAAAATGATTATGTTCAACACAAACCCTACTGCTATCAGTAACAAACTAACCTTTGTCTGACTCAGGAGTCTTGTGTCTTTGGTGTCCATGAAATAGAGGCAGGCTACCCAGTTAATTTGCAAATAGGATAAAATCTCAAACCCTTCACAGTTTTGACAGTTTCATATAACAAATAGACACTGACTTGAAGTTTACAACTCAAATAATAAAAAGAATTTCAGTTTTTTCTAGGAACAGCATTGCTTCTACTCTGGAACAAGAAAAACCTGGTAAGCTATGATATCAGAACTTACTTTCAGCCCTTCAGGGAGCTGAGGTTTCAAGGCCACCGAGTGAACTGAAATCCAAGGAGAAACCAATCTCTCCAAAGAGATAAAATGTGGACATTGGCTGAAAAAATAATGGTTGAAAATTTCCAAAAATAGAAAAAGATATCAAACAATAAATCTAAGAATCTCAAAGAACCCCAAGCAGAATAATCACCGAGCATCACAAACATACATACATACCTAAATACATAAGATACACACTTCTGAAAACCTAAGATGAATAGCAAATTTGAAGGCAACCAGAGAAAAAAGATACATTGCATAGGAACAAAATTCAGAATTATTGGAGACTTCTCTGAAACTATGCAAGCCAGAAAACAGTGAGTGACATCTTTAAAAGCTTGAAAGGAAAACAAAAAGAACCTGTCAATCTAAAATCCCCAGTAAAAAATATCGTTCAAAAATGAGGGCAAAATAAAGACTCTTTCAGGAAAACAAAAAATGAGAGAATTCATTTTCAATAAAACTGGATTACAAAAAAGGTTAAAGAATGGTATTCAAGTAGAATGAATATGACAGCAGACAGAAATGCTATTTTGGATCTAAATAAAGAAATGAAGTTTTTCAGGAATGATTAAAATGAAGTTAATCTAAAAAACATTTTTTCTTATTTCTCATTACTCTAAAAGGTGTTACTGTCTAAATGAAAAACAGTAGCAAGTTACTGTGGGTTTATACCATATAGAATATAAAATGTATGACAATGATAGCACAAAGGTGAGTAGTACTACTGGCAATATATTGCTGTAAGGATTTCATGCCTTGTTGGAAGCAGTACAATATCATTTGAGGGTAACCTGTAATTGATTAAATATGTATTTTATAAATGCTTGGAGCAGTCACTATTTTTTTAAAAACACCTCTAAGTAAAAAGCCAATAATGGGAATAAAATTGAATCACAAAAACACCCAATCCAAAAGCAGGCCAAAAATCAGGAGAAAACATACAGAGGGTAGATAAAACAATTACAAAATGAATATCCCTGTAGTAGACTGAAACCTAATCATATTAGTAATCACATTAAATCTAAATGGTCTAAACATACCAATTAAAAGGCAGAAGTTGTCAGATTAGATAAAAAAGTGAGATGCAACTCTATACTGCCTGCAAGAAATTCACATTAAACATAAAGATAAAAATAAGTTAAAGATGAAAAATGGCAAAAGATATACCATGATAACACTAATCAAATGAAAGCTAGAATGGCTATACTGGTATTAGACAAAGTAGATTTCTGAGCAAAATAATTAACCTGGAATAAAAAAGATCTTATTGATAAAGGGGTTGATTAATCAAGAAGACATAATAATCCTACATGCCTATTAACAGATCTTTAAAATATATGAATAAAAACTGATAGAACTACAAGGGGAAGAAGATACATACACAATTATAGTTTGAGACTTTAATAAGTTTCTCATGGTAATTGATAAAAACAAGTAGAAAGAAATTCAGTAAATATACAGAACACCTGAACAACACTATGAGCCATTTTGACCTAATTGACATTTGTAGAACATTTCTTCAACAACAGCAGGATATATTTTTTTTTCAAGCACATATAATAATAGGTCATATTCTGTGTTATAAAATAAGAACATACAAAATGTATTTGATGACAACCGTAGAATTATGCTAGAAATTAAAAATAGAAAAATCCCCAAATTATTTAAATGTTTAAACACTACTACTGAGTACCTCATGGGTCAATGAAGAATTCATAAGGGAAAATAGAAAATATCTTAAATGAACATGACAACACAAAATATCAAATTGTAGGAAATACAGCTAAAGCTGTGCTCAAAGGAAGTTTATGGCAGAAAATGTTCATATTAGAAAAGAAGAAAAGTTTTAAATCAAGCTTCCATCAAATAACAATAAAGTCACAATATTTTAAGTCATTTTGATTTTTAAATTCTTTATTGAGATACAGTTTACACATATAAGGTACCAATTTTAAGTGTACAACTCAGTGAATTAATGGATAAATATACACCAGTGTGAATGCTGCTAAGATCAAGAGATTAAACTTTTCATATCCCCTATGTGCCTCACTAGTCAATAATCATCCTCACTTTAATATCCATACACAGGGAAAGATAATCAGTACAAAGTTGAACATTTTAAAATGAGTTTCAAAAGATCTGTACATTCATTCCACCACGTGGTAAATTCTCCATTGTTATTAGGTATTACTGCAATACTTTCCTCAAAATAACACACTGCTTAAATTACATAGATTCAGTTGTCTTCAGTAATTCAAAGACTCAGCCACCAAAAGTATTTATCATGTCAAGAAAAAACTTCATTTAGGCAATATAATATTTGGCCTAGGGAACTTTGGAGCTAGCTAGACATGGGTTCAAATAATACCTGACACTTAATAGCTAGGTCACTTACCTGAGACTCACTGCTCCACTTCCCTTGTAGGGTTGCTATGAAGATAAAATGAGATAGCATAGATAAAATGCTCTGTAGAGTGTCCTGTAATGTGCCTTTACTAGTATTAGTAAAAGCACTATTTTTATAGAGTTATTGATTCACCAGTCCTGGTCTCATTACCTGTTCAACTCATAGGTAAAATGCTAAGCCTTCAACTTCCTGCTCAACATATACGGCTATGCTAAGGTGAAGGCATCATTGTCAGAAATCCAGTGCTTAAGAGGCTGAGTAACATGGCCTTGGAAGCTGGGCTTGAACCCTTTCGGTTCCAGTTCCTTAGTCCATGGATTAAAATTCCCTCCATGGCCCTGGGTTCTTTGAAATCATTATTGAACTTCATTATAATACAGATCCCTGCAATATGTCCAGAACGGCCCCTTTTACTCCCTCATGGGCTGTGCTGAGACTATGGCCTAAGGCACCATCATCAGCCCTTATGCCTTGCTTGGGGAAGGGGGTTGTTTCCGTAATGTGTTTGGACAGAAAGCATGAGTTAGCTCAGGCCTCCTAAACATTATAATAGGATTACTTATAAGACATCAAAATCTATGTGGTCTGCACTTTGAAATAAATAATGAGGCAAGTTAAAGCTCTATGAATGCATCTCATTTTAAACTAATAAAATTTGTATAAACTCAAATCAAAGTTGCCAGATGAGGAAAGAGATGGAAGTTTCTAGGGATTGTTTAAAAAATGCTTTATGTATTATTCATCGTGACTTTGCTCTTGCTGGATCTTATTTTCTTCTAGGCGCACTTTAAATGCCCCTACTGAAAAGAAAGCAGTAGCGATTCGTGTCTAGAACGACCAGATTTCATAGACTCTGCAGCAACCTACAGCAGACTTCGTCAGAGGACCGCGGTGCTGGAGATGGCTTGAGTGGTGCCTTCACAGCATGGCCTGGCAGGCCGGAGGGAGGCAAAGCCCTACTTATCCAGAGGAGGAGATGTACCCACGAGTTCATGGTGGTTTTATAATGTGACAAGTCAGCGTGGCAAAGTTCCCTTTTCTCCACAGTGCATTAAATTAAAAACATAAACCTGGGGGCTGCTATTTGCAAAATTCTGTTCTACATGCTGAGGGAATATGAAGACAGAGTTTCTGTCCTCAACAAACACAAATGATTTAGCAGAATAGACTAAACATGCAAACCTAAAAACTTAACAATGTAGGGCAGTTCATAGTAAAGCCTAAATTAACAGTCTGGACATGGGCCATGGAGAGGAATTTTAATGCTAGGCGTGAAAGAAAGCCATTGTGATTTCTTGAGGAAATGAATTAGATGATCAGATTCAGTTTTTAAAGGGCTTTTCTAGTTGTTGAGTGTGAAATGGACACTAGGAACGGTAGAAGAGGAAATCAGAAGAGTATTCCAATTGTCAAGGCAAAAGATGTAAAACTTTTGACTAGCGGGACAATAAAGGGGGTGAGAAGTGCTTAGTCTCTGGCTCTATGCTGAAGGTTGGACTAACAGGATTTGTAGAGGGATTGGATAGGAGTGTGACAGAAAGAAAGTCTGGGCTAATTCCTAGGTCGGCAGTCGGAGCACCTAAGTGACCCAGGTGCCACTGACTGGGCTGGGAATTCCGTGGGGGTAAATAAGGTGAAGACTAGGACTCAAGTGCTAGGTTTGGTGCATGGGGAAGAGAACCTGACCAGACTAGAGTTGAGTAAGAGAGCTCAGGCATCACTGCTTCCAGAAAACTACACCCAAACTTCCTGCTCCTCTCTCCAACACACACACAAGGGTGTGCACACACTCATACACATACACATATACCATACCCAGCCACCCCACACACTGATCACACTCATGTTTGCATATGTACCAAGTATGCCAATACCGTGTATGCACAACTACACACTCCACAGACACTCTCACTTCATTCAGTATGAATCGGACACCTGACCCACCGTGCTACCTGAGCTTCTGCCTTAATTCACTATTCACTGTTGGTTGTCCACCCTCAGGGTGGCTGCAGGGCGCAGCTCCAGAAAGCAGCATTCACACTGACTGCAGTATGGCTGGCACCACTGGAGTTAAGCTGTGTTATGTGGCCTGTCACCGCATTAACCTTCTGCAACTTCTGGAGAGAGCCTGTGTCTCATTCATTGTTATGTGCTCATCACCTGGCTGATGTGGGAACCTAGGAGATCATTTATATGTAATTCTTAAAAGAAAGAATTACCAGACAAATTGGCCAAGCCCATATTTCTCCCTTCATCCCACTCAATATCCCCTAACTGTGGATCCCCAAATATAAACAATATAAAATTCAACAAATAAAAGTACTGACAGCACCATTTTTGCATCCCACTCTAGTATGGACACTGTTCTACATGCTTTCACATATTGTATTCAGTTGACTTTACAAGTTGGAGTGGTACTTGAGGATCAGTAAGATCCCAGGAATTTATAGATCTATCCAGAGAAAACAAATAATACAGTGAAACATTCACCAGCGCTCAGAGTGGATGCTTTCAAACACAGTCAGTAATCACCAAATATTAGTAGACCAAGTTACACTTGTGAGTAATAAAAAAGTGGGAAAATAAAAAAAGGAAAAACATTTTTAGTAATTGGAATCCTTTAGGCACCATAAGCAAGGTGCAAAAGAAATGGGAAGGGTGCATACTCTGGCCAAGACTGGCTCATGGGCACCCATAATGGAAACAACTACATGATAGATGGCACTTTCCAGTAATCTGAAATTTCAATTCACATCCACATCCACAGAGGAGCTTGTTACAATTCAGATTTTCATTCAGTGGTCTGGGGCCTGAGATTTTGCATTTTTAGCAAACCCCAAAGTAATGCCGATGATGCTGGTCCCCGAGCCATGCCTGGAGTAGCAAGCTTCGTAGGAGAGATTTGAAGTAATGTGACTTCTTAGTTCCCTATCTAAATGAATTTCTATGGCTCATTACACACAGAATCTGCTTCAACAAACCGGTATTAGTTTTCACATGTGATATCACTTTACAGTCAACAACTTGGGGGCAATAAAGAGGGCAGTGTGTGGGTGCAATGAGCAGATTTCACCAAGTTAGCTCAAATGAAGTCAAAAGGTTTCCTCTAAGTAAGCATGTTTGGTAGGAAAAAGCAGGCTGCTGTTCCTCCAGAATCAGAGGCACCGCCTTTATAAAAGTTGTCCCTGGCCAGGACTAGCCCTAATCATATTTTGTGCCTAATATACTATAAGTGTTTTTTCTTTGTAAGTGAACTTGGCAATGTAGACAGCCTCCCTACTGAGATTTCATAGCTCCTTGGCTTCAGCCAAGCTGAAGTTGGCTTTGATGTTGTGGGTACGTGCCCTCCTGAATTAATGTACAGTTGTACAAGGGATGTGTAGAGACAGACCAAGGCAGAAACAAGAAGTAATGAAAGAGCCTGAACCACTCAAAGAAAGAATAGTAAGTAGGAACTGTTGAATGCGGATGGCAGAACTGCTGAGCCAAGTGGCAGTAGTGATTGACAAAGAAGTGAAGGGAAATAATGGCAATTGCTATGTAATGTAAGGATGTCAATAATATCTGTATCACTGAGTTGCTCTGAGAATCGAATTTGATTAAATTTTTGAAAACACATTGAACATTTTAAAGAACTAGACAGACATTTAGAGGGATTATAAGAGCATCTGCATTTACAAAATGCTTTGACACACTCTGTATGCGTCAAAAGGGAGCAAGGCATAAAGCATGATTGCAAGGCATGCAGTTAGAGGACCTGGGTTAGCTCTGTTACTTAGCCTTTTTGGGCTCCAGTTCCTTCATATGCAAAATGAGAATGTGAAATCAATAATATAAAATACACATTTTATGTTATTTCTGTGTAAAATCCTTACAACAGTCTGAAGAGGAAAGGGTCACCACATAACAGTGTGTTGGGCTGCAAGAAAGAAAATCCCTGACTGACAGACTGACCAAGGTCTAAGTAAGTTGCGGGTGCATTGTGTTGTTCTTAAGGGAAATCAGGAGATTGGTCATTACTGGAGTCAACTCAGTTGCTCAGTGATCTCTTCCAGGATTCAGATTCTTTCTAACTTTTATTTTATCTATAGCACTTGGATTTTGCCCTCTTCTTGTCACCTCAAAGTCACAACATGGCTGTCACACTTTAGATATCACAGTTGCATTCAAGGAAGAGAGAAGGAGAAAGTGTGGCTAAAAAGTTCCATTTTACCAGGATAGTAAATGTTTTCCAGATTTTTCCACTCCACCTCAGCAGATACTGTCTTACATCTCAGTGGGTAATCACAGCTCTACCTGCATCAACTTGCTACATGACACACCCACCTCGAGCTGCAAGGATGGCTGGAAAATTCATATTTAGCTTTGAAAGGCTTTAGTAGAGGTGAGCAAGAGAAGAAAGAGTGAGAATGATAGGTTGACACTGCCGGCTACAGAAGGCAGGAATTACCAGCATTTAACTTGAGTGAAGACTCAGTGGTGTTAAGTGACTCACCTAAATTTGTTGAGTAAAATTAGAAATTGCACCTTGCTTTTGGACCGGCAATAAGTTGAAAATATTGCATGGCCTTGTTTAAAACATGGCTTCAGTTTTAACTTATAATTTATGAGAGTACTTTTTAACACATCTTTTGTTATATGATTTTATATTTAATTTATTTGGAATAAACCAGGTTCTTTTTATTCTAAGTGATTTTAATCATAGTAAAATTTTTGACATGTCACCTTTCTCTTCTTGATGAAGATTTTTTTCTCCCTTTGGAGATAGACAGCCAGAATCCTACGTCTGAGGCTTTGGGCATAAGAACACAGTGCCCCACTCCAACAGTCAGATCCCACTTTACTGCTGGTCAGGCATGATTACCTAATGGCTCTCAGTTAAGATGTGGCTGACACCATCAGGGGAGGAGGTAAATGATATGGGCAAAGGCCCAGAGAAGCCAAGCAAACTGCATATAACATTTTTCACTACTCAGTGATATAAGCCAGATGCATCTGCTTCCCTGGTCTTGCCAGGCAATGCAGAATTTAAATGGTAAGCAATTTATTTGGAATAAACCAGATTCTTTTTTTTCTAAATGTTTTTTATTGTAGTAAAATGCACATAACATACAATTTGCCATCTGCACCATTTTTAAATGTACAGTTCAGTGCTACTAAAGAGCATTCATTATTTTGTGCTACCATCACCACCATCCACAACTCTTCATCTCATAAAACTCAAATTCTTTACCCATTAAATAATAACTGCCTACCCCTCTCTCCCCCCAACCCCTGGTGATGACCACTCTACTCTTTGTCTCATGGCTTTGCCTACTCAAAATAACATAGGGGGCCTAATGTTATAACATTCCAATTTGAATTTATACCAGCTTAATTTCAATAACACACAAAAATTCTGATCCTTTATATCTCCTTCCCCCCTTTTAGTTGCTGATATCATAAAATTGCATCTTTACACATTGTATACCACAAAACACAAACTAATAATTATTTTAAATTCATTAATCTCTTAAATTATGTAAAAGAGAAAATGTGGAGTTACAAACCAAAGTGACAATAATATTAGCTTTTAGGCTAATAATTTTTTGATGTATTAGTGCCTTAAATCATGTAAAGAAACAAAAGTAGAGTTATAAATCATTTTTACAATATTACTGGCTTTTATAATTACCTGTGTATTTACCGTTAGTGAGATCTTCATTTATTCATACGGCTTGGAGTTACTGTCTGGTGTTCATTCATTTAAACTGGCAGGACTCGCCTGAGCACTTCTTGCAGGACTGATGTGTGGTAACAGACTCCCTCAGCTCATGCTTCTCTTAGAATGTCTTAATTTTTCTCTCACTTTTGAAGAACAGTTTTAATAGATATAGAATTCTTGGTTGACAGTTTTTTTTCTTTTATCACTTTAATATATTGGCTGAATAATATGTATATATATTATTCTTTATAATAATGTCTTTTTTATCTATTCATTTGTTGATGGATACTTAAGTCATTTCCATATCTTGGCTATTATAAATAGTGTTACTGTGACATAGGATGTAGATATCTCTTCAACCTAGTGTTTTCATTTCCTTTGGATGTATTTCCAGAAGAAGAATTGCTAGATCATGTAGTAGTTCTATTTTTAACTTTTTGAGGAACCTCCATACTCCTTTCCATAGTGGCCATATCAATTTGCAATCTCACCAACAGTGCTCAGGGGTTCCCTTTTCTCCACATCCTCACTAGCATTTGTTATCTCTTGTGTTTTTGATGATAGCATTGTAATAGTCATGAGGTGATATCTCATTGTGGTTTTGATTTGCATTTCCCTTATGATTATTGATGTTGATATGTATGTTGGTGTTCTAATATCTCTTTGTATGTGCAGCTGCCTTTGAGTGTCCTAGTCTTTAATATCTGACTCTCAAAAGGGGGAAAAGAGAAGAATGAAGGAAGGGGAAAAGGGCACCAGCTCTTTAAATACTTGGAATTCATTTCAGCCAGAAGGGAGGGATCTTCAACAGAGTGGGAAGGGTACAACAGCAATGGCTTCCCACCTTTTTGCACCTCTGAGATCAGAAGCAGCAATCGCTGATTGAATATACAATCCCTTATATTTGTAGAATAGGGTCCTTTTCTCCACTGTGATGATAAATGTTATGTATCAGCTTGAGTGGACTAAGGGATGCCCAGATAGTTGAATTATATCACCATCTTTCCTTGTTTTCCAGCTAATAGACACAAGATCCTGGGACTTCTTGGCTTCCAGAGCCACATGAGCCAATTCCTATAACAGCGCTCCTCTTACTGTATCTAGATATAGCCTATTGATTCTTTTTCTCTGGAGAACCCTGATTAATATATCCACCCTGTCTCCCACAAACTGTGTGCAAGCTGCTCCTGGAACATGGGTGCAGCTGCCTGCCCTGGGGCTTAAGGGTGGAGGAAGGGGTTGGGCTACTGGGCTAAGAGATGAAATTGATTGAAATTAATCATAATTTAATATCCAAGTCTTCCTTTGGAAGTTGCAAGCTTTCTTCAAACCCCGGAGTCCAAAATGGTTACATCAGACAGACTCTGCCAACACAATTATTGTCTGAGTAGGGAGACAGATTCCTCATGTTTCCTATTTTTCTATCTTTCCAAAATACCAGGAATAATGATTTGTATAACAATGGAGTCCAAATATCCTTTTCAAGCATTCACTCTCTCCACATTTATTTTCTGGGATGTGATAGCAGTACATTGTAGAAAAGGGGACTGAGAGACAAACTGAATTAAGCCACCTAGAGAAAACCTTCAAAATCTTCCCTTAGAAATGCCAAATTTTTCTTCCTCATTAATAAAAAGTTGCTTTAAACTCTTCAAGAGGCAGTTTACATTATTCACTGGAATTTTAAGAGCCCAGCCCTGAGATGCAAATGTGTGCACAAAATATAATAAAATAAAATAATGTGCTTGTGTAGTGTATATTATATGTTACATAATATATATTACATATCATCAAGTATAAAGCCATTATGTAGAGTGGTCTTCATAACATTCACTTAAAAAATCAGTCACCATAATAGAAATGTTCTGATCCAATTGGGTATATTAAATAGATACAGCAGATGTGAACCTTGTTACAAAAAACAAACTCCGCTGCCCATAGCATCGATTAAAGTATGTCCCTCTCCACTGCAATGTTCAATTTGATGAAATACTATGAGCCTCCTAGATCTGGTCACTTAGTCTCTATGCTAACATTCCATCCTCCTTGCCTCCCCAAGTACTGAGTCGCTTGAACATCTGTCATTGCTATGGAATAATCTCTTGTTTTTGTGGTTTATATTTGGTAGTGAAATTTTATAAACTCTTCTAATTGAACATTCTTCAAGGGCAAGAGCTATGACTTCCATTTCCTATACAATTACCAAATAACAATCAACATAAAAGATGGTGTTGACTAAATTATGCATCTGGGGATCAAATTAGATATCAGTTTATTGAATCGAGGGAAATAAAATTTATTCCAACTTCTTGACAATAGTTCATTACAACTTTCTTGAGCTCTGTGTCCTTCTTTCCGACTACCTGAAACAAGCAGTTTAGTTAAAAATTTAATGAGGTAAAAGAAAGATATTCTAAATAGCAGGGCATACAGCACTATGCAGATAAATATATCTGAACAGCTGACCTAAATTTATTTAGATTTATTTAGTTTATATTCGGTGATGTGTATTATTTCAATGCACTTTGGCTCAAAAGTGATTAACGTAGTCAGTTCCCTTTTCCTTTCATTCTAAGAAACAGAGGTTGTGAAACAGAGACACCTAGTTTTCTTAAGTGATGTATAAGGAAATAGTTACTGGGGTCTTAATGGCCCATTTGGCTTGCTTTCAATCCATAAACTCTCTTTTACATTCTTCTCATTTTCTTATTCCTCCAAATCAAGAGCTACATTCATCATTCATCATGGGCTATATGGAGACTTACGCTGTCATAGTTGTGCTCGTGTTTGCAAGCCAACTTTGGGATCCTTGATAGAAGGTGCTATCACAAGCTCCAAATATTTGTCTTTTATCACTAGGCAACACAACTAAAAATTGTTCCAATAGATTGTAATATAAATGTGTTAATAAGCCCCACAATGGGGGAAGAAAAGCATCTATGGATGGACAAATCTGCTGCATTCAGGGTTCAGAGACAGTCTCAAACTCAATTTCAAAGGAGATTTGTGTACTGAAAACAAATAGGAAGTCACAGTTTTGGCAGATGTGAAGAAATTCAAATCCCAAACAGTGGCAAAATTCTGCATTCACAAAAATTGAGTGGGCTTGAAACTTGGCAAATAAAGCTATTTGAGCCCCCTTTCAAAGAGGGAGAACATGCTTTAAGAGGCTAAAAACCAAAGTCATCTTGAACATTCAATAGATTATTTTTTCCAAAATAAAGAATCTGATGAGTTATGCGTGAAGGAATCAAAAACACATGGATTAAGCTTTGCTTAAAACAAACATAGGTTTAAATGTGAAGAGATATAGGCAAAGCCTATTAAGAGCTCCCCTCAATCCCAAATATTTGCAAAAAGTGTTGATTTTTCTAGCATACCACAGGTTTTCTGTATCTAGTTTGATCATTTCACTAGAAATTACCATTTATCTAGTATTTTTCTGGCTCAAATATAGCTGCCATTTGCTCTCTATGGCACTTCTTCCCCAGACTGCAATTGATTGCTCTCTATGCCATGCTACTCTGCATTTACAAAAGCAGACTCAGAGCAGCAGATAGGCAGCTCCATGTTCTTGAATTTGAAGGCACGTTCTGGGCCTGAGCAATGAATGCCTATAAACATTACCAGGTGCATCTTCTGGGCATTATTTCCAGAATGGCCACCTCACGATGCTTCTGATGCCTCTCCAACCACTTTGGTTAAATTGATTTCGTGTGCCATTCACTCTGGTTTTGTGGAAGGCTGGTTTTACTCTGGCAATGGGTGACATTTTCCTGGCCCAGCAGTCACATGCCTAAGAGGTTTGTACTCTTGCATGAAGACAAATTCTGGCCAAAGGAGCCTGGCTGACATGCAGGAAGCTCAAATCCTCCAGACACACAGAGCACAGACAGAGAGCAACTGGCGCCATGCTGCACATTCCCACCCATCTTTAGCATTCCCAGCACATTAGGGTGAGTCAAAGGTCTTCCTTTGTTTTCAACAAATGAAATTATGTCTCCAGCATTTAAATGCTAAGTTAGAGCTCAGCTCACAGAGGAAATGGTGGGATTGGCATACAATCATCTAAGTTCAATAACTGGAGCATTGAGTCTCTAACTTGACTGTGCACTGGAATTACCTAGGAAGCTTAAAACGTACTGATGCCTCTATCCCATGCCCTACAGATTCCGATATAATTGGCCCAGTATGTAGCCTGGACATCTAGATTTTTAAAAGCTCTACAGATGATTCTGCAGATGATACTACAATAGGTAGCCAAGGTAGAGAACCTCCCAACTAAGGCTTCAGGGTTGATTTTCATAATGAAGCTAAGTATTGGGATAGAATAATGGCACTAAAACCTGGCTGCATTATTAGAATCACCAGAGGTGATTTTTAAACTGCTAATACTAATGCCCAGACCCTGGCCCCAGAATTTCCAATTTAGTTATATAATATTTACTGTGGTTTAAGCTCTGCTTTAAATGTGAGTTGTGTATACATATATACATATATATACAAATATACACTATACAATATATTATGCTTTGGTCTAAGTGTGTTCTAAGCTATTGGCCCAAGCTCTATTCTAACTATGTGTGTGTGTATTTCTTATATATATATAAATATATATATTATATGTGTGTGTATAATATATAGTATGTCTTTTCAACAAGCCTATAAACTAGGTACTTGTAGTGGTTACCTCTCCAATCATCCCCAGTGATCGTTGCTTCCTTGTACAAGGTTGTAGTGTCCTTTCGTATGGAATCAGGGCTGATTGGGGAATACTGCAGGAATGATGGTGTATGACCTCAAGGCTAAGTCATAAAATGCACTGCAAGTTTCACCTTGGTCTCTTGTGTCACCTGTGTTGGAGGAAGTCAGATGGCATGCCATGTGGATCCAAGCAGTCCTGTAGAGAGGCTTTCATGAACAGAAATCGAAGCTTCCTGCCACTAGTACGCACCATTTTGTCATTCCTGTAAACAAATCACCTTGGAAGTGGGTCCCGCAGCCCTAATCACACCATCAGTTGAGCGCAGTCCTAGGTTTGAGAAATCCTAAGCTAGAACCTGCTGGCCTAGCAGCTTCTGCATTCCTGACTGAAGAAACATGAGCTCTTAAGCCTTTAGTATTTCAGGTGATTTGTTATGTAGCATTAAAATATCATTATTGTTCACATTGTAGAGCTGAGGAAACTGAGTTGTGGAGATGTGAGGTAACTGACCTAAGATTACATAGGTACAGTGTATTTGGGAACTAAATTAGGTGATTTGTCTCCAAAATGTGTGCTTTTAAAAATGATGCAGTAACCTTGCTCATGCATATTGTTAAGTATTACTTGATGGAGACGATGCTACAATGGCAATAATAAGCCAAAGGAAGTGGTCTCGTGCAAACATCCTATATGTTGTGTATGCATTGCCAATAGTTTCAAAATTATTAGACCATCAAAATGCTACCCTTGCCCTGGTCATCCTATGCTCTATTATTTCCTTCAGCATATAGGTTTGAAGGAGCTCTTAGAACATTATCCACTCCAGACATGTGGGCTGTTTTCTTTAATCAACACCCTAAAATACAGACTATGGATCTATGTTGCAGAGGGGTCAACAAATACTAAAATTTTTCTGATTTAAGCTCAGCCTTCATATAGGTTTTGGCAATTTTGAGAACTAAGCAGCTGTTTCTATTTTAAAGAATTCCTTCCACATGGTATTGGAAAAGCCCAGATGTTGAAGCAGCAGAAAGACCTGTGCTCTGTCTTTGTTGCGTAACTTTGGACAAAGTATTGGATGCCCAGGTGCCACTCTTAGGAATTCTGATTACACTCTTCTGGGGTGGGGCCTAGGCGCGGTTCTTTTTAAAGCTCCCTGTGTAATTCAATGTGCCTCCAGAATTGTAAACCACTGATATAATCTCAAGCAGTCTCAGTTTCCTCACTTGGTAAGTGGAGGTGATACTACTGAACCCTTGGTGTTTTTTGTGAGGATTAGGGCTCAGTAATTAAGACAAAGTTCCAAGCATGGTGTTGCGCACAAAGTTAGTACGCAGTGAATGACACCGATCAGTGTTTGTGGTTTGTTTTAAAAAATTTTAGTGTGTTGAACAAAGGTTTAATACTTAGATACACTTATTGATTTATTTTCCCCAGTGAGCCCTCCTAATGCTTTTATATTTAGAAATCCCTTTACATTTATGGAAAGTAAATATACATCTAAGTTTCTCATAGGAGATTTTTCAAGTCTCTTATAATTTCTTTTGTATGCTCATCACATCTACCTAGAATTTATCTTGGTATATAAAGTGGGGCCAGGGATGGATTTTTCCCCCAAAGAATCAATTTTTCTATTGACATGCATGGAATTCATTCCTCTCCTCATTAGCTGGTAATAACTTCTTCTTTCTATATTAGGTTTTTAAGTAAAGACCAGTATCAATTTCTGGCACAATGACTCTCATATGTGGATTGTTTCTTTATTCTTGTCCTACTTTTTAAAAAATGCTGAATTATTAGGGCTTTGCAATGCCTTTAATCTCTGTTGGGTAAATTCAAATATTTATCATTCATTTGCTAAAAAATTCAGTATTCTTGATTGAGGTATATCTTTTTAAAATATCCAGATCTTACCCTGCCTATCATCCTTCAGCAACCCCTCATTAACTGAGTCACTTAATTTCTTCACTAGGGTACCCCAAACGAAGAGAAAGTAAATATTTACTCAAGTCAGGGGGTATAATGCCAAGCAACCATCAGAAGGCCAATATTTCACTTACATTTAATGTTCCATCTTTAAAAGTAAAGCAAATTTACAATCCATTTTCCAATATATATATTTTTTTCAAATAGACATTTTTTTTTAGGACCATTTTAGGTTCACAGTAAAGTTGAGCAGGAGGTACAGAGATTTTTCTATAAATCCCCTACCCCATACATGAGAAAAATCCCCTATTGTCAACACCCCCCATCAGAGTGGGGCTTCTGTTACAATTCATAAACATTCTCTGACATATCATTGTCACCCAAATTCCACAGTTTACATGAGAGTTCATACTTGGTGGTGATGTACATTCTATAGATCTGGACAAATATGTAATGACATATGTCCACCATTATAGTATCATACACAATAATTTCACTGCTCTAAAAATCCTCCGTGCCCTCCCATTTATCCCTCCCTCCCTCCCAGACTCTGGCAACCGCTGATCGGTTTACTGCCTCCATAGTTTTGCCTTTTCCAGAGTGTCATATAGTTGCAGTCATACAGTATGGAGTCGCCTTTATGGATTTGCTTCCTTCACTTAGTAATATGCATTCAAATTTCCTCCATATCTTTTCATGATTTGATAGCTCATTTCTTTGCAGTGTTACTTTTTTTTTCAGATAAAATGGTACTTCAGTAGATATGATGTGTGTTTATCCTGTTGTTTTAAGTAGCACTTGTTCTCTATTTAATTTGGAAAAATGCAAAAACCGTATCATGACATACTAGGATTTCCTGTGTATCTTACACACTAATTTTCTATCACACCTCACAAAAGCCATGAATACAGCACAACTTGCAATTTCTTAATAACAGTGATATGGATAAAGATCATAATTGTGATGGTACAATGGCTAACATCTTTTGAGTTCTTCCTATGTTATGTTAACTACATGTAGAACATGAATTAAGTCATGTGGTTATGTTAAAATTCTCTGATTCTCTTCTTTTCCAAAGGTGGAAACTTATTCTCCTTCCCCTGATTTGTAGGTCAAAACAGTGATTACCTTCTAATGATTAGAGAGTGGCAGAAGACAATATGAGACTTTTGAGATTTACCCAGCAGGCTGTTGCAACTTCCTTCTTCTTTCTTTCTTGGATCCTGAGGAAGCCAGCTGCCATGCTAGGATACTCAAGAAGCCCTGGAAAGGAACTTAGACTTCCTTCCAAGAGCTGGCACTGACTTGCCAGCCACATGAATAATCATTTTGGAAGCAGATACTCCAGACCTAGTCAAGCCTTAGGTGACTACAAACTTCGATGACATCTTGACCAAAACATCCTGAGAGACCTCAAGCTAGAACCACCCAACCAACCATTCCTGAATTCCTGAATAACAGAAACTGTGTGAGATAATAAATGTCTGTTATTGTTGCAAGCATTTAGATTTGGGTTGATGTGCAGCAATAGATGACTAATAGAGATTCTTTAATCTTTACAATAATCTGTAAGATAGATAACATTACTAATTCCCATTTTACAGAAGAGGAAACTGAGGCATAAGAAGATCAATTTACTTGTCCAAAGACACCCACTTACCAACACATAGAATTTACCAACACATATGACACTCTGGGATTCTATCAGTTGGTAGGAGAGCAGAGCCTGCACACTTACACACATGCCCTCCATGTCTCTGTGCATTTCTCCACATTGAGGCTCCAGACCAGCTTATTCCTCTACCCTGGCTCAACTTTAACATATTAAGAATATAGAAAGTCTGAAAGAAAATGACCAAGGTTACTACACAAATGGGAATTGAATTTATATGAAGAGTCCAAGTAAGCATGATCCTAAACCTGAAAGAGCAACAGTACTTGATTCCAGGCTCATATGAAATTATAATGCATCGTCCACATTTTAAACAACCTATTAGGTGCCTAGTAGTTAGTATATTCAGCATGTCTAGTTTTTATTGCAACCCTAGAGAATACTTATTCTTGCCATCATATTACAAATGAGGACACTGAAAAAATGCTAATATAATCCACATATGAGAAATAAATAGATTTCACACAAAGACCCTATTTATAAGAAACAGAAATGAAGAACAAGAGTAGAAGTGCCCTAGAAGAAGTACTAAGAGTTACTAAACAATTTTGGGGAAAAGTTCTACCTCAGTATTCAAGGCAATGAAAATTAAAAGAATAAATCCCTTACTAATCAAATTAGCAGAGAATAGTTTTAATTGAAAATTCTGAATGCTGAGATACAGCTCTGAAATGGGCCTTTTTGATATATGTCAGTGCAAGTACTACATTGCTATCATGTTTATGGGAAGTAATTTGGTAACATATATTAAGAATCTCAAAAAATTTCATGCCCATTAATCCACTAACTCCATTTCTACATATTTATCCTAAAATAATAGTCAAAGAACAAATATTTACATACCAAGATGTTTATTATAATTCTATTTAGAACAGAAGAGAGAAAAAGAAAAAAAAGAATGAAAAATCAATATCTAAGAGAGACATTATAAAATAAATCACAGTGTCCACAAAGCAGAATATATAGCCCTTAAGAAAGACATTTCCAAAACATTTTTTTATAAAAAATGTTAAACTCACTAAAATATTGAAAGTCATTCTAATGAGATTGCTGAATTTAACTGAGGGTAATTTTATATTCCAGTTTATCTGCATTTAGGGATCGGGAGTGATATATTAGTTTCCAAGGAGTTTCATAAAAGACACCACAAACTGGGTGTCTTAAAACTACAGAAATCTATTCTTTCACAGTTTTGGAGGCTAGAAATCTGAAGTCAAGGTGTCACCTGAGTCACACACTCTCTGAAGCCTCTAGGCGAGGATTCTTCTTTGCCGCTTACAGCTTGTGGTAGCCTCAGACATTCCTTGGCTTGTGGCTGCACAACTCCGATTTCTGCCTCCATCTTCTCATGGCTTTCTAGCTGTGTCTCTGTGGTTTCACATGGCTGTCTTCCTATACGGACACTAGGCATATTGAATTAGGAGCCCAGTCTACTCCAGTATGACCTCATCTTGACTAATAATACCTGCAAAAACCCTACTTTGAAATAAGTCACATTCAGAGGTACGAGGGGTTCAAACATCAACCTATTTTTTTCTGTGGGGGACAGGGAGACAATTCAACCCATAATAGGAAGAAAGATACATGACACAAAATAGGCTCACAGATCTTGGTTTACTGAAGAGATATCGTGATAGGTATCTGTTCAGAGATGTCCTCAGTTGCTTCCTGCTCTGGAATGATTATGCTGCATGAATCTGGGTGGCAGTTAGTCCAGCTATTAAATGTATCCAACTCCTTTCATAAGTGTGTGGTATCAAGAGTTATTGTGCAACTAGGCTAGCATGCTTACTCACTTTGCTTCACTTTGCATTCCCAGCATCTTTGTTTATAAGCTTTTGAACTCTCAGTTAATTAGATGAGAAAGCAGGACCACACACCCACTTTAATTGCAAACCAAGACAAGGATCCATATCCCTACCTCTCCCCTGTTAAAAACTGGAGAGATTAACACACATTGCTAGTATCTCCATCAAGTTGCGAAGTTTCTTTCTGCATTGCACGAATTCTTGCAAACGTAAAAGCTTTCATACACATGAAACCATTTTTGTAAATTAGCATTCTAATTTTAAAAAGGGATTTTAAATACACAAGCCCTTGCCAAGCTTCTCTTTCAAAGAATGGAGACTACCTGAAGTTGTTCATAGTTTGAAGAGCTCATCAGACCAGTGCAGAGTTTACTATGATCAAAATGGATATTATTTGGGGGCTATTATAGTGTGGCTGTTTATCCATCATATACGAAATTAAAATGGCCTCTATATGCTTTTGTGAATGCCAAGAATGATTATCTGGGCTGAATAAGAATGAGGGCTATATTTCGTAAAATATATTGAGACCCAATACATTTTAAAAAGCTCTTTTCTTCAGAAAGTATGGTGTAAGTGGAGGCTTTTAAATAAATCATCTTACTCAATCTTCTGAACATACTATTGTGCCAAAGTAATCAATAAATATTTATTCAATTCCTCTACTGCACACAACAGTCATCATACAGGAGTTAAGGAGTTTATTTATGAGTTTTAGGATTCTTCTTGCAAAATATTTGAAGAACTACTTCTTCACTGTATCATCTTCTTGAGATGGCTTTGCCTCTAGTATCCCCTGCTTCAGGAAGTAGAGAACTACCCTCAAGACTCTTAAATGAAAAAGCTTGGAGAAAAACTTCAGAGCTTCCAGGACTCTTTGTGCTCTGGCTCCTGTCTCACCCATATGCTTCATTTGCTCTACTGCCCTCCTTCATTTCTGTGCTCCAATCTACAGAATGTTTTGCCATTTCTAAAATAGATCATGTCACATATCCATGACCTTCTCTGAAATATCCTCTCTGTTTAAAATGACTACCCTTTTTCTATGACCAAGGGGAAAAAAGAAAAATATCCTTTAAAATACAGCTTAAGTATTGCATCTTTAAAAAACTTTTTATTATTTCTCCAGAATCAGTCATAATTTTTTTTTTACAAAGTTAAACTTTTTAGAGTGGGTTTAAGTGAAGAGGAAAGGTCTTCCACCAGGTCATCTGGTCCCCAAACTCACTCCCAAGAGGTAACCATGTTTAACCTTTTGTGTTCACATCTGTTGTTGTCACCACATTTCTAAGTGGATTTGTCTCTGCACTGCACTAATTTCACAGAAACCCACTACTTACACATTATGAAGTTTTATAACATTTGTACTGAAGATATATTTAACTTTCTAGGCTTATGTATAAAATAATTTGTCTTAATTAGAAATCCATAAAAAATAATTCTTTTTCTAGTAATGACACCCTAGGAAATTCATACCCAAGAAGGTAAAAAACCAGCATTTGGGATTGCCTTTTCTTTAGAGGTAGCTTCTAATTTAAGTGTAGATTGCTGAGGAGATGAGCTAGACTTTTTCAATAGTCTTACAAAGCTTAGGGATACAAATTAATGTTGAGGACTTAACCTGGATGGGGCCTGGTAAATTACTGAGACTTAGACCTTGGACCCTGGAGGGCTATACTCTAAGAAAAACAGTAAACAAGAAAGAGGATGAAACTGAAGCCCAGCTCTTGAAACATCCCAATCCCTTAATCTTCTCTAGACAAATACCACATTATCCTAGGCCACAAATTAATTCTATAATTTTTCATAAACAATGTCTAACACTTAAACAAAAATAATCAGGAATAAAGGAGGTACTAATTGATTGAAGAAAAAAGATAAGAATGAAGAAGAGGAAAAGGAGGAGGAGGAGGAGAAGGGAAAAGAGACATAACATACAATAGATATAGACCCACAGGAATCAGAAATAGTTAAGAGATATAAACTTTAAAATAATCATGCTAAATATGCTCAAGGAATTAAAAGACAAGATTGAGAATATCAGCAGAGAAGTGGAAACCATAAAAAAAAGAAAACCAATAAACAGCACTTAGAATATTTTGTTTGCAAAATACTGTTTACTATAAAATCAACTAGTATGATTGGAAATAAAATAAATTTTACACCTTTGAATCTCTGCCATTCAAATTAAAAATGCTATAAGAACAAGGGTAAATGAAATCACTTTTATTTCACTACATGTGAATTTTTTCACCACACTTGAATTACTCCAAAGCATGTCAAATGTTTGTTTCATATTTAGATTATAATTAGCTTATAAAAATGTAAGTTTTCCCTTTCCTTTCTGTCATTTTTTTTGTTGAGAAAAGAAATACAAGATACCTTTATTACATCACTGAGATAGCCCAACTTCTTAATTACATCATTCAGTTAAAGTACAATATTTTCATTTTGAAATGATTTTTTTTCTCATTTTGGAATGAACACGTTTTCATGTTCAAAGTTGGACTTAATGTTTTCTTTTTCTGCTGCATAGTTATTGCTCAGTAATTCTTCTTTACCTGAAAGAGTTCCCTTCTTTCTTCAACTCCATGTTCTTTGGTGTATTCTCTTGTTTTGCTAGTTTATTCTCATATAATTTTTACAACATGGGTCATAAAGTTTGCATTTCTGAAAATGCAGAATGCAGACTTCTAGGATTATCTTATTTAAACTATTCTGAGATTTTAGCATAATGTGTCTGGTTTTGCTTTTTTTTGTTTGTTTTTCATTTATCCAGCTCAGTATATAATCTCAAGATTGATAACATTACAATATTTACCTCTTACATTATTTCTTTCTCTCATTTTCTCTTTTTCTCAGTTCTGAGATTTTTATTAAACAGATATTGGGCCCTTTAAACTAACTCATCTTTCATGTCTTATCAGTTTTCTTAATTTTCAATCTCTTTATCTTCTTGTTTTCTCTAGCTCTTCTTAGTTTGTTTCTATTTAACAATCATATTTTATTTATCAAGAAGGCTCTTGTTTTCTGAATTCTCCTTTTTGTCTTAGGTCTGTGTTCATAAAGATGCAAAGTTATTCCAATCACTCTGATAGTAAGATGCAAAAAATAAAACCCTTTTCTTATCTATCATCTTTTTTCTATCATTTATACAACTTATCATTTGTACCATCTATTCTTGTCACTTTCTTGCTGTTGGTTTTCATAAAATATCTGTTAATCCTTAATTATCTGACTATATTTTTAATGAGGATTACATGTTCTTTAACACAAAAAAGTTAATTTTATTTGCCATTGTTTAACTCTGTTTGAACCCATTATGAAACTTGTAGCTGTATTTCCCCTCAGGTGATGCATTCCTTGAAAGCAGAAACAGTGTCTAATTCACCTTTTATAACTAATACCAAGCAAATACACAGGTCATAGTTAAGACTTAAATTAAAAACCAACTAAACAAAGAGGGAATAGTTATATAATTTTCCCACAAGCTTCCTAAGTGCACTACGATAAATGCTTTTGGAAAATTAATTATACTTGATTCAGTTGCAGATTGACTTGTAACCTACTTTGGATTATGCCTCTTTCCTCTGATTATTGGATAAATAAAAAGTATAATTTAATTTAAATTATGTTATCTGCACTCTGTATTATCTTTGTGAAAGATAGTTTACCTGCCCTAATTAAAGCCTGAATTAAAGAAAAAATATGGGCTTTTAGTTCTATTTCTGTTCCAAAGAGAAAAATCATTTGTCAGATGGCTTGCTAAGACTAGCACTTAAAAGGATGAATAGTCATAACAGGAGCCTCCAGAATACCTGTGATATGATTTTTTTAAAGTTAGAAATATGAAAAATAAATATTTTGGAAGTGTGGTTTCATCTAGACCTCTGAGGTAGAGAAAAAGATCAAATTTAGAGGTAAGAATTTGAATGTCAGTATATAAGTAATTCTATAAATAAAGCCATGGGGGTGGGTAAGACTGTTCAGGTATAATAAATACAGTGAGAATAAGTTAAAGAGAGAAGACAGCTAACTAATCTTCCTGGAAAATCATCTTCATTATGTCACTTTTGAACAAAAACTTGAGTTGCTTCCTATTTTTGGCTCTGTGGTTCTCAAACTTTTTAATCCAATATTTAGATTTTATAGTGTTCTTTGTAGATATAATAAAATTTTTTAAATTATGGCATAATATTAGGGACACTTTTGCTACTATAAAATAATCAAGGCTAATACCTATTGATAACTCCTTTGTTGCCAAGCACTATTCTAAAAACCACACACAAACACACACACACACACACACACACACACACACACACACACTTAATCCCATGAGGTAGGCATTATCATCACCATCCTCTTCCCCATTTGTATATGAGGAAACTGAGGCACAGGTAAGTAAAATAACTTCTTGAAGGTCATATACTGATAAGAAGTGGAGCTGAGATTCCATCCAATCTTAGCTGATTCTAAGTCTGTGTTCCTAGTTATTATACTTAACAGCTGCTATATCTGACTGTAATAAATACATGTAACGAGAGTTAGAGCCTCAAGCACAAGCATTCACATCACTACAGATTCTTCTGCCTTCATTTCAAAGCTCACCATCACCGGGCCACACGTTAGCTCCTGACTCCCTCATGTTTGTTACTCCCTCTACTCCAGTCAGGAAGGTTTTTTTTGTTGTTGTTTGTTTTAATGTTACTTTCTGTTTCTTTGTTTGATTAAGTGTTTCTCACTGGCCACGAACAGAATAACTTCTTTCCATTGTTTATTGCCTACAGGTCTGTCACGAATGGAATCCATCTCAAAGAGCATTTCAGGTCTTACTTCCTCCTGAACATGCATGCCTTCATGGCTCTGATTCCCATTAATGTACCTCTTACCCTAAGTATTATGACTGAACCACAAGTCAGATCTTGTTGCTTATTTAGGTCAAGTGTAGGAATCCTCTTTCCCTGGCAAGGTGGGAAGTTCTTTGAGGGTCTACACTAAGGCTCACTTTATGTATCAGAGTGATTAGCACCTGGCTGAATACATGGTCTAACAAATAATTGCAATCTGTTTAATTTTTTCCAAGTAGATGAAGTTGGGTGCTGTTATCCATCTATTTTTCTTCCTTCTGCCTTGTCCAAAACATCAGGATAAAAAGCTATATTGAAACCCAATTATTTAGAGAAAAAATTAAGTTAGTGGGATAGCATCATTCTAATAAAATGTTTAAAATGATAGGTCAAGCAAAAACTATTACTCTATCATGAAACTAGTTTATAACAAATAAATATTGGGGTCTTTTATATTATTAAGAATGTTCTCAACAAAGAGAAATCTTCTATCAAAAATGTATATGAGTGGCCTAGAGAATATATATTACTTACAAAAATAAGAGAAAAAATAAAGAGAATTTTATTCACCTATTTAATTTTAACAGAATCTTAGTCATGTTCTATCACTGAATCTGGATTATTTGAGGGTCACTGGAATTTTACGTAGAAAATATGACACATAATTGGTGAACAGAAAATGAATGAACTTTATGTTTACCAAATGTTACCAAATGCAGTCCAATCCCTGAAATTCTCCTTATTATTCACATTATTTTAGAAAGAACCACACTAGCTATTCTCAACAGTTTCAAAATGATGGAATCATCGTCCCTTTGTTGATACTGACCTAGAGTTTCAGAGGCATTTATTTGCCTCCAGCTGTTTCTCGTTATTTTGATAACAGTTATGTTGAAAACCCTTAAGATTAAACTGAATGAATGAAACCAAGATGCCAAATCATTACCAAGACTCTTGAAGATTCGTGAAGATATGAGTTGTCAATAAACAACTTTGTCCTTCCTCCATCATGTTAACTTTCTAAATTCTAGCTGTCCTACAAATGCCTTTCTGGTTTATCCTTTACCTTTCTGCTTACTTCTGTGATCCTCTGAGAGACAGGCAGCAGCCAAAGGAACTATTATTCTGGGCTGATTACTGATTAACTACCAATATATAATAAAATAGAAGCAGTGGGAACACATATGTAAAAAATTTCTTCAAAGGTGATGGTTCAGATCCCACTTCTTTCATGAATGATTTTCTCAATATCATAGCCTGGAATGTTCTCTCCTCTATGTGAACACCCACATTAGCTACAAAGAGGTTTTGGCAACCACTATGTATTTAAAAATTAATTTTCTACCTATCTGTGTCTAATTTTTTCAATAGATATTTCAGTTCATTGAAAGTGTGGGATAATGTCTGTAGTATCTTGTTATCCAAAATGTTAAGTATAGTGCCTTATACATTGCATACATACACATGATAAATACAGTTGACTGGAGGGTCATAAACAAGAGTTTTGTTTCAGCCAACAACAGACATGCTACAGACTGTCAATTTCAATTTCCTTACTTGAATTGTATGTTAAAATATATAGGGATGCTTTTATTTAAAGGAGTCATAGAAAAACTGGATCTTAGATTTAACATAAGAAGTCATCTAGTGTAGTTTCCAACCCACAAAAACATGCCACTCTATAATGTTCTTTAAAATGGCATTGAGCCTCTGTTGAAAAACTCCAGTGAAAGAAAAATGGCTGAAAAATCCCTTTCCTCCTTTTGTGAATGTTCCATAAAACAAAGCATCATTTGCAATCTATGTTTTAGAAAATAAACTGAATTTTTCACATGTTTATTTATATCTACCTCTTGTTGAACAGACTACATTGTACCTGCTCATATGCTTCTCAATTGAATAGGTGTTCCAGAAACCTCGAGAAATTTAAAAAATCCTTTGAACAACAGAAGATTTATAGTTGCCAGTTAGTAGCCTGAGAATCAGCCAGCTCTAAGACAACAATATCTACAACAATCCAGTAAGTGCTTGCAGTCCCTAGAAATGAAGGAACAATGTCTTCTCTTGGCAAGGAGTCTCCGCCAGCTCCATGGAGCCGCAGGTAGAATGCAAATTTGGAAAATTGTGCCGCCAATATGCTTCAGCTGAAGAAAAATCTGTTGAAAGATCCTTATCAGACATCCTTTTATTGTCTCCCTAACAATGGGGAGCAGTTCCACAAGGAGACATTTCGCATGCCATTCTGAGCGAAACAGAGGTCGCCAAGTAAGAAGAAGAATACAGGTTTTCCCCGCTATCCAAAAGCAGAGCGTTCCTGTAAGACCTTCCATACGCCAAAATGGCATAAAAAGAAGCAGCAATGACCATTTCGTAAAAGTGAAAATTTCAGTCTGAAGTTATTAAGGATTGAGTTCCCAATCAGTCCATTCATGATAAGAAGCCCTCACTGTTTCTTGTGGAGCTCTCTGGGGCTCTTCAGGTAGTACTGACCGGCCAGCCAACTTCACTCTTTATTCCAGAAAGGGAGGGACATGGGCAACCCCAACAATAATGCACTTTGGTGGTGTACTTTAGCACTAATTTTGTCAGAATCGTACTGCATGAACTTCAACCCAAAAATCCCCATGTAATATTTTGAAACCTAATCTCCAATGTGATGGTATTGGAGGTGGGACCTTTGGGGAGTGATCAGATCGTGAGAATGGAGTGCTCCCGAATGGGAGGCGGGCTCTTGTAAGAAGATGCTAATGAGCTAGGCAGCATCCTTTCTACCCTTTGAAGATATAGGAAGAAGATGGCAGTCTGCAACCTGGGAGCGGGTTCTCACCAGACACAGCTTCTGCCAACACCCTGACTTTGGACAAATTCTGTTCTTTATAAGCCCCCCAGTCTGTAATATTTTGTTGTAGCAGCCTGAGCTAAGACAGAGACAGGGAAATGATCATATCAGTGACAGACATCAGGGTGAAGAGTCATACAGGCTGGTCTCCATGCCATCCTGGGCTCCAGCAGGCACGGCCATACCTTGCTCCTTCTCTTGGATGCCCTGTGAACCTGTCTGTACGGTAAGTGTATGCATTCCCAGAAGGAAAACCTCTTGTGGGCCCTCCCTGGCTAGTCTCACTAACAAAAGTAACTGGATAAGAGGGTAACATATACCTGGAACCATCTGTATTGGCTTTAGGGATACACAGAAGACACTGAAAACTACAAAGAGCTGAATCTAGCACAGTAGGCAGACACATAATTACAATTTTAATGTGTGTTCTGTACTAGAACACCCATCAGCCAAAGGAGCTGTGACTGAAACATGTGCTGGGGTACTAGGATTTTGTGGATTCACCTTATAGTAGTCAGTTGACCATGTCCTCATGCCTTTTCTGTCCTTTCTTTCTTTTTAAGTATTGTGTGCTGAGAGAGAATTTGGTTCTTGGTTTTGGACAGTGCTTGACATGGGACACAAACCAAAATTAATAGACAGAAGTACATGATGAACCAAGCCAGCCAATTAAAGAATTGCATTAGAAGGACAGCCGAGAGGAAGAAATGCATGTGCATTTGTGCTCGACTGGACAAAAAGAACCACCTCAGGGCCAGAGACAGTTGCTGGAGCTAAGCCCCAGCTACATGGGTCCCAAAATGCCCAAAGGGAAAAAAGGTGACCAGCTACTTAGTTGTTATCCTTTCAGTTTAGAAACAAACAAATACAAACAAACCACTGTGGGCACCATTCCAAAAATAGGTCCCAATTCTTTGCTCCTCAAGCCTCAGTTACTGGGTGCAGGAGGGATTTGTGTGTGTCAGATGCTTTTCCTATTGCCTTTTTCTGCATAGTCTCCTCCAAGATAGTACTATTTTTCTGACACCCATTTACAGATGGGGAACACTGAGGCACAGCTAATTTAGGCCACTTTTCCAGGTACTTGCTGACAGTCAGGGTACAGGGCAGGGGCACTTCTGGATTGGCTGTTTCTTCCCCAGAGAAAGAAAATAAGAATGCTTTGCAGGTGGACTTTTGATAGACAGCTAACAGGAGCCAGCGATGGTCTCGTTTGAATTCATACCTTTCAACTATCCCATTTGAAGTAGCCTTTATCTGAGGAAGGAACAATCCTGTGATTTCAGGGAAATTTTCCTTGTCCCCAAAGAATTACTTCATCTCTGCCAGGAGACATGACTTTCCCTGCACCTTTTCAGGAAAACATGAGAACGACAGTTCCACTCAGAACAGTAGTGGTCAACCTAAGTTATAATGCCAGGAGAAGAGCAGCACCTTTTCTGAGTGATTTTGGGTAGCGGGAACGTCAAGAAACCTTGGAAAGCAGGAAGAGGCCACACAGAGTAGAGAAGGCAGCAGGAGGGAGGGGGCCAGAGGACAAACCTCACAGATGGCCAAGGGTGCCAAGGCCTGACTTATTCTGACTGGCAGCCTCAGCAGGAGCGACCGGGGCGCCCGCAAGTCTGGGAGCCCTAATTAGCCTCAGAGCCTTGCCATGCAACCAACCCACAGTTGGTGCCTCGGCCGATTGTCCTCTTGGTGCCTATGTAATCCTGTGGCCTCCAGACCTCTGTCACCGGTCCCTTATCCTCTGCCCCTGGAGGGAGACATGTAAACTGTCAAGGCCAGATGCTGACAAGCCAAACCATTTCTAATATAAAGGAAGAGGGTTATAGACAAAGCCCTTTCAGATGTTGGAATTAATATCCTCCACACATTACATAAATCACAGAGAATTCTTAAATGCTCTGAAGGCCCAGGCATCACAGTGACTGCCTGGTGGTTGATTACTAGGTTTTCTTCTCAGGTCCTAATTAGGAATTTTCTCATAATCATTAATTCCCTGAAGATGGAGATGATTAAAGAGGTTCCAAACTTCTCTTTGTTTTTAGTATTTCTGTGGAATACAGATGCATGGTGATTGAAAAGGAAAGTTATGTCTCAGAGATGAGAGATGGCTAGTTAAAGAACCCAGAAAATGCAAAATCACGAGGAAACGACAACAAAAATCCACTATTATGGGATGTTGTCCACAACCAATCCTTTATTTCTTTCCTGTTCAGTCCTGGAGCAGGGAAAGAGAGACAGAGAGGGAGGAAGGAACAAAAAGAAAATGCAGAAAAGTTATCTGAATTTGTGCATGCTTCCTTCAGAAGAAGCCTCTAAGTCTGTCCCCCCTACTGCATCCCTGAGAGCAAAGTTCAGAGTCCTGGGTGAACCAATGAAGCAGATTCTCTCATTTCTCACTTTCCATTGTTCAGGAGACCCCTAAACTCACAATGATCTATAGCATTAATCTGGTTCATCAGTGACCCTCGGACAGACTGCTGATGCTAAAATGAGAATCCTTTCCTAAGTTCTTACAGGCAGTGCAAGGCCATAGATTTTCATTTTGCATAGAGCCAATCTACTAAGTAAATTATTACAAGTTTGCCATCATAAACCAAGAATAGCCTATGATTGGATTTTACTGAGGGCTCTAATCTTATTACACACACACACACACACACACACAAAATGGAGCTTCATGGCAATACTGCCCAGGCCCTATGGCACAGGCAGACATGCCAATGTTTGAAATTCCATAATTTTTGAGAAGGTGACTTTCAAACGAATACCTCATCATTTTTGTTTTGATTGGATGGAGTTTTCAATGGCTGTCCGTTTTGCTTTTCAGTGATAAATTACTCTGGTTCTAGCTTCATTATTACTAGTCTAGCCTGATGTAGTTTCTTTGACCCTGTAGTGTGTAGTGTTACATTTTTGCATCAAGTTTATTTTTGGCCTACAATTTCTGAATTACTAAGCTAAGATATGTGTATGTTCTGGTTCAAGCAAGACTCACCCATACTAGAGCAGATGTAAGCCCCACAATGTGCTTGAATGGTAACACCTCCAGGTGTTAGGTGCCATCTGAAAACTTGTTTTATTTAAGTAATTTGCAACTTATTAACAAGATAATGTAATAATACTGCTGGGGGTGGTTTTAGGTTTACATGCCATGGCTTTATAACTTGAAATCATGTGGATAAGTTCTGGTGCTTTTCACATAGGAAGTGATTCTAATATATTGCCATCAGTAAGTTCACTGCAATGTGCTTATTTTGTTTCTTTCCAATTTTCTATGACCAGTGGAGAGTGGGAACAGACAGATGCGGAGGTGATGGGGTGTCTCCTGATTAATTAGGCTTCAATCTAAAAAATGTTTGAGACCTATTACCTTCAGGTGGTCTAGTAGAAATCATTAAAAAAAAACATCATATGCTCGATGAAATTTACAATAGACCCAAAAGACTGGAAATGCTACATGTAATAAATCGTTAGAGCATGAGCCTCTTCTATATTTACCGCTGCACCCCATGTAAAGTCTAGCAGTCTAGCGCACTACCTTACATCTTCAGCTTGTTGGGACTAGTCCAGAAACATAGTAAAGGAAGAAACAGACTTAAACTTTAAACGATATTTTGTCTTTATATAAAAAATAACATATGACCACATTTAAAATTTTGGAAAGCACAGCAAAACACAAAAGAAAGTATATTAATGACCCAGTCATTTTACCACCTACTCTCGATATATTTTGATATTTAATCTAAGTCCTTGTTTTAAACAAATATAGATATAAATATAGATTTTTGTTACAAGATTAGAATCATTCTGTAGATGTTGTTTCATAAAGTGTTTTTCCTGAGTAATTTATCAAGAACATGCCCTCCAGGTTTTTAGATGTTTTTCTAAACATCATTTTTATGGTTGTAAAATGAATGATGATATATGAATATATCATCTTTATTTAAACAGTTTCCCTGCATCCAAGATCTTGTTGTTATAAAAACAATACCATGTTTAGCTACCATCCTTGTAGCTAAATCTTTGCTCTCATCCATATTCTTTCTTCATGATTAACTTCTAGGTGTAAGGTTAAAAATCATGAATATTCACTGAGCTTTTGAAACAATAGTCAAATGTCCTTCAGGAGGGGAATCAGTCCTTTTTTGTGTTTTAGAGAGAAATGTGGGATGTTGAGTGGCAGAAAGCCTAGTTTCCTGCCCTCCTGGAAAGTCTGCCCTATGGCCAGGCAGAATAAGAATTGGCCAGTCTGCTTTGTGAAGGCAACTCTAAATAGTTCTGCCATGCCCTTGAACTATAAGGACTGCCTTTACTTCATGCCCATTGTTGGGAATCTAGCATGCAGTGGGAAAGGCACCGGGTTGGGAGACAGGATGTCTGAATTCAGGTCCCGAGCTACATACTAACCATGTAAAAAGATTGAGCAGATAATCTATCTCCAGGCTTTGTTTCCTCACCTGTAAAGGGAAGGGTTTGTTCTAGATGATCTGTATGATGTTTTATGACTTAAAAAATTACATGATTCTGTCATATGTTTCAGAGAAACCATCAGTCTATCCACTAGCACACATAACTTTGTGGACCATGGGCTCAATTTCTGAGAAGTTCCAAGTCTAGGTCCCCTGAGATTGTCGATCATAATAGAAGGCATGATGACCTTCAAGATAAGATATATTCCATGCTTTATCAACGTCACATGGATTTTATTGCTCTCAGTTGGTGATATTCACAAAGAACAAGGCTTTTGGATACTCATCATAAAACAACCGTACAACCTATATGGAATTCCTCTGTCATGGGGCATCCTAAAGTTACTGTATGTAAACATGACATTTTAGGACCATGCCTGAATCAGAGGTGAGAAGCAGGATCCCATTCAGCACAGTTAGTTGTCCCAGTCATCAGCCAACTCACTCACCATGGATGGAGACATCATGTTCTTTAGCTTTTCAACTGGAAAACAGCCCAGAAATGACACAGCCTCTTACCCATATTGAAGTGGTGGTTAATTTAAGCTAAGACCAGCTTTTATTCTTTGCTATCCGTGCTAATTTATTATTCTCACCTATTAGGTATTTTCTCAGGGGTAGGAGAAGATGCCACCTGCTCAGAGGTGGACCTCTGTGTTGGTTTATCAGCTATTACTTGGCTGGTTCTGAACTTAGGCCTCATAAAAAGAAGGGAAAACCATTTAATTTTCTTTTAACCCTAAGAATGATCATTTATTGAGTACTTATATGCTAGGGACTGGGACTAACCCTTCATATATATTGGCTGCTAGGGGAAAACCAACTCTGCAACTCATACCAGTCAGATTGGCTAGTGTGAAAAAGATGAGAAATAACAAGGGCTGGTGAAGATGTGAAGAAAAGGGAATATGTGTCAGTAGGAGTGTAAATTGTTGCAGCCACTATGGAAAATGGTGTGGCGGTTCCTTAAAAAAAAAAAAATAGACATGCCATTTGGCCCAATAATTCCACTTCTGGGTATTCACCTGAAGAAAACAAAAATCACTAATTTGAAAAGATATATACACCCCTACATTTGCTGAAGCATTATTTGCAATAGCCAAGATATGGGAGCAACCTAAGCATCCGCTGATAGATAAATGTAGATAAATGGATAAAGATGTGCTATATATGTATATGTATATATATGTAACTAACTCTGGGGAGAGGAAATCCCACGGCAAAATACCTAGCTGAAACCGAAATCAGTCAAAGGGAGAAATAAAGTTTAAAACCCATTTATTGCTCACAAACTGCAGTCTGGGGCTGTCTCTCCTGCTCAGGCAGAAGCACGTGAAGCTTCTCCCCAACCTCTCAGGTTCAGATAAGTCCTTGGTCACCCAGGTAATTACCCATTGATATGGAGATGAACTACTTCTCTCCACCCCTGAGGAACACCTGTTCACATGGAGATGCATTAAAGCCACACGAGAGATTCTGGAATACTGCAATTATCTATATATCTATATATCTATATATCATTTATATATCTATATATCTCTATCTTTATATATCTATATATCTCTATCTCTATCTGTATCTAATGTATATCTATATAATGGAATATTGCTCAGCCATAAAAAAGAATGAGATCTTGTCATTTGTGACAACAGGAACAGACCTAGACAGTATTATGCTAGGTGAACTAAGTCAGACAAGGACAAATGCCATACGATTTCACTTATATGTAGACTCAAAAAATAAAACAAATGAACAAGCAACAGAACAGGACAGATGCATAAATATATAGAACATTCTGGGATGGGTGAAATAGGTGAAAGGGATAAGTAGGTACAAATGGCCAGGTATAAAGAAAATAAATTACAGGCATGAAAAGTACAGCATGGGAAATATGGTCAATAATATTGTAATATCTTTGTATGGTGATAGACAGTAACTACACTTATCATGGTGAGCATCTCATAATGTATATAATTGTCAAATCACTATGTTGTATACATGAAATGAATATAATATTGTATGTCAACTATACTTCAATTAAAAAAAAAAACAACTCTGTGGGCAAAGTCCAATTATCCTCATTTCAAAGGTAAGGCAACTGGACAGAAAGACGCTAAATAATTTCCCCAAAATCATACACACAAGGAATGGTGGAATTGGAATCTGGACCATAAGAGAGATTTGCTACAAGTTCCAAGGCAAAAGATTTGGTGTCTGTGGATGGAAGAGAACATATTCTATTTCTTCAAGGTAACTATATCTGCAAAACTTATTATTCTGATTTATCTGTGTGTGAGTTTTGCCTATTTTAGCCAGATTTTAAGCCACAATTTCTGTGTTAGTGTATCAATATTTTAAACATTTACCCTAAGAGTAAGTAGTTTGATCACTTAGACTAATATTTCTCAAAATGATTGAACCCTACATATAGTTAGAAATGAGTTTTATACTGTGATTCAGTATACACTACAAAATTTTGTGCAAAAAGATTTCTTCTAATTACACGGACTGCATGCTGTTTTCTATTTTGTTCCATCTTATTTTTCATGCTATTGATAATGCAATCACAGATATCATGACTTACTAACAGGACCTGTAGTTTGACACACTCTGCTATAAATTAAGCATTTGATTAATAGTGAATGTTTGCTCACAATTAGTGGGCAATTCCTTCATTACTTCCCTTGTGCCCCTCCATGCCTCCCCTCTCCGATGCTTATCCACTAGGAGAAGAAGTCAATGTTTCCATCAGATATTTTAATCTCGGAAAACTTTCCATTTCCTACTCCAAGGGAAGTCTGCCCTCTAATGATGCAAAAGCACCATTGATTTCAAACACTCATTTCCTAACAAAAGAACAGACAATTCTAAATATGAGAGGGTTGAAAAAAACCTTAGTGTTCTTAATCTGAGCTTCTTAACTAGGAACAAGGGAAACTGAGGCCCAGAGAGGTATCTGCTCCCACAATCTCAGGTGGAGTGGATGCCTCCATCCCACTGAGGACTAGCAGGGCACCCTTGCGGACTCTGAGAAGTGTCTTTGAACCGCAGCATTGAGTAAGGAGGAGTGATGGGGGCCGCAGCCCAAGGCCCATACCTGGTGATGGAAAACAAAATCCAATCTGTATCTTAAGTAAGACTCATTAATTTGGACATAGGAGAGCAAAGCAGGAAGGTGTCTTTAGCCCTGATTCTGAGCATTTTGACCAAAATGACATTAGACAATTGTCGTAAGGGACTGTAAGCAGCGAGTCGATAAATTACTGTGAAACAGTAAGAGAAAACTCACTCTGCCTTTCAGGCAGGGAGGGCCAAAGAAGCAGTGAAAGTAAGAATCTAGTTTTCCTTATTCTTCTACCCTGTGCCCTCACAAGTCCGTTTTAGTTTTCATCAGACTATGTTGTAATTATCTCTTTACCTGCCTATAGACTTTAAACAGCATCATCTTGTGTGATGAAAACTTACTAACCACCATATCCCCAGCTCCTAAGGGCTTCTCTGGTGAGTGAGTGATGAATATGTAAGCCTGCCTAAACTGCACTAGGTGTGTTTGGAGAGGAGGTTGCACCTATTTCCTGCTCATCTTTCAAGATCCAGCTTAAATACCATCTTTTGTGTAAATTAATCCTTAACTGGGTCAGAAATTGCTTTACAGGGCTCCCTCTCTACCTTGTGAGTGCCCTGCTTACAGCCACTAGATTATTCAGGCACTTTTGGCTTCTTTACATTCTTCCAGTTAACATTGCAAAGTATAAATAACAAATTGGTGCTAAGTCCAGTGCAGAATCAGAAGTCACTCTATAACCTAAAGGGCTGCCACTCAGAATCCTGCCCCAGTTGCTAACTTGTTTACCATCTCCCTCTGGGGTCACTGGCTTGCTTGGTGTCTGAGGATGACTATGAGGAGGAGAACTGTTATGTGTGTGTGTGTATATGTATATGCACATAATGGGCACTACTGTTTAAGGGGGACAGCATCTGACATACCCCCTCAAAAACAGTAAACAACTGCAAAACTTTCCTGGGATCCACTCAGTTGTTGTCATTTGTGATTGGAATAACACACGTTTGAAACAGATTTTATCACTGCCTTCCTGCCAACAGGCATGTGGTGTGAAGGCATGTCTTAATTATTATATGTCTTAATTGAAGGGGCACTTCAGATAATCCTGGCCCATGATGCAACTGAGAGATGCTACCAGGTAGCATCTACAGTAAGTCTTACCTCTCTTGGCCCTTGCACAGCAAGAACTTATCTTGCTCCCCTCCCCGAAAGAGCCATAGGAAAGCAAAAGGAATTTGCTATTATCAGTATGCTGGTTTATCAGATATGAATTCACTTGTTTTTCTCAAATGACTTATCAGCATGAACAGAGCTGGCTGACCCAAGTGTGAATTGTGCTGTAAATACCCTTTCTGAGCTCCCTGGAGCTCAGGAATGTTATATCTGCCAGTTTGTTTCCCCTGTTTGTGTTTTTTTAACTTCTTACCTATTGAGGTGCATTTCTGGGCAGGATCTCTGTAAAGCCACTCGGAGTTAGTGTAGCTGAAGGAAACGACCAGCTCAGGCTGTGTGGTCAGCAGAGTACTGGGTAGATTTTCAGCTCTCATGGGAAAACACTGGACAGTTGGAAATGAGGTGGCTTGCTTGGAAAGGCTTCCGGGGCTGAGCACTGGGGTCCTTCCTCACACAGCCTTTGCTTTCTTTATCTATCTGGACCCATTGAAAAATGTCCATCACGAAAGGCAGGGCCGAGACCCATCAGCCTTGCTTGTTAAGCCAACATACCAGGAGAAAGAGAAGGACTTCCTTTGGCTTAATTCTAGCACTTTCCTCCCCTCCCCTCTGAGGGGTCCTGCACGTGAGACGAGGTGGGCAGGGTCTCCTTCCCAGACAGCCTCTTTGATGTCCAGCGTCAGTTCATTTTGTTCTGCGTTTTGCAGACATGCTCCTCTTGTGCATTTTTAGGCCACAGAGTCTGTCTAGCGAAGACTTCACTGCTCTCTCCTTCACGCGGATAAATGTGGGGAGGCCTCATTCAGGAAGGCCGGATTTTTCAATCCCAAGAACAAAAATCAAACCACAACCATCCAAATAAAAGTGTCTTCGAATGTTGAGAAATCTCTCTAAAGATGAAATTGATGATAACGGATGCCAATTTAGAGTTTTTACTAGAAATCTTTAATGGTTTGAAGGGAAATAGAAGTCCTTCATTTCTGTGGTTCTTGCTTGGGTTTTATACCATAATTCCCCATTTCTTTTAATGTTTCTAAGACTTACAGCCACACATACATGACATATCTCACGTGAGGGGAACCTGAAATGGAACCGGAGATAAGGTCATCAGAAATGTCTGTAACCCCAGAAAAGCCTCCTTTTGAGCATGGCACTGTGCAACTCACAGCAATAATGCTAACAAGGATCATAGCATTATAAGGACACTTTGGAATCCAAGCTGGACTCATAGAACCAAGCAAGTTTTTTCAGCCTGCCTTATGAAAACTTCCCAAGGAAGTGACTCCAGAAACCTCCTTAATGAGGTCTGATGGCAGTGTGGTGTCTGAGAACAGCAACTGAGCGGGGAAATGACAGTCCAGGTCACCACTAGTGAGGCTAACAGCTGTGGGAGTGTGCTCCTGGCTCAATGCAGGCACTGGCCAGACGTCAGGAGTCCAGGTAATCACAGAATAAGACCCACAGCTTCTGCAGTCACCAGCGGCCAGAGGAGGAAGAAAGGCAGGAGTCCAGGGTCGGAGGTCATTGGGAAGTATCTGAGGTTATGGCAGGAGAAATGCTGCAAAGCTAAGAAAAAGTCAGTAGAAACACCGGCGAGGTAACACGGATGTAAACCTGGTTCTTAGTTGAGGTCAGTTACAAACAGAGGCTGCTTATGTGGTCCTTGACGCAGGGCTTTGGCTAGGAGGGGAAGCAGAGGCATTTAGGGACAGTCAGTCTGCCGTGCCTGGAGTAAGGCAAGGATCCCAGGCCGAAGCAGTTTACAAACAGCAGACCTCCCTGGGAATGTGAAAGCTGCCTTCGCCCTTCAGCCTCATGCGAGGTGTGCTGCTCAGGTTCCATTTTTCTCTAAGCTACCAAAGTCATTAACAAGTCCTGTCTTGCTTAGATTTTTCTAGAACAGCTGCTATCCAAGTTCACTTAGTGCATTAAGTTGTGAGACTGAAAGTCTCAACAGGGGAAGAGATCAAGTTCTCCTAGCAGAAGCAAAGCTCTCCCAAACCCATTAAAATTCTGAATAGATTCGTTTTGTTGAAGTTCACTTTTAAGGCAAGTTACGTTTCTAGTGAGGGCTAAGGTTCCTCCTCTGCAAACCCAGGCAGATTTAAATGGTCTCTTCTTACTTGAAAGTTGAAGGACTGTGGATATATGCTTATGAAAAATCATGTATCTTTATAATCCATGGTTAGAACACTGTGATCATTCTTTACATTGCCAAAAACTCAATTGGTTACTTACCGGCTCTCACTGCCTAAAAGGGTATAAAAATGATGGAAAAATTCTGTCTGCAGCTTTCATTTCCATTTTCACTAATATACAAAGAAATCTTAATTATTTTCAATCACATGTTTTGACTGAGGGAGAGAAAAATGTTAATGTCCTGTGTGTTAAGTGTTAACAACTATGCTGGTTTTTCCCTCTGATTTTTTTCAAGAACTTGAAAATAATTTAGATTTTTTCTGCATGACTCATGATAGATTTGGAGCCCTTGAAAAACACTAATAGCGCTGTTGGAGGCTGTCTGGTGGCCAGTGTGTCGGGGAGGATTTCAGCTCTCATGGGAAAACACCGGATAATGAGATGAATTGCCTGGAGAGAGCTCCGGGGCTGACCATCAGGGCCATTCTTCACACAGCCATTGTTTCCTTTCTCTATCTGGGCACAGTGTAAAGTGCCCCAGGTGAAAGGCAACACTTGGGCCGGGCAGCCCTGTGCACTAAGCCAACATGGATAGAATCAACTAGCATGCCCTAATCACACATTCATCAGAGCACCAACCACTTTTGCGGCACTTATTCGTGTCTGTGCCTGCCCGTAACTTGTGTCTCTAGCAGTCTAAAGTATCTGATAACCAAATGAAATCTGTAACAGGATAAAAAGTCTGAATCTTCCTTTGGCCTCCCAAGCCTGCACCCTCTGCTAATGCAATCCCTTCACTATGCCCAGAACACACCTAATATATCTCCATCTCTAAGTCTTTACTCTTGTCATTACCCTGCTAAGAGGACCCCAACATCTCCAGGGATTGAAATCCCACTCATCTTTCAACACGCTGTTTAAATTCAATCTCTACGAGGAGGACTTTTCACTGCTGGTTTGACATTTACTACCCTACTTAATGTTTCTATTAGATTGTACATTGTCTCCTCACCAACATTTTAAAACTCTTAGGGAAAGATGCCGTGTCTTTGAAACTCAGTTTTAATCTAAGCTTTAATTCTTAGTGATTCATTTCTCTCAGAAAATGTGCTGAGTATCTGTCATGTGCAAATACAATGTTATAAAGGAAAGAAACGATGAAATAGATTTAAGCCCTTAGCTTCAAGGACCTTAAAATTAGCAAGAAAGCTCTTTCCACACAACAAATTTCAAAATATAACAATTGGTTAATGATTGATTACTATTAAAAGAAGATATAGTTCTCCATTAACAAAGAATGTAGAGGAATCTTGCATCAGAATCATGAAGGCAAGATTACATTTTAAAAATTTAATATATGCTTGATATCATAAAAAGAAGAATGTATGCCAACTCAAGAAAACTGTCAAAATAGATCACATATCCTAAACTAGTGTGTCTACCTGAGAAGAAACCAAAGTGGGCCAATTATTCAGCAGCCCATCGATAATAACTTGACTGTTTTTTAAAAGCTGCCGAAGACCAAGATCCTAGGCAATGGTCTTTTAAGGACAGATAGAAAGTAACTATCTGATTCATTTTTGCAGTATCTCATTTATGTCCTGGAAATGTGTGACTTCGGGAATACTGTGAGTCGTGTGTGCAGCTGGTGATAGCTGGTGCATGCCCCTCTCCGGCAGGCCTTCCTTGCTCATGAAAGAGTGGTGCAGAGCAGAGGACGCAACTTAGAGGCACCATCGTCCCCATGCCTTCTTATTTCCTCTGTTACATTTAGGACATTAGATTGATACAGAAGAGAGGGGAATATCTGTGCCATCAATTCCTTTTGGTGAGCATTTTCTGTGAAGATTGGTGATAACTCAGATTGTATTTCTGCAGAAGTTATTCATTATCTACTGAAAAACCCTGCTCTTCATTCACCCTTCAAAAGTTAGACTATTTTGTAAGGAAGAAATTTCCCCCAGTGTTCTCTGCTTTCTAAAGTAATGTTACCCTAATGCTGTTTTTCTTCTTTACTATTATCCATAAAATGTCTTTTTGCCTCATTGGATTTGGCCAATCATATTGTTTCCTAAATTTTCAAGGGCACCTCTGGAATTTAATCTTTCAAAAACCTAGTGTCTCAATGGCTTCCTAGGTTACCTTCCTTCTAGTTACTTCCCTATGGCAATAGAGAATCAGTGAAATCATTTCTTTGAATCTATGTTATTTCCAATTCTGTACTGATGAATTTACCCTCTGTAAGGACTTAGTGTAGGAAATGTTTAGATCCTCCCTGTGTTTGAGAGTCTTTATAACAGAGCTCTTATAACATTCCAGGAAATAAATCATCAAAAGAGAATTCTTCTAAATACATTTTCTGAAACTTTAAAGATGCGTAAGTCTCCAAAACTAAATAATTTATGATGAAAGCCCAAAATATTTCTGGTGAAATCTTTCATCCTTTTCTCAAATATATATCAAAATGACAGTATGACACCTCCCAAGAAGTCCTAGATTTGGGTGAACCAAACCTCCCTTTCCATATGTTATGAGATGTCTGTAAAGTCTACCACAGCTAAATGACAGTAAAAATGATAGTTAAATTATCATTTATTAACTTTAAGGATAACACACAATGTATGCATTTATTGAAATATTTATTAAGCCCAATTATGTATCAGGCAGTGTTCAGGCATTAGAAATGAATAAATAAATTTTTTCTGCCCTCATGGGACTTAACAGCATACTAGAGGATGACCGACTTAAGGCAGATAAATAAAATATATAGTATGTTGGATGGGATAAACGACTAGGGGCTAAATAAAGCAAGGAAAAATGGAAGCAGTGGAGTTGGTAGCCAATGAAAGCTTCACTAAAAAGTCAATAGTTGAGAAGAGGTGTGGGTAGGTCAGGGCACAACCATGTGAGAATCTGGGAACAACAGTAGCCTGAAGCAAGAGCTGACATGTCTGAAGAGGGTGGGAGAACTTAGTTGAGGCTGGGAGGGGAAAAGAGAGAAGAGATCCTGTAGGTCTTTCAAGGCCCTGTGAGGCATCCAGACGGGAAGGCAGGGGCAGGTGTGAGACGGGGAGGGGACCGCTTAGCCTTGTTTCACAGTATTAGAATATTAGGATGAAGCCTGGCTGCCATTTCCATTTCTAAGGACAGAATAGAGGTGCCATTGAAATTAGAAGACATTCTAAAGAGACAATCATGGGCGGGAAGGCATAGACAATTTATTCCTTTTTACGCATTATACAATGATTCAAAAATGTTCCTAATATAAGTCTGTAAAGGAATATGCTGCTTTTTCTTTTTTCTCTCAAAAACACCACCTCTAGCATCTTTTCTGGCCATTTATTCCTATCAATACAAAAGTACTAAACAAATACATCTGTATATGCACAGTTCATTATTTTATAAATTATATATGTGCATCTACATCATATATGATAATTATTAAAGGATACATTTTAAAGGGATAAGATAAAGTTAAATAAGTTTTAAAGCAATTTTTATTTCTTATTGGACAATTTTGTAATGTTTTTTTTTCTATTTATTAGTGGTACCAAGTAGTTTTAGCTCCCACTTAAAATATTATTAATAATGTCCTGGATTCTTTGTTTTCAAGTGTCTTTCTAATTGCACTGGTTAATACTTCAAACCCCAGATATACATCCTTGAACAAGACTCATTCTTACCCACAACGACTTTAAATCTATATTATCAAATAGACTTCCTGCTTATTTTCTATTCTTTTTTGAGTCTTGATAATTTTAACTTTGTGTTTGATATCAGATTAAACTTTCACCTCCTAATTTAGCTGACGAATGCTTATTGGGACACAGCAGAGACAGCTCTACCTTTTTTCCCTTTTGTGAGCATTATTAGCATTATCTTAGTCAGTGGTCTCTTTATAGTGATTTTTTGCATGCCACGTAACCATGTTGTGAGATTTAATTTAGTAAACCAGGTAATATAATCTGTAATCCACTTAACTAGGCAAACACAAATGACAACCAGGGATCAAGTGACTGTCAAGTCTCCAGCACCCTGTTTCCTCCGGATCCCTCGTGGACCATGTGTGATGGGGCACCATTTGCCATTGGACACAAGAGCAACAGTATTAAGACACAGAACAGAGACTATGAAGTTTACTGTTTACTTCTTTTTAGGTGAATGTGAATGAAAACAGTACATCAGTATTTTCTTCCTCTGCTCCCAAAAGATTGCCTTGCTCACCAACAAGGGTATGAATTCCCCACTTGGAGCCCTCTGGATAGGAGAGCTTCCAAGTGCAGCTGCATGGCACAGCCTCAATATAGGGCTGTACATGACCTCATTCAACCTCATGATAGGGAACTGTGTCCTAGGAAGGGATAATAGTCTAAAAACACTAGTCAGAAAAGACAGAAAAATGGGGAGACCATATTGGTTGGGCAAAAGTGGGGTCTTTCAGAGTACGAAGACCTGGGTTTCAGAGTCTTAAGATTGAACAAACGATCATTGAAATAAGAACACAGGAGAAAAGTCATGAAAAAGTAAGAGGCCATGTCCCAGAGCAAGGGCCGAGGTGAACGCCAAGGATTTAGGAATGTCTGGGTCAGTCTGGAGGACCCAGTGGAGTCAAGAAAGATATAGTGACTAGACACGCTGAGGCTGAAGGCTGAAGCACAGAAACAGAGGCCTCCCAGAATAGAGGGCTCTCCTAATGTCCGGGCCTGGTGCCCAGTAGGGAGAGAGGTGGCCAAGGTTGGCTGGAAGTTCACTGTGGGGCACAACTCTCAGATTATCTTCCAGATGGCCCTCAGGGAGAACAAACTTGGTGACTAGAGAACGAGGGGACCATAAAGAAATGGGTGATAGAGCATGGAGTTGCTGAGAACAGTAAGAAACTAAGAACTCAATGCAGGTTGGTGTCCCAAGAGTGACAGTATGAGGCTGCCACCCATCCAGTTAAGTGAGCTGAAGAGAGAGGCCATGAGGATCATAGCAACATCGTGGCCCATGTGGAAAATGAGCAAGAATGCCAGTTTGGTGGCTGCCATGAGTGGGGAGAAAGCAGGAGATCAAAGACTACCATGAAGGGCTGGGAGAGAAAGCCATCTCAAGGGGTGGAAGGACATGGAAACCCCTATAGGGAAAGTTCTCTAAGGATCCCGGGATTCTGGTGATCTACTGGTAGTGATCTATGATGTAATCTAAACCATAGATTCCTGTTTCATTGCTGTTATTTGTCATAATACTGTTGAACTTCAGGAGACCTCTTGAATAAGAATTTTTCATAAGAGAAGTTACTCTAGATATGCTGAAGGGTAGGCTAGTAGAGAAACCTAATGAAAATGTAAGCTTCTCTTTCTTTCCTTCCCTAATTTAAATGTAGGATCGAGACAGCGAGCCCCTTTAGCCCAGGCTAATTTCAGAACTTGGGAGAGTCTAGCACAGGGTTGGAAGTATGTATCTTGGGTCCAACAGACCCAAGATCAGACTATTCACAGGCCCTGAGACTGAAGCCAGGGTAACCTCTCTACTCTTCAAGTTCCTCAACAGTAGAAAGGAAATTGTAAAGGGACATAATTCCTAGGATAATCAGGAATGATAAATGATGACATGTTCTCATTATACCTACTATATCAACCCTATGGAACATCCAGAGCCCGTAACTAAAAGGGAGAAGCCTAGATAAGGAGTAAATTTCCAAACATTGCAAGTCAGATTCTATTCAGTCGAAGTAAGGGCAGCCCCAGAAAGTCAATGAAGCACACACAATGAGCCAGGAATCTGGGAAATCTGCCTCTATTTGTTACACACAACAAAAGACATGCCTGTTAACCAGTACATCTTAATCATCCTCAGGGCAGAAGGGCAGACTCCTAAAATGCAACTCTTCTTTTCAACCCTTTCAAATGAACCATGAACAGGCTCTAGTACATGGACTATGCACACGGCACAAGGTGTATTTGGAGAAGAAAAGAGTTATCCTGCTGCCAGCCCCTGAACTAGTGTCTGTTTGTGCGTGCACGCATGTGTGTCTGTGGACACATCTGCATGAGCATATGTTTCTCTTGGTGGGGCTGAGTGTGTTTCAGTGAGCATCTTTAACAGTTTTGCTTTATAGACTGAAATAATTCAGCTAGTCTTAATCCCTGATGAAGGTAAAATAGGAGACAATGGAATTTTATAATCTGCACAGGACAATCTTAGATTCCTCCAGATAGGTGCAAAATTAATTAGTGAGGATAATTAATATATAAGAACAGTAACTCTAAACTTGCCCCAAATGGATATGCAGCTATGGATAAATACCCTTTGGTTTAGGAAGACAAGACAGAAATTTAAGATATTTCCCACTGGAGTTCAATTTTCCACAGTTTTTGCTTTAAAATTTGAAGAAGTTGCAATGCTGGCTCCACAGTGTTTTGTGTCTCTGTTATTAGGATTAATTTGCATCTGTGTTTTGTTCATCCCTAGTTAGAGGGGAAATGGTAAGAACACTCTTTCAGAGAGTTGTCCCTCTCATGGGATGCAATGGTGAGGTGTTGGCCATTTCACAAGACCCCAGCCTTCCCCAGTGGGCTCTTGCCTTCCACATGGTGGACTTAGAATATAGGTTTACATGCACATTGCTGAAATAAAATGTAAAGGGATCACTAGGAAAACATTTCTAATCAAATTGGATTCTTAAAATCATGTATTCATGTTGCCCAAGGAGCCCATGTTTCCTGGTATCTCCTTTTCGTGTGACTTCTCAGAGCTGGTAAAATCAGGAATTTTTGTTTCTCAAAATTAAAAACATCTAGTTTGGAGAGTAATAAATGTACAAAATTATTATTTTGCCCAATTTTAGAGAAAAGAGCAAGACAGGATCTAAACATCTTAATAGTGCTTGATCCACAATGATAGATCATAAATATCTGCTCTTTGTAGCCAAGATGACACTTTCTCCTCTTGTGTTTCTATAATTTACTGATATCTCCTTCCCTACTTTTGCCCAAAGTAAGAGGTAGGCAGATCCATAAAAGTTAAAGAAACAAGTAGGATAATTTGAAATTTGGATGCAGAGAATTTGTTTATATTCTGTAAAAGTTTAAATAAAAATAAGACTCGCTTCACTTAGATCTCCATGAAATCCTGATGCACAGGGTGAAGCAGCAGTGGACCTGTGTTGTCTTAGGTTCTAGTTCGGACCACGATAGCATTAACATCTATAGTTTTGTTATCTCTGCTGAAGATGCCTTGAAATGGACACCATTACAATTCTGACCTCACAGTCAAGCCTCCAGGAGAAGGCATGATTAAATGAAGGTTTTTGTGACAATGTAGGGACTTCCTAATTACGCTGGTCATTTTAGCTCAATACCTGACCTGAACAAACCATTTAACATTGCCAGCAAGCCACTTGTCAGACAGGAGGGTTGCCCAGATGACCAGGAAGATGGCAAGATTCAGACTTGCAATTTGGCTGCCAAACTGGGACACAGCCAGGAGGAAACTGGGGAGGGAAAGGGAGATGGAGACTGAGTGGGTGTGCAACTACAGTTAGAGGTACAGCTTCCAGAATGATCCAGATGTCATATCCCCAGGCAAACCAGTACAGAGAACACTGTCTCAGTCATGGACAAGCCTCCACCAGCTGAATGGCATGAAGCTGCAGCTGCCACGGCGGAGAGCTCAGGGCTGCTCCCCGGAAAGGTCCTGTGCTGTGCCGTGATGGCATGAGACTGCAGAGCCAGGGTGCATTGGTCCTCCTCCAGCAGCCTTGTGCAGACACTGTGGAAGTGTTCCAGATGTGTGGCAGGCTGGTTATGCTTTACACATAGGCCTCTTGCATCTTACTCACTGGAGGGAGTAAAAACCTCACAAAGACCCCCTCAGAGAGAGGAAGGAAAGCCTGGATGTTTCAATGTCCATACTTCAGGTCCTATGTGGATGCTGAGTTGTCTGCATCTTATAAACAATTCAAAAGACTTCCTTTGATGTCTGTCTGGCACTTCAGCGAATTCAAGAGCAATGGAAAATCCTCTGAGTGTTGGCTTTAAAAGGACAAGGGTCTGAGATAAGAGCACACACCATGTTTTCAACCCCACCAATTTCCAAGGTCCTTTCCTAAATACACAGGGGAATTACTGAGGGAAGAAATGCCAAGCAGCTTTTGGTGGGTGGGATGGATGCGGAGGTCCTTGAAAGAGAAAGAAAAATGAGAATGGTTGGTATGAAAAGAAGAAAACAATGACATCAGCTTTACATTTTGGAAATGCAACTCAGCAAGCTGAAGTTTATGCGTCCCTCTCCAGGACTTGCCTGAAAAACAGCAACTGAAAATGTGAAGAGAGAAATCACTAATTTCAGCCTTATGGTGGTGTCTCCTTCACATGGCAGGGGTCTGCACCAGGGTGTCCACCTGCTGCATTGAAGGCTTACAACCTGGGTGCAAATCAGACCATTCCAGCATTTTATCAGGCAGGTAGAGTCCTACGTTCTCTATTCTGAGCAGCAAATCATCTCCACATATTTTTAACTGTGGTTAGAACACTTAACTTGAGAGCTACCCTCTTAACAAAATTTTAAGTGTACAATATTGTTAAGTATGATCACAATGCTGTCCAGTAGATCTCTAGAACTTATTCATGTAAGTGAAATTTTATACACATTGAACAGCAACCCTCTCTTTTTTCCCTTGCTAATTAACATTCTACTTTCTGTTTCTTTGAATGTAACTATTTTAGACACACATAGTGAAATGATTACTAGTCAAGCTAATTAACATATCTTCTCACACAGTGTGTATGAGAGCACCTAAAATCTACCCTCTTAGTAAATTTCCAGTATTCAGTGCAGTATTATTGGATTACAGTATTACAATATCACTACAGTATTAACTTTAGTCATCATACTGTGCATTAGGTCTCTAGACTTATTCATGCTACGTAACTGTCACTTTGTACCCTTTGACCAACACACCCTCTGGTCCACATCTTCCCCCACCCTCGGTTACCACCATTCTATTCTGATTAGTATTCCATTGTGTGTATACGTGTATGATGTACACATTTGTGTATGTTTCCTTCTTTTTTACTGCTGAATAATATTCTGTTATGTATGTATGTGTATGATGCGTACATTTATGTATGTACAGATATTTTTCCCATTTATGTTTAATTTTGCCTGACAAAGGGTACCCAGAGATGGGGAGAGATGTGTGCAGGGAAGCTCCTCTCAAAGTTATAACTATGTTAATCCAAAAGCATTTCCTAAATACTGATGTAAACTGAGTTGAAGAGAATATGGGATAATTAACTCAGTGTAACAGATACATGCGGAGGACCTACTATGAGTGGTGGGTGGTAGGAATAAACAGATATGTCCAATATATCCCCCTCCCTCCAGGAGATGAGAACTAGGAAAACAGGTGTGTGAGGGAGAAGAGGAAGGCAAATGAGAGCCTGTGCATACACATCCATTTTGTTCAATACAGATTTATGAAGCATCTGTCTAGGTGCTGTGAATACCATGTTGAATCCCACATAGTTACTGGCCTTCAGGAGCTTTACTTTGGGGTACAAATATTCAAACAAATAAATCCAGCAGAATGACATAGGTGTTATTACAGAGGACTATAGAACTTCATGAACTGTAGATCTTCATTTCAGGTCTCTAATGTGAACTCCTGACTTACATATACAACTGTCTACTTAATATCTCTGCTGAGACATTTAGCATGCAGCTCAAATTTAATATGTCCAAAGCTGAGCCCCTCTTTCCCTGCCAAAAGCTGCTTTTCCATGGCAGGAAAGAGCAACCCCAACCAATCGTGTGTGCGCATGTGTGTGTCCCTATTTCCTTCACATCTAATCCTTCAGTGTATCTGTTGGCTCTACTCTCAGATACATCCTGAATTTATGCACTTCTCATCACCTCTGCTGCCACCACCCTGGTCTACATCTCTGCCATCTTCTTCTAGAATACTCCAGCAGCCTCCCATTCGGCCTCCTTGTCTCTGTCCTGGCCAGGTTACAGACCACTCCCACCACAGAGCCAAAGTGATCTCTGTAAAATAAAAGCCAGATCACATTAATGTTCCACTCAAAACTCCCCAGTGGCTACTCATTACTTCCGGAGTAAAGTCCAAACTTCTTCCGAGTTTCCCATCTCTCTGCTCTCGTTTCCTATGAATCTTACACCAGCGACATCTTTCCAACACACTGGCCACCTTGCTGTTCCTTTGAAGTGTTACCATGATTTCACTTATATGTGGAACCTAAAATATAAAACAAACAAATCAGAAATAGATTTATAAACACAGACAACAAATGAGTCTTTGTCATGGTGGAGGGTGGACGGGGGAGGATTGAAACGGGTGGAGAATTAAGTACAAACTTCCAGCTATAAAATAAATAATCATGGGGATGAAGGTGCCACAGAGGGAATACAGTAAATAATATTGTAACATGTTTGTATGGTGACAGATGGTAACTACACTAATCATGGCGAGCATTTCACAATGTAATCATTGAATCACTGTTTGTACACCTGAAACCAATATAATATCATATATCAGCTATGCCTCAATAAAAAAAAGTAAAGTGTTAAGTACATACTTGCTACAGCTCTTTTGAAATAATAGGGCTCTCTGCCTAGCATGCTGCTCTTTCAGTTACCCACCTGGCTTGCGCCCTTACTTCATTAGGGTCTTTGCTTAAATATCACCTTATCCATGAGACTTACCTGTGTAATATACATATGATAATATGTATACATGTATAAAATATGCTCCTATGTAAGAAAGCATCCCCTTTCATGAACCCCACTCCTCCCCAACTTGCTTCATGTTATCCCCTAGCCTTAACCACAAACTTACATAGTACATATTTAAATGATTTTTATTTGTCTTTAGGTTTCATAGGTTGCAAGCTCCAAGAAGAGTAGAGACCATGCCTGTTTTGTTCATTGTTAAATGTTCAAGGAAAGAATAGTGCATGGGGATTAGAAGCTTAAGCAACCAGAGAATTGTCCAACAGAAAGAGAAAAATCCATAGAGAGGGTGATTCTTAAGAATAGGAAAGTACAAAATATAAGGCACCATAAAAGGCAGCCAACTAATCAATGAATTGAAGGGTTTACTCCTGGGGGAATAAAAATAAATAGTTACTCTCAAAAGGACTTTAAAATAAGTATGTTCAAACTTGTCACAAAGATAAAAGGGGATTAAATTTTAAAGCCAAAGAAAATAAAGTTATGAAATGAGAAGCACTTAGTTGTAAATCTAAAATAAGTAATATATAGTATTTGAAATAAAACTTAATGGATGGGCTACGTGGTTCAATGAATGAAGAATTAAAGAAAAGACAATGAATTGGAAGGTAGAATTGAGAAAAACGCCACAGAAAAAAAGTCAGGACCTGACAGGTGAGATGAGTTTAATGAATGTCCACTGGGAGTGCTGAAAGAATGGGAGAGAGACAAGAATCCCAGAGACAGTGGTTGCAAATTTTCCTGAAGTAAAGAAAAACACAAGTCCTCAGTTTGAAAAGCATCCTAGCATACGCCAAGCCAAATGAATCAAAACAAACTGACAACCAGAATGACCACAGTGAAGCTACTGGACAGCAAAGAGATGCTGTCTGTGAAAGAGAGAAACGGAGTCAGAGACAGATTGCCATCTACCTTCTCATTAGCAGAAAAATACGGCCAAACTCAGTAGAAAACCTGCAATGTATTGAAGGAAAAGAGAACAATAAAATCATGACCCTCGATCTCCAAACTGCCTTAAACTTTAGGAGCAAGTGAAAAATAGGGACGTTTTCAGATATAAAAGTAAATTGACCAAAGGAGGTTTGATGCTTGCTCATCAAAAGAGTATTAAAACAAGCACTTTTGAGAGAAAAAAAAAATGAATGAACACTAAAGGAAGTAGTAAGTTCCAAAACCAGCGAAGAAAGTGATAGAAAATCATGGCAATTTGAAGGGAATGTTGACTAGAAACATAAATAATATTTACAATACTTTTTCTTTTGTGCTTAAAAATGCACTGAACCTAAAATTCTATACATCATTATCATGAAAGATGGGGAGACTGGAAAGAAGTTAGCACATGCTCGGAACCTTATCTTATTTAGGGAGGAGGAAAAATACACTGATAATGGTTTGGTTTAGTTTGGGGATATTTTTGCATGTAAAACAGTGTTTATTTTATTAATGAAAATTGTGTTTAAAGTGTACAATGTGATGATTTGATATACATACACATAGTGAAATGAGTACTAGAGTCAAGCTAATTAATATATCTCCTCACATAGTGTGTGTGATAAGAGCACCTGAAATCTATTCTGTTAGCAAATTTCCAATATTTAATACAGTATTATTGAATTACAGCATTACAATATTACTACAGCTATTAACAATAGTCATCATACTGTGCATTAGGTCTCTAGACTTATTTGCGCTACCTGTCACTTTGTACCCTTTGACCAATACCCCTTCTTACCCACATCTCCCCTGCCCCTGGTAACTACTGTTCTATTCTCTGCCTCCATGTATTTGAATTTCTTTATTTCCACATTTAAGTGAGATCATACAGTTTTTTACTTGCTGCCTCTGGTTTATTTCACTTTGCAGAAATATCCTCTAGATTCATCCATGTTGCAAATAGCAAACTCTCCTTTTAAAAGGCTGAATAATATTCCATTGTATACATATACCATCATGTCTGTTTCCATTCAGCTATTGATGAACAGTTAGCTTATTGCCATATCTTGGCTATTATGCTGCAATGAACATGGAAGCACAGATATCTCCTCGAGGTACTGATTTCATTTCCTTTGGGTATATACCCAGATGAGGAATTGTGGATCACATCGTAGTATTTTTTAGCTTTTTGAAGGAACTTGATACTATTTTCCATAATGGCTCAAATGGTATTTAAAAATACCTTTTAATCTGCCACCCAACATATGAGAGTTCTACCTGTTCCATATCCTTGGTATCCTTTATTATTGTCAGTTTTTTAAAATTCATTTCATTACCATTAATCTATAATTACATGAAAAACATTGTTTACTAGATACCCCCCTTCACCAAGTCCCCCCACAAACCCCATTACAGTCACTTCCCATCAGTGTAGTAAGATGCTGTAGAATCACTACTTGTCTTCTCTGTATTGCACATCCCTCCCCATGCTCCCCCGCCACATTATACATGCTAATCATAAGGGCCCCTTTCTTTTTCCCCACCCTTATCCCTCCCTTTCCACCCATCCTCCCCAGTCCCTTTCCCTTTGGTAAATGTTAGTCTATTCTTGGGTTCTGTGAGTCTCCTGCTGTTTTGTTCCTTCACTTTTTCTTTGTTCTTATGCTCCACATATGAGTGAAATCATTTGGTACGTGATTTCTCCACCTGGCTTATTTCATTGAACATAATACCCTCTAGCTCCATCCATGTTGTTGCAAGTGGTAGGATTTGTTTTCCTCTTATGGATGAATAATATTCCATTGTGTATATGTACCACATCTTCTTTATCCATTCATCTACTGATGGACATTTAGGTTGCTTCCATATCTTAGCTATTGTAAATAGTGCAGTGATAAACATAGGGGTGCATCTGTCTTTTTCAAACTGGGCTGCTGCATTCTTAGGGTAAATTCCTAGAAGTAGAATTCCTGGGTCAAATGGTAAGTCTATTTTGAGCGTTCTGAGGAACCTCCATACTGCTTTCCACAATGGTTGAACTAATTTACATTCCCACCAGCACTGTAGGAGGGTTCCCCTTTCTCCACATCCTTGCCAACATTTGTTGTTGTCTGTCTTTTGGATGGTAGCCATCCTAACTGGTGTGAGGTGATATCTCATTATGGTTTTAATTTGCATTTCCCTGATCATTACCAATATGGAGCATCTTTTCATGTGTCTGTTAGCCATCTGAATTTCTTCTTTGGAGAACTGTCTGTTCAGCTCCTCTGCCCATTTTTTAATTGGATTGTCTGCTTTTTGTTTGTTGAGGTATGTGAGCTCTTTATATATTTTGGATGTCAACCCTTTATTGGATCTGCCATTTATGAATATATTCTCTCATACAGTAGGGTACTTTTTTGTTCTATTGATGGTGTCCTTTGCTGTACAGAAGCTTTTCAGCTTGATATAGTCCCACTTGTTCACTTTTGCTTTTGTTTCCCTTGCCCAGGGAGATATGTTCATGAAGAAGTTGCTCGTGTTTATGTCCAAGAAATTTTTGCCTATGTTTTTTTCTAAGAGTTTTATGGTTTCATGACTTACATTCAGGTCTTTGATCCATTTCGAATTTATTTTTGTGTATGGGGTTAGACAGTGATCCAGTTTCATTCTCTTACATGTAGCTGTCCAGTTTTGCCAGCACCATCTGTTGAAGAGACTGTCATTTCCCCATTGTATGTCCATGGCTCCTTTATCATATATTAATTGACCATATATGTTTGGGTTAATGTCTGGAGTCTCTATTCTGTTCCACTGGTCTGTGGCTCTGTTCTTGTACCAGTACCAAACTGTCTTGATTACTGTGGCTTTGTCATAGAGCTTGAAGTTGGGGAGAGAGATCCCCCCACTTTATTCTTCCTTCTCAGTATTGCTTTGGCTATTCAGGGTCTTTGGTGTTTCCATATGAATTTTTGAACTATTTGTTTCAGTTCGTTGAAGAATGCTGTTGGTAATTTGATAGGGATTGCATCAAATCTGTATATTGCTTTGGGCAGGATGGCTATTTTGACGATATTAATTTTTCCTAGCCAAGAGCATGGGATGAGTTTCTATTTGTTAGTGTCCTCTTTAATTTCTCTTAAGAGTGTCTTATAGTTTTCATGGTATAGGTCTTTCACTTCCTTGGTTAGGTTTAATCCTAAGTATTTTATTCTTTTTGATGCAGTTGTGAATGGAATTATTTTCCTGATTTCTCTTTCTATTAGTTCATTGTTAGTGTATAGGAAAGCCACAGATTTCTGTGTGTTGATTTTGTATCCTGCAACTTTGCTGTACTTCGATATCAGTTCTAGTAGTTTTGGAGTGGAGTCTTTAGGGTTTTTTATGTACAATATCATGTCATCTGCAAATAGTGACAGTTTAACTTCTTCTTTACCAATCTGGATTCCTTGTATTTCTTTGTTTTGTCTAATTGCCGTGGCTAGGACAATGTTGAATAACAGTGGGGAGAGTGGGCAGCCCTGTCTTGTTCCTGATCTCAGAGGAAAAGCTTTCAGCCTCTCACTGTTCAGTATGATGTTGGCTGTGGGTTTATCATTTACGGCCTTTATTATGCTGAGGTACTTGCCCTCTATGCCCGTTTTGTTGAGAGTTTTTATCATGAATGGATGTTAAATTTTGTCGAATGCTTTTTCAGCATCTATGGAGATGATCATGTGGTTTTTGTCCTTCTTTTTGTTGATGTGGTGGATGATGTCGATGGATTCTCGAATGTTGTACCATCCCTGCATCCCTGGGATGAACCCACTTGGTCATGGTGTATGATCCTTTTGATGTATTTTTGAATTCAGTTTGCTAATATTTTGTTGAGTATTTTTTGCATCTATGTTCATCAGGGATATTGGTCTGTAGTTTTCTTTTTTGTGGGGTCATTTCCTGGCTTTGGTATTAGAGTGATGTTGGCTTCATAGAGTGAGTTTGGGAGTATTCCCTCATCTTCAATATTTTGGAAAACTTTAAGGAGAATGGGTATTATGTCTTCTCTGTATGTCTGATAAAATTCTGAGGTAAATCCGTCTGGTCCAGGGGTTTTGTTCTTGGGTAGTTTTTTGATTACCACTTCAATTTCTTTGCTGGTAATTGGTTTGTTTAGATTTTATGTTTCTTCCTTGGTCAGTCTTGGAAGGTTGTATTTTTCTAGGAAGTTTACATTTCTTCTGGGTTTTCCAGCTTGTTAGCATATAGGTTTTCATAGTACTCTCTAATAATTCTTCGTATTTCTGTGGGGTCTGTCATGATGTTTCCTTTCTCGTTTCTGATTCTGTTGATGTGTATTGATTCTCTTTTTCTCTTAAGTCTGACTAGAGGCTTATCTTTTTTGTTTATTTTCTCAAAGAACCAGTTCTTGGTTTCATTGATTTTTTTCTATTGTTCTATTCTTCTCAATTTTATTTATTTCTTCTCTGATCTTTATTATGTCCCTCCTTCTGCTGACTTTAGGCCTCATTTGTTCTTCTTTTTCCAATTTTGATAATTGTGACTTTAGACTATTCATTTGGGATTGTTTTTCCTTCTTTAAATAGCCTGGATTGCTATATACTTTCCTCTTAAAACTGCTTTCACTGCATCCCACAGAAGTTGGGGCTTTGTGTTGTTGTTATCATTTGTTTCCATATATTGCTTGATCTCTATTTTAATTTGGTCATTGATCCATTGATTATTTAGGGGCATGTTGTTAAGCCTCCATGTGTTTGTGGGCCTTTTTGCTTTCTTTGTACAATTTAGTTCTAGTTTTATACCTTTGTGGTCTGAAAAGTTGGTTGGTAGAATTTCAGTCTTTTTTAATTTACTGAGGCTCTTTTTGTGGCCTAGTATGTGGTCTATTCTGGAGAATGTTCCATGTGCACTTGAGAAGAATGTGAATCCTGTTGCTTTTGGATGTAGAGTTCTATAGATGTCTATTAGGTCCATCTGTTCTAGAGTGTTGTTCAGTGCCTCTGTGTCCTTACTTATTTTCTGTCTGGTGGATCTGTCCTTTGGAGTGAATGTTGTGTTGAAGTCTCCTAAAATGAATGCATTGCATTCTATTTCCTCTTTTAGTTCTGTTAGTATTTGTTTCAAATATGTTGGTGTACCTGTGTTGGGTTCATATATATTTATAACGGTTATATCCTCTTGTTGGACTGAGCCCTTTATCATTATGTAATGTCCTTCTTTATCTCTTGTTACTTTCTTTGTTTTGAAGTCTATTTTGTCTGATACTAGTACTGCAACGGCTGCTTTTTTCTCCCTGTTGTTTGCATGAGATATCTTTTTCCATCCCTTGACTTTTAGTCTGTACATGTCTTTGGGTTTGAGGTGAGTCTCTTGTAAGCAGCATATAGATGGGTCTTGTTTTTTTATCCATTTAGTGACTCTATGTCTTTTGATTGGTGCATTCAGCCCATTTACATTTAGGGTTATTATCGATAGGTATGTACTTTTTGCCATTGTAGGCTTTACATTTGTGGTTACCAAAGGTTCAAGGTTCATTTCCTTACTATCTAAGAGTCTAACTTAACTCACTCACTACGCTGTTACAAACACAATCTAAAGATTCTTTTCTGTTTCTCCTCCTTTTTTGTCCTCCTCCATACTTTATATATTAGGCATCATATTCTGTACTTTTTGTCTATCCCGTAATTGACTCTGCAGATAGTTTATTAAATTTTGCATTTGCTTAGTATTTAGCTGTTTTTACTTTCTTTACTGTGGTTTTATTGCCTCTGGTAACAGCTATTCAACCTTAGGAACACTTCCATCTATCGCAGTCCCTCCAAAATAGACTGTAGAGATGGTTTGTGTGAGGTGAATTCTCTCAGCTTTTGCTTATCTGAAAATTGTTTAATCCCTCCTTCAAATTTAAATGATAATCTTGCTGGATAAAGTAATCTTGGTTCCAGGTCCTTCTTCATGGCATTAAATGTTAGGTTTGTGCTCCCAGAGCAGATCTCCGGGGCTAGGTATTCAGCAGTCCCAGGCCTTCCACTCCCTCCCTGCTCCATTTGTTTTCCCTCCGGGTGAGCTGGGGTGGGGGAGGGGCTTGAGTCCCGTGGAGCCTCAGCTCTGGTACGTTTCCCGTTCGCTGAGGTCTGCTCTTTTCTCCAGGTGTGTGCAGTCTGATGCATCCTCTTTCCTGTTGCTCTCTCAGGATTAGTCGCGCCAACTATATTTTCTAATTGTATCCAGTTTTAGGAGGAAGCCTCTGTCTCTCCTCCCATGCCGCTATCTTTAATCTATTGTCAGTTTTTTAAAAGCTATTATTGTGTCTGTGAAATCTTATCTCATTTTGGTTAATTTTTGTTTTCTTAATGAGTAATGATATTGAACATCTTTTCATGTTCTTATTGGCAACTCATATAACTTTTCATGAAATTTCTGCTCAGGTCATTTTCTTATTTTTATTTTTTTTTAAGTTGATTTGTAGGATTCTTTTAAAAATATCTGTATTCCGGATATACTACAAGACCTTTGTCAGATACATGTATTGTCCATATTTCTTTGTTGACTGTAGTTTGCTATTCATTTCCTTAATGTCTCTTGTGTTGAATAGAGTTTTAAATTTATAATATTTTTTCCTGTTGTTATGGTTAGAAATTTCTGTGTTCTAAAAAAAAACTCTTCTTTTTTTTTTACTCTCTGGAATACCGTATGGGAGATTTGTATTATTTCATCCATTAATAGTTTGAGGAATTCAAGGAAAAAGCCAACTGGGCCTGGGTTTTCTAGGGAGAAGGTTTTTAATAAATAATTCAGTCTTTTGAATACATACAAAGACTCATATTTTCTCTATTCTTATATAAGCATCACTTTTATGAGGATTTTCGTACATTTAACCCAAGTTAACAAATTATTTTAGTAATATTGAATATAACATTTTCTTATTTTTTGGATATCTTTAAGATCTGTACCATGCTTTTTCATCACTGATAGCTGTAATTTGTGCTTTCTTTGTCTTTTACTTAATAATTTTTAATAGGGGTTTATTAATTCTATCTTTTTTTTCCTCAAAGAATGGAAATTTGACTTCACTGATTTTCTCAATTGTTTGTTTCAATTGCATTCATTCTCTGTCTGCCAGCATCTTCTTTATTTCTTTCCTTCTACTTTCCTAATCTTTAGTTTGCTGTTATTTTTATAGTTTCTTGAGTTGGAAACTTAAAACTTCAAACTTTCTTCTTTTCTAATATATGTATTTGAGGGTATTGTTTTCCCTCCATTAATTGCTTTAGCTAGATTTCCATAAGTTTGCTGTGCTGTATCTTTATTACCATTCATTCAACATATTTTATAATTTCCATTTGGTCTTGATTTTAACCCATGGATCATTTAGAACTGTATGTTTAATTTTCATTCAGTTGTATTATTTTTCAATTTAAACTTTTGTTACTGATGTCTAGTTTAACTCCATTATGGTGAATACACCTTGAATAGTTTCAGTCTTTTGAAATTTGTTGATGTTTTTGTTATGGCCCAACACACAGTCAATTTCAGAAATTCTCTTGTGCCCTTAAAATCTTAATCATTTTTGGATGTACTATTCTGTATTGTCAATTAAATAAATTAACTTAATATTGTTATTCATATAATCTATATCTTTATTGACTGTTTTCTTTTTCTATTGGGTATTAGAAAAGGAGTTGGCTATGATTTGGAATTTGTCTATTTTACCTTTCAATTTTATCTTTTTGCTTTATATTTTTTGAAGTATGTTTTTGTTATCCATGTATCAAAACATTATGACTTCTTCCTGCTAGATTTGCTACTTTATTCTGGTGAAATGTCCCTCTATCTTTAGTAATTTTCTTGTTTTAAAAAATATGATATGTTTAAGATTGGAGACTGACGAAAATTAGGCTTGGGGTGGATTAATGATTATACATTGAGCATTGAGTCCCCTATACAGAATTTTATTGTTGTTAACAACCATTCGATCAAAAAAAATAGGAGAGATGCCCTCACAAAAAAAAAAAAAAAGTACACACTTCCAATTGTAAAATACATAAGTAACCAGGATGTAATGTATAGCATAAGGAATATAGTCAAAATATTATAACAGCTTGGTATGGTGAGAGCTGGTACCTAGAATTATCATGTATATAAATGTTCAATCACTGTGTTGTACACCTGAAACTAATGTAATACTGTGTGTCAACTACTGTTCAATAAAAAATAATGATCTAAAAAAATATATATATAATATGTTTGATTTAGGTATCGATTCACTGACTTTCTTTTGACTGATATTTGTACAGTATATCTCTTTCTATCCTTTTATTTTCAAAATTTAAGCTTTTATAAACATAAAGGTTTTTTCTATTGGGTCTAACAATATTATTCTTTCACTAGGAGTATTTAGTCCATTAATAACATATAATTATGGACAGATTTGAATTTATACTGACTACCTTTTAATTTGTTTTCCATTTGGCCTATTATTTTTCCTTTTCTTCTTTTCTTTTTTTTGAGGTAATCAATTTTTCCTTCTATTAACTTGGTAGTTTTAAATTATTTTATTGTTATTATTCTTTAAGCAGTTGTGTTAGGCATCCTTGACTTGTTACAGTACTAATATAAATGATTGCTTTTACTACTTTCCTAATATTGCTAGAAAGCTTTACATTCCATTTGTCCACAGCCATGTTGCATTACTATAACCATGAATTTTTAGTTATGCATATAATTTATGCCTCACCAGACATTAACATTATTGTTTTGTATAGTTAACATTTGTTAAAATTTCTATATATTTTCCCATTATACTGTTCTTTATTTTTTCCAACATTTTCATGTCTCCATCTGGAATCATTTTCCTTAGGTCTCAAGGGTTGGGCTCAATGTTCTTTAGCTTTTACTTTGGTACAGCCTGTTTTTGACTAATTTTCTAACTCTGAAAACATATGTCCTTCACCTTCATTTTTTGAAGGATGTGTTTACTGGATATAAATTAGCTATTGTTTTCTTTCAAGCCTTGAAAAATATTATTCAACTGCTTTCTGGCTTTCATCACTTCTGTTGAGATGTAACTCAGTGTAACAGGCTTGCTTTTTCTCTGGCTGCTTTTAAGATTTCAAGATGTTTTATTTAAGCAGTTTCACTATCAATTGCTTAATTAAGGTTCTCTTTGTGTTTTTCCTGTTTAGAGTTTGATAAGTTTTTTGTCTTAAAATACCCACTTAGTTCCTTTTTATTGATTTATCTATGAAAATTATCCGTCTTTCATCAAATTTTTTCTGTTCTATTTTCTTTAGCATAATAATCATAATTTTAATTAAAGCTTTATGCGATAGCTCCACTCTATTGATCATCTGTCGGTCTTCGTCTATTGCATTATTTTTTGTTGTATGTCAGTATTATTTCTTTGCATGATTAGAAACTTGATATTTTTTCCAGATATTCTAGAGCCACTCTAGAAGATGTTATCTTAAAACAGAGTATTTCTCCTTTCCTCTGTTAGGTAAAGTAAAGTTCTGATCAACTTAATTCAGTCAGAAATCGAGCTAAGTCCCTTCTGGGTTGCAGGATAGTGAAAACGATGCCCTCTCTGGCCTCCCTCTGCTCTCAGGACATGGACTTCCAGCCTTCTGACTGAAATCCTGAGGAGTCTCTGCATCCTCAGTAATAAAAGATTAAGAGATCTAAATCTGTCCAGTTTAGGTTCCAGCTTCACATCCCATGCGTCTTCAAGATCTGGCAAATATCTTGAGGGAGAGAGTGGCTGTATAATGAGGTCAGTTTCTGTCCCAGCACTTCTCTGTTTTCCAAGCCCAAGAAGACTGTGAGAGCTTTTACTCTGTTGTGAAGCCTTCCATCTGTGTTCAGCATTCTTCCATGTAGCACCAGAACCCAGGCAATGTCCCACGGGGAGATCCAGGGGTGCATTTATGTCCCTTCAAGTTTCCATCCTGTCACACCAGCTCTGTGGACTGCTGCAGCTTCACTGGTTTTCTTTCCTCCAATAGAGTCTCTTTGCTCAAGCAAATTCAATTCCTGACCTATGTCCATAATAAACAAATACCCCTAAGGTGAATAAAAAGAAAAATGGCTGATTAGCATCAGCATCCCCAGAAACATTTTCCTTTTACTGGAAATGAGTACATCCAATCCTCCTTGCTTCTGCAGTTGCTTGGTATCTTTAAGAAAGGTGATGTTTCTGTAATTTATTCAAATTTTTGTTGTAGTCTAAGTATTAGCCTATATCCAACCTTTAAACAGAAATTCTGCTTATCTGATTTTATGTATCTCTTCATGGTTTAGGTTGAAAGTACTAAAAGGAAACTTCATGGCCATTACTTCTGATTCTGATTATTCAAAAAACTTATCAAATTCTAAACAGGAAAAACACAAAGAGAACCTTAATTAAGCAATTGATAGTGAAACTGCTTACATAAAACGTTTTCAGTAGGCATTATTCATAAAAATCTAAATCTGCAATCAGAATTCAGCATTATAGTCATTAAATCATTATGGGACTGCTGTATCAATAGTCAAATCAGTGGGATGTAGTAGAAAGTCTAGGAATAAACCCAAAGAGATAGTCACACTTTGTATGTGATAAAATTAGCATTTTAAATTTGTGAAGAAAAAATGTGGATTATTAAGTAATGATGTTGGGACAGCTAAAGAGATATTTGGGGAGAAAAGCAAAGTTTTATCCATGCCTCTTACCCTATATCAAAATAAAGTCTCGGTTGATTACAAATTTAAATGTAAAAAAGAAAAAAGAAAACTATAAAATATTTTTAAAAGAAGATTTAAAAAATATAATCCTTATGATAAGGAAGGCCTAACTACAAATTAAAAGCCATGTTGAATTAGAACCCATAAAACAATTGACAAATTTGAAAATTTTGGACTGGTAAAACCATGATAAGCTGTCTCAAAATGAACAATAAATTAAGAAAAAATATTCATAACTCATACAAGGCAAATAGCTAATTTTCCTGATATATAAAGAACTCCTATACATCAATATGACCAAGATCAACAACCAAATGGAAAAATGGACAAAATATATAAATAATTAGTCACTGCAGATTCTTAAACATATGAAAAGATGCTTATCTTCACTTGCAACAGAAAGGATGCAAATGTAAACTTCACTAACATACCATTTTCAGCTATCAGATTCACAAGGATCAACCAGTTTACTTATACACAATCTGGTGAAGATGTCAATAAATAAGAACTTTTATTGCTTTGGTGAGTGCAAACTGGTATAAGTTCCATGGAAAACAATCACAAACATCTTTTTCTTACTCAACACATATTTATTATTATGCCACTATGTCACTGGGATTGTGGATGTTCTGAAAGACCTTACAGATTACCTCAGAAAACAATAATTAGATTAGCATCTATAATGAAAAGTAATACATTTAAACAGAGGGCCATAGCTGGATACTAATACAACATCAGAAAAAATATGCCAGAAGAAATGATATTTAAATTGAATCCTGGAAAGGAGGAATTGGTTGAATGCACATATCCTCCCTACCTTTCTCTTCCTTGCTGTGTATCAGAGAGACTCACAGTTTTCTGGCCTCTTCTTCTCTGTTGTCAATGCAAATTCAACTAATGAGAAGCACTGGATGGAAGACTGGATAATGAGAAGGGGGTGAGGGGGAAACTCAATATTTGCTTGCTCCGCTCTTTCAGTCCCAAGCAATGGCTGCATCAGCTCATGGCTCCACTTCTCACAAGACATCCCCTTTCTCCATAACTCCATCTTCTGCTCTGAGTTTAGCATCAACCTGGTTTCTGGGATCAAAGAACACCATCGCTTCCCTTTATCCCTTCAGGCCTAAGGATGGTAATGATTTCTTGTTCTTGGCAATCTCTGATTACATCGCTTTCTCTGCTTGCTTTCTCAGTCCTTCTATCATCTGTGTGACCAATTCCCTTTGTTAAATTTCCTTCTGTCTGAAACTACAATGGTTTTCATTTTCCTGAGTAACCTTGACTAATACATGAGATAAGGAGGAATAATACACCAGGAAGAGAGAATAACATGTCCTAAAGGTAAGTCTAGCTAGAGGAAAAGAAAGAAAGAAATATCATGGAGGTAGGAGAGAGAACAGGTAAAGGTATGATTCAAGATCAAGTGTTTTCAGCCTAGAAGATCCATTGATGAGATTTTTTTCAGAAGGATCACCCTAGGATGAGACTGGAAGTTCATCTTCAGAAAGGAGAGTGAAACAGTTTATTTAGGTAAAGGATAATGGTAGCCTGAATGGAGATAGAGGCAGAGAGAGATGAGAGAATGGACTGGAAAGAAATTTAGGAATAAGGATGAGTAGAATATGGTGGCTTACTGGATAAGGAGGAATAGAGAACAACTGCTTTTTTTTCTCCATTATTTCCTCATCCGATTGCATATAACATGTTACATTACTCTTATTTGGGGATTCCCCATGAGTTCTTAGAACCCTGCCCTAATAAAACAGGTGGAACATTAGGGTATTTCCATTTGCATTTTCAAGTCTTTGATACCTGGGCTCTTGAGCGAGGTTATCATACTAATTCATGTCAGATACTTGAAGTATGTTAGTGCTACTGTGTTTGAGATAAATGAAGCCTCTGTTGGGCCCATTTGTTTATTGAACTTGGTTATACAAAGGGATCTTTGTACAGTCCAGACATATCCATAGTAAGGAAAATGCTAAAGTCGCTACTACAAAGCTCAATTTAAAAAAATTTTTTTTCTGTGTGTCCAACTCAGTTTCTAATCATTTATTGAAATTATTATGGGAAAATGGAAGTAAAATATAAAAAATAAACAAACAAACAAAAAGTAGGTAAGAGTTATTCACAATTCAGTTAAAAAAGGAAGGAAAAGGGGCACTCTAAAGAGAATGCGCTATAAATCTTCATCAAACTTCCAAAGTTTGAAAGCTGAAGGTCTATTGTTTACAATTTGTCTCCCTTTTACAGTGAACTGTTGGAAAGAGGTCATCTGGAAGGGTGAAGGAAGAACAGGGGGGGCGGAGTGGTCAGAAACCACAAAATTCTTGGTTTTCCACGGTAAATCACCACCTTTAAGGCCCTTGGGGTTCTATTCTTTCTGCGGTGACAATGCAGTGGGGCACTTACGAAGACACCTCTAAGGACATGCTGTCTGAGTTCAAATCCTGACTTCCCAATTTGGTGGTAACATCACTGCTACTAATAATGGGGCAAGTTCTTGAACATCTCTCTGTACCTCAGTATCCTCATCTACAAAAAGGGATATTAACATAAAGATTAAAAAACAATTCCATTTACAATTGCATCAAAAGGAATAAAACCAAGGAGGCACAACATACACTGAAGACTACAAAACACTGCTGAAAGAAATTAAAGACACAAATAAATGTAAAGACATCCCATATTCATGGATTGGAAGACTACATTGCTAAGATGTCAGTACTACCCAATGTGACCTATAGATTCAAGGCAATTCCTATCAAAATCCCAGTGGCATATTTTGGCAGAAATGGAAAAATGCATGAAGATTCTCAGGAGACCCTAAATGGTAAAAAAAATTGATAACAAAAAACAAAGCTGGAGAACTCACACTTGCTGATTTTAAAAATTAACTAGGAAGCTACAGTAATCAAAACAGTGTGGTTGTGGCATAAAGACATTCAGAGCAATGGAATTGATAGAAAGCCTAGAAATAACACCTGGAATATAGGGTCAAATGATCTTTGACAAGGGTGCCAAGATCATTCGATGAGAAAAAACAATTTCTTAACAATTGATATTGGGAAGACTAGATATCTGCATGCAAAAGAATGAAGGTGGACCCTTATAACATATACACAAATTTACTCAAAATGGACCAAACATCTACATGTAAAAGAAAACTATAAAACTATTAAAAGAACAGCAAGATAAAATGCATGTGAAGCTCCTAGAGCCATGCCCTGAACCAAGTAAATGGCACAACTTCTGTCTTGGTGATGCATGGATAGCTCCATGGGGTACAGTGGGCTGCTTACTTTATTTAGCAATGCAGCAGAGAAAAGCTTATTCCCTATGCTTACTGAAAACAAAACCAAATAACTGAAAAATAAAGTAGAGAAGTCTAAAGATGCAGGGACCACTGAAATCATAGACTCTAAGAATTGAATCAAATCTTACAGTTTATGCTACTGGTGGTGGGAAGCCCCTCAACAACTGAAAAAATTCCAGTCAAGGGGAAGTTACTACCCAGTAAGATAGTTAACTACCTCTTTTAAACTCTAGTTCCTAGTCTCTGTTTCCTTTTAGGTATCTGCCTCTTTACAGCACCTGCTTTTCAGTATCATTCCACTCTCTCTCCAGACAGTTCAAACATGTATTTCAAGATACATGTCACGAATCTTTTAACAGACTTCTCCCCAGTCATGGCCAAAAGGAGACAGACTCAGCTAGAAGCAGATCAGGACTAAGAAACAAAGCTGCTATTAAAGAAGCTAAACATATAATGAGCTTACTTTTTTTTTTTTTTGAGAGGGCATCTCTCATATTTATTGATCAAATGGTTGTTAACCACAATAAAATTCTGTATAGGGGGGTCAATGCTCAATGTACAATCATTAATCCACCCCAAGCCTAATTCTCATCAGTCTCCAATCTTCTGAAGCATAACGAACAAGTTCTTACATGGTGAACGAATTCTTACATAGTGAATAAGTTCTTACATGGTGAACAGTGCAAGGCCAGTCATCACAGAAACTTCCGGTTTTGATTACGCATTATGAACTATAAACAATCAGGTCAAATATGAATATTCGTTTGATTTTTATACTTGATTTATATGTGGATCCCACATTTCTCCCTTTATTATTATTATTATTATTATTATTATTATTATTTTTAATAAAATGCTGAAGTGGTAGGTAGATGCAAGATAAAGGTAGAAAACATAGTTTAATGTTGTAAGAGAGCAAATGTAGATGATCAGGTGTGTGCCTGTAGACTAAGTGTTAATCCAAGCTAGACAAGGGCAATAAAACATCCACGGATGCAGAAGATTTCTCATAATGAGCTTACTTTTTGAGGGTACAAGGGAAATAACAGTCCTCTTGCACTCTGTATGTTTCATAAAATATGCAGAACATTGTGTGAACAATTGCCTGAATAATAAATGCAAGAAGGGCATCTAGCCTGAGAGATCTAGAACCATATACAAAAACAAAACAAAACAAAACAAACCCAATCATGTACATGCTAAGTGTAGACGAGAACATTAAATGAGACAGGTCTTAATATCTTTAAGTATCCCAAGGATTGCTGTTGGGAAGAAGGAATCTTTCATTTATAAACATACAAATTAAACTATTTACTTCTGTAAAAGATATGAAATGGCCAGAAGAAGGGTTGATTTTACATATATTGCTTTAGATGTGAGAAAAAAGATAAATGTGTAGAAGTTAGAACAATACAGACATAGGCTCAAATTAAGGCTCTATTTTAAAATTAGAACCAAAAAATGACTTCCCAAAGATCAGAGTTCTCCATTGTTTACAAGGCCTTCAGAAATACTCTCTAAGGAGGCCTGTATTAGCTGAGACCATCCAGGTGGTAGCCAGTGCTGGAATCCTATGACTTCTATGATCTCTCAGGCAGCATCTTCAAATTTGTTAGTAATGTGAGATATTTACACTGGTGAAACTCCTGTTCTTCAAAGATTATCCTGGAGCCCACTATAGAATAAATTCTATTACCTTCTCCTAGGATTTAGAACTCAATGGCTGAAGGACAAATAGAGAAACACATCTACTCTTACTGATTTATAGTTTTTCTGAACAGATTTCTAGAGCTATGATCACACAGAATATCTCAGCTCCAGGCATAACAGAGACTTCCAGACCTTGGATATGTTAGTGAGAGATGGACAATCTTACCAAAAGTTTCCTTTACTACATGTGGATCAGATTAAACAATACTGTGGCACTGATTTGAGCAGTATCACCAAGTTTGTTGATGGTATGTGTCTTCTCCCTAATGCCACCCCAATGGCATCTAGCCACTTCCCTGTTTATTGTTCTGTGATGTGGAAAGGTGGCGTCACTAACACACAATGACATACACAGCCCGTGGGCATTCCCAGCACCAAACAAAATTGTAAAGTGAATTGAGGTCAATGGTAATAGCCAATTTTTCAAAATGAAAAACTAAATAAACACTTAAGCAAACACAAAAATTCATTATCTTTGGAATGTACATGTCCCAAACAGGCTTGAGTTTCTGCCATGGCTCATTTAAAAAAATTAAAGAAGACATAATACATAAATCCCTTGCAGTGAATTTAGGAAGAGAGAAAATGTGTTACTATATAGATTGGGGCCTCCATTGGGAGCGGAGATCCTCTGGTCCTGTTCTCTTACTCCACCTTCCCAACCTAAGGTTGCTTAGTGACTTGAGGTGATTGAGTCCTTCTGTGCCTTAGTTTTCTCAAGAGTAAGGGAGACAATACTTTACCTCTCCTCTCATTGTGGGCTTTGGTGAAACTGAATAAATTCTGTATCTCTTTTCTTAATCCCACCAAACAACCTCAGTTAGGCTCCAGGCCTTTACCTGGAGCACACATAGCCTTGATATCATCTCTGATCTCTGCGTCATCCATGAGAAATCAATACAACATTCTTCGGTTTCATAAATTAAACTTAAATGAAGAGTTAAACAAGATTCCTGGTGTGCTTGCCATCAAAGTGCCAGGTTTGGCAAGCATGAGATGCTGGCCCTGGTGAGTTAAGGTTCTGATATGGTATCAGGTTAGTAATGAGCCAGCTCCAGGTTCACCTCCATTTCTGAGCCATTTATGGCATTTCTCTGTTGATTATTTACTTCGGTGCTATCTTAGGGAGCTATAGTAACCTGAAAGGATAATAGTGGTAAACTGATGATTCAACCTTTCATAGGAATAAGGTGACTTCCCTAGATAATGCAGTAGATTTTTCTGTTTCTCCCTTTAGGAAGGGGTCTGAGTTTCTTGAGCTAGCCCATACCTCTTCAAACTTTTTCAAAAAAAGAAAAGTACATTACAGGAAAAGAACTAGGGAAGGCATGCTCAGAAATATTCTCTTCTATTTCATGAAAACTTTGGACTATTCTCTCTTTTGCTTCTTCTTGCACTTAAAATAGAAAAATTGATGAAACTGTCCAGGCTTCCCCACTGCCATTCATTTAACAAGTACCCACAGTGGTAAACTGGTGATTCAACCTTTCATAGGAATAAGGTGATTCCCTAGATAATGCAGAGAGAAAGGGCACTTCCTTTCTCTCTGGAACCACCTCCTTAGAAACCACACAATATATGGTAATCTATACCTTTGTTCTCTATGATTCTCTGTCACTATATTCTGTTGCTTACTTCTTAGAATTGTCACAATTAACAATTATTTATTCATTTCCTTGTTTTCTTGTTTCTTGCTATATGCTGCAACATGGGCACTGGGATCATGGCTAAGCTTGCCAAGGGATTCTGAAATGCAGCAAAATTTGAGAATCACTTGTCTAAGTACAGCACTGGAAAATCATAGACACTTGATAAATATTCAGGAATCACATGCTGAACACTAACTCTCCCAGATTTTCCCACAACGAGGCTGCAAGTAGGCTCCAGTGTTACCCTCGTCTGACTCAGTGCATTAGAAGGCTGCACTCCTCAGCAAGTTGAAGCCAAATGCTGAACCATTTGGAAGAATGAGTTCAAAGATGACTGTCCCAGAGAGCCAGCAAACTCTTCCATGTGCTGGATAACTATTAATATGGGCATTTTTGTGAATTTGCTGGAGTTGTAAGAGATCATCGATCTGGTGGTTGGACATAGGTAAGGAAATGTAACCCTGAGTTGAATTCAGCATAAGGATACATGGTTTTCCAATTCTCTGCATAATTATGGAGAGCCCACACCAGAGAAAACCCTCATCAGGACAGTCTGGTAAGGTTCTTGGAGCTACTGAGCTTGGAACAAAATTTCCCTACCCTGCCCTTATCAGGAAAGACTTGAGGGAGGGGAAGTATGAAGAGAGTACAGAGTGTGACCAAGCCAAAGATGTCCCTGCTACAGAGCTGTGGGGAAGGCCCCTGGGTGCTTCCTGCCCCTATGCATGGTGAGAAGTACGTTGGAGAGCACACTGCAACTCCCATATCAAGGCGATTTAGTGACCAGGAGCACAGCCAGCGTCCCATTGCCCAAGAGTGGCCCAGCAGCCAGGGAGAACTGAGAACGCACAGAGCAACCTCTGCTCTCACCACAGGAGGTTGCAAAAGATTTTTGAGAGAACGAAGCTCATTCATTTCCTCCTTGTTGGAGCCCTAAGCTTTTTAAAGAACTTTTTCAAATATGCTTTTCCAGGTAAAGGACAGTCCTGCAAGTTGGGTAATAGCATAAGTCCACACTGTCCGAGGAAGGGGCAAGAAAGGAAATTGAGTGACTTGTGTCTTTAAGGCCTTTCTCAACTTTGCGGGAGAAATACAAAATATCAATTTCAAATATAAAATAAGCAGTCTCCTGACACAGAGGAGATAGGAAAACCCCAGAAACAGCTGCATTAATGCTTCTGGGCTTTCAACAAACTAATGAGTCAGCAGAATAAACAGCTTTCCTGCTGGAGGCTACCCATTCCAGGGCCTAAGCACTAAATAAAGTTGCCATGTTTTAAGAAATATGAAAAGGCAGAGGCAAACTTCATGTCTCAGCAAAACTGCCACATTATAAGAGTGCAAGAACATGTGAATATATGTCACCTCCCCAGAGATACATATGCTTTTGAAAATAGGAGTTTAGAAATCTAATGTGAACAGAATAATACCAGGGAAATGGCATATTCTTTGGGAGTAAATGATTTCCTGTAACATAAGCAATTCATACCCAGTGTACTTGCTCTGTGAGCTTCCTAAGGAGCTGGCACATTGAATCCTTCTAGTGACTCTGTGCACATGGTGTCCACCCTTAGTACAATCTGTTCAGGTAGAACACTTGGCCTGTTCTACACGTGCACCTGGATAGCTGAAAGAGACCAAAGAAAAACACACAGATATGCCATCTGGTCCCATCTTAAACTCATGACCACAAACCTCGAATGGCCCTTACTGCTGCCCGGGAGGCACCCCGTATGTGTGGAGCCCATTCCCTCCCCTGCTCTCCTTGATGACTCGTTCCTATCTTCCCACCCCAGAAATTTTCAATCTCTCCCCATTACTCATCTCCCTAAACTGATACCTAACTTGCTTCCTATTTTAGTTTTTTTTTGAAGTAGCAATTAGAAGAGAAATTCCCCAAGCTCCTACGATCACATCTACCCAACAGCTGGCATCTGTGCCCACAATTCTGCTTTCTCTCTTTTGTCTGTGGATAAGCTGTCACTGCTGCCAATGAGGGCCAGCTACACCACTCAGGCATCAGATCCCACCGTCTCTTGTTGTCTCTGGGAGTGAGCGTCTGTCTGTCTGTCTGTCTCTCTCCCTCTCCATCTCTCTCGTCATTTCGGCTCAATTCCTATGAGTAAGCAAACATGAGGTAATGTCCTCCATTTCTCTAACCTTCCCTTGGCATGCCTCATCTCCCTCATGACCACCTAATTCCTCTGCTCCTTTTTAGAGCAGAACTTCTCAAAGGATTTTCGAAAGATTTGTTTCTGCTATATCACTAGCAGCTGGGCCAGAATCTGGAACATAGTAGATGGTCAAAACTTTGTTAAGTGAGAGAATGAGTGAATGTCCAACTGCAGCCACTTTAGTCATTGCTGCAGTGGGAGAATATCAGACAAAGCAGTTTTCACTAAGTTCAAGGTGGTGGTGTGCACATGAACATAGATAATTCCACAATACTAAGAAATGACCACATGTCAGGCATTGTTTCTGTGGTGTTATGGAAGAAAGTGGTTGTCCTTTACTCTTCTTCCAAGAAGTCAAGGGGGCAATGAGGAAGGTAATGTGAACATGCACAGGGAGAAGCCAGATAACACAAGCCAACAAAACACCGTAGCGATTCTCACCTGGGAGCAGTTTAATAGTGAAACTGATTATGGAGGCCCCCTGCTGTGTTATAATTCTAGCTAACATTTACTGGGCTCTTTCAGCATACCAATATGAATGTTTCCTAGGCATTAACTTATTCAAAGCTCACAAGAATATTATGAAGTAAATACTATTTTAAAATCCTATTTTACAGAAGACAAAACCGAGTCATAGAAAGTCAAGTAACAGACCCAACATAGCACAACATAAAATGGTATAGTTAGATTGATACAAAAGCTACAAATACACAGACTAAAAGCAGGAAAAAGCTAGACCTATTCATCATCAGAACACACCTATTAGCTTATCAGCGTCTCAACATCAGGGACTGAATGAAAACAAATCTAACAGAATATTATACTTTCATAGGTGACCTCTACCTACCAGAAGAGTCACTGATGGGATGTTAGGGCTTTACACCACTACTTCTCAATCTTTAATATGAATAGAGATCAACTGGGGATCTTTTTAAAATGCAAATTCTGATTCAGTAATTCTGGGAGTGGCCTGAGATTCCACATTTCTCACAAATTCCCAGGAGATGTGGACTTTTCTTGTCCAGCCTTGCTGCTTGGAATAGCAAGATCTTACCAACATTTGTACCTACCTATGATTTAAAATACAATTGACCAATCTGTAACTGACAAGTAAAGAAGTCACCCCAGATGAGTTAAGTATGGGCTATAGTGAAAATAGGCTCCTTCTGCCCATTTTGACCATTTATCAAGGGAAAAGTCAAGATTTATTGAAATAGCTCTCTTCAGAAGAACAATTGTTGCCAATTTTTATGTCATTTATAGTTTCCTAAAAAAATTATTCAGAGATGAAATTGGCTTAATCCCCAGGCCTCTAACTTATCTATTGTTCCCAGTGGACCCAGTAGCTCTTAAAATACCTTTTCAGTTTATCTTTAACTCAGAAGCATGGGTCTTTTCCTGGTCTTTGGCTGGCTCCCTGCTTCCTCAGCCTAAACAGAAGTCTACCCTGCTGTGGTCACTTTTCCTGCTTGCTGCTAAAGGAATTTTAGGGAAACAAAAGCATGGAGCCCCCTCTCTCCCTCCAGCCCCCACCAAGGAGGCCTTTTTGTGTTGAGATTCTGCTGATAGGCTCCACGAGTGACGTCGCTCGCCAGAGCAGAGAGCCTCCCTCCCTACTTAGCAGGCACAGTGAGGGTTAGAAGGTTAAGGTAGCCTGCCCTTCAAAGCATCTTGCAAAAAATTAACTGACCTAGACAATGAGCCCCTGGCACAGCAGAGGAACTAAGTTCCAGGGGGAAGCTGCTCCAGGCAGTAAAGGGACTCATATTTTTACAACAGGAGAAAGTTTCAAGTACACATTGGACAACATATCTGAATGGTGCATGTGTGTGGTACATGTGTGTGGAAGCATGTGTGTATGAATGTGTATAGGAAGCATAAATATAATAGATTACATATAATATAATGTATTATATTTTATATGTCATGTATTTATACAGTGTTTATATATTATATATGGTTTTATATATTTTGTATGTGTGAATATATATATGTACACATAGACAGAGAGTGACAGAGAGTTATGGGCTGGACTGTGCCACTCCAAGGTTCGCATATGGAAGTCCTAACCCTCAGGACCTCAGAATGTGTATCTATTTGGAGACAGGGTCTTTAAAGAAGTATTGAGTTAAAATGAGATCATTTGGATGGGTTCTAATCCATTAAGCCTGTTGTCCTTGTGAGAAGAAGAGATTAGGACACAGACAATACACAGAGGGCAGACCATGGGAGGACCCAGGCAAGAGATGGCCATTTACAAACCAGAGAAACCAACCCAGCTGACACCTTGATCTCAAACTTCCAGCCTCCAGAGCTGCGAAAAAATCAATTTCTGCGTGTAAGCCACCCGGACTATGGGATTTTGTTATGGCAGCCCTAGCAGACTCGTACCCACACACATACAGTGGCCACAGAGTTGGGAAATCAAACAAACACATTTTAAAGATTTATTGTTATCACATTACAACGAATAATAAAATAGTATTATCTAAGATTCAAGACTTTTTGGCTGCCGTCTATAGGTATAAGCACACACAAACATCTTGCCTTGTCCATGGACTGGCAGAGAGAAAGGAGCATAAGGTAAATAGAAAGCCAACTGATAAGGCTGGGAAAGGGCTTAGGAATGCGGCCACATTGCTTTCTGCCAGATTTGGGAGTGGAGGGTTCTCTTTTCTGGAGAAAAACGTCTTTAGAGTTATTTTTCCTCTCACGGCCATTGGGTTCTCTTTGGCTTTGTTCTATAAAGTGGCCTAAACACATGCCTCCCTCCACTTGACCTTTAATTTGATATCCACTGTTTTGCCTTGAACTTCTTTGTACATTGTAAACGACCTTCTTAGACACTCTCCAGTGAAGCCTTGGGTTGGGGGGAGGGGGGGAGTCACACCTGTTAGAGATGGTGAATCATTACCAAGAGTTTATAAATGCTCCAACCATCACTATGCACAGAAATTGAAATGCAAAAGTGAAAACAAACCCCAGAAATGAGAAGAAACAATAACTGAGAGAAAAAGAACTCAGTTCGAACCATCCACCTTTGGAAATACATAGCTTTAAGGGGAAAAGGAGAAGCTCCTTCCTTCTGCCACAGCAGTAACTCTAAAAATAGCTGTGTCATTGTTTCATTAAATGAGGGAGTCAAAAACATAGTATTTTAGGCTGAGTCAACCACTTAGCATGACATCTAGAGTCACTGAAAGGGACTGAAGGGGAACTCATATATTTAAAGAGCACGTTATACGTGCCAGGAGCTTCCTATAGCTCACCTGGGGCACTGTCTCCATAATTACTCAGTGTAGATGCCATTGTCCTTGCTTTGGATGTGAAAACTGAGGAGGAAGTAGAGACACTGTTGGTTGAATGACCCAACAGACATTACCAATCCTTTTCTGTCTTGCTACCTTCCTCTGTGCAAGATGGAAAAGGTAGACATTTGCTTTCTCTGCCTTCTTTGTAGTTAGAGGTGGCCCTCTTTCAGGCTTTATTGTGTCCAGTAACATCTAGCATCACCAAGTATGATGCCATCTAGTATTACTTATCTTGTTTACGGCCTGTCTCCCCCAACTAGAATGTCAGCCTCATTCAGACAAAGATGTGTGCTATTTTGTTAACTGAGGGAGTACCTAGAATAATACATGACCTAAAATAAGTGTTCAACAAATATGTGATTCATTTAGTGAATGATAATTATTCTTGATTAATTAGTTCCTTAATACTAAGGGATTTGGAGGAAGTAATTTTCTCCCTTATATAAGGGACAGGAATCAGAGAAGTTATTGCTATCTGCAAAAATGTCAAGAATAAATGGGCAAAAGGGTAAAAAGTCTGTGTCATTTTGAGTTACTGGAGCATCACCTACCACCCCTTATCTCTAGACATTCTTCATGTGAGGAATATGGCACCTTATTCACATAAACCAGGGGTCAGCAAACTATGCCCCACATGCCAACTTTGGCCTCCTGCCTGTTTTCATAAATAAAGTTTTATTGGAATATAGTCACACCTACATGTTTAGATAGTGTCTGTGGCACCTGTCATCCCACAACAGAGTTGCACAGTCCACAAAACCTAAAAGATTTACTATCTGCCCCTTTACAGGAAGTGCTTTTCAACTCATGACTTAAGCAAGTGTTGAGTTTTCTTTTGATTTCAGTCAAAAGCATTGTGCTGTGTTTTGCTCAAATCAAACATCCTGGTGCTGGGACCACAACTGAATGAAAACCCCCTGCTACTGCCCTTGGGATCCAAGACCACATTGGCGGAAGCCACGAGTCAGGCAAATAGCTCTTACCCAATGGCGAGGCATAGATGCCTCCTGCAACAGGGGGCTTTGGCTCAGGACTCCCAATTCCTTGGCTACAACTTCCTCACCAACGCACTGGAATTGAAGACTTCCTATCCTACCCACCTTCCTTCCTTCTCTCCTCCGCAGGGATCAGACCCGTGTCATGGTCCGAGGGCTCTCTACATGCTCCCTTCTTCCTCCTCCTTTAGCCAGCCTAGACGTTTCTCCAATAAATCTCTGACATGTTTAATATGTTTTGCCTTCTGCTTCTCAAGAGGACTCCAACTAACATAAGCATTCTTGACCAAAGGCCTGTGTTAGTCTAAATTTTTTACTGCAGTCACAGAGTTGGCAAGAAGTGATTTTTAGATTCGAACCAACATCTGCCTCAATCAAAAGCTCATGTTTTCTCAACATTGCTCTCTTATGACTATTCCCCTAGACACTTGTTTGTTCCCCTTCTTATATTCATTTATTCAGTAAGGAATCCACAGAACCCTCATGGTTATAGACTGTATTTCATTCACACATACACTCTAACACGGAGCAGAGCTTGTCAAACAGTTGGCAGCATTATAATATTGGTTGTATGAATAAATCAATGGGTGAACAATCATTTATTGAATATCTAAAATGTGTGCATTTGGTTAAAGGCTTTGCTATGTGTACAGTCTAGCTGAGTAAAAGTTATCAAATGACAATGTAACAGAAAGACTCAGTTGTGTTGCCTAAAATATACTAACAGATAAGAGCCCAGAGGCAGTGGGACCAGCAAGGAGGTTGCTACACTAATACTGATGAGATGTAATAAAGGTCACAAGATGGAAGTTGAAATAAAAGGAAAATGAAAATGAGATTTTTAAAGATGAGTAATCATCAGGCCATTAACTGGTCACAGAAGTTAGGCAAGAAGCAAGAAGCAAGAAGACTCAAATGCTTTGAGCCTGGGTGCCCAGAAGAAAGACAGTATCATTTGCCAAGATGAGAACTTTTTAGAAAAGGAGCTAGTTTATTAGGCAAGAGTTTGTGAATTCTGTCAGGGAGTGGAAGATCATTCAAAAGGAGTCACTCAAAGGATTATTAAGTAAGTCAAATTCACCCTTAGGAAGGGCCTCCAGGGCTTCTCCAGGCAAGAATGAGTCTTGAAAGTCATTCCAGACAGAGGACAGTGGAAACGGTGAGAGCAAATGAGTTCTGGGATGGAGAGCATGAAAAAGACAAAAGTAAAATCAAATGTGATCCATGCATTTAGGAGGTAAGAGGTGAAAGAAGCACAATAAAGAAAATAGGAAAGAAGAGACACAGAAAGGATGAGAATTAGAATAGTGAGGTGGTCCGGCAACCAAGAGGTACAACTTCAAGAAGAGAGTGGTCATTAATGGCAAATGACGCAGAGGACTCAAAGTTTGGGCAGGGTGATTTAGAGACCTGAGAGCATGGAAAGACGTTCAGTGAGTGAGAGGTTGAAGAATCAGTATGCTCAACCATCAGCCTCCTGGTTTGATTTGGTCAGTGTGTGTGTTCTCTTCTTCTTCAAAAGAAAGTGGACTAATTCATGTTTTTGGCAGAGAGTAAAGCCTCCTCGGAGGTAAGAAATCGATGACTGAGATAACGAATTCCTGTAGGAGGTAGGATGGGGGAGGACAGAGAATAAAAACAAGAAGTCTGAGTGTAGCACCGAGAAGACAAGCAGTGACTCTGAGGCTCTTACTGTGCTGACGAACAGTGACTGCAGTGGGGTGTGGGGGGACTTGATCTGGGTGAATGTAGTAACCACAATGTTTTTCATGTGAAACTTTAATAAAAAAATCAATGGTGTTTTCATAATGAACAATCAAAAACTGAATTTGTAATGACCAATCAAAAACTGAAATTTAGTAAAGCAATACCACTAACAAGAAAAAACAAAAACAACAACAAAAAACAAGGAGTATGATTCTGGAAAGGAAGGTGAAGCGACTCTCCCTGTAAGTCAGGAAGGATGAGGAAAGTCCCTCATGCTGTCCTTCATGTTAGACCAGAGCTGTATTTACTGTTACTTGGTATCAGAGCCCCACTGTAATGCAATTCCCATATTTGCCAAGGTTAGATCTGATCTAAACCAACCTCTCATCTATATGCACTTATCCAACCATGCACACACAGAACCTAGTAGATATAACTTTCTTTTCTATTTGAATATATGTATACTTGTTAAAAGCATAATGATCATCCATAATTTTCATTTGGACAGAATAAAAGGCTATCCAAATGGAAGTGATAAAGTAAAAAACAGTCATCACATGTGAATGAAGAGATTACCCTGATGACCTCGAAGGAAAGAAATGGTAAAAAAGTGGTAGGAAAATGGACCATTTTCAATCCATCAGGGTGATAGATTTCTGGGAAAGTCCTCATTTGCTTCTAAAAGGTGATCTCACTAATGAGTTTCCTATGGGCCATTAAAAACAGGCATTTTATTCAATGTCTTAAATAGCTTCTTGTAGATTTCAAGTTTCCATTATAGAGACTTGAAGTCATTTTAGTTAGGCAGCTCATATATTGCTAGAAGTCATAAGCCAGCTTGCAAAGATCTCTTAATACCCTTCAATATATATCAGTTTCAATATATATGAGTTTCTTCATTAGGTTTCTGATTAATTTTTTTCTTATTTCTCTGATTTCTTGAATTATTACATTTTAATGTGGAAGTGTGCCAGAGTCTGTTAAGATACCACACAGTCTGTTAAGTCAAAAGTATTAACCCGACGAACAGATTTTATCAATAGGGGATGAGGACAGGCTGATAAGGGGGAAAATGAAAAATAAAACCCGGAGTGGCAGGGCATCGACATTGTTTAGCCACATCAAGAAGAATTTGTAAGAGTAAGTTCCACCCTCCTAGATTCTTTCTGTGTTCCCAGTCAGTGGGGTTGCTCTAATGAGTTCAGGTTTAGATTAAAGCAATAGCAGCAATTTTAATTTCAAAAGCTCTTGCTAATAACGATGTGTCCATTTGGGGGAGATGAAGTGGAACAAACTAGACATCAGGAATCAAAACACTTGGATTCGATTCCTGGCTCTGACTCCTCACTCCTTTGGAGCCTTGAGCTAGCGGTTCTTCCCAAGCATGGATGCAGTCACATGCTCCCCACCCCAAAATTAAGAAGTGCCCTCAGAAGCACTGGCTTAGGCAAATTGCTTAAACTTTGTGAAATTTCATTTCCTCGCCTCTATAAAGAAGGTATGAGACTCACTAGGGGGAGTCCCCTCATATGGGGAAGGGACTGGATTGGGTGGGTAAAATAGGTGAAGGGGATAAGGAGGCACAAAATTTCACTCACGTATGAATTAATCACAGGGATGAAAGTACAGTATAGAAAATAGTCACTAGTTCTGTAACATCTTTCTATGTTGAAAAATAGTAACTACACTATCTGGGGTGAACATTTAATAATGTAGATTACTGTCGAGTCACTATACTTGAAACCAGTATAATATTGTATATCAACTATACTTCAAGTAAAAAAGAAAAAAAGAGGTTGTGGGACTCACTGGGAATTCTGAACACCTGGAACACTTGATAAAAAGAAATAGTGGTACAGGACCCCATCCCAGACCAAATTAATCAGACTCTCTGAGAGTGGGGCCCATCTGCTGGTGTCTCTCAAGAAAGCCTCCAGGTGGTCCTAATGTGCAGCCAGAGTTGAGAATCACTGCACTGATCTTCAGGTTGTTCACAGGGCCTCTGCGTTCTAGGAATTTCCCATGCACTCCAAGGCCCACATGCGTAGAAGAAAAGAATCCATTCAGATAGCTGTCTCACTTTATACTCACAAGAACGGCTCCAACCTGTCGTAGGGCTCTATGTAGCGATGATTCTTGGGGATTTCTGTGGGAATAGGAGGACATGCCCTAAGACAAGTTTTTACTTTGCTTTTCCTCTTACCACTTTTCTTTTTCAGTTATAAAAAAACAAACCTTTTTTACTGAGGTATGGCTTGATGAATTTTTTGTATGTGTATACACCTGTGTAACCATTACCCAGATCAGATGTAGAATATTTCTAGTCCCCCAGAAGACTGGTCCTACTATTTCAAAAAGACTTAGTACATCTGCAGAATCTGGTGGAGGGCCTCTCTTCAATGCCTGCTATTTTATTTTCTAACTGTGTTGTTGAATCATACAATAAATAGAGTGTATTTTCTCATTTCTCATTTCTCTTGCAATTATTTGTGAAGTTATCACACATGCTTTCTTATTGTTTTGGAAATATGTGCCAAATTTTCCCTTCACATCCCAGGAATATTAGCTTGATAAGCCCAATTCACACTGGTTCTTGAAGGCAAGGACGAGGTCTGTCTTCCTTGCTTATGTATCTGCTGCTTTTATGTTCTTATGAACATTTGTTGAATGACTCTTGAATAGATACATGTCATATGGGGGATACAATAAAACAACAGGAAACAAGTTCCAGACATCAGAAAGTCTTTTGTCATGTAGATGGGTTGGGAAGGGTTTGGTTAAGGTGTACTCCAAATGCACTAGACGTAGTTTGTGAGTCCAGGTGACCCTTGAATAGCATGCTTTTGAACTGCACAAGCCCTCTTACATGAGGATTTTTTTCAATAAATATACTGGACATATTTCAATAAATGTATTTGGATATTTGTGACATTTTGAAAGAACACTTTCTTTTCCCTAGGTTACTTTGAGACTACAGTACATAATGCACATAACATACAAAATAAATGTTAATCAATTATTGATGTTATTGTAAGACTTCTGGTCAACAGTAACCTGTTAGTGGTTAAGTTTTTAGGGAGTCAAAAGTTACTTGTGGATTTTTTTCTCCCTGGGGAGCTGGCATTCCTAACCCCCATGTTGTTCATCTGTGGGTCCACTGTGATTATAAAACAAAATATTATCAGTGCAAAATCATTTAATATGGACTCAAACTTCAGGGGACTAAAAACTTACAGAGAACAGAAAAGGCAGAGTAAAGAGATAATCAGAGTAGGAGCCTAATTAAAGAGAATGGTTCCTGGATGAGAAGTTCAGGTCTTAAGAGATGCAGAGAGAGTGGTGAAGAGAATTCCAGAGAACAGAAGGACTTGAGCAAAGCTTTAAGGACAAACGTCTAGCCAGGCTTCTGAAGCATTAGCACATTATCTGAGTTGGAAGCAGAAAGGCTGTGTTGAGGAGAAGTAAGAGAGGAAAGGGAAAAGTAAAAAATAAGGCCAGTCTATGGTCTCAAGTAAGAGGCTGACTGTTTTCATTGTATCGCCAGGTGCACTGCAAACAGGTCCAGAAGCGTGTCCTGGTGGTTCTGTGGAGGCAGAGAAAGGCTGAATGCAGGTTAAATTGATTAAAAGCTGCCTCCACAATCCAAATGTGTTAACTTGATTTGGGGTGGTTAGTAGCAATGATCTTGATCCTGACCAAAACATGCCCCATGGCTTTAGAAGGTGAAGGGACTCAGGTGTTCAAACCTTGAGGGGGACACTCGTATTAGTCACAGGAATAGGAAATTTGGGATTGGGGCAAAACTGATGGTTTTACCTTGCTGTTCTGTTTAGCTTAGGCATGTTTTATGTCTGGTATTTGGGTAACACCAAACTCATGTGGAATGTCTGGTCAACAATAGGCTATTAAGTAAGGACCCCAGAGAAGGAAAAAGGTGAATAATCCACTCCATTCTCTGCCCTAAAATATTTTGAATCACTAAGGCTCACTACTGCCTAAAGTTGAGAACGTTTTACCCACACTTGTTATCTCTTAGACAGATCGTATTTATACATATGCCCTCCAGGGGAATTCCGAAAAAAAGCAATTAGAACAATCTAGAGAAACTGGTGGGGCCGCTACTTTCTGGCCAGGTAAGAGGAGTCTTTGGAGCTTAAAAGTTTGGCTGAGTCCCTGTCTGCCCACATTTGAACAGCCCTGACTTGGGGCCAATAAAGAATCCTAGAACCTCCCAGGCCTCGAGAGCACCGAAAGTGAGACGGCAGAACGATCCTGTCTCTCTCACAGGTGCCAGATGATTAATGACTGTGTTTATGTCTTATTGGTAGATATGCCAGCAACAATAGACACAGTCAGAACACATTCTTCAGGGTGGGAACTGATCACAGGCTGGAATTTATAAAATTCTGGTATGCCATGGATGGCATTTATTTATTTCATAATTGTCCAGGTGCATAGTTGGTGGTCTCTTTCCCCTAAATTATCAAATACTGGACATTACTGAAGGCAGTATAGCAGAACTGAGGGGGCAATAATAAGGTATGGCATGACCCTTTTTAGACAGAGAGAGTGAGAGAGTATGTTCTTCCTCTCTGGTCTCCAGGGAGCTGACCGTGGATGTGAAAATAATGCAGCCCAACCAGTCCTCACTGGGCTCCTGAAGGTACGCAGTGTTCTCATTGCAGCAAAGGGGAATGCAGGTAGATGCAAGCTGGCCTTTCGTGCCAGGAACTTCTCCAGTACATTGTTTAGGTAATTTATGCCACTGAGCATAAATTTGTCATCTTCCGGACAGCAAAACATACACCACACACACACACAAAAGGAAATAAAAGAATCAGAATAGAGCACAAGATAATGTTCTTTGCAATGTGGGTCTTTAAATGGAGTTTGCCCCTATGATTTTTTTCAATGAAATGAAGGACTCTCAATATAATATATTTGCATCTATTCCACAGATGCTAAAAATGAAAAATCTTCTGTTGTCACTAAGGTATGATTCATGCATTTTTAATTTGGGCATGGCATTTCATTTGTTTGTCTGTTCCATAATAAATGGAGCCCATAACTGGTTCAGGTAATGAAGTGGAGAGTTGTTGCTTGCCATGATTACATTATAGCCAGACACCCACATTTGTGTTGAAGGTTAATTTGATCAACTGTATTGATTAAATGGCAGTGGTAACCCAAGTTCACAATAGGTTGTGAATCGTTCATTTTAACTCAAGACATGCAACATAGAAACTTGGAAAAATATGAATCTTTTCAGGCATACCCTGTCTTATGTAAATCATTCGCCCAGTTCTGCTGCAGTTGAAGCAATGTTGTGGGGATTGGAGAAACTATAGCAGACCCTAGAGGAAATCTAGTGAAGGATCTTAAGTTAAAGTAATATAGGTAAAGTTGGGACTGGCTCTAAGAAATGTTACGGAAGAGGCAAAGTGGGTCTTTGGTGCCATCCTCCCTCTGAGCTTCATTTCCAGGACCTTCATTCCTGTTCAGATAGCCTCAGTCTTGACTATGTGCCTGCTGTCACACTCTGATAATCAGAGCATGAAATTGGGGTATTTCTCCCCAGCGTTGGAAGGGGGACTGGCTGGGGCTAAGAAACATGATCTTGATCCATATGGGGGCTCACTTATGATTTCTCGTAAGCCTATTTTTCCATGGTATGGGAAAGAAAAAGCTGAAAATAAATTTTGGGTTTATACTCAAAGATACTCTCAATGTTCTTATATAATATGTATATGGTAATGACCAGAAAAGATCAATGTGTAACCCAGTGTTAAGTATGGGTAACATTAAGTGGAGCTGTGGGAAAACCGAGTTAAAGAAAGAAAAGAGAGGGCCACTGTGTGGATTGTGAATACGAGGTGTGAGAACTAACTTTCACAGGTGTTTTCTAAACAGTGAAGGGCAAAGAAAAAGTGATCAGTAGATTATGTTCAGAGGATGATTAGTAAAGGAGATTTAAAAGATAAATCATAAGGCTCCTTTGCCAATCATGATAATATCATAATCTCTGTTTGCAACAACAGAGATCACTGAGAATGACACAAAAATGCATGTGTGTCCATTCATGTGCACACATCCTCTCTTACTCCTCGTTCCCAGGGATCTGTCTTTGTTTCCTCCTGTAGGAAGATTAAGTTAAGGTGGGGAGGAAGGCATCCTCCAAGCTTGAAATGGCAACAAAAGTGTTTTCTCACTTTGGCATTTCTGCATTCCTTGTATCACCACGGAATTCGTTGGGGGTAGCTAGACTGTGTAGGGGTGCATCATCTGTTAAGGCCGGGAATCCCTGTGCAAACAGGGGTGGTGGAGTTGACTTATGCTAAGGGCAAATCTATTGTTCCTTGGGCTCTAAGTATTCAAGAAGTAAACACATACTAAAAATACCTTTGCAACTAAGAATAAAACACCCATAAAACTAAAAACAAGTGACCCAACCCACTTTACTGTCAGTGGTATGCAAGTTTCTTAAGGGAAATAACACTGAGCAATAGGTTTAGATGCTGGCCTATAAAGCTAAGGTGGGGAGGAATATTCTAGTTTATACTTTGACAGAAGGGCCCATTAGGGTATGAAGAGTAATTCAGAGATACACAGACACTCATGTGAGAATACAGAGTAGTCCCCTGACCTCAGCCTAAATCAAGACTGGGATTAGTGAGTTCTAATCCCAAACTGCTAAATGCACTACAGTTCTGACTTTGCTAACATACCCTATACCCAAAACCAGCCTCATCCATAGTTACACATTCTTTCATTGACTCATTTAACAAATATTTATTGCACCTCTGGTATGAGCTAGGCACTCTGTTATGCTTTGAGGGTGTAAAGATGAAAAGACACAGAATCAAGTGTGGGAGGGGCATGTAAACGGCCCATTAGAGTGTAGTGTGATAGCACGCTGTGATGGAGGTATGCCCAGGGAGACCACACAGGTGGGGGGCACCTAGCTCAGTCTGGAGTCAGCAGGCCAGCTGGGGTACACATTCCAGGTATGAATGAACACAGCCCTTTGAGCTCAAGAATTTCCTGCCCATAAGGTATGTGTGGAACAGCAACAGGAGATGATATTGTCTAGTCTAGGGGATCCCTAAAGACCCCCCATGACTCCAAGTGTTTCCTCCTTAACTCCATGCTTGAAATACTCTCATCTCTGATGGCTTTGATGAAGGCATTGTTCACACTAAAATATTTCTTTGAAGAGGTAAAATGTCTGAGCATTATTTGCCATCAGCATGTTAGCTTAAGTTAGCAAGCTCTGAGAGAACAACGAAAGTGTTGGGGAGAAAAAAAAAGAAAATCAGGACTCATCTAGGCATAAAGAGGTTTACCAGGGACCAGTTTAGGAGGACACCCCACATCAGGGAAGATGGTCCTGGATGCTTGGAGAAATAGGTACCAACAGGCAAAAGGAAAATACAGTAAGAAAGCATATTTTATAAACAAATTTAAAAACGAATAGTGCCATTACTGTCAGCTCAGTTAGATAGGTGTCTTGGCACCAGAAAGCCTTTGCCATCATCACTGAGCTACAGCAGGAAGCCCCCTGCTGAAAGGTCTCTGCTCTTGTGTGATGGCTGACCAAGTGGGAAGTCAGCTGGATCGTCTTTCTTCATCCCCGCTTGCTGGGCAGTCTTAAAACAGTGTTGCTGACATTTCCAGGGGGCCTATGGCTCACCTGGAGAGCGTGTCAAAAGGCAGCATCCGATTCAGCAGACCTAGGGTGGGGCCTGGGAATTTGCCTCTCTTATTATTGCCCCAGGGCTGCTGAGGCTCTTGGCCCAAACACCTCGCTGGGAGTCCCCGGGGCCCAGGAGGCTGGCTCCTTGGCATCTCTCACACCTGTGGTCTTGTCTCCACGCCCTGTGTTTCTGCCTCAGTTTGGGTCCTCTGTGCCTCTCCTCTGCAGAATTGTTTCTAGGCTCAATCCATTCTCCACCCAGGCCCGGCGGGTAACATTTTATTAAGGGAATATGACAGTGTTATTCCCCTGGCAAAGACGTTATTTTAAAATTGTGTTTTTTAGTTGAATTCTTAATACAGAAGCTCTCCTGAAATCCAATATTTAAATTTTAAAACAAGAGGCACTGCTGTGGTCAACACTGAGGAGAAAGGCCTAGGTTCTCAATTCTCCCTCAGTCTGTGCCCTTTGTTTCCTGGTAATAGTTCTGAGACAGCTACATGTAGTCCTGGATTCCGATGAACAAGGGGTCTAGCAATTATTACAGAAGCCATTTCAGGCTGAAGCCACTATGTACCTTTAAAGAGGTTACTCTCATTTTCCCCTTGGGTAAATCAATATAAAACTGCCTCCTCACAGAGTTGTTTTGAAAATTTAATTGGGTCATGTTCAGAACATGATATCCAGACATAGTAGGCACTCAACAAATGCTTGCTACACTTCTCCCAAATCTTTGTGGTTAGATATATTTTCCTTTGACTGAAAGCTTCTTTTCTCCTACCAAGGATGATAATTATGACATTATTATTGGAAGAGATAACATGTTGATCTTTTTAATGTGAATGGACTTGGTTTTTACCTGTGAGCAGGCCAGTTGCTCGGGGTGGAGAGCTGGCCAGGAGGGTAGACATGCACAAAATGTGGGGCCGTCTTCCTACTAGAGCTTGTCACTGGTCCAACAGCTTGTGTATTCATTAGTATAGAGTGCTTGGAAATTTCAAACCTAACTAGGCAAGGATCATGCTATATATCCAATGTGAGATGTACACTTGGGGCAGCAAACTTCCTCTGAAAGAGTTCAGTCCTGTTTGCTATTAGTGATAGCATTGGTGAGGGGTGCCGGATGCTCCCTAGACCTCTAGCAGTGTCCCACGATCTAGGCACCACCCCTTAGCTACAGTCTCATTATTCAAGGGCAAACCTGAGAGCAGCCCCTCACCTTAGACATTCTCCTTGAACTTGTCTCTTTCTTTGATCCCCCGAGCCCTCTCCCTGCCTCCCAGAGTCTACGTGGCATCTGCCCTGGAGATCTCTCAACAAACAGTCTCAGAGACTGACTTTGGATGCCTTTCTAGAATTATTGTCTCCCTAACTCTCCACACCAAGTTGGTTGCACAACGGGTCGCAGGATGCCTCAGGCAGGGCAGAGGAGTGGTCCAGGCTGCTATATGCTCCAAACAGGACAGCTCTTCGTGAAACCTGACTCCTTCGCCTAAAGGATGTTGGCTGCTGAGGTTCCCCGTGTGGGATTAGGAAGCCACTTGAAGGACAGGGCGCGCTCCCTGCCCTCCACTGGAAAGATTTCCTCCTTGGGAACTGGGTCAGTCCTGGCTGTGGGGCCATTCTTGGGTCCCTGTGAGCCCCCAGGAGAACTGCCTCTGAAGATCTTAACAAGCTGCGGCATCTCAAAGCCCCCTGCAATGTTATTATCATAAAACAATAACCTAACCTGCAGAGTTAATGATTAATTACAATCCGTGAAAAGCCAAACACATCCCCAGCCCCAGTCGACAACAGGGAGACGGTAGAAATGCCAGCTGGCAGGGAGCTTGGCAAAGCAGGTGAAAGGCAAATAAGGGCAAAGGAAGGCATCCACCCAAACCCGCAGACCAGTGAGTGCCAGGGAGGTTGAATTCATCCCACAGGCATGCTGTGCACCCCTGCTTTCTCTCCCCCTGGAAATGTGTTAGCAGCTAAAAGTTCGCACAGCAAGAATTGTGACCAACCAACTCTGTCCACACAATGGGACTGATTGAAGCTGTGCCCACAGGGATCCTCACCAGAAGTAGCCAGCTGTCTCACTACCTTTTAAAAACACACTGAAATCATGTAAAAAATATTTCAGGTGAGGAGTAAATGCACATAACTTCCCTGATATTCTCCTTATACTAGCTTCTGACAATACCAGGGGGTGGACGGCTAAGGCAATATATCCAGTGACTCTAATCAGGCCCTCTCTTTCTCAAAGAGAGCAGCTTTGAAATGAGGTGATAAGATGTGTGGAATCGAACATATATCCAAAATACATCAGAACAAAATGTCACTGAACAAAAGTAATGTGGAGACCTGACTGAGTCAGCACAAGGAAACTGTTTGTCAGAAGCAACACTGCAGGAGTTGAAAGATTCTGGAAGCACAGAAAAAGGGATACAATGCTTTTGTTTTGCTAAATTTTTTTAGAGGAAAGAGACTTCAGAAAAACCACAAGTTATGTAACAAAGAGGCTTCTGTTTTGGTAGCTCAGTTAACAGAAACACAGGCTTGCTGTGCCCTGACTGAGTTTTGTTCAGTAAGAGGCCAAAGTAAAAAGAAAGCAGAATTGGGAAGAATGTAGGGAATAAGCAATTGTTTGAAGAGGATAGAATTTGAGAGTCTTTATGCCAGCATAAGTGCTATCAAGGGATGAAATAATAGCTCCTAGACAATCTTTTTGTTCTTGTTGTTTAACAGCCCTACACCGACCACACTTTGCAAACTTAGAGGCTCTCAAGCAACAGTCCCAGCTCTACCTGGCCTCAAGGGGGTCAGAATCTCACCTCCATCAAACACTCCACCAATACCTCACCCCCAGAAAGTTTTGCTGATCATAGGCACAGTAGACTCTCACTGGATGTTAATGTATATGAGATTGACTGGCCCATTGTTCTAAGAACAGCTAACCTAGAGATACAACTATTGCCCATGTGGTCCCAAGGGGCAGGAAGGAAATGCTGTCTTCTTGTAGGAAAGACAGAATCTGCCTCAGTGAGCTTCCCTTGTCCTTCTGTAAAAAGGGCTAAAGAAGCACTTTGTTATTCACAAAGGGAGTTTGAGGCTGAGGGAATGGAAAGGTTTAGAATCCTCTGTATGGTTAGCTATAAGGGCCCGCTAGCTACACTAACTCAGTGCAATTTGCAAACACAGAAAACACTTCATTCATTTCTATCATTGGAGGTTGACATGGTCCTTATAAATGAAATTTCTGGATAATGGAAATGTGTTGCCTGAAGCACCAACACTTTTATATTATAATCATTTTGATGGAATTTTTTTCTGAACTATATTGCCCATGTCCCTGCCTTATTAAACAGAGTGCAGTAAAACATGAATAGCCTTTATGTGATGACAGTTGAAATGGCTGTTTCATCAGAAAAATGAAAAATTTTGTTCCATTGGCTAGAAGTGCCCCCAAGGCAGAGTGGAGGGTTGAAACCTTTTGTCTCTCTCCTTGGGGGCTGCAGGTGACTGTGCCCTTTAACTTTGTCTTCCCCCTGTTTGTTGTGGAGTTGGTCTTGGTCTCTCCATACTCTCTGCTGTTACTTCTAATCTGTCCTGGCCTGAAAATGGAGAACGACAGGCTTGTCTCAATTGCGTTTAACATGAGCAGATCAGCCTCCAAATAAAGGACCGAATAACTGAATACATGCTGACAATGTCTGGAGTGTGGACTTAATGGCATGGACTTTACACATTTGGAAATGTTCTTATTCTCAGCTTTCTTGGGTGTGGTTGAGGTTACCAGATAAACTACCTCAGGATGGGTGAGATGCCCCTGTGCATTCCAGCTGGTTAAATAGGTGGAACCAGTTATTTAATGCAACAGTGTGGAATTCACTAGAAGCGGTGAGAAGTTGGAGTCCCAGGTGCAATTATGGAAGATAAGGATTCAGATATTCAACGGGAGTTTGAAGAACCTGAGGTCCACATGCCATGCTTCTAGGTTTCCTCATTACTGGCAGGGGAGTGGTGAAGGAGGTAGCACCCAAGGGCGTCCAGCCTGGCACTCAGGGTCAATCTCACTGTGGGGTGGGAACCAAGATGATAGAAATCACTGTGCATTTCCTTAGGTTAAAAGGGGAGGGAAATAAAATAGAAAACTTGTCACCCCTGCACTTAAAAAAAATAAAAAGGACTTGCAGCTTCAGGATAAAGTCCAAACTCCTCAGATAATTCTTGGTCCGGCCCTTTTCTAAGCCTCCCTTTTCACAACTTCCCTCAACTAAATAATGTCCTCCTTTCTCCCCAGAATGCCCCCCTACCTCCTCTGAGTCCCAGGCACCACTTTGTCCCACCCTGCAGTGATGCGACCCTCCTCCAGGGTCACAGACTCACTGGGTTTGTGACGCGTGATTCGTATCCTGTCCTAAAATTGCACATTTACTTAGCTGCTCCCTTGACTGTGAGGGTTTGAGGCCAAAACTGCTTCTCATGCATTTCAGTGACTGTGGTGCTCAGCCCAGTGCCTGTTACAGAGATGCTTAATCAATGAGGAAAGAATGGATGCGTGCATGCACTTTTCAGTTCATAAAATTAGTCCTGGGAAATGTTCGGAATGAAGACGGGGCAGCCTTCACGGCTTCGTCCTGGGGAGCGTGGTGGGAGGGGACCCCGGAGGAAGCACCAGGGCTGACTGTTTGCAGATCAGATCTCAGCCTCAGGCCTTCTTCATGCCTGCTGCAAGGGGAGATGGACAGGGCAGAGAGCCAGCCTTCCCTTTCCTTGCAGCGTCCAGAGTCTCTGCCAGTCCCCGTCCACTCGCTGGACCCAGATCAGCTTTGCCTTCCCCTGGCTGGGCCGGCAGGAAATGACTTAGTCTAGAAAGAAATTATAAGCGACAGAGACGTTCCTAAGGTGCTGACACCATCTTTCATGTGAAGTATTTCTGATTCATGCTGACTGCCCTTGTGTTACCTATCGGGGAATTTTGAGGCAGTGTCTTTGTTCTCTTTAATGTTAATTGATTTAATTTTTGAAGTAAAACTTAGATATTATGAAATGTACTCCCAAGGGTCTTTCAGTTACAGTTCAATGGGTTTTGACAGTTGGGTACACTGGTGTGACCCACACGCCTCATACTCCTGCTGCAATGGAGGTCCCGCCCTGCCCCTCTCTAAGATACCTCCGCTGTAGGTAACTTTGAGAAAAATGAACAAAGAGAATGCTGGCCCTCATGAGCATGCATGCTCGTTAAAGCATGCGTGAGTGAAACAATTAGAAATCCACAATAGATGACATGATCCAGGATGAAATGAAATGTTTCAGTTTATCCTGTGACCTGGATTTAGGGAAGGGAGAAGCAATAAAATGTCACCTTGGGAGTTTACCAAAAGTTAAGACACCTGGAGCCACCCCAGTACCACCAAACCATGGCATGGGATCTAGCGACACCTATTAACATAATTGTCTCCAGGAATTCTAATACAGGGTGGGGGCCGAGGGTAACATAAGCCATGTTTAGGAAAACACAATGTCTGTTATGGCTGGAAGAGATCGTTACCAATAGATGGGGAACCAGCAGCAGAGGACCCAGTGGCTTTTTCGAGCTCGCACAGTAAATGCCTGGCATGGCCGGCACGTCTGGGGGAGGAGCAGGAAGGGCTAGGAGCAGGGTCAGTCACAGTGGCCGGGGGCAGGTGTGGAGAGCCCAGGGCCACCGGAGTCCACAGCGCCTCTGGGACAACACGCTGTTGAGCGGTTCTAGAGGCAGCACAGGCTGGGCCTCTGTGCACCTGAGACAAAGTGAGGAAGCGCCGCTTGCCCCCTCCAGCTGCCAGGCCTCTGCAAACCCACGGCTCTGAGGACTCAGTGGTGACAAAAATCTGCTCCCACCCCTTCTTCTCCCGTCTTGACGGTGCATTCCAGCGATTGAGCTGCTCCGTGGCTGACGTGAGAGTCTGTGGGCTGCTCGGGTCTACCACATTACCACCCAGTGGAATGCCTCCTCCTCATGTGCCCAGCGGCAAGCACATCACGAGTCGGGATGACTGACACCATTGTGGAATGGCCCCAGTGGGGGTGTGTCCAGCCACCAGCCTCCTCAGCTCCACGATCTCGCAGGCTGCTTTCTGGTGGCCACTCAGGAAGAGCTGTCCTCTCTCTTTCCTCTCAGATGAGCCAAACAGCTGATAAACTGCCAAAATGCAATGCGGGCCCTGATGAACTTTTGATCTTCTCTGGTGTCCATGGGTCACTGGCAAGCAGGCCTCCCACTGCCCAGGCTGAGGAGGGAGGCAGAAGTCAGCACTCTCCAGGAAAGAACAGTGCCTTGTAGCCCTCTGTCCCTGTGCCCTAAACAAAATGTGACACTGAGTGACCTGCACTCTCCGGCCTGCTTGGCAGGGATGCCAGTACCAGCATCCAAGTGAAGACAGTACTTGAGAGCAGCCAATGGGCTCGGGCACTGCCTGCAGGCAAGGACTGTGACTTCCATCACAGACACTCACCCTGGCAAAGTGCAAGGGCCCGCCAGCCTCCAGCTTTGGCCCCGCCCTTCTCACATCCACTGCCAATGTGGATCAATGACACGACTTCCATGATTCAGTAGCACCTGAGAGGCCCACTGTGACAGGAGTCAGGTGGTGAGGTTGGGGTCCACTGACCTCACTGGGGTCCTGCTGCATCAGAACCCTGGGTGAGCTCCTTCATCCTTTGAACTTCAGTTTTCTTTTTGTAAAATGAAGGGTTTAAATTAAGTCACTTTTCACTTTGCTTCTGGCCTTGTGGCCTGCTGTCCAGCCCTCCTGAGACAAGGACCTTGAATTTGTTTTGTTTTGTTTCCTACTGGGTGCAGATCTATGAGGCCCACAGCCGAGAAGGGCAAAGTCCTCGCAGACACTCCTATAGGAGGGCAGACACCTGTTCGTAAGACTCTGACTGGTAAAGCTGTGACCTTGTTATCTTTGCATCCTTAAGATAAAATACATACTCAGTAAATGCTTGTAAAATGACTGTGCAACTCATCTGAAAACGGGGCTTCCCTGGGGCCTTTGCATGATTTGTTATTCAAGAAAAACACCCTGAGCAATCCTTCCTAAAACTCCTGTCCTCTTCTCCCCAACTCCTTCACACAAATGTCTTACTGTGGAAGCCCTCCTTCCAGCTCACCATTCCTGGGCTCCACAAAGGCATGACCTCCCTGGCCCTAGATTCTTGGGCCCTTCCTTTCCTACTTTTCTCCCTGGGCGCTCTGTCAGTTTCTCTCCCTCTCTTTTCCTTTTCCTTAATTTACACCACAAAAGCTTGGTGCCAGCAGACAAAGACCAAATTCCCTTCCCAGGCGTGGAAGAGTAAGAACCCAGAGAGCAAAAAAAAACCCCTCGCTTTATCAGACCAGGGCTGAAGGCAGGGTTATATCAAGAAAGATTAAGGAGCCCTGATCATTAACTTCTTCTCTATTAGGAGTGTGTGTCAGTGTGAGTGAACGAATACTGGGATGCTGTCTGCATCGTCAGCTTGGCAAATCTGCTCCCTGCACATCAGCAGTTTTGAAAGAGCTACCTAGGGGCTCTGATTTCTGCAGGAGTCAGAGAGCTCCCCAAGCCTCTATAAACAGGAAGCACAAGATCCATTATTCTAAACATGCACCTTCATCACATTGCATCTCAGACTTACAGGCTTTGATCAGTCAAATAACAACAAAAGCAATGTGGCCAGTAACTGGCTGGGCCATGCTGAACAGTCTTCTTCATGTTCCTGCTAAATTGAGGCAAAAGGGCTAGGTGGGGAGTGATGCCATGATCCTGCCAGAACAGGCATGGGAAAGTTTTTAACACCATTAATATAAGCCCACTCCTCCAATTCAGTGGAGACAATTAGATCTACTGTGAGGTTTCAGTGAAATAATGAAGCATAAAAAATGTAGGAGTCTTGGCCCCGAGAAAGCACCCAGTGAATGTTAGTTGTTGTTATTAATACTATTGTCATTGTTAATGTTGTTATGATTCTCTAATATTCCTTCACGCTTGAATGGCCTGTGTAACTCTAGGTTTTACCTGACTCAAAGTAGGAGCTACCCAGGTAAAGAAGGGAAGTAAAATACACATGGGTAGCCAGAGTTTGTGTATGAAAGTGTATGGAATGAACGATGTCTCATTAAGTGCTTGCTTGATTAAGTAATTCATCAATTCTAAATGGGAAGAGAAAAATACATGAACTAGAACTACACAAGAGGAAATCAACATTCAAGACTAAATTAGCACTGGAGGATATCCCACTTCACCTGTCAAAAGCAAATTTTCCCTGTAAGAAAGTGATAAGCAAAGTCCTTATCAGCTGGCAATTGGTATCAGGACCCTGCCCAGGTTGGGGGTGTGGGATGAAGGTCCAGAGACAAACCTTGCATTCTTCCCCACTGTGTTTAGAGCCATTTTTATGGTCTTGCACTGAACAGGTGAAATTGAGCTGCTTACAAGAGCTTCAGGGATTGTTTCTAGATTTTTCCAGGGTTAAGTCCAGCAGGGGTACATGATGGCTGAAGCAGTTTCCCATAATTACTTAACTTCCAGCTGCTTCTCTGTTTGCTCTTTTGTTATGGCTACTAGTAAAACCTCCTCCTCTGTTTATTTGTTTGTCAGGTAGGTATGTGAGATTATGTCAGCTCTCAGCCAGGCTGCACCCTGAGGAGTTCTGCAAGGAAAGGGGTCACTTTGCCACCCCCAACCCTGAAGTCTGGGCGTGGCCTTTCCTCATTCCAGCTCAAATAAACATGAGGAAAGGAACATGGCATATTTCAGAAAAATGAACTTCTGAAAATAGCAAAGACTAAACGATTGGCCTATGAAAATTGGGAAATGTGGGCTGTTGCAAAAAAAACAAAAGCCTTGAGTTTGCTGCAGAATAGAGCAGGTCTACACTGCTCCTTTGCACAGGTAACCCTGGTGGGGTTGGCACCAGCCCATGCCTTCTTTTTTGCGCTCTCTCCAGGCCTGAGGGGGTAACCCTCCAGATGCACGGGTCCTCGGTCTGCCTAAGGGAAACTGGATATCCAGAGGATTTGCCTGAGTACAGTGTTTTAAGGAGCCTTGAAGGACTCTGATAAAAACCCATTGTCACTCCTGTTGACCTGTCAACTTTCTGCTATCCTGAGATAGCAGGTTCTAGTGAGCAGAACAGGGCTCTGGAATCTGCAGAGCAATGGCTACATTTCCTACTACTTGTGTGAGCTTAAGCAAATGGTTTAACTTCTCCTAGGCTCTCTTTCATTACCTGTAAATAATAATGATAAAATTAACAATATATGTATTACAGGCTATTGTGAACACTGAATCTGAAAAAATAGATGACAGGTACTTGGCTTCAGTAAGAGTTGCCTAGTAATCACCAGTTAATAAACTGGCCTTTTCAGGCTGGCCTTCCACCTCGAAAGCCCTTAGACTTGCAGAAACTTTCTGGTTGAACTTCACATGTGGCCCTCCAGACAGGATGCAAATCAAGCAGCCTATTAGTAAGGGCCAATATCTGGGGAAAGTAAAAAAGTTACTCACAAAAAATGTGATACATTCTCTGGAAGATTTCTGCTTACTGTTTGGAATTACAGGAATCTTATAATTATTGCCATAGCAATAAACATATGAATCCAAACCATAAGGTTTTATTACTCACTTTCAAATAACTAGAAATACCTGAACCAATGAGTTAAATGCACAATAATAATAAGAATCCAAAGGCTGGAATTTCCTTGACTTTCTTTCTGGTTAATCTTGTGCTTCAAATTCCAATATATAGGAAGTTGAAAAATGATACATAGAGCAAATGTGTCTTAAAGTGGGAATTATTTCTTTCAGATGCCAAATTGGTAAGCAACGATTTGATACTCTGCCTTAAGGAATTAAAGGCAATTTAATGGAGTAATGGAACTACCAGTTTTATCTTACCATTCATAATGTCATTCATACATTCATTCATTCATTCATGCATCACAAAACAAACATTTATCCACTCTTTCAGACATTGTGCAAGAAGTTGGGATACAAAGGAATTAGACAGGAATTAGACATGGTTTCTCTCCTCAAGGAGTCTGAGGTTGGGCTGGGCTATGGACCTGCACACAGCTAATGGGTTTACTGTGGTAAAGTGAGACAATGGCCGTGGGGGTACACTGTAGTACTTGTTGAGGAAAGGGAGGTGTCCTCTAACAGAGGCACTAGGAAGGGCTCAGTAACACATAATATCACTTTCTATTTGATTCATAAAGAATGAGTGGCATTTGCTAGATGGAAAAGAGAAAAAATGAAAATCCAGGTGGAAAGGAATGAAGGTATACATGGCAATAAATGCTCCAGGCACAGCAGTGGTAGATGAAGCACATTATGTGTGTATATGCCAAATGAGACATGGGGTTGGGAATATAGGTGGCTGGAATCACGGTGAGTTTAGAATGCCAGGCTAGGAAGGCGGAAGAAACAAGTGTGAAATGTAAGAGGGAAATCAGGTCTAATTGAAAGGAGTTATGTCTCAATATAAATGGGATGGGATATTGTCCAAGCAATGGACATTGGGACAATCAGGAGGGGGGCATCTGAGACTACAGATCCCTCCCCGATGAGCTCCAGGACCACAGGTGAGTTGTGCTGTGCACTTTCCCAGCCTTCCTCAGTCCTCTTCCTATGTGTTTATGCAAGTTTTTGAAAGTAGATTGGAAATTCAATAAGAAGCCAGAAAAAAGTCAACCTAAGTGTGTGTTGTGGGGGAGGGGTAGTATTTTGCCTGATGTTTGATATTATGGAACAAGTGCAAACCTTTTTTACTTTGGTTTAATTACTAAAAGCATGTTTCTGTTTTTTCTGATTTTGAAAGTTACACATGTTTTTGTTTAAAAATGGAAATAAAGATTTAACGAAGAAAATAAAGTCTTCTGTATATATTCTAAATAATACTAATATTATATATTTTCTATATAATTATATATAACATGACATTCTAATAGAATACATATAAGGTATTCTTTTGTAACTGGCTCTCTGCTTTTGCTTCTGTGCTTAGAAATTGTTTCCCTTCAAAGGGATCAGATAAAAATGATTCCTACATTTTCTTATAATTCTTATGTTTTAGTTTTCATAGTTAACTCTTAAGTCCATATTGAATTTGTTTTTATGAACTGCCTTAGGTGAGGTAGAGTCATGGTATGCTTATGACTGTTGGGCCTCTTTTTTCCACTGAAACTACTCATTTGTTCACACTTCATCTTGTCATTAGTTTTGTCCACTTCCTGTTTTTGTAGTTATCAACAGTAGGGCATATGTTTCTTGGGGGGTTTTCCTGCAGTCATATTAAAACATTATTGCTTAAGGCTATTCCTTCTGCCCCTGTTATTTCTGTCCCCAAACTGGCTAGCAGGGCCTTGGCGCTTTGCTCCATTGGCCACCTCCTTGAGTCATTGAGCGGTTGCTAGCCGCTTAGAAACTCAAAGCATCGCTTGTATTGAGTGGCCCCAATTGGACCGTCTGGCAGTTTTTTTAGCAACAGCCATAATCTGTTTGATACGTTCTCCTGTGTGGATCTCATGAGGACCCTCAAAGCTGAAGCTGGAATAGGGTTATCCCACAAGGTCATCACACACACACCCCTTGGGCAACACAGACCTTCACTCATTCCTTAAGCGAGCACTGGACTACCAGCCTCAGGAATGAAGCAGAGACAGTCATCACCTCCAAGGTACTCCTTGACCTTCTAGAATGCTCCAGAGGAACTGCAGGTTGAGCTACTTCATGAAAAAGACCTGGGCTGACATCATGGGAATCTGCCCAATCTCATTCAACCCACTCAGCCAATATTTGTTAAGCTCCTACTATTTGCCAAGAACTGTGTTGGGTGCTGGGATGCAGGACCTCCAGGAGCTGACAGCTGCATGAAAACAGGTAAATCAATAGGCGGTTAAGCTGCAGTGCAACAGAGCTAAACTAGGTGAAAAGCTGGGCATCAGATGCTATCGGTTCCTGGGTTATTCATCTCTGTCTATCAAGAACTTATCAGCTATATGAACAGAAGTGATTTTTAAATATTTAAAGTAATAGCAATGTAAATTGTAAGCTAGTTCAACTGAGACTCTTCAGAGTTGCTCTAAACTAGCTTCAGACCCAACTTTTAGAGTTAGAGAGGAAGTCAGCTGAGGCCAATGAATGAATAGAAGAATAAATGGTTCAAAGAATTGGAACTGCTCAGGAATGAGTGAATTATGTGAGCCTCTCGACCAGGAACTGCATCTGGCTGCTTGGCTTCATAGCCGTCAACGCCAAGAGCAGCAGCCAGGGAAGAGATAACACAAGCCAGGCACCTTAGAAGTTTCTTTTCCTTTTATCCCAGTGACCCAAACCCCTGGGCCCCACTGATGTTTGTTTTGGTTTCTTTGCTGTGAAGCCTACAGCAGCTTTTGTGTGGTAAGCTGTTTAGCTGACAAATCTCTTAATGGACAAATTAACAGTCTTCTTATGTGGGCACCTGATAGGTCAGACAGCCTTCAGCCACACTCAGAAAACTGGAGAAAAAGCTTTTTTTTTTTAACCCATAAAAGTGCAACCAACTAAATCTTGATAGCTCTAGGATAAAAATCTTAAAATAATCTGAGCTACTTCTGTCCATTCTCACATTAGGAAAGAGAGGAAAGACCTAGAAAGAAACTGAAACATTAGTTATGAATCCAGCTATCTTTTAGCAGCTTTTCAAGCACATTTGCTGGAAGAAATTGAAACGAGGGTTTCCTCTTGGGGTGTGTGTGCATGTGGGGGGATTGTTTTGTTATGTTTTCATATTGTATGTCCCCTCCTTCTCTCTGGGTCCCTTAATGATGACTAATTGAGCTGATTTGGGAACAGATCTTTGCTCTCTCACCACCCTTCCTCTGAGATGTTCTCTTGCATCATCTATTTCCCCCAGCAACTACTTCAAACTTGCTGCAGTCTTTGCATTTCTAACACTTGAACCTCCTTTCCCAAAGAGGTAAGTCCCCTTATCTTGAATAATTCACACTTTTACGCATATAATACTGTCTTCCTAATACGGGGTGATGTTGCACGTGAGCCCCTCCCATTCTATCCTGTCTGCTCTCATTAATCTTTGACATTTTCATTCATTCCCTGAACTCCAATTTGTCAGGCATTTATTAAAGCATGGTTCACACACTATTATATTGTCAAAAATAATTAGAATCTGGTTTTTGTAATTTTCCTTCTTTCCTTCAGTCTGTTACTGTTTAGAGTTAACTATCGGCTCTACTCAAGACTGTGTGGGCTTCTGTGAGAGAGAAAAGAGCAAAGAGGAATGCTTCCAGGCGATGAAAATGCTAGGGTCCTTCAGTGGTTCTCCAGCTTCTGCTTCTTCAAATGTAAAATGAGGATAATCCATACCTTACAAGGTGAGGATTGAGGGTAACATGGAAAGGGCTTTCTACTGAGTTCAGCAAGTGGAAGCACTCAACAGTTCTAGATATTACTGTTAATGTCATATATTGGTACTGTCTTATTGTCTAAGATTTAAGTTGTAGTCCAAGCATCTTTGACCCATCAAGAGAAAGATCCAAGCAACTGCTATGTTTCTTCTAGCTGTTAATACAAAAACAGGAGAAACCAAGTAGGAGGGAGAGCAGGGGCTGGGGGGCCCTCAGGAGAGCAAAGCAGGGGATTCTAGGTCCCCATTCCTGTGCCTCAGGGTTGCTTTTTTTATATCATACTTATTCCAGAATTCTTTCTTAGCTCCACTACTTTCCTTTTTTTCCTTTGCTCTTCTTCATTCTCAGCTCTGCTCCCAGAATCATCACAACCACAATTTATTCTCTACGCTCCCAGCCCAAAGAGACCTTGGTCACATGAGCAGGAAATTACCTGAGCCCCACAGTGCGGAAGGACAGGCAGGCCTGCTGCAAGGGTGGCGGGGCACACTTGCCAAAGTTGCCCTCCCAGGGTTTCCTGGCTTGGAATGCCATTGTCTAAAGGCCTCGTGGACGTCCTCAAGGAAGGGCCCAGACCCACCCTCTCCCCTCTCTTTCCATCAAGAAGGCGTGTTGGATAAAATGAAGCACATCACTCAGGTGCCTTGTTCCAACAAAAAAACTAAAGCAAATGATAAAGATACTTGGAAACAATTCCCCAGCACTTTTGTTATAAGTCCTTGAAGGAAACCTCAGTTGCTAACTAGGTTTCACTTGATTTCAAATTTCTCTTCTTACTTTATGGTTTCTGCCTATATAACCTTATTCATTCTTTCATACATTCATTCAACATTTATTTATTAATTACGTGCCTTGCACCAAGGACTATTGCAGGCTTTGGACATATAACATAACATCACAAAGCCCCTGCTCCTATGGAACTTATGTCTCCATATAAATGTGGGCAAGGGGCAGATAACCCATACATAAACTTCGTAGATTAAAGAGAGCCAGGGCAGGAGTTGGGGCAGGAATGCAGGAATTCTCAGCGGGAAAGGGGGATGTCATTAACAGGAGGATGGCATTTGAACAAGAACGTGAAGGAAAGAAAAGGTGAGTTCAGTGGACTTCTGAAGGAAGAGCATCTTGGCATAGCAAACAGTACATGCAAATGTCTGATACGGAAAAGTGCCTAAGTGTTCAGGTGCCAAGGAGAATAAAATGAGATGGCAGCAGAGGAAGAATCAAGGGGGCAGCAGGGATGAGCTCAGAGAAGCAGCCAGAAGCCCATCAAATAGGGACTCATTGGCCATGGTTAGGAAAGTAGATTTGGGTTTAAGTGAAAAGGATGCTATTGGATAGTTTTGTACAGAGGTCTGACTTATATTTTAAAAGGATCTGTCGGGCTGTGCAGTGGAGAAAAGGCCAATGGAGAGCAGGATTAAAGAGAGAGGGGACCAGTTAGGAGCCTGTCTCCACAGCCCAGCTGATGCCATTGGTAGTGATGAGGGGCAGGGGAGTCCATGTAGGTGGACATGCTCACCCTCTCCTCCCACCAATCAGACAGAACCTCAAATGGGATTTCAGATTCTTCAAAAAGATACACAAAAGCTATATAAACAACTGTCCATTTTACTGAAGATTGTTTGACCACTGGGCTCTCCTGAGCCTCTTCGGCAGACAATTCTCTTCTCCTTCTGAGACCCAGACAAACAATCTCTTTCCTCTGTACCATGAAAAGGTTCCCATCTCTGCCCCAGCTCCTACTCCTCCAAAACACATTGTCAAATTCCCTGTAGTGTTTGGAAGTACCCTTCAGTTAATAAGACCTCCTTCCCTTGAGGCAGCATAGAAACCAACCCTTGTTACAGGAATGTTTTTCAATTTTCCTCCCCTACTGCAAACAGTTCATCCAACAAAGTATTATCTCCAAAGTATTGTCTCCAAAAAGAATTCTGCCGATTGACATTTCCGACATTGACTCCCACCTGTATTTAGCATATATTTGTTCATGGTGATACCCCAGTAGTCTTGAACTTCTTAAGAACAGGCAATCGCTTATCCCCACACACTCGGCATGATTAGTACATGTCTATCACCTAGCAAACATTGGTGAAATAAAACGGAATGGACCCAAATCTTTCCCTTACCATCTTTTGATGAACCACAATACATAGATTTGGGGCTGCTGCGTTGATAATTTTTCTGAGTTTTGTAAGTTGCCTGCAAACTAAAACCCACGTTTTCAAAGTGGACTACAAAAGTTTAAGCATCAGTAGTTCTTGCCTGCAACAGTAATGAAAGCCTCACCTTTCCTCTCCTTTCACTGCTGGACAGTTGGCACAGGTTTCTTAGTCTTCCTCTTCTTTGCCAATTAAATCGCCTGCAGAATTCTTGAGGGAAAGAGGAGGAATATCAGTGATCCACGGAGAATGGAAATGTCTCAAGGGTGGGGATCTAGTATTGTCATGTTCTGTTCAGCACCTGGGGTATGTTGTTCCTTGTAGCACTCCAGGATATACGCATTCCCCAGCAATTTGTCTGCTCACCCTGAGCAGAATATGGATGAACTTCGTAATTCTGTAGGTCCCTCTGCCTATAGCATCAGGTTACAGAGCCCCGCAGAAGAGGGCTCTGTGGCTTCCGCGGATTGGCTGTCACAGGTCTCTCACTACCTCCCTGTCAACAACTCTCGACTCTTTGGACGCAGAGGTGGGAATGGAGAACAGCCGAGGGGCAGCAGTTCCACAAGCCCAAGAGCTGAGCGGTAACCAGCACGCAGGCTCCTCTGAGACTGATTTTCAAAAAAGCAAACTGCAAAGTATCGCGTGTATCTACATCTAGCCCGATCTATATATACTGCCAAGCATTAGCATCTAGCTTGCCAATATTATGATGTGTGCTTTTTTATACTGAATGAAAAGCGATGTGGAGACTCAATAAATCATTGAATTCTAGGGTTGGTAGATTTTAAGCTACATGAAGGTTAAAGGCTGGGTCCAATGAACTTATTCTCCAGAGTAATCTTGTACACTATGTCTTGGCAGGTGCTGAATGAACTGTTCTTAGTGAATGAATAAATCATCCCTTATGTCTTCCAGGCTGGCTTTATCTTGCTAATTGTAGAGAAATTATACTTCATCATGTTCTTCAAGTTAGCTGGGGAATAAAATCTCACAATATTCTTTAGTCTGAACATCAAGCGCCTAGTAATTCTTCCTGCTGGGAGTCTATTACTCTCTGCTAGGTCTCAGTAGCTACTGTAAGTTTAAAGATGGTCGTGTTGTCATCCCACCTCCATTCCTTTTTCTTAAACCACTTAAAAAAATTCCACCAGAAAAATCCTAAATAGATGCTTGGATTAGAAAACAAAGGCTTAATGAGTGAGCTTCTGTTAACCCCCACCCCCCACCCCCCAGGATGTTGACAAGGACATCCCTTCAGCTGTAAATCTCCCACTGAGAGCTGGCAGGGTTCCTACCACCCAGAAAGTGATAGCCAATCCACTTTAGATGTCTTGCCCCCTGGGGTACAGCAGACTGAGGAGACACAGGCAGGGCCACCTCCAGAGTAGTGAGATAACCTGCTGAGCCTTGGGGGGTCGGGGAGTGGGGTGTGGTGCTTGCTCCTGTGTCTCCTAATCACATCCTTGGTGAGGAGCAGAGGAGAGAGGTGAAGCCTCAATTAGTCACCTTAAGCTCTCAGTGTGTACCTACTGACCTTATCTTTGTGGTAATTACACAGTAACAGCTTGAAGGGCACACAGCCTTGTCTCCTTTACCAGAGTAAAGGAGCGAACACACCAATACGCAGGAAAACAGAAGACATTGACTGAGGCCTCATTCTCCATTAACGAGACCAGCATTCTGAAGTCTAGATCTCATGAGAAATAAAAAGGAAATTATTCACCCACAGTCAACATTGTTGGTATCCCAGATTCCAGCCTGTTGGTTTATAGATCATCTTTTTCTAATTTGGCACCATGAGGTGCTGTTTGGCAAACTGAGCTCTAGGATGAATAAATGGTGCTGCAAGGATAGCAAATATTGTCTGTGGCCTCCTTAAGCTAACTTAACAAATTCTCTGCTCATGAATCACACCTGGGACACTCCTTGTCCTCCGAGCCTCACAGAAACAAGTCAATAGGCACTGTATACCTTTCACTCCTGTGTACATCTTCATCTGAGATGGGATTTCCCCTCCTTGACTTATTTGGTCACCAGGAGGACCCCATGCACACCTGCCGGGGAGGTGAGCACATAGACCTGCCCACAAGCAGATGGAGCCGGCTGGTGTCCTCCTTCAGGGAGGGTCTGATGGGAGCAGGACTGTGCTTTCAATAGCCACCTGTGCCTGGGACCTGGGAGTGCCACGCCTTTACCCTTGCATCAGAGCTCTGCACACTGCAGTCATTGTAAGAAAGAGTTCTAACTGTCATGACTCCAGGATATCTATTAAAAACATGGAATGGCTTAATAAGGGAGAAATATTAAAGAATTATCAACAAAATAAAGAAATTGCATTTTGTCCACTGACACGCTTTTCAGTATTTATTAGTTTGAAAGCTTTTTAAAGGCAAAAGCAAATTGCTAGAACTTCCTCATATAACACAAAGCACAAATATACATGTGTACTCTTACACACATAAGTTTTTTAAATCACGTGAATTTGAATACAGTTGAGAAACATTTCTCAACTAACTAACTATTAAGCCTCAGTGAAAAAGCCCCAGGGCACAAACATACTAATAAATCAGCCACTCAAATATGTGTATCAGATGGCTAGGGCAGAAATAACAAAAATAAAAGCCAGCAACTCACATCAGTTTAACTCATAGGACTTCTCTCTCTGGGTAAATTAGTTGTAAGACTTAGATCTTGTCCCCAAAGTGATTCTGTAAAATTTTGATTTCTACAGATAATTGGTAAGAAGAAAAATGCTGAGTTTTGTCCAGTGAGCTAGATCGATCAATCAGGATAACAGCGTGCTCAGTGATCTGGACCTTTTCAGAATTTCAAACAGTATTTGAAGCTATGCCTTCAGCATTGCCATGATTATAAACATGACTTCAGTGACTCAGGGATACATGCTGCTCTGTTGAGCACATACTGGGTAGGATCCTTTAGGAGCAAAGTCCATGCAGGAGTCAGTATATTATCTCAGTGCCCAATACAATGGCTTATGGTGGCAACCAGTAACAAATGTAGAAATGACAGGTTTTGAAAGAATACCGGACCGAGTGAGGAGGCGCTTGAACTAGTTGACTGCACAAACAGCTGTTACTAACTCTTGCAACACATCTTCTTTCAAATGCCCTCATCCTTTGATAAGTCCTGGAATGCTCAGGGAAAGGCTTCAGGAAAAAGGCTTATCAGATGGCAGGTGACATCTGAGCTTCATTCACTCAATCATTCACTCACTCTTTCAATAATGTATTCATTCAGCAAACATTTATCTCTGAGCCTACTGTGGCAAGTCACTGTGGCAGGAAACACAGCGATGTGTACCATCCATGGCCTTTCTTCCCAGGAGTGGGGAGATAATAATATGTTCTTTTCCCTCCAATTCCTTTTTGATGTGCCTAGTAGCCATCAGAATTGGTTGAATCTGCTATGGACTTTTGTTCATAATCCCTTAAAACAGGGTTTCTCACTTCAGCAGCGTTAACATTTGGGAGCAGATTGAGGGCTGATTTGTTGTGGGAGACTGTCCCAGTCATTGTAAGATGCTTAGGAGCATCCCTAGTTCTACTTGCTAGATGCCAGGAACACCTCTCTCCAGCCATGACAATCAAAAATGTCCCTTGTGGAGCACAAGCTGGCTTAGAAAAGGTGAGCAACAGAAGGCGATATGGATGGCTGAGTAGGGAAAGAATGAAGAGAAATCAGGAAATGCAGTGTTTTTTTTTTATGGGTAATATAGAATGTCAGTTGCTTAATGGTTTTTTAACATGATATTTAGACATTTGCTTCCCGTTAGAACACAAAAAGTAGCAAGAGATAGTCATTTCCTCCAGTACAGCAAAATGCATCCAGACAAGATACATTATTAGAGTTTTAAGAAACTTTTCAGAGAACCTTGGAGCAAGAAAAACTAAAAGATAAATTTCAAGAGAAACCTGTGACTGTTTTAAGCCCTGGCCAAGGGTGGAGAAAGCAGGAACCTTCTGGGGATGAGGCGAGAAGTCAGCTGAACTTTTCAAGGACTTGCAATGCTTACTGATTGGGTGGGATGGTGGGCTGGCATCTCAGGGAGCGCTAGGCACAGATCAGGTTTGCACTCAGTCTCCAGTTCTTTCTGATGGAACTACAACTGAGCACATAGGGACAGGATACAGAGGGCTGGGGGCAGGGCCAGGGTCCTGAGAGAGAGCCCTATGAGGTACACAGGGCCTTTGACCAGCACAAAGCAGAGGCTGCCAAAGGCTGGAGAGGGGCTGCAGTGCTGAAGGAACCCCAGCAAGGCACTCTTGGTGACCCTGCAAGCAGGGTGGGAGACCACGGGCTGTGCCCTGAGACACTCCAGGACTTTAAGGGCAATGGAGTGTCCAGCTGAAGGCTGGCATCCAGGCAGAATTGAGATCAATCTTTCCAAGTAGAGGAGGCTTTTCCCAAGGGCAGCCGTAACTGTTTAAGAACAGGATAGAAGGGATGAGAAAGACCTCACAAAGTACAGAAAACCAGAGGAGTGATCACAGAGAAAAACCTGAGAAAAACATCTAACACCCAGACTTACAAAGCAGAGAGTGATAGCTCAAGACAGAGAACGCCGAGTCTTAAAGCATGAGGAGTTTGCTGGAGTATTGCTGATGTTCTGCTCCTGAGCCCACATGAATGAAAAGTTTTGATCCTCCTGTCTTCAAAGATGTGAGCCAATGGTGAATGCAATCTAACAAAATGGGCCAGCTGCCCTCACTTAAGTTGAGCAAATTAGCCAGACCCAAAAGAATACATAGTGTATGACCATTTTATATAGGCCAAGCTAATTCATGGCAAGAGAAATCAGAACATTGGTTTCTTCTAAGTTCCATTTAGTGTACGGTAGGGGTTGGAGAGTGCGTGTCAGGAAACTGCCTGAAGAAGGTCATGATGGATATTTTTGTCATGGAGATGTTCTACATGATGGCTTAGATGGAGGTATATCATTGTAAAGTCTCACCGAACTGAATAACTAAGGTGTAGGCATTTCACTGCATGTAAGTTTTATCTCATAAAATTTGTTAAATAAAAAAGATTCAGATTTATAGAACTTCTTGAAAAACAAAAAGCAAAGTCTCTGAAAACCCTTTTTGGTGGAAAACAAAACAAAAACTTCCTGAAACCAATTGGCTGCAACAGTTCCACAACCTGACAAAGGGCTGACTCTGCCTCTACTCCCCTGTCCTTCAGCACAAGGCTTTTTACTGTTGCAATTGTGTCTGGCTTAGTAGAGATGCTAAGTTCCTCTGGCCCAGGGTCAGAGAGTCCTGGCATCAGCCAAGTGGAAGGACTAGAGGAATTGAACAAAAGAATACAAGTGCTCGGTTTGCTCTGCAAGTCAAGTGTCCGCCAACAAACACATACCACCCACTGGTGTTCTTCGTCCTCTTTAGTTTCAGGCCACACACAGGTGGAGAGAAACAGGCTCATAGAAAGCCTTCTTCTGTCAATAGTTCCAAGCCACTCAAGGCAGTCAGCAGCAACAAAAAACTGCTTATACACAGGCTAGTCTTTCCCGATGCTTTTTCTTGTCCTGGATGTATTTGTTGATGGGCATGAGCAAGGGAAGAGTTTACAGAAACCTGAGCATTAGTAAGAAATTACAGTTGACACCTCAGTGTGGAGTGGGTGGGGAGGGAGGGAGCATCTCCCATGTTGAGTATATTTCCCAGTAGGTACAATGCTCCGTATTCTCTGATGTGCCCTTTCCCATGGAGGAAGTTCTTTGTGAGAGAGGGGGAGGTAAGCTAGCTCGTGGGAAAAAATGTCTCGCAGGCTGTGAGCAGTCAATTGGCTCATGCCCAAGTAATGTCCTCAAGGTGTGCTATTAGAGATGAAATCACTTGGCTCACTTGACCATCTGCAGGATGGCGTCAAGACCTGACAAAGTCAGGCAACACGTATGAGGAAACTAATCTAAGGCACCGTCATGATGCCGGAGCTTTCTGTATGCAAGCAAGACGGGGCCTCATGTAAGGAGAATGGTAAGGAGGCCTTCACTCTGAAGAAGGAAGCTACACCATGGAACAGTGAAATGAAGTGCATCAAGTGAAAATGCACATTTGATGCCCAGGCCAGACCAACACACATAGGCTCCCCGAGGCATGCTGCAATTCTGGCAGCCCTTCAAACTATTATTCTGTACATATTTGTTCAGCATTGATTTAGTGAAGAAAGGGGAAACATGCTTTCTGGGAGAGGGAGGTAAACTTTCTTGAAATATAACACACATACAGAAAGGAGTATATATCATAATGCACAGCTTAAAGAATTCCCACAAAATGAACACACCCATGTTTTCAGCACCCAGACCACAAAATGGAACGTCAGAAGTCCCTCAGGCTCTGTGCTTGTCACGACCACCCTCAAAGGAGGTGATTCCCTTGACTCCTAATATTTTGCGGCTGTTTGTTTATGCATGAGCTTACAAAGTTCTTTATGTTTACATATTACTAAACGTATCCTTTAAACTTATTTGGAGTTATCTTTCATCGTATGGTTTCTTCTATTGCCCATAGCTAGAGAGCAATTTTTATTCACACTCTTAGGTAGGGTTCTGCGACATGCATGCAATTACAGAACATTGTTTGCTGGGAAGAGCATCTCATCACGCTTTATTTGGTTTCAGAATGTTGGCTGTCTATTACTGCTGACTTTGGGGTGATTGTTAGATGGCTGGACTCAGAGATGGTAACAACCTGTCCCTGCCATTGTAATATATTTATGCACAAAAGTAGCAGAGAAAGGTTGATGTCAGGAAGGTTTTTAACTTCTACTCAACGGCCCTATCTACTCTGGCAAAAGCAAAACAAATTTCTCTTTTGCTAGAAATGGAAGGAGTTGCATGTAGAAACCTGAGTTAACAGGTACTGTTTTTCTGATTTACTACACTTCTTAGCAACTAGTATCCCAGAGAGATACCTGGCCTTTTATTTAATATATGTATTGCAAATATTTCTTTTTCCAGTCTGTGGCTTGATAGACTTTTACGTTCTTCTGGACTGAACCTTTGTAGGACTCTCAACTCAGGCTTGTAGATGAGTTTAAAGCCAAGGATAGGAGAGATTCCAATCATTCTCCTTGAAATAAAGGGTTGGGATTGTCATTTCAATTATCAGACATTCAAGGAGTGTCTTCTGTAGATTCTGAGGACACAGGCATAAATAAGTCCCAGTCTGTCCCCTGCAAGAGCTTACTGTCAAGTGGGGAATTAAATATATAAACAAATACCAGTGTAGAGTCTGCAAAGCCCTTTTGCTTATGAGGAAGACCTTATACCAGAGAAAACATTTAAAAGGAATTTTGAAGAAAAAATAAAATTTCACTGGCAGAACCATGAGGGATATTCTTCTCAAAGAAAGCAGTATATAAATACTTAGCATGGAGAGAAAATTCACAGGCAGGGTAAGGAATAGCAAATGAAGTATTCTTTCAGTTCTAATCTAAAGAACACCTACATAGGAACCATGTGAATGCTTGCTAAAATAGTTTCCTGGGTCCCACCATGTACCAGAACATAATTTCTGGGGTTTGTGACCTGGGAACCTTAATTTTTGTTAAACATTACAGGTAATTCTGTTGTACACAAAATTTGATAAGTATTGCCCTAAAACAGTACCGAAAATAGAAGGTAGAGGTGAAGGGTGAAGATAAAACAGGAAAAGTCGGTTTGAGGCACAAAGGGGAGGGTTTATGTGGTGTATTAAGGGCTGGTCCATGGAGTTTTCTTTTACGTGGAATGTTAATCTTTACAATCACACTATGTGGCAGGTGTTATTATTTCCATGATATATGTATGAATAGATGGAGACTCAGAAAGGTAGAATAGCTTTCCAAAAATGACATACATGGTAGAGCCATGATTTGAATCCTGGGGTGCCTGAACTCAGTGACCATGTTCTCTGCCATGTAACTGCATTTGGGACACTTTCCTTGTTACATTTATGCTGGCCTGTGAACCTCTTTCTTCCCACATTCTCCTGGGAAACAAGGACTCTCTCAGTTGGGTGCAATGACTTGGATAGAATTGGAACTCATTTGTAAATCTCTGTTCCAACCCAGCTAAAGCTGTGCTTCTGAATGGCTTTTCGGGGACCCAATGGTGAGCCCAACTCCTGTGCTCCACACCCTTGACCATTGGTAGGACAGTAAACATTTGATTCTGATTCATTTTGAGCACTTGCTTGATTTCTGGTGCCATCTTCTTTTGGTTTCATAGTACGGCCATTTATTATGCAACAGTTGGTGGTTTATAGAGATCTTGTCTGTGTTGGGTGAAAGGTAATCGGGAATTTGGTTCATTCTTTGTCTATTTTGTGCTCAAATCAACTAAGAATTTCATGCCAACCAGGAAATGAATATCTGGCCTGGGGAGTTTTATATTTCTGGGTTTATGCTAGATCTGGGCCTGCAATTTTAGAATCTAAGAGATAAGGTTTCTCTCTGTGGGTGTCATGTTTATATGTCTGTAACTTAGAGTTTGCTTCTCCTTGTGTTAGTGTATATTTTCCAATTCCCTGATGGTATTAATAAGCTGTATTGGAAAATTTCTTAAATAAAAGGAGCTCTAGTCTGATTGGCCTAGAGGTAAATAAACACTTACAAAATTGAATATTCCTAAAATTTCCAGAAATTGAGAAAATTGGTTTTCAAACACTTTTAATGTGGACAAAAGAGATATTCTTATAGAAACTAATTCAGAAACAATTTAAGAATACAAATTGACATAATTTCAGTAGAATGTTGACAAACAATCCTAGCTTAATAATTTTGGTTTAATTACAACAGCTATGTTTTCTCTGATTTATCAGCGTTAAATATAATGTATGCATAGATTTTTATTCTACTTGTGTATCTTCTTACTAAACACACACATTTACTGATTGAATAAGCTAACATGACTTCTACAAAGTGTTTAAGATTATGAAAAATGTAAATTTGTGTTTAATGTTTTAATTTTTCAAAAGTAATGTTTTATAGTATGTCAGCTTGAAGATTATTTGCAAGATCTTCAAGAAACTTAAAACCTTGAATTGATGCTAAATTGAATTAATGAATAGATATTCATTAGATGGCTAGATCATTATAATTTTGCCTTTTAATTTTATGTGGCATAAAGATGCCGTGTGTGTGTGTGTGTGTGTGTGTGTGTGTGTGTGTGTATTTTCCAGAAGGCCCCTAGAAAATCCCCAAGATTTATTTTTTTCATCTTTGTAAAGGGAGAAGTACTAGAAATAATTAGGTATATTTGATGAGTTACTATTAATAAGTTAGCACATCAGAAAAGATGCTTAACTTCCCCTTAGTAAAATGTGTATTGATAAAATGTTATATTTCAGAAATTGTGTGTTGTATGAGAACTTTCTAGAGAATTTATATCAGTACCATTGCTGTCTATGACACAATTCTATTTTCCAGAGTCCTAGTGCTGCTTTGTGTAATATTAGACAACAACAGTATAGTGCTATCAGTCATAATTTCAGTTATTTTTAAAAACATCAGTTTGGTTGCAATTACATTTCTTTAGTTTGAACCTGGCATCTTCTGGGCCAGTGATTTTCAATTTGAGATCGCATCACTTACCTATAGAGTTTTATTGATATATAGATGTTCAGGGCATATTTCAGACACAAAATCTCATTATTTGTTAGTACTGACATTGTCTTGTATATTCTGATAATGCATTTGGTGTACTATATTCATGGTATATTGTATCATGATTATCACAGTTTTATCTGAAGATTTTTTTCTCTGTAAAGATAGTGTTCATCTATTTTTCTTTGAAAACAGGGGTAATCATTGTGTTGATGATTACTTTGTCTAAAACTTCTCCGGTTGCTTTTATTATCTTGTGTTGCATGCCACAGCCAAGTTTCCTCATCAGTTGCATTACTGTTGTAATGATCTGTCATCAAATCTCTCACTGTGGGCCAGTAATAAGTCAACCACAGCCATTTCAAGTATTTTGTCATCTACAGGCAGCTTTTTGTTTTACTCTGATGCTTCCTTGAAAGCTCTTGTAATCGGCTGCAGGCCAGAGTGCTTTGTCCTCAGCATAGGACTGCCTCGGAGCCCAGTAGAAAAGGACTATCCCAAGAACTTTGGGTGCAGAGTTCTGATGGCATTTCTTAAACAACTTTGAGATCATACCAGTGGACTGAGTCAGGATTTCTAGAACTCCAGTTGAGAAATATATGGGCTCAAGAGACTGCTAACTAGAAGGAGCAGAACACGATTTAATTACATAAGGCTGAATGAGCTGATGAGGAATAGCTGTGTTTTTGTTTGGAAGATGGTTGTTCTAATATTTTATTCTCTGGGGAGATAAGGAAGCCCTTTCTTTTTCCTCTTAAGCAATCTATAATGTAATTTACTAGACTTTGCTTTTGTAAATGGAAAGAAAACATTTATAAATGGTATCTTGCTCTCCTTGCCTGATTCCTCCAGAATTCAGAAACTCTTGTTGAGTATTTTTATTTTCATGGCAATGTTTTTTAGTAGGTTCAATAAGAATCTGTCCTTCTTATTACCATGGCATAATTGAAATATGGGTTATGCCATCAAGGCTTTGACTGGAATGTCATTTTTGAGAACTGTGCTCATTTCATCAAATCTGATCAGACCCTTTTAAGGACTTAACCTTGGCTTTATGGAGCCAATGCTTACACAGCCCAAATTTATAATTATTACAGGTAAAATCTCGTAGCAAGTTCTCAGCTTGACTCCCTAATTTCAAGAGGCTTTTTTTAAAAGTCCAATCTGAAATTCCTTATGAAAATTTCCAGAAAGCAAACTTAAAACGGTCTATATGATAAACTGTCATTCTTGCAATTCCTATCTAAATCACTATGCTAAATTTAATTAAACTAGCCTTATTTTTTTATCAAGAATAATCTTGTTTGAAATCTTTGCTTGAAATCAGGATTATATTTTAATGGAAAACCATAAGCCATATAGCATACCCTTCCAGGTTATCAGATTTTAGCTCTGTTCATTGTCTGTGAGCTGTGTTAGATATCTTTAAATTGTGGGTAACTGAGGTAGGTATATGCAAGCTCTTTCTTATCTGGTGGCCATTGAACTGACTGCTCCCCAACCGTAGAAAAATCAGTTGTGATATCTATCTGTAAATTGGGCTGGCTCCTATGACTGTCCCAAACCGTCAATCCTTACCAGATTTTCAATCTTTCCAGTTTCCCTCAGTATCTGACTATAGTCCTTCAAGCTCATGCTTCTAAGTTTTCTCCCTGCTGCCTGATTCAGTGTCACTGAGAAGTAAAACATGACTACCCAGCTCCCTGTGGGGACTCCAGGTTGCCTGGTAAACTGGCCCTTTTCCCTAGGATCTGAGGAGTCATAAGAGTTGGCAGAAGGCCAATGGCTGGATGTGTGTCTTGAAGAACAGACCATGGTTCTGATTTCTCCCCAGAAGAGGCACTGTCTGGACCGTTAAACAGGTCTGGCAGAATGCTTGAGTTAGGCATGCTGTGTGGACAACCCCACCAGGGGCACCAGTATCCCAGCTCAAGAGCTCCTGCAGATGCGATAAACAGTGCTGCATAACTGGAAGCGGTTCCTTCAGAGACCGCATGGCACCCACTGGGCTGGGTAGCCACCCTCAGTGTTCAACTCCTGGCTTTTTACTTAAATACAACCTTCTTTTTTAAATTTTTCTTTAGGCATCCTTCTAAGGTATCTGATTTCCAGGACCCTAAAACTACTGGTTTTTACTATCACTTCTCTACAGATGATTGACCTAGTTTTGCAGGAGCAATGCCAAGATGCCTGGGGAACTATTTCTGAGAAGGCTTTGTTGTACAGTGATGAATGATCTTCATCTGGAACAAAAAGGAGGGTATGTCAGTGTTGAACTTTATCTGGGTCCTATGTTCCCCACAAGCGATGGTGAAGAAATCCCCCTTTTGTGATCTGAGAAATGGCTCACCACCCAAACCACCAGCCTCTCCAATATTCCCCTCCACCCTTTCTCAACAATTCAGGGAAGACCTTCTCCATGCCTCCTGGTGGCTCCCATAGACTCATGAGCAATTTTCTTGTTTACCTGCCTTTATAAAATAAAATGCCAGGCCCCTTTCCTTTTCTTGAAACATTCTCCATTAAGGAGCATTTCCCCTGTTGTGATTGCCCAAATAAAATCTTCTCTTTAATTGTCCTTTGTGTTTTGCTTTTCACCAAGCTGAGGGACACCACCTGCTACCATTAATCAGAACAAAATAAAGCAGTTCCTGGGGAGCAAACCCCCAGTGAGCAATGTCCATAACAAGGTGGCAGGTGATGGTGTCTTAGCACGTCTTTAAGCCTGAAGAAGACATTTTCATTGACAGGTGGTTAAGAAATTCCTACCCATATATCAGGTGGGAATTCTTGACATGGTGGAAAGAACTTCCTGACCAAGTGGCAAACAGGAGGAGAGCGGCAGAGCATTAGAGCTATGAAAGAATTCTCCATTTGGTCAAGTTCAGAGAGATCCAATTGGAGTCATTTCATCCTATTAGACACAAGTTTTGCTAAAATTTCTAATTTAGTTAGAATTCATTAAAATGCTTTCTTTTTATTTTTAAAGGCATGTCCACAAATTTCAAATCCAATTGATCCTATTTGAAAATAAAAGATTTTTGTCCCACTTGCAGTTACTATTGCTGAAGATTTTCAATACCATTAAATTAATTACCTTCTCTGGATTTTAGCAGGATAGTTTAGCACAAAAATCAACACCACTTAGAAAAATGAAATTTTGATTCTATTTGTTTTGGTTGTGTTGCTTCAAGATTTTCAGTATCATTGAATTCGTTATCTCTTCTGAATTTTAGCAGGCTAAATGACCTCTACTTGAGAGACACCTGGTTACCTTTCCTGTGGGTTGTTTCATGTGAGCATGTTAGGCTGTGTTCTGCTTATCAAGTCATTTGTAGACAAAGCATTTTATTGAGATTCTTCCATATCTTTGATTGAGTTACAATTCTCATGAGTGGTATCTCACTTAGTAAGAGGTTTAAGGCCCATTCCTCACAGTCTCTTCCAGTAAAAACTTCCCCGAAACCACCTATCTTCTTCTCCCCACCCCCTAGTAGATCATTGTCACTTTAACACCATCATAGGATTTGTTCATCCATAGTATAGCCTGTATCATGGTATTCTTTTCGGTCACAAAACATAGTGAACCAGATTATCTGGGTCATACCAACCTCTGCCTGTAATTAGATGCCTGACCTTCGACAAGTTAATCTCTCCCTGAGTTTCCTCAACTGTAAAATAGCACACATAAAAGTACCTACCTCAGAGGGTGATAGTAACGAGGAAATGAGTTGATGTGTGCAAGACTCTCAAGAGTGACTGGCATACAGTAAGCACTAAATAAGTGTTAGCTATTGCATGTATTTGTCTCCTTTGTTATTCTGAGTCCCATGTGGTCTGGGAATATTTATTGTTCATTACCTCTAAGCTCCAGACTCACATATCCAATTGACTATTTCACATGTTACTTGGTTGAACAAAACATATCAAATTCATTATGTCCATAAAGAAATATTTACAGATGAGGTGACATCATTGCCAAATGTCATTACCTGGGATTGGCTTCAAAGTAATCTAGAGAGGGAGGGCAGAGTGTAGATAGAAGTGAAACAGCATCAATCATATCTTGACAACTGCTAAAAGGGTATCATGAGTATATTGGGTTTATTATACTATTCAGTTAAATGTTGGAAATGTTTGAAGACATCTGTAATAAAAAAATAAAAAATTCATTATGTCCAGTACTAAAATTATAATACTCTCCTCAGTCTGGTCCCTTTCTCATGCTCTCTGTCTCATTTTTTACGTTTTATCAATGTTTAATAACATTTTTTGTTCTATAAGTGGAGAATAGCAATGGAATATTTTTTTGAGATAGGAATGTAGTTTAAGCACAAATTATTTCTATCATTTCTAGCACTGCATTTATTAAAATTATGACTGAAGCATTTGAGGAAGATTATTACTTTGATGGTGATATGCAGGATAGATTAGAGAGAAATAAAAAGACAAATTCCATTGTGATAAATAATTATCACTGGAGTGAGCCTGAATAAAGGAATATTTCAGCCATACAAACTCTTCAAGAAGACCCCTGTAAGTGGATCTTATAAATGTTCTGTAGTCTAGCCTCATTCTGGCAAGGGATGTATTACTTTTACCTCTCTCTTTCTGAACCCTGTAACCCACCTGCAGATTTATTCATTAATTTCATTAATTGACATTTTATGCCTGAAGCTCTGTGCTCAAGTCTGGAGGCACTAGAGAAGATGAAAGTCCTCATATTAGCCTGGCCTGCAGATAAAGAGATATAGACATTGTGTCTGCTTAAACAGGGCCAAGATCCAGGTCATCTCTAAGAGACCAAGGTAGTTCTAAAATTCTGACCTGCTCTATTTTAAGGCTTACCCTTGTCTAGGGTGACCATATGTCCCAGTTAGCCCCCAACAATGTGTGGTCCTCCTGTAGTTGCTTAGCGTATGGCCACCAAGCCCATCAAAAATGTCCCAGTTTTAATAAAGATCATCTGACCACCCTTTCATGGCGCAGATCATCTAAGAGGGCAAGACCCAACCTTAAGGCAGCTCCTTCTTCATGACAGTCCTAGAGCAGATTTAGAACCCTAGCAAGTTCTGGTCTGAGGCAAACCTCAGATTTGGCAAACATGAAATTGCCCTGGTAGAAACTTCCAAGCAGACAAAGAATTCTTAGAGAGTTTCTTTTTCTGCCAGGAGATGGGAGCATGAGTGAGGGGAATGTGGACAGGCAGAGAGACGATGTCAAGGGCTGATAACACAGCAGGACAACAAAGATGCACAGACAGAAAGATCAGCATTAAACACCAAGGGGCATAGAGTCAGTGTGATCTTACTCACAGGGGCTGTAAGGAGGATGGTTTACCAAGCAGAGAGGAGTTTTAATACTTTTCAGGGCAGGTACCAGTGAGACGATTTCATTTAAAACACTGAAATACTTTCATCCAGGTTGGTAAACAGTCACAGCAACAAGAAGCTTGAAGATTCCACTTGGCTGCCCATTCCTTCACCAGACCACTGGGCCTCCCTACAATCCAACACCTGGAGGTTTCACATCTGGCTAAGCTGAGAGCCATCGGGAACCTGCCCTACGGCTCTGGCCCTGTCCACCCCAGCTGGTCAGTTCAGCACCCAGGCCATGCCAGTGGCAGCTTCTGGTTGTGAACTTTATGCCTGGACACTTCCACAGCAATTTAGGGTGGAGGCCTGGAATGACTCAGAATATGAAAGAGAAAAAAATAAGACACAGAAACACAAAAGACTCTAAACCAGCAAAACTTCATGTCAGGTTCCTGATGTGCTGCCTCAGAGCTGTGAGCAGCCTGTCCTGCTTGGGACCCATTGTTTCCATCAGTCAGTGTCCCCAAGGCCGAGGCCCTTCTCTTTTTCTCTTTTCATTGTTCAAGGACATGGGCCCAGGTCTTTCTCTGATCATTCCCCAGGCTTCGAGGCCATGCTGTGGCCCCCACCCTCCCAGGCACCACTACAATTTCTTCTTGTGCGAAGACTTTGCCAGCACTTGTCAGTGAAGTGCTCCACAGCACCAGAGTTGGAAGTAGTCCCTGAAAACTGTCATGTTTTCTCATCGTAAGGATGGTGTAGTCAACATATATTGTGCAACTGCAAATGTGCACCACTAGAGCTCAGGGGCACGTGAGGAACACTGATATTCCTGGGAGAATAATATGAAAGTTAATTCCCTCATCGCTCACTGGCAAGAGGGACATAATATGCTGCCCCTCTGCTCGGGAACCACTTTAGGAGAAAGAACCAGGTGTCCTGACTTCAGTATTGCTCCTTCTCTGATGGAAGAGTCTGGACAAGTCACTTACTCAGTCAACCCATCTATTTCCTCAGCTGTCTAATGGGTATAAAAACATGGCCCCAACATCTGAAAGATGGGGTCAAATGAGGGAAGGCATGTGAAGTGCTGTGGGAATCCAACTCACTACAAAGATGAGGGGCCATTGTTAAATCAAAAGGTCACAGAACAGCGACACTCTCGTGCAGTAGATACATCCCCAGCGCCCGGCCCAGGATCCCAGGAACCGGGCATTCGAAGGTGACAGAGAGCCCCAGAGGAAAGAATTCAGGAAGAGCACGGGCTTGAAAACAATGTTTGACATGGAGAACTGGGGCTTGAAAATCAGCATTTTCAAGACGTTAGACACAGAAATAAAAAAACACTGCTTTGTTCTGTAGAGTAAAAGAACTGACCAAAAGAATTTTCCTTCACTCTGATAATCTAAGGATTACTTGGCAACTAGACCCTAAAAAATAATAATAATGATGAAAAGTTCCTAGTTATATTCTATGCCATCCTATAAAGTTCTTCACATGAGTCCATGAGATTTTCATGCCTTTTTACATCCTTTTTTTCCCTACATTTCTTCCCTTCTATCCTGCGAGGAGGGGTCTGCCAATGTTCTGTGAGGCTGGAAGGCAAAGCTTTTAGAATGAGTGATCTTGCCTTTTCAAACCCAGATCCCTCTATTAAGGTTTACTTGGGCATCTGTCTCCACTGACCCTCAGCTAGCTGCCTCTGGGTGAAATACCTGTATTCAAGGGCTCAGCTCTAGAGAAGCTACTGCTTGCTGTGTGATCTTAGGTAGGTCACTGCCCTCTCTGGACTTTGGCTTTTTCATTTGAAAAGATGAAACTAAGTGTACCAAGGATCTTTCTGAAAGAACTCTAGCTTAGTAGAATGCCCCTAAGTGTTTCAGAAAGCAGAGGCAGGATAAAAACCAGTGGTTTCCATCACATAAATAGCCAGTCCCTCGGGGAAAATGAAGTAGCCATTAGTAGGCTCCTCTTCATTCACTGCCGGCCCAGGATCCTCCTGTCCTGAGGCCCTGAGATCAAAGAGTTGTCTGACCTTTTATGTAAAGAGAGAAATCTGTTCTAATGACTTTTAGAAACCACACTTTTACTAGAAAAACAATAGGAAGTGTGACAGATCATTCTATCAGTTCACCCCTCAAGCTGACATGGGGTTTGAATAGTATCAAATCTTTTCTCTACATCAAAAAATATTCATTTCTTGTGACTCTTTCAACTTCTTTTCTTGTTTCACTACAGAGCCACATGCCTTTGAAAAGCTGTTTCACGCTTTTTACTTATCTTGTTGGTTAGTGAAGCAGCAAGCCTGGGGGGAAAGGATTTCAAGATCCAAATAAAAAAAAAAAGAGAGAAAGAAAATGGAAATCTTCTCTCTTTTGCTGGCTGTGTTGTTCATTTACTCAGTGGCCTCTTCCCATCCCAACTCTCTCTTAAATGTATTAGACCTCTTGTTGTCCCAAGGCAGACCTTCCCTCCTCTGTGTCACATCCTCAGGCCATCTCAGGCTCTTTCTGGGACTGTTAGAGCACCTCACTCGCTCATTTAACAGGTGAGGAAACTCACAATGCAGGGGGATTGAATGATTGCTCAGGATTTAACAGTGGCCAAGTTCAGGCTAAGCCCCTTGTCAGTGTGGGCAAAAGCTCACAGTCCCCCTGAGAACCACACACTGAGAACCAGTTTGCTAGATAAAGTGAACTTTAAAAGCAAAATTCCCCAAAGTCCCTGGACTATCCCTTAAAAAAAAAAGAAGTGGCAGATGAAAAACAATGCCAATTAAGATAGAAAGTCTCCCTGGGACGTGGGCCATGCATACCTGAAGACTTATTTAACATGCTTCAGATGTGTCACTATTTGAGCAACAGCGATCACTGTGAGCTAATATTTGTTGAATGCCAGACATTCTTTTGGACTTTATTAGAATAGGGCGGTGAAGATTCCTGAAAGCTGATCAGGCTCTTATGGGCTTCTGTTGGTAACAACCATTCTCAATAAGTTTCTTCCCAGTGGTTCCGCAAGGCCAGCCAAGGCCAAGTGGAGAGGAGGGTGGGGGTTTGATGCAAGTGACCTAGAGTCAGCGCTTGATTCTCTCTACCTCCACAGGCAGGAGTCCAGTCCTGGGCTACCGTGAAGCAGCAAAGGTTCTCAGTTCCTTAATAAACAAAATTCTTAATCTGAGCAAATAAAAGGCCACTGGGGCCCCTAACTTGCTCTAGCAGGCCATTTTCTCCAACTCTGGTGTGGAACTGGGCATAATTAGGTGCCTTTCGGGGAGAGCTTCCTTCAGCCCGTTGACATGGAGTGGCATCTCTCACCACACCGTCAGCTTAGATTGCTGGATCCTCTCTAACAGTCTAAGCAAAGTGGATGGATGGAGTCCCTGGAGAGTTTTCAGGTGAAGGAGAAGCAGAAGGCTGTCATCCAGGGAAAGCCAGAGGTATGAAAGCTGGGTTTTGTTTTATTTTTACCTTGATGCAATCTAAAGTCAACTTTAAAGACCTAGATCAATTTCTTTTTTTAATTAGCCCCGACTGGTTTCCTTCCAATCATCACTTTTATAAGAAACCATTTTTAATCATTTCCTTCCGTAATTCCTACCACTTTGGCCCAATTCTTAAGGAATTTCAGAAATGACTCAAAATCAAGAGGAGGGAAAAAATATTTATTTTCTAAAGTCATTACCTTGACAGGCAAAACAAAGCATTTTCTCAATTTCATTCAGAAATACGCTTTAAAAAAATACATAGACCAATATGGCCTGCCCAAACGTATATTTAACATGGTAAATATAAGGAATAAATTGTTTGAATATAAATATCTATAAAAAAATAAGTACATCAAAATTTAATCCAACCTCTTCCATTAGCCTGTTACATAAAGGAAAATAACTTTACTGCTTTAAAGCATAACCAAATATTGACTTTTCAACATCTTTCCTAAACAACCCTATACCACTGTGTTTCCAGAAGTCAAAGTGAGGGGGTAAATCTTAAATATGATTCAGTGATCTTTTTTCTTATGGATCAGAGCTAGTAGATTACCATGAAAATGTTATATCTACTACTGATACATTAGACCGGACTTCTTTGAGGCTAGGACTTAGTAAAGGGGCTTTGGGGTCAAGAGGGAGAAAAGCGTGGGAAGGCAATAATTAAAGGTGGGAAAATACTTCTGCCAGAGTGCAATATAGGTGAGGTAGACTCATACTCATGGAACACATCCTGATTTACAGTAGTAACAGTTTCTTTCAGTTTTGCATTTTGCGAATTAAAACAGTCCTTTTCTTTAGCTCAAGTGTTTGTCCTTTGAGTATGTTTCAATTGGTGTATTCCTTAGGAAATCTTTGCCTGGACTTTGGAGTTTCTCCCTGAAGTGTGCTAGGCGCCTGTGTGAGACATAAACACTCCCTTCAGACCCTCTTCAGGAACTCCACCCACGTGTGGAATCTCCCGGAGTCCCTCTGGAGGAGGCCAGCCTAATTTGCAGGCCATTGTGTGTCTGCTTTCTCTGAAGGGGTCCATTGTCCCTCCAAACAAGGAGACAAAAGCAGTCACCACTGATGGAAGCAAATGAAGACAGGATTGGGGATCCTTAATGTCTCGGAACATTTCCAACAAGGACACTTGTCCTTTGCCTGGAACAAGAAATGGCCTAAGCAGGAAGATGCTTGTGCTCTGGTCTCAGCCACATGGAGATGGTTCAGAGTCAACCACAAGGCTCATGTTGGGGAGGAGATGTCTTCAGATAGGCCCTGACATCCTGAAATCAGTGTGTTCGGTTGTGGGTCACTTTCTTCTCTCTGTAGAGCTCAGTTTTCAGCTTGGCAATATGAAAAGATGTCTTGATGCTGTTGCTGATGGCCTCCAACCTATTAAAACAAGACAAGAGAAAACTGCATTAAAAAAAAGTCTTTCCTGGGCAAAAGAGACATCTAGTATTAGAATTTGGTGCAAATAAATCTCGGTCTGTTTCCTGAACTTTCACCACCAACCACAAAAGCATGCTACCCTTTGCTAACCTCAAGTCAAATAAAGTTTGTCCCTTATGCTCAGAACTGTGGGGAGAGGAAGGGCTGTATGGTCAGACCTGAAGGGAAGTGGGCATTTGATACATTTTTAAGATCAACTAGACATACTCTCTTTCTTTCTGTAGCCTCATCCCAAATACCACCACCTTGGGACTCTGGAGACACTAACAGCACAGGATTCAAACAGTCATGGATGGCTTCTTTATCATGGAAGGAATTGAAGGTGATTTCATGGGAAAGAAATAGAAAGAGAGGAGGTATACAGATAGGCTCCAAGAAAACGTTCTATGGAAGTTAAAAGTACATATCTTTACAGGTTTAATGTTTTCTTTTTGAGGGAGAAAGAGGGAAGAATTGTAACATTTATTTAATAGTTTATGGAATAGAAACTGATAGAGGAGAATAGTAACTTCAGTCAGTTCAGAAACTGTGCTCAATCTTGTGATCTGAGGGGGCAGTAGCGGCCAGAGATTCAGTAAACATGGAAACTGCAATGGCAAGTGGGAAGTTCCAGACAGCCGAGGGCGTCTCACACGTCAGAACACTGATCGTGCAATCCATTCTTGACACTGTATTTCTAGGAAAAGCTTCCATGGACCAGATAGGGAAATGGAAGACATGTGGCAGAGCCAGTGACCTCCCTCCGGCCTGTGAATTTCCAGATGTTAAGGATTTGGAAGGGTCATCACTCTAGAGCTGCTCATAGCAACCCTACGGCTTTGCCTAATCCAGACCCGTCTCTGCCCCAGCTTGTGGCTGACTAGAAAACAAGAGAGCCTTTCAGAATGGCAGTGGCTCTCCACCAAATGCATTTCCTATGAAAAAAATTAAGTAAGTCCCAAAAAACTGAGTGTTCTAACTCTCACCAACCCTACCTAATGGCTTTGGTTTTCCCTTTGGCCATTGAACTAGCTGCTACTTTTGAAGGACTTGATCTTACATGACACTTTGATTCAGAAAAGAAAAAGAAAAAAAAAAGACCTCTCCTGAAATGATTTTTCACTTCTCAGGGCAAGTTGTAAATATATTGACTATTGACTCAGAGAGGCAAAGACTGGATATAACCAATGACAAAGGTGTCTCTAGGTATCTTTATTTTGGAAAATCTACCTTTAGACTGAGTAGCATGTGCTAATGATCACCTAAGCATACAGAGAGTAGTGAGCTGCATTCAAGCCCTTCAAGAAAATATTTGAAAGGGATTCCTGCAATTTTTAATCTGTAGAATATGAATTCCTACTTATTATTTTCTTCTAAGCCTTTTTCCCAGCAAGGTGAGAATGACTGGGCAGCAGGCCATTGGCACTGGGGATGGCGTCTAGCTGTCCTTGGGAGTCTCTTACCTTCTTATTTTTCTTCCTGCCACAAGCTGCTGCTGAATACGCTTCTCTCCAAGCTTGGAAGAGTCTTTTCCTTTCTTCTGGTTACTCCAGCCTTTCTCCACACTGTCTTGCTCCCTGTTAAAACACACAGAAGGAAAAACATGTCAGCAATGGTACCTTCAGTTGCTCTCAGTGTCTCTGTAGTCTCTCTTAAACAAGAAGGCAGCATCATAATGGGAAGGTCAGAAGGCCATAATACTGATGGAAAGCAAAGGTGTTTCTACTCACCTGAGCTCTTTTCCTGCTTGGCAAAAGTTCCAGCACTTCTTGTCTTTTTGGCTAGCACACTGGCATCTATTCCTGTGGTCTGTTGTCTTGGTAGGAAACAAATCCTTTAAGGATCGCTTGGACCTAGAAGGGCTTCCAAGTCCATATGGAACAATGTGCCTATTATCAAAAGAAAGAAACAGAAGATTTTACTATAATTAATAGTCTTCAAAATGATGCAGTCCAGAGGGCAGTCTCATTCCACTGCGACACAAGAAGCTCACCACACACATTTGGACATTTTGGTAGTGAAACCTGAGAGTGCAGTGTGGCACAGTCAAGGTCCCATTAATGGCCCTGAGTGTGTGTTCCCAACCAGGAGAAAATCAGCTTTTCTAATTCAAGGAAATTCCATTTCAACTCTTAACAAAGTTCAATTTTTTCTTGACACAAGCAGCATTGGGTTTTGTCCAACATGATGACATCTCTGCTTTAGTATCTGTTTCATGTTTTCTTTCTTTCTACCTTTCTGTTTGGTTAACAGCTTTTTTCAGGGAGTACTTCAATGCAACATGACTCACAAGATTTTGAAAACCTATGTCCAATTCAAGTCGCATAATAATATTCAAGGTGCCCCCTGAAGGAGTCCAGGGGGAGACATACTACCGCAGGCATGGGTCACAACTAGATTTGTCCACTGCCTGTAATTTGGTGATATCACATGACTAAAGGACTCATTGCCAGAAGCTTTCCAGTGATTCCCAATGTGTCTGTTTTGATTCTCACCCAAAAGGAATAAAGTCCTCGTCTTGGAAGTATCACCTTACTAAGTCTTAGGCTCATTGAGGTTTGTGTTTGATTTGATTTTATTTGGTTTGGATTTTGGTCATCCCTCTCTATAATGAGACACTGCAGGCACAATAAATGTGCTTTTGTTTATGACTGTTTCTGAAGTGAACTCACTGTCAGGGTGAGAGGGGGGAGGATCCCTTCTTCACTCTGGAGGCAGAAGAGAAATAAATCTACAGACTATGTTTCTACTGCTGTCTTGAAATGGGATTTTCTCAAGGGAAAGCGCGTAGGAGCCAGGACATCCAGGTCCTTGGGCTAGCCCCGCCACAGACTCATTCCTGCCCAAGTGGTGTCAACAGTTTGGGTCACTTTTCCTCTAAGTAAAATGAAGGGATTGATTATGGCTCTCTACAGTCCCTTCTGCCTTTCACATCTCTACCTCCTACATATCATCTGGGCAACTTATTTCCTAAACCCAGTCAAAACCCACTGAGGAAACGTCCCCGAGGCCCCCACTTAAGAGTTTCTCCTCCGAGATGTGTGGCAGACATCTGCTTGCCATCAGCTCTTTCCGTCTATCCCGTCAGGGGCAGTCTGAGCACCAGGACCTCAGAAGACCCTGTTGCTAAGAACCAAGCTGCCCTGTTACTCCCAGGAATGGAGGAGTATTGTCCCCACCCCTCCAAAGCACTTCCACGTTATCAGAAAAGCTCCCTTCAGACTCCAAACCAGGAGCTTCTCCAAGTAACTAGAGTAACTTGGCTCCAGGTTCTGGTGAAGCCAGAGGTTAGCAGTAACTAGAGTCACGATGCCCTCTAGAGACTCACTCGGGAGTGTTGACCCAGATGATGTCGAGGTGGCAGAAGTAGACACACTCTTTATCCATCAGGGAAGAGCAGGAACAGCGCTTGGACCGGCGGGGCCGCCAGGGCGCACTGGGAGCCGGCCTCCCGCCTCCGCTATCGGTAGCTGCGCTCAGCTGGGCGCCCGACACGCCTGGGGAGAGACAGAGCCGGTCAGTGGGCGACGTGGCCTCGGAGGCCCAGAGGCCTTCCCGCAGCGCAGCAGTGATGCCAGATCAAGCAGAGCTGATAGAAGCAGACGAAGCATACAACCTCCTTCAGTACGAAACCCAGAAGGAAAGAGAGCTCTGCATTTTCTTCCTTCCTTAACACGACTTCACCTTTACCCCACCCCTGGCTTATCCACCTTCAGAGATGAAACATGTGCAAAGGAAACCACTGCTTGAGAAGGGACTGACCGATGCCCAAGGAAATGCTGCCTGTCAGAAAGGTGGCTTGACTTCTGCAGGGAACTTGGTAGGATGGCACAACCTACAGTGGCTGAAAATTAGCTGAGGACCAAAAACATTAAACTAAGTAATTCCACTGCCTCTTCCTAGGTCCAGAGCCACTTCTCCGTGCAGGATGGCTTTCCTCAGGAGAGTGGGTACTTCTCACTTCACATCTTGCTTAGGGCAGGGAGAGAGCCTAGATGATAACATACCCCTTGAAATTAGGCAGAGGGCAAGAGCTTGGAGAGATGATTGGGGAGAAAGAAATCAACTGTATGACACTCATTCCAGGCAGTAAACACACAGAAACCACTGAGCTAAGACGAAGCTGAGCAGCTGCTCAGAGGACCTTGCCAAGGTCCTGTGCAGTTTGATGTCAGAGTCCCCACACCAGGATGGCATGTGTGGGACTCGCCACCTCCCCCTTCCCCACCGCGGCATTGCCTCTCTTACTGACAAGGTAGCCAGGCAGCTAATCTGCCCAATTTTGTACATTTGAAATGATCAGACACATTCCAGCGTTTTCATTCCCTTGACGCCCTTTCTCTTTAGTCAGGGTCATGAAGAGACAAGAAAAAGTGGGTTGACCCTAGCTTGGGGAGTCAGGCAGATGCACACATACATCTAAATCCTTAAGCAGACAAGACTTATCCTAGCTCCCAGGACAGGTGGATGAAACTACGAATAGAGCTCACACTGCTTTGGGTGCCAACAACCTGCCAAAAGAAACCTAAAGTCAATAATGACAAATTTTAAAGAAAACCTCTACTTCATCCTGAAACCTCCTGGGGACTTATTCAACAGACTGTTCTGCAGGGGATTTTACTGCTCACATATTGCTTGAATGACTTGAATAAAATTCCTTGACTTCAAGCTAAATGTTAAGTATTTTACACATTAACACATGATCAAAACAGTATCTGAATAAGATGTAAGTTCCTATGACCTACTTACTACCTGTATAAACACATATACTGCAAATACATGTTTGGCTAAATTATATCTTGTCTCTTCTTGAGTTATATTTTTAAAAGCCAAGGACATACATTATGTAATAATAATGATGGTGTTATTTTAATGCTATAGCAACAATTGTGGGAATTTTTTTTTTCCACTAAAAAACTTAAATAGCTTTGAGCAATCATTCCCAGCCACTTGATATCTGAGCTGCAGTAATGAAAGGAAAGGGGAAGAGAAAAGCAAGAAAAAGCATTAAGGTGGCTAAGAAGGCATCAACATTCAGCGATTTACAAGTCATCGTGCCTACCTGTTTCTGGAGCTCCTTGCAAAGCCACAACCAGCAGAGAGAAAATCATGGGGAAATAATCCATTCTGGAAAAAAAAGGACTAAAATCCTCCCCAGCAAACTCAATCTGAAGTAAAAACGAAGAAAAGTAGCTTCGGTTCTCTCCAAGCGCTTCTGGCGATTCAGATCTCAAAGTGATCCTTCCGCCTAAGTGCTCTTTAAATTGGGAGAAAAAGAAGTTTCTGCCCGGAGAGACGGCAGGGGAGCGGCCTGAGGACGCACGCGGCGGCGGCGCGCGGGGACAGCAGCGGCGACCCTCTGCGCGCTCGTCCGGTGCGGATGCAGAAGCGCGTCTGACTTGGACAGCTCTCCGCTGGCTTTTTATATTGAACCCCTATAGAGTGGGGGTAAACAGCTCCAACTTTATTCCAGCCCCAGACAATGTTATTGTGTTATTAGTCACCAACAGGCAACGTGCTGCCGGAGATAAGGCCGGTCTCTAAAGGAAATCACTGCTAACTTCAGAGGCAGACGCCCGCCGTCTGGCAATTTGGAGGCAGGGCTAAGAAAAAGAAAATACCCATTTAGAGACCTTTGGTAAACCTGCCCGTGCTGTGCTTGAGCTGGCTTCCCCTTTGCAAGCTGCCAGCCCCAGAGTTCAGGAATCAGAAAAGGGACTCCAGCAAAGTCATACCATTGGTATGAGAAGTATGAGCTACAGTTTAAATAGATTGTATTGTTGTGTGGGGGGATTTTTTTAAAAAAATTGTTGTTCGCTTCGTTTTCCTTTTATGTCGCTCCGATTTCTTAGCGTTGATTAAACCAGGGGACGCTCCCCCTCTTCCCTCCTCCCTACTCGGGGTCAAATGATTTTGGCAGAGGACCGTACTTTCCCCTTCCTTCAAGCCCCCTCCCCCAAGTCTTTCTTGAGCTCAAGCTCCTCGCGTCTCCAGTGAAAAAGACCGGTGAGAAAATGGCAAGGAGGGGAAATAAAAATAAAAAACAAACAAACTAGAACCCTTGCAGGCACACACCCAAGGCTCCTTCAAAATTACTGATTAGAAGTCCCTGTAAGCTTTTTCTGGGTCCACCCTTCTCCCCTTCCCTAAACACCCCGCGTTCAATAGCACCGATCTCAAGAACTAGCGAGAGACGAACGCCAGGGGGCGATGAAGAGCTAAGGGGCTGAGGGTTTAGGACACAAAGCAAAAGCTGGTCCCAAGCAGGAGGAACGCGGCCTGAGACGGGAGTCAAGGGGCCGTAGAGAAAGGCGCCTCCCTAAGAAAGGGGGTGCCCCTCCGAAGATCCCACTTAACTCCTGGCACAGGGACACACACCTTTCCTGGGTCTCTTTTCCTTTGGCTTCTTCATTTTGTGCAAAGGGGGTCCCCGTACAGGGTTAGGGGCAGATGCAGTGAGGGTGGTACAGACGGGGGGTCGGAGGGGAAGGTAGTAGGAGGAAATGACCCTGCTGAATAAGGGGATCATATGATACCTCACTTTTAATAATGTGTTTACATTTTCAAAGCAATTTCCTGTCTTTAACCTTGAAGTTCCCTCCGAGGTACCCAACAGGGCAGCTACTGCGGAGGCTACATGCTGGAATGTGGAAAGCAAACTTCTTCCGAAGGCACTGGCTGTTCCAATTAGCCTCGTTTTTCTGGTGAGCAGGCTGAGGTCCTGGAACGCTCACGCCCCGCCAGAGCTGCCCCAGCGCACGCAGACAGGCTGCGGGATACAGTCTGAGCATCTTCCCGCTCAGGGAAGAGATGAGTCCACCATCAAAGAGAGCTTACTCCACTTTCTCGCCTTGTTTCACTCCAGTTTTCCCCAGCCCCCCATGCGTGCTGGTGGGGACCGGGGGATTCCAACTGAGCCCATTTCCAACACTCCAGAGGATCCCGTGGAGCCATCCATGTCCCGCTCCTCTCCGTTTACCCTGCACCTCTAGAATCAAAGGGACACATTTTTATCCCAACAGCCAAGCTGTGGGCCTGGGCACACTTGGCCCCTCGCCTTCCCTGACCGTCTCAGTTGGTGAGGCAGTAATGGTAGCAGTGTTCAGTCCGTAATGAGGTCTGCCCCTTCCAAGTGCCACTCAGCAAGAGCTGGAGATGGGGAGAGGCAGGATCCCTCCCTCCCACACCCACACCCACACCCAGAGAGGCCTCCACCCAATCCCCATGGCCCTGTGCCTGAGCCTTCTGCCTCCTCCACGTGCTCGCCTCAGCCCAGCCCCCGGGCGGGAGAGCACAGCGCCCCCAGGACTGGGCGGCACCAAGCAGGAAGCCGGCTCTGCCCACCTCAGCTCCGGCCAGGGTGTCCCCACCTCCACCCCTCAAAAGACCACAAGGGAGAGCAGAGGAAAGCCACGTCACTCACAGGATACAAGACCCCCTAGAGAGGGGAGGTAGCCTGAGAAATGTCTTGGCAGGGATTCCCCTCTCCCCCAAACCCTTTCTTTTTTTAACCCTGTGGCAGCTTTGACAAAGCACTGGCCACCGTCAGGACCAACCTGTCCTACGCTCCACACCAGAAACGAACGCCCCACCCTCCCAGTGTCTCCAGGCCCAGCCTGGGCTGCCCTCCAGCCAGGAAGCCCAGCCTGGCTCACCGCTGCCGCCCCCACCTTGGTGAGGCTACCCCTGCAGGTGCCAGCAGTGCCCAGCGATCAGGTGAACAAGTGAGGAAAATGAAACTGCCCACACACCTTCCGTCCTCCCCCCCTCTCCTGTGTATGTCACCCTGTGAATATACTTGACTTATACATACAAGACGGGCAGCCCCGCCTCCACCCCTCACCCCACCCAGGACCTAATAGGGCTCATTAAAGTAAAGGCACAGAGTTTCAGACCTGGGAGGGTCCCATCTTTCCAAGTACAGTCTTGCCCCCACCTGGTTAAATCCTGAGTTTCCAAGATGTGCATGGGCGTGTGTGTGTGTGTGTGTGTGTGTGTGTTTCCATTTCTCTTTCTTTGTGTATCTTGGGGGACTGGAGGTATCCGCCTTCTCCATCCATCCCCCATCCCCACCTCCTGGAGCTGTCCCTTTGCCTCCTGTGGGAGGAAGGAGGAGCCCCTTTCAAGCCCAGGAAGGTAGCTCTAGCAATGCCAGGCAGCTGCCCTGAAGAAATTTTCTCAAGAAGCAAGAGGGGGAGGTAGAAAGAGCCCCAGCAAACCAGTTTTACAAGCTAGATGCCTCCGCCTCTCCTCCAATTACAGCATTGCTAGAGAGGGAGGCAGGAGGTGTGGGGATTAAAAGAACTGGGCAGAGCAATAAACGGCGAGATCCTGCCTCCCTCCCCAGTCCCTCGCCCCTCCAGGATCCAGCCGGGGAAAGCTCTTTGCAGCCACAGTCCTCAGCGAGGGGAGGGGAAGGGAGGCAGAAAAGACAGAAGAAGATGGCCTTTTCCCACTAGAACAGTTTGCTATTGCTGTTCTTGCTTTTGAATACTGGCAACAATTTGATAAAGCTAATTTTTAGGTATTTCTTTCTGTATCTCTTGCTATGTATTAATAGATAGCTATAAATAAAACACCCTGAGCCCCAAATACAGATACTACATACACAGTAGCAAAGTGTACTGTTTTTAGCATTCTTCTGCTTTGCGCTTTCTCAAGTTTTGCGCAATAAAATTTGCAACTTTGCCAAGCCAATAAATCTGGTGCTAGATATTGCATTTAGCTCAGCAATAAGAACAGCCGTTAGGTTGCTTGACGACAGCACAAGGAGTCAGATGGGGTGAAGCTATCCACGCCACTAGACCTAGTTTGATATGTTGACTGTTTTGTGCTTTTATTTGCATAACACTGTCATGAAAGATTGTGCACCTCAAACATTACTCATGGCCCATCATGCACCTCCAGAGTCATGAACACACCACAGCTTCTCCCCACAATCTAAAAGGTAATGGCTGATTCAGCACAGGAAATAGGATAAAGCTCCAGAGAGATTCATCACATGCACTTTAAAAACATATAACATATGCAACTCAATTTCCTCAACACTTTCATCCATAAGATAGTAACAGGGAGCAAACATTTAGTTTAAAAGAATATTTCAATTCTTTAGCCCAGCATTCCCCAAACTTCAGTCATTCATCAACCTCTTCCACAATTTTGCAGTATTTGTGTGCCATCTGTATACTTTTTACTGAATATTCTCCATTCAACTGACTTTTTTTTCTTTTAATTGAACAATTTTCAGGAAACATATTATCACTACCCTAAGCAATAATACACACAAAATCATGGTTTATATAGTTAAACCATACACATATTTATATGGCTAAATGTACATGAAATTATAGTTTAATACACAGTAAAATAAAAGTAATTATTGTGTGCTCATTAAGCCATTAGAAATAAAAAAGGTTCAGCCATGTCCCATCACGTCATATACCAACACCAGCATGCTTACCACTCTTAGGAAACACAGTTCCTGCCACCGCAGTGTCTCATGCCTTATTATGTTAAGAATAATTCCTTATTTAATTCCACTCTCTGACCTCTACTTTCAAGATCACCTCCAAATATTCTGCATCAAAACTCTTATATATGCACCTTAAAGAAACAGAAGTTCTGGCATCCAGAATCTAAAAAAAAAACAAAGAGCTCATATCCAAGAAAGTTCCTAGCTGATACTTCTCCAAGGCTTATCATTTCAGTGTTTTGACAGTTGTCCTTTATCTTATTGTTGACCCTCTATCTGAATTTAAATATCCTCTCTGAGGGTTTTCACTGACACATACATACAGGGAAAGGAGAAAAATTGTAGTATGTCACACATCTGAGAGACCACAAAATGTGACAGCCAGTGGCTGCCTCCCCATCTTTTTCTCTTTAACTTTAAATCTATGTCATTCGTGACATGTGGAACTAAAAAGATTCTGATGCAGAGGTTAAAAAAGAAGAATGCTTGATGGTAAGCAGAGTACAGTCAAGTCACTTCATCAAACCTAATTCATGGAGTCATTCCCGACAAGCTTGCCTTCCATGTGTTCGAATGGAATGGCAAGAGGCACTCATTGGGGAGGGCAGGTGCCATGTCGGTACGATGGCTACTTTCCTGTTTCCTTAGGCAAGCTGCGCGTATATTATGTTCAGTAGGCTGGCTCTGGCTAAGTGCTGGCAGAACCCTTTCCATGACTCCATTTCATTGCTGATTGTGCTTCTTTTTGGTTTTTTAGAACTTCTTGTAAATGGTTGTTACCAGGGATTGAGGGACGGTGGGTGATGGACTAGGGAGATTTAGACAAAAGGTACAAACTTCCAGTTACAAAAATGACTAAGGTCTGAGGATGTAACATACAGCATGCTGTTCTAGTTGACAATACTGTATTATATACCTGAAAGTTGCTAAGAGAGTAGAACTTAAATATTCTCACCACAAAAATGAAATGGCAATTACGTGCTGTGCTGGAGGTGTTAGCAACTCTACAGTGGTGACTGTTTGCAATATATAAGCTTATCAGATCCACACATTGTACACCTTAAACTTAGACAATGTTATATGTCATTATATCTTGAAAAAGTTGAAAAAAAAAGTTTCTTTGCACTTCATATAATATGACACACTCACAAAATAAGCCAAGGATCTTAGCTCTTTCTGACCTTTTGTATAATAAAAGGCATTTGATCTCCTGCTTAAATTTAGAGAGCTGCTCTGGGAGAGTAGCAAGAAAAGGATTCATTTGAAATGCATTTTCATATTAGAAATAGGAAATGAGAAAGCTTTTATTATTCAGTTTCTCTAATTTCATGTGCATGTATGTTTTTGAGCCCCCACTGGGTGCCAGAAGTAATTCTAAGTACTTTGTGTAAAGGTAAGGTGGACTCTGTATCCACAAGTCAGTAGACTGACATGTGATTAATAAAAGCCACCAGGGGAAAAACAACACTGGGGGGGAAAAAAGGACAGTCATGGAGGCGGGGAAAGCTTAGGTCCCCCTACAAGGAAGCAAGGGCTATGATATTAGGTACTAAATGACTCAAGAAATAATCACGGAGTGGAAGAGGCTGGATGGAAGTTTTGAAGGATAACAGAAAGGTCTTTGAAGGTGAGAGGATTTAGTTGCTGTGGGCAAGGATCAGAAGTAGCCAAGAAGGGGCAGGGAATTTTAATGCGACGATTTCGTTATTGAATCTATAGTTTCAGTGGGACCAGATGGCTGATGAGGATGCAAGTTAAAGATGGTGTAGGTGACATTTATGGTTACTACAGCCCATGTCTCTGTAATATAGCAGTAGAATGTAGAGTGTCTGCAGTTTCATATTGTGATTTCTGAAGACCTGAGGATGAACGTGGGACACTAAAAGGAAAAACCCAGGAAGCACGAAGAACTCCTTCCTCAACTATAAGCTCAAACGATTTTGACAGCTCATTGTGTGAACTGAATTACCATTCGAAGGTCTGGACTTAATTTGTATTAAAAATATTAAGTGAGTCAAAATTACTGCCTCATTTTGCAAATCTCCTTTTGGACTCATCCACTTGCAGGGAAAAAATCGTTTCACTGTGGACTTTTAGGGAAGCTCTCTGACTTCTCACATTTCATCTTGTCTCCCTTCCAAGAGAAAAGATTTAATAGAAGGATTCCATTTTATTATTCTTATCTGTTGCCTACCTGCAAGTCATTCAAACCTCCTTCTCTACGATTTGATGAAAGTGAAATCCCTTCAAATAATATTTTTCCCCAAATATGAGTATGCAGTGTAAAAATAATATTTATTACTGGCTGTCATCATAGGAAAAAAAATGGGAAAAAAATGGGTTACTTTTTCAAAGGGGCATTTGGATTCATTTAAATCTGCAAATTTAATTTCACAAGCTCCAGAATGTATTGAATGCTAAGGTTTTTGTTTTATTTGGCATTTGCACTTTTTTCCATTTGTTCTTTTGTTGGGAAAAAAAAAACAAAACCTTTGGAGTGATTCCAAGAATAATTTTATGGAAATTGATGTCTTACATTTTGTGTGTGTGTGAAGCTTAAAAACTCCTGCATACTTTTTGTTAATAGCATTAAACATTTATCGATTACTGTCATTCCCTACGTGTAGTTTGTACGGAAGACAGTGAGATAAGTCAAAAAGCACTGGAGTTGTCTTCTTTTCAAAGTATGACTTAGAAGAACAAAGAATGCAGAATGATAACACCGTGTTTGTAACCACCTTAGGATGTTGATTTATTTTAGAGATACACGGGGAAATAGAGGGATGGGATAAAATGGAGGAACATAGCAGATACCTGTTTATGGCTGAATTTCATGCCTTTGAAGACTTTGGAGAAAGCAGTGTTGAAGACTCCCCTTGAAAGGAGGCACAGGGTTTGGGAGGTCAAGAGGGGAAGGAGGAGGGAGGACTGGGGAACAAGGAAGAATCAGGCATGGAGCTGTGGCCCGGTTCCCAGCCCTCCTTCTTCCTGGGATACAAGGGCAGCAGGCGAGCACGAGTTAGAGAATCATAACACTGATAATGTTCATGTAAAGCACATTATCTTGCTACAAAGTGGAAAAGATCTTGTGAACTGTGAAGTAGCTTGTTTAAAGACTGTTTTTCCAAAGTTGTTTCAAGACTAGTCAGGGAGGGCAAACATTTTCTAGATAAAGCGTTTTATAGCATTGTTTCTTTCTGGCTGTTCTTTCTCCCCCATCATCCATTCTATTTTTATACCTTATCTGGAAGAAACTATCTTTTTGGACTAATGACCAGGTCTCTGTCCCAATGTCCTCCCTTTGCCCAGTTCTCTCCCACATCCCTCCTCCTCTCAAGGAGCATTTTGCCATTTTATGACTTGGACCCAACAAAATGGGACAAAGAGCACAATTTCCAACATGCACAGAGATTTCCAACCATACACTCACTTTGTCTCTTTCTGTTAAAACCTTCTTTTGCATATGTGGGTAGAGATATGCATTGTTTTTTACCTGCTTTCAAAGGATAACTGGATAAAACCCAGGATGTTTTATTCCCAATTATGATTTTTAGTAGCTTTTGATCAAATCTATACTTACTTTATTCCTTTAATTAAAGATGACATGACATTGATTCAAAACCCTAAATACAAAACATAACTGAAAAGCTGTGAATTCTCAGCAATGTTTCAAGGGCTTTGTTCCCTTTCAGGGAACACAGACTTTAAAAAGGGCAGTCACTTTTGGAGAAGCCACTACCCACTAACTTAAAGGCAGAAGAAAAAGAACACATTAGAAAGCAAAACTTCACTAGGAAAAGTGACCCAGTCTGTAATTTTGCCAGAATGCCAAATTATGAGAATACTCAATTCTTAAGAAAGTGAAATTCTTAGTGATGGCATGGTCCAAATATAAGTCATACAACTCCACAGGGCCTTATGTCAGTTAAGAAAACAGTCCCTCCTTCAGGCACAAGAGACGTAGCCTTTCTTCATCCAAGTGCTCTGTGTGTAAAATGAGAAAATATCATTTGCTGATCTCCAGATGCCTAATGCAAGTGCTTAATTGAGTCTGCCCATCAGGAGACAGCTGTATTGACTGGAAAAGTCTAATTAGCGAGGTATACAGAAATTCATGCGCAACTCTTTTTAAGTCAAGATCCAGAAAAAGAGCAAAGAGCAAGTTCTCACCAAGTGCAGAATGTAAAAGAAGTGCAAAGAAGGAAAGAGGAAAAACTGCTTTGTATGAGCCCTATTCCTGGATGTTGAGTGGAAAAAAACACTTAATATCAAAATCATGAGTAATGGTAGAGATCCTCAACTTGAAAAGAAAAAAAAAAAAACACCAAATGCAAGGGACAGGATACCCAGATGTCTGAAAGAAGAAAGATCACATCATTGGAATGAAGATATGGTTCTGAAACTGAAACTGAGCATATGAGACCTTCCTAATTCTAGTGGAAAATGCAGCACTCAAGCTATGAAGTGGGCAGTGGAGAAGAAAGGAGTTTATAAATATTTAAAAGAGAAAACAATTACCTGAGGGGAAAACCTGTTTCATATTAATTGTCTATAATTATTTCTTTATCTGGGATGAAATTTGTAATAGAAATTTTCTGTTGGGCCATACGGAGGCTAAACCAACCAGGTATAAGGCAAACCACTAAAATGTCTTCAGGGAGAAGAGAGAGAAGGAAGAATTTCAATTTTCCAATTTACGACAGTGTTAGAAGAAGACAGTCAAATATGATTCAATATGACAGCGTATATAAAAGGGCATTATGGAGCATGAAGTTATTATTAATAACAACAGAATATACTATTAGGGAGATTAAGTTATCATAGAATATACAGGAAGAAAGTTTCCCTCCTGGTCTTATATTTTTATATTAAGTGTCACATCAATACTTAAAAAGCAGAGTTGGTGCAGATCATTGAGAATGTAGTTTTAAAGACCCTTTTGTTCCTCATACTTTTGCAAGCTTCAGCTCATGATAGAAACTAGCCTTTCTTTTCTTTCCTTCTACTGCAGAATTGTTTTTTCACAGATAGATTAAAGCCATCCTTACATCTGTACTTGGTTATATTTCCCTCCTTACAGTTTTTATGTACATTTTTACAAGCTGCTCTAATAAGACTTCTGCCTGTGTAGTTAGTTATACAGATTTCTATCTTTTTTTGCTCTTTATCAAAACTGTTTTTGATTGGATTCCTTATAGTTATGCTCTTTTGAGTCATATTTTTAGCTTCCCATTTCCTTTTGAACATTCTCACTTTTAACCATCTCTGGAGATTAATACCTAATTCTTACTGTAAAGTTTGTTATCGACCTTCCAGGAATCTGTGGCATCTGCCTGCCTTCGTTCTAGATTTTCCTCTTTCGCTGTTGAAAGGAACACTAGGTCATAGTTTCACTTAAGGATCTTATCATTTTTGTCAGAATCTCTGCCTCAGTTCTAATTTTCCTGATGACCTGTTTCTGCAAAATGCTTGTGCAAGAAAATACATTGCAAAGCGAGCATGTATGAAGGCTGATAAGAGGAAATCTGTGCTCAGACACCCCGATTTAGCTAAATTTACCCTAAAGCAGCCTGGCCCTGAGCTCTCTGACCCCTGACCTTCCCTGATTTTCTGACCCCTGACCTTCCAGCTTCCCACTTGAGTCAGTGCTCTCTTGAGCGGGCATCCTGGCTTACAGCCTCCATCCTGACACCTGGGCTTCTGGTTCCTGGCTCATGTCTGCCTTGCAGGCCCAGCCTCCCCACCTCACCCTGACCACCTAACTGCACTGATCTGGGCAGCTTTGAGAGGACACAGATCTCAGCACCTCCCCACCTCTTTTCCTAGAGGTCACATTTTTAGGGTACACCTTCCTCTTTGCCTCTGGTGCCAATGTGTAATACTGAAAAGGGCACAGAGCCTGAACTATAAATTGAATTTGCACTGCTGAGAAAAAAGGCACAATTCTTGTCTCCTTAGTGAGGTAGTCAGAGAGAGAGCCAAACAAGTAAACAGATCAATACAGAAAAACTGGCAGGCTCTGCTAAGCCATGCAAACAGGGACTATGATGGCTTTATGATTACTAAATTGGGAGTTTAGCTGTAGGTACCGTCAGAGAAGGGGGGAGAAATAAAGCATAATAATTCCAATTGGAAGACACCATTCTTTCCAAAAAATAGGCCAAGTACTAAACTTTATAAAGGGCTCAGGAAGGCAAGCTGGCTTTTGCAAGAGGTTTTAGAAGAAGAATTTAACGGAAAAGTAAATGAATTGTATGTAAGCTAAATAAAAAGTAAATATATGATCTTTGTGACATATATGAAAAAGGTAACTATGGCTGTGACTGCCTTAAGAAGGAAATTGGCCAGGCGTGAGGGGTAAAAGACCCTTGAAGACTCCCAGGAGCAGCCCCACTAGGGCTGTGGCAAGGACAGACAGCAGCCGGACTGCAGCATGTCCTGGAGGGGACACAATTCAAGAAAAGGAAAGGAAATGGCCAGCTACCCTGTGGCCTGAGAAAAGCAGAGACAGCTGAGAACTGATGTGGACTGCTGAGTGTTAATCTGAAGAAGATATCGCATGAGCTTCCCTTAGCAATCGTGAATTGTAAGGGTTGCCAGCAAACTTGTGAACTGTAAGACATCAAGGTTAACTGTACCAACAATAAGTATTTGGGGGATAATTGGGTCTGAGCTGGGGTCTTCTGCTTCTCCTCCTAGTTGCTTTCTAGCTGGTTCTTAGTGGAGAGAAATGAGGAAATATAATTTAAATCAGTTAATTTTCTAACTCACTAAGGGTTCCAGTTAAAGATTTCATACAGAGGAAATTAAATGAACAACCTGAGTTACAGTAAGGGAATAATCTGAATTTCAATTAATAACCAACACCCAGTCCCTCATCTCTCATTATTCCACATAATCAAGAGTCAAAAAATAAAAATAAAACTCATGTGTCTGTCTCCCAAATGCTGCCTTGATAACAGAGGGGCCGTGGAGCAGTGGGCAGAGCACCACGCCTAGGACTGCAGGAAATCCCAACCCTACCACTTTCCAGATTCCACCACCTCAGCTGGAAAAGGCGGGTGGCAATCCCAACCTGGAAGCCCTGGACATGTGTCACACATCTGTCATCTGAGGTCTTCAACCTCTTGGGCTGAACCACCTCTTTCAGAGGCACCTCTTTCTCTGCCAACTCCTGAATATGGGCATCTCCCAGGGTTCTGCCCCTAGCCTTTTCCTATTCTCCCCAGCAGGTGCCTGCTGGGTAATTCTATTCACTTTACGGTCCTCAGGACTTCTGTGAACTGACCCCTCCCAAATGTGTTTCTTACTAATTATGTAACCTTGGGCAACCTGCTTGTCCTTTTTAGAATCTACTTCCTCATCTGTAAAATGTCAAAAGAGCAGTACTTACACCACTCTACTGTCGTAAGTACTAAATGAGTTCATATAGGTACCACATGCCGAATAATACCTGGCACAGAGTGTGTGCCCAATAAATGTTAGCTATTGTTTTATCCTCTAAGTTGCCCAAGCCAGCATACCAAGTCGTCCTTGGCCCCTGTGTCTCTTCCACCCAATTGCATCAACTGTGTCAATTCTATCCCCTGGTAGCATATGCACTTGTTGGATTGCTCAACAACCTCATGACTGGTCTCCTGCCTCCAGTCTCACTTTCTCCATAATCCACTTACCACATTAGCATGAACTTAAATCATCATGTTTATAACTTACTAGATCTTCCAATAAAAATTTCCATGGGCGAAAATGAGACTAACAAGCAGCCTGGTAATCAGGAGATCATATGAACTCCCATTTATAGCAAGGCCCCTGGCCCTGTTTCCTTATCATGCCGGATAGTCCAAAGTCCAACAAGCAAATAAAAATAATCAGGTCTTGATTAATAATGCTGACAGATTTATTTTTATAAAATGCCAAGAGAATTCTATTTTTCCCCAGTCATCAGGATGAATCTAAATTCTTTAAAATGGTGTTGCCCCCCAGCCAGACGTCTCTGAACGGTGTCCCTGAACTTGTCAGGCTCTCCCTTGCCTCTGGCAGCGTCCTGTGGGCTTTCCGTCTGCCTGCAGTCAAGTTGTCCCTATGCCTCTGCATTGGTGATTGAAAATCCAAGGTGGATGTCTCCTCCCTGGGGAATCATCCCTAAAACCCCTCCACATACGTCTTTACCGTGCCCTGTACTAATGCTCATCACCCTTCAGCTAAGATTAAGCATTGTGCTCCTCCTAAGCGCTCCTGCATAATAATCCTGCTCAGCCTGCTTGTGTAACATTACAACCAGTGTTCTCCTGCCTCACCTTCTAAACTGCAAATTCCTTGGCGTAAAGGAATGCACTTCAGTCATCTTCGTTTCCCAACTTTTGCACACTAACTTATTTTTGGAAGGTGTTTTAAATATATTTTTAAATACAAATTGAATTCATAGCAAATGCAAGTTTCCAAGCACAGTGCCTGTACTTAGAGTCACATAGTTCCTTTCTCTTTCCACATTTAGAAAATGCCAGCTAGATAAAATTCTCCATCCTAGACATTGCCCTGAAACTATCAGCATCTCGGTGTAAACAACAACAGTCTCTGTGTATTAAAATTCTTTTCCACTTTTGTTCATATACACAGGTGCACGACACACCAAGTACGCACCAAGCACGCAAACCGAGCCCTCCTAACTTCAAGGGCTCCCTTTGCACTGTGATGAGCTAATGAAGATGGGACATTTGGATGCAGGGCCTCTGCCCTTTAAATGTTCCCCTATAATTTTCCTAAAAATAGCGTTTATTTAGCCTACCTGAAAGGGTTTGCCCTGGATCTTGGTATGAAGAAAGCAAGAAATTTTATATTTATGTGATGAGTTATCATCTTTATGGTCAAGTCCAAAGGTTGGGGGAACAAGGAAATTTTGGTCTCAGTAGAGAAGAAAAATATAAACTGAAGATCTGCTGTGTTCATTGAAAGTTGTCTATTTCAATCAGGATTATATAACAAAAGAAATATGAGTAACCAGGCCAACTCTCTCTCTTAAAGAATTCATGCCAAGACTCCTTCCCATCCTCTCCTGCCTCTTGAGTGAGAAGTGACTTCAGGGCCAAAAATGATTCATTAAGATAGGACTTTCTGTCTGTCAATGTGACTCAGAAGGAGGATGTGTGCAAGGGAAGGAACTGAGGTGCCAGCAGCAAGCAGACAAGTGAGGGGTTGGGGGCCCAATAGCCCATGTATGAGCGAGAGCTGTGTGGAGCACCCACATATAACACTGCATATACTCTTGAGATAGAAGTGTTTGAGATGGCATGGTGTCCTGGCATAAGACTAAACCTTCAGATCCTGAAGGGTATCAACTAGGAACTTTCCTAGTTCGCATCATGCATCTTTGGGGATATATACCAGCAGAAAAAAGAGAAACTTCCCCAAATTTTCTAGCAGGCAGGACCCAGTCCTCCCACCAAAGAACCAGAATTATTCTCTAAACCCAAAGTAAACACAAACAATTGAGAGTGAAGTTTGAAGACCTGGGTCAAATGCCAGCTCTGACACTCACTGGCTGTTTCAGTTTCCCCATGAGCCAATGGGACATCTGAGTAGCTCTAATAAAAGTCAAATGAGACAAAGATTAAAGCAGCTCACACAGTGTCTGGCTCAGAGTAGGTGTGTAAATGATTTTAGTTCTTTTTACATAGAGTCTGTTATGGACCAGGCAGAGTTTTAGATGCTGGTGATATAGTTGTGAACAACATAGTCCCTGGTCTCAGGTCCTTAAATTCTATGTGTGGGGAGAAACATGTGACATAATAATTCAGGCTGAAATGAAATCAAAATTTTGCAAATAAATTGCCACTGTTCCCATCAGGAAGCTTCTTTTACTGGGAACTTCCCATGTTTTATTAAATTTATGCAATGTGTTTAGATTACATCACAGGGCTCTGTACTAATATGAAACCAATTTACTCTTGTATTCACTTGCTCTCCATTATATTCTTTGCCACAAAGTCAAAGAGCCTTTAATCAAAAAATACTTAAGTTGCTAGCTGGTTCATAGTCCTTCAAATTTTCTAATGAAAATCTGTATCTAAATGCAATCCATTAGAATTAGTTGCAACTCAAACTTCAATTGTAGTTGGCCCAATACATCCTATGGGGAGTACTGTACATATTTATCATTCATTGGACAAAATATAATTCATTTAACACATTGAAAAATCACCAAATACCTGCCTCTAAGAGCAGAAGTTTATTTTTTTAATCACAGTGAAGACTAATTGAAGGTAACATGAAATTTCATCCAGAAGAAGTAGAAGCTAAGTACAACACATTCATAAAAAGAATGTCTGCTATTTATTTGGTGCCTTACCCCTAGCCCCTCAGTGGTAGTTTTTAATAGAGACTGCTCCTTCATTGTATGACCACTTCACACTTCCCATTAAAAGTGATGGCTCTTTTTGTTCCCTTCTCCATATTGAAGATTGCCTTCATAGCTCCAATTCTCTAGTATCCTAGACAGAAAAAGCACTTACTGAAATTCAATGCTAGTACAAGAAAATCACTTGAACCATAAGTTCACTAAAGTCATTCCTATGGTCTGATGAATAGGGTGCTAACTCAGCTCCCTGAAATTTGTAGCTTTCTAAGTCACTGTTACAACCAGGAACTGTGCAGGTAAGCCATGACATTAAAGCGTACTGTCCTGCCTACAGTTCTAGTTGCATCTCTCTCCACTGTTTGTTTAAACACATCCTTATAAAAGAAAAAAATGTATTGCTAAATTTGCTGTCATCCTAGACCTTTACTTTTTTATGTATTTATATATATTTTTATCTACTATATGTAAATTATCCAGATGATTCATAATATGCATGTATTGATTTACATTATTAGAATGAAAACATATTTAAGTTCAGAGAAAGACACTGGGTTTCCTCCCTTGCCTTGCTGCCCCACCACTGAGAAAAGACTAAGATTCAGAATTACTTTTTTATACCCAGCCATAAAACCCAGATAGAGTCATGCCCTTCCATCTCAGAAACTTTTCCCATTCCACCTCTCACACAATTTGCCCTACCTACCCTTTCTCTTAGGACTTGGCTTAGGCATCCTTTTTCTAGGGAGACCTCCTCTGACTCCCTCCTTCTCCCCTAGCAACCGGCAAGCTGTCCTCTGCCCCATGCTGCCAGTGGTGTCACCTTAGCACTGGTGACACAGTAGTATATTTAACACATGTCAGTGGTCATCACTAGACTTGGAGATCCTTGGGAGGCTGGGCCATGACTTTCATGCCTAGATCCCCATTAAATAAGTGAGCTCAATTCAAAGACATTTAATAACATCTGGAATCATATCGCTCCCATTACATTCTTCCCTGCTTCCCCTCTCTAAACCCTTTCCCCCTCTCCCCAAACTCCCCTTGGCTACCACTAACATTCAATTTAGAGGTTTGGGGGTATCTTTTCCAATTCTTTTCTCTTTCAGGGCTATCTTTGGCACATATTCCGTAAAAAGCACAATTCAATAATTATTAGCTCCCTTTTTGTCCTTGATGCTTGTTCTGAATTATTTTGCATGTATAAAAATGTGGGAGGTAGTCACATAATTAACTTCCCCTGACCCTGACCTCATTTCTTCATCTGGTCTTCTTATTTTCCTAACCAAGGTGCAAATTCCAGTTTCTTTTCCTCACCCCCAACCCTGTCCCATATCTGAAAGAAGGAATTAAAGCAGTGGGCCCGATTCCACCTTCTATTCAAATGCCAGTGAATTCTCTAGGGAAAAATGCTGTCAAGCAGTGTCCAGTCTCTGAATCACTGGAAAAGGGTGGAGAAGATTCCCTCAACCTTTTGCCATGTTGACCTTGCACCATCTCAACTGCATTCCTTGTGTGCTTTTGTTTCTGTTCCCCATCCATGTATGTCTGTATTTCTCTAGCTTAATTTTCTCCTCTCACCCTAGTTTCATTATTTAGGACACTAAAAAAATATATATGAGTTGCTACCATGGGGAAAGACAACAAATGTAACTAAGCCTTGATGTCATCAGAAAGGATATTAAGATGAGAAGTTTGCCAGGGCTGCTGTAACCAAATACCACAGATTGGCTTGCTTAAACAACATGAATTTATTTTTTCTATTATTATTTATATAATGTACTATTTATTAAATTAACTACTATTTATTATATTTTCTCAGAGTTCTAGAGTCTGGAAGTCCAAGATCTAGATGTTGGCAGGGTTACTTTTCCTGGGACCTCTCTCCTTAGTTTAGAGATAGCTGTCTTCTCACTGTGTCCTTACATGGTCACCTCGCAATGCATACAAACGTCTGGTGTTTCTCTGTGTGCCCCAATCTCCTCTTTTAAGGACACCAGCCATTGGGTTAGAACCCACCTTCAGATCCCATTTTACCTTAAATACTTCTTTAAAATCTCTAGCTCTAAATACAATCACATTCTCACATACTAGAGGTTAGGATTTCCACATATGATTTGGAGGGACCACAATTCAGCCCACATGAGGTAGATTCTTATTTGCTTTCATTCAACAAATTCAGAAACTATTACATGTCAGTGTAGGCAACTTGCATGGCATCGGACCTAGTCTGGTACAAAGCTTCTTACAAGCTAGTCTGACCTAATATTCTGACCTCCCATTGTTGCTGGCATCTTAGGAACTTTCTTCAAAGCCCTCCTCCTTGGAGCGTGCTGCAATCCTCCATCCGCGCTCATCTCTGACTTTGCATTCCATTGTAAATGAGGCCAAGTGGCACAGCCCTTCAGCCTCTTCTTGTTCCCTGGGTGTTGGACTTGCCTCTTTAGATACATGAAGTGGAGATGGAGCAAAGTGGAGAATATGACTCAAAAAGGAAATCCCCAGTTAAGAAATCAAGTGCCCTGTAATATAAAATTTTTACTAAAAAGATGTCATTTTTAATACTGAAACATGTGGGCCGAGAAGACTGCCTTAGTCACCTTTCATTTTCTTCATCTCCTCCTTCTGTCCCGTCCATCTTTCCTTTCCTTAAGACCATTGTCCATTTCTGAGGACGACGCCATTTCATACCTTATATCTAGAACATCCCCTCTCCAGTGATCTGCCTGACAATCTGCTTAGTGAGTATAAATAAGAAACTCAGGTAATATCCATTTTTATACATTCATCCCTGTTTTTTTTTTAAAGGTTATCCTGTCCTTCAGGACCATTACTTCAAGGCCACTTGTCGACACCTCCATTTATCAGAGGTTAAGAAGATTCTGTAAGTTTAAACAGTTATCAGGCAATGGATTCAAGCCCAGATGCTCTCACTCTGAACCCAAGCTCCTCATCATGAGGACCTACTGCTTCTGGCTCCTGGGCTTCTCCTCTCACTAGAGTCATTGGAATCTTAACGAGCAAAGACCTAGTCATAAGAAAGATCAGAATATTAATACTATTTTCAGAGCTGACAGTCATCTTAATTTTACGTTAGGAATTACTATTTATTCTTATTAGAAACTGTTGAGTATTACAGGTTAAAAATAGTTACAGAATCTATTGCTAAATGACATTTTGTTTCTTAATGAAAATAACATTGAATATTACAATGAGGTTCAAAAGGAAAATAATTCAATGAGCTCAAAATCTAATTTTAAGGAGAATGAGATCTCTATGATCATTTCTGTTTCCACTCCTTAGAAAATAACAACAGAGCTGTAATTTAAGATGCAAAGGCCTGTTCACAAAGACAATATCTAAGACAGACATTCTTTTCTTAACAAGAAACTGGAAAGGATAGAGAAAATGATTACACTGAAATTAAGAAGCCTCTCAGAAAAGGAAACCACCGCAGAGTAATGTGAGGAGAATGTACCACTCATGAAAGATGCCCAGAAAAATCCATTTAACACTCTCCTCCAAGAGATCATAGTGTTTGTGTAACTTCAGGCCACGCATCAATAATGGCCAAGTTGATTTATGGTGGTGAAAGATTTTTCTGTGAGAACTCTGATGATGGAAATTAAGTATGAGGCCGATAGCAGGCTCTCTTCACACCCAGCATGGTGGGCTGGACAGTGTCAGAGAGGTGAAAAATGAAGCCAGCCCCTGAATGCCCAGCACCCCCCCATGAATGAGGGCACAGGCAGCGAACAGAACTCTAGTGTGTTTTTGTTCTCCATCAATAATTTGCATCTGTGTGTCTTTTTCATCAGATTCTTTTTCTGTGGTTTCCTCAAGGAAATTGCTCCTACTGGTTTGGTAGATTTGCTTGTAGGTATTTGACATAGCATAAGATTTATTTTGAAGACTAAATAAACTATGTGCCTTAGTATCTTGCCAATGGGTTTCAGCCCTGAACAAGTTCGCTATGGATTTAATGAGACCAAAAGATGACAATGCAATGTTCTTGGGGTGGAAGGGTTTATATCCAACTTTATTCCCACTGTGGCAGGTCAATCACTAGACTCCCATCCACTCAGAGCAAGTCTGCATGCAGCAAGCCAGTCTCTGCCTCTGGGCCTCTCTGCCTCTGCAGCCATCTCAGTGTCTGTCCTCGGCGCTGCCTCCACTCCAGCCTCTGCTCTCCTGAAGCCGCGCAGCCCAGAGCACTGGGCAGAGCTCTTTGTATTATACAGAGTCAATAACAACATATTGCCCACACGTGAGTAGTGAGCAAGCTGACCAGGGCCAGGTGAGAATCCTGGCCATAGGAACCTTCACTTTCTCCACACCTAGATTTAACAAAACTTGTATATTTAGCAGGTGAACTTTCAGAAACTCAAGGACTGCTTCTTAAGAATCTGGGATGAGGTCACAGGCTGCCCTAAGAGTGTATGTGTGCCTCTGATTCTTCCTTGACTGTCAGAAAATGCAGCACATTCTCTATTATCTACATGAACCATTTCTCAAAATTTGGACCAATAAAAATGAACAAATGCTAATGATTATAAGAGGATAGGACTATCTTCTTCACAGTTTCATGGTTGCTCTAAAGAGGATTGTGCACATTGACTCCTTATAATTCCCCAGAAATAAAAAAGCACATGTAAACATACTGCCCACAACACCAACCACTTTGAATTATGCCCTAAGTTAAAAATAAACATTTGGGAGATATGATAACAAAGCACCATCAAGTAGTTAATTGAAACTCTGCATGTGTCTACTTCTAAACTGCGAATGCTTTTTGTTCCCACTTGTAGTCTTTTTTCACTAATTTACTATCACCCCTTCCTTTAGCCCAAAGTCAAAGCTATTTCTGGCATATTTTTGCCTGCATGAGGGAGTGAGTCCATTCTGCTTAGGAAGCACCTGGTCCACTAGCACTCAAAATAGCCAGGATTTCCCACAGTCCCAGAACTCTCCCACACAAGCCACCGTTCTCAGGGTCTCCAGCCTGTCCCAGCTACTTCGAGCCAAAACTGGATTTTCAGTCTTTCATTGGTGCACCTGGAACCTTTCCTCATCTGTGTTTTTTGCTTTAAAGAACCAATTATGCTAAATCCATCGTCCCTACATTTCATTCTCTTGTAAAACATTCAAATTACTTAGCCATGGAGTTTTCCCCCAAAATTTGTGAATGAATTCAACCTTAAAAATCCTAATAAGCTGAAAGCAATTAATTTGGACCTAAGATAGTTGAAACAGTAGTTTTTGGAGGCATTTTCACAAATTCATTCCAAAGTTTCACTTATAAACCTTGGGCTGTCAGTTTCGCCGTATTGGTTCTGCTGGTGCCCTGCATCTTTACCTCTCAACTCCAAGAATTTCTCACCCTCACAATCACTAAGGGCCTCCTCATGGCCCACCTTTGCCTATAGTTTATATTCCATTTGGAGCAGCCTGACGTCTGGAATATCTTTCCCTTTGATGTCCCCAAAACCCTAGTCATTATATTCTCCAGTAGGTTGCTCTGCTGTCAAGAAGTGTTCAGAAATTTGGAACCTGTTCTTCAAATACACCCTCCTCTGCCTCATCCCAGCTGAAACCTGGATTTCCCCTGATGATGTAATTTCCCTTGTAATTCTCAAGGTGAGTCTACTCAATCCCCACACGCCCTTCGCTCAATGCTATAGTGTTAGGGTAATTGTTTGTGACTCCCACGTGAACTTTCAGCCTTTATCCATAACACCTCTTCCCTGCCTTGCCAGTTTCACATACCCACCTAACTCCTGACATTCCATCACTCATAGCTGTCCTCTTCTTTGGTGGGGAGCATCACTACCAACATTAAATTGAAAAAGAAAGCCCCCACTATCCACCTGGGGTATGCATGTGCTTAGGATTGCCATGGCACAGTAATTAAAACTTGGGACTTTGCAGGGTATGTATTTGTATCTTTTGATTTGCAGATCACTTTGAAAGCAGATTTTGTTTCCTCCATGTACGTCTCCTCCATCTGTGTAACGTGGCTTAGCTGGCTGACAGTCCAGTGGTTTTCATATTCCATGTCAGTTTCAGCTGCTTGAAGATGGCCACTTCTCTCTTTGAGGCGTTTCCCTAAAGTAGACTTCAAGAAGTGCTCCACCAATTAATTCTAGTGAATCCAGAGTGCTCCGTAATCTAGTAACAATTCACAAATAAGTGGACACTTCCGTTGCTTCCAGTTGTTTACATAAACATCATGGTGGTTATCGTGCTGGAACATAACCTGGTATAATGTCTCCGGTTATTTTCTTAGGAGAAATTTCTGAAGTAAAACATGGGGTCAAAGTCTTTGAATTTTTATAGCTTTTGACACATACTGGCAACCTTTTACTAGATGGGCTGTAACAGTTTACACTCCTTCAGCACTGTTTGAGTATTTCGCCACACCCCTTCTTTCTATACAATTTTTAAAACAAAATCTTTGCAGAGCAACCAGCCCAGACTGGATCAGAAAGATCTAGGATTTTGGGTCAGTGATTTAAGTCCATGAGAGGATTTGATAGAATGCCTGGTATGACAGAGTTTGAAAAAACTTGACAATATAAGGGCAATTAGTGCTATATAAAAAAAATTAAGGCAATCAGAAACTCCAGGGGGGCAGGGGGGTGAAAGACATAAAAGACATATAATCATAAAACATTACCTGGTTTTTCAGGGAATGATATTTACATGGTTGTAGTAATGATTTAATTTTGAAAAGTGATATAATTGCATGAGTAGAATGGGAGAGAGGAAGGTGGGTTGTAACAGCTGAAATTTCATTTGTCACTACAGAGATCGATAACTGAAGTATTCAAGTGATAAAAATAGAGAAAGCAACTTAAACACATTACTTGAAGACATGAAAATAAATATGAGAAGAAACAGTTAAGTATTTGTCTTCAGAGAATGGGACTCAGAGTAGGGAGGAGAAGGGAAGAAGCCTATTGATTTCCAATGTGAGAACCTTTTAACCATGAGCATTTTAACTTAAATAAAAAAATATTTTAACAATAAAGTGTTGAGATTGATATAATTTTTAATTTTTTTATTATTTTGAATTAACATTTGTGTTAGTCTATATAGAATGGCGTGCTTCTTTTATAGCTTGTCTGTTCATGTACTTTATTTATCAAGAGATGTTACTGGTTTTCTTAATGGTTTCTAAGAACTCTTTATATATTTTTCTACCATGTTTGCAAGGAAATTATTTTGCCCACCTTATTATTATTTGTTTTGTGTTTTGTTTCTGATGTTAGAAAAAATACAGTTAAATATATCAATTTTTAGCTTTTTTATAGGATTCCCCAAACACCTGTATTTTCTTTATTTCTAAAGGTTTAATGTTTTACTAAGTTCATAATTTATCATTCCATCTTATGTTTATAACACTGTGTGTCAGGCACTGTTATAAACTCTTCTTAAATATTAACTCGATTAGTGATATATAGCAGAGAGGAGGCAGTTAAATATTTCTCCCCAAAGAGCTAATTTTCCTTATGGTATTTCCCATAGACACCTTCTCCATAGGTTTGAGATCTGTTTATAACAATCTGTTTTGTTTCAGATCTATTTTTCCAGTAAAATCACACTATTCTACTTAAAGTTACTTTATCATATAGTTTATATTTGATATAGCAATTCTCTTCTCATTGTTTTAAACTTTATAAAATTCTTGGCACTTTAACCCACTTACTCCTCCAGATGATCTCTTGACATTTTTTGTTAAGCTACAAAATAAATACCATTGGAATTGTGCCCAGGACTTTGTTTAACCAACAAATTAATTAAGAAGTATTTATATCTTTGCACTGTTAATTTATCTCATAGCACAAGATGCATCTTCCTAATTATTTAAATCTTTAAAACTCTAAGCTGCTAAAATTTGGGTTGCTAATGAACTCTCATTAACCCTAAGACTATTACAGTTGATACTCATCAGTTTTCCAGCATTATATTCACATCATCTGCAAATAATGGTTATTTTATCTTCTCTTCTTCAGAAATTATACTTCATGTCTGTTTCATTATTTAATACATAAGCCACTATTTTCAGAGCAATATTAAGAAGAGGGATCCTGTCTATACATTTGGAGGAATAATGAAAAGCCAGATGTTAAAGATTAATGTTCAGCCAAAAGCATAGAATAAATTACAGGAATGGAGAATAATCTGAAATTTCATTTAAAATTATCATTTTAATTTAATCATTAACATTTTTAGTAGTCAATTTTTAAAAGTTGGCAGTATGGTTTAGCACTGGTAATTCCTCAATCCTGATGGTCACTAAATTGCTCCTGTGGGTACCAAACTGCACACTGATAACATTAAATAAATACTGAGTTTCACCAAAGTTGGTAGAAGAGAGAAACTTTCTGGGTAGTTCTACCAGCACAGATACTGCTGATGGGCATTTTGCCATCAAGCTTTCCTTCTTGTCTGACAGTAACAAAAGGAAATTACCTTCCCTTCTTCCACTGTCTATAAAGTAATTGCAGCATCTTTTCTGGAACGGAGTAATGAGAGTACTTTTATAGCAGGAGCCATATAAGAAATATTCACACTCTTAAGACTTATCAGTCTAACTATTTCTTGAGCAGGTTCCAATGCACAAGCTATTTTCTCTGAAACAGAAAGTTGGTGACTAGTACACCTGCTAGGCTGGTACCCTCATCTGTAACATGCAGCACTGAGGCTGTATCTGGCTCAAGCAGCTACACATAATAGCTTCAGTTTCAGCTTCTTAAAACATGGCCAGACAGTTCCAAGATCTCCTGTACACCATATTTTTGTCTTTGATCAAAGAATGAGAAGAGTCCTAGGATGTTTGTTCTTGGGTAGGTAATCCTGCTAAATATGTGATGCTAGAAGTGGTTTCCAAACACAATTGGAGACTATGATCAAAAGTGTATGCACATGTTTCCTTCATTGTGTTTGTCCATTGTTGATAATAGTCTTTACAAATTTTCCATTCTATAAATATTTCCTCAATCAGATTTTATCTTGGTAGCTGTGTCCTCAGATCTCTCTCTCAGCACATAAAAGAGAAACTCAGGTAAATTCAGCATAAACTCACCATGCTGTCAAATTTAAAAGGACTTCTGGCGTGTTCTGCATGTTCCAACAACTGAGACAAAATACAGAAGAAGCACATTTAATAACATCAATAGCCTTGTGTGCACAGTAAATGGAATTCGGGAAAATATTTTTTAATATGTATACAAAGAATGGACTCTGTATGTGGGATTCATAGATTGTGTAAATCTGAATCAATTCTTCACCTCAACTATTGGAAATGTTTGCTTTTCTGTAGCAACCATTTCAACATGCTTTTTAATAAAAATTTTATCTTTGAGGACTCTGAAATATAAAAGATTATCTTAGAACAGTCTTGTTAAATATTTATATCTTTTTAGGGTAGATAAATGACATCAACTCTGTTTTTGGTTCCTCATTTTTCTCTTACACTTTTTTCATACTTTATATTATATCAATATAAATCAACAAGAGTGTTTTGTACATGATTTTAGAGTTTTACTTCTTCATGGAAATTTAAGATGGTAGTGTACACATTGTGTTGTTAACTCATCTTCACAAGATGTAAAGAATTCCCAAGCAGCATATGTTCTCAAATTACCCATAATGGCTTAAGAGAAGTTAAATAGCTGAACATTAAATACAGTTCTTAATGACTGTTTTATTTCCTGGTGTGAGTACTAGCATGCAAGCAATCCTATGAAGATTACTAGTACAATATAATTTAATTATATTCTTCTTTTTATATTGTTATTCAATGATTTTTATAAACTTTAGTTGGTTCACAGAAGCAAAACTGAAGGAACAAAATATCAGCAGACTCACAGACTCCAAGAAGGGACTGGTGGTTACCAAAGGGGAGGGGTGTGTGAGGAGGGAGGGGAGGGAGGGAGAAGGGGATTGTGGGTTATCATGATTGTTGCACATGGTGTGTGTGGGGTCACGGGAAAGATAGTGTGTTCAGAGAAGACAAATAGGGACTCTGGCATCTACACTGATGGGCAGTGACTGCAGTGGGGTATGGGGGGGACTTGATAATAAGGGTGAATATAATAACCACATTGTTTTTCTTGTGAAACCTTCTTAAGATCGTGTATCACTGATACCTTAATTTAAAAAAACTTTAGTTGGTTCAAAATGGATATTGTCATTTGCCACAGGCTCAGACAAACTGTAGCCAGCATCACTTGATAGAAGATGGAGCTCACAGGGACTGATCAGCCATTTCTCACCCATTCTTTTGGTATCTCGGGGAGGGACATGTTTCTCTGGTGACTGCTGCAAGTGCCCAGGACAGCATCTCAGGACAGGAACCCCATGCTTGCTGCTCCCTCTTATTACTAGGTTAATGGTTCACTGGGGAATTAGGTGAGTCGTGCAGAAGAATATTTTGAGTTCAGGTGCCAAGCAGTCTCATTTCATGCCAGCGTTTTAGGAGACTGCTGGGAAACACTGGTTGTAAGTACCCACGTCAGAGAGGTTGAGTTTAAGTTCGGAGTTTAAGTACTATGCACCTTGTAACAATTTCTGGTTCATTCATGATTTATCCACTTTGCAAACATACTCTCTCTGAGTACTTGTACTACACTAAGCCATAAGAAATGGCTGATATTTGATTGTTTTGACCTACAAAAATGAAAATCTCATAGGGCTTAGACTCCTACTAACTGTGAATTGTTATTGTTTAGATGTGATGGTCATCTACATACCGATATAATTTTTGACCAGAGAGGATCTCAAGGATGCCAGAAATTCAAGTGAAGCAGATATTTATGTGTCTATTCAGTCTTCCTCAGCCAAAATCAAAGCAAAAATGTCCTGATAGTTGGTGGTCAATTATAAGCCAAAACTGATGTTCAACATCCTCCTACAAATAGTAATGGTGATACTAGGCTGCCTATGCTTTTTCCTTGTTTTAATTAAAGTACCTCTGCCATTTAGCTATTGGATATTCATTAACAATTTGAGTAAATGCCCTCCGTGTTTTATTTTCCTAAGAATTTTTATCCAAATGGTGTTGAAATGGTTTAATGAGATTTATTATTTTTTAGCATTAGCTCCCCTTACATAACATTCTAACCTGTTTTTCTCATTGAATCTTTCTTGAATTTCAGGAATGAATCCTACTTGGATGCTGTGGTTGATTATAAAGGTCCTGTTGTATTTAGATTGTAATTATTTTAAGGATTTCTGCAGCTATATTCTAAGATGAGATTGCTATTCAGTTCAGGAGTTTTGAGTTATTTATTCAGCTTTTTGAAGTACAGACATTTTATCTACATAAAATTAATTTGATAGGTCTTAAAATCTTGTTCTATTCCAGGGAACAATTTAACAGAAATTGTCTGCTCCTTGATAATGTGAAAACTGTAAAGTTGTCCAGCTGGGTAGCCTTTTGAAACTTTATGTACTTATTTGATAACTTTTGCCATTTCTTCCATCCTTATGGGAGTTTTCAGACTCCTTAATTATTAGGACAATTTTGGTCTTTCATGGTTATCCAGGAAATTTACCATTTGAAAAGATGTTCTAAATCATAAGCATGATCTTAAATATCCTTGATATCTGTTGTCCTTTCTCATACCAAATTTTTCAGTTGTGTGTGTGCTTTTCCTCTTGATTATGTTTGCCACAGATTTATGAACTTTATTTTGTGCATGTTCCTTTTCTAAGAAATATGTTTTCTTCTTTCTGTTTGTTGTTTGTTTTTTAAATTTTGTTTGAGTCATTTTTTATTGATTGACTTTGGCTTATTTTATTACCCTGTTTTCTAAATTCTGAGGTTAAATTCTTACTTCTTTTAAAAAGATATTTATTATTTAATAATAAAAGCCCTTCTAGGTCAAGCCTGGGCAGAGTATGGCCCATAGCTCCATGGGGTTTACAGTTTAGTTTGGTCTGTAGACATATCAACAGGCTATTGAATAAAGATGGAAAGGTGCTATGATAGGAGAGGTTCAAGGTCCCCATGGAACATTTAGAATGGGAACTCAACCAGATTTGGTTAGAGATGAGAGCCAAGAAAGATTTACAAGTGGAAGTGATGCCTGAGCTCAGAGTAGGAATGGCCAGGCCAAAGAAGGTAGAAGGAGAGGACAGAGCCCCAAACAGAGGGAAATAGCCTGGGCCAAGGCCCCTCCATGAGAAAGAGGCTGATCCAGTATTTGGCAATTGCAAATCTTCACGTGGCTGGATATAAAACGCGACAAAAGTGATAGCAGTCAGGAGAGATGATCCAGAATCAAACTCCAATGAGTCATACGAAAGAGTTTGCAGGATGGAATGCTAATGGTGTTTTGCACAGAAAACTGATATAATCATGTTTTGAAATGATTTCCATTTCAAGATGTTTTGAAAGATCACTTTGATCTCCCTGTGGAGAAGAGATTTGATGGAAGCAAGACAGAAGGCAAGGAAACCTATTTCAAGGTTGTGGGAGAAACCCACGTAAGATGGTGGTGCCATAAATGAGCTGAGCTGCAGTGAGCGTGCGAGGAAGGAGACAGACTGAGATGTGTTTAAGAGATGGAAAAGCAGAATTTAGAGACTGATGGATTGGGAGTGTGGGATGGGAGAGAAGAGGGAGTAAAAATGATGCCCAGGGTTTAGGCTTGACTTTTGGGGCAGTAGGACCATATTCTGACCTGGGAAGGCAAAAACAGAAATCAAGTCAGATGAAGAAGAAGAATGACTGGATATGCTGACTTATTATTATTAATTAATTATTATGAGTCTTCATTTCGTTCTGTTCAGTGCTGTTTACTTCGACTTCAACTTTATCTAAGAAGTAATTTTTCTGCCTTTTGTTTGTGCACGTGTATATAAATACCTGAAAAATTTCAAACCCTTTTTCCTTGTTTCTACTCGTTTTTTTCCACCCAAATCCAAATTTTAATAAAATTTGAGGCAATGTGTCCAAATCATTGCTATTGTGTTATTTCCTATTACAAATTTAATTTATCTTGTTCATTTTCTGTTTACTCTGCTAGGATATAAAGTCTACAAGGGCAGAGTTTATATTTTATATAATTTTTGTGTGATTAAAATACTACTATGATCTCATTGTTTAGAATAGTGCTTGGTTTGTCAGAGGAATCTGATAAATATTTGTTGAGAAAAGTGGGTGTTTTTCCATAAAGTATCTTCTCTCTCCCTTTTGACAATAGCATTGAGTTTTGAAATCACTCATTTTATTTCTCATTGATAGTCTGTTTCTAACGCAATTTAAACTCCTAATTTTATTCAATTTTTGACTGACTATAATATGTGTTCAAGAATTTTTTTCCATGAAAGAGTATGTGGGAGTGTATTTTCTGTCCCACATATAGAATGTGGATTGATCACAAACTTTCCTTCTACAATTCTGAAAATTTCTCCATAGTCTTTGGCATTTAGAGTTTTGAAGAAATATTGAGATTATCTGTAATTCATTTCTTTATAAGTGACTCTTTTTTTCTTCTTGGATGCAAGGTGGATATTTTTCTTTATCTTTTAATCTTAAAATTACTTGTTCCTTGAGGACAAGTTTATTCATCTTTGTATAACTAGTATCTTGCAGAGTATATGGCTGATAGTAGGTATAGAGTATTGGCTGAATACATACATGAATCAAGGCATAAATTAAGTTTGGGTAAACTTAACACTGCACCAGTATTTCTCTACCTTACTATCAATCCCAAGTTTATCTGCCATTGATGCAATTTACAAGAAGTCAGGCATACCATCTTATGTTACTGAGGAATTACCAAAACCAGAAAGTTCTAGAAATTCATTATGACCATTAAATAAGAAAGCTTCGCTACTATTAAAACCCAACACAAATTAGCCCCTTTTTCAATACCTTTATTATCAAGCAAATTTCAGAGCCCCTCTCAAAATTCTTGATTTTTTACTTCGCAAAGCTGGTTATGATAAGTAACAGAAATGGAACCTAATTTTGCATTTCTTTGATGGTTTCAATGTAAGAAAAGCATTGTCAAACACAAATAAATCACAAGTGAAATTAAAATACCTCTTTTGTTCTTCTTTTTATATTTTTTCCTTGGCTACTTCAAAGTTAGTTTCTGTCAGTAGGAATGGATCCCATCAGAATTTCAGTAGCAGTCATTTGTTTATACAATATAACAAAAATTTTTTTATTATGACCAGATTTTAGAAGCAAATTATATGAAGAACAAAGCAAACTGAAACTGTTAAACTCTATCAACTTGACTTAATATAAATGCAGAAACTTAAAAGGATACTATTAGTTGAATATTTATACACACATATTTATTTATACATGTGTGAATTAAAAATGCATTTCTATCAGAGTCATCTAAGAGAGCATTCGTTTTGGACACACAGAGTCATCTCTTCCTGGAAATTCAGAAGACATAAACAGCAAATGTATTTTTTGAGTGATGCCTCAAGTTTGGGAAGATATTCATTAAAAGCATATGACCCAAATTAATTAGTTGATAATTGATTTTACTTGTTTTATTGACTTTTCAGCAAAGATAACTGTCACTTACTGATTTTATTGTGTGAATCTTTGCAATGTTCTTGTTAAGGAGAGCCTATCATTGATCTATGCATTTTATCAAGTGACAAAATAGCTAATCAGTTGATTAGGTTTTGTTGGAGGATATGACTCAATATAACTTTTAGTGGTCTTTTGTTTTCACTTTAATATCCATTGAGTTATTTATGTGTACAGTGATATGTCTCATTAGTATTCATCTAATGTTTAACATTAGAGACTCACCAGCTAAGATGGCCTCTCCTGTAATTATGTTATCTTGCTGCTCTGTGCCTTTCATCATTCCAATATCCCTTTTATACTTGCAGTAATTTTAGTGACATTTGTCCTAGCCAGATTCATGCTAACCTTTCAGTCTCAAGATAGCTTAATATGTGCTACATCAGTTAAGTGGAAATGACTTGTTGGATTTCATTATACACTTGAATGATATTATAGCCATGACTTTATGGTTAACTCCTAGCTGGTGTGTGCAAATATGCCAAGAGACCCTGGACATTAGTACTTTGGGAGCCCTTGCCTTTCCCACCAACAAGGGCAATTGATCTCATTCTTTAATTCCATCTCCTAGAGGGGTTTTCTGAAAGCAGCCTGTTAAAGGAGTACTTGGTTTTCCTAAAGGAGAGCTTTTATGATAGGTGAAATTTGTATATGGGGGCTTTGATGGGTTCCTGAGTGCCAAAGTTGGAACTTGGAGTATTTTTTCCTTGATTAACAGTCACAAGTTTGCTTAAGTATAGGCAGGAATAGGCATTTCTTAGGCTATGCATCATGGAACTTTTCAAAACTCAAACTTACTCAAAATTTCTCCCATGGATCATAACAAACTTCTAGCTCTGCTGAAAATGTTTACTCCTTGGTAATGGCAAGAAAATCAGAAATCTGTCATTATTTGGGCAAAGAGTTGAAATGAATTGCTCTGCTCTAAAAAAACTTTTAGCTGTTTTTACAACCGGCAATAGTCATAAACACCTGCTGATAAAGTGCCAGGTCCAGGTCAAATCTAACTTATAAAAGAAGAAAAAGAGGGAATGAACAAAATACAAAAAATTCCTCCAGCTTTATCCAACTGAGGCCATCGATAACGAATCCAACACTGTGTTATTTCCAACATTCAGCAAACACTCTTACTTACAACTTTGAGAAACTGATTTCTCATGTATATTTCCGAGGGATTTGGCTCAGTAAGATTGGATGGATAAAGCACATTTCTAAGACAAAAATGCTCTGGAAGTTCAATTTACTTTAATTACAATCTCTTACCTATTATGTGTATATGTATATTCAGACATATTCTGAAAAAGTACAAATGATTGTTTCAGGTAGGAATTTCAGTCTTCCCTGGATCCTTGGGAATTTCTTTGTTTCCCTGCAGACAAGCCTCCTTCTGGAAGTCCCTGGTGTCTGGAGGGAGAAAAGTCCTGAATAGGTTGGAGAGGTATAATCAGCAGTAGGAATTTGTTTGTCCTAAATCACAGTGAAATAAACAATAGGACACCTACAAACTTAGCAAGTGTTGCAGATAAGGACTCTGGCTTGACCAGCTCTTGCTAAACTTTTCAATTCATTTCCTTCACTCCAGGAAGTACCCAGTCAAAAATTATGAAACCTTCCTTACCATTTCCTAAACCAATTGCTTGCCCGCCCATGAGTGGCCATTTCCAGGAGAGCTGTGCTGCTAGTTTGAGATCAGCCATGCTTTCTCACTGGCTCTGACACTACTGCTTTGTCTTCTCTCTAAATGCACAGAATTTGAGATCCCTTAAAAAGAGATGTATTATTTTGTATCTATGTCACAAAGAAAACATTTGTCATACATCTCTGAAGATCTAATTTCCAGACATCAACGGATCAATCAGTATTAAACACATATTTACACCAAGCTCTTGCTGCTCCAATAATTTTACATTCCCTGGTTCTTCCGAATACAAGGTTTTGAACCGTTTTTAAAGAGGAATTCTGATGTACTATATTGCAAAATATGTTGCAAAAAAGCAACAACTGAATCTCACTTGGTATTTTATCCATGAAGGAAAATCTATAAACTTCAACTTCCAGCGTGATACACAAGACACGGGACCATTGGTAGGTCAGCAGCAATACAGACTGAAATTTATTAGTAGTGGAGAATCTGGGGTGAAAGGAAAGGACCGACACACAGCAGCAATTCACCGGAGAATTCCGCTTTATTAGGGAAAGGTGCTGGGTTATATAGGAAGGGGCATGGGGTGATTGTGGTGTCACTTCTACGGGGCCTGTGGCTGTTGGCTAGGTGCTGGGATTGGGAGGGGGGCGAGAGGTGATTGGGCTTCAGGTGGCGCCGGCGGGAACCGAGGACCCCCCCCCGCCCGAAGAGAAGCCGGAAGTTCGCCATCTTACTGGTGGGGGCCCTTCATGGGGCACCATCCAAAACCCACTGGGTCAGAATCTGTATCTTAACAGACTTTCCAGATGAACTGTAGGAGCACGAAGTTTGAGAAAGACTGTAATAGAGTAACTTTGACTCATTCATGTCAGATCACTTTAATATTTGTTCTAAATAATGAGAAGATTGTAGCGTCAATCTTTCAGAAACTTAAACCTGAGATCTAAAAATTCAGTCTTCACATTTGTTCTATCAATATACTATATTGAATAAAATCAGTTTTTCCACCCTCCCACATAATCCCTGAGCATGTATGCTAACAACAGCCCTTAGTTCTGACAGTGGTGTGAGCAAAATTGTTTGGTCAGAACTCACTTTGAAAACGTTGTTTTAATAAACCCTGATTCCATGGAAGCCATAGAATTTTACAGAAAGCTCCACAGGCTAGCTGAAATAACCTACAACCTTGTACTCTTTAATGGAAAAGACCAACATTGTCTCAGGGATCACAAGGATATCCAAACAGACACCCAATCCACTCCTGGGCCACAGCGCACTTGAGCACATGGGATGGGACAGCGCTGTGGATGTCGAGATAATTACCCAGAAGGGAGCTGGAGAAACAAGATGACAGGAGGGTTGTGCTGCCATAACAAAATACCATAGACTAAGGTGGCTTAAACCAGAGAAATTAATTTTTTTCCCACAGTTCTGTAGGGTAGATTTCCCAGATCTAGGTGCCAGCCAATTAGGCTCCTGGTGAGAGATCTCTTCCTGGCTTGCAGACAGGTACCTTCTTGATCTCTCCTCTCATGGCCTTTCCTCTGGGGCACGTGTGTGTGTGCGTGCGTGTTTGTGGGGGAGCAGGCAGGAATTGGAGAAAGAAAGGGAGAGATCTCTGATGTTTCTTTCTCTTCCTATGAGGACACTAGTCCATCATATTAAGGCCCTACCTTTATGACCTTGTTTAACTTAATTATTTCTTTAAGGCCTTCTCTACAAATACAGTCACACTGGGGTTCAGGGCTTCAACATGTGAATTTGGGGTGAAGTCAGTCCATGACAAGGGAGTAAATTGGAATTCTCCATAAGAACGCTTCTAAAATTGTGTCTTTTGCCATAGCCCTGATATTTACTGTTGTCCCTTGTTTGATCTGGGACTCCCTTGAAATTTCCCAGACCATAATTCTCAAAGCCAGTATTATTCTGTGGTATATGAAAATGTGTATGAATTTATAAGACCAGTTCTCTGGGAACCAACATTTTCCCTCCAGCAACCACATTTACACACTAGAATTCCTTTCATGAATCTGCTGGGCAGTGGGTCAGATCCACATAAGGAAAAGGGGTCTTAGAAACCAGGCAGATGCCTTGGCCTGGAAAGAGATTGCCCTGAAACCCCAGCATGGCAGGACCTGGCCTGTTCATACCCCTCATACAGCAGAAGCAGGGTCTTGGGGTGCTGCCTGCTACTAGTGTCATCCGTGAGAAGAACAATAAAAATATCTGTATATGATGCTTTTACAGTTTACCAAACATTCTCAAATACATTCATTTAGCAAATATTTATTGAGCACCTGCTATGCACCACTCACTGTTATAGTTAATTGAATGAAGTAAGCAAATAAAATGTCAAATAGTGCAACATAATAACAATTGATTCTTACAAAGATCTTGTAAAGCAGACACAGTATTATTATCCCCAGTTTAAGATGGAAAACTCTGATAGAGAGTAGTTAGTGGCTTGGTAGAAGCTAATAAATGACGGTGTAAACTGGAACCTAGGTCTTCTGGCCCGGGGTCTAGTGCTCTTTTCTTTATACTGTGAGAGTTTTCTCAGTACCACCCACATATTGTATCACCTTTCATCCCAAAAAGCTCACGCCCCTAGGCTGAAAACAGTAAATCTAGAAACAACAGGATGAAGGGAGTGGGGGCGTAGAGGCTATGTAAGAGGTGGTGGATTGGGAGAGACAGAGGAAAACCAGATAGTGACAGAAGAAACAGCTAATTCCAACATTCATCCTGGACATTTACATTAGCTCCAAGCAGCAGGCTTGCACATTCTACTTGTGTGTGCCTGCCCCAGATCTCACCAATGGCTCATGGGACAGGGACTTTTGAACTGTTTGATATTCTTGGCACAGAAGAACAAGGTAATTGCAACTCCTAGACAAATGGATGTCTGAGAAAATGGTTTTCCACCCAGGAAAGCTTTCAGTCAAATGGTGAGAAGTGAATGCGAATTCCTGTGATCTCTCTTTGACTCCGAGGGGTGGGCCGCAGAAGGAGGCCTCTCCGGCGCTGCTTGGGGCAGGCAGGCTCCATTCAGAAACACTTCACTTGTACCTTCCATTGAAATCCTGTGCCAAGATTTAAAAAGTGGAAGGCACAATGGCAATAAGAAGAAGAAAAGATGAAGAGTATCTTCAAGAGGAAAGGACCGCATGCCACAGAACAAGAGGGAAAACAGCTGCCTCCTCTATACACAGCTGAGGCCTTCGCGTGTCTTTAAGGAGCTTCCTCTGCCTTTGGCGGGTAGAACAGGGGTCACATAAATACGACATTGCTATGGCAATTTCTCACTCATGACATGTAGAGATTCTGTTACCTATAAAAGGCTAGTAAATAGGAACACGACGTTCTTAAAACTGCTTCTGCTTACAGGACCCAGGGCTCACATTTCCTTCTCTCACTCAACACAGTTTCCCACCCCATCCACTTCCCCACCAACCAACACACTCTGCCGAAATCTCCAAATAATACCCGCAGTCGCTCGCAACAGGCCGATGGCAGCATATTCCTTAGCCAGGTTTTCCCTCCTGCTGCAAAGAGGAAGGAAAAATGGATCTGTACTTTCAGAATGAGCACCTCCAGGACGTCAAGGGTGGAAGGCTCAGTCATTCTAGGGTGTTTCTCTAAACTAGAATTCCAAACTTAGCAAGTGATGCAGTCCAGGCTGAGGGCATTTCTTCCTTCCTAAGAATGGCCGCCTATCAGCAGAAATGAAAAAGCTCCTGGAGTCACACTTTCCCTGACGGTTTTCAATTCTTTTGGAAACTCTGTCTTAGGGATTTCCAAAGCCTCTGAGTTCACTGGAAGCTTCTTTTTCTGTTAAAGTGAAACACGTTCACTGGAATGGGAAACACCAAGTGATTAGGAGAGCAAAAAGAAAAAAGCACCCCCCTGGCCCCACTCCTGATGTCCTCTGGGACTGTAGGCGAGTCGCAGGTTCTCAGATTCGTAACCTGAAAAATAAAGGTGATAACAGTACTATCCTGTGCAACCATACATAGCACAGAGATGTTTTACAGTTAAAATATCATCTGATAAATCTTTAGGACAAAAGCTGCTGAAAGTGCATTCAAAGGGGATATTATAGTTGTTTATTATTATTATTATTGTTATTGCCACCTCTTGATTTCTGAGATGTTTTCAGGGGTAAGAATCTTTAAAAAGACATTTTGAAAATTCTTTTATATATTAATAATTACTTTTAAGATATTTCTTATACATTGATCTAAAACCTAGTCATCATAAGTTTTGGCAATATTTATTCTTTGTTTATGTGCTCCTGACGGGGTAGGAAGTGCAGAAAAGACAATTAAAAGATCATATTGTTGTAAATTTCATCCATGTGCTGTCAATGAGTCTTCATTCACCTTAGAATACCTTACTGCAGACTTCCTCAAAGCATCGTCTGCTGCCCTCAGGGATTCCCTAAGATCCTTTCGTGGGTCTACAACAGCAAAGATGTTTTAACAAATAACACTAAGATCCTATTTGCCTTTTTCATTGTGTTAACATTTGTACTAATTATGCAAAGGTGAAGTGCACAGAACAGCTGCCACCTTGGTAGCAAATGGGGCCAGGGCTGCAGACTGTACAGGAGCCACTGTATTCTTTATCACCACATACTTGCAGAAAAGGTACATGGCAGGGAGAAAACCGTTCCATGTTCTCCATAAAACAAGAAAAATGATTAACTTTAGTTAATCACAACTGTTGACTAGATGTCTCTTCACAATCCTATGATGGCATCGGAAGCATGCGTAAAGCGCTTAGACACCGCACCATCACCTATACACCTGTTTGAGTTGCAACCTGCAGTAGCTTATTTATCACAGGGCACCATTTTTCCTTGAAAGACAGCTGACAGCAAAACTACTATTTAACAATTTGGCTATTTAACAGATGTTTTCCTAGAGACTGAATAAAGAGAGCTTATTACTTCAACAAAAACAACACACATTATTTGCTGCCAAAGATAAAGTTTGAGCCTTCAAGCAAAACTTAGAATTTTGGAAAAATTGTATCTGCTAATGTAAATCTTATAGCCTCTCAATGTATAGATTACCTAATGATATCAATGACATTAACAAATGTGACTTTTAAATAGTGTGTAGTCAATATTTGGAAGGTCAAATATTCACTCCATAAATTAATATTTTCCAAATGACTGATGTATTATTTGGCAAACTCATACTTGGGCAAAAGACCCATTAAGAAAATATAGTTAACTTCATTAAAATTAGTTATTTTTTTGCTAATATGTACTGAGGTCTCATTGTTATTTTAAACAAATGTCTTAAATTTTTTCGGTTTTAACCTCATAAAAATTATTTATGTTACCATGTACTGAGTTTCTTACTGTCATTTTAAACAAAGAAATAAATATTTTAAATATTCTTCAGTTTTATTTTCTAATAGGTTAAATATAACCCACATAAACAAAAGCTTCTTGGTATCCTCAATAATTTTTAAGAGTATAAAGAGATTCTGAGATCAAAAACTCTCAGAATCACTGTCCTACAAATCTTAGCTTTGAACTTTGTAGTTAGATATTCCTAAAATAAGAAGTAATTCTCCATCAAAGTAAGTAAATACTTTCTTTATTGAGAAAAAAAAGACAGTATTCATATGGATAAGGGTATATTCAACAAAAGCGTTTCTAAAGAACTGATGATATGTATTTTCAAATCAGAATGTTGCATTTTAGTGAACTGGATTTAAATCATCATATTCATTCACATGATAGATATATTGAGTTCCTATTGCTGGTACTGTGTTCGACTCTTTGCATACAAAGATAAGTAAAATATTGTCTGCTTTAAAGGAGCTCATAGTTTATAAGACAAGCAGAAAAAGAAATTCCTCTCATACTCATTTTATTTATAGATGTATTCACTCAGCAGATATTGGTTGAGTGTCTACTCTGAGCCAGACACTAATATCGATGTTGGACAGCCAGATATTACCAGCTCTATTACCCCTCTCAGAGTTCAGGTCTCCCAATAAAGTGAAGAATAATTACACCAAGAATGCTTCACTACAACCATGACAAGCGCTCTAGAGGAGAGGTACAGAGTGCCCTGGGAAATGTAACAGGAACTGAACCTAGTCTGGGAGAACAAAAGGAGCCTTCCTAAACCATCAACAAAACAAAAAGACAACCTACTGACTGGGAAAATATATTTGCAAGTGATATGTCTATTTAGGGGCTAATATCCAAACTGTATTAAGAACTCATAAAACTCAACACCTAAAAGATCCCAAATAATCCAATTAAAAAATAGGCATAGTACCTGAATTTTTCCAAAGAAGACATACAAATGGCCAAAAGACACATGAAAAGATGCTCAACATCACTAATAATCAGGAAATATAAATCAGACCACAATGAGATGTTAACCTCACACCAGTCAGAATGGCTAATATCAAAAAAAAGAAAAAGAAGAAGAAAAAGAAAACAAGAAGTAACAAGTGTTGAAGAGGATGAGGAGAAAAAGGAAACCCCATACACTGTTGGTGAGAATATAAATGTTGCAGCCACTGTGGAAAGCAGTATGGAGGTTTCTCAACAAATCTAAAAATAGAAATACCATATGACCCAGCAATTCCACTTCTGGGAATTTATCTGAAGAAAACAAACTCACTAATTTGAAATGATATATGCACCCCTATGTGTATTGCAGCATTATTTACAATAGCAAGATATGGAAGCAACCAATGCATCCATCAATTGATGAATGGATAAAGAAGATGTGGTACATATATACAATGGAATATGAGCCAGCCACGATAAAGAATGAAATATTGGCATTTGCAAAATCATGGATGTTCCTAGAAGGTATTATGCTAAATGAAATAAGTCAGACAGAGAAAGGCAAAGATCATATGATTTCACTTGTATGTAGAATCTAAAACCATAGCAAACAATCTAACAAACAAAACAGAATTAGATTCATTAACACAGAGAATAAACTAGTGTTAACCACAGGAGAGGGGGCAGAGGGATGGGTGAAATAAGTGAAGGGGATAAAGAGGTACAAACTTCAAATGATAAAATAAATTAGTTATGGTGCTTGAAGTACAACATAGGGAATATAGCCAATAATATTGTAATTTCTTTGTATGTTGACTGGTGGTAGCTATGCTTATCATGGTGAGCAGTTAGTAATGTATATAATTGTCAAATCATTATGTTCTATACCTGAAAACAATATAATATTGTATATCAACTATATTTCAATAATTTTTTTAAGAAGTAGCCTTTCCAAGGAGGTGATTTTGATGAGACCTAGAGAAAGTGAAATGTCAGTATGGTTAAAGCATAGACGGCAGAAGAAGACAAAGACAGAATGGCTATCAAGGTAAGGAGGGCTGCAAGGTCAACTAGCTAGTGAGCAGCAAGGTTGAGATTCAAATCTGCATCTGTCTCATTATACTGTTTAGTCCCTCACTAACTCCACTTAAAAAAATAAATAATAGGGGGCTGAGGGAATAGGCAAAATGGATGACAGGTATTAAAAGGTATAATCTTCTAGTTATAAATAAATAAGTCACAGGGATGTAAAGTACAGCATGAGTAATGTAGTCGATAATATCATACTATGTATGGTAAAGGTAATTATAGGGTGACAGACAGTAACTCAACTTACCGTGCTATTTCATAATGTGTATAACTGTCGAATTACTATGTTGCACACCTGAAACTAGTATAATATTGTGGATCAGCTGTACTTTAATGAAAAACAAAAATTAAATGTAATAAATTGTAGTTGAGTACTTACAATGTGCTATATGCTATGGGATACACTTTACAACACATTTGAGTGTGTCTCATAACAACCTTTAATGTAGGTACATATAAATCCCCATTTTATAGATGAAATGACTGAAGCATAGCAAGGTAAACTGACATGCCCCAAACTGTCCAGTAAAGAAGTAGCAGAGGCTGAACAGGAACCAAGGCAGTTTGGTTCAGAGTTCACACTCTTAACCACTTACTACACTCCGTTCCGGTCCACTCAGTTAGTGGGGAGCTGGCACAGTACTTGCAATCAGGTGGGGCTTAAGTCCAAGCTACCCACCACTCTTCTACATGACCATTTCCATTTCCTGTATTGGAAACCAGCCTGGTTAGGACTGCCTATAAAACTGGGCTATTGAGCAACACCTTTGATACCCCTAAAGATCGCCCACATCCAGAAAGCCCTTGGTGAGGGATTCTAGGCTTCTTTCTGTGATGTCGCACCTGATATTTCAGGGACAGCTTTGTAGCAAAGAGGAATATGCTGCTGAGGGAAATCTTTCAAAGCTGAATCTTTCCCTTCCTCATTCCAGATAAATTATATTAATGCATAGCCTGTTACCTCATGGGGTTGTGGTTTTTTACTTCCTTCTCTCAAGCCTTTTATGGTAAAGCAGTAAAGATGGAGGCAGCCTACACAGTGTACACTTGACTGTTTCAGGAGAAATTCCCAATACCACACCTATGCCTTCTGTGGTTTATTGAATTTAAATTCGTATTAGGCATGTATGTTGATGCAATTTGTAAAAGTTGCTTAACATAGAACAGTTGCAGGGAATGCAAGAGACTGGAAACAATGCCTGAGTCTTCAAAAAAAAAGTGTTAGTCACTTGGTTGCCTCCTATTCAAATGTGTAAGAGAAGAAAAAAAACAGTTTCAATTCTAAACTACATTTAATTTCTAAAGAAAGGAAGCAGGTGAGCAATTATATAAATGTTCTACTTACCATAGCGCAATGAGCAATCTCATTGGGTAAAAAGGTAGAGCCTAACTTTTTGCAAATGATTTTTATAAAGCAAGTGCTGGGCCTGCAGAAGCCCTGTGGTGCCAATGTCTCCCTTTCTTCCTCTCCTTCAGCTGCCTGTCTTGCCATGATCTGTAAAGGTGTCTGCCTGCAAATATGCATCCTCAATTTTCCATAGTGTAAAGCATCTTTCTAGAACATTTGGAATCAGGATCACCTACTAATGACTGAAAACCTACAATAGAAGTGCCTTAAATTTGGCAACAATTTATATAATCTCTTATGTGCATGTATGTGATCTAGGACAGGAGTGGCGACTCCACCATGACTGAGGCGTCCAGAGCTTTCTACCTTGAGTGGCCATTATTCCCAGCACACAACAGGATCCAATGCCAGCCATCACGTCTACATTCCAGGCTTCAGGATAGAAAAAGGGAAGCAGTATAAGGTCACATTGTCTCCTTTAGTGACACTTCCTATATGTCCTACACACCACTGTTATTTACAGCCCTTAGTTCTTTTATTGAGGAAGGAAGGGGAAAACAGATGTGGGAGGGCAAACGGGTCTCCCTTTTAGCCACCCAAGTATCTCTGTACCCTTATATTTCCACACTGAAAGCACACCCAATCCCCCTCCCCCCGAGAAAGAATCCCAAGGTGCTGTGAGGTTCCCGTATCTGATCCTGAATCCAGGATTCTCCGAGAATACTTAGTGCTCTTCCTCAGGTCTGGGCATGGCTACTCACCCTCTGGGGGGCTTTAAAAAATCTAAGTTATCTGATACGACATACCCGTAATGAGTAAAACCAGGATAAACAATAAATAAACATTTCTCCCCATCAGGAAAAAAAAGGGGGCAGTGGAGGTAAGAGTCACACAGTGGTCACTTACCCCTAAAAATGACCACATCCCTCTAGACAGAAAAAGAAAAACATGTCCAGCTTCTGGTAGACCCTTATTCTCCTTCCTGGGGGGAACTCCCTTGTCCACTGTCATCTGCAGGCCCCAGCTCGCCTCCTGGGGAGATGTTTCCTTGTCCATGAGACTCTAAAGCACATGCTTCCAGACGGCTTCACAGCTTTCACAGCCTTCCTGATGCTGCTGGCCAATCACTTTAGGTGCTGAATGGTGAAAAGCTTCTGTGGGCCGGATTGGGGTCTCTTTGTCAGGAGTCTGTTTTTGAATTCAATTAATTCTGCTTATAAGCAACCACAGATATCCTATCTAAATGTAGTGTTTATGACTGCTTTTCTGTTTTATTTTACTTCAAAACCTATATACTCTACCAAATATTCTCTCTCAACCTAGACTCCTTTTATTACGTTGCTCCACCCATTTCAACACTTTCTACTTTGTGATCTAAGACAGCTCCTCTGGCTGAAGCCATTGTACATATATTTGGGTTCTAGCCAGCAGGAAGGAGGAAAGAGGCAGGAGAAGCGCTGGCACCGCCCGCCCTCCCCCAACTGAAACACACCCTGGGAGCTGTGCCCGTGCCTCCTGTTTACATCCACCGACCAAATCTTAGTTACCTGGCCACATCTATCTGCAAGAGGGACACAAGGAAATGTAGTTTTGTTCTAGCATCCAGAAGATTTATCATTAAGGAAAAAGGGAAACATGGACATTCAAGAATAATTAGCAATCTGTATATCACAAGAGAAGAACAAACACTGTTGAGGCCACGTTCTGAAAGAGATGCTGTTTACCTCACCTGCTCACTCTGGGCCCAGAATTGTAACCGTAATGGCCAACTGTGGTTCTTCAACCAACACACAAAAAAGCCTGTCATGTGCTAGGAACTGGGTTGCACAATAGTAAGCAAAACATAAATCTTGCAACGCATATATTTAATTTATACCAAAGCAGTTTCTAAAAGTTGGAATTTTATAAAATCTACTAAAAAAGCAATTAGGAATGGCTAAACTCACCCATCTAATACATGCAGTTTTCAAACATCCCTGAGGAATGGGGAAACCTTTAGTCAGGTGGGACTATGAGAAGTGCCTCATTGCATCTCTTGCATGGATAATGTTCTTTCATTTTCCTTTTTGATTTCACTTCTGTCCTCATAATGATGACTTGCTCATGTTGAGGTTTGAGAACCAATTGCAGTGGAAGGTTCTCAGTATGACTTCCTGCAAGAGCTAAATGCCCATGCTTTAACCACAGTTTGCATTACCCATGGTCCCAGGTTTGCTTTCCTCAACTGAAGACCCTGGTCAGGCTGAGGGTTATATTGATTAACCCTGGAAAGGGTTTTATTTCTATGCATGTTCCCTGGTAGCTCTCTGACCTTTGCTTTTGACCAACTTCCTCATGGCCTCTAGAGTCACTGAGTCTAAGGTACTTCCTGTCCCATGGCGTTGAGTATTTCCTCTGTGGTAGCCCCTTGAGTAGGAGTGGACTGAGTAGGAATTCTCCATAATAGGGCCATATGACACAGGACTTAAGAAGTGACTCCACTAGGAAGTGGACCGGTTTTATCATGGCTTAATGATAAATAGGTCTTCATGCCCCAGTAGAGCTTCTACATCCTCTCAAACACAAAGTCCCCTGAAAACCAAATCACAAAAAAATAGAGGCATGGATTTCATTTGTTTTTTCTGCAGTATGTTGGCTGAGTTTAAGAGACTGAGGTTGATTTCCATTTATTTGCCTTAAAGCACATGGGAAATGGTCATTCTCAAGAGATGTAGTTTTGGGGTTATAAGTCACTTTCTAGAGTAGAGGTGATTTTCAGCACTGGGGTATAAGTGTATGAAGAATTCTTCACATAGAGCATTGGTCTATCCACATATCGTCATCTTAAAGCAAGGACAGACTCACAGCAGCAGACCATCAAACGGTCCCAGTGCGAAAACCTCAGTCATGCAGCATGATGGAAAGACTATAGGTGCCAGTCCTTCATTCCAGATGAGAGAATCTCTCCTTAGGGGTGTTCTCACAGATGCTGAAATGCATTGATCTGCTTCCTCCTGCAAGCCTCTGTTCATTTATCACGATTGTCTGCAGGACATTTCAGGCATCATTTCCAACGTGAGTGTCACTTCCTCAGGACTGCCACCTGCCTGAAAACCTCTTTCTAGTCTTTTGAAGATACAAGGGTTATTTTGAGATAAATGACGGTAATGTTACTCAATCTTTGTTCCAGTTAAGAAACACTGGGTTCATTAATTAAGAACATACTTAGAATGTAACTTGAGCTCATTCAAAATAGGAGATGTGTAATAAAGCATTTTGGATTTTGCCAGTTGTTCTTTCCTAATTTCATCCTCCTTATAAAATATTTTAGGAAACTTGCACTTACACATAAAACCCCACTTTTAAGTATAGAACCTATTTTTATTGCTAAATGTTTGACACAAAAAATGATTGTCTGGAAGGCATTTCTAAGATTATATTCAAATGTATTCTATTATTTACTAGAAAAATCTAGAGTCAAAAATACATTTCCCTCTAGTTGCAACCAAGGAGTAAGTTCTATTCCTATGGAATAAAACAAAGATATTTTTATCTCTCATTTAATGTAAAATTAAGACAATTCTGTTATCTCAAAGATAGAACACATTTCACAAAGATTGATATACCATTATTTTTATGAAATCCTGTTTTCATGAAAAGCTTTCTTTCAAAAGACTGCTTGCAAAGCCTGTATTAATGTTATAGCTCTGTCACCATGTATGCTCAGTGTCCTAAAGAAACCACAATGTGTGCAACAAAAATCTGTGTTAAACAATGTTATAGAGTTGTACTGTTCAATGTGGTAACCACTAGCCACTGGTGATGACTAAATTAAAATTTAATTAATTAAAATTAAGTAAATGAAACGATCCATCAGTCTTACAAGCCACATTTCAAATGCTTACTAATCATTTATGGCTACTAACCACCACATTGAACAGCACAAATGACATTTTCAACATTGCAGAAAGTTCTGTTGGGCAGCTCTGTTCTAGAAATTATTATAGATTATCTGTGAAAAGAATGACTCAACAAACAGAGATCCAGAGTAAGTCATTTAGAGTGAGGGCCTGGGGAGGAAACAGAATGGGACAGGCTTTGAAACAACCAGGCACAGTCCTGGGGTCACACAGTAGCCATTAAGGGAAGAAAGCCTGTAACAGTGCTGCTTCTTTTCATAGTACTTGGAAACCCTTTTTGTGTTTCTTTTTGGTGGATGGAAAGGGGCAAGGAAGTCACGAACGAGGTGGGTTTATCTTCTTTGGAAAACAGAGAAGCATAAATCCTCTCAAATCATTGTCATTACAAGACATTGCTGAGCATCACCGAGTGTGAGTCATTGTGTTACTGAAATAAGCAGCAGATTCCATTGAGAATCGGAAGGAAGCACGGGCAGGATGGACTTTCTAAGGAAGTGGAGAAAGCTGCGGTTCCCCACTCAGATTTTCCGTACAGTTGCATCGTGTGCTATTTTAGAACTATTTACCTTTTAGTGACATCCAACCCCCTTTTCTACAAATGACAAAACTGAGACCCAGTGACAAAGAAGTGACTCACCCAAAGACATTTGCAATGTCAGTTGAAGAAGATCAGGGCAAGGTCTCCCTTCTAATGTATTTTAACCACATTACTACTACCTACTTACCTTATACACTAGCCAGCAGATGCTCTAACCCTCCCTTCAAAACAACCTATATGATAAAAGAATTACTTTTTAGAAAAGATAGATTATCATGGTTCAAGAAAGCACTATAATGGCACAAGTGGATATTTGCCAAGTATCTCTTCCTGGTTTTGTTTCTTCATGAAACGATTTAGGGTTTGGCCACTTGCTCAGGCGCCCTCTGGCCGGGCCAAAATGATTCCCTCACCGCTGGCCATCTCGAAGTTAGATAGGCACCAGTGAAGTGCCCACTTCTGAGTACAGACTAGGGTAACCTTGGGGAATGGGTTCCTTCCAGCACCCTGAGTGAGTGTTCAGGAGGATTCCAGCTGCTTCAGGCTGGTTTAGAGCCACAATCCCCGAGGAGAGCCAGAGGTAGACCCTGGTCTTGGTCTTGGGGACCATCAGAGCAGAGACCTGGTACCAGAGGACTTTACTTCCAACCCAAGCTCTCCACTTACATGCGGTTGGAGCACTTGGTGACCTCAGCCTCAGTTTCCTCACTATCAGGTTCCCTCTGGGTTTAAAAGGACTGACTTGGTTACTATATGTGAATAGCACAGTACGTTAGTGTCAGCAACATGAGACGCGCTCCAGTGAGAGGTGTTGCTGTTGCGAACTGGTTGGAGAACCCCAAGAAGTAGCAGGAAGACACCTTGTGGGATTCTTGCTTTCAGTCAGTCACCCTTGAATGAGTTTTCAGATCATGGCTTCTCTGCCACCAGTTGAGGGAGCATTTCCAGTTTTAGCTTTTAAATTTTGCCAATTGAATACATGTATCAGACCACAAGGTGGTGCTTTATTCTAAAGTTTGATATTAGGAAGCTTTTCTAACCAGTGCATAGCAAAGTGCATTCAATAACATTATCAAGTGCCAACTTCCTAACCCTAATACAAAAGCCAGGCTGGGCTCCTGTCCTCGGTGACTAACAACCAAAGAGCCCTGGCCACGTATGGAGTATCCTGTCTTCTTCATTCTCTCCTCCAACTGGGAGAGGTGGAGAGAACCCCGGCAAAGCCGAAGCCTTTATTTGGTTCCTGTATCTACAGCATTATGTAAACTCCTGTCAGACCCACACATGTACTGTGTGGTTTCCCCAGTGTCTGTTACTCAGGCTGATAGCGAGCAATGGTTCACGGAGTGCAGTGATGAGGAAGAGGAGGGAGTCCTTGTGACATCTGCCCTGAGGTGATGAAAAGTCCACTTCCCCCCGTGTAGTGCAGTGACTGAAGCTTCTGGCCATGAGTGGAGATCACAGGGCTCTGTGTGGAAAGCAGATGCCCACTCTGGGTAATTTTCAGCCTCCAACCATGCATGCCGCTGGGTCTCATTGAGTTTGCACCACACCATCAATGGCAATTTTGCCCACTGGGTTTACTGCCTCGGATGAGTAGAGCAGCTCGGATTATTGAGCAGCAATGCAGAATTAACAGTCCTGAGTCCTATTCCTGGCTCAACCACTGAGTTGTGTGACTTTGGGAAATTCATTCGTTTTGTTCACGTATAAAATGGTGGGGACCGAAGACACGTAGACCAGATGAGTTCTGAGGTCCTCTCTAATACCAGCATTCTGTCAGTTACTTCAATTTTTCTTTCATTCTTCCAGAAGAGGGTCTACATCAGCTAAGGTCTGGGTTATTGTGGAGGCTAGCAGGGCTTTGGAGGGACTACCAGAAAAAAACAAGCAAAGACAGTAAGAGGTTAGAGAAAGAGGACAGAGCTAGGAGAGGCTAGGCTTGGAGCCCCAAAGGGGTCTGAGAAAAAAATAGCTGAAAAGTGAAGAACTCGGATCCCGTAACCTTGGGCTAAGACATAAAGGCAGAGCGGGAGGCTCTTTGTGAGCTGTGGCCTCTGGAAAGGGGGAAGGGGGAGAAAGGTAAAGGGTTTTCTTTGGATCCAGCAAAAGGATTAGCTCTAAGACAGTTTTCTGGCTGATCCTCTGATAACAGCTTTCCAAAGTCTTGTGTGACTTCCCTTCACCAAGTTCTTTGACCCTTTAATCCTTCTGAAAGTGACCTGCCCTCTCTTTCTACTAATGAGAACAGAGACAAATAAAAGAAAGTTTGCCAGCATTCATTCCAAGAATATTCTGTTGATTTTCTCACTGCTGTTAAGGCTTTTTTTTTTATAAAAGCCAAATATTTTATTATAAAATCACTAAAAGGTCTTTACTGAGTCACAACAGCTACAGTCAATAAACTGTACCACTAATTTACATCTTACAGCATTTTCCTTTAGGCTACTACTTTGGGTGAAAAAATCAGGATCAACTTCATTTTAATAGACTCAATTTCATTTTAACGAAGAAATTCGTGAGTTCTCTGAATAATGAAAACCACTAATACTTGGTGGAAGGCAGAGGGGATGAAATGAGCTTGATGGCACCAGGCTGCTTGGCTCAGAGAAAATACAAGGCAAAATTACTACATTCCACAAATTGCTGAATTTGGAAGAGCATTGCGTTTATCCTTCCGATATGATCTGACTCAGCTTCTTTGAATTTTATGAGCACTCCGCTCATGTTACTTGGGAATCATCTGACCCTTATTTATTTGATATTGGACATTTTATCATCCTCTGAAAAAAATGAACTCAGTAACTAAAAAATATGAGCAAATTTCCCATACGGTGATGTAGTCAGATACATGTATTGGTGGAGACTATGATCTTGTCACACTGGAAGTTATATATACGGTTGAGCCTTGAACGACAGGTTTGAACCACACATATGTGAGTCCACTTAAACACAGATTTTTTTCAATAACTACATTGGGAATGTTTTGGAGATTTGCAACAATTTGAAAAACTGTTTTCTTTTCTCTAGCTCACTTTATTTGTAAGAATACAGTGTATATATAATATACAAAATATATGCTAATAGCTGTCTATGTTATCAGTAAGGCTTCCAGTCAACAGTAGGCTATTGTAGTTAAGTTTTGGGGGAATCAAGTTATATGCTGATTTTCAGCTACATGGGGGTTGGTACCCCACCCCCCTCATTATTTAAGGATCAACTGTATATAATTATAGTATTTATTTAGATGTTACTTTCTAACAGATTATATAAAAATATGGAGAACTCTTATCTCTTGGAAAAAACATAAGCTTACATATTCTTTTATTCAATCCAAATAATGAGAGCTTAATGGCTTTTTAAGTCTATGGAGTTTTTTAAAAACTTATTTTAATCCAAGTTCATCACTGACTACATCAGCCTTAAGCAATGGGCAAAAAGCTTACCAAAAAGAAAGAGTTACCACTGGTACCTATCTCCAGTGATAACTCTAGTGATAAATCAGGCAAGAATACTATTTCAAGAAAACAAGGTCAGGCTTACAATGTCTTTACTTCACCCATTCCCTTCTGTTTAATAAGAAGAAAATTATGCTTTTAGTCTACAGCTCTGAAGATAACCACCATGTGTTTTTTTTCACAGTGGTGTCCAGTTAAACTACTGCAATATTTTCATTTTTCTTCTGTTTAGTACACAACCCTGAAAGAATCTGAAAGTCAAATTAATTTTAGTTTTAGGAGAAGGGGAAAAAAAACGTTTTTAATAGTCGCACAGCAAATGTGTGTGGAACAAGAAGGACATGGTTTGAATGGATTTTGTTATATAACTTTTCTACCAGTTTTCAGATTTGTTTCACTCCTTTTAAATCAATGATTTTATCATTTCCTGTTGATTATGGACTTGCTTTTTGATGCATCAAATTGGAGTTTGATGGATCACGGGTCTGTAAAACTAAAATGCTAAGCAAAGAATGTGGCTCACAAGAGTCCTCACTCTGCTCTGCACGCACCCCCGGCAGGGAGTCAGCGCCCCGTGGAGGCGGGAGGGCCAGGGTTTGGTGCCTGGAAGTTCTCAGCAACTTCTGGGCAGTTTAATATCATGGTTCTTTGTCTGGCTATAAATCTATTTTTTATTAAAATAGAATCACACGTACATGGTGACAAAGCTCATATATTAGTGCAAGCCATTTTTCACACTAGGAGAGGTGCAGACAGATTGCTGGAGATGCAAGGAACCACATTTCTTCACCTTCAGCCAGTGAGCTACTGTTCTAGTATTTCTCACAAATCATCTAAAAAAATCTCCTGGGTCTCCAAAAAAATGCCCATTCCCTCCTCTCATCCCTCCTCCTACCATCTGCAACAGGCCCCTAACTTAATAGAAAATAGCAAATACAGGCAAATCTGCCTACTTTCTAAAGTTTATATGCAACCCCAAATCAATACTCGCAGCAGTGATGCACAGACATGTTCAGAGCAGGGGAAATATGAGCGACTAGAGCTCATGCTCACCCCTGAACAAGACAGTGCTCTGACGTTTTTGTTTCAGCTCTAGTGCTTAAATCAAGTGTCCTTTTGCTATCTACTTAGTGCCACATTCTTCGCATTTTTCTGCTTTTTTGGGTGATTTCCCTGTTTAAAATGTCCCCCAAGCAGAATGCTGAGGTGCTGTTACTGTTTTCCAAGCACAAGAAGGTTGCGACATGCCTTCGGGAGAAAGTATGTGTGTTCCATGAACTTTGTTCAGGAGTGAATTTTAGTGCTGTTGTCCTTGTGTTCAACGTTAATGAATCAACATTATATATTACATAAGGTGTCTTTCAACAGGAAGACATGTAAGCAAGGGTAGGTGTTGAATGATTGATGAAAATGTGACCAAAGCTTATAGGAACCTAAGCTATATTTTCCCTAGGAGTCTGGCTCAGCATTCACTAATTCAGTGTTCCCAGTGATACTGTAGAACATAACTACCACTGATAAGAATCAACTCTAACTACCACTGGTGGCTTTTCTGTTTCCCAAAATGCATATACCTGCTTTTTTTCTTAAAGAAAGGAAAATGGAGACAGTTTACAGAAAAGAAATTTCCCTAAAGAGGAAGAGTATTTTATAAATACTCTTTTAATGCTCTCCTAAAACTAAACTTAATTTCGTAGTATAAACTTAATATAAAGCATATTTTATAAAGAGAGAAAATGAATCCTTGGATGAAGCATAAAAGGCCCTGGGGTTTCTTGCATTTGCAGAAGAGACACGTTTCAGAGCCTTTCTGACCCCCGTTCCAGGAGAGCACCAAAGGGGGGAGACTTGTCCTGCACTGGAGCAGGTAAGATTGTATTTTGAATTCAATGGGACATTTTACTGATCAGGGTGATGAAACTTTAGAACATGGAGTTCCACTCTAACCAAGCATCAAGAAAAGAAGAGAGAACTGTTATGAATTCACAAAACTCCTAAACTGAATTCAAGAGTTCCATATCAGACACTCAGACTGACCTTTTACAGCTCTGGGATCCTATGAATAGCATCCATTTGCAAGGGGCCCAACTAAACTGAAAGGAAAGGTCTGTGATCATGGAATTTTTTCCCAGGACAGAATTAACTAGTCTGAAGAGACCCTCATAGGGATTACAGCCAGGCCAAAGGCCCTAGTTTGACCAACATTTTCCAGACTGCATTTCCTGGAAAGTGAGGTTTTATTTCACCAGTTGGGGGTGGGACGTAGGGGTTGGAAGAGGGAAGGAAGATCATGTGGGTGTGTGAGACAGTGATTTGTCTCATGTTCATGTTTCAACTTTATGCAAGGATGAATTATTCAGCGTTTTGCTGTTTTCTCTGTGGTGCAAGCATGTGGGATTTATAATCACACAGATGTCAGTTTGCAACTATGTGGTCTTGGGTAAGTTACCCACCCTTACTTTCAGTTTCCTTGTCTGTTTAGTTGGGTGTCAAGGTTAAACTGATTTGACTGTTCGGGAGTCCAGAGTCAAAGCAGCGGTACAGTAACTGGGTCAGTTCCTCAGCATCACCCTTCACTACTCCCTTCCACCCCCTCCCCTAGTTCTCAAACACCCAGAGCTCCAGGGCTCAGGGCGTCCATGCCATCTGCCCTGTTCTGTGCCCCTGTCTTTGCATCTGAATTTCCCCCTTGGTTCCTGAAGCTTCACGTGTATGCATTATGCTCTCAGAAAGCCTGCTGTCAGCACACCCTGCATTCCCAGATCCCTGGGGAGCATGGACTCATAGGGGTGGGTGTTGTGTATTGGGAAATGGCTGAGGACATGAACAGATGCATGAGCCTCTGCCTTGGGCCACAGGAAGAGCATTTCAGGATTAGGGAATCTCAACTATTGGTGGCAAAAAATGAGGATGTGATCATTTGTGTACTGATGAGCGCTCTTAGAGTCAATAAAGATTTTGGACATTGATGCAATTACAGACATCAAAGAAATGATTCTTTTAATTTACTTGCATAAATGGTCTCCTCATATATGCCTACTCTGTGTCAGATAAAATGTACTGTAAATTCTTTTGGATTGAAAAGGTAAAATCTATACCTATTAATATAACTTACAGTTCAATAAACAGAACAGAATTAAACATGAGCAAACATGGCAGAAACATGTTTGTTCCAGCCAACACCAGTCTTTGAGTAAGAACATTTGGCCACAGCGAAGAAACACAAAATTCTGTTTTGTCTTATATGCTGGGGAGATGATCTTTCTGGAGGGCCTTCCTGAGGCATGCAATATCTCCCCTTTTTCCTTTGTCCCCTCAGTCCCCAGGACCTCCTGTCTAGTATTAATAATGGCAAGAGTCAGCCATCCAGGAACTGCTCCAGACAATGGGTAACTTCAGAGATTATGAGCCTTCCATGGAAAGATCAGCTACAGGGAAAGGGTGCAAAGAGATATACTTATTTGCTATTTTTAGTAGTTGAGGGGAAAAAAATGCAGTGAAAGAGAAAGCCTACCACAATAAGAGAAGGCTGCAGCCCATAGAAAAAACATTCTACATGTATGAGACAGGGATTGTGCATTTGTAAGAATATGCATACACAAAAGAGACATAAAAAGAGATATCTGACTCATTTGTGCAAATATAACACCCACTTTTGTCCTTTATGAGAATCCTCAAAGTTTATGCTTAAGGAACATGCAGCACAATCTATTTATTTATGAAGTGCCGATCGTGTGCTAGGCATTGTGGGACAGTGTTAGCCAAGCCAGACGTGGTTCATGCCTTCATGGATCTGACAGTCTACCAGGCATGCCAGGGTCTTATCATGTCTAGAAACAGTGTGAGGCAGGTGTTTCATGGAGAATCCATGGTACAACACAAGCATCTCAGTGTATGACTTGCCCTCTTGGGATGGATAAAAGAGGGTAGGGAAATCACCTTGCAGAAAATGACATTTCTTGAGAAACTAAATCATGATAGGCAGGATTATTATCCCATTTCATAACAAAGTTTGTGCTCTCTAGTTTTTCTAATCTGGTTATCATAGTCAGCAGTCTGCCAGGTGAAACAAGCAAGTTGGAAATTCTTTGTAAATATTGACTTCTGACTTCTTACACGTCACTAGACTTTAAAATGTCAAAGATTTGACTTCAGTATTTTTTATCTTATAACTTGATATGCAGATTCTGTGTTTTTAAATGATTTGTTTATATAGCCACTCAATGAATGTCTGAGTTCTAGATGTGTGCCACACCTTGCGCCAAGCGTTCAGTGCACAGAGGCTAGGTGGAGATGCCAGGTAACAAGGAAATGTATGAAAGGATACATAATTACAACCGCAGTGAGTATTTCTCTACGGGTCAGCGTTCTCAGTCACAAGCAACAAGATCCACTCTAAATAATCAAGCAGGAAGGGATGCATTAAAGGATACCACGGACTCCACACATTGAAGAGACCTAAGAACACACTCTAGGAAAAACTTCCAACATCAATGCCCCCAACTATGTTGCAGAAGGAGGTCACAAAGGGAGCTGCTGCCTTTGTCAAGGAGTGAATTGTCTTCCCTGCCAGGACCCCAGGCAGCCAAATGCACGCCTCCTCTACCACCTCTCTCTGCTCATGCAGCAGCATGGGCAGACCACATCCCACATGTATATCTGATAAGCACAATCTCAGCCACTTACAGGACCTCGCGCTAAGGGTTAGCAGACTGGGAAAAGTAATTTGAGGCTCAGTTCCTGCTTCTAGAAGGAGATTGGAATGTATGTTAAGGGAGCCCACCAGGTCAGCCATAGTCACCAAAACTAAGAGCAGGGAGTTCTCAAAAAGAATAGCATGAGTGATCTGCTTTAGATGGATGATAAAGCAAGGCTGATTCTGGGGACGTTGCCATTAAAGTGAGTGTAGAGGAAAGAATAGGATTTAGTCTGTACGTGCAAAGGCTCTGAGGTAGGAATTTGGCAGAGACAGCAAACAAGAAAGTAAAGGAGAACATGGATGGGAACAAAGAGCAAGGCCTGAGAGTGCTTGGAGTGATGAAAGGGTTGATTGTGCAGGACCTGCTGAACCAAAATCAGGACTTTTATTTTATTTTACCCCCCAATGAGCAGCCCTGAGGGGCCTCTAAAGGAGGAGCTGTAAGTTTGCATTTCATTAATACCTGGCATAATAAACATGTTGTAATTTATTGCTAGTGTTTTCTGCTGCAAGAAACAAAAATATCTGGCTAAAGGGGGCTTAGATAAGTTCATTTTTTTCACCTAACAAGAAGCCCAGAGAGGGGCAATTCCAAGATTGGCTCAGTTGTTCAGCAACATCCAGGATCGGGATCAGCTTTTTCATGATCCTTGGGGCTGCCCCCACATGGTCACAAGGCAGTGGTCGTAGTTTCAAGCATCACATGCTTCCTCCATAGAAGGAAGAAACAAAGAGAAACTTCTCCATGGAGATTAGAAGAAGAAAGTAATTTTCCTGAAACCTTCAAGTTGCTTTGGCCAGAACTGGGTGCCATTGCTCTGCTGAGCTGCCAAATACACCAGGAAAATAACTATCTGACATTCTCGGATTCTACAACAGGTGGGAACCCCTGCTAAAAAAATGGGGAGGAAGGAATAGCTTCTGATAGGGAGCTGTGGCAAATGCAGAGCTGCATTTCATTACGATGGCACACTCCACACACACCCAAGTCATCCGCGAAGGAGAATGGGCATCAGAGCATTACAGACCAAAAGCAAGAGTGATCATAGCGTAGACTTGCCGGGCTAGAGAGCTCTAGACACTCCCTACAGCATCGAATGGATGGTTACAATAAATCCACAATTGTATAAATCAATAATTTCTTCTTGTGTAATTGTGCTACTTAGAATCTTCCTTTATAAATTTATCCCTGAGCATATTCCTAGGGTGATGCAAGCCAGTGATGTGATTCCTGCCGTACACCACACATGGGCATTAGACAAAAGCCTCAGCATGGCTAAGAGTACCTGCACCCGTGTCTACATAGGGACTGACAGATAACCTCCCAGAGTCACCTGGCTGGCTGTTTGGCTGTTTGCACTCACACGTGCCTGCCAGGCGGTCTCTCCTCTCTCTAGCCAATGTGAGGTGAGTATGAGAAGATTCTACCTGGATGATTGTATTCTTTGCAGTAGCTGTTTGTCAGAGATGAATCTTTTCTCTTTTTCAGACTAGGAACAGCATTAAACCTCATCTAGCTCCATTCTTCCATTGTCTCAGAGCAGCTCCAAATTTCTCCCTCTCCCAAGGGGCGGGGAGTCATGCTTTCCAGTTGTTTGTAAGAGAGAAAGGCAAGCCAGTGCACCCCCAGATATACATTATTGCTGCCTTTCTCACTGCTCATTGGAAATATGCTAATGACCCTGCCAGACCCCAGGCGATGACACATGCGGAATGCTGTACTCTTGCCCATTATCATGGAGGGGTGACTAGGCATCTGCCTCTTTTGTTCTCATCACAGGCTTTGCCTAATGTATTCCCAACTCCCTCCACCAAATCCCTGCTCTGGCTGCTCTCCATCTGGGAAAGCAGGGTTTGCAGCTGTCTCTGTGGCCCGCAGTGTAGTTCTGTGACTCCAACTGCGAGAAGGGCTTATTGTCAAGCAGAACAGACTCCACTCCAGAGATTCGTTTGTGAAATGTCTAGTCAGAGGTGCAGACGAAAGGGAGGAGGCAGAGGGATAGAGGAACAGAGAGGAGAATTCCTATAAAACCCTCCCACTAAAATAAAGATGGACTATAGAGCACCAGACTGTATTTTTAAGGTTGCAAAGTAAGTGTTGGTGCTCTTGTTCTCTCTCGCCTGCTGGCTGCAATGAAATGTAGAGCTTTAATGTTAAAAACCTAACCTGACGCCCTGCACCCTCTGTGGTGCTGAAGGCTGGTATGAACAGTGAAATGAGGGAAGGAGGAAGGAAGGAGAAGCCAGAAGAGAGGAGAGTGCAGCAGAAGATGGAAATGGAGTGAGAGAAAAACAGTGGATTTACCACTGTAAGTGTAAGTGATGAGATGAAATTGCTGGAGAGAAAGGATAGGTCCAGATAGTAAACCCTCTGTACCATTCATTGAGTGCCTGCTAAGTGCCATGCTCTCTGCCAGGCATCAAACACTGAAAGACTGGCACTGATCAAGAAAGGCAGCAGCTGATTCAAAAAGGTATGTGCACCCCTACCTATGTTATTGCCATTACCACCACATTATTTACAAAGGCCAAGATATGGAAGCAACCTAAGTGTCCATCAATAGACAAATGGATAAAAAAGATGCAGTGCACATACACAGTGAAATATTATTCAGCCATAAAAAAAAGAAAACCTGCCATTTGCAACAGCATGGGTGGATCTAGAGGGCATTATGTTCAATGAAATAAGCCAGGTGAAGAAAAAAAAATACCATATGATTTCACTTGTTTGTGGAATATAAAAACAAAGCAAAACAGATTGAACAAAATAGCAGCAGACCCATAGACACTGAGATCACCATGGGAGAGGGGTTGAGTGGGCGGGAGGGTGAGGGGAATAAAGGGGCACAAAAATTCTCGAGCATAATATAAGTTGGTCACGGGGATGGTAGTACAGCATGGAGAGTATTGTCAGTGATGTCGTGACATCTTTCTACATTGGCAAATAGTAACTGCACTAGTAGGGGTAAGAATTTAATAATATGGCTAGTAGCTGTTAAACCACTATGTTGTATATTTGAAACAGATATAAGACTGTATATCAATGACACTTCAATTTTAAAAAAATGCAAAACAAAACAAACAAAAAAGAAAGACAGAGCCCCTGCTCGCATGGAATGTGCATTCTAGAAAGGGAGACCAGAAACCAACAAACACTTATATGATATGACATCAGGAACTGGTAAGAATTATTAAGAAATTAAAGCAGGATAAAGAGGTGGAAAATGAGGAGAAGGTGGCAGGAGGCAGAGATCTCTCTAAGGAGATAATATTTGGGAAGAAAATGGAAGGAAATGAGGGAGCAAGGGTTCTCAGAGATCTGGGAAGAGAGCACAGCAGGCTTAGGAGAACAGAGAGAGAAGATGCCCAGAGAGAAAACCACGTGAGTCAATGGGGTGGAGGGGCAGGCGGCAGGAGCGCAGAGGGAGGGAAAGTACATGAGGCCCAGGAAGAACAGGCCCCACCATGTGTGCCATGAGGGGCCACTGCAGAAACATGAGCTTTGATTTTTATTTTTTAAAAATTACTGTGACTCTAAAGAATGGCCAAAATCGAACTGTTGGTGAGGATAGGGAGGAACTAGACTCTTCCTGTCTTACGTGGGATCGTAAGCTGGGAAAGCCATTTGGGAGACCCAGTGGACAGTATCTACTAAAGCTGGACACACATGTACCGCAGACCAAGCAGTGCTGCTCATGCATATGTCCAAGAAAAGAAAAGAACACGAGAGTGTTCATAGTATAACCCAAAGGTTCCTCAACTGTAGAACTGATGAATAAATTATGGTATATTCCTGCAATAAATATAACACAGCAATGAAAAACAACAAAGTACAGCTACAGACAACAGAATGAGTGATCCTCAACCCCCCAAAGTGGAGGTGAAAGAGGCTGAGCATGGAAGGGTGCGCGTTCAGCATCTGTCCATGCATACAAAGTTCAAAAAAGCAAAACTACTCTGTAGCAATAGATGTCACAAGAATTGTTGCCTCTGGGGTTTATTGACTGGGAGAGGTCATGAGCTAGACTTCAGGAGAACTGGAAATGGTCTATATCTTCATACAAGTGGTCCTAAATGCATATGTAAAAATTGAGTTAATGCTTAAGATTTGAACACCTTACTGAATGTAGGTTACACCTCAATAAATATTTTTAAAAGGTGAAAGGAAAAATGAGAGGCTAGTCATATTCCCTAAACACACTGGGTGTGGTCAAGACTGGGGGCAGGGAGACATCAGGGGGGTCCTGCAGTAGCCAGGGAGAGAGACCATGGCTTGGGCTAGGATGGTCATAGGGAAGGTCTGAAAATGGGTCAGATTCAGGAGATAGTTTTTAATTTGGGATGACAGACACGCTGACGGATGTGCTGGGGGCTGAGAGAAAGAGAAGCATCAAGGATGACCGCTGGGCCTGTGGCCTGGGAAGCTGAATGGAGGGTAGTTATGAGTGGACATGGTTAAGATGAGGGAGTTGGGCTTGGAACAGGCAAGAGTGCATAATCCAGAACTCTGTTTTGTGCATATATGAGGTTAGAATGCCCACCTGACACCCAACTCTAGATGTTAACAGTAGCACAGATCAGTGCCACTTAAAGGGGGTTGTAGGTATACTTTGGGGAGTTACCGGTGTATCCATGGCATTCAAAGCCATGAGATAGATGAGAACACCTGGGGGCTGACTGTGGATAGAGGAGAAGGGAACCCAGTGGTGCTTAAAGGACAGGAAGGCAAAGAGCATCAGAGAAGGGGACAAGAAGCCACAGTGAGGGGCTGACCTCTGAAATCCAGAGTAGACCTGGATCAGCAACAGAGCTGCTGCCTCTACCAACATTGAGAGGCTGCTGGCTCAAGTGTTGCCACAAGCTCGGGAAGAACTGAGAGCTGACCATTGGCTTTGGCAACGTGAGATTAGCAATGGCTTAGCAGTAATCACTGAGTGGGTTAAAATAAACAGGAGTGAGAAAGGGGAGACTGTCAGATAACTCTTGAGGAGTTTATTATAAACAAAGCAGATAAATGAGAAGAAAGTGGAAATTTCTTTTTTATTTTAAGATGGGGAATGTTACAACAAATGAGAACATGAGTGTTGCATTGTTCTTTATATATTTTTGCATGTATGAAATGTTTCATGATGTATTTGTAAATAATAATCAAATACAATTTTTTTTAAGATTTTTTTTTAAAGATGGTTGGGGTGGGCTTAATAGGGAGCATGAGTTAGTAAGCCTGGAGGTGGTAAGACACGGAGATATTCCAGGTGTATAATTACTGACACTGAAAGGCCTATGGGATGACCTTGAGAATGGAGAGCAAAGGTGTGGAGAATGGAGAGGAACAGATTAGTGGAGGTGAAGGGTCTAAGAACTGAAATGCCAGGATTTTGTTGGAGAATTGATGTGGGTGTCAAAGGACATGGAAAGTGAGCCCAGGGAAGAACACTATTTCTTGCACTTGGTAAGTTTACAGTGAGTGTTGATTAAAATGAACTGAATTTCCCTGTGTTGATAATTCACTTCATTCCAGGCCTGGTTTTCTTCTTTTTGATACTTTAAAGTTAACACAGGTTGGCCATGGTTCTGTTGCTCACACACACACGTTCATTTACACACACACATTCATTCACACACACACACCCCTATCTTGTATTGGCCGTGTGCCCTTTGGCAAAAACTCAAGTAATTTTCCTTCCTACAAAGGAAATAGTTACCTATGTACATGACTTTATGACTGACTGTCACCTGCATATGCATGCCTGCAATTCTAAATGTCAGATGCAAGCTCCTTGAACCAGGAGAGAGAAATAGAAATATGATAAGCAAAAGACTGCTGGGTCATTCACGCTGATGAATCTGCACTTACAGCAACATAGGGAAACCTGACCCCTGAGAGCACTGCAGTGTGGGGAAGAGGGTATAAAAACACTCTTTAAAAGGCACACTGGACCAAAAGAACATGTTCAGACAGAGAAAAATAAGGTAGTTGTTATTTTTATTCAGAGTCCTGATCTTCAAATGGTTATCGAGTTTCTTTAATCTGAAAATTCTATCAGTCAGGTGGTGGTAAGCACACAGAAGGAGCATCGCTTTTCTGAAGCTCTCTCTTCCCCTAATCTATGTATTGCTGCCAAACCTGAAGACATGTACATTGTCACCTAAATGAAGCCCAGCACCCAACAACTGGTAAGTGTTGGTAAGGGAGCTTGTGAAGTTGCAGATGGAGTTGCTCTGAAAAATCTGAAAAGCCTATTTGCTCACCACCAGCAGCTTCTCAATCCTACTGCTTGAGGCAGTGCACTACTTGTTGAGTTTAATCAGTCTGTGATCACACAGGCATTATTCTAATCACCAGAGATGTGCATGGGGGAAGGAATGGATGTGCAAAAAGCCTGACAGGTTTCCAGTCTCTTGAAAACCTTACAAGCTTTGTAAATTGATCTCTGCTGTCTTCAGTTGCATCATCTGAAAGATGAAAAAATCAACTACTGTGTAAGATTTCCTTTACTTTAAAAAATACAAAATTCAAAATATCTACCAGGAGATACCATTACTGAGTAACCCAGGAAATTGACATAAAGCATATGTGGATATAGAAGCATGTAGGTATAGCCTCATGAGAAAGGGTAGCATATGATTACCAAATTAATAACACACCTGTAAGTACCTGAGAATAGATTTTATCAGTCATGCTATGGATATAAATCTCTATTGTATGTAATAGTCCCTTGCTAAATTTATACTAGCTTTGAAGATAATTGAGAAAGGTTTTCAGATAAATATAGTGAAATGACATCATGACAGACATCACTTTCTATGGTGCCTATTAAATAAAAAATAGGTTTTACAAAGGCAAAAAATTCTTCGGCAGCAACCAAATAAGGAAAGGCCATAAACATTAAAAAGTAGTGGTCACAAAAGAAAGATTCTGGAGCACCATGGATCTTAAGCACACCTCCATCCCTGAAAGAACTAATAAGGAAAGGTCAATCAATGCTAAGAAATTCTCATAAAACTCTACAATTTTGAGACAAGTGGACTAAGTGATAAGATAGTCTTAATACAAACCAAAAAAACCAAATATTTAAGGAGCTGAAATCTTCCAAAAGTAGGAAATTAATGCATGATCATCTAAAACTGAAAGATACAGTTGAAAATAGAGTGCTAATTCTAATAGTAAAATACCCAGTCTCTTAATGTTTCATGATCTTTTTCTTGAATTTAGAGGAATTTTTGTTGGTGACAATTTAGAATGATGCTCACCAAGTGCCAATACTGAATTGTTTTTCTCTTGGGGAAAGTAGTTTTGTGTGAGTTGTTGCTTTCTTCTTTGTACTTTTCTGCATTCTTTGATTTTTCTTTATGATAAAAATGCATCATTTTTATAATAACATTAGGCATTACTTAAATATACATACTCATACATAAATATGTTTATATAAATATATGTTTACATACATAAACACATATGCTTATATATATGTAATGCACAATGGTGAAGGAAAAATGATACAAAGTATTCTTATGAGAAAGGAGAGTACAGACCCTTAGAATAGCCTGAGCGAGTGAGATGGGTTTTTCATTATAATCTTCAGACAGACTTCTAGGGAATCCTCTGTCATACATATAAAAAAGCAAGTGTAACCTGTTAAATGAGGCATTCATTTATCAGGCATTAAGTCTTCCCAGGATTTCTAAACAGCAGCAGAAAATATTTGTAATACCACAGAAGGAAAACTTTTTAAAAAGCGTATCTATTTCAGGGGAAGCCATTCTCAAATTAGGGAGATATTACTTCTCCTTTTTTTCTGAAGAAAGACTGACAAGGAACTTAATCTGAATACATAATAAGATTTTAGTTAAGTTGTATTGAATCAGTCTTCCTGGCAGTTGTGTTTAATTTACCATGGCATACTCTTTTCCCCTTCAAATAATTCAACTTAGTCCCCAGAAGTTGTATCCAGTACAATGGAAACCAGAAGGAGACAAATGCATATAAGGAGAAAAAGCAGAGCTTTCCACCTGTTATGCTATCAAGTCATACTTTTCTATTAGACCTGTTTCTTTTTAAAAAATTAAACAGTGGTATTGATGTTGTCTATATTATAATTGACCTTAGCAATGATAAACCACTCTAACTAGGCTGAAATAGGTAATAAATAATAATTACCTTACCTGGTCAGCTGCCCTGCAACAAAGGAGGCAAGAATATACAATGGGGGAAAACGCAGCATCTTCAGTGACTGGTGTTGGGAGAACTGGACAGTTCCGTATATGGGATTGAAACTGGACTGCTGTCTTACAGCATACACAAAATCTAACTTGAAACTAATTAAAGACATAAATGTAATACCTGAAACTGTAAGATTCTTAAAAGAAACTATGAGCAGTAAACCCTTGGATATTAGCCTTAGCATTTTTTTTCTGGATACGTCCCTCCAGGCAAAGGGAAAAAAGTAAAAATAAGTATTCCTCCATCAAATCAAGAAGCTTGTGCACAGCAAAGTAAACCACCAACAAAATGAAAAGGAAACCTACTGAATGGGAGAATATATTTACAAATGATATATCCGATAAGGGGCTAACATCCAAAATAGATAAGGAACTTATACAACTCAACACCAAAAAGACAATCTGATTTCAAAATGGACAAAATGTGAATATTCATTTTTCTAGACAGCAGATGACTAATAGACACATGAAAAGATGATCTAAACATCACTAATCATCAGGAAAATGTGAATCAAAACACCTCACACCAGTCGCAGTGGCTAGTATCAAAAAGGCAAGAAATGGCAAGTGTTGGCAAAGATGTGGAGGAAAGGAACCTGGATGTTCTATTGGCGGGAACATAAAATGTTGCAGCCACTATGGAAAACAGTATGGAAGTTCCTTAACAAAATAAAAATGGAAATACCATACAACCCCATAATTCTACATTTGGATATTTACTCAAAGAAAACAAAAGCACTGATTGGAAAAGATATATGCACCCATATCTTCATTACAGCATTATTTACAATAGCCAAAATATGGAAACAACTTAAGTGTCTGTTGATAAAGAAGATGTGTACACACACACACACACACACACACACACACACACACACACACACACACATGATTATTACTAAGCCATAAAAAAGAATGAAATCTTGTTATTGTGACAACATGGGTGGACCTAGAGCTTAGCATGTATTATGCTAAGTGAAAGAAGTTAGAGAAAGACAAATTCCATATGATTTCACTTGTATGTGGAATCTAAAAAATAAAAACAAAAAAACTGAGAAATAGACCCATAAACAGAGAAAACAAACTGTGGCTGCCATAGAGGAGTGGCGTGGGAGAGTGGGTGAAATAGGTGAAGGGAATAAAAAGGTACAAATGTCCAATTATAAAAAAAGTAGTTCAGGGGCTGGAAGTACAGCATAGGAGATATAGCCAATAATGCTGTAATAACTATGTAAGGTGACACTAACTTCTCTTACTCTGGTGAGCATTTCAGAATATATATTATTGTTAAATCACTATGTTGTATACCTGAAACTAATATAATATTGTAGGTCAACTATAATAAAAAATTTTTCTTAAAGAGCACAAACCATAAATAGAAATAATACTGTGTTGTCAGAAATGTCCTCCAAAAACTATTCTTGACAATCATGGAGAAAGTATTTTTTTTACATTTTACAATTTTTATCATTGTCTCTCTAGTAATAAGGCCAGTTCCTAAAACACAGAAGAATAACCTTTTAGTAAATGAAAAAATAAAATAAAATCACAAACCATAAAAGCAACAGAGATTGAAATTTAGGGTTTCAAAGTTATTATTTGCTTCAAACTTATACCAAAAGGCATTTCCTATTTTGATAGCTATGGGAAGAAAGGTAAGAAATGTTTGGACTATGGCATAATACTATAATTTTAAATTCAGCCTTTGTAATTTATCTCTGGGTTGCTGGGCAGGTAGTTTTCACCACCCAAAAGTATTTTGATTGCATGCATGTGGCACCACACTGGAGCCCAGTTCCAGAACCAGGTTTAGCTGCTTGTACCCCGAAAGGCCAAGGCACAAGAGACAAGCGTTGGTAAAAAGGAAAGGTTGCTTTATTCAAAAAGCCGGCAATCTAGAAGACGGTGGACTGATATCACGAGACCATCTCTGAAGAGCCATTTCAGAGTGAGGGGCTTTTAAAGAGGCAATTTACAGAAACAGGGGAGGACTACTTGCAGAAGCAGCAGTTAACCATTGTCTCCTATCTCCAGTTTCAAAGGGGCTCCAGGGGAAGTTTCCAAAATTCAGAAAGGCCTCTAACACATTTGGCAATCACATGTTATATTAGACCTAATATATTAAATATATAATTATGAATATTTAATGAGCCAATACCTGTAAAGCACTTAGTATCTGGTACACACTGTTTGAATCACGTTAACTATTAATATTATTTATACATTCATTCAACAAATATTTCTTGAGTGCCTACAATATGCCCAGCACCTTCTAGTACTGGGATTGCATCAGTGTCTAAAAGAGACAAAAATCTCTTCATTCACGGAACTCACACTCTAATGGAGAAATCGTTGATTAAATAAGTACATTATATAGGATGTTTCGAGGTCGGAGCACATAGAGACAAATGAAGCAATAAAGGAGAATGATGGTGTTGAAGGGGAGTAAGAAGTGGCTGGTTTATAATGTTGAATAAGGTGGCCAGAGAAGACCTGAAGGCAGTGCGGGAAGGAACGAGGAAGGGGTCTGGGAGAAGTATGTTCCACGCGGAGGGAACAGCAGGTGTGAGAAACAGGGAGGAGGTCAAGGTGGCGAGAGCAGAGGGAACACGGGGGCAAGTAGCAGGAGATGAACTGCTCTGCCCTCTGTAAACACAACACCCACGGCATTTGTTTGCTGGAGTGCCAAAACCAGGTACCACAGACGGGATGGTTTAAACAAGAGAGATTAATTTCCTCACAGTCTTGGAGGCTAAGAGTACAAGAGGAGCAAGGTGCCAGCAGGGTGGGGTTGCCTGAGGCCTCTCCTCGACTGGAAGGTGCCGCCGTCTCCGGGGTCCTCATGGGGGCTTCCTTCTGGGTGGGTCTGTGCCCTCATCTCTTCTTCTTATGAGGAAACTGGTTTTATTGGAGCAGGGCCACCCATATGACCTCACTTAACCTTAAGTACATCTCTCCAAATACAGTCGCCTTCTGAGGTACTGGGGGTTAGGGCTTCCACATATGAATGGTGGGGGGGCACAGTGATTTAGTAAGCGCAGTGATTTCCCTTGTGGGCGCACCTCCTGTGGGGAAGCCCCTTACAGGAACAAAGCTTCCTTCCCACTTCAGAGTCCGCTTATGCGATTCTACTGTCAGGTGACCCATTGCCTCACTCCGCATTTATGCAACGACTCACAAATTTACATGTTTTTTTCTGACTTTTCTCACCAAGTTTAGAAATGGTCCCAGGGTTCTTGACCTGCAATCATATGTTATATTAGACCTAATATATTAAATATATAATTACGAAATTAAGAAAAAGTTGGGAATTAAGAGTTGGCTACATGAAGTGAAGTCATCACTTTTATAGAAAGGTAGGAAAGTAAAGAGAGTAGAAAAGAATCGTCATAAGGAAAAACAGCTAATTAATTGATAGTTTCCTCATTTCTTTATTTCGTAAGCTCATAGTCAAAAACAAGAAAAGATACTGTAATTTCATAACCTTAAGTCCAGCACATGGGCAAAGTGCGTGGGAAGCATTTATATACTATCTCCAGTTATCACTCCTTGTATCCAGGTATCACTCCTTGCATGGATAACAAATTCAGTCATCTCAAATTCCTTGCCTTTCACAGTCTCTCATGCTTTGCAGAACCTGGGGAGTGCTCACTAATCAAGAGCACCTAGCTGAAGGATTGACCTTTCTGCCCGTTAATGGAGCCCCCAGAGATCATGGCCAAGAACAAACTTAACGTAAATCACACTGTTCTTTGGAGACCTTCCCTCCAGTTAAGAATGAGCATTTGGCCCAATCAAAAGCCTTAGCCATCCTTACAGTCAACCTAAAATTTCAGCTCTTACCTCCTATTACAAAACTCTCCTTCTTTTTGTCTTTCTTCCTTACTATGAGAAATCCTCACCCCTGCTTCCACTCTACATAACTAACCAGTGTCTCAATGCAAGTCTAATTAAAGGAAAAAGAAAAATGCTAAGTTTGTAAACCATTTCTTTGGGATTTTTGCCCAAATTTCATTATGCCCTATGCAGGTGGCAAAAGGTGCATGGAGTTTTGTGGTCTACACAAGCTCCTCTGAGTTGTGGTGTTTTGCCACTTACGAGCTGTATATGACCTGAGCAAGTTACTAACGTGCTCTATATTTCAATTACCTCATCTGATAAGTGGGGATAGATGTGGTTACTTCTAAGGCTGATTTAGGAAGATTAAAAGAGTAAACATATATACAGTAGTCTCCGCCCATTTGCAGGGGATATGTTCCAAGACCCTCATTGAATGCCTGAAACTATGGCTAGTACCAAACCCTATATATACTATGATTTCTCCTATGCATGCATATGTATAATAAAGTTTAATTTATAAATTAGGCACAGTAAGGGATTTGCAAGACCTAATAATAAAATAGAGCTATTACAACAGTTTGCTGTAATAAAATTATGCAAATGTGCTCTCTCTCTCTCTCTCTCTCTCTCTCTCTCTCAAAATAACTTCCTGGTCTGCATCCACCCTTCTTCTTGTGATGTGGAATGATAAAATGCCTACATGATGGCATGAAGCATGGTGAACAACACAGGCCCTGGGATGCAGTACTAGGCTACCACTGACCTTGTGCGGACACGCGGAAGGGGGATCCTCTGCTTCCTGATGGCAGTTAGCTGGGGGTGACTGAAACCACAGAAAGAAAAACCAAGGATAAGGCGGTACTACTGTGAGCACTTAGATTAGTGATGTCCCTGGAAAGCACTGTATAAATGTTTGCTGCTGTCGTTATCATCATTATTCTCCTTTTCTGGGAAATTGCTCAAAAGGCAAAGAGACATTAGGTGCTGAAAAGCACCATCTGAGTTAATGGGACATATAAGCCAAAGAATTAGCAAAATTAAGGAGCGCTATCCTGTTTCTCCTATTGTAATATCAGTGTGAATGAAGCACCGAGATCAATAATTATTCTGGATCTTGGTTCTTTCATGTACTCAACAACTGCTTCTTAAGAGGCAAAATATCTATATTCCTTTTCTAATTATTATTTTGGGGTACACGTTCTCAAAGGCTATTTCTAAAAATGGTTACCACTTAGTAACACACGCTGTAATGAACAGTAACTGTGTTTCCACCATTTCAGGTGTGCTTGCTCAGGACCAGGCTCTGTATGTGTGCTATCTCATTTAATTTCCCAAAAGTAATCTGACAGAGGTATTAGCACCGTTGAAGACAACACCGTTGAAGATAAACTTATTTCACAGTTGAAGAAACTGAAGCCCAGAGAGATTCAATCAGCCACTGGTGGGTAAGAGAGCTGAATTCAAATCAAGATCTGTAGTCCTCCATACTTACAGTCCTTAAACATAAATTCTTGATTGCCAAGTAGTTATAAAATTACTGAACAATGGATCAAACCTTCAGCTGGTAGCCCCAGTTGGCTTCTGGGGCTGTTTCACAGCAGTTATGGGTCAATTTACCACATGTTTCTAGAAGAGGGTGCAAACTATAGGAATGCAGTACAAATCATAGGTCCTTGGTTTATTATTAATACAGGGAATTTGATGAATCTATGGGAAGAGATCAAGATTGAGGGAACCATTAAGTATAATAATGAGAACTACATTTACTGAGCATTCATATTTCACCACACTGCACAAATGTTTAAAAAATAAATAGAGACACAGTCCCTAACAAGGTCTTTTTAAAAGATAGTTTAGTGTGGTTAAATGCACATTGCCTTTCAATGCACATGCCGTGGAAATCATTTGCGGGAACTAAGATCTCAGGCTGAAATGAAAGCACACAACGGGCAATCAAAATGCGGTGCCTTACCAAACTCTCCAGGTGCCAGCAATTGCTACTCATCAGGGATGATTTGTCTTACTTAAAAAGTCAGCAGAAGCAGAACAGATTTTTAAAAAATACTTCTGATACTTTGATGTGACATTTTTCCATGGGATCCAATTTTCTGACATTTTATTTGATCAATGTTGGCAACCCTCTAGGTTTATTAGAGGTGGTGTTGACAGGTTAATTACAGGAGGAAATTAGTGCATCAGAGACCTCAGAGACCTAGGTATCACTCCTTGCAATTACCTTTCACCATAAATGACTTGCACAGCTTCTCAGGTACCTCTGGGGCAAGGGGTTCAGACAATGAAGTTGTCTGAAACTCAGGCCTCTTAGCTGGGCCCAGAATCCAGTGCTGTATCTTTGCTAAAAACTTGACATGGGCTAATTTGCATGTATAACATACACAGATAACCTAAACACAAGCGTATTAATTTCCTAAGGCTTCCATAACAAAGTACCACAAACTGATTAGCTTAAACCTCAGAAATGTATTCTCTCACAGTTCTGGAGGTTAGAACCCCAACATCAAGGGGTCGGCAGGACCATGGTCCCTCTGAAGGCATCAGGAACCTCTTCTAGGCCTCTCTCCTGGCCTCTAGTACTTGCTTGTCTCATTGCAGCAGAGTTCCAATCTTCACATGGCCTTCTCCCCATATCTGCATCTCTGTGTCCACACTTCCCCTTTCTGTAAGGACACCAGTCATAGTGGATGAGAGCTCACCTTAGAGAATCTCCTTTTAACTTGATCACCTCTGTAAAGACCCTATTGCGTTCTGAGGTGCGGGTATTAGGACTCCCAACACAGGAGGTTTGGGGGTCACAGTTTAAACCATAACACACAGTGTTACCATCCTGTTAATGGTGGCTCTAGCAGCTGGGGCTGCTGATGGAAAGAGGCAGGTCCCATGCTTCATGGGACCTAACATGTGGGCCTTAGGGTCATGTGGGCCTGGATATAAATCTGACCTGGTCATCTACAACTTGTGGCCTTAGGGAAGTAACTTGCATTAATTGCTGAAAGTAGGTCACAACTACCTTGTAATTTTTTCAAGTGATCCTTTAAAAATACATTTATTTTTTAAATTTAACAAATAGTTTAAAATATTAATTTGTATAGTCCTTATAGTAGCCCTAGAGGGTAACTAGTAGCCTGGTCCAAGACTAAAGGACTAATAAGCAGCAGTGGGTAAGTTCTGCTTACCGGAAACGGCTCGCCAGGCACTCGCATGCCATGTGGTAGATCATGTCCTACTTACAGTTACTCAAAATATTTCACCTCCCATGTGATTCAGAGGGAAAGCTAACATCCTGGTCATGGTCTTTGAGGCATCTGCGATCTTACCCCCACCAGCCTGTGACCTCATCTCCTATCACTTCCCCCTCAGACCTTCTGCTCCAGCTAAATTGCTGTTCTGGAACCCTCAGGCACTTTTGACTCATGGCTTTGGCCTTTGCTGTTCCCCCTGGCTGTAATGCCTTTCCCATGATACTTCCACTGGACTTGCTTCTCTCCCCCACCCCAGAGCATCATGATAATCGAGCCTTTGCTGGGTTATTCACTGATGTAATTCCAGGATTCAGTGCAGGACAGGTGCTCAGTAAGTACTTGTGAATGGATAAAGGAATTTATGAATTAGGTGACTAATACTAGACCTATCATGCTTCATAAGTAATAATCGCAATGTTTTAAATGCAGAAACCATAATTTATTGAAAGTGGCCCAGAACTGGGTTGAAAACAGGGTTTTTTTCCTTAATATTTAGGAGAATTCATGTTAGTGTCACTCACTAGGCATCAAGCTTTCCATATCGTACTTGGGCACAATGCCTGGGAGAGAGGAAGCCCCCGGTTGCTGAGGGGAAAGGACAAATGGGCATGAGAAGAAAAAGAGAGAAAGGAAAGAACTCAAGGTGGGGAGGTGGAAGCGCATGGAGGGGGACAGCAAACGAGAAAGAAGAGGGGGTGAACTCTGCGCACCTCCCACGGGCTGAGTAGCCTGCTCTGGTGCTGGGGACAAGGGTGAAAAGCCAGGGGGGGCCCATGAGAAGCCCCAGAAAATGCCTGGAAGCCTGGGGTGAGTCTGGTGATGTGCAGGGGGACAAAGACGCTCTAGCTTTTTCAGTCTGGTTGTCTGCATGGAAGGGTGTTCTGAGATGCCCCGCGCTCCATTTCTCCTTTCTGAGGAGAAAGGATTTCCTCTGCACCCTTGAACTCCACCTCTCTAGGCCACAGGAGCACCAAGATCGGTGTGAAACTTCTCAGACATGCAGTCACCTCCAGAGGTGTTTTCTGTCCCCAGTGACAAAAGGGCAGGTCACTCAGGCTTGGGTCAATCCTTTGCTTATTCGCTTGCAAAAGTCTAGATAAACTGTTCTCTGAAGGTCTTTTTTGTCTCCGCCTGCTGTTCTCAGCAAAAGAAGACAATAGCTTGCTAGTGACCCTGTGCGCCTGGGTCACCCCGATAATAAACCACCACATGGAAAGGTGAGCAGAGACGAGCACACTTAATGGGACATGCGTGTTGGCCTGCAATCCCAAATGTTTAAGAGAAAAATAGGCCAAGTCCGGGTCATTGTGTCTATGACTAATGAAAACTCTGCTGGCTGCTCCTCTTCACTGGTCTGAAACAAGGGCCCTTGTTTAATGGGTAATCGTGCTACAGTGGTCCTTCCTCACCCTGACCCCGACATTCTCCTGTGGAATGTCCTTATCAACATTTAAAGTCACCACATTCCATACCAATCTTTCTAGGGAGTATGAAGCGATGCTACTATATAAGGTTATTTCCAGCTGCCAAAGTATCACTTTCAGTGACAAAGCTTCACGTGTCAGACCATTCTCCTCCCAATCAAAGGCCAAAGGGAGAGACTTCTTGGAGGATGAGATCACTTGGGAGTTGGACAAAATGCAGAACTATGCTGCCCGATGATGCCCGCCATCAGTGTGCATGCAACATCGGAAACTGTATGCCCTTTTCTGGAATCTGGAAAGCCAACTCTTTGGGGTCACAGTTTACAAATTTATATTCTGTACTTAGCATTCACTCAATGGATTAGAGGGGGTACCCTTGTGATTACTTCATTTTCATAAAATTGAAGGAGGAGTGTGCTCTGATTTCTAGATAATTTTCTAGTAACTGACTTTTCTGACATTTAACTCAAGGTTCCTGCTACTGAGGATGGGCCGAGGAAGACAGCGATCAATCCAGCATCCATTGGTATTTGATGCAGGTTGTCATTTGGTCCATTGTTGTTTGAACACATTTTCCTTCCTTGGGATATGTTTTAAAATGACAGTACAATGAATCTGCATATTCTGTATATGCGCCAAGTCCTTTGCTTGTTCAACCAACATTTACCTGCAACATGCTCTGCTGACATGAAAGGTTTGGAAAGAAAAAGAGAAGATAAAGGAAAGAGAGCCAGAAATATGCAAAATAAATTATGGGGGGTAATTAAGAACTGACTAAAACTACCTAAAACAGTCAACAATTTTGCATTACTGGAAGCATAGCCAGAAAATGAGAAATGAGCTCCAAATTATTCACAGAGTAAATCTCTCCAAGCAACAAAATAGGGAAGAAGAGGTTTTATAATGGAAGATAGTAGAAAATAAAAATTGTCTCCTGTATTATTGTTTTTAAAACTTTTTCACTCTGAGGCAATATTAGAAAATGTGGATTTAGATGACAGTGTTTTTCCAAATTACTGGATTAAATTACAGAAAAATAATTTCTTAGGTGTAGAGGGAACCATTTTTGGTGGAACACATTTGGATTTCTTCCCATTTCCTGTTTTCTCCAATTTGACAAAAGCTTATTTTAGTGTCATTGTCATGAAACCTCCATGCATGAACCATAAAACCAACCTATAAAAATTTTACAAAAAAATCTTAGAAAAGAGCAACTGGAAAAAAGTTTTTAAGTTATTTCTCATATTAGATATATATAGGAGTTATTTTTTTCTTCCATAAATTAAGCCTTCTTCTAGTTACCATCAGTGAAAACAAAAGAAGATGAAAATAACTCTAAGAGTATCTGATTCATGGAACAGTATTAGGATCAAAAAAGAAAATGAAAAAAATAAATGATCAGAGAAGTCTATGTGGGGTTTTTCTCCTAGTGGGTGGTGAGAATTGAAATTATGTGCATGAAATCCAGATTTTTCATCTTCAGTGTTTCCAGTACTACAGACCAGGCCTTATAGCATTCAAAACATGCTTGATTTTAAATGAATAGAAATAATTTCCTAGAGAAAAAAAAATATGCTTCAGAATGTCTAGATTAAGATAAGAACATGAGAAAACCTTTATCAGTCAATCATGATTCTTGACCACCTACTAGGTACCCATCTCTATTCTAGGTGTGTAAACTATTAAGTCCCCATAAGGATGATTAATTTAATCAGTGGGTTCATACTAATTTCTATGTGCATGCCTCTCAATCTGGGTTAGACATGTGTTAGAAAGTTGTGCTCCAAAGATCATATAAAAAACCAAGCATCTACATGATACATTTTTTCCCGAAATGTCCATTTTATGCAAAAAATCTTGGGGAAAGTAATTAAACAAGGATGACATAAAGTAGACTGCAAAAGTCAGTTGGATTTTTAAAGTAAATCTTCAAATAAATTTCAGACACGAAGCAGCGTATTTCAGGAATTTGTTCATTCTCTTATGCTCATATTATGTTCACTGTCTTTGGCCCAAGGGATTCTTTAGTAGAAAGTTTAAGAAGCCTATCTCTGGGTCTCTTTAAATAGATCTGGAATGCCCAGTGGGAAGATGTGCTGGATGCATAGACAAAATAATGGCTTTCTAGACTCTAGTCTGGACTTTCTCAAAGCTCCCCTATGCCATGTATGTGCCCTCATCCAATCCTTCTGGAGTTTCTGGACTGAAACAGTGTGTCCCTCCAAAATTCCTATGTTGAGACCCTGAACCCCAGTGTGATGGTATTTAGAGGTGGGGTGTTTGCGGGTTGGTCAGGTCATAAGAGGAGATAAGAGAGTTTTCTGCAGCTTTCTCTCTCCCCGCTTTGAGAGGACACAGCCAGAAGACGGCCAACTTCAAACCAGGAAGAGGTTCTCCCAAGGACCTGGCCATGCTGACACCTTCAGACTCCCCTGCCTCCAGAACTGTGAACAGCACCCCTCTGTGGTGATCTGATCTGTTACAGCAGCTGCAACTGACCTAGACGCTTGGTGTCCATCTTTACAACACTCTTCATCTTCTTCCTCATCTCATGCCTTGGCTTCAAAGTTGAATTTGAAACTCTCCAATTTTGACCATTGTCTCTACTCTCTGAGCAGACATACCTAAGAGGTACTGTAGATTCCATTCTGGACCACAACAATAAAAAAATCAAGTGAATTGATAGTTTCCCAGTGCATATAAAAGTTGTATTTACACTATACTATAGTCTATTAAGTGTGCGATAGCATTGTCTAAAAAAGCAATGTGCATACCTTAATTAAAAATACTTCATTGCTAAAAAATGTTAAACATATTTTTGATCTTTCTGTGAGTTGCAATCTTTTTGTTGGTGGATGGTCTTGCCTTGACATTAATGGCTACTTCGCGAGGACTGGTTTCCCTCTCAAGAAACCACTCTCAAGAAATCCTTAAGAAGCAACTCCTCATCCATTAAAGTTGATCATGAGACTGCTGCAATTCAGTCATATCCTCAGGCTCCACATCTAATTCTCTTGCTGTTTCCACAAACCTTCATTTTAGAAATGCAATATCTACAAAGCACAGTAGAGCAAACTGCAATAAAAAGAGGTATGTATGACTGCATATTGAAGGTAAATTGGTTCCTGTGCCTCTTGAAAGCCAGACCAATGCCCACCTTAATTGGGAATGGTGATAAGACAGCACAACTCTGATTTAGGCAAGTGTAGTTCAGGATCTCCATTGGAAAATCCACCAGAATGGCCAGATATGTCCTTTTCTATTTTCCACTCAAGTATCTGACATAGTGTACTCAATTTGTCTGATAATATAGATAAAGACTACAACTGCTGTTGAAAAAATAAAGTGAGGGTATTTACAGTGAAAAAGCAGGAATGAATTTACACCCAATTTCCTTTGGCTTTCACTAAGTGCAGTTTTCAAGTAGTCCTTATCTTCAAGTGTGCCACCAAAGGCAGGAGGGAACTAACATTCACTTCCCACCACACCGTGCTAGAGCTAAGTACCGCATGGCATCTCCCATAATACAACATGACAAAGGATTATTTCTGGTCCCATCTCGCAAATGAGTAAACTGAAGATCCAAAGAGATTGAAATCCGGGTATCTGACTCCAAAGTCTAGGTGCATGGTATTTCTACACTGTATTGCCTCCCAAAATCCATAATTAATTCTCAGGTTTTCTTTTGTTCCCTGGTAAGACTTGATAGCTTGAAAAATAAACCTTAGGGGTCCGTGGCCTCTGCATCTCACATGGCACAGAAATCCCTCAGTGTCCAGGCAGGTCGTTTAGTTTCCTTAATGTGCCTTAGTGTTGGTACAGCCCTGGCATCAGAGAGCTTACTACCTTCAGAGACAGTTCATTCCAACATCTGGCAGCTCTGATTGTTCTAGTGAGTGGATTCCACCCAATGCTGTGGAAATCCATTAAGGACTAGGAATTGTGGTGCAAGCTTAGGAAAATGATGAATAAGAGAGTGTATTTTTTAGTAGTAGGTACAGTTGAATGGAGGATTCTGAATTTTAAACAGGTCTTTCTAATAAAGTTTTTTCTTTAAATTGCTGAATTCTGTGCTTCTGAATTTTTGGCAGTCTTGGTACGCCTTCTCAGATCCCACAAGATAGGTTAAGTGTCTCCTTACTGTGTACCCGCAGCACTGTTGACCAACTCCATTCCTAGCGCATAGCACACCATGTGGAAATTGGCGTTAAAATTTCTATCACTACTCTTACACTAGATTCCTTTGAATGCAATTGCTAAATCCAATTCCTTCTTAACTAAGACATAGCCCCATCTGGCAGATAGTAAGGACAGAAAAGAATTGTGGAAGGAATGAATAAATAAATGTCTTCACTAAGTTATGCAATTCATTTGTGAGACCTGGTTTCTAGACCACCCCGCCCCCCACCACCACCTGAGTAGTCCTTCTTTGAGTTATCTCTAGCATCTTGATGTCCTGCTTAACAGATGGAGGCCAGTCCTGAGAAAGCCACTCTTGCCATGACATGATAAAACACACTCTGTTATTTCCTGATCAGGACACTAACATCCTTTACAAAATTAACTGAGTTTTATTTAGTCACCAAGATACTTTATGTGTGATTTGGTGAGTTCATAATACTCACTTTAATTATTGTGAATTATGAGTGAGACTGATCTCCAGGATGTGCTAGTTTGGTACAATGACTGTTATCTTTTCTGATTGGTGTGTTCCTGTCCCATTTTGTTACAGATGTTGAATACGATCCTTTATTAGTAGTAACCTTTATTATTTGAGCCAGGAAGATAATAAAATAATCTGAGGTGCCATGAATAATAAGTCATTACAGTTTTAATAACTGTTACAAACTATGAATACTTCAACCATAGGGACTTTCTTGTTATCTTTGTATGTGAGCAGAGTGACTGCCACATGCAAAGATATACAGACTTTAACCACATCTCACTGTCTGCCCTGTAACATCCAGTTGGAGTGGTCATCTCTCCCCTGTTAATACAATAGTCTCCTGATTGGTCTCCTTGCTATTGCTGTTGGCCTATGTGATGACTAATTCTATATTCAATCATTTTATATCTTATCATCTGGGTTTTAGGCCACAGTAGCCACATATTTGATCAAACACTATTCTAGATGTTTCTGTGAAAGTATCTTTTGGGTGAGATAAACATTTAAATCAGCAGACATCGAGGAAGGAAGATTTCCCTCCTTAATGTGGATGGGCTTCACCTGATCAGTTGAAGGCCTTACAGAAAACACCAACTTCCTGCAAAGAACAGTGAATTCAGCCACCAGACTGCTTCTGTACTGGAATTTCAGCTCTCCCATGAGTCTCCACCTTGCTGGCCAAACCTGCAGATTTTGGACTTGCCCACCTTCAATCCATGAGCCAATTCCTTAAAATAAGTCTCTCTCTATCTATGCATTTAAACATTCTACTGAATCTGTTTCTCTGGAGAACTTTGCCTAATAGAGCCTCCAACAGTCTACCCTCAACTCAGCCATTAAATGGTCCTTTAGAAGCTAAGTCAGACCTTGTCCATCCTCAGCTCACAACCAGCCAGTGGATTATCATCTTACTCAGAGAAAAAGCCATGCTCCTTGCAAAGCCTTGCAAACCTCCACATTAATGGTCCATGTGCTCCCCTTGCTATTCTGCGCCAGCCACACTGGCCTCCTTACTGTTCCCCGAGGCCCAGAATGTCATCACCTGCTTTCTTCTGCATCTCGAAACTTTCTCCTTTGACTCTACCCTCTCAGCATTGAAAAAAATTAAAAAAAAACAAGATAGCAAAGACCAACCACAAACCTTTCCTAGGGTTCAATTCTCAGCCTTCACCTTAGTGCTCGATAGCCCCCAGGTGATGTCATCAAAATCCAGGGTCTCAGCCATGAGAGACACACAGAGGAGGCCTGTTTATATGACAAGCCGTGGCCCAGCCCACTCTTCTGTAGCTGCAGGTTCTTTACTACAACTGCCTGAACAGCATCCTTCCTTCATGCTTCACAGACATCTCAAACTCCAGCTCAACATTTCCAACACAGAAGCCGTTATTACTCCCCAAACACCTGCCTTTCTTGTGCATTCCTGGTACATGACATCCCTGTCTACCCAACTTGTTCAAACCAGAAACTCAGGTTCCCTTACAACTCCTCCCTCTCCCTCATCCACGTATGCACATTTTCTAGAAGTTCTTTCGATTTTGCCTCCCATATTGATCTCAGATCCATCTTCTGTTCAGGTTCATCCAGGCTGGTTTGTCTCTCATGTTTAGACCTTGATGTGTAACTTCAGCCTCGTCTTTCTGGTAGAATGTGTTTCGGTTGGGGGTGCTGGCATCACCTGCTCCTCTCTGGGCTGCTGCTGGCTGGACCCTCTTTTCCTAAGTGAACCCTGCTACACTCTGCATTTCCACCTCCAGAGGCTGTGATAACATATGATTTCCCCTTCAAAAGAGAAAGTTAAGACCACCTCCACATTCGCTTATAGTACTTCCTAACTCCGAGTGGTCCACCCTTCCTCTTGTCTTTTCCTTACCATCTTCATCCTCCATGGCTGCCAGAAGTAGTCCCTCCAAAAAGCAGATCAGATCCTGTTACACGCCAGCTTAAAACCCTTCCTAGCTCCCCACTGCATTAGGAGGTACAGTCTAAACCCTCTTATGAGCCAAAGCCAATCCACCTCTCTCACCTGGCTTGCCCCACTTCCCTCCTGAATCATGCCTCCCCGTACCAAACAGAAGGCAGTTCCCAAAGCTTCATCTCCTCGGGACTCCTTACCTTTATTCATGCTGAGACTTCTGCCCAGAACACCCAGCTCCCTTGTGTTTACACAGCTAACGGGTGCTTAGAACTTCACCTTGTGTAACTCCCTCATCCGGATGATTTAGAGGTCTCACAGCATCACATCATACACTTCTGCACCCAGCATCTATGGCCCTCAACTGAAGTTGATTTACTTACTACTTCCATCTTGCTAAACTTCATGTTTTTTTTGAGGACAAGGAATAATATGTCTTTATGCATTTTTATCCCTTGTTCTTAGCTTAGTTCTGTCATAGAGTGTTCAATAAATCTTATTTAAATGAAATGACCGATTTTCTTGTCCATTCCTAGCATAGCATAAAGCAAAGCAAATCTGAATTAGGTGAGATGAATGGATTGTGACACTCGGGGCAGCTTGAGAGTAACGAAGAGAGTGAGGCTCTTTTCACCAGGAATCTCGGAAAAAGATTCTACTGATGGAGCAAAGGCTTCTTCCATCTCTCCACCAGGGCGAGGTGTCGGAGCCATTCTGAGCCATGACTGGGGTGGCAAGTAATGATGGGGAAAGGGGAGAGGAAGGAATGATTTGGAGCGGGGAGTTGTGTCAATGTGACAGCAACTAACCGCAAAGTCACTCTAACATCAGTTCTGATTAGCAGGAAGAATAACAGAGTATCAGAGATATTCCAAAGTGGCAGGATAAAGAGAACAGGACCAGGGCTGCAGAGAACTCAAATGCCTCCCAAGAAGAATGCATGTTCCACACCCAAGAATCCTTTCTCCAGTAATAATAGGAATGAGGAGACTAAAGATCCTCTTGATTCTTTCTTGAGGGCTGAAGAGCCAAAAATTCCTTTTGATGTGTGCACACAGGTGCATGGATTAAATGTTGAATCCTGTCCTAAGAATTTCATTGAGATCATTCCTTGTTCTACTAGTGAAAGAAGAGGGAGAGAAGAGGGTATGTGTAAATGGGAGTATACAGGTAGGCTAATTGTCCAAGTGTAGGAATCAGTATAAAGTGTGATCATTTAAAAATGGGAATGCTATCACTTCTTCCCAGTCATTGACCACATTTTATAACCCAGTGTAACCGAGTTCTATGCCCCATGACTTCCTCTTAGTTTCACATCAATTCATTAATTCGTCCCAGGGGTTCCTTGTACCACTAACTGGCCCGATTGTCATAATCCAGCCTTAGTTGCAAGACTGTCACAAGCAACCTTTTCAAATGAACAGCTGAAACCTGATTACTCTTTGTTCATGGCAGTGGATTATAACATTCCACGAAAGTGAATGGATGGCTATTTGGATAAGTCTCTGAATCTCTGTTTTATCTAGAATAGCCCAAAAATTCAACTAGACATTTCTTTACATATTCAGATTTGGGGTAAGGGTTTCACTGCTTTTCTAAAAAGTGTGTAAACCAGTTATCTACAGCTTCAACCAATTTAGCAATTTGATGAAAAAGGAAATTAGGAAAGTTTAGCTAATCATTTTTATTGTATATATTTGGCTCAAAGTAATCATGAATTTCTTCTCCAAGGATAACCAGTAAAGTGCAAATAACAAGACTTGGGAGTCAGATAGATGTGTTCTGGGTGCCAGTTTTTCTGATTACCCACTAGTTAGTTAACTTATCTGAGCCTCAGTTTCCTTATTTGCAAAATGTGTATAATGTCAATTAATTGTGTTATTGTATAAATTAAACTCAATGTAAAATTCTGTAAGGACAGTGGCATACTGTGCAATTTTTTATTAAACCATTCTGAAAATTTTTCAACTCTAGATGTCTTATTTGAGTGATGCTTGGGTATCTGTACAATTCAGAATCCTCATTTCCCCTATTTTGAAGATCTGGATATTTTCCTGTTTCAGTCACCTGGCCATTCTATGTTCTCTGTTCACATATTTATTGATTCCTTACTATATGCCAGGCAGTGTTCTAAGCACCAAGGGAACAGTGAGTGAAAGAGATCAGGTCCATGTTTCCAAAGAACTGATGATCTAGGAACTAGTTCTGTTTTGGAATAAATCAAGTGACAATGACTAACGATGATGTCATTACCCAGAAGGGAAACCTATCTGCAGTTAGAGAGGAACACTTATTTATAACATCAGGATATTCTCAAATCTCTTCTCTTCCGTCTCAAGTTCATTTTTCTCTTGAGATTTTTGTCTCTCTTTTCCACTTTGAAGATCATTCTTCTTTATAGAGAGAATAGAGGACAAATAAAAATTGCATAATTCTGTCTGCTCTCTTTCATATGCTAATATTTTCCCAAATTTCCTAGGCAGTCTCTGTCCTGTTTTGCATTTCTTTATGCTCTGGACATGGTTTGGCTTTTTCTAGCTCGCTCTGTATGAGTCAAAGATAGCTGGTTAAACTCTTTCATGTTTGTCTTTGGTAATAGATCCTTTAAAATCTGAACTTATGAATAAATAGCTGAGCATGTTAGAGCCTTCCCCCCAGCCTATTGGTTGCTGCTTGCCACTGTCTTTACTGAATCCAACTACACTGTGCATCCTCTCTCTCTCTTTCTTGAGTCATATATCCCTTTAGACCTCTCGCGACAGCACTGAAGTTTTGTAATGGCCTTCCTAAAATCTGAGATCATAATGCTGACCGACATTAGCCATATGTACATTACACACTTTCTAGGGGGTCACTTTTTAAAAGATAAAATGAAAGACATAAAATTACTTTTAATAGTGTATTTTATTTAATGTAATACATCCCAAATATTAGCATTTCAATGGGTAATCAACTAATAAGTATTGATGTGATATTTTACACCATTTGTGTGTGCTATGTCCTCAAAGTTGGCATGTGTTTTGTACTTACAGCACATCTCAGTTCAGACAACTCCTGCTTCAAGTGTTCAATGCAGCATGCCCCTGCTGGCTACTATATTGCCCAGCACAGCAGTCACCCACCATGCAGAAGTTATTCATGCTATTCATGATTTCCTTTTACTATTAAATTAATTCCTTTATACTAATGCATTTGGTTTGTAAAAATTTTGACAGAGAAGGAAAGTTCTTTAAGATCTAAAACTGAGCCAGTCTGAAGCGGTTTTCACTATATTATGAGCTCAGGTCTTGTGACTTTCGTGTCCTCTCCTTCTCATGATTGCATATTAATGTACCTGACAACACCATTTGAAATGATCACCACCGTGGTAGGGGGTCACACGTCCCTTCTGCCTCTGTTTTCCTCATCTCTCCACTGCTTTTCATCTTCAGTGCTTAACTAGTCATTTAAGAAAAACAGTAGATTAATCTGGCTTTAAAAGCCATCAAGTAAACAAATCGGAAAATGTTTGATCTCATTAATAGGCAAATAAATGCAAAATAAAAGAACAATTGGATTAAGTGCCTATTAAATCAGTCATTTATTTTTAAATGACAACATCCACCAAGAGTAAAACCTTGTAAACTGCTCCTCACACACTATTGGAGATATTGTCACATTCTTTGAGAAAAACCCTTTGACAGTGTGAGTCAGTGATGTTAAAAATATTTTTTCCATTTGATCCTGTAATCATTCTGTAGGGAATCTATCCTGTAGAAATTATCAGAAGTATTGACCCTGATACCCACATATAGCGTTTGCATCAGAATTATTTGTAAAAGTAAAAACAACCTTAATATCCAAAGTAAGTAAGTTACACTGTGTTCATCAGGCAGCATATTAAACATGTATTAAATTATGATTATGAAAAATTCTCAGCAATAACTATAAAATGACATGTTAGGTGAAAAGTATAGAATGGAATTTTATGTATATATATATATATATATATATATATAATTTAATGAAAATTTTTTGCAAATCAGAGAAAGATACTAGAAAATAATATCCAAAAATGGAATCAATTGGTCTATTTGGGCAGTAGGATATAGATAATCTTTTTTATTGCACTATGCTCCATATCGTAAGAAAAAAATGGTGTGATTTATTTAAATAAGTACATTTGTATACTTAAAAATCATTAGTATGATGTTAAGGTGTTGCAGAAGCATACTCAGTCATTTTCCAGTTACCCAAGAAAGGACCTGTATTTGATTTATCTATCTATCTATCTATCTATCTATCTATCTATCTATCTATCTATCTATCATCTATCTATATCTATCTATCTATCTATTATCTATCTATCTAGAAGTAGATGAACTAATAGCCCTCCTAAACGTGGTTCCTCCACATCTTGCATACATCAGCTGCCTCCCACTTAGTTTACTGTTACAACAGGAAAAGTCCTCAGGTTCCTTATCTATAAAATGAAGAATAGAACTACATGACACTGTAAAATTTCCAGGTCTAAAATTTTATGATTTAATGTAAATCATGAAAAACAATGGATCAAAGACTTGAATGTAAGTCATGCAACCATAAAACTTATAGAAGGAAACATGGGCAAAATCTCTTGAATATAAACATGAGCAACTTTTCCTGAACACATGTCCTCAGGCAAGGAAAACCAAATAAAAAATGAACAAATGGGACTACATCATGCTAAAAATCTTCTGTACAGCAAAGGACACCATCATCAGAACAAAAAGGCATCCTAAGTATACAAGAATATATTTGTAAATGACATATCTGATAAGGGGTTAACAACCAAAATATATAAAGAACTCACACGCCTCAACACCCAAAAAGCAAATAACCCAATTAAAGAATGGGCAGAGGATCTGCTGAACAGACACTTCTCCAAAGAATAAATTCAGATGGCCAACAGGCACATGAAAAGATGCTCCACATCACTAATCATCAGGGAAATGCAAATTAAAACCACAATGAGATATCGCCTCACACCAGTTAGGATGGCCAACATCCAAAAGACAAGGAACAACAAATACTGGCAAGAATGAGGAGAAAAGGGAACCCTCCTACACTGTTGGTGGGAATGTAAATTCATTCAATCATTGTGGAAAGCAATATGGAGGTTCCTCAAAAAACTAAAAATAGAAATTCCATTTAACCCAAGAATTCCACTCCTAGGAATTTACCCAAAGTGTACAAGATCCTAGATTCAAAAATACATATGCACCCCTATGTTTATTGCAGAACTATTTACAATAGCCAAGATATGGAAGCAATTTAAGTGTCCATCAGTAGATGAATGGATAAAGAAGAGGTGGTAAATATACACAATGAAATACTATTCAGCCATAAGAAGAAAACAAATTCTACTATTTGCAATAACATGGATGGAGCTACAGGGTATTATGCTCAGTGAAATAAGCCAGGCGGAGAAAGACAAGTACCAAATGATTTTCCTCATTTGTGGAGCATAACAACAAAGCAAAACTGAAGGAACAAAGTAGCAGCAGACTCACAGACTCCAAGAAGGGACTAGAGGTTAACAAGGGGAAAGGCTTAGGGAGGTTGGGTAGGGAGGGAGGGAGAAGGGGATTAAGGGGCATTATGATTAGTACACATAATGTAGGTAGGCCACAGAGAAGGCAGTATGGCACAGAGAAGACAAGTAATGACACGATAGCATCTTACTACAGTGATGAAAAGTGACTGCTATGGGGTATGGGGGGACTTGATAATATGGGTGAATGTTGTAGTCACAATATTGCTCAGGTGAAACCTTCATAAGGTTGTATTTCAATGACACATTAACAAATAAATAAAAAAGTCAGAAAAAGCATAGGTCAGAATGATCTCAATTGTGGTTTTATAATGAAGATCAAGTGAGATAATGTTTGTGAAAGCAACTTGAAATATGAAAGCACTATATCATTTGACATTGGCACTATTATTAAAATTCAGCTCTGTGACTACACTGTGTATTGAACTTTGACAAAAATAATGAAATAATGTTGAGTGTCAGCTTGTGTGTATATTTTATTGCTTCCTGTTTGGACTGGTCAACAATAAAAGGTATTTCAATATATTTATGTAGATGAAATAACAGCCCTCCTAAATAAGTGTGGCTCATCTACATCAGCTTTTGCACACATCAGCTTGCCTCACACTTCATTTCCTGTTATAATAGGAGAAGTTAGCTGAGAATCACACTTGAGGATTAGACTTGTTGAGGATTTTTAAGAACTGCTATAGGAGTTATTAGTTCATTTAGCAGTTGCTAAAATTACATTTTTCTGTGGGTTTTTCTTTCTCTGATTTGGTTATCAAAGCATTGAAAGTGTCAAGATGAATGAGGATACCAGCTGCGAAAATCGAAATTCAGTGTATAGAACAGTAAAAAATACTGGGCGTCATGGGTGTTAAATACTAAAAATAGGGGTCACATTTTTATACTTATATACCAATAAGTAAGATATTTTTCCTGTTAACATGTTATAAAACTTTGGTTTTCTATGAACGAGTTATTTATTCAAGAGATGTTTGCATCCTAACCAAATGGAAGTGTGTCCAACACTATCATATGTGTTGACCAGAGAATAAAATAGAAATTGTACCCCAAGGAGTTTACAATCTTGAGGAGTGGTGTAGAAAGACAGCAAATAAGCCAACAAACAGGTAAGAAAACGGAAAAACTACTATCTGTGATTAGTGTGAGGAGAAGGAATTAGATGCCACTGAAAAAGAGCCCTACCGAAGAGAGGGTGGTTAAGCGGGGTTCCATCTGCATAAGTGACCATCAGAGCTGGAAGAGTGAGGGAAAGAGGAGGCCAGCCGTACAGAGCTGTGGGAGGTTTGCTCAGGGACCCCAGTGCAGCTGCAAGCCACAGGGTGTGAGGACAGCCGAGCTGGCTGAACTGGGGAAAATCCACCTGAAGGAGAGCACGCACTTCTGGAAAGAAATGGACTTTTATTCTAGGTGCAGTGAAAAGCCACTGAAATGTTTCTATCTCTACTTATTCAATTTTGAACATTTTGCTCTCTATGTTTGAAAATCAGTCATAATTCAGTGGAAAGGAAAGGTTATCAAGAGAACCGACCTCTCTTACCTCTCCCTGCTCCCAATACTGAGTCCCCTATTTAGAATCCGTGTAAGAGGGATGGGGGTGCGGGGGTGGTGGGAACTGTGTATGCACACATTTATTGTTTTTCTCAGATTCTGGGGTCTGCTCCTGTGGGCGTTTTCCACTCCTGGTTGTGGGTCACACTTCTCCCTTGCATGTCCGGTAACTGTCCGTTGCCTGTTTGATAAGGCAGCTGCTGCGTGGCTTAGAGTCTGGATTTTGTTGCTTCCCTGTAAATAAGGTTGATTTTTTCTCCCTGGCAGGCACTTAATTTACTGGTGGATCAAATTGACTTTAGGTAGTATTAGGATGGCTCCAGACTGGCATTTACTCTATGGTTAGGACAGCCCTGTTTTTCTTTTTTAACAATTCAATGATTTTAGTGAATTTGTAGAATTGTGTCACTATCACCACTATCCAGTGTAGGGACATTTTGGTCATGCCAAGAAGCTGTTTTGGGCCATTTACAGTTAATTCCAGCTTCTGTATTGGTTCAAAGTAGACACTGATCTGCTCTCTGCCTACACATTTGCCTTTTCTAGACATTGCATGTAAATTAATAGTCTTTTGCGCCTGGCTTCTGTCATTTAGCATATTTTTGACTCACTGCATTTGTAACATGCATAAGCAATTCATCACTTTTAATTGCTGAATACAGAGTTTCATTGTATGGATATACCCATTTTTGTTTATTTAATTATCAATTGATGGACATTTAAATTGTTTCTTATTCGTTGGCTCTTATAAACAGCCCTGCTGTGAACATTCATGTGCATGTCTTTGTGCAGACCTATGTTTTTATTTCTCTTGGGTGTATTACCAGTTTATCTGCCAGGTTGAATGGCAAATTTATGTTTCACACTTTTAGAAACTGCCAGAATGTTATCCAAGGTAGCCGTACCATTTTCATTCCCACCAGAATACATGAAGTTGCCCATTTCTCCGCATCCTTGTCAACACTTTTTATGACAGCCATTGTAGTGGGGACAGAGTGGTTTGTCCTTGTTTTAATATACATTTCCCTAATGATTCATGGAGTTGACTAAATTATCATAAGCTTATTAGCCATTCTTGTGTCTTTAAAATGAAATGTGCATTCAAATCCTCTGCTCGCTTTGCCCTTTTAAGGTGCGGCTTTTCTGTGACTTCAGCAGGAAGCCTGGGATATTCAGTGAAATGACTACGCTCTGAGCAGTCAGAGCCCCAGGGCCTCCCTGCTCTGAGGAACCTCCCACTTCCCCATTCAACTCTCCTTCCCTCAGGAGTTCTTCTCTGTCTGTTATCAAGGAGTTTCACTCCGAGCAGGCCCCTCCTAGCACGTGGCAAAAGACTCAAAGGCCCCTGTGTGCAGAGGTCTTCAGCCCCTTCTCTGTGCAGCTCTCCCCCTCTGGATAGCTCTCTGCATGAATTACTGCCTCAGCAGCCTGCATGCTGACATCTGTTTCCTCAACCCTGCAAGACCACTGCTCTCAACCTGGGGGAACTTCCTTGTGCTACTGCTCAGAAAGTGCCCCGGGCACTAGGCTTTGGGGAATGTAAAAATGTCTCTAAAAATTTGTGGGTTTCTCTTCCCTTAATAACTGGCAGGCCTTTGTAGCATATCGCCCAATGTCTGAAAACAGTTACTTCATACATTCTTTCCAGTTTGATAGTTGATTACTTTAGGTAGTTAAATTCAATATCTGTTAATTTTTCAAGTCCTTTCTTTTTTGCTACCAAATGCATATCCCAGATATTCTACTGTAAATGTATGTATTCATGGAAAACATACATATTCAACTTTAAACTTTTGGCTGAAGTTTTGTAAAAATATTTTGAAGACCTCCATTGCTTTTCTTTTTAAATAAATCATGCTTTCTCCTAAGATTTTTAATGTTGTAATAAAGTAATAATACATACCACTTTCCAGCTAAAACCCTTACTGCAAGGGACAATTAAATAATCACTCACAGAAGTTTTGATGTTACTGATGAAACTTAAACGTATGAATGAGCATGAAGCGATTTTTTCCTAATTTGCTACCTCAAAACAGGAAACGCATGCTGAAGACACCATCCGAGATAACAGATTGAGACACCAAAGGGCTGCGGTTCAAACTGAAAAGGCTATTAAAAGGGAAAATGGAAGAAACAACCAACAGCTCCATTGCTGAATCACAATGAAATTAAAATGTAAATACAGTCTGCCAAAACGGGCCTGTTTGTGAATGCCACATTAACTGATGGCAATAATTACAGATCACAATGTAATGTGTGCAGGTCTGCAACAGTGGAATGAACAGAAGTTTGTTCAAGTCTGTGTTTCATGTGATGATACTATGATTGTAAGGAGGTGATAAAAACTCTTTTGGATATTTGTGCTAAATGTTATTACAAGGATAAATATCTAAGTTTTGTGCATCTAAGATCCTAAAAATTCCAGATCAGCACACAAAGTAGAGACAAATATGTCAGCTGCATTCTCAACACAAAGGCCTCGGGAGATCCAAAACTGGGATCTTTGCTGAAAATCCTCTGCTTTTAGTCAAAAAGGCAAAAAGGAAGGTGCTCTCATATCCTTTATAACTTTTGCCCAAGTGCAAGTGACCCAGTGGAAGGATTCTCAGAGTCCCTTTTAAATTCTGATGAACAGCTCACTCTTCCCCAAAAAGCTACCTATTCATGTATCTACCTATCATCTATCAATATGTTCATGTGAATACCCTGATTTAATCTAGAATCCCTGCTACTGAAATTTCTTAGAGTAATATTAAATTTAATAATCTGAGTTCTTAACAATTTATTTTTTTAGTGATTTATGTTTCAAACTTTTTTCACTTCACATGGAAAAATACAAGCACAGATTCTATCCTTTGCTTTGCATCTCTAATCTCAAGGGATATAACAAAATTATTAAGACATAATAATCTTGATTTATATCCATCTATAAGAAGTGTGTGCTGTAATATCATTTTGAATGGTGGTGACTAGACAGGGTCCAAAAAATGAGCTGACATCACTGTCTAATCATTGTTCATGTCTTGTAAATGTGAAAAATAATGAAAGGTGGTAAAAAGATCAGCAGTCAGGAAATCTTCATTCTAGTCTGAGCAGGACAAGATTAAATTAAGTGATTAAAACTTAGATATATCAGTTATCCTTCTCATCTAACAAGGAGGAGCTATTATCTGGACGATCACTGTAGTGCACATCTCCAGGGCTCTATGATGCAACGTTTGCATAGAATATTTAATAAACACAAGAGGGTGCTGCAGCCCGGCTTTGTTCAGTGGAAGAGTTATCTCCTTTAAATGTGTCTGTCCTTTTCTCTCTTTTCAACTTGCCTTCTGAGTGTTTAATGCATCTGATTAATATTGGACAGGGCATTAAGACCAGGACAAACAACAGCTTTGTTTGACCATGTTTATGAAATCATTACCTCCCAAATTCTCCTGCTTTTCAAAATGATTAAAACTAGCGTTGGCATACTTCTAATGTTGCTTTTGTTTTCCTTTGACTTAAAACTTTCTGGAATTAAAAAGAAAACACTTCTCTTAGCTATTCCAGTTGGAAGTACATTTTCTTTTTAATACATAAATGTTCTCTTTTTAAATGTCCTGCAACATGGTCTCCTCCATAGATAATATTATATTGCAGTTTGTTCTCTGGCATTGTTCTCGCGTCTTAACTTTAAACAATTTGGTCTCCTCTTTGCTAAGATGCACATCCTTTCCTGAGTCACTGGGGAGGGCCACCATCAGAGCGGACACCACATTCCTGCAGGAAATACACCATTTCACCCTCATTAGCAATCAGAAGGAAATTCTGATAGTCATGATGACATCTTGTATTTGTACTGTACTGTTTATTTCATCAGGTGACTCTAATACATCTATCACTGGATCTTCCTCACAAGACTCTTTTGAGGCAGGCATGGTAGGCATTGTTTTTTGAGAAGGAGGAAATGAAGATCAAAGATAGTGAGTCACAAAACACCTATGTGGTGGAGTTGGGAAAGAAACAGCTGCTCCAGCTCCTGGTCCAGGATTCAATTCACTGCACCATGTGTTCTGTCTGAGGAAACAGACAATTCCTTCAGCTCTGAACTAAGTGAAGACTTGACATCTCTGTGAAAATACCTGATTTCATATTAATTCCTACATAATCAGGACTTTGGCTACCAGTTGGAAGGAGAACAGCAGATCTCTTAGACTTGCCCATCAGATTGCTTTTATGTTTTGGTTTCATATCCGGAGGCATGGCATGAGGAAGGAGCGATTTCTCTGTGGGATTTTTCACATACCCTTTTTTTATTGTCTCTTATTTTTTTTTTCTTTAAACGAAAGGGAAATATTAAAGAACAAATGGGAAAAAGATGTGTGAAATGTTTTTTCTCTTTGACTTCTCTATGTGACAAGGTCCTAAAACAGATTCTAAATATCTGCTTTCATCAGCATTTTAAATTGCTTTCTTCTTTTGCACGATAACTTTGTTTCCAAATGTGCATATGGCAAGTGCTTGAGTTTGGACCCCATGTATGGGCTGTCTAATCCCCAAATCCTGGGAACCATGAGTCAGCCACAGAAAACTGCATTTGGATATCTGGAATATCACCTTGTGGGAGAGGAACATGAGGTACTTCATAGTTACTACATCTCAGCTCTGATCATAATCTCAGTCTATTGTGGAAGATAAAAAAGTTACTTCTCTTGTCTGTACCACAAAAAAAATTATCATTACCAAAGAGAAAAAGATTTTAAGGTGAGTCATCAAGATGTTAGTTTCCATGTTTTAGGATAGAAGAACCAAATCTGCACTTTGACAAATACAAGCTTTGCACGTTTGCATTAGCTCAGTGGCATCCAGGATAGTAGTCACATTTTCAAGTATTGACTTTAGCAAGGAAGTCAACGCTTTGGCATCTGGGTGTATTTCTGTTGGCTCGAGAATCTAGTGGAAGTCCCCAGATACTTTCTTTAGGATTACCTCAGTCCTCTGCAATAAGCCAAGCCTCGCATATGTACAGTCAGAAAATTATAGTCTGTGTGGCATATCAGCTCTTATCTTGATCTACCTTCATTGGCCTGTATAACTGACCAAACCGTCCTCATGGTTATATAGTGATGCAGAGCCTAATGAAATCACATGTTTATACTGTACTTGATATACTCACAAGCCTATTCAGCACCAAACAGCATTTATAATTAAAAAAACATTATTTGCTACAGATGAAAACAATATGTTCATTTATTTGAATATTAATCTCTCGTGCAAATTTCTAACACTGCAGAATAAAATCTGAGGCAATCCAAAAGAGAAAGAATGTGTGGATGCATCCAGTATAGACTTGAGCCCAGACTGTGGCCTAACACTGCTTGATATCAAAAAATGGAAATTGTGATGAATGGAAATTATATGGTGTTTATGAAATATGGAAAACACTGAATATCTTTCTCATTTTTCATACCAAAACATCTATTTATAATTACTTGTTAAGAAATTTAGAAAACCATAGTAATTTTGGAGAAGCTGACAATTAGAGCATATCAGTAGGTGATGATTTTAGCATAAACAGATATACTTTTTTCTCTAAAAATATTGAATGCTTATAATTATAGCTTATAAGCATAAAGGACTCTTTCTTCTCTGCAGATGAAGATTCAAGTTTGTGAAGCACTGTAAATGTGCATGCCAAGAAGACAACTGACTTTATTTTAATTTAAAATGTGTATATTCAGCTTATCCTATGAGGCCTGGTAGCTGGAAAAAAATATATGGGTAAAGAACAAGGGATATAAATACACAGTAGAAATAGGCTCCAATTTTTTTGGAGGCTGGGCAAATATTTTTTCATTCTAAGCTTCATTCTCCTTAACTGAAAAGGAGGTCTGACCCCATAGTGCCTAGTTCCTAACAGAGAACCTGGCACATAGTAAGGGTTCATTTAATTATTTTTTATTATCTCACAAATGCTGGTCAGTATCTTGACTGGATATTGATATTGACATAAAGCTTACTGAAATTCAGCATGTTAAATTTCTAAAAATGATTTCTAGTCTTTAAAAAAATTCAAGTCATAGCTGTTTAGCTTCTCATTTTGTTTTCCACCTTAGTTTTTATTTTATTACATGAACGTAACCTGAATATATTTTCTATTTTAAAACATTAAACAATTACTTCTAAGCAACTGCTGCTGGGAGAGAAGCCTACTATCCATTGTAGATTTATTTAAATTTTGGTGTTGCAAGAATACATTTTCTTTTTTTAAAGCATTAAAACCTGGTGTTACAAGAATACATTTTCTTTTTTTAAAGCATTAAAACCTGGTTAGTGACGGGTTAGTAACGCTGTAGGGAAACACTCATCTTATTCCACCCACTGCAGTAACCTAACAATGGAAGCCTCAATAATAAGAGTAATCCTGACCTTGGTGCTCCACCCGTTCCATCCTCACATCTCAGGTGGTTGAGAAGGAAAATGTGTTACCTGACTGGTGTGGACGGCATTGGAGCATATTCCTAAGTAAGGTGGGGCTAATCTCTTGAAAGGTTATGAGATTGGGTAATCAGCCTCTTCAGTCTTCTCTCTGGCTTGACCAATATGAGGTTGTACAGAGCTAGATTCCCCTTCCTGTGCACAGTCCCAAGGCTTAGACTGGGGACCCAGGCGACATGCACTGGAGGTAAAAGTGATGAGAGGTGGGGAAGCCGGGCCTCCGCAAGCCCATCCGGTTGTGAACCTACGCCACCTGCTCCATTATCAGTCATAAAGCTGACATTTTTGCCCCTGCCTGTATATTGATTTGTTCTCAGCTTGGGTAGAAAATAAGTGTATTATCTGTTGGCCCCATAAAACCCAGTCACCCGCTGAATGCTTTTCCCATGATGCTCAGCTCTTTCCAGTGATGTCCACATGCTATGGGTTGTATGTATACTTCCACACCTTTCCCTATACTTTTACATATAGATAAATGACTCCAAAATCTGTACTCCATTTGCTTATGTCTTTCTATATTTCTAATGTAAATCATATCTACTGAATGAATTTTTCTGCAACTGGTTATTTTTATCTCAAGGTATGTCTTGGAGATCTATCATCTATCGATCTATTTGTCTATCTATTTAATGCTTTCCTTTTTAGTCATGCGTAGTGTTCCAGAGTAGGAATATGTTCTGTTCTACTCAGGCTTTACTCTAGTGAAGGATATTTAGGTTGCTTACAGTTGTTCAATACAGCAAACAAAATCACACAATTCTTTCTTCACGTCCCCTCGGCAAGTGTTCCTCATATCAGGCGTTGAGAAGGAGAAGTGGGGCTTGCATTTTCGGGTCTGATAAACTGCTAAACTGTCCATCAGCTCAGAGCTCTGCCAGCTGTGTCTCAAAACCCTGCTTCTTCCAGAGCCCTACCTACACCACATGTGATTAGGTTTTTAATATTTGCCTAATTAAAAATTCTCACATTAATTCCATTTTTCTCATTTTTATTGAAGGTGTACATTTGTATTTTTCTACTATAAATTTCTTTTGTTACCTTTTGACCATTTTTCTACTGGGTCTTTTGACTTTTTCCTTACTGACTTGTAAACTATCTTAAATATGTTTTGGATGAGAATCCCCTGTGAGCTAAGAAGGCAAATCCCTTTCCCAGTCTCAGCTGTCTTTTTTAAGATTTTAATGTTTTTATGTAGAACCAGATTTTTGGATGTTGCATTTATGAACCTTTGTGACTTTTGTTTTTTTGTTTCTTACCTCCAAGCTCTTTCTTACCTCAGTGTCATAAAGATTGTCCCATATGTTTCCTAGTAAATTACCAGTTTCCTTTTTGTAGTTATACTTTGCAGTGTCATCTTATGCATTTCAAGTTAAAGTCAGAAGTATAAACCCCAAAAATTAAATTCTACCAAACATTATTCATAAATTATCAAGTTCTTTAAAATAGTTGACATTATAGCCTAACTTTTATAATATAATTCCCTCAGGTACTTTGACTACTCACCTGGCAGACTTACCAATTAGAAACAAACAAATAAAAAATAATAATAATCCTAACTATAAAATTTTTCCTTATTGTTTAGCTAATTTTTCCTTATTGTTTACAAGTTTAGAGTGAAAATTTCAGAGCATGAAAGGGATGTTTGGTTATCAGTCATTGTCTTCTGGTTTCTTTCTAACTTTGGTTTCCCCCAAATAATACCAATAATTATAACAGTAATGGTAATAATAATAAGGAGGCTTTGCGGGAAGACTTGTTATAGGCTAGGAAGGCTCTTTACCAAATACACTAATGAGATCTCACTTAATCTTCACACTGATTTCTGAGGTTTGCCTTCTTATCCCTGTTGTATAGATGAGGAAACTGCAGTCTGTGGAATTTCAGTGACCTTCCCAACTTTAGACAGCTGGTAGGGAGGGGAGGAAAATGCAATCTCAGGCACTGTCTCCAGAGCCTGTGCTGGTGGCCAGCATGAATGTGGCCACTTTGTATATCTGTTAATGTGTGTAGAGGATTTACCTCCTTGAACATCATTTTCTTCATTGATCAAATGAGATTGGAGAAGTTCGCTTGAGTTTGCTTTTCACAAAATTCTATGATTCTTAAGAATGCACCCAAGACTTGAAAAATAAAATGATCTAGAATCAAACCATACAGCTCTCTGACAAATAGCAACTGTTTCCAATCACTGCTTAACAATCTCATGCGGCTCTCCTTCCATCCCAATTGGGAGGAACCTTGAAGTTGCCAGCAATGAAAAGCAGCCCCAATTCCAGCATACCTATACTTGCTGAGAGGCATCAGCCTAATTCTGCTGGCTGGCAGTCTCACAGCTCTAAGAGGTGTAGTCGTTATCTAACCCTGATCTCTGGGCAGGCCTGCACTCTAATGGAGGACACAGCTGTGATAATGGGTGAAGAAAATTCTGAGCCTACTTCCTGCTAGACCCACCAGGAATAAAGGCAACCACAGAACTGCAGAGAAATGTGCGCCTCTCCTTTGGGAGTGTGTTTTATCAGCTGCAAATATCACAGACACTTTTGTGCCAGCTGACAGCTGGTCTTCAACTTGAGAATGGAGACGAATACTTCACTCCTTCAAACTTTTATACAGAAAAGTTCATGTAAACTCTTAGAATAACCTGCTGTTTCATTCATTTTACTTCTGCCTTGTCTGGTTTTCCTGCAAAGGGAAACATTAGGAAATTAACACAGCATAGCATTTTAAAAACGGTGTGAGTTGTGGGTGTTTTTAAAACATGGTCATGAATAAAGACCTGGACACACTCTTGGAAATGAAAGGTATTTTATAAGTATTTGTTGGATGGCTGTTAGTATCTGTCCTAAGGCAAACATTCAAAGTCATTGAAAAACTCTAATATCAGGGTTAACATTTATTCAGATATTACTATGAATGAGGAATTGTTAACTACTTACAATTATCTGCTTTAATCTTTCCAAAAATCCTCTCAGGCTGGTAGTTACTTTTTTTTTAACTGAGATATAATTGACATACAACAATGTGTGAGTTTAAGGTGTACAATGTGTTGACTTGATACATTTATATACTGCAATATAATTACTGCTGTAGCATTAGCTACCACCTCTATCACATCACGTAATTGTCATTTCTTTTTTGTGGTGAGAATAATTAAGATCTAGTCTGTTAGGAACTTTGAAATGTATAATACAGTATTGTTGTTTATAATCACCATGCTGTACATTAGATTTCTGTGACTTATTTATCTACTGGGGTGGGGTAAATGGTAGAATTTCCAGATCTCCCACCTAGCCTTAGTTCATCTACATATCAGTAGGTGTTTACCACTGCAATGCCTCCCATAAATCTGGGGTAAGGGATGGAGAGAAAACCAGCCATTCTCTCCTCCCCTCCATTCCTTATGTAATTGGTCTGATGCTTGCCAGTCACCAAGAAACCACCCTTGGAATTTCTGACAGAAGGGGTGGGCAGGAGAAGGAGAGAGGAGGAGATGGACAGGCTGGGCCTGGCTAGCAAAGTTGAGCAACTGTAAAAAATAAAAGACTTTCTCCCAACCTGCCCTTTCCCTTGACTTATTTCAGTTTCACCGGTTTCATAGGGGACTCACCTCAGGTCAGGAACACCCTTCCCCCTGGAGCTACAACTGGTTGTAAGTTTGTGCCTTAAATAACATCTTCCCAAATCCCCCACCCCTGAGTCCCTATTAACCACCATTCTACTCTCTGCTTTTTCAAATAAGGTTTTTTCCCATTCTGCATTTAAGTGTTATCACATAGTATTTGCCTTTCTTTTTCTGACTTATCTCACTTACCAAAATGCCCTCAAGTTCTATCCATGTTGTAACAAATGGCAGGATTTCCTTTTTTCTCATGGCTGCATAATACTCCATTATATGTCTAGATCTGTATCTATTGATCTATCTATCTCATTTTTTTATTCATTCATCTTTTGAAGGACACAGTTTATTTCCATATCTTGGCTATTGTGAATAATGCTTCAATAAACATGGGAGTAGTTACTTTTGCTCTAAATGAAAGATGAGAAAATTGAGGAACAAAAAATAAGAAATTTGACAATTACCTGGTAAGTTGTCCACCTAGATTTGAATTTAAGCAATCTATTCTTAAGATTACTTGTTTCATTAAGTAAATGCTTATAAGTAAGAGCCAAAAATTAAGCTTATGTTTTGATTTGACAGAGATGAACTCCAGAGCATCAGCACCACCTATGCTAATAATACTGTTGTGATGTGTAGCATATGAACCTTGGTATATTTTTTGAAAATTCATTCTCTCATTCATGCCCCATTTGGTACAAATTTGTGAGATGGTTTACAACAGTTAGGGAATACAATACGTGGCCACTGAATAAACTTTGAGCAGAGATTGAACTAAAGTTCAATCATTCCAGCCAACAGATCTAAGAGGGCCCTAACTTTGGCCTGAATTAATGAAATGTGCAAGTTTTTCAAATCATTTACATGACATGACAAATCATTTACAAATATATTCAGCATGTAGAATACATGCTGAAGAGATAGTTATTTAGACAGCAACAATAAAACAGTAACAACAAAGTCTTTATGTGCCTCTAAGAGATGATATGAAAGTGTATTGTGAAATATTCTATCTATTCCCAGCTGAAATTCTAAGGAATAGATGACTCTATCTATAGAAAAAACTTTAAATGTTTCCATGCCTGAATCTGTTTTGTCTTCCAAATCCCCCTTTTTTTTTGAAGGATTTAGAAAAATGACAACAAAGGGTTCACAGGAATTTGTTTAGTTATAAAACAAAACAAACAAAACATTTTTCAGGACAGGCCCTGGGGTCCCCTGTGTCAGTTCTGATCTTTATCTCCATTTAAAGGACCTTCAGAGCATTGACCTGAAGGCATTCAGGGCTGCTTAAGCATCAAAGAGGATTGATGTACCATATTACAACTATTTCTAACAGAGACTGAGACAAAGAAAAATACCTTTACCTTCACAGATGTTAAGAAAAATAAGTCATTAATGATTTGGGTCTGAAATTAATTTTTAAAAATGTAGATCATAAAAGTTATTTTGTTTCTCTTCATAGATTCATTTTTGAAATTCATTTTCTTATAATCAACTTTATAATTTTACAAGGTTGCTGCTGCCCCTTCTAGACTATGAAATGAGGCAAGTTATTTTCTCAGAATAGTTAATATACTTTTAATGGAGACTGGATATTTCAATCAATAATTATTACAACTATACATGGTGGATTACAAGTAACTAGACTGCATGAAATCTTAGACTACTTTTGCTGAACTATTTCCAGCAAACAGGAGTGTGGAAGTAACAGAAAATGTCTCATTGTATAATGTACAAAGATGCTCCAAAATTACTAAATTCAAATGTATCAAAGGCTACAACTGTTGAATCAAAACCGGTCTTAACATTTGACCTACTGGGCAAAAATAAGCCTTGTTATTAGCAAAGAAAACTAAGCATGCCTGGCTAATTGACTGATCTCAAAGCTGGCTTTTCTTTCCATGACTGACCTCCAGGAATGTAAAGTCCTGTTGTCTTTCACCTAACATGGTTTCCTTAAATCCCATTTGGCAACATTCATAGGTAAATAACTAAACACACTGTCTTTCAAGTAACAGAAAAACCAATGGATAAAAGATGTCTTGTCTCAAGCAAAACTAACTACATAACACATGTCTGTTGTTCTTTATATTTTTATAAAATATTTTATATATGGACGTTACAAAAGGTATCCAATTATTCTCTTCTATAGTCCAGATACCAAAAGTAAGAATGGGGAGAAAATAAAAAAGAGTTAAATTCTAGATGGGTATCTGTATTGGTTAATTCTGAGACATGGAATCATTTGTTAAGCAGATAGATTATTTCTTTTTCTCTCTTACTGCTTTTGTAAAAATAATTTATTAATGTCTTCAATTCTTTCTAAATTCCTACCTTCACTTTCTTCACATTATATTTAGATAGTACAATTTAAGACATAAAAAAGCACAATTTGATGCCCCCTCATGGAGAAGAAATATGTTTAAATAATTTTCTTCTGTATCAAAGTAATGAAATTTTCTGTTTCTTTTTGGAAATATTTCTGAAAGGACCAAATCAGAGACTTTATGTTATGTTGTGCTTGGACAACGTCTATGTCCAAAACAACATGAACCCAAGCTCAACTTTTCTCCTTTTGATCTGTTATCATCATAAGATGTGTGACAAATACATTTTTCTGGACAATGATTAGTGTTTGAAACCTAATATACTTGGGAAATTTACATGTTTTAGGCTTGATTAAAATTGTCCCTTTAGATTGCCATTTTATCTCCTGCTGTTTAAATTAAATATTTCCTCACTGAATATTTTTATGGCTCCTATTATATCAGTTATGAGAAAGGGCATAGAAAAAGGTTATAAAATCTATTATCTATACAAATATGCATGGTGTTGGACATACTCATTTCAGTAGGATATTTAAATAGGATGTTTTATGAATGTTAAGTAGACTTTCACATAGAAATTAATATAATATAACCCAATTACTGTAAATCATTACTGAAAAGCAGCATGCTATAGTGGAAAAAACAGACCAATTTAAAATCCCAGCCTCACTACTTAACTAGTTTTGTTACCCTGTGATATTTTCTCAACCGTAAAATGAGAATAAATCAAAAAGTATTTGTTGTGATTGTTGAGACTGAAATATTACATTAGATAGAATATGACTTGTTCATAAAATACTAATGCATATAATCTCAAAACTTAAATATATGTATGAATACCTTGTTAGTTTAAATAAGAGAACCTACCTAATTTTGAAAACTAATTGATCATATCCTGTTAGGAGATTTTCATAGTTTAACGTAGCATTATAATTAGCTAAATCAGCTATCTTTTCATGGTTTGGGTGGTGGGAAAATAAGATGTAAAATTGGTCTAGCTCCTTAATTTCCAATCTTCTATCTCTACTCCAACATCCAGTTCCCACTTCTCCTGGAACCTAGTGCCTCAAAAGAATGATTATTCTGTGTTTGCTGACGTGGACTCTACATTACTAATGTAACCCTCAGTTATGGGATGAGATAGAACAAAAGCAGAGTAATAAGAAAACTTGTGTTTTATGTCATGGGGACTTCTGTTTTAATTTTTAAAAGGCCCAAACTGAGTAAAACTTGATTCATGACTTTGAGGGAGACGTCCACCTGTCTTCCTCCCTGACATGAGGGTGTGGGGGGATCATTAATCCTTTCCTCAGCTCCTCTCTGCGTCCTCAGGGCAGGTTAGTCCTCGCACCCAAGCTGCGGGCAGCGGGTTTTCTTCGAGAACTTGCTTCAGAGTGAAGTGGCAGGAAGGACCGTGGAGCATTTCCTTTGGCGGATAACAATTTACCTGAAAGGGTTGGTGTGAATAATACTAGAATTATTTTAATCTTGCAGTCTTCCCTGAAGATAAATATGTTCCTCCATATTTATGTCCATTATTATGCAAATATGAGCTGGTTTGTGAGCCATGAATCCCCCCTAGCCGCTTGCTGTGAGGCTAATCCTGGTTTTCCACAAAAATGGATGAAGATGTGGAATTTCCCTCACAGTAGCCCACCCTTCTCTTTTCCTACTTCCCAGTTTTGTCTCTCCTACTGGGAAGACAATTTTATTATTGGTCTTTATTTTATTGTCCTGTATTATTTATTACTATTACTCTGTATTATTTCTGCTGCTGTGACTCTCCTGAAGTGCTCTCTTGGTTGAATGAACTTCCAGGGGTGTCCTGTCATTACCAGGCTTGGCCTTCAGGGCCTCAAAATATGCTCATTTGTTTCTGTTCTGTCCAAGCTCATGGTCCAGAAATCCCAGTCATGATGGATATTCCCATGATGCTCTGTTCATGGCTATCTTTTACGTGCATCTAAATAACATATTTCTAATATCCCCAAGGGGATGCTTTTGGGGTTGGGGGTAGGGATGACATATACTAAATTTTGTATAAATGAAACTACCACATTTAATAACAATTTGATTTTCAACACAAGTGCCAGAGCATCTATTTTCCTGTTAAATTTTGCCCATCTCTCCAGCTGGTCGCTGACCCTTACCTATTTGGATCATCAACAAATGTCTTCTGTAATTCTATTGAGTCCAACAATGAAAAAGAAAAGATGCTGTGGCAGCTTGGTGATGCCTAATTTGCACGGAAGCGTGGTGATGTGTTTGTCTTCCATACTCTCTGCATTACACTCCCTCCCACCTCACTTCTGCCACCCTGACCCTAAATTATTAGCACCTTAAAGAAATGATGCTCCTTTCTCTGCATGAACTGTGGCCACTCAGCGTCCTTCTCAAATGAACAGCCACACAGTTCTAACTGCCTTGAAATCCATCCCTTGTTCTCCACACTATTACCATCACATTGTCAGATGCTTGCTGAATCCCCCAAATGTTTACTTCCTTTGTCTCAGTACTTCAAGCTTCCTGTACCTTCACTTATGTGTAATGCTATTGTGCCATAAAATCCTGGATTCAAATCCTGCACCCACATTATGAAGATTCAAACAGCTGGAGATGCAGCCTACTTGTCTATAAAATGGGAAAATAACTGACTAGAAGGATTAAATGAGATTATAAACAACACAAATTAGGAATAAATACTGGTACCCTTTCATATCCCTCCTGTTTGTAAGGTCTGGCCCTTCTATCATTTCTGCTCAGCAAAGTCCTGCCAAGGACGAGTGTAACTGTCACATGCTCCAGAGTTCCCTGACCCTCTCCGCCAGGAGGTCTCGCTTGTTTGTGCCGCTCTTGCTCTTAGGCCCCTTTATCTGAGGGGGGTATGTTCCAAGACCCCAGTGGACACCTGAAACTTCAGATAGCACCAAATCCTATATATATATATACACTATGATTTGTCCTATACATACATTCCTATAAAATTTTTAATAAATTAGACATAGTAAGAGATTAATAAGAATAATAAAAGAGCAGTATAGAGATATGCTGCAATAAATTATGTGAATATGGTCCCTCTCAAAATACCGTATTGTACTGCACTCACCACCTTCTTGTGATGATGGGAGATGATAAAATGCCTACCTGACGAGATGAAGTGAGGTGAATAATATAGGCACTGTGACGTTATCATTTGGCTATTACTGACCTTCTGAACACAGGGGAGAAGGAAAATTATCTGCTTCCCCATCATTTGTTGGCCGCACGTAAACGAAACCATAGGAGATGAAACCACATATAATGTGTCTTGTACCTACAGCTTAAGGTCCTAGAGGGTAAACACAATTTAATTTGCACTAATTTGCATATTCAAAGCGCTTTCTATATTGTGATGCTAACTAAATATTTGTGGAAAGTCTGAGTGAATCCTCTCTCTTCTACATAGCCTGGTTCCCTGGCACCATTTTAAATAACATACTCATCTTCATTACGCTGCTATTTCTGTTCTACTGCTTAGCATTGTCACTATTCTAAAGCCCCAAATCCAATACCTCCTTCGAAATACAGTAATTCACAACATTCACAAGCTGTTAATACTTACAGACAGTTAACTTTCTTACCTCTCAAAATGTGCGCAGTCTGTGGTTGCGAAGATATGTGTGGTATAGTATTACTCCTCAGTTTATATGGCCTAAGTCTTTAGCAGGCATGTTTTGGAGTAGAAAGTGTGCTTTCTAATTTCTTTTGCATCTTGCATAGTATCAGAGTTGGTTGGTACTTTGAATTTTGGATTCCTGATAGTGTTCAGAGCCCAGCCTGAGTTAGAGAACAGGAAACACCTAAGGGTAGGTTATGTCACTGCTTTAACCCTTGTCTACAGTGCCTCGCACAGCATCTTGTATGTGCAAGGTTCTAGATTAATCCAATACTTAGAAGTAAGAGGCTCATGATTTTCAGATATAGAGAAAAATATTTTACCATTCTCGTCTTAAAATTATTTTCTTTTTTTGTGTGTGTGGGGAGGGGGGCAGGTAATGGTGGCAGGGAGTTTGTGTCATTAAAATAAAAAAATGTATATATATATGCCTTCATTGAATATTAAATAGACAATTCTCCAAAGTCATGGGAAATCAGTTTAGGAGTACATTCTTGTCTTAGATTTAATAGTCTGTGTTTAGAATTTATAGATGGTTTTGAAACAGAATTACGCTAATGAAACTCACATTTGGGTGTTGCTTAAATTTGATCTCAATATATAAAGTTAAGAACAGAAAAATCAAGACCATTGATGTTTTGACTTGAGCATGCATCAAGAAAGAAATGTCTTTCTTGACAGTCTATCAACAAAAATTATTATCACACACCATAATCCTTGTTAAGACCTATCATTCAAAATTCAGGTCAGAGATTACCTGACCTAACTCATAAGAAAAGTGTTCTTTATACTGTTTCTGTGAAAGGAAAGTCATGGCTATATTATGACAAGAAATGAGAAAAAAAAATCTCTACATTAAATATCCGTTATCATTCTAAAAGAAATAATTATGGTTGTAACCTAAAGTTTGGGGAATGAAAGTAAGTTTCTCAAATGCTATTGGTTTGTGTTAACACATTTTCATGTAGCAGATATACTGATCTTAGAAAACTAGAAAAATGACGTTTGGTTCTTTAACTATTTCCAACACTTCCGATGCTGCTGCAGTGGATTCATGCAAGAATATACTGAAATTGTTTCACATGACATGGTTCGCCAGTTTTGCTATTAACTTATCAAAGAGATTTGCTGTCACTGTATTCTAGTTCTCTAGTGACCTTGATTTTTCATCACAGTGTGGTAGAGTAGAAGTCAAACATAGTCTCACCAGCTCTCAGGATTCCATTATTTGAAAGTCATTTATATTTGAGAATAACAGTGTTCCTTGGGAAAAGATGACTGGAGAAAGTGTTCAAAATTTTTCCCTTACCTTTTGTTCATGTGACTTTTCAAAATATAATGGCTCAGACTTTGGTAATGTTTCTTATTTAACTGCGTATTTCAAATGCTAGGAAATATTTTGAGAGCCACATTAAAGCAAATACCACTAGTATTGAAGGTATGTATATAATGTGTTGACTTTTGAAAACGAAAATTAAAAGAAGTTTAAAATCTATTTCAGCATAATGAAATTTTCGAGGGAGCATCTAAGTATATCACATGTAATTTTTGGTTAAACATAGGAATTCCTCAAGTTAAGAAAACTTATATGAACTAAAATAATTTCAATGCCAATATTCTGAGCATTACTTTTGAATTTAGAGAAGTTATAAATACCTAAATTAGGATTATGGAATAAGGATGTTTATTATACCACTTTATAATTTTAGGCAAATATAATAAAAAGGTGTGACACAAAGTTAAGACCTATTAATTTTGAGAAATTTGATCATGGTCCTCATTTTCACAATTGTATCAATGGAGCAATGAAATTCCAGTAATAGAAGTTTCTCGAATTCTTCTCAAATCTATCTCAGAAAACAGAATGTCGTTTTGTTACTTTTGGAGAATTTTGTTACTTCATCTGTGGGAAACTTAATTTGAAGCATGCATCAAAATCATCACAGACCCTTCAGCTCCTGTCTCCTGCTGGGGGAGGGAGGCAACCTAGGGATTATAATTTAGGGTAAGACGTGCAGTCCCAGATAGAAGGTGCCTTTCCCAGTCACATAAATGGGGCCGGGGCTGGCCAAAGGCAGGTCTCCAAACTCCTTGGAATGCGTCCCTCACGCTCTGTGGTTGCACTGATTTCATATCCCTGAAATCCTCACCAAGTAAGCCTTTAAAAATGTGAATATACTGCCTTCACGATGTACTAACTACTCAAATTCCAGAGTTTTATTTTCTCACAAATCTAGCATCTGTAATGCTTAGTTAATAATGCAACTCCCTTCAGGGTTGAGTCCCCTCCCCATTTTCTCCAAGTGTGTAAGAAGGACAGGTAAGCCTTCCACGGCAGGAAGTAATCAATTTCTAAAGAGAGTCACTTAAGTGGTTTCAAAGTCTGAATCTGGGGCCTCTGGACAGGCCTTGAGAGGACAAGCAGGGTGGAGGTGCGGAGCCCTGTGCTGATGAACCCGCAGGGGGAGCCTGAGGGATGGGGCTCACGGTTCCAGGCCCAGCCAGGCTCTCAGGATGACTGTAATTTACATTACATTTACCAGAAATCTTCATCCCCTCATCTCGGAACTCTGCCCATTTCAGGCTGTACATACTTACGGAAAATGTTAAGTACTGTATCTCCTAATATGTTAATAGCTACAAAACTACCCCTAACAAAAAAATAAAAAAACAGGCCTCTCAGCTGTACAGACTTCAGTGAGCCTCATGTGGCAGGAACACCTCAAAGGCCCCCCTTCCCCACAAATATGGGGGGGTGAGCATGGAAAGGAGGTGACCCAGGGCTGCTTCCTGATCATGGATCTCCAGGTGATATAAAGAAGGTACAACTAAAGCAAAGGTAAAGTCAGTAAACAATATTTTACTGGAACATTTCATTACACAGAAAATCTGTCTGAAGTGTAAAGTTACTGTCTTACACAAGAAGGACAGACCCATTTCAAAGACTAATATGAATACAATAAATACGGAGTTTACATACTAATTTATACACAGAAACTGCCCCACAGCCATAAAAATTTATATTTAACAGTGCAACATATAATTTAAACATTTGATTTATTTGACAGGTTTTCCTTACTAAACACAAATAACTACCTGGTTTTCATATACATATATAATATATATTTTATGTATATAGATATTCAACAATCTGTACAGTTTCTAAACATAAAACTCCTAAAAGGCACAATTGTCTATACAACATGTACAAAAATGGCTGGAGCTGACACAAAACAATTATTGGTCAAAAGTTCATGATTGCACAAAGATTAGTCATGAATTTATGTCAGAAAAATGTGCTTTAAGGAAAGGAGGGTTTTCAAAGAAACCTTTAAGTGTTATATATAAAAAAACTCCAAAAAACAAAACAAGCCCTGCCCCACCCCACCCCCAAAACCCACTAGGTTGCTATCACAAGCCTGTCCTCGTCGTCGTCACTGCTCACGTCGCTGAAGTGGGCAGCAGCCTGCCTCTGGGGCACCGTGGGCCTGCGCGCCCGTCTGTCTGGGGACACAGTCTGCGGGCCTGGTGGCTCCGTGAAAACCTCTGCGCGCGCCGCCAGCACAGGCTCTGCTGTGCACGTTGGTTTGCCCTGCACAGGAGTGAGTTTGTGCGTGGGCTTCCCCTGATGTACCAAAGCAGCCTTCCCTGCGTCCATTTCACCAGCGCCAGCAGGCCTTGCCTGGTCTCTTGCAGGGGCGGGTGCATCTAGAACTGTTTCTGCATTTTCCTGCTGGGCTTGAGGCGACCCCTGAGGAGACACGGTCCGGCTGCCCTGATGTGAGCTGGTTACGGAAGTCAGCTTGGGCTGTGCGTCCCGAGCTCGGTTCTGGGGAGCTGGGATGTCAGGAGCTCCCGGTGCATCAACGGTCACCTGGCTGACTGAGGGAATTAGGGTCGGCAATGCTATGTTCACAATCTGGAGGCCTGGAATGTGTGCCTGAGGGGTGGGGCCGCTTTGTGAGGAAGGGTTTGCAGTCAAAACCTGCAGCCCGACTGCATTCAGAGCTAGCCCTGGTGGGTGTACTTGCGGGGCAATATTTGTATTGGCTAAGCCTAAAATATTGACGGTTTCCAGACTCAGTGATGGAAATGACTGCAAGCCGGGTGTACTCAGGTTCTGAAGGCCTGGCACACGGATTTGGCCAATGGGAATACATGGCACGACACTGCTTAACTCAGCCACTCCAGCAGAATTTTTAGTGCCAGAAACTTCTGTGATGGTATCCTCAGGAGTGCCCCCAGTCCTGTGAATTACACTGACAGCAGGAATCGTGAGCTGCATGGGCCCGGCTTGAATGGGTACGAACGTGGAGTATGTGAGGCCGGCAGGTACCACGTGGATGCCCCCGACTGGAACCATATTATAAGGTGTCCTTGACTGCTGCTGGGAGTGCAAAGGAAGGTGGCTAAAGAGGTGAGTCTGGGGAGAAGGCAGGCCTGGAGCTGGCTGGGGAGTTATTTGCTGCTTCTGTTCTGGAGTGTCAGGCTGAGGCATGACCACGGAGAGAATCCCCAGGGCTGTCTCAGGGCTGCGCTCTGCTGCAGGAGGATGCCTTACAGGTGATGTATCCTAGAAGACAAGACACAATAATGCTTTAGAACAGAGGTTTTCTTAGGCACTGAGTGAAAATTCTCTAATAAAGTCTGTTCTTCCCAATCAGGTGAGAGCATGTTTATTTGAATAAAAATTATAAGCTTGTTAAAAATTATATTTTGATGTTAAAAATAAATTCCAACTAAATATTTTATTATACCTTTAATCTCTTTATTTTCTAGTACAAATAACAGCAATATATTTTGTGTAGTACTTTGCATTTTTCAAACCAACTTCCTGGGTATCATCTCATTTATGCTAGAATTTTACCTGAGGAGCAGCCAATAATGAAATTCTTCTTCCGCTGTTGTGGGTGTTATTATTACTGCTGGTACCACCAGCTCTATCCTATTTTAGAGATTAGAAGATCTTAAGACACTGGGATACTAGTTGGCTGTGAGTATCAACTCAAGGGGGGAGATTATTCATATATGAAATAAAGAGCTGCCATTAATAAAAGGGACTGTGATTGTTCATATGCTCCTTCCTATATTTGTAAATTTGCAAAATGGATACTGAAACCATATTTCAGGTATGTGAGTGATTTGGGGGATAGAGATGCATAGAGCACAGGTGTTCAATATGAAAGTAATTAAATGTTATTAGAAAGGCTAAGTCTTGCCAATCTTCCCTTCCACCCAAGGTTATTATCTAAATGTTAGCTTTTACTTGATAACATCGATATTACAGAGCTACATCAATTCATATACCAGTTTATTTAAAATATCAATATAATTTATTCATGTAATTCAATTAAGTCATATTAATTGGTATATAGTATTCATTTAGGATCTACACATTTAAAAACAAATCTTATTGCAATTGTCAGTATGTATTAGAGGTGAGAGAACTGTCAAGGAGAGAAGGCTGTATCACAGAATCAAACCATCCTCACGAGCCCGCCAGGGTCAGAGCAGGGAATCATTCACAGCATACTAGGATGACTTTCCAGAGGCCTATGTCTGGCCCCAGGCTGGTTCTTTCACAGGAAGCTTCCCAAGATGCCATAGCAGTTTGATCATCAAGCAAAGTAAACTTCTTGATACATTTTTTTGGGTTAACTTTGCCATAGAAACTGGTCATTGTTTTGAGGATTGGGGTGAAATGTTTGGATAATTTAGTGCAAATCCATTATATCAATGCTACTGCAAAAACAATTCAAAGCAAGGGATAAATAAGTCCCAAAGTTCACATTTTCCATTGGCACATGCAAATATTTATTTCAAGATTTTTAAGAAAGCAAATCATAACAGAGTATATTTTTAGAGATCCATTTGGTTCTATCAGATTTATAATATATGAACATTAATTAAAAGACCTAACAAGGATACAAAGGGCATACATGTCCTTTGCCCTTAAATACAATGAGAAAAAAAAAAAAGCTTAAACAAGCTAACTTAGCCTTACAATGAATAATTTAAGTACATTATTTTCTTGAGCCATTAGGTTTTCCTATTTAATAGGTTAAAGAGAAGGAAAGCAACAAACCATTTACCTGTGCTAAACCAAGAAGAGCCTTTCCTGCCATAGAATTTCCCAGGACTTCTTCCGATTCAGGGTAGTCTACAGACATCGGATGGCAGGGGGGTCTGGGTGCAGCTTCAGGCGACCGCGAAGAGTCCACAGGAGTACTAGCTTCATCCTTGCCTTTCGCCACATGCTGCCGGGTCGCCCCTGGAGACGCTGCCTTCCTACTGCAGTCCGACTGCACTGTGCTCAGTACGGTCATCTTGGTGGGCAACGCTCTAGGCAGAATGTCCATTGGGTCTGGGTGTACCCCAGAAAAGCCATCGGGAATCCTGATGTCCTCATCAGCACTCACAGAGTCCTGAAGGCTGCCTCTAGGCGGAAGATGCTGTGGGCTGGCTGTGACGGAGGGAGCTGCCGACAGGACGGATTCTGCCTGGCTGTCTTCATCATCGTCTTCGTTTTCATTATCATCCTCGTCTGGGCCATCAGATTCTTCAAGATCATATCCAGATGGCTCATAACTGAATCTTTGTTTTTCATCTAACAAAAACAATCAAGATGATGTATTTAGAATTGTTTTGTAAGTGGACACATGCAACTTCCTGCATTTTTTAGAAGCTTGGCGATACTATGAGGAATATAAAGGATAAGGGCTCTACCCACAGAAAGCCTACAACTGAGCTGAGGAGAGTGCCAAGGGGCAGAAGCAGTCAGGCAGTCCAGCAGGAAATCAGAGAAGGGAGTCCCTGGTAGAGAGTCGCGTGGCCCGGACAGGCTTTGTTAAAGATAGAGAACAAGACAAATAACTTCAAATGAGTAGATAGGCAGGCGGACAGTAATATATAAAGAAAATCAGAAATAAAAGCCTCAAATATTATACCTGTAAAAACCCCCACAGAAGACTGAACTATATGAAAACTTCAGCAAAGAGCTCAATACAACTCTTTTCCTAGTTTTTTTTCCTCTATTTCCTTGTGACTCCTTTTTATAGAAACTTTAAAAAAAGTGACAGCATTTCATATTTGTAAGTGAAATAAAGTTCCTTAATATTTGAATAGTATTTAGACATATTTTCACTGTCCTCTGAATAGTAATTTCTCTAATATTTAAGCCTTCTCATATATATATTTTTAAAAATAGAGTCTAAATTTTCCCATCATTTTTTTCTGTGATGATTCAGTTCCTCTACGGAAGGGGAACATTAACCAAAAGTCATTAGTTCCAGTTTCATTAACATCATGTGAACTGTGTTTAACAAGGAATATTCAAGATGGCTCAGAGAATAGTTTTAACATTTTCATAAGCTCATGGGGAACTGGGTTTAAAACATTATCGATTCAAAATTTTGCAAAATTAGAGGTGCTAAGTTTTAAAAATTAAATGGGGAGATATGCAAAACCCCTACCCCAAATCTTTGTCATTGAGCTACAATAAAGAAGACATGAGACCATGTTCATTTAACTGTGATATATTCTGCATTTACACATACTTTTAGAAGAGAAAAAAATGTAAATAGATAAATAAGCAACAGGTAGGTTTGTAGGCTTTCTCAAATGGTCTGCATATTAATTTATTTTTACTACTCTTTCTTTATTACAAAGATAAGTTCTTAGAGAAAAGTCTCAAAGGATCAACAAACAAAACATTTGATGGAGGAAGATGAAAGAGACGGGAAACTTTATGTTGTTTATCTTGAGCATGTTATTTTTATAAATAAAACATTCAAAGATAAAACATATGCATCTAGGTTGCTTTAACAAAATGTGATTTTATGGCCCTCTGCTTGAAGGGTTCTACTTTTTTGACATAAAATAACACCAGTTTAGGGAGTCCTACCAGGTGTCTGTGATGGAGATGGAATGAATGGGTAGTTTCTGCGTAAACGCTCTGCCTCCTGCCTCTCAGATGCCTCTCCTAACCTGTTTGATGTTTGAAAATCTAAAATTAGAAAGTCATCCCCAATTTGTTTTGAATTTGCCACATTAGCACCAAATCAGATATATTTTTAGAGAAAAAACCAGAAGACACCAGATGACTAGCACAGGTTGCTGGAGAGGGAGGCTGACTGCATCAGAGGTCAACCCTGCTGCAAAGTCTAACTAGGATGAGACTTGCTTTCCTTAAAAACTATTATATTGCTTTTTTAAAACTAACTTCAAATGTATAACTTATTCCAAACTCATAATAAAGCTGAGTCGTCAGGCAGTCCAATAGCCCAGACTAAGCATCTTGTGTTATTTGGGGTACACGCAACAGGACACTATACAACAGAGTTCAGCTAAACAGCTAACAGACTGGTTAGAGCCACATGTGGGCTGGTGGGATTGTGTGCATCCTAAGGGGTCCACTCTCTTGCCCCATGAGTCCCATTTGAGCACTCACAAAAAAGGGCACTAAGTATCCATTGTGGTACAGTTCTGGGAGGGGCAAGGGGTTCCATGGGATGCACCTCTCCTCTCACCACTGCGGAACAGACACTTTCTCCTGTGACAGGAGGATAAAGGCATTGCTGCCCTCAGGACACTGATGAAAACTTACTGCACTGGGCACAAGGAGTGAACAGGATAAAACACATGACAAGATAATCAGCTGAGCCCAGTCCCACAGCAGAGGGCAAGGCGGGGTAAGGTATGCTACAGGTACAGAGGGCATATATGTACAGGTGCAAGACGGAGGCTGAATCAGAACAGATGGTATCCTGCTTTCTTCTCACCATCCCCTTAATGCCAAGCTAAGAGCCTGAAAGGATAGGACATAGCAAAATACTGGTGGGAGAGGGACAGGAAAAGAATGAGAATGTGAAGAGCATCCTTCCTTGAGGCTCAGTACCAAGAGACGGCCTAAACCTGGCACTGCATGGCACTGCTCTTGGGATCCATCCACCACCCCCAACATAAGGTATGGATCTCTATGGGAATCAGAAATCTCTGGTGCTCTAAGGGGAGGCAGAGCCACCACAGATCTCTCAAACCCAGTCCAACTTCTAACTAGAAAACTCTAATCCCCACACAAAAGGCTGAATAGGAGATGCATGCCCATCACCAGGCATAAGAACTATTTATATTGGTCTCTACTGTCCTACAGAAGATGTCTAGCTTTCAACAAAAATTTTGAGGCATAAAAAAATGGCAAGAAAAAGAGAAGAGAAAAAGCAGTCAGAACTATATGGAACAGATGTTAAGACTGTCAGAAAAATTTTAAAAAACTGATTAAGTATGAAAAGGGCTCTAATGGGAAAGATGGACAATACATAATATAAAATGGGAATTTCAGTTGAAAGATGGAGATAAAGAGAATGAAATGAAATGCTATAAATGAAAAACTAAATGACAATGAGAAAACTGTCAACTCAGAATTGCATGCCCAGTGATAATAATTTTCCAAGATGAGGGAGAAGAAATACAGACTTTTTTAGAAAAACAAAAACTGAGGGATTCACTGGCAGAAGACCTTCTTACTGAAACATGTTAAAGGAAGCTCTTTAGCAGAGAGAATATGATATCAGATGGAAACTATCCACACAAAAAACTGAAGAGTATCGGAAAGACAATAAATGAAGATAAAATTTCTTTTTCAACTTTTAATTGCTTGTTGTGAAAGGTAGCTAAATGTCTGTAGGAGCAACAATGTACTGTGTGCTTATAACATGTAAATGTGAAAGGTTTCACAACAGTGATAGCACAAAGTTGGAAAGGAGGAACTGTGGATATACTGTTATATTCTTTACACTACGTAAAATAATGTATTGTTTGAAGGGAGACAACTAAATTTTTAAAAAGTGCAAGTGACAAGTCAATAGAGGAGATAAAACAGAATTATTAAAAAAGCAAGTTCCAAGTATATATTGCGTACAAGAAGTCCATTTTAAATATAAAGAGACATATAAATATGAAGGTAGATATAAAGACAAATAGATTGAAAGTCTGAAAAAAGCCATACCTTACAATATTAGCTAATATATGGTCGGAAAACTATACTAATTTATCAGACAAAGTAGACTTCAGAACAAAGAAAATGAACAGAACATCACATGATGATAAACATGATCAATGAACATATAATAACCCTGAATGTGTAGCAACTAAACCGGAGCTTCAAAATAAATGAAGCTGAAACTGAAAAAAGTAATAAATGAATCCACAATTATAGTTGCAGACTTCAATATTCCCTTCTCAGTAATTGATGGAACAAGTATATAGAAAATCAGAGAGAACACAAAAGACCTGAAAAACACTTTAAAAACCACTATCACTTAGACCTAATTGACAGTTACAGAATGTGCTACCCAACGATAGCCAAATATGCTTTTCTTATATGGAAAAATATATTGGTACATGACCATTCACCAATATACACCATATTCTGACCTACTAAGCAAACCTCAACAAATTTAAGACATCTAGAAAGCAAGTAGCACTTGAAAAGATGTTCAATGTCATCAATCATTAGGGAAATGAGAATTAAAACCACAATGAAATATTACTACACACCTACTTGTATATGTTTTTTAATGTGCTGGTAAGTTTTTCTGCAGGGCTACAGAACTGGACTCTCATATATGGCTGGTGGGAATGTAAAAGGTACAGACACTTTGAAAAACAGTTTGACAGTTTCTTACAAGGCTACATGTACACAACCATATGATCCAGATTCCATCCCCAGTACCAAACCCTAACGATATAGGAACTATGCCTGTACACAAATGCCTTAAAGCCACTTTATTCCTAACTGCCCCAAACCAGACGCAATCCAGTTATCTTTCACCTGGTCAAGGGATAACAAACTTTGGTGGAACAATGCAATGGAAATATTACTGAACAGTAAAAAGGGAGCTACTGGCTCACACAACGTGGGTGGCACTTACAAGCATTCCACCAAGTGAGAGAAGCCAGACCCAAAAAGCTACCGAGTCTCTGATTCCTTACATATGACACTCTGGAAAAGGCACAACTACGGAGAAGAAGAGAGATCAGTGGTTGCTGGGGGTCACTGCATAGGGGGAGCAGCTGTCTGTAAATGGGCGGCACTGGGGGATCACGGAGCTGTTCTGTATGGTGACATACAATTCTATGTATTTGTCAAAACCCACAAAACTCTATACCATGAACTTAATTTTATGTATGTAAATAAAAACATAGTTAATCATGATTTGGGTGGAATTTATTTATTTTTATTTTTTATTGAGGTATCATTGATATACACTCTTATGAAGGTTTCACAAGAAAAACAATGTGGTTATTACATTCACCCTTATTATCGAGCCCCCCACACACACCCCATTGCGGTCTCTGTCCAACAGTGGAATAAGATGCCACAGTCCCTATTTGTCTTCTCTGAGCTACACTGACTTCCCCATGACCTACACACACCATATACACGAATCATGATACCCCCACAATCCCCATCTCCCTCCCTCCCCACTCACCCTCCCCTTTGGTAACCACTAGTCCCTTCTTGGAGTCTGTGAGTCTGCTGCTGTTTTGTTCCTTCAGTTTTGCTTGGTTGTTATACTCCACAAATGAGGGAAATCACTTGGTATTTGTCTTTCTCTGCCTGACTTATTTCACTAACCATAATACCCTCTAGCTCCATTCATGTTGTTGCAAATGGGAGGATTAGTTTCTTTCTTATGGCTGAATAGTATTCCATTGTGTATATTTACCACCTCTTCTTTATCCATTCATCTACTGATGGATACTTAGGTTTCTTCTGTATCTTGGCTATTGTAAACAGTGCTGCAATAAACATAGGGGTGCATATGATGTTTTTTTGAATCAGAGAAGTTGTTTCCTTTGGGTAAATTTGTCGGAGTGGAATTCCCGGGGAAAATGGTATTTCTACTTTTAGTTTTTGGAGGAACTTCCATATTGCTTTCCACAATGGTTGAACTAGTTTACATTCCTACCAGCAGTGTAGGAGGGTTCCCCTTTCTCCCCATCCTCACCATCATTTTTTTCCCCTAATCTTTTCTATGTTGGCCACCCTAACTGGTATGAGGTGATATCTCATTGTGATTTTAATTTGCATTTCCCTGATAATTAGCGATGTGGAGCATCTTTTCATGTGCCTGTTGGCCATCTGAATTTCTTCTTTGAAGAAGTGTCTGTTCATATGTTCTGTCCATTTTTTAATCGGATTATTTGCTTTTTGGGTGTTGAGGCGTGTGAATTCTTTATATATTTTGGATGTTAACCCTTTGCCAGATATGTCATTTACAAATATATTCTCCCATACTGTAGGATACCTTTTTGTTCTGCTGATGGTGTCCTTTGCTGTATAGAAGCTTTTTAGCATAATGTAGTCATATTTGTTCATTTTTGCTTTTATTTCCCTTGCCTGAGGAGATGCATTCAGGAAAAAGTTGCTCATGTTTATATTCTACAGATTTTTGCCTATGTTTTCTTCTAAGAGTTTTATGGTTTCATGACTTACATTCAGGTCTTTGATCCATTTTGAGTTTATTTTGTGTATGGAGTTAGACAGTAATCCAGGTTCATTCTCTTGCATGTAGCTGTTCAGTTTTGCCAGCACCAGTTGGAGAGGCTGTCATTTCTCCATTGTATATCCATAGCTCCTTTACCATATATTAATTGATCATATATGATTGGGTTTATATCTGGGCTCTATAGTCATGTTCCATTGGTCTATGGGTCTGTTCTTGTGCCAGTACCAAATTTTCTTCATTACTGTGGCTTTGTAGTAGTGCTTGAGGTCAGGGAGTGTAATCCCCCCCCACTTTATTCATCCATCTAAGGATTGCTTTGGCTATTCGGGGTCTTTTGTGGTTCCATATGAATTTTAGAACTATTTGCTCTAGTTCATTGAAGAATACTGTTGGTAGTTTGATAGGGATTGTACTGAATCTGCAGATTGCTTCAGGCAGTATTGGCATTTTCACAATATTAATTCTTCCTGTCCATGAGCATGGGATGTGTTTCCATTTAGTGGTATCTTCTTTAATTTCTCTCATGAGTGTCTTATAGTTTCAGAGTATAGGTCTTTCACTTCCTTGGTTAGGTTTATTCCTAGGTATTTTATTCTTTTTGATGCAATTGCGGATGGAATTGCTTTCCTGATTTCTCTTTCTGCTAGTTCATCACTAGTGTACAGGAATGCAAAAGATTTCTGTGTGTGAATTTTGTATCCTGCAACTTTGCTGAATTCAGATCTTAGATTTAGTAGTTTTGGAGTAGATTCTTTAGGATATCATGTCATCTGCAAACAGGGACAGTTTAACTTCCTCCTTGCCAATCTGGATGCCTTTTATTTCTTTGCATTGTCTGATTGCTGTGGCTAGGACCTCCAGAACTATGTTGAGTAAAAGTGGGGAGAGTGGGAATCCTTGTCTTGTTCCTGATCTTAAAGGAAAAGCTTTTAGCTTCTTGCTGTTAAGTATGATGTTGGCTGTGGGTTTGTCATATATGGCCTTTATTATGTTGAGGTATTTGCCATCTATACCTATTTTGTTGAGAGTTTTTATCATGAATGGATGTTGAAATTTGTCAAATGCTTTTTCAGCATCTATGAAGATGATCATGTGGTTTTTGTCCTTCTTTTAGTTGATGTGGTGGATGATGTCGATGGATTTTCGAATGTTGTACCACCCTTGCATCCCTGGAATAAATCCTACTTGATCATGATGGATGATCTTTTCGATGTATTTTTGAATTCGGTTTGCTAATATTTTGTTGAGTATTTTTGCATCTGTGTTCATCAGGGATATTGGACTGTAATTTTCTTTTTTTTGTGGTGTCTTTGCCTGCTTTTGGTATTAGAGTGATGCTGGCCTCACAGAATGAGTTTGGGAGTATTCCCTCCTCTTCTACTTTTTGGAAAACTTTAAGGAGGAAGGGTATTAGGTCTTCACTAAAGGTCTGATAAAATTCAGCAGTGAAACCATCTGGTCCAGGCATTTTGTTCTTAGGCAGTTTTTTGATTAACAATTCAATTTCATTGCTGGTAATTAGTCTATTCAGATTTTCTGTTTCTTCCTTGGTCAGCCTTGGATGGTTATATTTTTCTAGAAAGTTGTCCATTTCTTTTAGGTTATGCAGTTTGTTAGCATATAATTTTTCATAGTATTCTCTCATAATTCTTTGTATTTCTGTGGTGTCCGTAGTGATTTTCCTTTCTCATTTTTAATTCTGTTTATGTGTGTAGACTCTCTTTTTTTCTTAGTTAAGTCTGGCTCTGGATTTATCTATTTTGTTTATTTTCTCAAAGAACCTGCTCCTGCTTTCACAGATTCTTTCCATTGTTTTATTTTTCTCAATTTTATTTCTGCTCTACTCTTTATTATGTCCCTTCTTCTACTGACTTAGGGCCTCATTTGTTCTTCTTTTTCTATTTTCATTAATTGTGAGTTTAGACTGTTTACATGGGATTGTTCTTCTTTCCTAATGTTGGCCTGTATTGCAATATACTTCCCTCTTAGCATGGCCTTTGCTGTGTCCCACAAATTTTGAGGTGTTGAATCATTGTTGTCATTTGTCTCCATATATTGCTTGTTCTCTGTTTTTATGTGGTCATTGATTTGTTGATTATTTAGGAGCAATTTGTTAAGCCTCCATGTGTTTGTGGGCTTTTTCATTTTCTTTGTGTAATTTATTTCTAGTTTCATATCTTTGTGGTCTGAGAAGCTGGTTGGTACAATTTTAATTTTTTAAAATTTACCGAGGCTCTTTTTGTGGCCTGATATATGATCTGTTCTTGAAAATGTTTCATGTGCACTTGATAAGAATGTGTATCCTGTTGCTTTTGGATGGAGGGTTCTGTAGATGTCTGTTGGGTCCATTTGTTCTATTACATTGTTCACTGCCTCTGTTTCCTTCCTTATTTTCTGTCTGGTTGATGTGTCCTTTTGAGTGAGTAGTGTGTTGAAGTCTCCTAGAATGAAGGCATTACATTATATTTCCCCCTTTAATGCTCTTAGTATTTGTTTCACATATATTGGTGTTCCTGTGTTGGGTGCATAGGTATTTATAATAGTAATATCCTCTTGTTGGACTGACCCCTTTATCATTATGTAACGTCCCTCTTTATCTAGTTACTTTCTTTGTTTTGAAGTCTATTTTGTCTGATACAAGTACTTCAACTTCTGCTTTTTTCTCTCTATTATTTGCATGAAATATCTTTTTCCATCCTTTTACTTTCAGTCTGTGTATGTTTTTGGGTTTGAAGTGAGTCTCTTGTAGGTAGCATATAGATGGGTCTTATTTTTTTATCGATTCAATGACTATATGTCTTTTGATTGCTCTATTCAGACCATTTATGTCTAAGGTGATTATCGGTAAGCATGTACTTATTGCCATTGCAGGCTTTATATCCATGGTTACCAAAGGTTCAAGGGTAATTCCTTCAATATCAAACAGTCTAATTTAACTCACCTAACACACTTAGTATACTATTACAAACACAATCTAAGGGTTCTTTTTTTTCCCCTCCTTTTTCTCCCTCCTCTATTCTTTATATATTAGGTATCATATTCTGTTCTCTTTGTCTATCCTTTGATTGACTTTGGGGTAGTTGATTTGATTTTGCATCTGCTTAGTAATTAATTGTTTTACTTTCTTTACTGTGTTTTTATTTCCTCTCATGGCAGCTATTTTGTCTTAAGAATATTTCCATCTATAGCAGTCCCTCTAAAATGCACTGTAGAGTTGGTTTGTGGGAGGTAAATTCTCTCAACTTTTGCTCATCTGAAAACTGTCTAATTCCTCCTTCAAATTTAAATGATAACCTTGCCGGGTAGACTATTCTTGGTTCGAGGCCCTTCTGTTTCATTGCATTAAAAATATCATGCCACTCCCTTCTCACCTGTAAGGTTTCTGTTGAGAAGTCTGATGATAGACTGATGGGTTTTCCTTTGTCATGTGATGTTTTTTCTCTCTCTAGCTGCTTTTAAAAGTCTGTCCTTATGTTTCATCTTTGCCACTTTAATTATTATATGTCTTGGTGTTATCTTCCTTGAGTCCCTTGTGTTAGGAGAGCTGTGAACCTCCATGGCCTGAGAGACTATCTCCTTCCCCAGATTGGGGAAGTTTTCAGCCATTACCTCCTCAAAGACACTTTCTATTCCTTTTTCCTCTCTTCTTCTTCTTGTACCCCTGTAATGTGAATATTCTTCTGTTTGGATTGGTCACACAGTTCTCTCAATATTCTTTCATTCCTAGAGATACTTTTTTCTCTCTGTGCCTCAGATTCTTTGTATTCCTCTTCTTTAATTTCTACTCCATTTACCATCTCTTCTACTACATCTAATCTGCTTTTAAATCCCTCCACTATATGCTTCATTTCAGATATGGAATTTCTTAATGATTGAATTTTTTTCATAAATTCATCCCTGAGTTTTTGAACATTTTTCTGTACCTCCATGATCATGTTTATGATTTTTATTTTGAACTCTCTTTCAGGAAGATTGTTGAGTTCAGTTTCACTTGGGCCATTTTCTGGAGTTTGTGAGATTTTGGTCTGAACCAGGTTCTTTTGACGTTTCATATTTGTATGTGGTGCCCTGTAGTGCCCAGGAGCTCTAGTCTCTGGATCTGCTCAGCCCCTGGAATGATGTCGGGGGCCACAGGGGAGCGGTGCTGTGCCTCGGGGGAGGAAAGAGCTGTTTCCTGCTTCCTGGCTGCAGTGTCTGTCTCCACTGTCATAACCAGTGGGCCGAGCACACAGGTGTAAGCTTCTGTGCTTTGTGTCTGTAGCTGCCATAGGCGGGGCCTCCCTCTGGCTGGCCTGACGCCAGGGCAGGGACTGCCAGTTTGTGAGCCAGTGCCGGCAGGTCAGGACAAAGGTGCAGCAGGCTGTGTATCACAGTGGAGGGTCTCATAGCTGAGTAGCAAGCCAAGGGAATGAAGCGCCTGAAGCCTCTGAAAGTTTCCAACCTACTGTGTAGAGCACACCCAGCCAACCTTTTCTACCTATCCCTTGTCCCACACAGCAAGCTCTGTGCAAACCCTGCCCCTTTAGCAGCCCTCTTGCTGCAAGGAAACCTCTCTGACCGCCTGCCTTTCCTTTGTCCCAGAGCAGCCAGGTGTGTATCTCTGTCCTCCACAAATGGCTGGAATCTCAGTCTTTCCAAGTTTTTGGCGTGTCTTAGCTTTCGAACCCCACTAATGTCCTGAGCACAATGTAATGTAGGTTTTGCTCCCAAAGCAGATTTCAAGGGCTGCATGTTCAGCAGTCCTAGGCTTCCACCCCCTCCCTCCATTTCTCTTCCTCCTGTTGGTGAGCTGCGGTGGGGGACGGGCTTGGGTCCCGCTGGATCAAGGCTTTGGTACGTCTCCTCGTTTTGTGAGGTCTGCTCTGTTCTGTAGGTGTTTGCAGTCTGGTGCAGCCTTGCTTCCTGTTGCTCTTTTAGGATTAGTTGTGTTAATTATATTTTCATGGTATATGTGGTTTTGGGAGGCGTTCTACGTCTTGCCTCTCATGCCGCCATCCTGAATTCCTGATGTGGGTGGAATCTCATGTGGAATGAAGCTGAGACAGAGGAGTCTAACCGAAGCACACGTGAGCTGGATACCCACTGATGGGGATGGGAACAAAGGTCCTGACCAAAGTCACCTTTGCAAGAGGGTTTCAGCAGATAAGGTGAAGCTTCAAGACAGAAACAAGTTCACATGAACACTGTACTGTAACTGTAAATCTGGGTTTAAGAAAACTAGGTTATTGGTATACTAGACTAGTTCAACAAATGTGTAAACATATAGTAGATGAGAACCAGGTTTCTCATTGCTGGCGAAAGAAAAAGAAGGCAGTGGAGAAGGCCAGAATAAAAACTCTGTGTTGCTGGGCCAGAATTGCAATTATTAATATGGACTAATGTTCTTATTTATGTATATGGCACGTGTGTGTGTGTCCAGAAGTAAGCCCAGATGTTTGTGCATTTATGTATTTCCTAGTTTAATCCAATGACACTGGCTAGAAGCAGTGACAGGTCAGTAGCAATGAAAACACCACCTAGTGTCTAGATCTTTGTGTCTAAATACCACTGTCCAATAAGGAGAACCAGAGGTCCTTGAAGAAATGGTTGACAACAGGGCTAGATCATCATGGGATGCCACAAAGTGAGGAGCTGCTTTAAGAAAAGAAAGATGTGGCATGTCAAAAAGGCACAGGAGCAGACCTCAAAGAGCTCTGATGGCCAACAGAACTTGAGCTGTATGAATAATGACAGTATTATATTACAACCCAAAGAACAAACTATGTGTCCTTGAGTCCATACTTATTTAAGTAAATGAATGAATGGATGAATGAACAAATGGAGAAATGGTAGCTTCCTTGCAGAAGAATTCCAATTAATAAATTAGACCACCAAATAACACATTATAGGCAAGATCTATCAATGTATAAATAGGTATCTGCATAGTCTCCGAATACCTCTGGCAAATATTTCATATGTATAAAGAGGACAACAGTAAGTTTAGTGTCCTGGGAGACTTCACCTTGGCCATGTGATAAAGGGCAGCGTGACCAAGAACACGCCCTGACCTAATGCGTCCAATACGAGGCACTAAGAAAAACACGACCACCCTATGGCACCTTCCCAATGACGCACCTCAATCCAAACATGGCACACATCAGAAAACCCCAAATTCTGGACATTCTACAAAACAAGTAATCAGTACTCTACAAATGTCAAGGTTCTGAAAGACAAGAAAGACTGAGGAATGTGCTAGAGGAGCCCTGATGATTAAGTGCAATGTGGGACAGAAACAGACATGACTGCAAAAACTGGTGGAATCCAAGCAAGTTCTGTCCTTTTGTTACTAATACTGAGCTGAGGATAATTTCTTAATGTTGTTGAACTGTAGTGTCCTATGGTTACATAACATGCTAACATAAGGGGAAGCAGGGTGAAGAAGATACAGGAACTCTCTATATTCATTTTGCAACTTTCCTGTAAGACTAAAACGACTGTTTTAAAAATGACCTATTAAAAAAACCCAACTATTTGCCAGTGTTCCAGGGTCTTTATTTCACTCTATTGACACTGATATTCTGTCCCATTCAGATAAGCATGCATGATATTTACTTCCACCCTGTTCTCATTCTCGTCAAGACTTCTCTTTCTGATAAGCAATTTTTCTTTTCCCTTGTTTAAATAGGAAACTGTTAATTCTTGAAAACAATTCCAACACTTCTCTTGGTTAACTTAAAATCACAGGAAATTTCTCCAAAGTATGCCATAACCTACATACATGCTCAAATTTTTTAGCACCTAAACTGTTCTTGTATCTTGTACCTATTTTTGCATTTCTTTTTCAATTGTGCATATGATGACTAACTGGTTCTAGCCATCAAGACTCTAAGAGAACCTGGGTTAGCACTACATACAGACCAACAATATCTGACCATAACTAAACAAGGATTAACTAAAGACTTGATTTTTTTCTCAATGATTTCAAAAATATAAAATGCAGTTAATTATCTTAAGATGTTGTGCCCATAATTCCCAGTGTCAGAGTCAAAATTCAAAGCCAGGTTTGTCTGGCTCCTAAGTCTGTGCTGAATATTATACATTCAAATGTCATATTTTAAACATCTGAAAATCATCTGAAAAAAGGTCAACAATGAATTATAGTCAATAAGCTAGCTTATAAATATGCATGAGATGAATGTTTAGAGGTACAGACACTGAAAGCTTCATATAATTATTTGATTATGAGTAGTAAAACACATACAATACAATCCCCAAGAAGAATGTAAACTAATAACTCAGCCTTTTTAATTTCACAAATATACTGCATTTGATTATAAATATGGAAATTTAAGAATAATTACTTATACCATAAATCTTTAAAAATCTTTACACAGGTATAAATTTTCAGTGTATGCAATTTATGTGAAGGATTTGAAAAGAACACCATATATTGTTAAATGAGGGAAAGAGTTAAACTACTTGGCTCCATTTTAATCGGATTTTGCTTTGATCATACCAAACTGCAGACCTGGGTTGGCAGTATGATGGGTAAGAAGGCACACAGGATGGCTTCCCTGGACCTTATTTCTCCCTGGTCAGAGCCACATGCCTCAGATTGCTGAGGACTTAACGAAGGGCTGGGATTCCTTTTGGAAGTAATAATGTGTATCTCTCTGCATGCATTGTCCAGGACACAACTGTCCAGGAACTGCAGAAGGGAAAGGCTACCACCAAAGTCTGGAGACCTGAAAATGAATTCTGGATCACTATGTATTTATTAAACAGGGTGGATATTCTAGGATGGCAGAAAAAAGATAAAAACAGACAGCTTAAATGAACAGAAGAGAAGGGCACAGCACCAAAACAAAGCCCAGACAACTCTGCTCTCTGCTTAGATTCATGCTGAGAAAAGTCCTTTCCTATTACTTTGCTGTCTCCTTAAACCTTCCCCTGTTCCCCAGGAAGACTTACTACTGAGTCTGAAGTTGTGCTGATAGAAGATCCAGAAAGGAAAGGTGGCTTGTCTGTGACCAAAAGCCATCAAAGAGAACACGGATTTATTAACTATGCCAGAAACTCAGCATTCATGACTTGGGATATCGCTCACTTTACTGTGGCATGTCACTTAGCATAATAATACCGTAGCATAACACTGTGAGAACTATTATACCCAACACTGCAAACTGCAGCTGCTGGCCACATGGGGCCCACTGCCTGTTCTTGCAAATAAAGTTTTACTGAAACACAGCCAGGCTCATTCATTTACATATTGTCTGCAGCAGTTTTTGCACCACAACTACAAAATTTAGTAGTCATGATGGAGACTACATGGCCCACAAGGCCTAATATATTTGCTACCAGGCCCTTTACAGAAAAAGTTTGCCAACATATACACTCTATACACTCTACTATCACGTTTAAACTTAACAGCCACCCTGTTGTTGAGGGTTGTTATCACTCATCTTACACAAGGAAGTAAAGAGACTGATATATGGCTAGAAAGCATCAAGCCACAGTTCAGAACCAGGTTTTAATGTATCTAGGAGTCCTATTATTATTCCAGTAGGATATGCTGACTTTTTAATATTCTATTACAATTGCTCTTTCCTGGGTGTGTACAATACAGTGTTGCACTCCAGGAGAGTAAAGGCTGTACCTCATCCCTCAGCATCCCTCAGCATCCCCCAGGGACTCTCCAACAGATATAAAGAACCCAAACCTGTTTAACAAATTCCTAAATAAATGGCCCTTAGAAATTCTGTTTAACTTATGTCCTCCTGACACATTCTCTGCTCATAAATTTTTCCATTACTCAGTAAAATTTTACATAAGCATTAAATTAATCCCATTATTTTCTGTGAATTTAAATTCACGAGGGGAAAAAAGAGGTATGTGATGAAGCAATACTGTTTTCAAAAGTAAATGCTCTGAAAAGCTTAGGTCAAACAGCTTCCCAAATGATGTATTTCAAAACTCCATTTCGGGTAGATGAAGTGCAACCTGCCCTGCCACTGCTGCCAGACACTGACACCTGCTGGAAGCACCAGGTTCACAATGAGCACGAGGGGATTCCTCCAGCTCCCCGCACCACCACCGTTCTTTTCTTCTAATTTGTCTGTTTTCTTTCCCCAGGTATGTTTAGAAATGTTACTTTAAAATCCAGACAAACGACAGCAACCGGGAGGGAATAAATTTTTAAGCAGATAATTACTGCAGTAATAGATTTTTGTTTCTTTTTATTAAAGATGGAAATATCATTAAAATAATGGGCCACAGTTGAATGTTCGTGAACTTCAGGAAGTAAACCAAAAGATGGTCCTATCTGGGTCACTCATCAATGACATTAACACTTCTTCATTTTAAATATAAATCCTAAGACCTATGATGGTTTCATTTTATGCATGCTAATTTTTCTTAAAAGGAGCAATATTATGTTTTCTATAAAAATCCTAGTGACAAAAACATATTGCATGGCTTTTATTATTTAGAAAGAATATCATTATGAAAAATTCACTTAAATTTATTTTAAGGGTAAATGTGACAGTTTTAAATCCTATGATCTAACACTTTCTTACATACATTATCCTAAGCATTTAAACAAGAACAGTATTTCTAGTTGTACTTCACCATAGTGAATGGCTCCCCCAGTCTAGCAGTTGAGGGCACATATTAACATTCCAAACATTGAAGTCCAGCATTCTGGAGACCAAAAACATTCTTCAGATCAGGGATGAAAAAAGCAAATAGCCCATGGCAGATTTCTGACACAGAAGGTGAGAACAGACAAGTACTCACTATGATCCCAAGAACACAGGGACACAATTCCCAAGACCATATAATTTTGCACAGCAAGAATACAAGGACAAGTGCAGCTGGCTGGAGGGACTTGACTTTTCATGAGCATGTATTATAATTACATCTTGAATTACTAATTTGAAACTAAAAAGAAACTTCTTTTAAATGCCAGTGTCCAAATTTTAATGGCCTGGCTTAGTAAAATCTGTAATTCCCTCCATGTCATTCAAAATGAATGTTTCCCAACATCTCTAAATTTACTCCACTTGGAAATCAGACCAAGAATTCACCTGCTAAGGGATATAGTGGGTAGCCATACAGCTCCTCTGCTGCTGAAGGTAGGAAAGAATTTTAAAAAATCAAGGAATTTGGTGCTTCATCATATCATTTTCACACTGACTTTTAATGAGCACTCTATTTACAAGGGACACGCACATTAGCTGGGGAATGACATTCTGAGTCTCATGTGGGTTGGCACAGTAGCAGATGGGTCTGGGATGCTTACAGAAAAGACTGAAGAAATACTGAAGTTAAACAGGATGAATACAGAATAAACCCTGGGTGAAAATAAAACAAGGCAGACATGAAGAAATAACAAAATACGAACAGAAAAGATTGAAGAAATACTGAAATTAAAAAGGATGAATACAGAATAAACCCTGGGTGAAAATAAAACAAGGCAGACATAAAGAAATAACAAAATACCAACATAACATAAACAGGCCTGGACTCTTCCCAGAAAGTTTTAAGATGACCAAGACATTACCAAGTGGTAATGATGCTTAGACAATAAATACTGTCGTAGGGCCCTAAGTCTAGATGTCAGAGGGCATTTAATAAACTTTGTTGAATAAATGAAGACTCAGAGGTGATATTTCAGGTGAGGATTCTGTAAGTGCTACAGAAAATACCGATTAAATGACCAAGCACCCCCCAACCCCCAGTTTTTCCTTTAAACCAAAAAACACTACTCTCAGGTTTCTGGATGCTATTTTGTAAGGTTTGGCATTTAGAATCAGGTCTTCCAAATAACATCTTTATAGGCTGTTTTTTTTTCTTGTTTAAACAGATTTACCTTATTTCCCAGATGTCTGAGATAATCAAAATTTAAATATACATAGTAAGTACTTGTATATCCTGTTAGCACACTAATAGTTTATATGTGGCTTTCATAAAAGTGTGCCCAATCTATAGTCCCTCTTAAGGACCCACAGGATGGCACTGCTCACATTACCACTTCACAGGCAACAGGAAATACGCACTGTGGCTATCACAACTACTGAGGGACCCACTCAGTATGTAGAGAAGTGTCCCAAATTTTCCTACTGTTCAAGACTTGATGTTTTAGAGTTCTGGTTTCCTAAAAGACATGTTAGCTCCTGAATTTGGCTATCTGGTTCTCTTTAGTCACTGTATTGTTTAGAAGGACTCTGTAATCTATTGGCATAATTAAGTCCTGAATTTCAATTGTGGGAAAACCTAGGTGACAAAGGCTGTTCAGCTGACAGTTCACTGGGTTATGTCAGACTTTCATTTTTCAAACAGTGTGACCAGCTGACCCTTAACTGCAGCTGTGAGGGCATAATGACAGCATCTGGAATGCCACTATAATTAACACCTTTGGGAATAAAGGTAAGAAAGCTAGCTGTGGTTAGTGCCATGGCACCTTACTGCTAGCCAAACCTTAGCCTTCCCCTGAAATGCACTGTACATAGGCACAAACAGAACCCCAGTGTGTTTTCTAGCCATGTGCTGTGCAGCCGGATCACCATCAGATGGATGTCAGATTAAGAATATGACAAACGGTATCAAGACCCAGGATGCTACAGAAGCATCTGATAAAACTGTTCATCATTAAAGGGAAAAGACAGCAAGTTATGTATGAAATGGCCCTACATTACACACTACAATTTTATCACTTATCTTCATTTATTGGGCCAGGAAAATGGAGATGCACTGTCAGGCAGGAATCGTGTTGGTTAGGGTACCTGGACATGGTTGGAGGATCCTATGCAGGAGCTAAAGTCTCAACTGCTATGAGCCTGGCCCCTAAGGGAGAGGAGACTGCCCTGTGTGACCAGGGAGTGGGAAACTCCAGTGGGCAAGAGGGAAGCAGGGAGGAGGAGCTGGATTTAAGACCATCTGACACTGACCAGCTCCGGATCCCCGAGTGAAAAGGACGTACACTTCAAATCTTAAAACTGTCAGACTTGAAAATATTCATTCTTCTTCTTAATTATTATAAAAGCCAGCCATACTACTAATATCTGCCAAATAATTTGTAATTTTCCTTGGAAAAGGGAAGTGACAGTAAATGAAACACTTCATAACATATGGTGCCACTCCTTCCAACATCCTTATGAGGCTGACAAGGGTGGGGTTTTAAAATGGAGAGAGAAATATAAAGTAGGAAGCAATCATGCCCTATCTTTAATGACAACCTGTTCTAGGTAGAAAATTCTATACCACAGTGATGCTGACTCAGAGTAGAAAGTAATTCCAGGGGAAATAATGTTCCCTCAATTAAATAAATGAAGAGGGACATTTCTAAATAGGTCATTGTACATTCATACACACACATATAAAATTGTATGTTACTAGGGAAAAACGGTACCAGAATTTCTACCCATACTTGCAAACTCCATCTGGTGGAGAATGAGGGATGCTGAAGCACTGAGGTGCTTTGTTTATAAAAACACCTTTCCAGAAAAAGATTTCTGCTCTCTGGTATTATTCATTACTGCTATTGTTGAAGCAGGGTATCCACTTAATACAAGTATGCTTCTTCGGGTCATTACTGCTAAATTCCCCCTACAAAATAAAACAGTAACAGAAGGAAAAAAACAAACAACCCTCAGCAATGAAAATTCCAGGATCACAGATTAAAAGCCCAATTATCTTTGGTTTCTTTGTTTCAAGAACATTTGGGAAAATAATCTGGACTAAGAGACAGATGTGTATGGGCCTAAAGGGGCAATGGCTTTAAATGACTTTAGATGATAGCAGAAAAATTCAGACTTTTTTAATCAAAGGAACACTATGTGTGGTGTGTGTGTGTGTGTGTATTAGGAAATGTGTTATACGAATAAAAATTCTAGAAAAATAGTATCTAAGAAATACTACTTCTCAAGTGTCAAAACATCAAAAATTGGTATGAACTGCCATAGAAGAGACTGATTATATGTAAAGATAAGTGGGTCTAGTGGAAACCTGGAGTGATTGCTTCCCAAGCTGAAACCAGCATGACCTGCCCCCAGGCCCTTCTCAGCTGCGTGCCCTGCCCACACTCTCCTCCTGATCCGTTTACAGTCTTCATGCCCTGCTCCTCCTTCCCAACCTCTGGGCTTTCGCCCAAACAACTCTCTCAGTCCAGAATTCTTGCCGTCCCTTACTATGCCCCCCTCGCCATACCTTTTCCAAACAGAGCAATGCATGAATCGATAAATCCCTTCCCTTCCTTTGGGGATACCCTCCATCATCCATCTGCAACCAACGTGGCCATCAGTGCTCTTTCCCTGACCTCAGCCTTGAGAAATGACCCTGCCAAGGAGTGGAGATCCTGAGCGCACTGACTGCACACACTGAATAGCTGCAGGAGTGGTCAATCAATCAATCAATCAATCAATCAAAAGGAGAATAGCATTTCCTTCTCTGAAACTACTGAAAAATAGAACACATCTTTACCTGTTCATCTGGAGAGATCAGTACTGAGGACAAGAAGACAGACAGAATAGGCAGGTAAACTGAGTTATCTTCTAGTCTTCTTCCAATGACCAATAAATAACAAATTAATAAACAAATGCCATCATCACGTTAACAATATCTAAATGACCTTGGCCACATATGTTAACATTGTTTAAGGGTAAAGGCATTAAATGCAAATTTGATTTTAGTGAAGGAATTGAATGGAAAATTATCACATCAAGTTCTAAAAGTAATAACACAATGATTTCCTGACAAATAAAAGGTCATTTTTTTCTAGTTATCCATTAAATAAAAAACTATTTAGTACCAACCAGTTATTAGCCCCAGCCCTAAGGAGCTGGAGACAGAGCAGTGACACAATAAAACCCCTGTCCTATGTCCTTATGGCTTATTTTCTAGTTGAAAGGATCACACACACACACACACACACACACACCCCTAAGGAGCAGTGACACAATAAAACCTAGAACACACACACACACACACATCCCGGCGGCGCTCAGCACTGTAAGTGAACATACAGCAGGACTGGGGGCCTCATCCATGCTGACAGTAAGTAAGAGCAAGCAGGAAAGGTGCCTTTTTCCCCTAGCGAGGGTCACCGATAAGGGCATTTGAGTCCAGCACAGAAGGAGATGACGGCCTAAGTCCTGTGGTATCTGGTGGAGAGCACTCAGAGAGAGAACTGGGCACAAGGCCCAGCAGCACATCGACCCTGTGGGTGTATTTAATAACGAGCAAGGAAATCAGTGTGCTTGTAGTTGAGTGAGCCAGGGAGCAAGGAGTGGGAGATGAGTTTTAGAGAAATGGTGGTGAGTTGGGGTGGGGGAGCCGGCAGCTCGGAAGTCCCAGTAGACCAGTGCTCTCACTAAGACAGGAAACTGCTGGAGGGTTTTCAATATTGTTTAAAAGATCACACTGTAAAGGGGGAGGGGCTGAACCACAGAGACCAGTTAGAGTTACTACAAGTAACTTGGTAGAGATGAGGGTAACTTTGGGCAGGGTTGGGTGGTAGAGGTGGTTAATAGTTGTTGGATTCTGGATACATTTTGAAGAAGGAGTTGAAAGGTTTTCGTGGTGGACTGGAGGCAAAGGACATCGAGGATGACTTCTGGTATAGCAGCTGGAAGGACGGGAAGCCTGCTTCTTAGAAGTAAGGGGTAAATCAGGAGTTTGGGGCACATCAAACTTGAGATGCCTCTGACACGCGAGTGGACAGTGGGCAGGCAGACGCACCTACAAGTCTGGAGTGAATAATGGAATCATCAGCAGAGAGACAGCATTTAAAGCCCGAAGACCAGATGAGTTCACGTGGGGAAGTGGGGGTGGGGGGGTCTCGACAAAAGAAAAGAAATAAGGAACCACAGCCCTGGGCACTGCACGTAGAGGCTGGGAGATGAGGAGCCCACAAAGACTGAAAGAGAATAAACAGCTAGTATAGTCCAGGCTAGTATTAGACTAGAAACCAGTATATTCTCCAGACATGCGGTACCATATTGCAGGCTTCTGGGCTTTCCCCCCTAAAAAAGTAGACATTTGGAGAAATACCAAGCAAGACCCCATTTCTACCATCAATTTAGTGGAGAGAAACTTCTTTTCAACCCAACCTTAGGATAGTAATCAAGAAAACACGAATAAATATAGCAAATTATCATCCAACACAGGGGCCAACAATTTAAATTTCTACAATATTAGGTATAGCTAAGGATGTGCAGAAATAGAAGCTGTTCTATAGAACAATTTGAAATTATGAAGTAAAATTAATTTTCTGGGTATCTACAGAAAGGTGGTACTACTTATACAAATTTAAATTATAAACATAAACAAAAGCAACATAGTATTCATCGGTATATATACGTGTTACATTGAATGAAACGAGATGAAGCCAAGAGCCGCTGAACACAGTGAGGGCTCGCCTCTGCACAGGGCGGTGACTGGCAATGGTGACCTAACACGTAATGCCTTACTTAGCTTGTTTTTTTTCCCAAAAACATACTGAATTCGTAAAAAAGACTTGAAGCAAATGCAAGAAAATATTTATAATCACGAACGCTGGAATGAATACATGAATGCATGCAATAAACTCTCTGTAATCTTTTTGTATTTAAAAGAATCTCAATGCATTTTTTAAAGTACAAAAAAGAACAATAAACAGAAAAGAAGACCATTTGTTTAAAACAAAAAGCTACATTAAAGTTACATTTATACCTAAATTCCAAGCCTATAATAAAACAAAATTAGAGGAATACATTTTGTTGACATATTCATAAAGAATTATTAGGTCTCTAGTATGACCCAGCAATTGGCAAAACCCATCAAAATGCTTCATCGTACTATTCAATAAAAATAGGAATGATAATTCTGAGTACTCTACCCAGAAATACAGTAAAAAATTAAACTGAGAGGAAAACAGGTAAAACTAACTAGTTTTATCAGAAGATCTCATCTGAATAGGGAATTAGGCTATCAGCTCTGAGTTGTAATCTAAGACCTGCTTCAAATCCTTCTGGAATAAGATGAGAAATACAAATGTGAATGGACAGATGTAGCATCTATCAGTCAGTCAGCCAATCTAAACAATACATGGTAATTAATCAAAACTACTTTTAATTTTCCTATCTAAACTCAGGATATAAACACTACTTTCCCTTAACAATTTAATGTATTCTATCGACATTTTATTTAATTTTTATAAGACTTTATCTCCTAAAGAAGTAAAACACAGTTTTTATCATAATAAATGTACATTTACACATTTCTCAGATATTAGTACTTTATAAGGTAACCTCCACTTTGTGCCTTTTCTAAGTAATAAATATACTTCCTGAAACTGCTACTCGTTTTTCCTAGCTTTTTATTTCTGAGTTGCTCTACATAACAGCAATAAAGCAAATAAATAATAAGCAGGGATTTTTTCACTGAGTTATGATAACTAATTTACTACATGATTACTAAGAGCAGAAAAGAAATCAAATGAACCGTTAAGTGAATTATAGACAATTAATTCTATTAAATGTGCTGTGTGTCTTTAAACAAAGACTCAGAATTGAATTCCTAGCAATTCAAAATCAGCTTTTACTAAGTATGTTCCTAGGACAAAAATTTATATGTATGTTAATGTGATATGTCCCTTTAAATCCTGATATTACCATCCCCAATATGTATCAATGCATCTGTTAAGACAGTAAAAAGCTCCTTATTGTCCTAAATTTGTACGATTACCTTTTCTTTCTATTATATCAGTTTATTCCCCCAAAAGAATTAGAGGCAGTCCTTCCCTTATGCTTAATACTGAATCATATCAACTGTATCACTTATGATGTGAGTCACTCCTTCTGCATATTTAGAAATCAATTCAGCTGATTCATTTAGTGTGTTACTGGTTGTCAGATGGAATTAAAAACATCTGAGTTTTTACCTAATTTTCAATGATGTTCTCATCATTTTCTCTTTGGAAATATGCTCTGTATTGAACTAATGCACATTAACTAAAACATAGCAAGTGAGTAAAGGTTTGATGTAGGGTATTTTTCAAAAAAGTGTTTTTTTGGGAAACTGATCTTGATTGATAAATTCTTATTTAAAAATAAGTGGGTTAAAAAACAGTCTTAAAAGGGTAATTCTATTCTCTGATTAGTCAGAACAGATGAACAGGTTTATTTTCCCTCAACTTAGAGATAAATACTTCTATTTGTTGAATTAACATTGTTAAGAAAACAACCAGTTAACTTTTTCAAAATAACAAACATTTTGGGGAAGCGAACAAGCATTTTATTCCACAAGTATTTCAGGAGCAGCTGCTACATGCAAGGTACTGCGCTAGGGGCCATGGGTGCAGCAAATATCAGAGTCATCATTTCTGCTCATGATATGCTTAAGAATCTCAGTGAGGAGGTCTGGCAAGCAAATAATCAAAACTTAAGGCAGAGAGGGATTCAGTACTTCCAGAGAGCAAACTCTAAAACACTATAGAGTTGAGAGAATAGAAAAAATCGCTTTCCACAAGTGGTGTTGGAAGGGAAAATCAGAGAAGGCTTCGTGACAGCAGTGGATTTGAGGTAGCTCTTGAAGGAAAGTAAGATTTCAACCCATGCAGACTAGGAGCCACGACTGGGTGGGGACTGAGAGCGGGGTTCTAGGGAGGATCGTATGAGGTCGGAGCCAAGACCAACGTCATAATTTCAAGCATAAGGGCAGGTGAAAGAAAAGAAATGAGATCGTATGTGGTCGGAGCCAAGGCCAACGTAAGCAGGAATTTCAAGCATAAGGGCAGGTGAAAGAAAAGAAATGAGAAATGAGAGAAAAGAAGTAGGTAGGCACCAGATTATAAGGGATTTTGACAGTTGAAGGCCAAGTGGTTCACACTTTCTTTGGCCGGCAAATGGAAGTCAGTGGAAGACTTGGAGCAGAGAAATAGTATGGCCAGACACATGCTTCAGGAAGATCAGCCTGACATCAGTGGGGATGGACAGGAGGGAAGACAAATTAAAGATGGCAAACTGGTTAGGAGTCTATTGCACAGTGTAAATAAGAGGCAATGAAAATAAGAACTAAGCAGTATCAGTGGGAATGGAAAGAAGAGGATGGATGCAAAAAAATAGTACATTGCAATCAGCATTTATGAAAAATATGGAATAAAGCCTTACCTGATTCTTCTGTATCTTGTTCATCTATTAAACCTACTGAGACGCCTAAATCCACACATTTCTTGCTATGTGTCTTGGACTTCATGTGTTTTGTCAGATTTCCTTAAGGGAAAAGAATGTTTACTAAGCTTACATATATTATTTTGCTGTTGCATTTGTCAACACTGGCAAATCCCATTCCTATTTCAAGTGAAAGTACAGATCGTGGTTACACAATTCCAATGATTAAGATTTGGACAGAAGAAAATACTGGTGTCTATATATTATAATCACCTTGTTCTTTATACTAGTAATAATTTCTTTTTCAAATTTCCTCCTTTACGTTAATAATATATACTTTCACCTTATGGTCTGTATTCTCTAGTCCTTATTTATTTATTTCTTAGAACGATTCACACCTATTTAATTTAAGTCCCTTTCAGATTGAACTATGAGCTATAGCTCCTGGCATCCAAATTCTCCACCAGTTGTGTTTGCTGGCTCTCTCCTCATAGTACTTTGCTTCTTTGCCTGCTTTTTAGTAGGTTTTGCAAGCGTATCTTCAGCAAGATTGTTTTCCCGGGTGTACTAAGTACCCTTGCTTGTATGAACATCTCTATGGTTTTTCAAATGTTTCTGTCCAGGACTTAAGGTTTCACATGGACCAGGTTTTGTTTTGTCTTGTTTTGTTTAACATGGCACAGGTAACATGTGTTGCTTTTTAGCAGGCTTTTCCCCAATGGTCCAGAGTCACTGGACAGGACAGCCAGGTTTACTTCAGAAGCCTTAGACTCCATCTCAGGACTAGCATGAAAACCCGAGGCTTGCAGACATACAGCTGGCTTTGCTGCTCCTAAAGGCTTTTTTAAAAAGTGTCCACCATGCTACAGGAGTTTCCTTTTTATTTCTGGTTCCTGGGAATTTGCCTTTTTAAGTTTCGAGCTTTTCTGTCTATTAAAAACCATATTTGGTTGTGTTCTATTATAAACAGTATTTCTGTGTGTTTGGAAGAAAGAATTTTGTACATGGATTTCACTTCACCATATGGACTAGATGTTCCATAAAGGTATCTCTAAAGGTGTGTTTCCTCTGGCAGCTGGTATATCGACCTAAGTGTTACCAGGTCAACTGGGAACCACTGGGCACGCTTGTCCCAAGTGGTCGTGATATAGGGGGAGAGCTCGCATTGCTCTGATGACACCAAGCAGCTTGAGTAGATGATGCCACACACAGAAATACTTGCCAACAAGGGAAAATCATCTCTTTTGAGAAAATAAACGAAATCTAAATATTGAGTTTGGTGAGCAGGACAAATTAGTATTTAAGAATAAGCCTTGAGAAGAACAAAAAAACGCCTAAATCATTGGCCCAGGTTTTGGGCTTGCAGTAGCTGAAGGACCTGCCCAACTGCTGTATTTATAGAACCTTGATTCCCCTCAAAATGCACTAAGCCCATGGAACGGATCACACTTGCTCAAGACAAAGCTTGCACTAGACAGCATGCACAGCACCCCAGAGCTTGGTGCTTAAGGGATTCAAATGCAAGAAGGTACCCAGACCACAGAATATCTAAGTTCTGAAACCTTGCCTTTGTGCTGCTAGAGATACACCTGGCTTAAATAGCTTGGCCATGTCTCACATTTACTTTAAGTAGACTTAAGAACTATGAAGCAAATATAGCAAAATGTTAACAATTATTAAAGATGATGGGTTTACTGGTGCTCATTATAGAAATCTCTACTTTTCTGTATGCTTCACAAAATTTCACATTAAAGAGTTGTAACAATGGTTTGGCTATGTTAATGTGGCTGGAATTTCCCATTATTAGTCAAAACGCTTTCTAGTATAACAATATACAAACCAAATTACAAGGTCTACTAAATAGTTCTCTTTCAAAACGCTTTTGTTCCCTAAATAGACAACCACAGAAGGTTATCTGCATTCTAAGTAGTTAATGTATCATTGTAACTACGCAAATTTGGGACTGTAAGTTTTTAATAAGCGTATTTTCTCATAACTTGAGCTATTAGTTATTATTAACCAACTTCTTACATAATTTAATATAAAACAACTTGCATTCTAATATGTATATTAAAATGCAAATATCCCTAGCAATGCTATAAAATGTATGCATTGATTTAATAAACATTAATATAAATCCTCTGGAAAGCATGCGAGATTTTGTTTCTGGGTTTCTATAGCTACATATAGAGCCAAGCTTTCTGTGATATAAATGGCCCTACATCTTGCAGAGATGCAAGCTCAGTGTATATTTTCTGCTGACTGACCTTTAAAGTGGCATAGTGAAAACAAATCAATTAAAATTATTTTGAAAATGTACTCATAAAATAAACTAAGAGGACAAATGATGAAGTATAGATTTATAAGCATTACCATCAGAAGCATCAATTTCTGGCACCAGCCTTGATAGTATTTTGCTTTCTTTGCATACCCTTATTTATGTAACATGCCATTACATCACTGCTGTTTTCTGCTAATAACTAGACACATTCAAGGAGAGGTGAATCGACTAGGACAAGTAAATCGGAGTAGGGCAAAATCTACAGCCTCATCTAAAACAAGTCTATTATTATTTAGCTACTTTTAAAAGGTATTAGAGAATCTGTTTTACATATATTCATTCATGAAAGGGAGACATCTACAAGGAAGCTGACCACAAAGAAAGAGAACTGTTGTCTCTAGAGAAGGGGAAACACTGAATTTCTAATACTTTTTTTTCCACCAGTCTCCTTACTAGGGTAGTTTTCTTCAAATAAATATTTATCACATAATTACAATAAATTATCTGACAAAACAAAAAATTAATGTAAATTCAGATGTGAAGCATATTACAGAAATGAAAGACATAAAAACTGCTGATATATACTGCTCACTCTTTGGGGGTTGTTATGCTCTGTACACCATTCAGTAAATGTTTATATAAAATTTTATATGATGCTGTTTTGAATTATTTCACTAAGATTAATACTTGAAGATTCATAGTATTTTCCTTTGCTAAGAATCCCTGTAGTTTCATATGGTTTTTCCACATCTATGCTTTCCTTCCTTCTTTGTCTGTACTTTACGAATATAGTTTTTTAAATATCCTGATTCCTTTCCTCTTTCTATTGAGAAATATCTGTTTCACATTATACCTTGATTCCCTTTTATTTGGTAACATCATTCCATACTTGGTAATCTTTTAATAGTAATATTGGCCTATTACTGGTCTCTTGATCTCATACTGGAAATTAATAGATGTTAATCATAGGATCAAAACCAATGAAAAAGCAATAAATTAGGTGAAAGGATCAAAGTGCTTTAGCCTATCATAGCCTTCACACAAGACTAGGAAAATCATCCTGTAATTCACCCTCCATTTCCAGAAGTTTTTATATTACAAAGGACTACAGAATTAGTTTCCTGAAACTTTCTAGAAATATTCAAGACTATCTGAAGAACACTTTTTCCCTCCTTCATTACAGTTTCAGGCTTTTAAGGAGAGCTAATTTGAAGATCTTTAGTTGCTACCTATTAGATAACTCTTTAAATGACAATAAATACTAGCCTAAAAACATACTTTTGTTAAAGAACTGATCAATTTTTTAAACCAAAAACTGTGAAGACAGCCAATATAATTAGAAAAAAGAAAATGTTAGCTCAAAAGGAATAAAAGCAGTTTTTGCAAAAAAAAGATTAAATATTTTTATACTTATTGCGCTTTCAGACAGAAAATTATATGACTTCTTTGCTTTAAAGAGAGTCTTATTTTTTAAAGTGTGGCATTTGAAATTAAAATCCCAGGTAACAATTTTTAAGTAATGAATCATGAACCAAGAGCCTAATGGAGAAAGCAAACATTTTATGGTACTGTATTCATTATATATATATAGGAAACTTGTAGAGGGTAAAATTTCCTTAAGTATAATAATGGTTTATAATTTAAATAAAAACATATAAAGAATATACAAAGGGTACTAAATATAACTTTAATGACTAGTTCTGAGTTCTGTAAACATTAAATAAATACAAAGGTCAGAAAATTTTTGAAGCTAAAATTCAGCAGAATTTGGGTTTAAGTAAAGCATCTTGAAAAAAAAGAAATGGTTATGCATGCCTAAAATTAGACATCAGACCACTAATATAATCATTATACATTTACTGTAGTTATTATTTTAAATTTTTCCAATCTTTTAACACCAAAATGATTTACTTGTGATCAAGACAATTCCTTTTTCTTCAGCCCCAAAGTTAAGTATTTTGAAAATGTGTTAGTCATCATGTTATGTAACTATAATTTGGGGAGTAAAATAAAAAAAGGGCAATTGCTTCTTTTAAAATGTTATAGCATATATGTAATTAAAATTTTTTTCCAAGAGGTCTAGAAACATATAAAGAAATAAGACTGCAATGTTTATAAGATGTAATTTATATTAGTCTACTTAAGCTACTGCATCCTTGGTCAAAGAATATATAAAGCTGGGTCTAAGCTCTAAATGCATATAAAAAGGACCATGAAGCAATGTCATCTCATACCTTTAGTCTTAAAGGAGAAGTTACAGTAAGTGCAGTGGTAAGGGCGGACATCTGTATGGGTTCGTATGTGTTTCTTTAACATACTAGGTTTCTTACAACGTATTCCACATTCTTCACAAATGTACTTTCCTCTTCCCCTGCCTCGGACATACACATACTCTTCATTTGATTTATATCTAATTTAAAGAAAAAAAAATGAATAGGGCAATTGGATACTATGTCTTTGAGAAAATACTGATGGTTAAAATTCAACCTAAAAAATAAAACAAGGCACAATTTTTATACTGAATCAATATAAATTTTATGCACATATAAGAAACAGAATATTCCAGCTTTTCACATCAACACTAAATATTCTAATAGCTAATTCTATTCTAACAACTTATTCAATGCTGGGTTTAATTTTAAAATAGTTATTCCCTCTTTCTAAGTTACTGGTTTAAAAGTTATTTTTATTGCTAAATTCAGTTGCAACTATAAGTACTGAAATATTTCTGAGCTTCACTATAACTACAATTAGCTTTTATAATGTGTTTTCTCATAACCAACTACACAAGGACATAAAATAGGCAATGAATTCATCTCTCTCAGAGCAGATTTCCCAAGTCACTCCTTTTTTTTTGTAAATCAATGTGAAACCCAGGTTCACTCTGAAACTTAGTTCTTAGCTGCCTCCTAGGACCTACTGTTTCCTAAATAGTTAGTACTTTCTTGATCAAAATGGAATTAACATAATACCTGACATATATTTTGCCATGAAGATTCTGTTAATAAGCTGAGAAACTTTGCAACATTTATATAAAATTGGCACTGATAAGTTTTCATTCATATGAAAGCAAATGTACATTTAAAAAGTAAGTTTAAATGTACATTTAAAAAGTAAAATTTGTACTTGCCCTCCATCAAATATTTTAATTCTTCTTGGTTCACTTTTGATTAAGGAATTTTCTTTATCTTGCTCACTGTTAATTTCAGAGGCATCTTTATTGCTGAATTCAACTACTGTGGACTTTTGATTACCTAATGCTCTCTGAAAGGAAAAAAAAGAGAAACTAATTTAATAAAACTGAAAATACAAACATGCTAATGTTTCACTTGGAAATCAAAACACACCAGAATACAGTGCATATAGTTAATGGAATGAATTTCAAGGCAATAACAGGTTTAGAGGTTATTTGCTTTATCTCCTCCCTTATCTTTAATGTATCTGCCTAACCCATAGCAAACTGTTATCTTAAAATCCCACCAGCCCACCGACATCCCCAAATAAAGGCTTTAAAACCTCCCACCCTGGCATTCCATGAGTTTAACAGGAACTTAAAAAAAAAATAAACTAAATATTCTTTCTTACATCTAACAAACCACTCATACTACACTTAAGTTTATTTCTTAAAGAGTCCATTCTTTGGAGATGGAAAAGAGCTGCACCCCTTTTGGAATAATAATGTCTCATACTCATGAGAAAAATAACTACATTCCCTTCAACTTCAACGCACTGTAAAGTTAAGGCAGAAGCCTCATTTCTGACTATTTTATTATCCCTTCTCCCATTATTTCAAACCATAATGGATTCCCCTCTGTATCTTCTCAAAAGTTCCTGAATACTGATGACAGACAGTCCAGGTCAAAAGTTAGGTTTCGACCTGATAATAATTAAATCTCTAGGAAAGGTGATGAACATTAAAATGGTAAACAGTGGATGTTTTCCCTACAGAAGCATTGGCGTAACACCACCTTATGACTTTATACAAGTGCAGCACTCCCAGCAGGATTCCCACGCCTCTGACCAGACCATTTGCACATACTGAGGAGGCAGCGCAGGGAGGGTCTCCCAGTGAGGAAGGACCCTCTCAGGCCCAGTCACTTGCCCAAGGTCAAGTGTCAACCACAGCAAGGGCTCAAACTATAGTCGTCCAGCTGAATCCAACAGAAGACGCAAGTTTTCAAACAAGGGCGTCTTTCTTACAAACCTCCAGTAAAAATTACATCACCACACAGACAGCTATCACACGGAGATGACTTAATAATAGTGAGAAGAGGGTGTGTGTGTTATGGATGGAGGGCCAGTGTGGCCTCAGAGTACCCTGTCCTTACAAAGCCAGGAGCAAAGAAAAGCTGCTGGTAGTATGAAGAAGTACCTGACAGGTAAAAATGCAACTGTCTCCTCCTTTCCTGGCAAACACATCAGTTTCCCCACCATTTGGAAAATGTTCACCTACCTTCCTTTGACTTTATTCTTATAACAGTAATTCTATTTCTTTCCTTCTTTTCAGTACCAAATCCACATGAATCTTTCGCTCAGCTTCTTCCTATCAGAGCTGGCTCCTGTTCACCAGTGACTGATAACCTAAACGCCAAAACCCTTCCCCTTCCTTGGCCTCCACATGCCTGACCTCTCTGTGCCATTATGATGTTGATTCCGTGTTTCTCTTAGAAATCCTTTTACTCTCATGTCTACCTGTTCTTCTCCATTTTGAACTATAAATACATTTCACATTTGGGTGGTGAGTTAACAGTTAACTCTGCACCCAAACCTCCACAGCCACTTGTCCTCCTGACTCAGGTCTCCAATGATAAGAGAACTACTCAGTCCAGATGCTATGTTCATCTGTATCTTTATTTGCTCTCTCTGCTTCAACAACTCTCCCTAAAGTATCTTCTCCCTTGATCTGTATGATACCGCTTTTCTCTGGCTCTCCTCCTTCCTCTATGAACAATCTTTTTCAGTTTCCTGTGTGAACTTTGTTCATCCACTCAACCCTTTAAATAGCAGGGATCCCCAGGAGCCATTCCAGGCCCTTGTCTCTTTACTCTCTCCTTGAGCAAGGTCAGTAATTACCTATGCACAGAAGAATCTCTGCACCACCCCCCCGGAGCTCTCTCCTAGCTCCAAGTCTAGAGATGCACTTCCAGAGGCATTTCTGCCCAGGCAGAGGTGCTGAAAGTGAGTCACTTCTCACTGGCAATTGAGGAATATAATGAGGCTCTGCTCAAACACTGGGGATCGGATCTCAGCTTCCAAGATTCTGACTTTGTAGGTCTAGAGTCAAGTCTGAGCATTTATAAAAATTAAATTCTGAGTGGTTTGGATGCAGCCTCCTTCAATAAGGAGTGCCAATGGCTCTCCATACCTGCATACGTTTTTGACCTTGTCTTAGGTTTCCAACTTCGAAGTATGTCAGTGCTGCAAGCTGATGACACTTTCTAGCCACGACCTTCGCGGGGCTTTTACATGAACCCAAGTTCTTCGTCGCTTCCATGCCATTCATCAGACTATTAAAGTTTCTCATTCTTATTTGCCTGGAAAACATCCCTACTTTTTCTTTTTAAGATGCATAAAGTATCACTGCTTCTAGAATAGTTTCCTTGTATCATTAACTCTTCAATCTACTGCAGTAAAAGACTTCCTTCTTTTCAAGTTGTAAATACACCTACTGTAACTCTGACATAGTGATAAATTAATGTTTACAAAGTACCTATGTTTATGAGTCGGTATCATCTGATTTGGAATAGCTAGTGGGCCTGTTGAGCTCAAGGACATAATCTGTAGTTCTGCAGGTCCAGGGCCTTACCTACTGAGTTACTCTTACCCTCTTAAATGATTTCTCCCATTTTATAAAACTACCAATTCTAAAAGACTGCTTCCCCAAAGAACCCATTAGTTTCATGACCTTACTCTCTAAATCTTGACCAAATGAACTTAATTGTCAAGTGTATGAGTTAGGTATTCTGTGACTCCTCTCTACTGCTACGATGATTCTCAGAGCTACACTGGAAAATAGTCGGGGTCAGCACGGGGAGAGGAGAGTGGTCAGGTGTGCACCAGACAAATATCAATGGCTCCCTGATTGTATTTCAAACGTGTACTTGAAATCATATATAACAATTTCATCAAAATGAAATTTACAGGCTGCAATTATTCACACCTCTGTTTCCTTGTGTTAGGAGGGACAATGCATAAACTTAATCTCCTTTCACTTAACAATAAAAACAAAACCTTAACATAAGAGAAAGATGAAAGTAAAACCATGATTATCTAAGTGAAGACTTCAATGCTCAGCTGGAAAGGGAAAAAAGTACTCAGGGCAAAGTATCATTTTAGAATGTTTCAAGATACAGTCCCTGAGGGGACTCAGGTGACCCTGACTAGGGTCATTCCGGGGATAAACTTATCACCTTTTCTTTCAAATATTACACATTTATATAGCACAATTTGTCATCCGAAGTTAAAATACAACTTCAAATTAAACTATTTACAGGGATCACGACATGTTAAAACTAATATGCATAAACTATTTCTGAAGATAAATGGTATTTCAATTACCTTGTTTAAGTTGCTTTTCCACTTGCTTGAGTAGACCAGTAAATCTGATTTGGAATGGGTAGTTATTGCTTGAGAGTAGAGTGATTTTCCAGTCTTCTGTTTTGAATCAAGGAGAGAAAGAGCAACTTTCGTAGGCAAACCCAGCGGATTTGGATTCCTGGCGCTTACTGTCCAAACAGCATAAGCCGAAGTTTTCTGGTCCTGCTGAGGCAAATGCAATGCCTTCTGTCTCAGTAGGTAACACCATGTAAAGCTGGTTGCAGTCTTCAGGCTGGGGAAAGACACCTGCTGTGTGTCCCCAGCATCAAATACTGAAGTAGTGGTGACTGAAGGTTGACTTTGTTCTTGGATGTACCCTTTGTCACCTTGATTTTTAATCCCTGGAGACTTCCTTTCTTGGTTATTGTCTATACATTCCAAAAGAGAGATATTTTCTGATGGGACAGGTGAATTTCTAACTGAAAGAGTTAGTGATGCAGGGGACCTGATTTCAAATTCTTGCAATTCTTTTACAGGTTCTGTAACTATAGACTTGGAGTGAACCGATGACAAATTATCAGCTTGCAAAACATCTGTCAAAGTAATAGCCTCACTTTCAATTTCAGGTTGAGAAAAAATATCCTGTTCCAATATCACACCTTCAAGAGGCTCTGTAGTACAGACTTGCCTGACTAAAACAGGTTTCTTCTGTTTATTAACTTCATTAGCTCTTGAACTCAGTGGTTCAAATGGTCTAATATCTGTTGTGCAAATAGCTCCATTTTCGTCTTTAGCTCGCTTCTGGTGCTTTTCCATGGCAATGTCTAAACTATTTGCTGGGGAAAGCATCCTTTTACTTGAAGCTGAAGATTCTTGTTGGGGGGAAAGCCTACCAACAGACATTTTCTGAGTTATGGGCAAGGGTTCTGACAGAGAAGAATTCTGGCCCATCTCTGAAAACACATTTTCGCGAACAAGTTCTTCTGGGTTTGGCAAAGCATTCTGTTCTTCTTCTTGAGGTTTTGGCATGGACTTTTGTTCTCTGCTGACTGGCACCACACTGTGACTAGCCTGGCAAATTGGCTGACTGGACAGATCTTGGGTCACTAAGATTTGTGGCAGAGGTGTGACTGTGGCAAAACAGTACACTGGGACGTTACTCTGCAGAGGCACTGGTCGCGTAAATGGCATTGGCACCTTCTGCACCTGACCACAGAGGGGCCCGAGCTTGAGTGGTGGTAGAGGACAGGAATTAGACATGGTGTCTGCTAACTTGGGGGGCAATGCTAACGAAGTTGCATGGTGGTTGGCAGCCGCTGGATCTGGAAGAACCTGCTTTGGCAGAGAAGGTACAGGAGTAGAAGAGCAGGAGTGGCTTGAAGTGAAGACCTGACACTGAAGCTGGTACTTGGGAGCAAAGCACTCTTCACTTTTGGAAGACACATGCAAACCAGGACTTGCGTCTTGTTTGGCACTCTGTGTAGACACTTGCAGAGACATTTCTGTGTTTTGGTGGCTATGGGGCACCTGGATTTGATTTAACAAATTGATACCAAAAAGCTGTTGAACAGGTAAGATGTCAGTAGGGTTGGAGTTTGAAGTTTCTATTCGCAGATCCTTAACTTGAGTCTGGGAGTGCCAAATACTTGCGGGAAATTCAACTACAGATGTACTCATATGCTGAGGCCCCTGAGAGGGCACTGCATGCACACCAGGAAGAGCAAGAGTTTGGAAAGATGATGTGTTTGCAGGAGACAGATGACTCTCTGGAGCTATGTTTAAAGATATCTGCCGAATCAGTGGCCCTCTCCTCCTTTCTAAGAGAGGCACGTGCCCAGTGATCCCCATGCCAGAAGGGGACGTTGGAAGTGGTAACTCAACAAATGGGGTTTTCCGAGGTGGAGTTATGCTTCCACAGTCGAACGATTTACTTCTGAAATCAGACACCTCCATCGATGTTTGCAGGCAGCTTATCTGTTCTGATGCAGCACGCCTCATTTCCCGGGGAGTTCCAGGAACAGTCAGTGTATTAGAGCCAGCTGGAATCATAAGAAACTCTGCTTTATTTAAACAATCGATTTTGGGGGAAGCCTCAGTTTTAGAAATGTCCTCTATGTCTAACGAAGCTGAAAAACTTGAAGCGTGAGATAGACTGCTCTCCCTGCTCAGACTCCTGGACAGGCTGGAGTCAAAACTCGACTCAGTGGATGAATGCTCTATCTCAGCAAGACGGAGCCTTTTCTTTTTGGGTGGCAGTTTCTCTGTTGGCAATTTTGACAAGGTTTCACTACGCTGAGGCCAGCTGAACTTCTCTGACTTTTCCTGATCATGGCCTTGGGCTTCGAAGTCCCGCTCTGGCTCTTCTGTGACCAAAATTTCTGGGACTTGGATATTGTGCTGCCGAACAAGTCTCAAGGGCTGTCCTAACATGAATCGTTCACTTGAGGTCTTTCTTGAGCCTTCTGGATGTTCTCCTCTAAGCGTGTCTGATAGTGCAGGCTGGAGAGGGTGACATGTGCTTTGAGAAGGGTGACCTTCTTCTTGGGAGATTCCTATTACTTTCAGACACTCGGGCCTCACTGTCCCACTCAGCTCCTGGAAAGACACTGGGGAACCTCTTTCAAAAGACTCAAGTTTGTCAAATGAACTGGGTCTGCTCAGGGAGTTCGTATGCTGGATGACTGAGATCCCGGTTCCTTGTCTCTTCAACTCGGCCTTGTCCTGGGCAGCTGAACTTATCTGTTGTTCCATGATGGGAGACAGCTTTGGATTCACGGTCTGGTTGGGGCCTCTGGCAACCAGTTGAACTTGGGTGCTTTGCAACTGTGTATTTCTATGCTGCTGGTCGCTTGTCATGACAACATGCTTAGGCACACTGGCAGCAGAGGCCAGAGTGTTCTGAAACTGCAGGCCTTCGGAACTTTTGGGGGAAGCTCCACTTTCATTCTGCTGAAGTTCATCGTCGTCTCCAACACTCTTCATCTTCCTCCTTTTCCTTATCTGGGATGTCTGTTCCCAGACCCCCGTGGCACCAGCAACCCTGCAGTGCAGGATCTGAGGCTGTGTACTGCCCGGCACAGGGCTGTGCTCAGGCTCCCTCACAGTTACCTTTGTTTTCGGTCCGTGTAACTCTGAACAGTAAAATTTCTTATGGTTTTCAAAATTTTCCAGTTTTCTATACCTGTTTCTGCAGGTCTCACACTCAAACATTGTCCCTCGCCCCTGATGAGACTTCTTTTTTTCCAGATGTGGGCCTGATGCCAGTACCTTGCTCTTTGCTAACACGGTGTCACTTGCAGCACCGCATCCTTGATAGCCCTCGTCCAAGGACTGCTCAGGTCCCAGAACATGATTTTCATTCGTTGGAGCATCTTCTACTGCTGCTTGTCTAACAAGGGTACGGGTGTGTCCGCTTTGGGGCACAGATGTGTTAGGCCCGGATACAAACACATCATCACAGAAAGTGCCGATCTTGTCGTCAAATGACTGACTTCCTCTCAGTGGCTGAGGGGCAGGTATGATGCTTGCAGGTACTGCTGAATAGCCTGTGGTCGGCATAGAATTACTTCTTGTAATAGGCAAACAGTCAAGGGAAGGGACGGACAGAAGAAACACTTGCTTTGATTTCTCAGTAGGGGTGAAAGGGGACTTTGGTATATCAGAGCTTGAGCTTGTTCTCCGGCCCACTGGTTTTAAATCGAACTGGAAAGAATCCTTAAATATGTATGATTTGGGGGAGTCGATACTTCCTCGTCGTGAGAGAGAGGTTCTCCGGGGCTTCACACTATCTAGCTGCTTATCATCCACCAGGGCTTCATTGTCTGAGATAAGCTTTGATATCCGTTCTTCAAGTGTTTTTGTCGCCAAGGGTGGGCGCATCTGGCCTGGTGAAAATAGTGCTTTTTCACCTATTGTTAAAGCAGTAGGAGCTGGTGTACTGGTATGAGGTGCAGGGGGCCCATTATTCTTATTTGAGTCTTGTTCTATGGTGGGTAACATTCTGGGAAAGGGAGTCAGTGGACTCACTGTTTGATCGGCACTTTCAGAACGTGAAAAGTAACCAGAATCTGTACTTCCTAAACTTCGAGGGCTCAGAAGTTTCCCCTGCTGCTCTTGGGAGTAATCAGTAGCCTGCTGCCTTTGTAGCTGGGCATGTACCGTTCCGACATGAGACTCTTGTTTTCCTTCCATCTGACTCACGTCCCCTTTCTGATGGGACTTCTCATCTGTCTCTAGAGAGGATGTCCAGGCTGAACGGGACAGCACACTGGTTACCTGCAGGTCCTTCTGTTTCTGTGCACTAGAGAGTTCAGCCTTGGAATCCACGACCTTTGGACTGTCAGCTCCTAGAAGGGGCACACTGACAGGGTGGACCACAACTTTGGGTAGCTCTGTCACAGCTTGTGATTCTGAAGATTTGTCCTGTAGTGAAAACTCACCTACCACATGATCTGGGTTGCTTGGAATGGAATTTGATTTTGGCAAAGCTTCCGAATTTGATACCATCTTCCTTGTTTGCACAGGCTGCAGGCCTGAGGAGCCCAGGTCGTTCTGCCTTTCATCAGCAGCACCCTCCTCATCGCTCTCCCCACTGTCTTCAACATCTGAATGGATACTAAGTGCTTTGGGCGACTCATGGGACATGAACAGACCACCAGCATCTGGCTGCAAGACAAGACCCAGTTTGATAGTATGTGCATGGGACTTTTTGTGCTTATACAGATTACTTTTAGTCTTAAACGAAAATCCACAGGTCACACAGGGATAGGGTCGCTCTCCAGTGTGGGAGCGGATATGCTTTAGAAGCACACTCGGCTTTGCACACGCTCTATTACAATACTCACAAATATATTTTCCTTGTTTTTTTGGCTTCTGATCTTTCAGAAGATTGCACATTTGCTCTACACTGTGATTTATGACAGAGGCGACAGGAATTGAATTATAAATTGGCGTGGGGGGTGACTGTGTAGAATGGGCTGGACTTACTGACATAGGTAAAGCAGAATCCACTTGCTGGTTCTGAGGATTAACCTGAGTTCTACTGGAAGGTGAACTAAGACCTATGGATGATGTCACTGCTATATTATAAACCTGTGCAAGTTTGGCATTCTCTGGATTTTGCAGAGTTGTTAGGGATCTTATGAAAGGTGAACAGGCTGGAAGCTGTTGATTTTGTTGGTTAGATTTAGAAACAAAATGTTCGTGTTGTTTATATGAGTGAGAAATTGACTGGCCTGCTGCCTGTTCGCTCTTCTGAGCAGCAGACACATGCACTGTGTATGAGGTACAAGGAGAAGACTGTGACTCAGCCACAAATTCTTGTGAAGTCTGATTTGGGGCAGCTGTCGAGCTGTTTTTCGAGTGAGAAGGGGGTCGTCCTGCTTTATTTGGTCTCAGTCTTTCTATCTTAACTGCACATGACGAGCCCTTCTGTGATAAGGTGCTCAGTTCTGGCTCCATGGCTTTCAGTAAGACATCGAACGCGGTGTTTGTGCACGAGGACAGGGGAGGACTGCAGTCAGGGGAGGTACATTCACTGCGGTCAGGCCTGGTTTTACTTGACAAAGAGCCAGAGTCACATTTCCCATCCAGGAAATTCAATGTGGCGGGTTCGGAGCCTTCTGACCTCCACCTGCGCAGTTCAGAGGAGGGGTGCTGCAGGAGCAAGGGCTTCTTTGGGGACACGGATGCTTCGGATTTAGAGGCCTCGACAATTATCCCAGGGGTTTCCCCATTGTGTCTGGTAAACTGCTTCCCATTTTTTACAGGACTGTGATTCTGCTTCTTGTGAGGCTCTGGAGCACTTTGAAGAGCAGCAAAAGATGACTCTTCTGTATTTTGTTTATGCTTTGCTTGAAGAGGGTTTCTCAGTGGGGATTTTGGTATTTTTTTCAGATGATTCTCAGCAACAATCTTTTTTCGTTTCACACCTTTAAGTGATTCTGAAGTTCCTTTAATACCAGCCTCTAAGATTTCTGTTAAAAAAAAAATCAGTTAGTAAAATGTTATATGCGCCAACTACAATTAAAATAAATAAATAATTACTATTATGGGGGCATTACAACAATTGACAGAGATAGCTTAAGGAAAGCCTATATTAGATAAAATTGTGTTCTAACCTTCTGGCAATATTAATGTCCTTCATCGAAACCTATTGAAACAATTACTCAAAGACTTCAGTACACAGTTCTAGAACGTTGTGTTCCTCTCCTAACCCCCTATCTCACTCCTAGAACCATATCTTTCCTTTTCACACTCACAGTTGAGGGCTCATGTCTACACAAAAGACTAAGAGTACTGGCCTACAAAGAAGAGAATTCAACCTCTTAATGCTGGGTATCTGACTGTCTTACCACATTTAGAATCTTTTAAAGCAAAATTCTCAGCAAGTTTCTAAATAACAGTATTGCTCTAAAATATGTAATACTGATATTCTTAAGAGGAAAAAAGGCTACTACATAATATCCTTTATAGCAAACCTATTTCAGACAAGATAGCAGTTGGAAAACCACGAAGAATTGCTAATATAGTTTTATCAACGCACAGAAATATATAAGTAAAATAATCTACTCTTGTGTAGTTCTTCACCAACAAAATTTAAAAGTCATAATGTTGTAATAGCCCTTGGTTAAAAAAATCACCATTTGTAACAAACAAAATACTCAGTAGCTGTTTCTGTGCCATTAGTCATAGATAGGTAGGTAGGTAGATAGAGCTATGGCAGGACAGAAGATATGAAACCACCTCCATTTGTGGATGCGTGAGAAATAAATCAGTATTTAAATGTCATTGACCACATACAATCTCTGTCAACTATTACAGTTTTGAGCAATAATTACTTGCCATAATTTAATTTGTTTCCATTTGCCAGATCCTTGGGCACATAAACAAAAGTTATTTTTTATTTAAATAAATAAAAGGTTAAATTATTTGTAGAAAAGCCAAATACTCTAATTCTTTATTATTTTCAAAAAGTTGTTGCAATGTACATATTTGAAATTCATATTAGACCAAAATGTCTACACCGTAACGGTAACTTTATACTTACTGAAGGCAAAAATTTACATAAAATAAAAAACATTCTAGTCATCTTCTGACATCAGATTGTATGCTGTCATATATTAATCTAATGAAAAAATACATACTGATCTGCTAAAAATATATTTAACCACCATAATTAAAAGGGAAAAACAAGGTAGAGGGAAAGTGCTGTCTCCTGAGTAAAATATGTGCACAATAAAAGTAGAAAAAAAAAGTATCAGTATTGTTGACACCTTTACAAAATCATCTTGAACAAATCTATTTTATTCTTCAACCTAACCATTTATAAACTGATGTTTTCCATCTTCAGAATGAATGTAATAAAGTCAATGATGTACTTTATGTCCCTCATTAACTGTGCCAAGCAAATGGGTGCAATGAAAAATGATAATCATCACCCAGGGCGAGTTGTTTCCCCACTCACTTCCAAAAAGCTTGAAGGTGGGTTGTAAGAAAAGTGAAAGCCAACAGACTGTTAAATATAAGAACAGAGAAGAGAAACCACTTGGAGGAGCAGCAGAAGTCAAATCGGGCAACCATCAGAGGGGAAACGAGATTTTAAAAAAAATCTGCCCATGCCAAGCCCCATCTAGTACCTATGCAACCAGAGCCTTGGTTGGAGTACATATGTTTATTTTATTACAGTTTACAAACTTTTAGACTATTTCTTTATTTTTTGATAAAGCTACTCTTAAAAAAAATTGAACAATGTCTTATGTCCAACAAAAAGTGCAAAAATTCAGCCCACAAATGAAACACCTAGAAATACCACATTAAGTTTTAAAAAGTAACATTATGGGGGTGCAGCCAGGATGGTGGCGTGAGTAGAGCAGCGGAACTCACCTCCCAAAACCACATAGAATTATGAAAATACAACAAAGACAACTCTTCCTAAAATAGAGACCAGAGGACACAGGACAACATCCAGACCACATCCACACCTGTGAGAACCCAGTGCCTCGCGAAGGGGGTAAGATACAAGCCTCGGCCCGGCGGGACTCAAGCACCCCTCCCCCCGGCTCCCCACGGGTGGAAAGAAACAGGAGTGGTTTTTTTTTCTTTTTTGGTGAGTGCTTTTTGGAAGCCTTAAAGGGACAGGGACCCCAATACCAGGGAAACAGGGCAGTAAGACCGGTGAGCGGGTGCCTGAGACCGGCGCCTGAGGACAAAGAATATGGCGCGTTTTTCCCTTTTTTTTTGGCGAGTGCTTTTTGGAAGCCTTAAAGGGACAGGGACCCCAATACTAGGGAAACAGAGCAGCAAGACCGGTGAGCGGGTGCCTGAGGACAAAGAATATCGCGCGTTTTTCCCTTTTTTTTTGGCGAGTGCTTTTTGGAAGCCTTAAAGGGACAGGGACCCCAATACTAGGGAAACAGGGCAGCAAGACCGGTGAGCGGGTGCCTGAGACCAGTGCCTGAGGACAAACAATATCGCACATTTCTCCCTTTTTTTTTTTTTTTTTTGGTGAGTGCTTTTTTGAAGCCTTAAAGGGACAGGGACCCCAATACTACGGAAACAAGACAGCAAGACCAGTGATCGGGTGCCTGAGACCGGCGCCTGAGGACAAAGAAAATCACGCGTTTTTTCCCTTTTTTTCCCCCTTTCATTGTTGCTGTTGTTGTTTTGGTTTGGAGAGTGCTTTCTGGAAGTCTTAAAAGGGCAGGACAGGACACTTAGACCAGAGGCAGGGAATCTGGGGATCTCTGGGCACTCTAATCCCCTGGGCAACAGGGAGCACAGAGGCCCATAACGGAAATAAATAGCCTCCCGGCCGCTCCCCCTCCAACGGGGCTCCACCACTTTGGAGGAGCAGCCCCAGCCAGGCCACGCCCACAGCAACAGCGGAGATAAATTCCATAGCAAACAGGCAGGTAGCAGAAGACCTGTCTGCGCACAGCTGCCAAGCATAAGCCACTAGAGGTCGCTATTCTCCCAGGAGAGGAAGGCCACAAACCAACAAGAAGGAAAGCTCTTCCAGCGGTCACTCGTACCAGCTCTGCAACTATCTCTATCACCATGAAAAGGCAAACTACAGGCAGACAAAGATCACAGAGACAACACCTGAGAAGGAGACAGACCTAACTAGTCCTCCTGAAAAAGAATTCAAAATAAAGTCATGAACATGCTGACAGAGATGCAGAGAAAAATGCAAGAGCAATGGGATGAGATGCAGAGAAAAATGCAAGAGCAATGGGATGAGATGCAGAGAAAAATGCAAGAGCAATGGGATGAAGTCCAGAGGGAGATAACAGATGTCAGGAAGGAGATCACAGAAGTGAAACAATCCCTGGAAGAATTTATAAGCAGAATGGATAAGATGCAAGAGGCCGTTGAAGGAATAGAAGCCAGAGAACAGGAACGTATAGAAGCTGACATAGAGAGAGATAAAAGGATCTCCAGGAACAAAACAACACTAAGAGACCTATGTGACCAAACCAAAAGGAATAATATTTGTATTATAGGGGTACCAGAAGAAGAAGAAAGAGGAAAAGGGATAGAAAGTCTCTTTGAAGAAATAATTGCTGAAAACTTCCCCAAACTGGGGGAGGAAATAATCGAACAGACCACGGAAATACACAGAACCCCCAACAGAAAGGAACCAAGGAGGACAACACCAAGACGCATAACAATTGAAATGGCAAGGATCAGGGACAAGGAAAGAGTTTTAAAGGTAGCTAGAGAGAAAAAGGTCACCTATAAAGGAAAACCCATCAGGCTAACATCAGACTTCTTGACAGAAACCCTACAGGCCAGAAGAGAATGGCATGATATATTTAATGCAATGAAACAGAAGGGCCTTGAACCAAAGATACTGTATCCAGCACGACTATCATTTAAATATGATGGCGGGATTAAACAATTCCCAGACAAGCAAAAGCTGAGGGAATTTGCTTCCCACAAACCACCTCTACACAGCATCCTACAGGGACTGCTCTAGATGGGAGCACTCCTAAAAAGAGCACAGAACAAAACATAGAACGTATGAAGAATGGAGGAGGAGGAATAAGAAGGGAGAGTAGAAAAGAATCTCCAGACCGTGTATATAACAGCTCAATAAGCGAGCTAAGTTAGGCAGTAAGATACTAAAGAAGCTAACCTTGACCCTTTGGTAACCACGAATCTAACGTCTGCAATGGCAATAAGTACATCTCTTTCAATAGTCACCCTAAATGTAAATGGACTGAATGTACCAATCAAAAGACACAGAGTAAAAGAATGGATAAAAAAGCAAGACCCATCTATATGCTGCTTACAAGAAACTCACCTCAAACCCAAAGACATGGACAGACTAAAACTCAAAGGATGGAAAAACAGATTTCAGGCAAACAACAGTGAGAAGAAAGCAGGGGTTGCAGTACTAATATCAGACAAAATAGACTTCAAAACAAAGAAAGTAACAAGAGATAAAGAAGGACACTACATAATGATAAAGGGCTCAGTCCAACAAGAGGATATAACCATTCTAAATATATATGCACCCAATACAGGAGCACCAGCATATATGAAACAAATACTAACAGAACTAAAGAGGGAAACAGACTGCAATGCATTCATCTTAGGAGACTTCAAGACACCACTCACCCCAAAGGATAGATCCACTGGGAAGAAAATAAGTAAGGACACAGAGGCATTGAACAACACACTAGAACAGATGCACCTAATAGACATCTATAGAACTCTACATCCAAAAGCAACAGGATATACATTCTTCTCAAGTGCACATGGAACATTCTCCTCGTTGTCATGAGGGTGGAGGACGGTGGAGAGGAGGAGATAAAGAGAAAGGTGAGGGTACCAGGCACACATGAAATGCTGCATATCTACCTGTGCTAATGTTCTACAGGTGGAATTGGAGCAAGCTGCTCTGACTCACTACTGATTGCTACTCTCCATCCCTTGGTTCTCGAGATTTGGGGCTGGAGTACATAGAGTGGGGAGCTGAGCCATCAGGATAGGAATTATAGACAGAAGCGTCCTCTTGGGAACCAGTGTCCCGGAGTATGAGATGGCAGATCCTTGAGACTTGGAGAATGAGACACGTGGCCTGGTTTTTAAAACTTACTTTAATCTCGATTAACTTCAAGTGTATCTGATAGAGTGACTAGAGTCATGTTCTCCTGCTCCCTTATCTACAGGAAGAGCACAGTCATTGAATATGTGGGTTTATCTATGTGGCATATAGTTTTCACAGGCCATAGGGTTAGGAGGATATATAACCAGAATGCCTCAAAGCAGGAATATAGTTGGAAGGATGGGAGGAGAGCCACTGTTTACCATCAGCATTTGTACTTTTTGATAATTTTAAAGGTAACTTATTATAGTAGACTAAAATGAAAATAAATTAGAGGAAGCAGAAAGATCACAAGACAAGTGGCAATAGACAGATCAAGGAGGTATGCTCACTCCCCCCACAACCAGTACACAGGCCTACCCTCTGCCTCCAGTATGGACACAGATTTATATGTACCACTGTATGATTCCAGGGCTTCTGGTTTCTCACACAACTAGAACCAGACATGCTTGGTGCATGTAACCCTCTTTGTGTGAATTATGAAACATAACTCTCTTTCCTTAGGAGCAAAAACACACAGCCAGAAGGGGGTGGGAAGTTTCAAAAATGAAGTCAGCAACTGCTAAGAATTCTCTTCTGGCTGGTGTGCTCCTGTAAGTGGCTGGCAATCAGGTGGGAACTCCAAGACATCAAGAGGCCAGCAATCCAAACAGATGCTCATTTAACAGACACAAATCACACTTAGGAGAAGGACCAAAACTGGCAGTGTTGCCACTGTCAGAATCACTGACTTGCTGGACTTCAGAAAAAAGCCAGTTCTCCATCAAACAGGTAGCTGAGAAAACCTGGGAAGATCACAAAGGCTGTGTGACTGGAGAATGGTGAATGGTTAAGGAAATGGTAGGTCAGGTTCCAGGTTCTCTGTATCTAAGGCACTGATACTTTATTCTACAAGTGCAAGCCTAATCATTAGAGCGCCTATATTTTTCAGAAAAGAGCACCGAGGCATTTAGACAGCACCATCAACTGGTTTCCAGGACTACTTATTAGCAAATAACATAAAAACAAGCAGGTTTCCTGGCTCAGGAGAACATTTGAGGTGCCAGTTAAGTACGGAAAAGAATATTCTCAAGGTTGGTAGTAAGTATGGTGAACTACAACCTAACAGAGTGTTTAAAATTCAGCCTTGATTGAAGGTAAATGTCTTTTTCAGATTTACTCACAGACACATTGGTGTGAAAAGCCTTACATCTTTTTTGGGTCTTGGACTCACAGGACTACTTGTTTTCTAACAAGTGAGAGAGAATGGTGTGTCAGAGTCCAGAGATCCGTGGTTGGGAGACCGTTTAGAAGGCCTTTCTGGAGTTCAGGCAAGAGTTAAAATGCATCTTGAGCTTGGGTAGTGACAGTGGGCCTCTTAGTTGATCTAAAGCCAGAAAGCCTGAAAAAGGGTTGCCCAGGATTCTGATGAGGTTTGCTGCCTTTACTTGGGAGGACTGAGCTAGTTCCAAAGGGGGTAAAAAAATCAATTCACTTTGCATTCCACCAAATCTCAAACTCAATATACATGTACAGAATTATAAATGGTAGCTGCAAATCCAGAACTAGAAATTTTCAATAGAGAAATGGTTAGCCTAATTATAGTACAGCCACTTAACATGCCATTATCCGTCCATTTAAAATAATTACAAAGATTACACAGCAATATGAAAATTATGATGTATTAAATATGCATGCATACTCTTTTCCTTCCCTAGAGGGAGGACTGGACTAGAGGCACAGGTCTGGGAGTACACAGCAGGAGCTGTTTTGTAAAAGTACAAAAATGATAAGCCAGAGAGAGAGAGGAGTTTGGCATCAGAAGCTTGTGTAATCTCTGTATTTAAGGGTGAGCAAAACATAAAAAGAAACACAGGTTAATAAGAAAGACAAGACAAACCATGAAACAGTGAAATGCCCCGTAAGTCAGGGTTTCGAGACTTTGAAGAAGGAAGACGTGGCAATGATGTCAAACACTACATTCAGATAAACAGGACCAAGCAAGGGAGTGCTGGGTTTCGGCAGGCACTGGGATTAGGAGGACATCATGATCTCAGAGAGCAGCTGTCAACTGGGTTCTGGGGATGAAACCTGCCACAAGAGGGCAAGGCGTGAGGGCAAGCATGGTGAAGAGTAAGGGCCCCCGGATAAGGACCACTTTCTGAGAATCTGGCTGGGAAGGAAAAGAGTGAGGCGGGATGTCAGTCTCGGAGGAAGAGAAGTTCAGGATGGTTTCTTCACGGCAAGGCAGGTGCGGGAGTTAGGGTTTTGAGGGCGGGGGCTGAATGTGATTATAAACAGGAAGTGAAAGTCAGCAGAGAGAGACGCTGAAAATGCAAGACTGACAGCAAATACATTAACCTGTGGTAAAGAACTGTACACTAGAGGCAGCATCAGGAAGCTACCATGTAGAGGTGGGGACAAGTAACTACGTTCAGCGAACAACAGGGAGCCACATTCAGTTCATCTCCAAGGTTTCCCCATTCCTCATGGAATATACTTCAAACACCTAACAGCCAAAGAGAGCCCACCTCCCTCCAGCCCATGTCCCTGCGCTCACCATGCTGTAGCCCCACTGGAGGCCTTCCTGACCCCATCCTCCAAGAGGCCCACTTCCTGCCTGTCCCGGGGATTTGTACCTGCTGTCTCCTGAAACGCCCTCCCTACTACTGACCCTTTATAACCCTTTAAGTGACTGGATTGTTTTCACCCCTTAAAACCTAGTACCAAATGTTCCCTGAGGGCTTCTGTTCACCATATCTAGCTGCCCCTGCACCACCCACCCACCCTGTTCATTTCCTTCGTATCAGGATCACAATCTAAAATGCCCTATTTAACTATTTATACCTATTTATATGTAACCTTCTGATTAGGATATAAGATCTATAAGATTTTGTCTTTATTATTTATCCTTATATATTCAGCCCTTAATAGGTGTAGAAGATATATTTGCTAATGAAAGCATTCTCCAAGCAAGAGAAAAATAAGGGATACATTTACATCAGGCCATCTGTTGATATAATTCACCACACCAGGAAGAATAAATTAGAAATTCACATGACCATTTTAAGTAAGGGTGAATGATATTTAGTAAAATTCAACATCCAGACCTTATTTTAAAAATTAAAAACAGCTGAGTCTTCTTTAGGATGTAGAAACTTGAAAGGGATGTTGCTCCCACCCTAACAAAAAGAAACAGCCAGAGATATCACAGAAATCAGAACTTCTAGAGCCCATCAGATAGGTGGAGTTACAAGGCAACCAAACAGCCTGAGCATCACGGAGGGACACACGGACTGGCCGTGTGGGGAGCGGGGAGTGGGGAGGCAGGTGTGAAGGAAGCTATGGCATCTAAGCAAACAAGCAAGAAAATATCACCTACAATTCTAACAAACTGTTGGAGGCCAAGAGTGGTTGGAGGAGCCTGGCCTCAGACATGGCAGACCTATGTTCATTCCCAGGCTCTCTGCCCTGGGCCTCCAGCAGGTGCTCATAGATGGGGCAGGATGGGATGCCAGGGAGAGCAGGCACGCAGGCTGCCCTGTCGAAAAGGCAAAGCCTCAAGAGACTGCCTGAATGCTGCTCTCATGCAGAAAAGCTGTAGGTAAGCCTTAAGCTGCTGAGAAAAGAACAGGAGAGTCACCACCCCCACAGGGCACTGGTAAACCCACTGGCTTGCGGGGAGGGTAGAAGAGGAAACTGCCCTGGGACTAGAATCCCATACCAATAAAATGAGAGGAACCAATAACACGCTATTGCTGGAGAAGGGCAGGAAACGCTGGAACTGCCTGAGAGTGAGGCCGTGCCAGGATGACAATCTTCAGCCCTACTACCATCCCCGCACTGCGTGAGCAACGGCGGTCCACTGCCAGGAGAAGGGTGAGCAGGCGTAGACTCCCACCCCACCAAGGCACAGGCAGCTGAAAGCTGGGCGTGCAGCATTAACACCGAGAAACGCTCCCAGTCCCCAGTCCTGGAATAAGCAAAGCGAACAGCAGGCCATTGCAAGAAGCAGCAGAGACTAAAATGGTACATGAAAGATAAACTGAGGAACACACCAGCACAGGCCACATCCTAAGCAGATGACAACAGAAGAACAGTGCCAGTTCCCAACCAGTTTCAACTACTGTCCTCAGTATCCACTGTTACACACGCTATCCAAAATTCAAGAGAAAGGTAAGATGTGTGCACTACCAACCCATGTCAAGAGAAAAAGGCATCAAAGGAGCTAGACTTGGAGATGACCCAGATGTTAGAACTCTCAGACAGGGAACTTCAAGTAACTATAATTCATATTGTAAAAGATCTACAAGAAAAAGTTGACAACACACATTCACAAATGGGAATTTAAACACACACATACACACACGCACACACACACAGAAGATCAAAAGGAAATGTTAGATATAAAAGACAAAGTAATAAGGAAAGCCTTCTAAGGCTTGACAACACTAAGGAATCAGTGAACTTACAGACAGTCTAACAAAAATGAACTGTACAGAAACACGAAGCAAAACAGCATGGAAAGAAATACAAACCAACAAGAAAGAACAGTGTATCCAAGAGCCATAGGACAATATCAAACAGTCTAATGTACAATTGGAATTGCAGCAGAAGAGCAAACAGGGTAGTAGAAATATGTGAATAAATAATATCCAACTATGCTTCAAAAATAAACAAACTATAGGTCCAAAAAGCTTAGGGAACTCCCAGTGGATGGATAGGAATATGAAAAAATAAGCATAAGGAAAGAAGGGAAAAAGGGAAGAAAAAAAACAAGAAAGGAAGGAAAGGAAAGAAGAAAAAAACAACCAGACAAATCATTTAAACTGATGAAAACCAAAGATAGAGACAAAATCTTGAAGGTATCCACAGGGTAGGAAAATATGTTACACACAGAGAATCAGAGATAAAAATTAAGGAAGATGTATCAACAGAAGCTATGGAATGACATTCTTATACTACTAATAAAGAAATAAAGTGTTAATCCCAGATTCTATATCAAAAAAACAATAGCCCTCCAAAATAAAGGCAAAGCAAAGACCTCTTTGGAAAAACTAAAGCTAAGAGAATTCAATTCTCGGAGACCTATTCTGAAATGCTGAAATTTTAATTTGTATCTACATATATAAATAAAGAGCCCTGAAAATGGTAATAATAAAAGGAAAAATTTTAAGAATTTTTCAAAAAAATTCACCACTTTAAAATAATGTGACATGGTATTGCTTAATATGGTAGTGCGGTGAGCAAAATGATGGCTTTGCAAAATGTCCATACCCTCATCTCCAGAAACTGCAAACAATTCCTTTACATGGCAAAGCAGAGTTTGTAGATGCTGTAAGGTTATGGGCATTAAAAGGGGGAGACTATCCTGGATTAGCATAGGACCCCTTCAAGTTTAATTGGCCGACAGGAGAGGCATGAGAGAGATGAAGCGTGAGAGACCTGACTGGTGGTTGCTGGCATTTAAGATGGAGGAAGGGCCAAGGACCCGAGGCACGCGGGTGGACTCTAGAGCTGGGGGTGGCAGAGCCAGCGTGGACAGGAGGAACTCAGGGCTATCAGCACAGGAATTTAATTCTGCTAACAGCCTGACGGAACAAGGAAAACAGATTCTCCCCCGGCACTTCCAGAAAGAAACATGGCTTTGCTGACACCTTAATTATAGCCCAGCAAGAAACGTAAGGCTTCTGACCTACAGAATTATAAGATAGTAAGTGCTTTTTAAATCACTAAGTTCATAGTAATTTGTTACATAGCAACAGAAAACAAATACAGGTAGCCACTGGGCACCGATGACTCGTTAAATTTAAAAACAAAGTCGGCTACTCAAAAAAGTTAGAAGAACATACATAGTATGTTCTCTGACCACAACGAGATTAAATGAGAAATAAACAGCAAAAAGATATCTGGAAAGTCCCCAGATATTTGGAAGTTAAACAACATATTTCTAAATAGCCTAGGGGTCAAAGAGAAAATCACAAGGAAATTATAAAAATCAAAACAACACTTTAGAGAACTAGGAAAACATGATAAAAAACATTTACCAGGCCAATGATACACAACACCCAAAATCAAACTCTAGAGAAATCTCCTTTAATGCCTAGGACAGTGAAAGGATTCTTGCAATGATCACTATGATTTTTAATCACTTCTCTAGATGATCTAGCTAATGCAGTAACAGAATGAAGAGAAATGACATCTAAATGATGATATTAGGGAAAAATAACATTATTTGCTGCTAATATAATGGTTTCCTAGAGAACCAAGAAATAACTGAAAGTCTGCATCTAACAAGAGCTCAGTAAGGTAGTTGCCTAGCAAAAACATACAAATATCACTCTTCTTGCTTATGCCAAAAATCATTGGAAAATAAAATGAAATAGTGTATTTATGACAGCAACAAAAATAGAAAAATGCCTAGAAATACAGCACAAAATATTTAAAACATACAGAAAATTTAAATGTTTTCTAATATGACAAAAAAAGGCTTTTACAAAATGAAGAAACACACCAGGCTCCCAGAGAATCAATATTTTGAAGATACCAATTCAAAATTTTTCAAATCTTTTAAACTTTATATAACTTCAAATAGTAATAAGAAAATGCTTAAAAAATTTTTTCTAATCTTCATTATGAATGCAGATACTGTAAATTAGACAATAAATTTCAAAAGAAATTATGTGAAGACACCTAAATGGAGACACATTAAATGAATAAGCAGTATTTTTTTCCTCAAAACCAGATCAATGGTTAAACTTAAAATCCATAGAAAGATCCCATTATATATATGTACTTAGTAAAGAAAAAAGAGGCATATTTCAAAATTTTGGGGGAAGGATGATATACTTCTAAATATGCAATGCAGGTACTAAATATGGGATAAAAAGTAAAGTAGTTTTTAAGAAAATACCATGTTGCAAAAAGTTCAATGATTCAGTGAAGGAAATAAAACCACAGAAAGAACTAGAAAAATATGGATAATATTTAGCTAATGTTGAGAATAGGAACATGTTTTCTAAACAAAAAAAAGCAAGCAAAAGAAAAACCATTTGAATATATAAAAATTAAACTCTTTGGGTATATATTTTTAAAAAACCCTTTAATGTAACAAAATCAAATGACAGAGAAAAATACTGCAACGTACAAGGCAATGGGTCGATATTCTAAATAAATAAACAACTTTGCTAGTAATGGAAATTTAAGTAAAGTAATTCAAATGATCCTCCCTTGAGGACAACAGAATAGATAAACAAAATATAAATAAGATCAGCTTAAAGGCAGTGATACATTAAGAAGGCAGTAAAAAGTGACTGGACCAAGATCCAGAAGAGGATGAAAGTCAAAAAAACAGAAATCAGCATTTGGAATGCCTTTAGCTCAGGGAGGGTCTGCAGCTATACAGGGGCAACTAAGGCTGAGGAGTTCCTGACAATCTAAAGAAGCAAGGGTATAAACGATAGAATCCAGGACATGCGACACATAGAGTTCCTATGAAAACCTACATGTTTTCAGCTGACACCCTGAAAGGCTTCATTTTAGGAGTAAGAGAGAACTGAGTGAAGACCAGGCTTCACATGAACTGCAACTCACCTACAATGGCCCAGAAAATCACAAACCCCAAGACTGGATTAAGTTGATATGGGACTGCTAGTCCTTCCAGCAGCCTGGCAGAGGCACATTAAAATCTTCTCTGGAGGAAGACATCAACTTAGGCTTCAAAACATTTCAGTAATTCTTCAAATAGACCATCTAACTCAAAGTCAGAGATAACCAGGCACCAACATTGCAGACAGATTGAAGAGAGTTCAATATACTACAATTAACATACAAAGACTTTAAAATAAATGTGCTTATTTTGTTCAAGGACAAGCATATTGAAAACTCCAGAAGAGGAAGATATAGGATTAAAGATGGTGGTGTGAGAAGTAAGACAGAGGCCTCCTCCCCAAACCACATAAAATACAAAAATAGAGTTAATAAAACTAATCCTAAAAGAGCAGCAGACTGCATACACATGGAGAAAAAGCAGACCTCATGGAACACGGTAACGGACCAAAGCTGTGATCCAGCTGGACCCAAACCCTTCCCCACCGCTGGGAGGAAGAGAAATGGAGCAGAGAGGGGGTGGGGTGAAAACTTTGGATTGCTGAACACCCAGCCCTGGAGATTTCCTCTGGGAACACAGGCCTACACTGCATGGTGCTCTGGAGATTAGTGGGGTTGCAAAGCTAAGACCAGGGTAATACTTGGAGAGGCTGAGATTCCAGCCACTTGTGAAAAACAGGGATCCACATTTGGTGTGCTCTGGGACAAAAGAAAGGCGGACAGTCAGAGAGACTTCCTAACAGTGAGATGGCTGCTAAAGGGGTGAGGATTGCACAGAGCTTGCTGCTCAGAAGAAAGAACAGGTGCACAAAATTGTCAGGGCACACTCTGCCCAGCAGGTTGGGAACTTTCAGGAGCTTCAGACACTCCATCCACTTGGATGGCTACCAGCTCCAAGAACTCCCACCATGATATGCAGCCTGCTGTGCCTTCCACCCTGATGGCACCGGCTGGCAAACCATTAGCCCCTGACCTGGCGTCAGGCCAGCCAGAGGAAGGCAACGCTTATGGCAGCTACGAACACAAAGCATAGAGGCTTACACCTGTGTGTTTGGCCTAAAGGTTCTGACAGTGGGGACAGGGACAGCAGCCGGGAAGTAGGAAACAACTCTTTCCTCCCCCAAGGCACCAGCATGGCTCCCCTGCGACCCCTGACATCACTCCTGGGGCTGAACAGCTCCAGAGAGTAGAGCTTCTGGGCACTAGAGGGCACTACATACAAATATTAAATGTCAAAGTAATCTGGTTCAAACAAAAATCCCACAAATACCAGAAAGAAGGCCAAGTGAAACTGAACTCCTCGGTATTCCTGAAAGAGATTTCAAAATAAAAATCAATAAATATACTCATGGAGCTACAGAAAAATATTCAAGAACTCAAGAAACCAAACAAGAAAAAGAAGAACAAATGAGACCCAAAGTCAGTAGAAGCAGGGACATAATAAAGATTAGAGCAGAAATAAATAAAATTGAGAAGAAAAAAACAATAGAATCAATGAAAGCAGGAGCTGGATCTTTGAGAAAATAAACAAAACAGGTAAACCCCTAGCCAGACTTATGAAGAAAAAAAGAGAGTCTACACACATAAACAAAATCAGAAATGAGAATGGAAAAAATCACTACAGACACTACAAAAAAAAGAATTATTAGAGAATACTATGAAAAATTATATGCTAATAAACTGGATAACCTAGAAGAAATGAACAATTTCCTAGAAAAATACAACAATCCAAGGCTGACTTAGGAAGAAACAGAAAATCTGAATAGACCACTTACCAGCAAGGAAATTGAATTGCTAATCAAAAAACTACCTAAGAACAAAACTCCTGGAGAAGATGGTTTCACTGCTGAATTTTATCAAACCTTTAATGAAGAGGTAATACCCATCCACCTTAAAGTTTTCCAAAAAGTAGAAGAGGAGGGAATACTCCCAAAACTCATTCTGTGAAGCCAGCATCACTCTGATACCAAAACCAGGCAAAGACACCACAAAAAAAGAAAATTACAGTCCAATATCCCTGATGAACATAGATGCAAAAATACTCAACAAAATATTAGCAAATTGAACTAAAAAATATATCAAAAAGATAATCCATCAGGATCAAGTGGGATTTATTCCAGGGATGCAAGGATGGCTCAACATTAGAAAATCCATCAACATCATCCACCACATCAACAAAAAGAAGGACAAGAACCACATGATCATCTCCATAGATGTTGAAAAAGCATTCGACAAAATTCAACATCCATTCATAATAAAAACTCCCAATAAAATGGGTATAGAGGGCATACCTCAACATAATAAAGGCCACATATGAAAAACCCACAGCCAACATAATACTTAACAGTGAGAAACTGAAAGCTTTTCCTTTAAGATCAGGAACAAGACAAGGATGCCCACTCTCCCCACTTTTACTCAACATAGTTCTAGAGGTCCTAGCCACAGCAATCAGAAAATGCAAAGAAATAAAAGGCATTCATATTGGTAAGGAAAGAGTTAAACTGTCCCTGTTTGCAGATGACATGATATTGTACATAAAAAACCCTAAGAATCCACTCCAAAACTACTAGATCTAACATCTGAATTCAGCAACGTTACAGGATACAAAATTAATACACAAAAATCTGTTGCATTCCTATACACTAATGATGAACTAGCAGAAAGAGAAATCAGGAAAATAATTTCATTCACAATTATATCAAAAAGAATAAAATATCTAGGAATAAACCTAACCAAGAAAATGAAAGACTTACACCCTGAAAACTACAAGCACTCATGAGAGTAATTAAAGGAGATACCAATAAATGGAAATACATCCCATGCTCATGGATAGGAAGAATTAATATTGTCAAAATGGCCAACCTGCCTAAAGCAATCTACAGACTCAATGCAATCCCTATCAAAGTACTAACAGCATTCTTCAATGAACTAGAATACTTCTAAAATTCATATGGAACCACAAAAGACCTCAAATATCCAAAGCAATCCTGAGAAGGAAGAATAAAGCGGGGTGGGGGGTGGATTATGCTCACCAACTTCAAGCTCTACTACAAAGCCACGGTAATAAAGACAATTTGGTACTGGCACAAGAACAGACCCACAGACCAATGGAACAGACCAGAGAGCCCAGATATAAACCCAAGTCAATTAATATACGATAAAGGAGGCATGAATATACAGTGGGGAAATGACAGCCTCTTCAACAACTGGTGTTGGCCAAGCTGGACGGCTACATGCAAAAGAAGGAAACTGTACTATTGTCTAACCCCATATACAAAAGTAAACTCAAAATGGATCAAAGACCTGAATATAAGTCATGAAACCATAAACTCTTAGAAGAAAACATAGGCAAAAATCTCTTGAATATAAACATGAGCAACTTTTTCCTGCATGCATCTCTTTCAGCAAAGGAAGCAAAATGAAAAATGAACAAATAGGAGTACATCAAGGTAAAAAGTTCTGTACAGCAAAGGATACCATCAGCAGAACAAAAAGGCATCCTACAGTACAGGAGAATATATTTGTAAATGACATACCCAAGAAGGGGTTAACATTCAAAATATATAAAGAACTCACACACCTCAACACCCAAAAAGCAAATAACCCAATTGAAAAATGTGCAGAGGATATGAACAGATAATTCTCCAAAAAAGAGATTCAAATGGCCAACAGGCACATGAAAAAATGCTCCACATTGCTAATTATCAGGGAAATGCAAATTAAAACCACAATGAGATTATCACCTCACACCAAATAGGATGGCCAACAGTTAAAAGACTAGGAACAACAAATGGTGGCAAGGATGGGGAGAAAGGGGAACCCTCCTACGCTGCTGGTGGGAATGTAAACTAGTTCAACCATTGTGGAAAGCAGTATGGAGGGTCCTCAAAAAACTAAAAAGAGAAATACCATTTGACCTGGGAATCCCACTCCTTGGAATTTACCCAAAGAAAACAACTTCTCTGACTCAAAAAGACATATTCACCCCTATGTTTATTGCAGTACTATTTACAATAGCCAAGATATGGAAGCAACCTAAGTGTCCATCAGTAGATGAATGGATAAAGAAGATGTGGTACATATACACAATGAAATACTATTCATCCATAAGAAACAAATCCTACCATTTGCAACAACATGGATGGAGCCAGAGGGTATTTTGCTCAGTGAAATACATCAGGCAAAGAATGACAAATATCAAATGATTTCCCTCATTTGTGGAGTATAACAAGGAAGCAAAACTGAAGGAACCAAATAACAGCAGACTCACAGATTCCAAGAAGGGACTAGTGGTTATGAAAGCGGAGAGTTGGGGGAGGGTGCGTGGGGACGAAGGGAGAAGGGGATTGAGGGCTATTATGATTAGTTCACATGGTATGTGGGGGGGTCATGGGGAAGACAGTGTAGTACAGTGAAGACAAGTAGTGACTCTGTGGCATCTTACTACACTGATGGACAGTGACTGCAATGGAATATGGGGGGACTCGATTATATGGGTGAATGTAGTAACCACATTGTGTTTCTTGTCAAACCTTCATAAGAGTGTATATCAATCATACCTTAATAAAAAAGAAAAAGAAAACTCCAGAAGAGAATTAGAAAGTATAAAAAAGAGAGTGAATTTGCAAAGCCAAATATAAATGACAGAATTGAAAAAATACAATCAAATTTAGAATTCACTGCTTGGATTTAAGTTCAGATTAGCACAGTTGAAAACAATGGGGACCTGGGGGATAAGACAAAAGAAAGAACAAAGAAAAAAGTATAAAAGGCAAAAGGATGCAAACTCAAGAAGCAACGTTCTTCAACAAAGAAGATAAATCGCAAAAGCTGGAGTTAGAATCTCAGAAGGTAAGGAGATAAACAACTGGGCAGAGGCAATATTTGAGGAGATAAGGACTAAAACAGAACAGAACACATGACTCTATACATTCAGGAGTGCTATAAACCAAAAGCAAGAGAAATATAGAGAAATCACACCTCTGTGAAACTGCAAAAATAAGACACAAGACCAAAAATCTTAAAAGTGTCAGAAAAATAAATTATAACAAAAAGACAGATTGCTTTAAACAAGCAATAATCAAACTCAAAAGTGACATCTCAACAGCAACAATGCATTCAAGGAAATAAAATGCCAAGCTGGAATTCTAGGCTTCTATACTCAGCAAAAGGATTTTTCAAGAATGAGACAGAAACAGAGATCTTCTAATAAGTGATATTTGAAATAATTTGTCACAACAGACCTACACTAATGGAAAACTAAAGACTACCTTCAAGTAAAATTAAATTATCTGAAATGCGAAACTAGAGATGTAAGTTGAAATGAAAAGCAAACAAGGGATTAATAACATGTGGCTAAATCAAAATGAACAGCAACAGTATGAAAAAACTATACATCAGATGGAATTCAAATATATGGTAGTAGTGTCATGTAAGCCAAAAGGAGGGTAAATGCACAGGCCCGAAAAGAGGGAAGAACAAACGCCATGCTGAGGCACCCTGACAGCTGGGGTCGGCACAGGACACAAAGGCACCCTCTGCGAGCGCCATCATGCCTCATTAAAGGCGTGTCAGGCAGATCAGAGTCGTTCTTGGATCATTTAGTGAAATCAGTTTTACCAAAGGCCTTGGTAATATTTCTAATGGAGAAATACACTGCAAGTAGTAAGACAGCAGCAGTCCTGCACAAGAATGTCAGCCCTGAAAAACAAGAATAGACTACAGGTGGAATTTGAAGTCAACTCCCATCCAAAGCCAGACTGAAAATCATTAGTTAAAGGTTTAAACAATGCAAGATACAATTATGACCAGACTTGTATAACAACAGATAGGTAATGTAATGCATTTTTTAAAAGTACTCAAAAGAAATAGAAAAATAATTAAGGGGAGGGGGCCTGAATTCACCACTGGACAGCTATGATGTAGCAAAAAGTTGGGAAACGGAAAAATACAGGCTTTAACAGAAAAAGAAAATGCAGTAGGATAAAGGCATACTAAATTTCTCACTTTACAAACCTTTGTAAAAGTAAAACCTTCATATACAGTTTCCCCCCAAAATTGTAAAAGCATGGGACTGGGGTACAGAGATGACATAGGAGACCCCCTACTATCTGTCATCTAAAGTCCCATAATTTTAAATTCATTTTGGGCAATTATTCTCATTAACTTGTAATGAAATACTCAACCCAAACCCAGTTCAATTAGCAAATTAAGAACCCAACAAATAACTGCTTACTTAACAACTGAAAATAATACAGATCAATATCTAACAAGTTAAGGTAAAAGAAGTACTCAAGTATTTGTGTAGTCAAAAGCAAATGAATACTGTAAAACTTTTTTATATATATGAAAGATAATTTGCTAAGCAGTCAATACATCATTTCAGAGAAGCAAGACTGGAGAAACATAAAAAAGAAAATAAAAACAAAAATTAAGTCAAAAACAAACTGAAAAACTTGAATAAGTAACATCTAAAAAATGTTTAATTAGATAAACAATATGATCAATAAGTGCTCCTAGATATGAAAAAGCATATGATACAAAAACATTTACAATTATGGGAGGGTATTATATTTTATCTTAATATATTTGGATACTTGTGTAACATAGAGAATGTACCAAGTCACAAATAAAATTGATCCAAGAAGGTGAAAACTTGGACAGGCCTCTAATTGAGGAAGAACGTAAGGACAGATTACATAAGACCTACACATGTGCTTTTCCTCCCACTGCAAACACTCAAGCAACTAATAAACTTTCCAGAATATGACATACAAGGAAAGCCACCCAATGCAATCAATTAAATCCCGGCAGATGAAAACATAATTAACATTTAGGCCAATCTCAGTGCTGGCAGGGCCCTTCACACAGCCATCAAAATCAGCAATTATCTGGGATGTCCCCCACCCCCACCTCAACCTGACCCCTTCTGCCGGTGCCACTGCTCAAATATGTCCTCAGGTGGACTCTGGGTACCGTGAAGCCTGGGCTTAATCCTGGCTCTACCACTCACTAGTTATGCAGACTTAAGCGAGCCATGCTACTGTGCTTCATTATGTAAAATGCAGATAATGGCACCTCACAGGGCTGGGAGGCTTATCTGAGAAACTAATAACACATAGAAAGCATGGTGTGGGGCTCAGGACTTCAGTTTTAGCTAATTATTATTGCTACTGACAGTGTTATTACTGTATCATCATTGGTTACAACTGTGATACTAGAACTATCATTATGATCATTATTATTATTATATCAACAGTTGCAACTGTGATACTAGAACAAAATGACTAAACCACTACTTCAGCATTTATTTTCTATAATATTGAATGGCCAGGATTAACACTTATATGTATTTTAGCTTGAGTGAGACTAAATTTTTAATACTCTTCTAATAAAAAAATAATAAACATATATTTTATTTGATGTTTGGTAGTAAGTTTATAGAAGAGCAAATCTTATGTTAATATGTTCTATGTATTAGAATATAAAATTAAATAGACAATACCATTATAACAATGAATGTGAAATTAACATAAGAAACAAAATAATAATCTCTTTTAAAGGCTATGTCCTTGACAAATGGCAAGGTAACAGAATTGGGTGACACAGAAGTGTATTTTCCTGCTAAAAGCCTCAGCTGTTAAATGCTCCAGCTATCTGATTCAAAAGGAAGGATAAGACAGAGTTGTTCCAAATATATTTCTTTGATTATCTTCAAATATTCCTTTCTTGCTTGATTACTTGACATGATTTTCAATGACTTGTTATTCTGAAGGAACTGCAGTCTTTAAAAAAATGTACAACAAGCTGTATCTTTGTTTTAATAAAGCATTTCCAGGGGCCTTTATCTCTGTTAGCTTCCTCATGTATAGAGAACCTAATAAAGAATTTTTATCAATTTCATAGCAATGTTCACAGTTGACTTGCTTTGGAAGACCGAGTCAATTGTACATAAAATTTTGTGTCACTGAGTGCCACATTTCTCCTCCTATACATAACTTATTCAGATAAGTATACTTTTTTGTTACTGATTTCCAATTTCATTCCATTGTGGTCAGACACAAAACTGGTATTATTTCAATCCTCTTAAATTTACTGATAAAACTATTTTGTGGCCTCCGTTATGGTCTATCCTGGAGGATGTTCAATGGGTGCTGGAGAAGAACATGCATGCTGCTCACGTTGGGTGGACTGTCCTACAGATACGCTACGGCTGGCTGGCTTACTGTGCGGCCCCAGTCTTTCATTTCCTTATTGGCCTCTGCCTAGTCGTTACAGCCATTATCGAAAGCGAGGTACTGAAGTTGCCAAGTGTACTTTGGATTGTCTGTTTCTCCCTTCATTTCTGTCAGTTTTGTTTCATACATTTTGGGCTTCTGTTGTTAGAACTGTTGTATCTTCCTGATGGACTGACTCTATCATTAGAAAATGCCCATTTATCTCAACACGCTTTTGTCTGATATTGAGTGTAGCTACTTAGGCTTCATTATGTTTGTGGGTGACATGGCAACCTTTCCCCATCTTTTTAATCTATTTGTGTCATGGAATCTGAAGTGGGTGGAAGTTGAGCTCTGGCCACATACATGCTGTATGTTTTCCTGCTCATTAATTCGTGCACATGAGTGGAAAGCCAGTCACTCTCCAGTCATGGGCACACTGCTATTTTCTTGTGTGTGTTACATTTATGGAAGCCTTTTTCAAACTCCATTAGCAGTTTGAAAGTGTAATTCCATATTTTAAAAATGAGGATGATTTCCGCTACTTAAGAACCCCCTGAAAGAGCTTATCATTCTGAACAAGGATGGGAATGAGCCTGGCACACAGCAATTACCACAAGAGAACCATAGACATCTCAATTATTTTTTTTTTCTCCAGCAACATTTGTGCCAGTGATTACAAAACCTTGAACAGCAGCACAAGAGCAGAGAAAGAAACAATCACACATCCTTGGCACCATCTCTGGACTACCTCTTCAGCATCCATTTTCCTGGAAATTGCCTGTCCACACATGTGGGAGGAGTTCATGTTCATATGGACGTGACCCAAACCCCAGATACCCTGGGCTGTTGGGGTGGCTTTTGGCTTGTCCATTTTGTTTTGTTTTCTAGCACCTAAAGTCTATTCACCACCTGTCCCTGAAATCCATGAGACATCTTCATGTCCTTATCAAAGCCCCCATTTCTTTGTAGCTGCCTCTGATGAGTTTCTAACTAGTAAAACATTTCAAAAGCAAAAAAAAAGAACCCCCCTGATCACTGGTCATCTTTATTTTCTTCTGATATTTAAGCAGACTTTTCACACACAAAAAAGCAACCAAGTAAAAACAAATGAAATAAAATAAGAAACGATTATACAAAGAGAAAAAGAACATACACTGAGCATTAAAAAAAAAAAGCCTGTCTTTGCTAAGAGTTTCATTTCAATAAAAGAGTTTTCCCTTCACCTGCTGAGACACTAGCAGTTTGAAACTCCTGAATAGGGTTGTAGTATTCAACCTTCAGAAATTTGGAATCCTCAATTCTTCAGAGCATCACAACCTTGCACCTGGTTAACTAAGATACTAGTATATTGCAATGTATACCAAGACTAGTTTTAATCTTAGTGGTTAGATACAGATTCATTTGTAGTAGCTGTCCATGGTTTTACTAAAGGTTAGAAAATGAAGCTTTTATTTTTGTTAGAGAGAGAGAAAAAAACAATTTCTAGTATCACCACGGATACATACAATAAACTATATAGATTATATAGAGAAGTTAATACAATTTAACAATTTATTTCACATATGTAATTTGGGTTGCAACAAGAGAAATAAAAAATGCCTATTTAATCACACTTCAAAAACAGAATAGTACATATCGTATAAAGGCCCTGCCTGTTATATGAAGGAATCCACCCTTCTCCCTGTATCCACCCACCTACCCACCTTCATTCATTCAGTAAATATTTGCCAAATGCTTGCTGTGTGCCCTAGGGAGTGTGGAGGAGCTGGGCAAATGGAATGGGCAAATGGAATGGGGATGAGAAGACCTGTGTGGTGGGGCTAGAGGGTGAGGGGTGCTTCCAGAGATGAGGTCTCAGAGGCCAGGTCAGTGAGCTCTGTCCTCCTGCTAAGAGCAGCAGACAGCCACTACAAGGTTTTGTTAATTAGTCATTAAGTGGCTAGCCACCTGCTAGGTGGTGGGCCACCAGAAACACACACACTCATGGCCACATGGCCCTTCCCTGCTCCTGCGCAGAGCGCTGCCCTCCCAGTGCAATCTGTTACACAGTCTGGTCAAATCTACTTCCCACTAACTAAACATCAGGCTACGGATAAATGTTAGTACATACATGTGTTCTCACTTAAATGTTCTTCCATCCTCTTTCTACCTTTCCTCATCCATTCTCAGAAATCTCATTTGCTGCTTCCAAATCTTTTCTTAAATACTTGATATTTTGCTTGGTGGCTAGGGAACAATTCCACTATCAACCTTCAAAATTTGATATTCCTCTAACATACAGCATAGCCCAACAAAGCTCACTCTGAATCATGAAAGTGTAACAGAGGAATACTGTATTTTGGTGAAACAGTACTTTATTTCCTTAACAGTTTGCTAAAAAGTTTCTTAAAAATTTGTTTTCTAGAATTTCTTCCAGTTGTTAATCTGTCTTCAATTTATTCCACCTCCCCTCACTTTTATTTTCTTTCTTCCCTAGAAATATATTCCTCAGTTTCATGCAACATGTCTACTGCCTTCTCTGATCTGAGGAAACATGAGAAAAAAATCTCCATGCAGGAGATAAAAGAGCCTGCCTCTCCTTTTTTTTTCTTTTTTCTTTTGCTGCTCACATAGACAATGGCAGCAAAGCTGGAGAAAAGCCGAAATAAATCAACAGCCAACACACATTATCCTTTTAAGGCGACCTGCAAGATTATTTATATAGAAAATACTGAGGCATTTGCATAAGCTCAATTACTCAGGCAGCAAAGAGAGTAGGTTGAGCATAACTTGTATTTTTTTTCATATCATTCTTCCATGAATCCCCAAGTGAACCAACAGAGTGAGATCCAGTCCTTTGTGTCCACAGTCTTCAGGGAAAATGTCCTCAAAGCAGCTCAAATCCACACATCATTCTCTGAATTACTTTGTCTCTCATCAAAAAATGAAGCAATGGACATAAATACATACTTTATAGACTCTCACATATGTTTTGAATATTTTAATCTGCCTGAATCAGGATTCATCTTCTCATCAGTTATAAAACAACTGTGTCATGACTTAACTGGCAGTGACTTTTTTCCCTTTCTAAATGGTGCATGAAATCATTGCACATCTTACAAACAATAGCATTTTGAAGTCAACAGAATATGCTATAAAAGTGCAAAAGAATGCAAGTCTTTCTATGACTACTATAACATAAAAATCTTGTTAGCTATGTAAGTCTCTAATTTAATAAATGATTAGTCAATAGATAGTAATCAGTAATACTGTTAAGAAATTCAAGGATTTTGCCTCATATTTTATAGAAAGCAAATTTTAGTATTTTGCATTTAAACTTTATGAGGACAGAATATTTAAAGACATTTATTTTATATACTTAGTGTATTTAATGTGCTACAATATGTTTGGTTTATTTATCATGCAAATCCTCTAAAAGCTGGCAAGGTCTATCTGAAAGGCATTCATCTCTTGGGATTTGATATTTTTAAATCTCAAAATATTGACAGGAGTGACATATGATACCTTTATCTCATATAATATGACACAAATAATTAAAATAATAGTAATTCTCCTATAATTCAGGTTAGCACTGTCTAGTACAGTAAGAGAATGCTTCATGAGCCATGAATTATTTAAATTTGAATCTAAGTAATAAAATATTAAAATAAGGAGGAGATGACTTTTTTTTAAAAACCCAGAAAAGTGGTTGCTGTTTTCCCAAGGGAAATTTGGTAGGCACTGCTGCCAGTTTATATAAAACCTCATGAATTTTGACTCTACCAATTCAGATTTTATGATAATTTGGGCAACAGCTGAGTTAAATCTTATGGGTTCCTTTAGGGTTTAGAATTTTTCTTTCCTCTCTCTTCCCTAGGGCTAAAATGAATGGCTGATGCACAATCAAAATTTATTGAATAAAAGAATGAACTAACAACTTTACAAGAAAAACATGATGAATTTTTAGGGCTTTTAATATTAAGCAGTATTTATAAATGTTACTATTTTTAAAAAATGCCCATTTAAACATACTCATTTTAAGACATATCTTAGTAATTAATTTAATGGATTTAATTAATTCCCAGTTAATTAATTTCAAGAGACACAACTTGTCAAAATTACATAACTGGTTAGCATTACTGCAATACTAAAATAATAATACTGTGTTCCTTTAAAAACAATCTATAATAGTTCAGACATCTCACTAAACTATTACACTAGCCTTTCCTCTGGCTGTGTCAATATGAGCTTTCATTTTGTAAATTGTTAATGCCCTTCCAGGTTTATATTTTGACTAAGCTGACCAAGTTTTATTTTATTGCCCAAACTTTTTCCCAGACTATCCTAGAACATTTTTATCTTACTTTATATTATGTTAACATTTTTCATTTCAATTTAATAAAATCAGTCCAACTTTTCCATATGCTACCTATATTTTAGTCTTATTTAAGGGAGGATTTCATATCATTTCATTTCATAATCCCTAAGTATAAAAACATGTTTCTCTTTTTCTTAAGTATACTTGGCAGAATCTTAAAGAAGAGAGTATCATTGGCATTAAAGCATAAATTTATTAACATGAACTATTATTCCAAAGCAGCCTGTGTTTTTTTTGTTTTGGTTTCACATGGGGTAGTTAAAAAGAAATAAAAATGGGAGTATTTTTCACTCATATTATAAGAAGCTTTAAAAAAAATTATGAAAGTGGGTGAGAGTCTAGTTTTTATATTTACACACTAATTAGAGTCCCAGAATTTACTGTTCTACTTCCCATTAGTCTGTCATTTTCACATCTGAGATACTCAGTCTAGTTTTACATAGAAACCTAACTTCCCTCAAGCTGCCCAGATCACAAGAGGGTATTTCCATGGCAAACAAATATGCCTATGTTAACAAAAATCCTACTTGTCACTGACTCCTTGGAGCAAATCTAAATATTATTGAGTTATTTCAGCAGTACAGATAACTTACTACATTTCTTAAGTCACATAAACTACGTATATGCTTAGAACCTATTACTTTCATATACACGGTAAAACAGATGATCAACAGAAATTATTTCTAAATAAAAACTTTCTGGTGACTGCAGTATACCATGTCAAAATGATACCATTGATGCTGAAAGGCAATTACTGTATTATGGTGACAATTTCAGGATTTTGCTGTTTGAGACAAAATGGGGGGAAAAATTCCAGTGCAAACTGGCCTGAAATCTCCCTTTTTCTATACCCATTGCTGAATCCTAACTACTTTTTTCCTGAACCATCACAACATTTTTAAAGGAGGTGATTGCTATCAGAATCTCACCACTCAGAGGGTAATTTAGAGCAGGACTAACTGTACTACAGATTCAACTATCACTAGAACATAGCTCTCATCATTTATAACGCAGAATATTAGGATAGCACAGTTCCACATGATCTTAATACCTCCTCACGCCACTTTCTGTTTGTGATCCCTGGGTAGTTATCTGACATCTTACAACTTCAGCTGTTTTGTCTTTGTGATGGTGAATTTACCTGTAAAGTGCTGAATTCTAAATTTCTAACATAAAATCTAGGAGTGTTTTTATAGAACATTCCCTGGTATTTTTGATTACACAGTATTCAGAAATATAGAGTGAATTATTTTAGAAGTATGAACAGGTTTTAAAAAACTAACAAGAGCAGTGCAATTAAGACAGAAGTCACTAACAAAAACATAAATAAAATCCCCAACAATATATAGAGAAAAATCCTCTCCAGAGGGTCAGAAGAAACCAGCAGAGAAATTAATGAAAGTGGCAAATATGAAATCATGTATAATACAGCTAAAATGATACTTAGAAAGAAATTAAGAACTTGAAGTGATTTCAATAGAAAAGAATTAACAGCTTTAAAATGAATAAGCCCAGTTTCCAACCTAAGACCTCTGATAGCAGAATAAACCCCCCCAAAAAGAGGGGAAAAGATGACAAAAAAGCAAAATTTAATGAAACTGAAATGGTTGATACAAGAAAGTATCAAGGAAATCAAAAGTTGGTACAACAAAAAGGGGATGAAACAGACAAACCTCTGACAAGACTAATCAAGAAAGAGAAAAGGCACAAATGAACAATACTAACAGTGAAAAAAGAGAAATCCAGCAGCAGTGGAAGAGAATATACCATGCATGACTTTTTGCCAATAAATGTGAATACACATATCTGTTAACAAAATGGGTAATCTATAAGAAAACTATAACTTACTATCTGAGGAGAAAAAAAAGACTTGAATAGTCTCACTTATATTATTGAATACATTGACTTGGTACTTAAAAATCTACCCTCAACCCCCCTCAAAAGTAAGAATTCTGACTTGCCTATTCTAATATTAAACAAATACCTCAGAGGATACAGTCCTCAGATCATTCCTGAGCTAGTAAAACCTTAAAACAAATCAAGCAAGGAAAATTATAAGAAAATAAAATTACAGATCACTATTTCTGGAATATGGATAGAGAATTCTTCAACAGATATTAACGATCAAATCTAGAAGTATGTTTAAGAAAAGTAATAAGCATCAAGAACAAATTGGTTTATTAGAGAAATGTAAGTGAGGCTTGATCATTAGAATGAGAGAATAAAGACTATAAATAAAATAATCTCTACATATGAAAAAAAGCATTTATTTTTTAAAAAAGAGCCACTTAACAATTTTCTTTAAAATCTCAGCAAATCAAAAGTAGATGATAACCTTCTAAAGCTATTTAAAAAACCCCTATCCTTCCATAAAAAAGACATCAAATATTTCAATGATGAAATATTAGAAGCAGTTCCTTTACAATCAAGAATAAGTTGAAGATGCCAACTCTACCAGTCTGTTGGCATTTTACTGGAGCCAACTAGGTAAAACAAGAAAAATAAAGAAAAAGAAAAATGATTTAAAAAGGAATAAACTCCCAGCTGATACAGCTGTTCACAAGAAAATCTAAAGCACCCGTAGACAAATTTTCAGAATGAATAAATTCAGCTGGATGGCTGGATATAAGATAAATATACAAAAACATATTGCATTTCTATTTTTAAACAAGAGCTAGAAAACATTTTACACACACAAAAGCAATGAAATCAGCCAAATAAGTAAAGTTGCAAGAAATAAGTCCAATAAAATAAACACAAGATCCATACAGAAAAAAATAAGACATTAAAGAAATACAAGTGTCAAAAATATGTGCCCCAAATTCAAAGCAATCCCAAAATCCCAACGAGTTTTTTAAAAAGTTAATTCTAAAATTTAAATGGATGAGCAAAAATCTAGAAATAGTCAGAACACTCCTGAAAAAGAACAGCTTCAGGAATTTGCCCTATTTTATACCAAGGCAATAGTGACAGCAGTCAACATACTGTGATTATTAACCCATGGACAAACAGAAGAGAGAGATAAGAAACAGATTCACACATATAAAGAAAATTAATATGAAATACATTGTAAAAGGAGAATCACTCAATAAATGTTTCAGGGACAAATGATTATCCATAAGGGGAAATATTTTTTAAAAAAAGAAAAAAAACTGGAACCCTAATTAACATCATATTTCTTTAAAAGTCAATACCAGATAGATTTTTATGAATGTGGAAGTTTTTCTAGAACAAAATATTTTTAAAAAGCTGTGTAAGACCTTGTGGTAAGGAAGAATTTCTTAAGACAAACAAAATATCCCAACAACAACAAAAAAAATCATTAAAAAGCAAGATCAATAGGTTGATAATACTAAAATCAAAAAGGCACTTGAAACGAAGAGAAAAATTAAGGCAAAAACTAAGCTCATGAAATGGATAAAACAGGTATTTATCCAAAATACATTAACAATAGAAGAATTTTTCAAATGCATAAAAGGTAAGAGCAAGCACTTAAACAAGGTAGAATATAAATAAAGACATGATCGACATTATTAGTGATCAGGGAAGAGAAATCAAGAACAGAACAAATATTAACATTTACCCACTCAGCCAGAAAAATTAAAAACACCTGAAGTATTGAGGAGAACAAAGTGAGTTCTTAGACACAGATGGTGGGCATGTAAATTTTCCAAAGAAAGATTTTTGGAGAACAATTTAGCATCAAACATCTACATTCCCTGTATATGCCGTGGAAAACTTACCCACGTGCACCAGGATCTGAGGCTATTCATAGCTGCATTGTTTGCAACAGCAAGGTAGAAGTAACTCAAGAAGAGAATGGAGGACAAATCATTTCACACAATGAAATATTATTACAGCAATGGAAAGAAATAGCTACATGCAACAACATGCATGAATCTTAGAAATAATGTTGAGTAATAAGGCTGTTACAATTACAGAACAATTTTATTTTTAAAACTCAAAACTCAAGCAAAAGTAAAACATATATTGTGTGAAAATATGTAATTATTTTTAGGAAGCACTAAGTTGATGACAGTAAATAGCTCTACAGAGCAGGTAGTAGGATGCAGTGGAGATGAGCTTGTGTTGATGCAACGGTATTAGCAATGTGCCAGTTCTTAATTTGGGTACTGGAATTAACGATGATCATGCTATTCTTATATTTTATAATACATTGCATATATTAATTTATACATACAAATATTGCAGGATTAAAAATTTGAAAGAATTCAAAACAAAGCTTACTCAAGTGAAAGCATATAAAATCTCTAATTAATTAATCTATTTATTTACTCCAAGTTTACTTTGTAAACTGGAACATATTCCATTACCACATCTGTTATATTCACTATTTATTTTATTTAAATCCCACAGAATACTTTTAGAAATAGTGTTAAGCACAATGAATGTTAATAATAAGTAAACAGCATTGTAAGGAAGAATGCAATGACATTATGGAGTATTGTGTGACTGTTGCACACTGTATTTATTCCAAATTGATTAAAATAAAAATAAATCAAATTCAGGTCACTTTATTTTTGTTCATAAACAGAAGAATGTAAGAAATGTGTTAATGTAACTTAGTGCCATTGAATTACACCAAACAGATTAATCCTTCCTTAAAATGTTAGAAAACAGGAAAGATATTTTAAATCTATCAATAAGCAAGATTTTATTAAGGGCCTATAATTATGCTAGATGTTTCTGAAGATAAATTACTTATCCAATTAGTATTTTTAAAAAGTAGAAGGGGAGTAAAAACCTGAAGTAAGCTAAGGACAAGTGTCTTCAATGGAGTTCAAGCCTTGGAACTGTGAGCATCACAGAAGAAAAGTCAAATGTAGAAAAAAGTCACACTGTCAGGGGGAAGAGAACAAAAATAATTGGGGAAATAGTGGAAAGTGATCTATCCTGGATGACACATTTTAATCAAAGAAAACAATAAATAAGTCCAAATATTTGATGTATATTATTCAAAGAAATGAACTTCCTTTAATAAAGTAGCTCAGCAAGTGAAGATCTGAGAAATCTCAACACCTCTATTACTCAAAGATTTTAGCTAATGTTATTAAAAACAAACTGATATTATTCTTTAATTGTATTTGAGAGGAAAACTATTTTATTTTTAATTTGCCCAGAATGTGCAGGCAAAAATGAAAGCCAAGTAGCATTCTAGGCAGTGAACTGCGCAGAACAATGTTCACTTGGTATTCACCGTAGATCTTAAATAAGCATAGCCTGCCAAATGTAGCCCACTAGATCATTCTGAACCTCATTATCCAATTTCTTTCTCTAGAACCTTTGTTCCATTTCCTCTTGCCTATCAGGCATTTAGTTCACTGTTCTTAAAACTCTTTGCCACAGGGATAAAAAAGAAGGAAGAAGAAGACAAGCACGCATGTATTTTCTACTTGAAGCAGCACTACACCATTACTGGATGTGAAAAAGGATGACTGTGATCAACCAGGTTTGAACAGTAAGATCTCTTGCAGCCTGAGTGTCTTAAATGCCTCACGTCTACAGCAGTGTGGGGAAGGGACTGTTAGTCAGTCTTTCAAAGGCCAGCATGGCTATGGTGACTTCTCTGTTCTTTCTAGACTAGCTTTTCTACAAAAATGTCATCAAAGGGTCATATCTGTGATGCACCTCTTTGAGATTCCATGGAAGGCGGTGGTGGGGGAAGAAGAAAAGGAAGGAAAATACTTTGAGCGAAGGGCACATCACAACCTAAATGCTCAGACGAACTTCAAACAATCTTGGAGGCCTCACAGGCAAGTCCTTAAGGTATGGAGAGTGGAGAGCTTAGATGGCCAAATATATTTCTACTAAAGATGCCTAGTTAGGACCCTAGCTGGATTTAAAAGATATTTTTTACAAAACAGACTTCCAACTGGAATCCTATGTGGCTAAGTTACTCAGCCAAAGCATTCCACTATAAAAAGAAGAGACAACAAGGACGAAGACATAATAAATCATGAAATACAAACTCCATAAAGATAACTTTAACTATGGCCTTTTAATCAATTTTACTCATTAACAGAGTGTTGGAATACCCCTACCTCATTGTCTACCTCTTTTCACAGGCTGTTCTACATCAAATGCATTTTTTTCACATTACCTGGAAAAAGAATCAGTATGCATTCTATGATGAAAACAAATTTTTGCCTTTAAACTTTTTATTTTTATACAAAACCAAAACCATTGTAAAGCACCGAAAAAACACAAAGACTCATACAGTTGATACTTGAACAACATGGGGGTTTGCGGTGCTGACCCCAGGGAAGTTGAAAATCTGCATGTAACTTTTGACTCCCCCAAAACTTAACTACTGAGAGACTCCTGTTGACTGAAACCCTTATGGACAACATAAACAGTCGATTAGCACATTTTGTATGTAGTATATATTATATTCTCATAGCAAAGTAAGCTAGAGAAAAGAAAGTATTTCCTCAAATTGTTGCAAATCTTCAAAAAGCTTTCCAATATGGTTATTGAAAAATATCCACGTATAAGTGGACCTGCATAGTTCAAACCCATGTTGTTCAAGGGTCACCTGTTAAGTAAAAAACATTTTCTCATCCCCTTCTCCCATCACTGTAAACATATTTGTATAGACATCCTTGTAAAGTTTGCCCAATCACATATAAGCATTTGTAAGTGTACATACATGTGTGTGTTTGTCACTGATTGAACATAAAAATTGGAATATTTTACAAGCTACACTGCAATTTCATTTTTCTCATTTAGCAATAAATCATTACTATCCATTGAAATAATTTATACTTTTTAAAAGCCATATAACACCCAGATATGAATGTACTACAATTTAATCAACTATTCCTCCACTGACTAGCATTCAGATTATTTTAATTGTTTTAGGTTTCTGTCATTACAAAAAATGCTGTATTATAAGAACACACATAAACACACATAGCCAGCAGTATCCATTTTATTGGTACTTCTATTGCTATGGACAGTCTCACAAACAGGACTTTTCAAAGAGCTCCAACAACCTTTCACACTCCTACCAGCAACATATTAATATGTGGGAAAGAGCTACAGAATATGCTTTGTAGCTAAAATATTTACAAGGCAAAAGTCCATATACTTTTACACACCAATTAGTTTGAGGTAATTTTATGATGTTTCCATTGACTGACCTGGTATGGCTGAAATGATACAGTATCTGTATAGGAATCTCTACAAGAATAAAATCTATATTGGGGTTGGTTTTAATTTACCTTTTTTTGATACTTCTGCCCCGTTAAGTTCTTTTTGTGCTTCTTTAATTTTTTCTAAGAAAAACAAAGAAGATTTTACAAATCAATTCATCATGTACAAACAAGAATATGGCCAAACAAGCATACTACTTATAAACAGCCCTTGACACATAGTAATAGATATTTACTGAATGAACTATTTATGAAACAAATATGTGTAAAGCATTAAATTAATGATATAGTGTCACTTATTTTAAAATTATAATTTTAACCATGTCTTAGTCACTAGACTCACTTGAATTAATATTGCCATAATGCAAATAATTAGTGCATTTAAAATACTGAACTACAGTTAAAAAATGTCTAGCTGCCTAATAAAAGTATCTAATAGTAATATTTTCCCTATGAAGACATACATATTTCTAATTTATTAGATAGGTAACAAATGCCTACTAGCTTAGAAACAAGCCTAAGCCAAGTTCATAGATGGCCTAAGACCTAAGCAAACATAAAGAAATAAAAGAAAGGACAGAAAACAAAGGAAATAATGATTCGCATAATGAGCTGAAGAGGAGCATGAGAAACACATCCCTTTTGTCAACCCTTGATAGGACAGAGCTATCTAGGCAGTGGGAGTATAGAATACTGCATTAAAGAGATACTATACAAAACTTATGACTACAGAACTGCCACATATGCACACAGTTTCAAAAGATTAGGTGTGACACAGAAGCATTATCTAACAAACAGTTGGGAGGGCTGCTCACAAGTGTATGGGGAAAAAGGTAAGTGTGGGCCCAGAGCTGGCAATTATTCCATCTGAGGCTTTGAGCACAACTGGATTTTGTAAATAAGCACATGTTCTACTTTGATAACAGTTCATTTAAATTTTATAAGGATATACATATTTGATGACTATGACACTAATTAATTCCAAGTTTAATACAGAGGTCTAAGTACTTACATAATGATAAAAGTTAGAAAAATACTGAAATACAGTACCAATAATTATATAACATTTTAGATAGTCCACAGAAGTATAGTTTAAAGGCTTTCAAAATAATGGTACTTTGGCCATTTAGGCCTTCCAGCCCAGACCACCAGCCCCCAACAGCGTCTCCAAGGCTAAACGTACCCCTACTGGCATGAAAGATGTGACCTCCCAAATGGCATCCTTCCCCCAAAAATAAAATGCACAGACCCCACCACAGGCCCTTCAAACTCTGCCTCTTCTCCCATCAGCCTTACCAGAAAAGCCAGAAATTCAGAGAACCTTAGATTTACTGATCGAATTTCTTTTAATTGCATATTGATCCATCTGGTCTACCAAATCAAGGCAGTATGGAAGCAGCAGAATAAAGGAAACAAGCTAGTTTGAAAGATTAAATATTATATGCCAGCAATGGTCAAAAATAACTACATGTTCATCCTGACAAATGCATTCCCTGCAGCAATATCCTATTGTTCCCTGCTAATTATTAGATCCAGAATAAGATTTAGGAAGAATAGAGATAACCTTTGAAAATAATAAAATTTTTCTTATTTACAAACTTTAGTTATTTCTCATGAAATAATAAGTGAAATTGGACACAATCCTGAAAAAAAAAAACCTCTTATTAAAAGCAGAAAGTAGATTCTATATTTGGTGGTAACGTTACTTCAGACAAAAAAATACCAAATCCATGGATGAAATCCATATTAATATAAGTAACAAAAGGACATGACCCACTTTAAAAAATAAAATACACCATGTACATTGTTGACATTCAAATGAAAATCAACAAACACATACTTTAAAAATACAGCCCGTGAGAAACACAAAAAGGAAAAGCACTATTATTTCTATGCCAGCAATTCATCCAAACTTAAGAACCATAAATAATTTATGTGTATATATTATATATATTCATAGAAGTAATGATTGGGTTTAAGAGTTTATACACATGTTATTTGGCATTATATAATAAAACAGCTTTTTCTTAATACATTCAATTATGGCTCAAAGCACCAACTCATGTTTTAACAGATTTATTTAAAGCATAGCTGTTATTTAGTATATTGGCATCTGGCTACCTTCTGTTTGCACTTCAGCGTAACAAATTCTTACAAAACTGACCTCAGTTTACTTTTGATCACAAATACTAGTCTTTGTTGTCTTTTTCTCTTGATAGTAACAATGTATACATCAATAGCTCCTGGATATGTATTGTATTAGGTATAACCATCTACCATCTATTTAAATGCTTTTACTCCAGTTCAATAGGTAAATGCGGCCTTCAATTAGAGAGCTTGTAACAACCATCATTAAAAGCTTTCACTTCAATTTTTATATGAAGTTGTTTATATTTAACCTATGTTTTATGATTCTCCTAGTAAAATATGATGTTCTAAAGACACTCTCCAAAGTTACAAAGTAGTCATTTATTATATGCTCTTAACTGGTTCATACAGGGTAATTTACTCCTATTTAAAGAGATGTTTATCTTTTTTTTCCCCACTATGACCCAGAGCAAGAAATATTTTTACATTCCAACCAGTTACCCATGTGCACACAGATTATGGGTATACATAATTCTGAAACAAACTTACCCATACTCTACTTTCTACCCTTTCCTATTAAAAATGAAAAATGTTGTCTTGCCCACCTACATCAATTTCACAGCCCACTGCTGGAATGTAAACCTGCAGTTTGAAACTCACTGACATAAACATTACTTCTCAACACATCTTTACCTTTTCCTTTTTCTTTTTTTTAACCATTGTCTCTTTACCAAGAGTAATACCTCCCAGCAATAGTATATCTCATTACGAGCTTTGACTAGGCAGGGAATTCTCAGACTCTAAGACCCCTTCCTTAGTGCCCTCCCCAAATGTCATCGGATGTGCCCATTTCACAGAAAACTACACATTCAGGAAAAAAACAGTAGTCTCTCAGTTGCTATTGTTTAAAAATAAAAATAGAAGATATACATTCAAAATGGACATTCACATCATGGTGGTAAATCAAAAGTAAGGCATTCTTATTGTAATGAGTTCATACTGTATTTAAATTAAGATGTTATTCTAATTAACTCAATTTTTACTAAATATACTCGTAAGAGTTGTTACCTGAAAAAAATCCCAGCAACACATGAATGGATCCATAACCTTTTTTAAGATACATAGGAGCTCAGGGCTTAAAGACTAACAGGCCAGGAGAGGAGTACTAATAGTATAGATTAAATTTTGATTCTGCAACTATTAAAAATTTATACCTTTTTATAATTTTTCTTCTCTGATAAATCACAGAAACTATTTGTTAATGGTAAAGGCTATGCACAATCTTGTATAATGCCTTATATATTTAAAATATTTTGTTTGTACAAGACAACCACGCAAAAACATTTTATTTTCATCATCCACAAATGCAGGAAAAAAGTCTCCTTATTTATGAAACATAATCTGAAACCACTAAGCAAAAAGAATAGTCCCTAGAACCCATAAGAAATAACCTTTCTTTCAGGTTTCTGGATAGACTACTGGGAAATTAACAACAAATCATTTAGAAAAATTAAGCAAATTTCAAATTAGTGTTCACACTACAGTAAACTCTTGCTCTCTGACCATTTTCACCCAATGGTAAAGACAGGGGACCCTCTGAAACCTCAAAAGCCTTGGGGTCCAGGACATCACAGCTTTGGGGACACACCCCACTAAATCATTGGGATTTAGTCGAACAAAAGCTGTGTTTTTATTGTGGGAAGTCTACCCTGCGAAAGGTACAACAGAAAGAACTAGAGATAGAAAGAAAACAGAGTGGTCTCCTGGGGGAGGAACAGAGATTATTATATCCTTCAAACAATCATTTAACTATCAATTTGATGGTAAATATAGAGCCTGAGCTCCCATGTGGCTAACGAGATTCTTTGTACTCCCATTATCTCTTACACTCTCCCATTTCTTTTCAGCTCCTGCCACAAGGAAGTGCAGGCTCTACCAGATCCCGGACTCCTCCCAAAAGGCCCCCTCCCACCCCATCCTTCCCCAGTGTGGCGAACTTTCAAGATGTCACCTCCTCTAACAACCTCATTCAGAACTCCCACTCCTCCTGTGCCACCACGGCCTTGCGTGTGGAATCCTGCTTCTCTGTAGCTGCATCTCATCATTGTTAGTAATAATGACAAGAAGATGGACCTGAGTGACTTACTGATGGAATAAATGCTGACAGCCTGTCAAGTGACACGGAGAAGCAGTGATGCATTCTGAAAAACATACAATGGGATACCCGCACACAAATTTTAAATCAGCATTGGATGGCTTCACTTAAGTGAAATGAGTGGCATTTTATCCCCTTTTACATTACAAACTACTTTAACATTTGGGAAACTGCTATCAGTACACTGAAAGCACTTGAATGAACTACTCGTTACTTCATTCAATCAACAATTCTATCACCTTCATTCTATTAACTCAACCTTGTCTCATGCTGTTCGGATGGCACCTGTAACTGGCAGCTCTAACACCAGACTCCTTTACACTTAGCCCTAAATCACAAAGTAGAAATGCTAATAGTAAAAATTTATGAAGTAGATTCTAATGAACTGTAAAAGGCACCTCTATTTACTGAAGGAGATACCATCTGATTGAAAAAAGATCACCATATGTGACAGTACTATTTTTGCTACTGAATAAGCATAACTCCTACGTCCCCTCACTACACATCAGTACAGGCTCCTTCCTCTCACTGCGAACTGCTAGAGCTATTTCAGCAAGACTAAATATGTGACAATGACGTGATGTTAAGAAAATTCATCCTATCCATGTAACCATTATACGTGCTTTTCTAAATGAAGATTATCCCAGTATTCAGTACTAAATCAGCTCTGTCTACATTAGTAGCACATTTTTAACCTCTAGGCTACACAGATTTCAAACCTCCAGACCTATGTCTTTCAGGAAGAAGATACTCTACAATAATGTTGATAATCTAGACCAGTAATGTTTCAAATTGAAAAATATTGCTTGAAGGAAGTGGAAAAAAATATAAGAGACTCAACTCTGCTAATGCTAATGAATTTGAAAACTGTGATGAACTAGTTAATCAGATGGATTGGTTAAAAAGTCCAGAAAAAAACATAAAACTACTCAGCTTCATCCAGGCACAGGATATCTCAACTAGAACAGCAAACATGGACGAAACTGAGAAAGTTACCAAAGAATGACACAGAACCACCTTCCCTTAAGGTTTTGGGCCCAGGTGATTTTATTGTCAAATTCTTTAAAATTCTGAAAAATAAAGCATTTCCTAAACTGTCCCAGAGTGCAGGGTAACGCAAAAGGTGTCCTAAATCATATTATGAAGCTGATCTCTAACTGACTGCAAAATGTGACCAAAGGAACAGAAAAATCAACACTATAGACAAGCCCCATGCATGAATGTGGATTTAATAATCTATAGCGTAAGTATATTAAAGATTAGAAAGCCACATCCAAGCAGGGTGTCAAATAACTATGCAAAGATATTTCAATATTAGGAAGTATGTATTATAATCTGTACCAGCAATAGGACAGGGGAGGAGGGAAAAGGTAATTTAAATAATGTCTGAAATACATTTGATTAAATCACATCTATCCTTAGTGTAAAAGAAAAACCTTCAACAATGAATAGAAAAGGATATCCTTCACCACATAAAACAAATGTTATCCTAATAAACACCTCAAAACAAAGAAATCAGCCAATAACCAGGCTGTCACTTCCTACAAGAAGCCTGCCTGGCCTGCTCCCTCCAGCCCTGGTCTCCACATGCTCTCAGCACTGTGTTCTCACGCCCACAGCAGTATTCCCTCCAGGATATCCTAGGATAATTTCTAAAACGTGAAAACAATACAAATTGTTCGTTCAGTTCTGAACACATTTATTAGCACCCATGTGCCTGCACCAGGGATACACGGTGCTGAACAGCCCTACTTGTACGAACCTGGAGAAATAAACTGCAGTTCCTCCAAAGTAGTCACCAAGTGACTCCATCCATACGGTGCTTGACGAACACACAAGAAGCAACGCTGGTTGTTCTGGAAACAGGAAGAAGAGTCCTGATAGGCCGCATGGTAGGAATAACACAAGGGCTGAGCAGGAAAAGAAGTGGAGTGATCCCATCAAGAAAGAGGATGAGAACGCAGGTAGGGGAGCACAAGGAGGTTAGAGGCTGGAAAGTAGCAAAACATGACAAGAGTGCCAGGAACTCGGACAGTTTGCAAACAAATCTGGAGAGAGCAGGTTTAAAGATACAAGATTTGGGAGCTACCGCCTTACGTGACTAGTAGTTAAAACCATACCACAGAGTTGGCAGAAGCAAAAATATGACTATTTAATGAAGGAATTTGACTACAGGTATCAAGATCTTTGAAACCCACCTCTATTCTTTAATATAATGGCTCAACTACTGGAAACAGGGATTGAGACAATGAAAGGGGTGGAACCAAGGTTATTCATCACAGTGCTTTTCATAACAGAAAAGCACTGAACTACCAATAGCATCTAAATATGTAGGTACTCAATAAATATCTTTTAAGTGCATAGTTAAGAAATGGTAAAATTTTAGAATTTCCATATGATACAATATTATAGAAACACTATATTATAGATTTCTGGAAGGGCCTACTGAATAAAAAACTACAGGAATGGTGTCCCAGAGTGCATAAATTTTAAAAGCTCCAAGCAATATTTTTACTGGGGCCGCTTACTCTCCAGTTATGAATCATGGGTGGTATGAGAGCCCCACTATTAGGAGCAGGTAAAGAAACCCAAGGAAGAGGCAAAAATAATTTTGGTCACAGAAAGCAAGATGTAGGTGATATAATCAATAAAAACTGAAAAGCTTCTACTGGATTAAGCAATGAAGAGGTCCTGGGGACGCTTCCAAAGCAAGCAGTAACAGAAGAGAACAGAGCTGTCTTTCATAACACTCAGCAGAGAAGGGAGCAAACTAGGACGCCAGAAAGAAACACAGGTCAAGGGAAGGCCATTTGGTGTGTCTGTCAAAGGTGTTTATAGACCCATAGGAAGGAACCAATAAAACAAGAGTAAAATTCAGGAAAGTTTGGAGAAAGCGGAAGACAGCATGGAATCGAAGCAAAGCAGAGGGTCTATTCTCTGAGGTCACAGGCAAGGACAGGAGGAAGGCATGTCAGGTGAAAAGTCTGCTGAGGGGAAGGATGAGGTTGAGGGAGTCCATATCCTCACTTTTATAGAGGTTAAGAGGCATGGTTGTCCACAATGAAAAAGGTGTTTAGCATTTGTGTAAGGGGTCTTTGAGACTGGTTAGGGTTAGACCAAATCATTGATGGGAATAGAAGAACTGACCAATTTTAGGGACACACAAAAACACTGATGAGCAGCAACTAGGGCTCTATGAATATGGAAATCCATGCTTCTTGATGGCTCCAGTGTGCACAGCAGTGGGTATTTATTCTAACAAAGTTTGGCAACACATGAAGAAATGGAGAAGAAATGTCAAGTTAGGAATTCAGTGAGATGAAGGTGATAGAGTAATTCATTTCATCATCCAGATATTCAAGAAGTTTAGGGGCTATGCAAGAACTGAGAAAGAAGATGCAGGTGCCAAGGGCACAGGAGAGGAGGTGAGAGTATGAAGCCAAAACATCTGGCTTGTGTTTATGATCAATTTCTGATTGCAGGTTCAAGGGTTTTCAAAAGATTCAGAGTGGCTATGGGTAAAGTAGGGTAGAGATAAAGATTAACTGGACATGAACAATCTCTTATTCTGAATCATGGAATAGCAAAGAAGAATTAGGAACAAAATATTCCATATAAAATTTAAAATGCCTAATCTTACTAAACAATGTATACTTTCATGTACGTTGCAAAATCATTTCTTTTTAGAAAGTATGTTTCCATTATGACACTGAGAAAAACTTAAAACAGTTCAAAGAGAAAAGTAGATACAAGCTCTATTATGTTTCTAAAATTATGGGATCAACTAAATGCAATCTCTTCTCTAAGAAAATCACCTTGATATCAAAACTGACCATGAAAGTAACAAAATATACATGGACACACAATGAATATGTTACAATGAATGTTAGAATGTTACAATGAATGTTAGAGCTTTTAAATTATTTTCTGTCCCTTAATAAAATATCACCTGGTTTCACTCTGCAAACAGTTATTTAGCCTTGATTTAGCCTTGATGAATAGAGCTGAGAACCACCAGGCCAGTGTGCTCAACTGCACATTTAATAATGGGGCAATTATACCTTTTCACCCCTAGAGGGTACTAGGAAGATCTCTGATTCTTACGGATAAACACACATTTCCTAAGTAAAACAGCCAACTACCAAAGTCTCCTTCCCAAAACCTCACGGTTTCAGAAGCCACAAGTCATCCAGCTAAAGGGCTAAGTTTGATGAAAAGCTCCTTCTTCAGGCAGCTGATAGAGCAATTCGGCCCAACCTTGGGCCCTTCAGTGCCACCCTTCCAGCTCCAGGTTTGATGGTCCTTTACGCATCACCTGAAACAGCAGAACTCAGCCTCTGCTGCATATGAGGGTCACTTATTGTTAGAGTCATGTAAAAATCTTGATACCAAGGCTGCACCCTATACCAATTAAGTCAGCATTTTTGTTAGGTTCTCAGGCAATTCCAATATGCAGCCAAACTTAGAAACAATGTCCTCTAAATTACTGATATTATCAGGTCAAGATTCAAGACTGTATAAAATGCAAGGAGTTAGAAAGAGTCTTATCAGCTGGCTCTTCAAAGCAACTTTTTATCAGGTCACGGGGCAGGGGAGCAGTGGCACCTGCCTGCCTCATCAGGGAGCTGCTCAGGCTAACGGACACCAAGAAGGATGGATGAGGAAGGGAAAGCTCACCGCGCACTTCATGGCTAAAGACGTCCAATTAAACCACACGTCTAAAACACAAAGCTCAAGCATACATTCCTAGTAAGTATTATGCCAAAAATAGGTCTGAAGTTTATTACTAATGTGAGCCCAAAACAAGAAAATTAATGTCCAGCTGAAAATTCAATGTCTGAAAGTACAACACTATTTAAAAATAATAAACTATTATGTAAAGATGATGAACACTGACATGGATTAATATAATTTTCTAATAATCACACTAACATACGTTGCCCGTTTTGGTTTGGATTTTATTATTAGATTATGACAGCACTGGTTTCCTCTTACCATTTGATGGCTTCTGATGTAGTGACTGGAAGGAGGTAGTCATGGTAACTATGGTGGGAGAGGAAGACAGAGTTCTTATCCTGGGAGGCTATTTACCAGGTTCCACAGAACGTGGTTCCTAACCCAGTAATGGATTCACACGTCTACACACACACATACACACCCCCAATTCAGGGCTAAGGATGTAGATGTCGAGAAGGCTGAGAGATACCCAGAGGGTGTATATCTCAGACTGAAAAACACTCCTCTGGCTTCTCAGGCTGGCTCTCTGCCACACTTCCTGTCTGCAAAGGACACATCCATTTTCTCCTGGACTTGTTTAAAGGCAGGGAAAAAGAAAAGAAAGAAAGAAAGGAAAAAGGAGAGAAAGAAAGAAAGGGGGGCGTGGATAAAGGACTTAAATACAAGGTGTTGCAATTATCTAGGGCAAAAATACAGAGCCTAACTACACACGCAGTGAACTCTGGCTACCTGCCCGCCTTCTGTGTTCCTGGGCTCCTCCCAGACAGCCTCCCCTGCTCTCCCTGGAAGCACACTGCCATTCATTCCTCATCAGGACAGTTAATGCCCACGGTATGCCAGGAATTGGGATAACTGTACTGCGGGTTGAGAAAAATACTATTGTGTTATTTTGGATTTCTGGTTCCACTGGTCCCATTTTGTGATATAAAATTACTACAGACACAAATAAATTATATTCTCTAAGAAGTGAACCAGAGAGAGAAGATGGAGACTAAAAATGTGAGAAATAGTGGAAATAACTGTCCAAAACCCTTTCGGTAAGGAGAGGAGTATTCAGAGGCACAGAGAACTGCAGAAGAAAGACAACAACTGTTTTACTTCTAGGACTCTAGCTGGATGAAATGTCAGTCTCAGGTAAATAATACTTTGGTATTTCAGCTTTCTTCCACGGACCCAGCCAAGAGCCATGACCTACCAGCTTCTCAGTTGCTGCTGGTGCACGTCAGCACGGCGCTGGCCCTTCTGCCCAGCACAGCCCAGCCCCACCCCTCTTCCCTTATGCGTCTGTGGTTACAGTGGTCACGTGCTGGCCTACTGACTGATACACAGCATCCCTTCGGCAAGACTCAACTCTATGGAAAGACTCAAACTCCATGACATCTGTGCCACATTGCAGACTCTGAAAAGGCCTCTCTCTGTATGACAGTAAGCAGTGGGCCACATTCTAATTTAAAAAGAAAGAGGAATTATTCTTCCTTGAGCCCTTACCACAAATTCAGCAGGCACAACACACTCATTAAATTTAATGTACGGGTCTGGCCACCTCTCATAGCTGTATTTAAAGTAATTTTATTTGATTTCGTCTTTTTTCTTGTGAATTTTTACTTCAAAGAGCATTCTATATTTCAAATCTACAAATATGTGTTTAACTAGTAACTCATACAAAACAAAGCCATAAATAGAGCTATGCTGGACAACAAATCCATGTTCAGATATAATCTCTTGAAACTTGAAACCCACTGGTTCAAACAACTTTTTAAAAAATCTGTTTGTATATTTGACTATATAATAACAGACTAATGGTAGAAAACTCTATAGGACCAAAACATCTCATTTCTTTGACAATAACTTGCAAAGAAAAAAAAGAGAATTGGAAAGGGTACATACAGACTAAAAGAATATAAAAGATGTATCAACCTATAAACTATATGGATCTGATTCTAACAAAGTGTTTAAAAACTCATGACACTGCAGGGAACTGGAAACTTAAATACTGGTCAGATAGTTGGTCATATTAAGGAATTATTATTTGGGGGGTTTCATAAAGGTATTGCAATTATGTGAAAAAAAAACATTCTTTTTCATTATAAAAACATTCTAATGAAATGATATATCTTAAGTTGAACACATTATAGGAGGGGGAAGTGCCCATGGAAGTAAGTGAACTCAGACTGACTATCAGCAGTTATAATCACTAAAGTGGGATGGCAGGTAAGAAGTTTATTACATCATTCTATTTTGTAATCATTTTGCAACTTCCATAATCAAAACTTTAAAAAAGAAAGAAAAAGAGTCCAAACTTTAAAAAAACTAAGAAGTTACCAAAGTATTATTAATGTATTGTTACAGTGTTGTAGTCCAAATAAGAACTAGAAGACATGATGTATAATAATGGTAAGTAAATAAAGCAAAGGAGCCTTGGACCCAGCACACAGTGGGCTTTCTACTCCTCAGACAGAACCAGAGCCAACGGGGAAATTCAATACTATCTGAACTACCACAACGAGTCAGGTTTGTACACACTTAGCTGAAAAGGGTAACATTAAGAATAGAAATGATTTCTAGAAATATGATATCCAGTGTTCTTACATCATTTTGTGAGGCGGGGAAGGTAAGAATTTGAAGACAGGAAAACTTTTCAAGATACAAACTTAAAAAAAAGAACAAATCAAAAACAAAGCCCAAGAAGCAGAAGAAAGTATACAGAGTATATATACATCTTACCCTTGAACAACGAAGGGAAGTTAGGGGTCACTGATCCCCCCATGCAGCTGAAAATCTATACAACTTCTAACTCCCCAGAAACTTAACTACTAACAGCCTACTATTGTCTGGGCCTTACTGATAACACAAGAAGCTGATAAACACGTATTTTGTATATGCATTATATACTATACAATAAAATAAGTAAAGAAAATATTACTCAAATTGTTGCAAATCTCCAAAAAGTTTTCCAATATATGTATTTTTTAAATTTGCATATGTAGACCCACTTAATTCAAACCTCTATTGCTCAAGGGTTAACCGTACTTCCATTTCTGTCAAAATCTAAAAATGATTTTGTGTCTGTGTGTGTTATGAAAGGTACATGAGTCACCCCTGCTGGTTCACAGGCACCCCTGGGGAAAGAAACACATACATTTCATTGCACTTTCTCACTGCCCTTATTATTTGAATTGGTTACCATTGTGAGACTTACTTTACTTCCAAAAGTTTAAACAGCAATATTCAGTGTAAATAGAAAATAACACCTCAACTACCCAAATTAATCACTGTCAGCATACCAGCACACGGGGTTCCAGGTTAGTTTTCATGTTCACAGGTATATACCCACACCCACACACACACCTGCACACACACAATTTTAAAACAAAATGACACAAGAACTACATGAACATGACTTTTTTGTTTTTAAAATTTGAACATCTCCATCCTAAACAAAATTGATCCATACTTTCCAATTTTTTTCCAAAAAAATAAAAAGAAAAAAGAAAATTAAAATTCAAAATGTCTCTATTTAAAAAAGTAATGACCACTGTGTAGCTTCTTCTAGGAAAACACACACATACACTCGCATTCTCAGGGACTGCAGCAATTGAGGGAGACCTTAAACCCAGGTTAAAACCTTCTTGTGTAGACCTAATTGACACTATCATTATTCTTTTGCATTCTGAGCAAGGATTCAAAGGTACATTTTCACAGTGAAACCGAAAGTGTTTTCATTATTTCAGATGTTAAATTTCTCCCCAAATAATATAACAATGTAGCTTTTATTAGTACAAGCTCTTCTTATATAAAGCCCCATGAAAAAAAGGGGGCAGGGGGGAAAGTAGGTAATTTGAATAGATAATCTGTTCCTTTTCTTAATTTACCAGTAGTCCAGTTTTACTTAATGACTCATTTAAAGTAGAGAAGAGAAGATAGGGAAGAAAAATTACTGATGTCAGTACATCAGGTACTGTTCTTGGTATAGTCTGTTTTATTTCATCCTTAGATGAACCCAGGCTATAATGGAAATGAAAATACATTAATCAAATAAAATATATGAATGTATAATATACAGTAAAAAGCAATAACCTACAACAGCAAAAAGAAAGGACAATGAAGCAAATCTCTCAGAGTACACTCTACTCATAAACAATCTACTTTCGCTCACAACAGTATGTGGTAGAGCGTGTTGTGGTGGGATTTCCCACCAGCTCACCTATAAACCAGCTACCAATCAACACAGGAACCAAACTCATGAACCAAAAGGATCACAGCACTATCTTATTCTTCCCCCTTGACAATCTGGGAGGCTTTTGAGGATCTCTCAGTTCTTTATATAACCATCTGTCTAATATTAAAAAAATCTTCCACTGATAGCAAGAATTTACTTATTTAGAACTTTTGGCTTCTGGTAATGGCAGAGTGGCTTATGTAGGAATAACTCCCCTTTCAATACAATAAACTGTGTACAAAATATTTAAACATCAAACAAGGAAGACATGAGAGTGACGAAAAGCAGGCAGAAACTGGGTGGGATTGGACTCTATAAGGATGAGAAGCACACAATGGCCACATATCAATGGCCCTTTTTCTAAAGGGCAGCCACCCATCTGTGAAAGGCACAGTTCAAGCAGAAAACAGTAGGCATCCTGGGCTGAGGAGACAGAGGCCGAGTCTGGGGCTGCTATAACAGCTAGAAATTGAAGGGGGAAGAATCCCAGAGACAGAGCCCAAGAGTAAGGAGTCCAGAATCTGTGAACAAGCCCCTTAGATCCTTGGCTGACTCTTTAACTGCTTGTGTGGGGTAAGATTTCAAGAAAATCAACCCAAGAATAAGCTGAAAAAACTGAGCAACGTAGCAGCTGTAGCTATCAGTACAGGGGACACACAATTTGGAATTCAAGTCCTGTCACTACAGAGAGTCAAGGTAACACCTTGTATTTCCACTAAAATCTCTGAAGGCCAAGCCTTAGGATTAACATCACATCCCTGGACTCAGGGCAAATCAAAAAGACCTGTTTTGAAAAGCCTAAAATCAAGCCTCTACTAGTTTCAGAAGATCTGATAGTAATTTAACTATCTGTTAGAAAAAAATTCAACAATCTTTAGATGAAGATAACAGAATCCAAGTCCTCTAAAACCTATCGACCATACTGTTCTTCATACAGTAAAAGTTTTAAGGCATGTAAATCATGAAATTGTGACTCATGAAGAGAGAAAGCAGGAAAAAGAATTACACCTACAAATGGCAAAGATGTAAATTAGAAGACATGGAGTTTAATTATAATATATGGTAAAGAATTTACAGAAGAAAAAAGATAAAGAGGACAGGAATTTCAGAAGAGATGCAGAAACTTCAAAGAGCATGTAAATATATAACAGAAATACAATATCTCAAGTGTAAATTCACTGGGTGATATTAACAGCAGATGTAACATTACTTAAGAAAAGATTTGTGAACTTGAAGACAAGTCAATACAAATTACTCAAACTGAAGAAGAGAAAGAAGAGACTAAAAAAAATAGTTTCAATGACATACAACAGTTGTATGTCATAGTAACATACATGAGTCTCTGAGACATGAAGTCTCAGAAGGAGAGAAGAAAGAAACCTGGGGAGAAAAAAACAGCTGAAGAAATGATATAGCTAAATTTATTTCCCAAATTTGGCTAAAAACATCAAACTATAGATCCAAGAAGCTCAATGAACTCCAAGGAGGAAGAACACAAAAGAAGCTACTTACAGACATGTCATAGTACAAGTGCAGAATATCAGGGGGAAGAAGGAGTATTAACAGATTTTTTAATTGTTGAAGAGAAAAAAACATCAAACTAGCATTCTATTTTTAGCAAAATTATCCTTCAAAATAAAAGCCAATGAAAATAATTTCAGATGAACAGAAGTTGAGAGAACTTGTTACCAATACTCTGAGTAATGCTACAAATGGTGATTTAGGCTTAGTGGAAATGATAACAGAAGAAAATACATATTTTTAGTAGGGGCCAGCAAAGTATGCACCAAAAGCCAAATTCAGCCAACAATCAGTTTTTATAAAGCCTATGCATTTTAATGTTAAAAAAAAAGAAAAGGAAAAAGGAACAAGAAGAATGTGTGAAGGAAATTGTATGTTGCCATAAATATTTACTCTCTGGCCCTTTTCCAAAAAGTTTGCAAACCTCTGATTTATAAGAAGGGAAAAATAGGAGGAATGAAGGGAAGGTAAATAAAAAAGACAGTATCTTTATTTCCTTAAGACATGGACTTTTAAGCAAAAATAAGAACAGCATATTGCAGAGTTTACATGTATAGGTAAAATATAAATAGAAACATTTACTCATCTAAAAATGCCCCCAAGTCCAAGATCATCCCTAATAATGAACTCATAAACTCTAAATATTAGTAGCTTCAAGTTATTTCACATTATTTCAAGTAAGTCTTAAAATACCAGATTAAAATCAGATTACTTTTTAAAAACACAAAACTGAAATGGATGGCTTGTTCCCAATCTATTTTCTAGTGTACATTATAAATAGCAAGTACATTATCAATTATGAAATCTCTTTTGAAAAACTGAAAGCACTCTCTCAATTTCTTTTTCTCTTTTTTCTTGAAGTGTCATTGATATATAATTTTATATAGGTTTCAAATGCACAACATAGTGGTTCAACAGTTACCCATAGTATTAAGTCCTCACCCTCTCTAGTGTGGTTACTATCTGTCAACATAGAGAGATGTTACAGAATCATTGACTATATTCTCCACGCTGTACCACCATCCCCATGACCAACTTATAGTGTGATTACAAATTATTGAAAAGCACCCTCTCTTTTTAAAGTGCTTTTAAATTAATTACTGATTATTTCATCCTATTAAATATGGGCAAAGTGTGAGAGTTGATGTAAATTCCTGGGGAAGCGAAAAGCTTCCACGAGGAAAGATCATAAAGGAGGAGATAAAGAGGAAATGAGCTACTGGACATGTAGGGCACAGTGAAGGGGAGCTGCACAGCAGGAAGTAAATATGCAGAGTGAGAGGAGAACATGGTGAAATGCTAGCATATCAAGGAAGTTGTCAGAGTCTAAAATGATACAGAAGGTTCAGGTTTTGATGGCTGGACGAATGACGGTGTCGGTCCACACGTCGAAGAGGTAAACGACCTGCTCTCACCACCATCTTTCCACACTCACCGTAACTTACACATATGACAGCCTAAGCATTCCACTAACACCTAGAAATCAATAGATCTATTACTAAATGAATGAAGAATCAAAAATGGTCTGTTAAGGATGGGAAGGCCACTTACAGATTTCATGATAATGAATTTGGAACATGAGTCTGAGGGGACGGGCATTTACTCCAGAGAGTTACTTCAAGGGAAGCTAAATAGAGCACTACTGACTGGGGGAAGCCAGACATTCAGGTTTAGGAGAGTCTAGACTTCTGGCTTATTTTAATAGATTCTGGTTTGTCTTTTATCATGTTTGCTCACTATCAAAAACTGGAAATCCTTTGCTATTGTACTACGTCAAATGTTATTCTGTAAATAGTACTGTGAGTGAGAAAATTAAAAATCAGCAATAAACTGACAAAGACACTGACCAGATGGGTGGGAATAAAACCTAAAATCACACAGGAGGTCTGAGTAGAGTCAAATCTGACCAGCGGTCAGTTCACTGCAAATGTTTTCCTCTGGTATGGCTTTGGCCTTCAGTTTAAGCCTGTAACTGCGGGATTTGCACAGTGACTCTTTCAGAGTATAGGAATCCAGATTTTATTTAAAAATTAGAGGTTCAGAGCAGCATATGTTATATAATTCAATTTCTGTGGACATGTGTGCATATTTTTTAAAATGATGTTGTCAGGTCTGCCTAAACATTCCTGAAAAAAGTGAAAAGAAATTAATATGAGTGGTTACCTCTGAGTATGAAGATTATAAAACAGGGGCAGGAAGAGGGGGAAATGCTAATTTTGGGGGTGTATATGCTTCTGTAGTAATTTTTTTAAAAAATTAAGTGTATTATTCATATTGAAGATATATTACTCATTTAAACATATGTATGTATAAAAATGAATGTGAATATGTATGTATAAATACAGGGAGCCAAATCAAAATCAAAAGTTGAATGCCTCAATTCCCTAAAATTATATAAGTGCTTACTTATTTATATGCTAAAAATGTGCATATCATATTTATGTCTATGTACATATACACATATGAACACATATGAATGTATATGCATACTCAGATTCTTTTTTCTCAGTATTCTCACTTACACTCTCTATTATGCCATGCTTTCAAATTATCTGATGCCTGATTCTTCCTTCCAAACTGAGGAGACTTTAAGATTTACCAAATGGCAATAATATCACTGTAGGTATTGTACCACACTATTCTTTATCCTTTCCTTTAATTTTCCAATTCAACATGTTCAGAGGTCAATTAACAAGTCCGTTTTTTTTTCACCTCAAAATAGTCTTAATCTGCATCATTTCCAGAGGGTAATTCCTTCACCAGCAAAAATCAGAACATAAAAGAATATGAAAAATTATAAGTAGGTGGTGGGAGGGAAAGAAAGAAGGTAGAAACAAAGTCAAAACGTTTTACTCATCGACGACAGATACAACATTCATGAAGAGGAAATCACAGTTCGAATACACCGGACCCCCTAATACTTTATAGCCCATCAAGACCACATTAGGGGCCACTCACATGTAGTCCTGCAGCAATACTCAGCACCTGGCACTGTCCCTACCACAGCAGTCACCTCAGCCTATTGTGAGTAATGGCCTGTGTAAAGGCCTGCTTCCTCACTAGCCCAGCAGGACCATGAGGGCAGAGACCAGGCAAACACAAACACTAAGCACCAGAGTCCAAGCCCAGTGCTAGATGCTCAGCAGGCAAGCTGCCCAGTAAACCTGACACGGCATCAGATAAATGGCACAAATCCTAACACTTCTTTACCCTACAAGACTACTCAAAAGCAGGAAGGATTAGAATTTGATAACCACAAGAAAAATGTACCTTAAAAAAAAAGAATCTAATTACACTAACTATGCATTTTAAACAATTATTATCTTTTCTGTGCTCTAAGTGAACAGGTGACCTAAAGTACCTTTCCATTCAAAAACCCCTTTGAGAAAGTTCCCAAAATTTTCAGTTTCATAGAGATAAACAGAAATAGATGAAAATACATCATATAACTAATTTCAATTACTAATATTCTATGGAATAATTTTAAATGTCAATGTTATTAACTACTGAGTGATTTAGTTCATTACAAATACAAAATGGTAAGAAGTACAGAAATTTATAGATGGTCAACTGTGTGATCTATGACATTAATGGTCAACCATGCACCTAAAGTTAGCTTGTTATTACTGGCCAGCACACTCACAGAACAATTCCCTAAACTGATTCTCAAATAAGTGACACTTCATAAAAAAAAATCATCAAATCTGATTATATTACTTTAAATTATATTTTGGGAAACTATTTGGGGAACATTCACATTATTGTTTAAGGCTATTAAACTAAATAATAAAACTATACAATTTTGTGTATGTGCATATGGATATGCACATGCATGTTTGTATAATATATATAGTGTATATACATATTACCGTGTTTGAAATATACCCACCATGCCATTTTACATATACATGTGTATGTCCTCTATTTGTCTTCTCTGTTACCTAGTAGTAAAAGCTCACAAAAGATAATGACAGTATTGGGCCCTAAATAAGTTTAAATGGTTCTAAACAAATACTTATTGATGATAAATTTTACAATGCGTAAACCTTTATAATCCAATGAGCAATCATAACAATTGAAACAATGAATGAATGTTATTTTTTCCACAAAGGAAGTATTTGGCTAACTCCCACACTTGCAAGGACTCTGGCCAAAAACAACAGTAATTAGGCTAGCTACTTCATATGTATGGATCTGACCGAGTCAAGCCAAAAACAGCTTTCTGGTTATATTAACTCTTCAAGCTACTAATCATACAGACCTAAATTAGGCAAAGCATGGTGAAACACACTGAGATGTGGCTGAATTTTATTGGGCTATATTATAATAAGCTAAATGAACTAAATTGAACTATACTGTACCACATGAGAGAGAACCGTGATGCAATTTTTCTGCCTAGATAATAAGGTTAACTATTTCTTAAACTCCCTAAAATGTATGTTAAATAAATGGGCAGAACAGAATTCACACACATATACACTACTTAAAGCCAATGAAGACACCACATAGTGTCTGTTCCAACCCATTATTAGAATCCCTCCTCTTGAAAGAGCAGCCCTACCTCTCAGGGATGCCCCCCCAGGGATGCCCCCCCTTCCCCAACCACGGCGCCACACAGTTTGCCTTTGCCCCACCCACCCGTTCAAACTCATGGCGATCCTCCGCAGAACTGTCTCCCAGTGCTGCCCGTACACCTGCCTGGGAAGTCCTCAGCCTCCTTCAGCCCCGTTTGGGGAAAAAGCTATCAATAAGGGCTGGAAAGCATTAGTACATGTTTACTGTGAGCTGGTACCGTCCTAAGGCCTCTACATGCACTAATCATCACAAAAAACTTGCCCGGGAGGAAGGCACTGCCAGGACCTCCATTTTACAGAGGAGCAAGCTTCCTGGAGCTGTGAGGAGAGGGGCCAGCTTTGAACCCAGGCAAATTGCCTTGAGAATGTGAACTTCTTAACACTATGCTACACTCCTGCTTCTCTGTACATCTGTGTACATCAGAGGGTGTCCTGCCGAAGCTGGAAATCCTCATCTTTCATGTTTGAGCTGGAGCACCACATGCTTTTGAAGCCCTTCCTGATCCCCAATGGAGCCACCCTAGTGAGCACAGACAACCCCCCAGTCCTCCTGAACTCGGGGTACTTGGCGGTGTGTGTGTGTGTGGTTGCTTCTTTCATGCTTGATCACCCGCTAACACTGTCACCTCCATGACGAGGCTCACTCTGTTGCCCTGGCCCCCACTATTTACCCACGCCTCACCAATTTTTCTTGACCAAACTTAAATCCCAACTCTCAGAAACTTATAATAACTCCAGAAAAGCAACAGTTTCTTCCCTACCTATACATCCCACAGAATTTTATCTATTCCATCCTGCTGTATAATAATAAAGTATCTACCTAATGGTATTTAATTGTATCCCATTTGCCCATTATTATTTGTGGCCTCATTTATTTCCAAAGTTCTCTATTACGTGCAAATCTCTTTTCCATCTCTAAGATGTTTAAGCTACCTGAAAATAGGAAAACCCATCCCCACAGCATGTGCACAGCCCTAGAATCACTGCAGGTGTTTAAATGTGGCTGAATTTGTATCTGTCGGGGTGAATGAACAGACTAAAAATGACGCGATTGCTGCACTAAGGCCCACAGGGAACACGCCTCAGGATGGAAAACTGAGCTGAAAAGGCTTTTTCCCAGAGGCAGATGAAGCAGCCAATAACTGATCTAACGGATCAATGGAACTGGAGTGGAGATGAGGAGCAGGGAGGAGAGACCAAGAAATGAAAACCCAACGAAACTGTCGGGGTGGCAGCCACTCTCCTTTGCTTCCTGTCTCCCCTTAGGCTACACCTAAGAACCAAGCAGGCTTGTTTGGCTCAACAGTGAATTTCCATTTTTACTATGGGAGAACTCACTAACAGACACACTCAGACACACACAATTTCAACAACAAAATTTAGTGGAGAAAAAGGTTTTCATCATCACTGCTGAGGTAATTGGCATTACAAGCTTGTAATACTGGCATTTAAGCTGCAGTTATAATTCCCAATAATTATCCACCATTATTAACAAATGATCATTTAATTATGTTTATGATGATCCTACTAACAACAGCCTGTTGAGGTTGTGTGCTGTAGATGGAAAGAATTCCATCGGGTTGCCCTGAAGTGACACAGAAAGGGTCTGGAATGCTCTGTCCTTACCATTTGTCAGACTTATCATGCACATTATACCCACTATAGGGATGTTAATGCTTTAAGAAGTCTTGTAACCTTCAAAACTGTGACTCAAAAGCAAGGTAATTATTTGATGCCCGAAGAATTATTTCCTTTCCAAGTGGATGCACTGGAAGAGAAAGCACTGGCCAAGGACAAAAAGCTGGGTAGAGAGAGAAGGGGCTGAACCCAGAAAAGAAGTGGTGCATACCAAGGCTCACCACTTGCGGAAGCATGACAGCTCATCTCTGAGGATGAGTAAAGCAAGGCAAACCATTCAAGCTTTAAATGTAGTTGCTTGGTGATCACAGACTTAAGACTCATGGTTTCCAAAACTCATGAAGGTTTGGGACATTCAGTCATTTCTAACTTTGCTGAGAAACACATGTGAATT